>NC_073269.2:22995000-24245000 GCF_029289425.2 Pan paniscus
GGCCAGTGGCTTGGAGTACAGTGAAGTGAGGGGAAATGGTGGATGGTACTAGAAAGGGGTACCCTGCCTTCTCCCTCCCTCCCTCATTTTACCTCCCTCCCTCATTTTAGATGAGATCATGTGGCCAGAGGGAGACGAGGCCCTTCCAGCAGACGCCCAGGACCTCATCACCAGGTTGCTCCGGCAGAGCCCGCTGGACCGTCTGGGCACTGGTATGTAGTGTGGGGGAGAACCCAGGTGGGTGGCTCCTTCAGGCCCTGGGACCCAGGAAACGGAGGGATAGCGCCCGGGGTAGACAAGAGTTCTACTTGGGAAGCTGCATGGAGGAGGGGGTTTGCAGCTAGGGTTTTGAAGGATGCACAGGAGTTCTCCAAGAACCATCACAAGACCTTGGAAAGAATAGAAAGTAGCTGGGTCTGGTGCCCATATGGAGCACTGAGCCTGAATAAGTATGTGAGGCTGTGAAGTCACCAGGACCTGTGTCAAAGGCCCAGCCCAGAAGATCCCACTGTCCCAGTTTTCCCAGCCACCTGGTTAATCATTAAGGGACCGTTTGAGACTCATGCAGCCACCCATCACGTGGCCACTATGGCTCCTGTTCATGACTGAGGCTTCACTATGGGAGACGGTTGGGTCCAAGGTCGGGGATCATCACCTGCTCTGTGGAGCAGAAGTGGGAGAAGCCCGGGAAGGAGGCCCTCGTAAGGCTCTGGGCTTTCTCTAGGCCGTGTGGTCCCAGATAGCAGCAGAGAGAAGGGCAGAATCTTTGGAACCTGGGCAGCCTGGGTGCTTTTTTATTTTTTTGAGATTAGATCTCACTCTGTCACTCAGGCTGGAGTGGAGTTGCACAATCTTGGCTCACTGCAACCTCCGCCTCCCAGGCTCAAGCGATCCTCCCACCTCAGCCTCCTGAGTAGCCGGAACCACAGGCATGTGCCATCATGCCCGGCTAATTTTTATACTTTTGGTAGAGACGAAATTTCACCGTGTTGCCCAGGCTGGTCTCAAACTCCTGACCTCAAGTGATCTGCCCGCCTCAGCCTCCCAAAGTGCTGGCATTACAGGCATGAGCCACCATGCCTGGCTGCTGGCCTGGGTTTGAATCCTGGCTTGGTCCCTCTCCAGGCTCCTAAATGACAGCGGATTTTTGTTCCCATTTTTCTGGTTCGTTGTTGTTGTTGTTGTTGTTGTTGTTTTTTGAGACAGAGTCTTGCTTTGTTGCCCAGGTTGGAGTGCAGTGGTGCTATCTCAGCTCACTGCTGCAATCTCCACCTCCCAGGTTCAAGCGATTCTCTTGCCTCAGCCTCCCGAGTAGCTGGGAATACCAGCCACCACACCTGGCTAATTTTTGTGTTTTTAGAAGAGATGGGGTTTTGCCATGCTGGCCAGACTGGTCTCGAACTCCTGACCTCAGGTGATCCTCCCTTCTTGGCCTCCCAAAGTGCTGGGATTACAGGTGTGAGCCACTGCGCCCGGCCCATTTTTCTGGTTCTGTGTTGTCCCTACTCTGTCCAGCATGGGCAGTGGGGGTGGGGGGGCATCCTGTGGCGGGTGAGGTGAGGACCTGCAGGGCTCAGCGGGGCATATCTGCAGGTGGCACCCACGAAGTGAAGCAGCACCCCTTTTTCCTGGCCCTGGACTGGGCAGGGCTTCTCCGACACAAAGCCGAGTTCGTGCCCCAGCTCGAAGCCGAGGATGATACCAGCTACTTTGACAGTAAGGAGGGGTCCCCCTGGCGGGGGGAGGGGGGGGGCTCTGCCATCCCTCAGTCCCTGGGGGCAGAGGGCTGTGTGCCAGGCATTCCACCCGAGCTTGGCACCTCACCTTAGGCCTGGAGCTTCCGACTTCCTGAGCCTTCCAGGAATCTAGGGCGTGTGTCGGCCGCCCCCTGGCTGGATGTCCTGTGTGTCTGGGCTCAGGAGGCCACAGCATCCCTCAGGCTTCAGAAGGAGAAACCAAGGCACCAAGTGTGGCAGACCCTTGTCTGGGGTTCCCCAGCAAGTTGGGTCTCCTGGGTGTCCGTCCCTGACCAGGCATGGGGCCCCATCTGTTACCCAGGAGGGTAGGGCGCCTCGTGCAGCTTTTTTGGAGGCGTCCCTGCAGGGGCACTGTAGGTGAGCTCTGAGGAATGACTCTCTCTCTCCCCACTTGGGGTTCCTGCCCTTCAGTGTCCAGCACCTCCTTCAGAACTTGCTTCATGTCAGAGGTCTTCTCTGAGCTTCTGTTTCCTCTTCTGTAAAATGAGGAACATCCTTTATGTTTGAGATGCACAATTTTGGTCAGGCACAGTGGCTCAAGCCTTTAATCCCAGAACTTTGGGAGGCCGAGGTGGGCAGATCACCTGAGGTCAGGAGTTCGAGACCAGGCTGCCTGACCAACATGGAGAAACCCCATCTCTACTAAAAATACAAAAAATTAGGCAGGCATGGTGGTACATGCCTGTAATCCCAGCTATTTGGGAGGCTGAGGCAAGAGAATTTCTTGAACCCGGGAGGTGGAGGTTGCGGTGAGCTGAGATGGCACCATTGCACTCCAGCTTGCGCAACAAGAGCAAAACTGCCTGAAAAAAAAAAAAAAAAAAAGATGCGCAATTTTACCTAATTCTGTGTGACCCATTTCAAGGAATCACTGAAGCTCAGAAATAGGAATTCCCGCCCCTGGTCCCACAACCTGTTTTTTTTTTTTTTTGAGACGGAGTCTCACTCTGTCGCCCAGGCTGGAGTGCAGTGGCACGATCTCAGCTTACTGGAACTTCTACCTCCCGGTTTCAAGCAATTATCTGCCTCAGCCTCCCGAGTAGTCGGGATTACAGGTGCCTGCCACCATGCTTGGCTAATTGGTCCCACAACTTTTTAATTATTTATTTTTTGAGATGGAGTCTCGCTCTGTCACCCAGGCTGGAGTGCAGTGGTGCGATTTCGACTCACCACAACCTCTGCCTCCCAGGCTCAAGCGATTCTCCTGCCTCAGCCTCCCAAGTAGCTGGGATTACAGGCCCGTACCACTACTGCCCAGCTAATATTTGTATTTGTAGTAGAGATGGGGTTTCACCATGTTGGCCAGGCTGGTCTCAAACTCCTGACCTCAAGTGATCCACCCACCTTGGCCTCTCAAAGTGCTGGGATTACAGGCGTGAGCCGCCGCACCCGGCCCCACAACTTTTTAGGGACACAGCTGGTTTTGATCCCCAGATATCTGCTCTGCTGCCCAAGCCTCCTGTGGTCCTTAAACACACCAGGCACTGTCCCACCTCAGAGCCTTTGCCCTGGCAGTGACCCTATCCTGAGATGCCCTCCCCGTATTGCCACACCGCCCTTGAGATCATCTCTGGGCATCAGGCGTGCTGCATGTGCCTCTCCCTCCCACAGCACGTTCGGAACGTTACCGCCATCTGGGCTCCGAGGACGACGAGACCAATGATGAAGAATCGTCCACAGAGATCCCCCAGTTCTCCTCCTGCTCCCACCGGTTCAGCAAGGTGGGCCCGGGTCCCGAGGGGAGCCACTGCTCAGAAAACATTGCATGATGTCTGTTTGCTTTCGTATCTGTTTTTTGATTTTGCTTTGTTTTGTTCTGTAGAGATGAGGTCTTGCTATGCTGCCCAGGCTGGTCTCCAACTCCTGAACTCAAGTGATCCTCCCACCTCGGCCTCCCAAAGTGCTAGGAATTGTATTGGCTTTTTGTTTTGTTTTGTTTGAGATGGAGTCTCGCTCTGTTGCCCAGGCTGGAGTGCAATGGCTCAGTCTCGGCTCACCGCAACCTCTGCCTTCTGGGTTCAAGCGATTCTCCTGCCTCAGCCTGCCGAGTAGCTGGGATTACAGGCGCCTGCCACCACACCCAGCTAATTTTTTGTATTTTTAGTAGAGATGGGGTTTCACCATGTTGGCCAGGCTGGTCTCAAACTCCTGACCTCAGGCTATCCTCCTGCCTCAGCCTCCCAAAGTGCTGGGATTACAGGCATGAGCCACCACACCTGGTCAAATTTTTTTGTATTTTCGGTAGAGATGCTGTTTCACCATGTTGGCCAGGCTGGTCTCAAACTCTTGACCTCATGATCTGCCCGCCTCGGCCTCCTAAAGCGCTGGGATTACAGGCATGAGCCACCACACCCGGCCTTGTTTTTTTTAATTTTGTTTTGTTGTTTTAATTTGCTTTTGTTTTAACCATTTTAAGGCAATTTCCGAGGCAGATGGATCACTTGAGGTCAGGAGTTCAAGACCAGCCTGATTAACATGGTGAAGCCCTGTCTCTAATAAAAATACAAAAATTAGCCAGGCGTGGTGGTGGGTGCCTGTAACCCCAGCTACTCGGGAGGCTGAGGCAAGAGTATTGCCTGAACCCCAGAGGTGGAGGCTGCAGTAAGCTGAGATCACACCGCTGCACTCCAGCCTGGGCGACAGAGCGAGACTCTGTCTCAAAAAATAATGATAATAATAAAATAAAGTGTACAATTTCATGGCATTCAGCACATTCATAATGTTGTGCAACCATCACCTCTATCTAGCTCTCAAATGTTTGATTCCCCCAAAAATTTGTACCCATTAGCAACCACTCCCCATTTGTCCTCCTTCAGCTTCCATCTTTATGGATTTGCCTGTTCTGGGCATTTCATATCAATGAAATTCACACTATGTGGCCTTTTGGGTCTGGCTTCTCTTACTCAGCGTCATGTACTCAAGGCTCATCCCTACTGCAGTGTGGACCAGTGCTTGCTTCCTTTTTATGGCTGAGTAATATTCCATCATATGGATGGAACACATTGTTTATCCACCCATCTTTGATGCACATTTGGGTCTATTCCACCTTGTGAATACAGGTACCATTTTAGTTTATTTACTTATTTATTTATTTATTGAGATGGAGTCTTGCTCTGTTGCCCAGGCTGGAGTGCAATGGTGCAATCTCAGCTCACTGCAACCTCCACCTTCTGGGTTCAAGCGATTCTCCTGCCTCAGCCTCCCGAGTAGCTGGGATTACAGGTGCGCGCCACCACACCCGGCTAATTTTTGTATTTTTAGTAGCGACCGGGTTTCACCATGTTGCCCAGGCTGGTCTCAAACTCCTGTCCTCAAGCGATCCGCCTGCCTCAGCCTCCCAAAGTCCTGGGATTAAAGGCATGAACCACCGCACCTGGCCCTGGATGTTATTTTATGACCTCACGAGCTTAACTTACATTCCCTATTTTTTTCATGATCTGATCAAAAAATGCTCCACTCTGCTTTAGGCCTGGGCCCCAGGCAGGACTTTCTAGTCAACAGCAAAAACGCAGCTTGGTAGCCTGGCCCCTGAGCCTCAGTTTTTCCATCTGTACAATGGGCTAAAGTCTATGCTCTTTTAGGGATGTAGGGAGTGAGGATTTAGAGAAGTGACTCATACTGAAGCACCTGGTACATAGGAATCACTGGACTAAGCCAGCTTTCTTTTTTTTTTTTTTTTTTTTTTTGAAACAGAGTCTCGCTCTGTCTCCTAGGCTGGAGTGCAGTGGCACGATCTTGGCTCACTGCAACCTCCGCCTTCCGGGTTCAAGCCATTCTCCTGCCTCAGCCTTCCAAGTAGCTGGGACTACAGGCATGTGCCACCACACCCAGCTAATTTTTGTATTTTTAGTAGAGACGGGTTTTCACCATGTTGACCAGGCTGGTCTTGAACGCCTGACCTCAAGTGATCCGCCCACCTCAGCCTCCCAAAGTGGTGGGATTACAGGCATAAGTCACCAGGCCTGGTCTAAGCCAGCTTTCTTGCCATCTTTGCTACTGGTTTTTTTGTTTGGGTTTCTTTTTTTTTCTTTTTTTGAGACAGGGTTTTGCTATGTTGCCCAGGCTGGTCTCAAACTCCTGGGCTCAAGTGATCCTCCCAGCTGGGCCTCTGAAAGTGCTGGGATTACAGGCATGAGCCACCGCACCCGGCTTACCATTCTTTTGTCTTGCCTCCCAGGTCTACAGCAGCTCTGAGTTCCTGGCCGTCCAGCCCACTCCTACCTTCGCTGAAAGGAGCTTCAGTGAAGACCGGGAGGAGGGGTGGGAGCGCAGCGAAGTGGACTATGGCCGCCGGCTGAGTGCTGACATCCGGTAGGTGGCCTGGGGAAGTGTAGGCAGATCCAGCTTCCAAGCCTGCTGGGAGGTAGAGAGACAAAATCTGATGCAAAGGGAGTTTCCTAGTGGCCAAGTAGAAAAGGGTCAAACATATTGACCAGCCTATCAGGTCCCTGGCAACCTTGCTCCCTTTGGCTCTGTGTTCCTCACCATGCAAACATAAAACACCTGTGTACCATCATGCTACTAGGTACACTTTTCCTTCTGTCCAGAATGCCTTTTGCTTACTAACTCCTGTTCATCCTTCAAAGCTCAGACCCAACAGAAACAGTCAATGTCTGCTAGAGGATGGGTGTTGGAAGCTGGCCTTTTTTGTTTTTGTTTTTTTTTACGGAGTCTTCCTCTGTTGCACAGGCTGGAGTGCAGTGGCGCAATCTCGGCTCACTGCAAGCTCCGCCTCCCGGGTTCACGCCATTCTCCTGCCTCAGCCTCCCGAGTAGCTGGGACTACACGCACCTGCCACCACACCCGGCTAATTTTTATATTTTTAGTAGAGACGGGGTTTTGCCGTGTTAGCCAGGATGGTCTCGATCTCCTGACCTCGTGATCCGCCCTCCTCAGCCTCCCAAAGTGCTAGGATTACAGGTGTGAGCCAATGTGCCTGGCCTTTTTTTTTTTTTTTTTGCCTAGTTTTATTTATTTATTTATTTATTTATTTATTTATTTATTTAATTGATCATTCTTGGGTGTTTCTCGCAGAGGGGGATTTGGCAGGGTCATAGGACAATAGTGGAGGGAAGGTCAGCAGATAAACAAGTGAACAAAGGTCTCTGGTTTTCCTAGGCAGAGGACCCTGCGGCCTTCCGCAGTGTTTGTGTCCCTGGGTACTTGAGATTAGGGAGCGGCAATGACTCTTAACGAGCATGCTGCCTTCAAGCATCTGTTTAACAAAGCACATCTTGCACCGCCCTTAATCCATTTAACCCTGAGTGGACACAGCACATGTTTCAGAGAGCACAGGGTTGGGGGTAAGGTCACAGATCAACAGGATCCCAAGGCAGAAGAATTATTCTTAGTACAGAACAAAATGAAAAGTCTCCCACGTATACTTCTTTCTACACAGACATGGCAACCATCCGATTTCTCAATCTTTTCCCCTCCTTTCCCCCCTTTCTATTCCACAAAACCACCATTGTCATCATGGCCCGTTCTCAATGAGCTGTTGGGTACACCTCCCAGACGGGGTGGTGGCCTGGCAGAGGGGCTCCTCACTTCCCAGTAGGGGCGGCCGGGCAGAGGCGCCCCTCACCTCCCGGACGGGGCGGCTGGCCGGGCGGGGGGCTGACCCCCCCACCTCCCTCCCGGACGGGGTGGCTGCCGGGCGGAGATGCTCCTCACTTCCCAGACGGGGCGGTGGCCGGGCGGAAGGGCTCCTCACTTCTCAGACGGGGCAGTTGCCAGGCAGAGGGTCTCCTCACTTCTCAGACGGGGCGGCCAGGCAGAGACGCTCCTCACCTCCCAGACGGGGTCGTGGCCGGGCAGAGGCGCTCCTCACATCCCAGATGGGGCGGCGGGGCAGAGGCGCTCCCCACATCCCAGAGGATGGGCGGCCGGGCGGAGATGCTCCTCACTTCCTAGATGTGATGGCTGCCGGGAAGAGGCGCTCCTCACTTCCTAGATGGGATGGCGGCCGGGCAGAGACGCTCCTCACTTTCCGGACTGGGCAGCCAGGCAGAGGGGCTCCTCACATCCCAGACGATGGGCGGCCAGGCAGAGACGCTCCTCACTTCCCAGACGGGGTGGCGGCCAGGCAGAGGCTGCAATCTCGGCATTTTGGGAGGCCAAGGCAGGCGGCTGGGAGGTGGAGGTTGTAGCGAGCCGAGATCACGCCACTGCATTCCAGCCTGGGCACCATTGAGCACCGAGTGAACGAGACTCCGTCTGCAATCCCGGCACCTCGGGAGGCCGAGGCTGGCGGATCACTCGCGGTTAGGAGCTGGAGACCGGCCTGGCCAACACAGCGAAACCCCGTCTCCACCAAAAAAATACGAAAACCAGTCAGGCGTGGCGGCGCACGCCTGCAATCGCAGGCACTCGGCAGCCTGAGGCAGGAGAATCAGGCAGGGAGGTTGCGGTGAGCCGAGATGGCAGCAGTACAGTCCAGCTTCGGCTCCGCATCAGAGGGAGACCGTGGAAAGAGAGGGAGAGCGAGACCGTGGGGAGAGGGAGACGGGAGACGGGAGATGGGAGAGGGAGAGGGAGAGGGAGCTTTTTTCTTTTTTTAAGAGACTGGTTCTCACTCTGTCTCCCAGACTGGAGTGCAGTGGCACGATCATAGTTCACTTCAGCCTCAGCCTCCCGGGCTCAAGAGATCCTCTCAAGTAGCTGGGACTACAGGCATGCACCACGGCACCCAGCTAATTTTTTAAACAATTTTTTGTAGGCCAGGTGCAGTGACTTACACCTGTAATCCCAACACTTTGGGAAGCCGAGTCAGGTGGATTACCTGAGGTCAGGAGTTCAAGACCAGCCTGGTCAACATGGCGAAACCCCGTCTCTACTAAAACTCCAAAAATTTAGCCGGGCATAGTGGTGCACGCCTGTAATCCCAGCTACTTGGGAGGCTTAGGCACGAGAATTGCTTGACCCTGGGAGGCGGAGGTTACAGTGAGCCAAGATCGTGCCACTGCACTCTGGCCGGGGTGACAGAGCGAGACTCTGTCTCAAAAAAAAAAACAAAACAAAAAACAAAAAATTGTAGAGATGGGGTCTCCTTATGTTGCCCACCCTGGTCTCGAACTCCTGGCCTCAAACAATCCTCCTGTCTCAGCCTCCCAAAGTGCTGGAATTATAGGTGTCAGCCACTGCACCCAGCCTGGAAGCTGGGTTTTAATAGTTGAATAGGAAGCCGGGTGCGGTGGCTCACGCCTGTAATCCCAGCACTTTGGGACCCCAAGGCAGGCAGGTCACTTGAGCTCAGGAATTCAAGACCAGTCTGGCCAACATGGTGTAACCCCGTCTCTACTAAAAATACAAAAATTAGCCCAGTGTGGCGGCAGGCACCCGTAATCCCAGCTACTTGGGAGGCTGAGGCAGGAGACTCACTTGAGCCCTGGAGGCAGTGGTTGTAGTGAGCTGAGATTGCACCACTGCACTTCAGCCTGGGTGACAGAGTGAGACCCTGTCTTTAAAAAAAAAGTGAATAAGCGGTCTCCAGGTGGACAGAGAGGACAGTGCAGACAGAAGGAACTCGTCCTGTCTATGCAAATTACCCTTGACTGCAGACTGAGAGTTAAGATGTGGCCATGAAAGGTGGCTGAGTATCCTGGGGCCTGGCAGGGGTGATGCAGGCTCTTCCTCCCTGCAGGCTGAGGTCCTGGACATCCTCTGGATCCTCCTGTCAGTCATCTTCGTCCCAGCCCGAGCGGGGTCCCAGCCCATCTCTCCTGAATACCATCAGCCTAGACACAATGCCCAAGTTTGCCTTCTCATCAGAGGATGAGGGGGCAGGCCCAGGCCCTGCAGGCCCCAAGAGGCCCGTCTTCATTCTAGGGGAGCCTGACCCCCCACCAGCGGCCACCCCAGTGATGCCCAAGCCCTCGAGCCTTTCTGGTAAGTGGGGCCCTGAGTAAGAGGGATGATGTCATGGAAGTTTCCCAGAGGAGGGGCTATTTGAGATGGGTTTTCAAGGATGAGTAGGAGTTCTCCAGAGCCAACAAAGGCTTTAAGAGAGGAGAAGCCAGGGTCCCAGAGAGACCTCCAGCCCCCAAGGAACCCCAGTCTAGGGTAAATGCCCCCAGCTTCATAGAGTCAGGATGGGACCCCTAGCTCCCAAGATGGGGGAACTAAGGGTCTAAATGGGTGTAGAGGAAGGCTTCCTGGAGGAGGGGACTTGAAGACTTTTGCATAGAGAATAATTTGGGAAGGGAGTGCAGGAAGAGGGAACTGCATGAGCAAAGACCAGGAGGCTGGACTGTGTAAATAGTGACCAGGGAGGAAGGGCCTTAAGGTCCCTTTAGGACCACATGGTGAGTTTGAGGGGCACCCGGCTGACCCTGCTGACCCTCTAGCCGACACAGCTGCTCTCAGCCACGCCCGCCTACGGAGCAATAGCATCGGCGCCCGACACTCCACACCAAGGCCTCTGGATGCCGGCCGGGGCCGCCGCCTTGGGGGCCCAAGAGACCCAGCCCCTGAGAAGTCCAGAGCCTCCTCCAGCGGTGGCAGTGGTGGCGGCGGTGGGGGCCGCGTGCCCAAGTCAGCCTCTGTCTCTGCCCTGTCCCTCATCATCACGGCAGGTAATGCCCAAGGCCCCCTCTCACCTTTGTCTGTCTGCACCCATTTTAACCAACAGGGTGGGGGCCCTTCCTGAGTTGGGGAGGCTGGGGATGAGCCCCAGAAGAGGGGAGGAGGAGTAGGACACATGGAGAGCTGGGGAGATGGTGTTCCCAGTAGAGGGCACTGCACGTGCAAAGGCCTGGTGGGGTGACCATGCTTGGGACATTGAAGCAACAGCAAAGTGGCCAGGGTGGTCGTTGTGGTGGGAAAGAGGGGGCCCCAGGGGAGACCTGTGAGGGAGTGAGTGACCCCCTCCCTAACCCCCTGCAGATGATGGCAGCGGCGGCCCCCTCATGAGCCCCCTTTCCCCGCGCTCTCTGTCCTCGAACCCGTCGTCCCGTGACTCTTCGCCGAGCCGAGACCCGTCCCCTGTGTGTGGCAGCCTGCGGCCCCCCATCGTTATCCACAGCTCTGGCAAGAAGTACGGCTTCAGCCTGCGGGCGATCCGCGTCTACATGGGTGATAGCGACGTCTACACTGTGCACCACGTCGTCTGGGTGAGTGCCGAGTGGGAATGGCAGGGACCCGGGTTCTAGTCTGACTCTGCCCGGTCATGTCCCTTCTCAGAGCTGCATTTTGGAGCCTGGCAGGGTTAGGTAGACAGAGCTGGTGCCACCGAGTTCATCTCGGTCCCTGTCATTTGGCAGGGAGGAGGTCAGATGAGAGAGACAAGGATGGATGGATGGAGGCTCACAGATCCCAAGTGGCATTAACCTCCCAGCTCCATATGGGGACGCACTGGGCATGTTATCCTTCCTCTCCCAGCCCAAGGGCGTCGAGGCATGCCCTCCCTATTGGTTGCTCCCTGAACAGACACAGAAGGCTTTCTGGAGAAGGGGGCGTAGGAGCTGGGGCTTTGATGGGTGAGTAGGAGTTCCCCAGAATCAGGGAAACGGAGGCAGCACAAGAGGCAGCAGCTTGCTGGGGTCCCACAGCAGACCCAGCCTGGGCTGGGGTCTCCAGATGTGGGGCCCAGGCCATTGACCCCACCGTTCTCGTCTGCCCCCAGAGTGTGGAGGACGGAAGCCCCGCCCAGGAGGCGGGCCTGCGGGCTGGGGACCTCATCACCCACATCAACGGGGAGTCAGTGCTGGGGCTGGTGCACATGGACGTCGTGGAGCTGCTGCTGAAGGTGCGGCACCCCCACTGCCCACCCTCAGGGCTCCCCGGCACCCCTTGGCCGCAGCTCCCGGTTCCCTGTGGTTCTCCGCGTCCAGACACACAACCCCACATTCAATGTCAACTCCAGACCTGGCACATCCACTTCCTTCGGCCCAGAATACATGTCCTTCTTCAGCCCCCAACATCACCCCTTAGAGCTGCTCCTCCAGGAAGCCCTCCCTTCTCCCTGGGCACCCTCACGTCTGTTCCTCCCTCTGGCCTGAGGCCTGGAGGTAGGAGATGGGCTCAAGACAGGAGGAAGGGCCGGGCGTGGTGGCACACTCCTGTAATCCCAGCACTTTGGGAGGCCGAGGCGGGATGATCACCTGAGCTCAGGACTTTGAGACCAGCCTGGGCAACAGAGCGAGACCCCCATCTCTGCAAAAAATTTAAAAAAAACATTAGCTAGGCATGGTGGCATGCGCCTATAGTCCTAGGTACTTAGGAGTCTGAGGTGAGAGGATCGCTTGGGCCCAGGAGGTTGAGGCCATAGTGAGCCGTGATCGTGCCATACTGCACTCCAGCCTGGGACACAGAGTGAGACCCTCCCTGGTTCTAAAAAAATAGAGGGCTGTCATGTGGGCAGCTGCATGGGTGGTTCATTGAATAGCTGGACACTGGGTAGGTGTCTTTGGCCAAATGACTCATGGGCCATTAGGTGAGTGATTGGGGGATGGGGAGATGTTGGGGTGATTGGGTGGATACCAGATAGGTGGGTGACAGACCCCGGGAGGGTGGAGAGTGAAGAGGGCAGGCCTCGATGGGCGTTGACCGCAGAGGGAAGGATCTTAGCAGGAGGGGTGGTGCTCCCTGGGCTATTGTTTGACCGGATATATTGGGTAGGTGACTGGTTGTGTGGATGAATGGATGCTGGGGTGGTGGGTCCCAGCTGGTGCCCGGAGTGAAGGGGACATAGCAGCTGCCTGGCAAGTGCTGGGCCCTGTGAGAGGCACAGAGGCAACCCCTCACCATCCCTCCCACAGAGCGGCAACAAGATATCCCTGCGGACCACGGCCCTGGAGAACACCTCCATCAAGGTGGGCCCCGCCCGGAAGAATGTGGCCAAGGGCCGCATGGCACGCAGGAGCAAGCGGAGCCGTCGGCGGGAGACCCAGGATCGGTGCGCGGCAGTGACCACCAGGGAGCGGTACACAGGGGGCGGGCCACGGGGACTGGGGTTCTTTTTTTCTTTTCTTTTTCTTTTCTTTTTTTTTTTTTTTGAGACAGAGTCTTGCTCTGTTGCCCAGGCTGGAGTGCAGTGGCTCAATCTCGGCTCACTGCAACCTCCACCTCCCGGGTTCAAGCGACTGTCCTGCCTCAGCCCCCTAAGTAACTGGGACTACAGCGTGCACCATCATGCCCAGCTAATTTTTATATTTTCAGTAGAGACAGGGTTTCGCCATGTTGGCCAGGCTGGTTTCGAACTCCTGACCTTAAATGATCCATCTGCCTCGGCCTCTGAAAGTGCTGGGATTACAGGTGTGAGCCACCATGCCTGGCCAGGAGCAGGGGTTCTGAAGCCTCCGGTTTTCTTACCCCAGGCGGAAGTCACTTTTCAAGAAGATCTCCAAGCAGACCTCCGTGCTGCACACCAGCCGCAGCTTCTCCTCCGGACTCCATCACTCACTGTCATCCAGTGAGAGCCTCCCCGGCTCGCCCACCCACAGCCTCTCCCCCAGCCCCACCACTCCCTGCCGAAGCCCAGCCCCTGATGTCCCAGCAGGTGGGTGCACCCCGACCCCCCGCCGCCCTGGCTACCCTGGGAGCAAGGGCTGGTGGGCCCCAGGAGGGAGGAAGGAGTTCAGGGGATGGAATGACACGATGTAGGGAAAAAGATGACCAGGATCCTGGTGTCTAGCAGGGAACCTGGGAGTACTTAGAGACGAGTGCAGGTGCCAGGGAAGGATGCACCCAGCAGAGGAAACATCATGGACAAATGGGGCTAGACAGGAGGGTGGGAAAACTGAGAAGAGGCCAGGCGCGGAGGCTCACGCCTGTAATCCCAACACTTTGCGAGCCCGAGGCAGGAGGATCACTGAGCCCAGGAGTTTGAGACCAGCCTGGGCAACACAGGGAGACCCCATCTGTACAAAACATAAAAAAATTAGGTGGGTGTGAGGCCAGGCATGGAGGCTCACACCTGTAATCCCAGCACTTTGGGAGGCCGAGGCAGGTGGATCACCTGAGGTCGGGAGTTCAAGACCAGCCTGGCCAACATGGAGAAACCCTGTCTGTACTAAAAATACAAAATCAGCCAGGTGTGGTGGCACATGCCTGTAGTCCCAGCTACTAGGGAGGCTGAGGCAGGAGAATCGCTTGAACCCGGGAGGTGGAGGTTGCGGTGAGCCGAGATTGAGCCATTGCACTCCAGCCTGGGCAACAAGAGCAAAACTCTGTCTCAAAAAAAAAAAATTAGGTGGTTGTGGTAGTGCACACATGTGGTCCCAGCTACTCTGGAGGCTGAGATGGGAGGATCATTTGAGCCCAGGAGGTCAAGGCTGCAGTGAGCCATGATTGCACCACTGCACTCCAGCCTAGGCAACAGAGTGAGACCCCATCTCAAAAAACAAAAGGAAAGAAAAAAAAAAAACACAGAAGTGATACAGAGAAGGCTTTCTGGAGGAGGGGGAGTAGGAGTTGGGGCTTTGATGGGTGAGTGGGAGTTCACCAGAGCTAGGCCAAGGAAACAACCCTGAGCAGGAGGCAGAAAAGTCTGGCATGAACCAGGCATGATGGCTCATGCCTGTAATCCCAGCACTTTGGGAGGCCAAATCAGGCGGATCACTTGAGGTCAGGAGTTTGAGACTAGCCTGGCCAACATGGTGAAACCCCAACTCTACTAAAAATACAAAAATTAGCCAGGTGTGGTGGCACATGCCTGTAGTCCCAGTTACTTAGGGGGCCGAGGCACGAGAATCATTTCAACCTGGGAGGTGAAGGTTGCAGTGAGCCAAGATCATGCCACTGCACTCCAGCCTGGGTGAGAGAGCGAGACTCTATTGAAAAAAAAAAAAAAATTAGCCAGCCATGGTGACGTGCACCTGTTGTCCCAGCTACTCAGGAGGCTGAGTTGTGAGGATCGCTTCAGCCCAGGAGGTTGAGGCTATGATTGAGCCAGTGCACTACAGTCTGGGCAACAGAGCAAGACTCTGTCTCAAAAACAAAAACAACCAGGCATGATGGGTGGCCACATGGAAGGATGTGGGCTTTAGCAGTTTTTGTCAGTCCCACAGCTCCACTTCCGGGCTGGGGACATTGAGGCCAGCAGCCCTGACCTATGCTTATCACCCACAGATACCACTGCATCCCCACCCAGCGCATCCCCGAGCTCCAGCAGCCCCGCCTCCCCAGCTGCTGCTGGCCACACCCGCCCCAGCTCCCTGCACGGCCTGGCTGCCAAGCTTGGGCCACCCCGCCCCAAGACTGGCCGCCGCAAGTCCACCAGCAGCATCCCGCCCTCCCCGCTGGCCTGCCCACCCATCTCCGCGCCCCCACCCCGCTCGCCCTCGCCCCTGCCCGGGCACCCGCCCGCACCTGCCCGATCCCCGCGGCTGCGCCGGGGCCAGTCGGCTGACAAGCTGGGCACAGGGGAGCGGCTGGATGGGGAGGCGGGGCGGCGCACTCGTGGGCCAGAGGCCGAGCTCGTGATCATGCGGCGGCTGCACCTGTCCGAGCGCCGAGACTCCTTCAAGAAGCAGGAGGCTGTGCAGGAGGTTAGCTTCGATGAGCCGCAGGAGGAGGCCACTGGGCTGCCCACCTCAGTGCCACAGATCGCCGTGGAGGGCGAGGAAGCCGTGCCAGTAGCTCTCGGGCCCACCGGGAGAGACTGATCCCCTGCCAGGTCTCTCCCTGGCATCAAAGTTACGCGTTTTCTTGTGCAATGTTTTTTCCGTAAAGTCACGCCTGGATGGGGACTGAGCCACCAGCCTGACACCCAGAAGGCGAGAAGCCATCTCGGTCCTTGCTGGAAGGTGGAGACATCGCTTGTGTTCTGGTGTCAATCGGGGCTGGATGGGGCAAGAATGGGGGACAAGGGTGGCTTTGTAAATAGCAGCAAATCCCTGCAACTAATTTATTACTTTTTTTTCTTTTTCTTTTTTTTTTTTTTTTTTTTTTTTGAGACAGAGTCTCACTCTGTTGCCCAGGCTGGAGTGCAGCGGCATGATCTCAGCTTACTGCAACCTCCGCCTCCCAAGTTCAAGCGATTGTCCTGCCTCAGCTTCCCAAGTAGCTGGGATTACAGGTGCCCACCACTATGCCCAGCTAATTTTTTGTATTTTTACTACAGACGGGGTTTCACCATGTTGGTCAGGCTGGTCTCGAACTCCTGACCTCATGATTCGCCTGCCTTGGCCTCCCAAAGTGCTGGGATTACAGGCGTGAGCCACTGGGCCCGGCCTAATTTATTACTTTTTATAAGCGATAGCCGTACTGAGCCGCCCCCTGAAGGCGGCTGCCAGGTCTTGCCCCAGGCACCTGGGACTCTGTTTGCAGGCTCTGCCCTCTGGGCTGAGAAGGATGCACTTTGGACAAGTCATCTGTGTTTGTGTTTTCCAGTTTTTCTGTACTTTTTAAGTGTTTTGTGTTACCTGGTCTCATTCCCCTCCCCACACCTACCCATTTGAGGGGATGGAGTTGAAGTCACCTGGTCACCTGTACCGGCCCAGTTCGGCTACAACCTGGAGTGTCCGTAAACAATTCCTCTCACCCACAAAACAATGTAATCCCAGCGATGGACTGGATTCTGAAGGCCACTTCCCACCATCATAGCTGCCATCCCCAGGCAGTGCCTGCTCTATATATAGAGTCTGCCTCCAATCCTGCTGGCTTCAGCCTGGAGAAGGGATATGGGAGCTGGAGCTTTGATGGATGAATAGGTGTTCACCGGATCTGGGCAGAGGGGTCATCCGCTCCCCAGGTGGGCACTGATAAAGGAAGGTACAGGCCTCACCTGGAACTGCCAAGGCAGCCTCCAGAAATGCTCGGCTGTCTCGGGGCACGCTCCAGTATGCCAGTCCTGTGGGATTATGTCCAGCTACTTCCAGAAACACTCAGTGTCCCCTCCCCTCAGGCTCTGCCTCGGCCTGGCCTTGTCCAGTCTACCCTGGACAAGATGCCGTGTGTTTGAGGCCCAGCAGAGTAAGCCCTTGGCCGTGATGTGTCTGAAACACCTGTTAGGGGTTCCCTCCATATGTCAGAGCCTCTCTGGGATGAAGTTCAAACCAGAAAACCCAGTCGAGGCTCAAGTTTGAATTTCAGCTTCACTGTGTGGCTCTGGGAAAATGGCTTTCCCACTCTGTGCCTCAGTTTCCTTGTGTTTACAAGACTAATCCCATTGACTGTTTATTAAGCACCTACTGTGTGCCAAGCGCTTTTACGTGGCTTCTCCCTCAGCCAGCCTTGAGAAGGCTGGAGGTGGTGTCATCACCTCCATTTTACAGACAAAGCAGCTGAGACCCCAGCGAGGGGCAGAGACCTGTCCCACGATCACCCAGCAGGAGTCGTGGCAGAACGGAGCATCAGCCAGACCCTGTTGTGGGCGTTTGTCATCAAGGGAGCTTGAATGGAGGGTCTGGTGTCAGATACAGCCGACTCCAGCCCCAGCTCATCCCCCATGTTGCTGTGTGACCCACTGGGCACTCTGGTGAGGGAGCTTTCCAGACATCAACAGCCCACTCTGCTTCCCTTTCTGAGTCCCCTGTCCAGCACTGCCTAGTGTTGGAGGGTAGACCAAGGCTGTGCATGATTCACCCCCTCCTTCCATCCTGGAGCTGGCAGTGAATAAAAGCCCGTATTTACAAAGATGAGCTCCAACGTCTGGATTTGTGAGGGGCTGAGAAAGGAGGAAGGGAAGAGTGGGGAGGGGAGCGGAGTGAAATAGACCCATGGCTCAAAGTCATTGCAAGTGGGTTTTGAGGACTGCATAGCAGTTCGCTGTTGAGATTCTTCCTGATGCCATCGCTGGTACCAGCCTCCTGCTACCCTCTCCCTGCGAGTACTCCATCATAGCCCTGCCTTTAAAAGCTTCCTCCAGACATCTGGGTCCTGAGCTATGTTTTTTATTTTTATGTTTTTGAGACAAGGTCTCGCTCTGTAACCCAGGTTGGAGTACAGTGGCGCAATCACGGCACATTGCAGCCTCGACCTCCTGGGCGCCCTGGGCTATGTTAATAAAATAAATAAGCGGCGGGGCGCGGTGGCTCACGCCTGTAATCCCAGCACTTTGGAAGGCCAAGGCGGGCGATCTCCTGAGGTCGGGAGTTCCAAACCAGCCTGACCAACATGGAGAAACCCCGTCTCTACTAAAAATACAAAATTAGCCGGGCGTGGTGGCGCATGCCTGTAATCCCAGCTACTCGGGAGGCTGAGGCAGGAGAATCGCTTGAACTCGGGAGGTGGAGGTTGCGGCGAGCCGAGATAGCGCCATTGCACTCCAGCCTGGGCAACAAGAGCGAAACTCCGTCTCAAAAAATAATAATAAAATAAGCAATCGTCGCGTCCTTTCTATCCTGGTCTTAGCTTGCGCTCTGCCATAAAACTCCCTCTAGCCGAACCCGGCCCAGCCCTAGAGCAATCCGTTACTTCCGGGGCGCTCAGCCGGCTTGCAAACACTCTTGGCTACAGCCCCATCTCCGAGTGCGTTCGGCTATTTCCGGAAACCGTCGGCATCTGGGCTCAAGTCCGCTAAGTTCTAGTGCCCGTAGGGGTCGAGATCGTCGGCTGTTTCCGGACGCTCTGGGTTGCCATGGAAACTCCTTCAACCCTGGCTTTCTCCGACTTCTGCTTTTTGCGGCAGGCCCTTTCCCCACTCTACTGCCCCCTGTTTGCTGAGCTTGAGAACGCCTCATTTGTCCCCTGGAACCATCTATGCTTCAGTAATTTCCATAAGCTGGCGGTCGCCTCTGGGTCTAAACTCCCAAGGCCTCCATTGGGCACTGAGCACATTTGGTTATTTCCAGAAACGCTCCGCGGTCTTGGGGATCAGCCTCAGTTGTGCCAGTCCGGCCGTAGAGAGTGTTCGGCCATTTCCGGAAGCGCTCGGGCGTCTCTAAGCCCAGCCGAGCCCAGTCTCGGATCCCTCGCCGACCCGATTGCACTCGGCTACCTCTGGAAACGCTCGGCTGTCTCGGGGGCACCCTCTAGTCCACCAGTCCCGCGGGATTACGTTCGGCTACTTCCGGAAACACTCGGGTGCCCCCTTCCCTCAGGCTCCGCCTCGGCCTCGGTTCACCCGCCCGGCCCGAATACGCTCGGGCATTTCCGCCGGGGGCGGGCCAGGCCGCTCGGAACCGTGGCGGCGGCGGAGGCGGGGATCCCGCGGCTGCGGCGACGGTGGCCGCGGTGGAGCCACGGGGCGGGCTTGGCTTGGTGTGACGGCGGCTGCGGCGGCGGTGGCGGCCGCGACCAGGTGAGTCCTGACTGGCCCTCGTGGCGGGGGCGGCTGGGAGTGTGCTTAAATGCGGGGCGCCCGGGGGCAGTGCCGGGCCCCGGTGGAAGCTAGAACGCAAGCGCCAGGCTGCGTCGGGCCCCGCGGGAACTGGGGGGGGCCGCAGGCAAGGGGGGGCCTCGGGCTCGGCTCCGCAGCGGTGCAGCCTCCTTGGGACGGTCGGGGCAGAATGGGGAGACTCCCCGCGTCCAAGATACCGGACTGGAGCCGCGGCCCCAAATGAGGGGAGGCCCTGCCTGGAATGGGGCTTCGAATAGTACCGAGGGGTGCCCAGGCATTGTGCGGGGCAGAATGGGGTGCGGGAGGGCCGGGGGTCGAACCCACTTCCGGTCCCCTAGCCGGGTGGCCGGGTCCACGCAGACCCAAGTGCGCGTCTGTGTGAGCGCTCAGGCCCTGCCTTCACCCGCGGAGCCCCCAGCCCTGCCTGCCCCGCCCCTCCCGCCTCCCGGATTCGGGGAGCGCTGCTCCCGGGGCGCGCACACCGGGGCGTGGGGGCGGGCTGGCAGGCAGATCCAGGCGGTTTCCTGGGCATCCCCTCTCGGGGCCTCAGTTTCCCCACCTGTAGAATGAGGGTAACAGAGGCCTGGGAATGGGTAAATTGGGCACCCGAGAATGTGGCGCCCCTCCGCCCTGCTCGGACACCTCTTGGGGTTCCCCGTGACTGAAGGATGCTCAGAGCCTCCACCTGACACTCGGGCCTCTTGGTGGATAGCACCTATCCTTATAGCCACCCTGAATCCTTGACAAGCAACTTAACCCACTGCCAAGGCTTTGCATGTGCCGTTCCGTCTGCCTATCGCGCCTTCCTATCCGCTGTGATGATCCATTCTCTAGAACAGCACGTCCATCCCCCGACCCTAGCCCTGTCCATCACAGGGCGTCTGAACCCGCAGGGCTAGGCTGGGAATGTGTGCCTATCTCCGCCTCCCCAGGCTGGGACTCCTGGGGAATGATCAATGCCCTGCTGCCGGCAGCCTCCCCTCCTCCTCAGCTGCAGTACCCCCACCTTCTCCTGGCTCCCTGTCCCTCCCTGGGGCTAAGGTTCCTTCTAAGCACCTCCCCATCTGCATTTTGTGCCTACTCTTGGCCCCAGGCTGGAGCTACCTGCCAGCCCACTCACTCCTCCTCTGCAGAGACTGGAGGTCCATTTGCTTGGACTCACCTCGAGGCCTTTGCTTGTGTAGGGGCCTCTTCCTGGACTTTGTTCCCTACCTCTTAGTTCAGCTGGCCTGACCCCTCTATGGAGCTCCCAAAGCACCCGGAGTGGCCTCCATTGCGTCCTCCCTGCCCTAGGTATCTGGCCACCTGGCTGCTGCCCCCTCATGTCCAACTGGACCAAGTCGGCAGATTTAGGTGTAAGTCCTGGCTTCCTCCTGGCCTACTGCACGGCCCTAGATACCTCCCTGCTCTGAGCCTCAGTTTCCCCATCTGTAACAGGGGTCATGAAAAGCCTGTTTACTGGCCGGGCGCGGTGGCTCACACCTGTAATCCCAACACTTTGGAAGGCAGAGGCGGGAGGACTGCTTCAGCCCAGGAGTTTGGGACCAACCTGGGCAACATAGCAAGACCCCACCTCTATTGGAAAAAAAAAAAAAAAAAAAAGGCTGGGCAAGGTGGCTCATGCCTGTAATCCCAGCACTTTGGGAGGCCAAGGCGAGCAGATCACTTGAGGTCAGGAGTTCAAGACCAGCCTGGCCAACATGGTGAAACCTCGTCTCTACTAAAAATACAAAAATTAGCTGGGTGTGGTGGCCTGCTACTCGGGAGGCTGAGGCAGGAGAATCGCTTGAATCTGGGAGACAGGTTGCAGTGAGCTGAGATCACACCACTGCACTCCAGCCTGGGTGACAGAGCAAGACGCTATCTCAAAAAAAAAAAAAAAAAAAAAACTGATTTACTGAGCATGTAGTATACCTGGGGTAGGTTCTTGGGAACTCTACTCCCAGCAGCTCCAAGGGAAGGCTGTCAGTATACCCATTTTACAGATGGAGAAGCTGAGGCCCTGAGAGGGACTGGCCCCAAGGTCACCCAGTGATTCAGGGAATTCCAAATCAGGATTTGGGCCCATCTCCGTGTTGGGGGTGAGAGGAGTTGGCCTGGCTAACGCTGCCCTATCCCTGTCTCCCTAGGTCGGCGTCCTCGGCTGGCCGAGCATGGTGGCAGCCTGCACCCTTGGCTCCCTTGTCTGGTGCAGCCAGCAGAGCCGCCAGCCTTGGGCGCCCATGGCCCTCCGTGTGAGGGCGTGAGCGGCCTGCCCCAGCCTCACCTGCTGATGGAGGACTCAATGGCCCAGTGACCTGACACCACACCACCAACTCCCTCCCACCAGTTGACGAATGGTGGACCCAGTGACGAGTGGCCCTTGTAAGGGTCATGGAATAATTTGAAGCGAGGCATGAGCGGCCCCCGTGGTCGCCTGTGACTGCTGGAGATAGAGGTCCCAGCACCCCAAGCCAACCCAGCGGACCCTCCCAGCCCTGCTTCAACCAATGGGGCCAGTGGGGCTCCAAGCAGCCACCTAACCATTCAGACCCCACCCCACCCACGCGGCCATGGCGGGCCCTGAGGGCTTCCAGTACCGCGCTCTGTACCCGTTCCGCCGGGAGCGGCCGGAGGACCTGGAGCTGCTGCCCGGCGACGTGCTGGTAGTGAGCCGGGCGGCCTTGCAGGCGCTGGGCGTGGCCGAGGGTGGCGAGCGCTGCCCACAGAGCGTGGGCTGGATGCCCGGCCTCAACGAGCGCACACGGCAGCGAGGTGACTTCCCTGGCACCTATGTGGAGTTCCTGGGGCCCGTGGCCCTGGCCCGGCCCGGCCCTCGCCCACGGGGCCCCCGCCCACTGCCCGCCAGGCCCCGTGATGGGGCCCCTGAGCCAGGTGAGCAGCAAGCAGGGGCCCTGGAAAGGGGGGTGGTCCCCTCAGACCCTTGGTCTCCTGTCCAGTGAGGCAATGGGATCTCCAAGGAAGGAGGAAAAAGGACATTTGGTCATTTGACAAGTGTCTTCAGTGCTAGGCTCAGCAGTGGACACAAGGCCTGTTCCTGCCCTTATGAGCTTCTGGTTCAAGAAGGGATGAGAGTGGGTTCAGGAGGTGACACATGCCATGAGGAAGGGGGCTTGCATGGGAAGATGCGAGGGTGGAAGCTCAAGGCAGTGGGGGCAGCGAGGGCAGAGGCTGTGGAGTAGAACTCTAATGGCGGGAACGGCCAGCAGGAGGACCAGAGGGAGGAAGGGGAGGGCAATGTGCGCTGGCCTGGAGGACTTAGTGGGATTGATTTTGAGGACAATGGAGAGTGTTCAGTAGGATTCAGAGGCTCAGCCTAGCTTCATCCTGCCTTTTGCAGACAGGGTCCCTTGAAGAACCCCTTTGGAGACCCTGATTTCCAAAATGAAGCCACAAGGAGGGTGGGATGTGGGCTGCTCAGCTGAGGCCACACAGCACAGTGGGGTATGAGGACCCCACATCCCTCTTCAAAGACCTTTGGCCATCACCACTTGCCAGGGGTGTGCCAGGTGTGGAGAATCGGGGGCACCGAGCCCACTCAGTGACTGCTGTTTAATGGGCAGGGAGTGTGGGCTCTGGCCGGGGAAACTGAGGCCCAGGTTGCAAGGAGGAGGCTAAGAGGTGCTGCATGCTCGGCATGGTCTGCTCCGACCCTCCCAGCAGCCCAGCAAAAGGCCCTGTGTGCAGACCGGGAGGCCTGAGTGCAAGGCCGTCAAATGCCGTACTTGGAACCAGTTGGTCACCCAGGGAGGCCAAAGCCCCGGGAGGTGCCAGGCCTGCTTTGTGCCAGGGTGACATTGCCCAAAGGCAAACCAGAGTCCCCCAGCGCAGGGCGGAATAGGGGGTGCTGAGGTGGTGCGACGCTGGCCCCAGCCTCCCGGCATCTGGTATCTCCAGGGCCCAGGCCTGCGTCCTGCCTCGGCCTGAAGGAGCAGGAGGCGGCCCCGTCCGGGCTCCCAGCCAGAATCTGCCTCTCCCCCTGGTAACAGCCACCTCCCTCCTCTGCCTGGCCTCTGTCCAGCCACCATACACGGCCCCACGTGGGGCGGCTGCCCAGCCCCACCCTCTGAATCTTCCAGGGTTATGTGACCTCGGCCAGAACCCGCCCCCTCGAGGCCTCAGTTTCCTCATCTGGAAACAACAGGGTTGGTCCCTGGGGATGCTGGGACCCAACCCCTCGGAAATGTGCTGAAGTCACCTGAGCCCCACCTGGCTGTGCACCCACGGGGGAGGTTGCAGCCCCTCTGACCCACAATTCCTCACCTGCGAAGTCAGGGTGATGCAGTTCTGATGGGAACCCCCTCCCCATTCTGCAGACTGATCCCAGGCCACTCTCGGGGTTGAGTTTCCCAACCCACCGGCCAGAGTGTCACCCACCTCCACCTCCTCCTTGTCTTTTTCCTTTTTTTTTTTTTTTTGGCGTTTTCGTTGCAGCTGGGCCTTTCTCCAGCTTGAGGCGCCACCTGGCCCATCACTCAGGGAGGCCCCGCAGGCCCCAGCTTGCCCCTGCTGTGTGCCAGGGCGTCCCCGCCGAGGGCCAGAGCAGCGTCCAATGGTGGCAGACAGCGAGCTGCTGAGGCGGGGATGCTGCACACAAAAGGCCCTGTAGTGCTGGGAAGCCAGGGCTGGGAGGGGGCTGGGCCCAGGATGCCGCCGGCACCCGCTAGGAGGGGTTTGAGCTTTTCCAAAAGGGGAGCAATAATTTTCTTTCTTTTCTAAATTTTAATTTGGGGAAGAAATAATTTTTTAGAAGCAAAATGATTAAGAAAATGGGTCATGGTCCTTGGAAGGAAGCTGTTCTGACCCAGGCCGGGATATTTTTCTTTTCTTTCCTTTCAACCACTTTTTTGTTTGCATCAAGAAGGGAGAAGCAGGCCGGGCACAGTGGCTCATGCCTGTAATCCCAGCACTTTGGGAGGCCAAGGCGGGTGGATCACTTGAGGTCAGGAGTTCAAGACCAGCCTGGCCAACAGGGTAAAACCCCATCTCTACTAAAATAATACAAAAATTAGCCAGGCATGGTGGCACCCACCTATAATTCCAGCTACTTAGGAGGCTAAGTCACAAGAATCGCTTGAACTTGGGAGATGGAGGTTGCAGTGATCCAAGATCATGCCACTGCACACCAGCCTGGGTGACAGAGCAAGACTCCATCTCAAAAAAAACAACAACAACAACAAAAAAAACGAGGCCAAGGCAAGTGGATCGTTAGGGGCCAGGAGTTTGAGGCTGCAGTGAGCTAGGATTGCGCCACTGCACTCCAACCTGGGTGACAAAGCAAGAACCTGTCTCAAAAAAAATGAGAGGCAATGTCATTGGCCCATTTTTCATTTGAAGGAACTGAGGCCCAGAGAGGGCAGGTCCTGTGGCCAAGATTGCACAGCAGGTTGTGGCAGAGCCCAAACCTGCTATATGACTTTCAGTGGCTGCCACAAAAATTACCACCAACTAGGTGGCTTCAAACAATGGAAATGTTATTTATTAATTAATGTATCTTTTTGTTTTGTTTTGTTTTGTTTTGAGATGGAGTTTCGCTCTTGTCGCCCAGGCTGGAGTGCAATGGCGCAATCTCGGCTCCTGCAACCTCTGCCTCCCGGGTTCAAGCGATTCTCCTGCCTCAGCCTCCCGAGTAGCTGGGATTACAGGCACGTGCCACCACGCCTGGCTAATTTTTGTATTTCTAGTAGAGACAGGGTTTTACCATGTTGGTCAGGCTGGTCTCAAACTCCTGACCACAAGTGATATGCTCACCTCGGCCTCCCAAAGTGCTGGGATTACAGGAGTGAGCCACTGCGCCTGGCCTCCTTTTTTTTTTTTTTTTTTTTAATTATTTAAGAGATGGGGGTCTCACTCTGTTGCCCAGGCTGGTCTTGAACTCCTGGACTCAAAGGATCCTCCCGCCTTGGCCTCCCAAAGTGTTGAGATTACAGACGTGAGCCTTTGCACCCCACCACAACAGAAACTTATTCTGTCATGTTTCTGGAGGCTGGAAGTCCAAAATCAGGGTCATGCCCCCTCTGAAGTTTCCTTCCTTGCAGCTTCTGGTGCCTCCAGGCATTCATTCCTCTCGTGCATGGGTTGATTATTCCAGTCTCTGCCTTGGCTTTCTCTTCTTTTTTTTGAGACAGAGTCTCACTCTGTCACCCAGACTGGAGTGCTATGGCATGATCTCAGCTCACTGCAACCTCCGCCTCCTGGGTTCAAGCAATTCCTGCCTCAGCCTCCTGAGTAGTTGGGATTACAGGTGTGCACCACCACACCTGGCTCATTTTTTTTTTTGTATTTTTAGTAGAGATGGGGTTTCACCATGTTGGCCAGGCTGGTCTTGAACTCTTAACCTCAAGTGACCTGCTGGTCTCAGCCTCCCAAAGTACTAGGATTACAGGCGTGAGCCACCGCACCCGGCCTGTTGATTTATTTTTGAAACGGAGTCTTGCTCTGTCGCCCAGGCTGGAGTGCAGTGGTGCAATCTTGGCTCACTGCAACCTCCGCCTCCCGGGTTCAAGCGATTCTCCTGCCTCAACCTCCCGAGTAGCTGGGATTACAGGCACCCACCACCACGCCCAGCTAATTTTTCTGATTTTAGTAGAGACAGGTTCACCATGTTGGTCAGGCTGGTTCGAATTCCTGGCCTCAGGTGATCCACCCACCTCGGTCTCCCAAAGTGCTGGGATTCCAGGCTTGAGCCGCCATCCTGGCCGGCTTTCTCTTGTTGCAAGGACATCAGCCAGTGGGTTTAGTGTCCACCCTAATGCCAGGCTGGTCTCATGTACAGATTCTTGCTTTCCTTACACCTGCAAAGACCTATTTCCAAATAAGGTCACAGGTACCAGGGATGAGGACTTGGACATATCTTTTTGGGGACTTTATTCAGCGCACTCCACCTAGTCTGTGAAGTTGTGTGAACTCCTCGTATTCTAACCCAGAAAATTGTGTCCCATCAATTCTGCCCTTTCCCAGCCCCTCCACCCAAGGTCTTGCAGCCTCCTGCGGATGGGAGTCAAGGTGCCAAGCACTTGCCTGAGCTGGGCCCTGCTTCAAACTGCCCCAGCTGAGGTTCAGCCAGCAAAGAGAGGGGCTGGGCTCCTTCCAGGAACCCCACCAACATGCAACCCCCCTGTTTCCCCCACCAGGCCTCACACTCCCCGACTTGCCCGAGCAGTTCTCCCCACCTGATGTGGCTCCCCCTCTTCTGGTGAAGCTTGTGGAGGCCATTGAAAGGACAGGTAAGTTCCAGCCTGGCTGCAGCCCCTGGATTCTGCTTGCTTACCTCTAGTGACAGGCGACTCATCCCCTCACAGGGCCTCCAAGCTCATGCTGCACGGAAACAGGCTGAGCCTGGATGCCCTGGGCCTCTATGTTGAATAGGG
Organism: Pan paniscus; assembly: GCF_029289425.2. Lineage (NCBI taxonomy): Eukaryota > Metazoa > Chordata > Mammalia > Primates > Hominidae > Pan > Pan paniscus. The sequence continues at coordinate 23,021,349 of NC_073269.2, forward strand.
CACAGAGTGACTCCTAAGGGAAGATGGGAAGGTGAACATGACCAGGCCACTGCATGTGCTGTGCCCTCTCCCAGTTCTCCCTCCCCACCCCTCCCATGCCCTTATCTCTGAGCAGCAAAGGGAGACTGCAGGGGGGTTGAGCGGCCAGTCCAGGCCTCACGGGGTCGGGGCAGCATTTGAGAGCTGACTCGCCTGTCCCCTTCACCCCCAGGGCTGGACAGCGAATCTCACTACCGCCCGGAGCTGCCCGCACCGCGTACAGGTGAAGGGGAGCCTCATTGGGGTTGGGAGGAGGCTGGGGGCCCCAGTACACATGAGTTGGACGTGTGCTCCCCTGCACCCGCAGACTGGTCCCTGAGCGACGTGGATCAGTGGGACACGGCAGCCCTGGCTGACGGCATTAAGAGCTTCCTGCTGGCACTGCCCGCGCCGCTCGTGACCCCCGAGGCCTCGGCCGAGGCGCGCCGGGCCCTGCGGGGTGAGCCTGGCGGGTAGCCCGGGGGAAGGAGGGGGCTGTAGCGGGTGGGAGGGCCCAGGCCTGGCTCACCCTGCCCTGGCCATCTGTCCGCAGAGGCCGCGGGGCCCGTGGGGCCGGCGCTGGAGCCACCGACGCTGCCGCTGCACCGCGCGCTCACGCTGCGCTTCCTGCTCCAGCACCTGGGCCGCGTGGCCCGCCGCGCCCCGGCCCTGGGTCCCGCGGTCCGGGCCCTGGGCGCCACCTTTGGGCCGCTGCTGCTGCGCGCGCCGCCGCCGCCGTCCTCGCCGCCGCCAGGGGGCGCTCCCGACGGGTGAGGGGCGGGGCGGAGCCGGAGCGAGCAGGGGTGGAGTTTGGGGTGGGGCGGGCGGGGCATGGCCAGAGTGAGCGGCGTCTAGACCCTAAGAAGGGAGGGGATGGGGTCCAGAGTGAGAAGCTGCGTTCTTGTGATGACGGAGAGGGGACCTGGGCTCCTGAGTCGTGGGACAGAAGGTGAAGGGGCCTAGTCCCGAAGCATGTGGGTGGTGCCTGCACCTTCCCTTCTGCTCGTCGCAGCTCCGGTACTGGTCTCTCGCTCGCCTTTGTGTGAGAATCTATGGAGCACTTACTGCATACAGCTATGAGGGAGCTGGCCTCGCACATGTGCCTGTATCATCTCCTCCTCCGCGCTGCACATACTGTCTCGTATATACCCCCAGGCGTGCAAGCGCACGCACAATCCTGTGCACATGCGTGGGCGGACAGGCCCTACCCAGCCCTCACCACACTCCCCTTCCCCCTAAGGAGTGAGCCCAGCCCTGACTTCCCGGCGCTGCTGGTGGAGAAGCTGCTTCAGGAACACTTGGAAGAGCAGGAGGTTGCGCCCCCAGGTGAGTCCCCTGTATTGCTGTCATTTCTTCCCGTTGGGGGCCGTAAATACTGATCCCTGAGTGCTGCCGGCATCAGCAGGCTGGTTGCAGTGGGAGGCAGCCACAGTATACAGTCGGTGCTCAGGATGCATTTGTTTTCCTGTCCCCCAGCGCTGCCGCCTAAACCCCCCAAGGCAAAGCCGGCCCCCACAGTCCTGGCCAATGGAGGGAGCCCACCCTCCCTGCAGGATGCTGAGTGGTACTGGGGGGACATTTCAAGGTAGGTTGCTGGCAGGGGGCCAGGGACCAAGGAGGTGTCACAGGGTGAGCGGGGTCTCCAGGTGGCTCGGCAGTCCCAATGTTGGATGTTCCCACAGGGAGGAGGTGAACGAGAAACTCCGGGACACTCCCGATGGCACCTTCCTAGTCCGAGATGCTTCTAGCAAGATCCAGGGCGAGTACACGCTGACCCTCAGGTGGGGGCCTGTCCCTGCAAGGATAACTGGGGGTCACAGGTCACAGAGACCGGGAGTTCAGAGGGGATAGAACATGTGCGGTTTCAAGAATGGGGGGCCAGGCACGGTGGCTTACACCTGTAATCCCAGCACTTTGGGAGGCTGAGGCTGGCAGATCACCTGAGGTGAGGAGTTTAAAACCAGCCTGGCCAACATGGTGAAACCCCGTCTCTACTAAAAAATAAAAAAAAAATTAGCCAGGCATGGTGATGGATGCCTGTAATCCCAGCTACTCGGGAGGCTGAGGCAGGAGAATTGCTTGAACCCGGGAGGTGGAGGTTGCAGTGAGCCGAAATCGCACCACTGCACTGCAGCCTGGACAACAGAGCAGCAAGACTCTGTCTCAAAAAAAAAGGGGACAGGGATTGAGGGTCAGGTGCGGGGTCCCACTGGGTGCCGACACCCCTCTCCTCCCCCAGGAAAGGCGGGAACAATAAGCTGATCAAGGTCTTCCACCGAGATGGGCACTATGGCTTCTCAGAGCCACTCACCTTCTGCTCCGTTGTGGACCTCATCAATCACTACCGCCACGAGTCTCTGGCCCAGTACAACGCCAAGCTGGACACACGGCTCCTCTACCCTGTGTCCAAATACCAGCAGGTCCGTGCTGGCCTGGGAGCCCGGGAGGGTAGCACCTGGCTGGCCCCAGGCCTCAGTTTCCTAGGTAGACCCGACCAGGCTATGCATCTCCCCTCATTCCGCCACGTATCTCCAGGACCAGATTGTCAAGGAGGACAGTGTGGAGGCAGTGGGCGCCCAGCTTAAGGTCTATCACCAGCAGTACCAGGACAAGAGCCGCGAGTATGACCAGCTTTATGAAGAGTACACACGGACCTCCCAGGTACTCCAGGCCCCATACATGAGGGAAACCGAGACATAGAGGGGCAGTGGCAAGGCTGGGAGCAGGATGACCAACCCCAGAGGACTTGAGGATGAATATCCAGTTGCAGGTCACAGAGCAGGCAGTTAGCACCAAGGGCTGTTCTAAAAACATAGAAATAAGGCCAGGCACAGTGGCTCCCGTCTGTGTACTTGGGAGGCAGAGACAGGAGGATCACTTGAGCCCAACAGTTCAAGATCCTTCTAGGCAACATAGGGAGACCCATCTACAAAAAAATTTAAAAATTAACTGGGTGTCGTGGTGCATGCTTCTACTCCCAGCTACTCAGGAGGCTGAGGTGGGAGGATCCCTTGAGCCTGGGAGTTTGAGGCTGCATTGAATTGTGATCATGCTGCTGCACTCCAGCCTGGGTGACAGGGCACGACCTTGTCTCTAAAAACAAATAAAAACAGAAATAAGCGTACGAGGCTGGGTGGGGTGGCTCACGCCTGTAATCCCAGCACTTTGGGAGGCCGAGATGGGTGGATCACCTGAGGTCAGGAGTTCGAGACCAACTTGGCCAACATGTTGAAACCCTGTCTCTACTAAAAATACAAAAATTAGCTGGGCATGGTGGCGGACGCCTGTAATCCCAGCTACTCAGGAGGCTGAGGCAGGAGAATCGCTTGAGCCTGGGAGGCAGAGATTGCAATGAACCAAGATCGTGCTACTACACTCCAGCCTGGGTGACAAGAGTAAAACTCCATCTAAAAAAATAATAATAATTAAAATAAAAAAATAAGTGTACAAGCTTTTACAAAACCAAAAAAGGACAGATGAGAAGGGCCCAACCAGCCTCACAGGAGTGGCTGAGCCAGGACCTGGGGAGTGTCCAGGATGAGCCTATCTCCAGCTGGCCCTCAGTTTTCCCATCTGCAGAATGGAACCAGGGACCTTGATTACTTATGTCCCCTTCAATCAAGATGTTATTCAAAATGAAATCATGCCAGGTGCAGGGCGCGCACCTCTAATCCCAGCTACTCGGAAGGCTGAGGCGGGAGGATCGCTTGAGCCCAGGAGTTCAAGACTAGCCTGGGTAACATAGCAAGACTTTGTCTCTTAAAAAAATAAAATAAAAATTAAGTGAAAGGTTTTGTCACTCAAGGACTGTGCTAATAAGCTTCTTTTGCAAGTTGAGAGGGAATAGATTCAGGTGGAACAGCTGGGAATTCCTCAGTCGTCCCTAGTACCCTAAGGGTTTTCTGTCCTCTTTTTTTTTTTTTTTGAGACAGTGTCTTGCTCTGTCATCCAGGCTAGAGTGCTGTGGCATGATCTCAGCTCACTGCAACCTCCGCCTCCCTGGTTCAAGTGATTCTCCTGCCTCAGCCTCCCAAGTAACTGGGACTACAGGCACGTGCCACCATGCCTGGCTAATTTTTGTATTTTTAGTAGAGATGGGGTTTTGCTGTGTTGGCCAGGCTGGTCTCGAACTCCTGGCCTCAAGTGATCTGGCTGCCTCGGCCTCCCGAAGTTTAAAAAAAAAAAGAAAAAAAAAATTTAATAAAATTAAAAGGTGGGCCGGGCACAGTGACTCATGCCAGTAATCCCAGCACTTTGGGAGGCCGAGGCAGGCAGATCATCTGAGGTCAGGAGTTTGAGACCAGCCTGGCCAACATGGTGAAACCCCATCTCTACCAAAAAGATAAAAAAATTAGCCGAGCCAGGCACAGTGGCTCAAGCCTGTAATCCCAGCACTTTGGGAGGCTGAGGCAGGTGGATCACGAGGTAAGGAGTTCAAGACCAGTCTGGCCAACATGGTGAATCCCTGTCTCTACTAAAAATACAAAAAATTAGGCGTCATGGCATGCACCTGTAATCGCAGCTACTCAAGAGACTGAGGCAGGAGAATAGCTTGAACCTGAGAGGTGGAGGTTGCAGTGAGCCGAGATCACACCATTGCACTCCATCCTGGGACAGAGTGAGACTCCGTCTCAAAAAAAAAAAAAAAAAAAAAAAAATTAGCCGGGCATGGTGGCTCACACCTGTAATACCAGCTACTTCGAAGGCTGAGGCAGGAGAATCACTTGAACCCAAGAGGCAGAGGTTGCAGTGAGCCAAGATCACGCCACTGCTCCAGCCTGGGCGACAAGAGCAAGACTCCATCTCAAACAAAAAAAATTTTGAGGTGCTGTCTCACCATGTTGCCCAGGCTGGCCTCAGACTCCTCAGGGTTCAAGAGATCCTCCCACTTTAGCCTCCCTACTAGCTGGGATTACAGGCAATCGCCACCACCCCTGGCCTCTGTCCCCTTTTTACTGATGTGTTAGCTGAGGCTCTAAATGGACAAGACAGTTGTCCAGGATCAGTTAGGAGCACTGTAACCTCAGAATTGACTTTGGCCCTGAGCCTCAGTTTCTCTGTTAATAGTTGTTACTTTGTTAGGGGTTGTTGGAAGGGTCCATGGGACAATGTAAGGAAAGTCGTAGTGCAGCATCTCCCCCAAGAAGCCCTGTGAGCTGTAGCAACTAGATCTCTCATTCATTCTTAGCAGTGTTAACAGGTCCAGGTGTTTGTGGATACCTGTAGGAGGATGTAAAGAAGAAGAGGGTTTGGGGGGTGGGGTTTTGAAGGCTGAATAGGAGTTCATTTGGTGCAGCAGGCGTTAGAAGAATGACACTCCGATAGAGGGACCAGCTTGAGCAGTCTCCATATCAGAGTTGAGATGTGCCTTTACCCCTCACGAGGGCCTTTTGGGGAGTCCCAGGAGGTGCTGAGCTGCGCCCCCTCCTCCAGGAGCTGCAGATGAAGCGTACTGCAATTGAGGCCTTCAATGAGACTATCAAGATCTTTGAAGAGCAGGGCCAGACTCAAGAGAAATGCAGCAAGGAATACCTGGAGCGCTTCCGGCGTGAGGGCAACGAGAAAGAGATGCAAAGGTGAGTCTGGCACCTCTGCCCTGCCCCACCCCACCCTGATCTGGTGCAGTACAAGCCAGGGAGGTAAGGAAGCAGAAGGAGGCCAGCCACTTGGAGGCAAAGAGTAGTCTGTTGAAATGGACTTTGGGCCTGGTGCGATGGCTCAGGCCTGTAATCCCAGCACTTTAGGAGGCCGAGGCGGGTGGATCTCCTGAGGCCAGGAGTTTGAAACCAGCCTGGCCAACATGGTGAAACCCTGTCTCTATTAAAAATACAAAAATTAGCTAGGTGTGATGGTGCGCACCTGTAGTCCCAGCTACTTGGGAGGCTGAGGCAGGAGAATCGCTTGAACCTGGAGTTGGAGGTTGCAGTGAGCCGAGATTGCACCACTGCACTCCAGCTTGGGTGACAGAGAAAGACTGTCTCAAAAAAAAAAAAAAAAGGAAATGGGCTTTGAAGGATGAATAGGAGTTTGCTAGAAAGAGAAATCAGAGGAAACAGCATATGCACAGGCTCAGAGGCTGGAAGCACATAGTCTGGTGCAAAGTAGGTCCTTGAGAAAACCCTGGAGGCCGGGTGCAATGGCTCATTCCTGCAACCCCAACACTGTGGGAGGCCGAGGCAGGAGGATTGCTTGATCCCAGGAGTTTGAGACCAGCCTGGGCAACATGGCAAAATCTACCTCTACAAAAAATATTAAAACGTTAGCCAGACATGGTGGTGCACACCTGTGGTCCCAGCTACTCGGGAGGCTGAGGTAGGAGGGTCACCTGAGCCCAGGAGTTTGAGGGTGCAGTGAGCCGAGATAAAACCCTGAGGTCTCTGCGCCACCCCACCCCTCCCACAGGATCCTGCTGAACTCCGAGCGGCTCAAGTCCCGCATTGCCGAGATCCATGAGAGCCGCACGAAGCTGGAGCAGCAGCTGCGGGCCCAGGCCTCGGACAACAGAGAGATCGACAAGCGCATGAACAGCCTCAAGCCGGACCTCATGCAGCTGCGCAAGATCCGAGACCAGTACCTCGTGTAAGTGGCGGCTCCGTGCTTCCCTGCGGCTCCCTGGCAACTGCTGCGGCACATGGAGATCTCTCTAGGAGTCTCAGTCTCTCTCTCTCCACCAAGTGGCCCTTCCTGGGCCCCAAGACCCCTTAAACTCGGTTCCTCCCGGGCCCCTTGAAAGTTTTCCCATAGGTCAGCCTCAGCTTAGTCAGAGGTGTGTGTAATGGGAGTGTCACTCCTATCCCATTCCATTTTGTGGAAAGTTGGAAGCCTTCCACAAAAATTCCTGCTGGGCTGGGCACAATGGCTCACACCTGTAATCCCAGCACTTTGGGAGGCTGAGGCGGGCAGATGGATCACTTGAGGCCAGGAGTTCAAGACCAGCCTGGCCAACATGGTGAAACCCTGTCTCTACTAAAAATAAAAAATACAAAACCCGGCCAGGCATGGTGGTGGGCGCCTGTAATCCCAGTTACTCAAGAGGCTGAGGCAGGAGAATCGCTTGAACTGGGAGGTGGAGTTTGCAGTGAGCAGAGATTATGCCAATGCAGTTCAGCCTGGGCAACAGAGCAACACTCTGCCTCAAAAAAGAAAAGAAAAAAAAAATCGCCCGCTGTGCAACCTACCATGCTGGGTGGCTGCGGCAGCCCTGTCCTGGGTTCAAATCAGTTCAAACCCTGCCCCCACCCACCAACCTCCTGAAGACCTCAGCCAGAGCCTCCACCTCCCTCTTGGGCCTCAGGGAGGGCACTGTCGCGTGCCAGGTGCTGTGCTAAGCACCGTGCTCGTTATGAGTTCATTTGGTCCTTTTCAAGCCCTTTGTAAAGTTTGCCCTTTACAGCTGGGGAGACTGAGGCACAGAACCGACAGCTGCCCTGTGCAAAGGCCAGCAGTGCTGGAGTGAGCCTCTGGTGATGATGAGGGGCCTGGGCTGGCATCTTCTTGGGGGGCTCCATAGGCGTTAACAGAAACAAAAAAATGAGGGGTGTGGGTCAGGGTTCCCCAGCAGAGCTGGGCGAGCCACCCTGGGTTCAGGCTGCCCTGAGCCAGGTCAGCTCTGCCCTCTTGTGGCAACCGGAGATATTGTACCCAGAACCCTCTCTCCTCAGCCAGACCCTGCCTCCCACCGGACAGGCCCACTGTGGGCTCAGCACCCACACAACTGCACAAGCCCACCTTTCCTGTTCCTTCTCAGGTGGCTCACCCAGAAAGGCGCCCGGCAGAAGAAAATCAACGAGTGGCTGGGGATTAAAAATGAGACTGAGGAGTGAGTGACCGCCTGGAGGGAGGCAGGGAGGGCTTCCCAGAGGAGGGGGCCATTTGGGGTGGGTTTCGAAGAATGAGTAGGAGTTCACCAGGGAGGAAAAGTTGTCCAGGCAGCTGGGGAGCCTCGGAGGCTGGCAGGTGAGTGACCAGGGCCCTCCCCGCCGTCCCCCGCCACCCCCCCCCCACCCCAGCCAGTACGCACTCATGGAGGACGAGGACGATCTCCCGCACCACGAGGAACGCACTTGGTACGTGGGCAAGATCAACCGCACGCAGGCAGAGGAGATGTTGAGCGGCAAGCGGGATGGCACCTTCCTCATCCGCGAGAGCAGCCAGCGGGGCTGCTACGCCTGCTCCGTGGTGTGAGTGGACCGCAGCGGTGGGGATTCCCGCGTCCCTCCCAGAGCTCTCATTGAATGCCTGCCGCGTGCCAGGCCTTGGGACGGAGTCCCTGGTGGGGTCATCCGGGACAGGGGAGCATGCGGCCCTGGAACGGGGAAAGCTTGCCGGGGAGGCCAGCCTTCCGACCCCCCCTCTCGTCTGCCCCCACAGAGTGGACGGCGACACCAAGCACTGCGTCATCTACCGCACGGCCACCGGCTTCGGCTTCGCGGAGCCCTACAACCTGTACGGGTCGCTGAAGGAGCTGGTGCTGCACTACCAGCACGCCTCGCTGGTGCAGCACAACGACGCGCTCACCGTCACCCTGGCGCACCCAGTGCGCGCCCCGGGCCCCGGCCCGCCGCCTGCCGCCCGCTGAGCACCGAGGACCCGCCCCAAGCAGAGCCGCCCCTGGGCCCGTCTGCGCCGGAGGCTGCGGCGGCGGGAGCCACGGACCAGACCAGCCACATCCAGGGGTCCTCATTTCTCCGGCTCTGGCTCTTGTTTGGGGTTCTCTCACCCTCTTTCTCTTTCCTTCCCTCCGCCATTCTCCAGATCTCCCTCTGTCTCCTTTTCTCTCTCTTTCTTGGCCCCTGTCTCTCTCCATGTTGGGGGTCCTGCCTCCCCCACCCCATATCTACGTGTCCCCCGGGCATTGTCCTCTCCATGGCTCTGGTCACCCTGACCCTCTGCCCTGCCCACCGCAGGTCCCCCGGGGTCCCGGAAGCCCCTTCTGGCTGCACCTGCCATGTTTACAGAGGGCCCCTGGGCTGCGCGGCCCCAGCCTGGGCACCCTGATTTTTAAGCCATAGACCTGGGGTCAGGGCAGGAAGGAACTTCACTCTGCTGCTTCCGAGAACCTCGGCCGTGACATTCGGGGCCGGGCGGGACCCGCCCCACAGACTCCAACTTCCCCTCCAAACCCCGAAGTGAAACCCGCCACCGGGTTACCCCCACAAGGGGGCCGCTGCGAGAAGTTCACCCACCCCCGAAAAAATAATTAAACTCGCAGGCCAGGCACGGTGGCTCATGCCTGTAATCCCAGCACTTTGGGAGGCCAAGACGGGCGGATCTTTTGAGGTCGGGAGTTGGAGGCCAGCCTGGCCAAAATGGCGAAACCCCGCATCTACTAAAATACAAAAATTAGCCGGGCGTGGTGGCGGCCGCCTGTAATCCCAGCTACTTGGGAGGCTGAGGCGTGAGAATCTCTTGAACCCAGGAGATGGAGGTTGCAGTGAGCAGAGATCGTGCCACTGCACTCCAGCCTGGGTAACAGAGGGAGACTCCTACGTCTCAAAAAAATAAATAAACTTGTGAGCTGGCCCCAACCCCTCCTAGGAATCACAGCTCCCCGTACTGGTGCCGCCGCAGTGGCCAAGTTGCGACACTGCCCACGGCCCCTCCCTCTGATGCAGATTCAGGGCTTCTCTTCGATCATGTTGGGTTTTGATTCTGTTTTTCCTTGACTGCAAAACCCTCTTTCCTCTCCTTTTTTGGGACAAGAGCCCTGGTTTTCTACGCTGCCCTTGGCCACCACACTGCCTGCCCCACGAGCTGGGAGGCAGGTTTTGTACGGTACGTTGTTATTGATATGATATAAAACATCAAACGTCGTGGGTGATTCTGTTGTCAGTGACTGGGCTTCAGTACCACCTCTGCGTGTCGGGGACCCTGGTGTCTACGGGGGTCACAGCAGGTCGGACCCGTGGGTTTAACTCCAAGCCCCTCTGAGACCCGACAACCCCTCCCTCCCCCAGTTTAGCTGCTCAAGCCCGGAGAGGTTGAGGCAGTGCCCAAGGTCATACAGGAGAGAGATTCGAATCCTGAGCTCCTGACTGCTCAGGGGACCCCAGACCCCATCCAGCCCCTCAAGTGCTTCCAAGCTGCTTCCCCCACCCACCACCCCCAAATTTGAACCCTATCGCAACCATCAGCTGTGTCCTTGGGAAAGGTGTATCCCCTCCCTGATCCACAGCTTCCTCATTCATTGCCAAGTGGCGTCAAAAGTCAAAACCCTCCCATGCCACAGGGAGGAGTCTCCCGTGTCTTTGATGTTCTCAAGTCGTCGGCACCTCCAGCCAGCATTGGAGGCTCTTCTCTGACCTCTCCTCACCCACTCCCATGCACAGCCCGCCGGGTCCCAGGAGATGCTGAGCAGAAGCCCTGTGGGGTTTTTTGTGTTTCTTTTTAAAGAGTCAAGGTCTCACTCTGTCACCCAGGCTGGAGTGCAGTTGTGCGAACACAGCTCGCGACTCACAGCCTCAAGCTCCTGGTTCCCAGCCTCAAGCAGTCCTCTCATCTCAGCCTTTAGAGTCACTGGATTACGGGTGTGTGTCACCATGTCCAGCTAATTATTTTTAAATTTTTTTAGAAACAAGATCTTGCCGAGTGCAGTGGCTCACACCTGTAATTCCAGCACTTGGGGAAGCCGAGGCAGGCAGATCACTTGAGTTCAGGAGTTTGAGACCAGCCTGGCCAACATGGTAAAACCTGGTCTCCACTAAAAATACAAAAAAAAATTAGCCAGACATGGTGGCGCATGCCTGTAATCCCAGCTACTTGGGAGGCTGAGATAGGAAGATCAGATGAACCTGGGAGGTCAACGCTGCACCGAGCCAAGATCGTGCCACTGTACTCCAGCCTGGGTGACAGAGTGAGACTCTGTCTCAAGAAAAAAAAAAAAAAAAAAAGGGTCTTGCCCTTTTCCAGGTGGGTCTCAAACTCCTGGCCTCTAGTGATCCTCCCACCTCAGCCTCCCTGAGTCGCGTAAGCCTCCACGCGTGGCCTCATGGCGTCTTTGACCTGGACTCCTGTTTACCACCCTCCCCATCACACCCAGAATCCACACCCCCACTGCGACGTCATTGTTCCTTCAGCCCTCCCCAACCCTGGGGCCTCGCTGTCCTTGTCTGTTCTGTACAGCCACCTCTCAAGGCCCAACAAGGCTGAACCTGGGGCAAGTGCAGAAAGAAACCTCCACTCTGACCCAGTCTACTGCTGGGACCTTGGGACAGGACCTGCCTCCCTTAGCCTCAGAGCCCCCCAGCCTTGCCAGGCACTGTCCCTGCCATGTGTCCTGTCTGGAGATAACCCATAAATAACTCCAGCCTAGATTGTGCCTCTCACTGCATAGGTGCTCACAGGAGAAAGGTTGCCATCTTTATGGCCCCAGCTATGCTGAGCTGGGGGTGGAAGAGAATATCCCGTGTGGTCTCTAAAACACTCAACCACTGGCTGTGTGTCCTTGGCAAAATAGCCTTCCCTCTCTGATCAGCCATTTCTTTGTTACCAACTGGAGTCAGTAGCACCTACCCCCAGCCCCAACTGGATGCTTCTGAGGGTTCAATGATAAAATGGGTTGTGGGCCTACTCTATGCCTGGCACCAAGCCAGAGAGCAATACATTGTAGGGTTACATTTATGATTTCTTCCAATAGGGCTGGTGCCTGGTAACTACTGGAAAAATTGTAGCAATTATATTTATGGTTATTTCTTCAATCCCACCCGGCATAGGGTAAGCACCAAAGTTGGGGTGGTGAGTCTTGGGGAGCCTTTGCCAAGGGTTTGGTCGTCTGAGGGATGGGCTCGGGGACCATCCAGCCACTGGGACTTCAGAGAAGTCCCAAACCAGCTCCCAAACCAGCTGCTGTGTGTGTGGCTGGGGTCTTCCCCACAACTAGAGGGGGGCACAGCTGGGGACTCAGGTATATCTTCCAGCTGGGTGTGGGACATTTTCTTCCCTAGGATCCGATGTGTCTTGGCCTGAATGTAAGGCCCGGCAGGGTCGGAATGTCTCAGTTATTCCCCCAACACTCCAGCCTCCATCTGGGCCTTTTTTCCAGGCTATTCTCTCTGCCTTCACTGTTGGGGCCACTGTCCTGTGTAGGCACCAAGGCCTGACCATGCCATCCAGAAGCCCCAGCCTGGGACATCTCTCCCCCACCTGCCTCTGAGCCCTCCATGGTGACTCTTGTTCCCCAAACCTTATCCTTCTCCCCATTACACAGAAGGGAAAGCTGAGGCTCTGTCACTCAAATCCAAAGCCAGGTGGACTCCAAGCCACCCCACCCCTATCCCAGACAGCACAGGCTGCCTCTCTCCCCCATGGGCGTCCCTTGAAGGCCAGTTTGCCCCCCACCCCCCACAAGCCTTGAACGATGAAAAGAAGGAAGGCCAGTTCTCTTCACCCCAAGCCAGAAGTGGGGCTGGGCGGGTACCCTAGAGAAATGACACGCCACTCCCTGCGCCAGCTTCTGCTTTCCGGCGTGGCTGTGGTCAAGCCTGAGTCAGTCCCACGGGATCACGGTGAGGGGTCTGGAGCGTCGGGGTCAGGAGTTTGAGGGGGGAAGGGTTGAGGGGCAGGATGTGGGGGTTGGGTGTGAGGGAGGTCACGGGCGAGACTGGAGGGAGGGGACCTGGCCACACAGGCCTTGCCCACTCGGGGGGCTGAATATTTCAGTTACTCCCCCAACACCCCGGCCTCCATCCCATCCCCAGCCTCCATCCGATGTCACCCCTGTTAGGTCACAGGCCCACTCTGAGAGTGGGTCTCGGGCCTCAAGTCCCCTAGCCGCCCCTAGAAGGTCTAGAGGTGCGTGGAGACACCACCGTTCCTCTCAGCCTCTCTGTGTCTGTCTCAAAAGGCCCTACCTCACCTCCCCTAAAGGTAGTCTTGCGCCAGGGCTCACGTGCCTGGGCAGGGCTGATTGCCAAGGGGCCCAATGGCCTCGTGACTGGGGACCCAGCACCTGGCAGGGGTGGGGGTGGGACACTCAGAGGAAGGAGTGGAGGAGGGAGAGACGCTGGCCCAGGACCCGAGGGGCGTGGGCATCGGGAGGCGGGCCCGGGTTAGGGGCGGGACCGCCGCCCGGTTAAAGGCGCTTATTTCCCAGGCAGCCGCTGCAGCCGCCACACCTTTGCCCCTGCTGCGATGACCCTGTCGCCACTTCTGCTGTTCCTGCCACCGCTGCTGCTGCTGCTGGACGTCCCCACGGCGGCGGTGCAGGCGTCCCCTCTGCAAGCGTTAGACTTCTTTGGGAATGGGCCACCAGTTAACTACAAGGTAGGGACGGCGACAGGGCGGGCAGGCTGGAGGGAACAGGCGTCCTGTCGGGGCACGCGGCTCCTTCTTTCTCCCCAGACTTCACAGAGGAAGACCAGGGCCCCGAGGGGACGCTGTCCCTGCCGGGTTCCTGGAAAAACCCTGTTCAGTTCCCGGCGCTGCGGCCACACTCCCTCCGTGCCGTTTCGCTTTCGCATCCCGCATCTGAGAGGCGCAGCTGCCTCCACCCGCCTAGTCCCGCCCAAGGGTTCAATGAGCGCCTACTGTGTACTTTTGGGGCAGGAGCTGGGGTCTCCTTTTGTGGCCCAGGGCACAAGTTCAGCAGCTGGCCAAGGGCCGCCGGCATGCATTCTTGCTGCTACCCTTGATGCATTCATTCCAGCCAGGGCAGGGCTCGCGTGTCTTTGGGACCTATTAGGCAGATGCCCTAGAGGCTGAGCGACTTGCTCACCGCTCCAGCGACATGGGCCACCCGCCACCCCTCAGCTGAAGCCGGAAGTCAGCACCTATTAGGTGCCGCCTCTATTCAGTCGGACTTGGAAAGGGTTCACGTGGATCCCTTGCTCAGCTCAGAGGCAAGGTCTCCAGGTGAAGTGACAAGAAATGAGCATGGGCCAAGGCCGGAGGCGGTGGCTCATGCCTGTAATCCCAACACTTTGGAAGGCTGAGGCAGGCAGATCACGAGGTCAGGAGTTCGAGACCATTCTGGCCCACATGGAGAAACCCTGTCTCTACTAAAAATACAAAAATTAGCTGGGTGTGGTGGCATGTGCCTATAATCCCAGCTACTCAGGAGGCTGAGGCAGGACAATTGCTTGAACCAGGGAGTCGGGTGTTGCAGTGAGCCGAGATCGTGCCACAGCACACCAGCCTAGCGACAGTGAGACTCCATCTCAAAAAAAAAAAAAAAGTCTCAAAGTCAAGATTCCACCTGGCAAGTTCTGGAAGGCGTGCAAGATGAATTGCCTATCACAGCCCCCTTTCTACAAGACTACCAAGTGGGGTTCAGAGAAGTGGGGAACTGCCCAGGGCTACACCTGCCTCCCACGCCTTCCTAATCCACAGACAGGCAATCTATACCTGCGGGGGCCCCTGAAGAAGTCCAATGCACCGCTTGTCAATGTGACCCTCTACTATGAAGCACTGTGCGGTGGCTGCCGAGCCTTCCTGATCCGGGAGCTCTTCCCAACATGGCTGTTGGTCATGGAGATCCTCAATGTCACGCTGGTGCCCTACGGAAACGCACAGGTGTGTGGGCGCTGGGGAACCTGAGGCACGTGGGCAGGGGAGCAGGAGACCCAGCCTACCAGCAGGCTCTCACCCTGCTGCCTTGCAGGAACAAAATGTCAGCGGCAGGTGGGAGTTCAAGTGCCAGCATGGAGAAGAGGAGTGCAAATTCAACAAGGTGGAGGTGAGCGGCCCCAGGGCCCCACACCGGGGTGGGGGAAAACTGCCCCACGTACAGAAGGCAAATACGAGGATGCCAGCTCTGTCTTCTGCCTCGTGTGCTCCCATTTAATCACATCTTTATTCCCTATCTCCTGGGTGGGTACTGATGATTATTACGAGGGGTGTCAGGGTACCCTGGGCCTTCTTCATGCCCTCTCCTGCCCCCTCTCCAAACCCCAGGCCTGCGTGTTGGATGAACTTGACATGGAGCTAGCCTTCCTGACCATTGTCTGCATGGAAGAGTTTGAGGACATGGAGAGAAGTCTGCCACTAGTGAGTGACGCCCCTCACTCCACCCAAGGAGGGGGACAAGGGTGGTAACCTTCCCTGCATCCAGGCAGACCCAAATTCAAGTCCTAGCCCTGACCACTGCTGTCTGTGCAGCCCAGGAAAACAACTACCCTTCTTTATTTTATTTATTTTTTTATTTTTTCTTGAGACAGAGTCTCGCTCTGTCGCCCAGGCTGGAATGCAGTGGCGCAATCCCAGCTCACTGCACCCTCCACCTCCAGGGTTCAAGTGATTCTCCAGCCTCAGCCTCCTGAGTAGCTGGGATTACAGTTGTGTGCCACCATGCCCAGCTAATTTTTGTGTTTTTAGTAGAGACAGGGTTTCACCATGTTGGTCAGGCTTGTCTTGAACTCCTGACCTTGTGATCCGCCTGCCTTGGCCTCCCAAAGTGCTGGGATTACAGGGGTGAGCCACTGCACCCAGCCCTTTTTTTTTTTTTTTTTTTTTGAGACAGCGTGTTGCTCTGTCGCCCAGGCTAGAGTGCAGTGGTGCGATCTTGGCTGACTGCAACCACTGTCTCCTCAGTTTAAGTGATCCTCCTGCCTCAGCTTCCCCAGTAGCTGGGACTACAGGCGTGCACCACCATGCCCGGCTAATTTTTGTATTTTTAGTAGAGACAGTGTTCACCATGTTGGCCAGGCTGGTCTCAAACTCCTGACCTCAAGTTATCCGCCTGTCCCAGCCTCCCAAAGGATTACAGGTGTAAGCCACCATGCCCGGCCCCAGCCTCCCCTCTTGAAGCCTCCATCTCTGAATCAGGGGAATGAATGCAGGCCTCTTAGGAGCATGAGTGATCACAGAGGACTTACTGGAGGAGGCATTTCTGAGCTGGACATGGAAGGATGAGCAGGAATGTGCAGAGACACAGATGATGGGATGTGGAGATGATAGGACAGACCCCACCTACTTCCCTGGGGGATTGTGAAGAATGACTCCCAGAGAAGTGACTCATTGGCTCCAATCATTTATTCATTCATCAAACATCCGGGTCACCCAAGAGGCCTCACCTAGTGACACCCTAGTCCTGCAGGGTTAGATCAGGGCTGAGAGAGTGGCAAGGAGAGGGCACTGAGGGGACACTATGGAAGGAGGAGGAAGGGTGTTCCTGGCAGAGGGATCAGCCTGTGTGGAGGTCCTGAGTAAAGTGAGATACTATGGGGGTCAGAGGCAGTGGGTCTGGTCTTAGGGATGAAACCAAGGGAGCTAGGAGGCAGGAGCAGCCCAAGCCCTGCCTTAGGGGCCTCCACTCAAGCATGTATTGAGCACCTGCTGTTTGTGGGCATTGTCGCATCACTGTGAAGCCAACTGTACCCTCTTCTCAGTGACGAAACAGGCTTGGCTCAGGGCTGGTGGGCGGGACCGTTGAGATAACGGTGAGGAAGCTGAGGCAACCCCCTGCTCCCCACCCACCCAGTGCCTGCAGCTCTACGCCCCAGGGCTGTCGCCAGACACTATCATGGAGTGTGCAATGGGGGACCGCGGCATGCAGCTCATGCACGCCAACGCCCAGCGGACAGATGCTCTCCAGCCACCGCACGAGTATGTGCCCTGGGTCACCGTCAATGGGGTAAGAATCTTTTTAGCCCTCAGCTTGACACTCATACTCCCATGGAGTCAGGGATGGACAAGACAGAGGGACCAGAGATAAAGGAACCCAGGCGGAGGTTGCAGTGAGCTGAGATCACGCCACTGCACTCCAGCCTGGGCAACAAGAGCAAAACTTGATAGCTTTGCATAGGGAAAAAGGGCTTTGATGCTGGGGTTTTGAAAGGTGAGTAGGAGTCCATCAGGAAAAAAAAGTTTGTATTAATTCGAAGTATTAAACATCCCTAGCCACCCCCATTGGGAAAGATGTGCCACTGATTTGCGAGGTGGGAGGCGGGGGCCAGACTTGGGAATATGTGCAGCCCTTTCTGGGCTGGAACCAGGGTGCATGGGTTGGGGTAGCTGCTGGGAATATGCGACCCCTGTCTTGCTTTGTGCAGAAACCCTTGGAAGATCAGACCCAGCTCCTTACCCTTGTCTGCCAGTTGTACCAGGTAAGCTGGGAGGGGAGCAGTGGGATTCAGGTGGTGGGGGTAGGGTCTCCTTCCAGGACCCCAACTCGTGGCCTTCACCTCCAGGGCAAGAAGCCGGATGTCTGCCCTCCCTCAACCAGCTCCCTCAGGAGTGTTTGCTTCAAGTGATGGCCGGTGAGCTGCGGAGAGCTCATGGAAGGCGAGTGGGAACCCGGCTGCCTGCCTTTTTTTCTGATCCAGAACCTCGGCACCTGCTGCTTACCAACTGGAAAATTTTATACATCCCATGAAGCCCAGATACACAAAATTCCACCCCATGATCAAGAATCCTGCTCCACTAAGAACGGTGCTAAAGTAAAACTAGTTTAATAAGCCCTTCTGGATGGTGTAATTCATTTGATAAGTCAGCTATTCCCCCTTCCCCAGGCCTGGCAAAACCCGCTCTCTACTAAAAATACAAAAATTAGCCGGGCGTGGTGGCGGGCGCCTGTAATCCCAGCTACTTGGGAGGCTGAGGGAGGAGAATTGCTTGAACCCGGCAGGCAGAGGTTGCAGTGAGCCGAAATCGTGCCACTGTGCTCCAGCCTGGGCGACAAGAGCAAAATTCCATCTCAAAATTTTAAAAAAGTGACTGGTTGTGGCCGGGTGAGGTGGCTCACGTCTATAATTCCTGCACTTTGGGAGGTCAAGGTAGGAGGATTGCTTGAGGACAGGAGTTTGACACCAGCTTTGGCATGAGAGCAAGACCCTGTCTTTACAAAACATGAAAATAAGAAGAATTAGCAGGGCATGGCAGCAAGCAACTGTGGTACTCAGGAGGCTGAGGCAGGAGGATCACTTGAGCACAGGAAGTCAAGGCTGCAGTGAGCCATAATTACACCACTGCACTGCAGCCTGGGCCAGAGAGCAAGACTCTGCCTCTTTTTTTTTTTTTTTTTTTTTTTTGAGACGGAGTTTCGCTGTTGCCCAGGCTGAAGGGAAACGCGTGATCTCAGTTCACCACAACCTCTGCCTCTTCAGTTCAAGCGATTCTCCTGCCTCAGCCTCCTGAGTAGCTGGGATTACAGACACATGCCACCACGCCCAGCTAATTTTGTGTTTTTAGTAGAGACAGGGTTCTTCCATGTTGGTCAGGCTAGTCTCGAACTCCTGACCTCATGATCCATCTGTCTCGGCCTCCCAAAGTGCTGGGATTATAGGCAAAAGCCACCACACCCGGCCAAGACTCTGACTTTTAAAAGAAAAAGAAGGGAAAGAACATGTTCAGTGTTGTATTTTTTCCTACTGATGGACTGGTCAAATCATAGATGTATATATTCTTCCTTCGAGGAAGTGAGGCTTAATTCCACTCCCTACAAATATCTTTGTTTCTCTTTATTTTGAGATGGAGTCTAGCTGTGTTGCCCAGGCTGGTCTCAAACTCCTGGCCTCAAGCGATCCTTCTTGAGGATCCTGAAGTACTGCGATTATAGACGTGAGCCAGTGTGCCGGGCCCTACAACCACCTTGATAGTGAACTAGATTGAGTAACTTGATTCCAAAGAGTAGAACAGGAAAAGTGAAAAAGAATACCCCGGCTGTGCGTGGTGGCTCAAACCTGTAATCACAGCACTTTGGAAGGCTGAGGTGGGTGGATCACTTGAGGTCAGGAGTTCAAGACCAGCCTGGCCAACATGGCGAAACCCTGTCTCTACTAAAAATACAAAAATTAGGCTGGACGCGGTGGCTCACACCTGTAATCCCAACACTTTGGGAGGCCCAGGCAGGTAGATCACCTAAGGTCAGAAGTTCGAGACCAGCCTGGCGAACATGGCAAAATCCTGTCTCTACTAAAAAATACAAAAGTTGGTCAGGCGTGGTGGCTCACGCCTGTAATCTCAGCACTTTAGGAGGCCGAGGCGGGTGGATCACAAGGTCAGGAGATAAAGACCATCCTGGCTAACACGGTGAAACCCCGTCTCTACTAAAAATACAAAAAACTAGCTGGGCGTGGTGGCAGGCACCTGTAGTCCCAGCTACTCGGGAGGCTGAGGCAGGAAAATGGCGTGAACCTGGGAGAGGGAGCTTGCAGTGAGCCAAGATCGTGCCACTGCACTCCAGCCTGGGCGACAGAGCAAGATTCCGTCTCAAAAAAAAATTAAAAAAATACAAAAGTTAGCCAGGCGTGGTGGTGCACACCTGTAATCCCAGCTACTCCAGAGGCTGAGATGGGAGAATGGCTTGAACCCGGGAGGCAGGGGTTGCAGTGAGCCGAGATCACGCCACTGCTCTCCAGCCTGGGCAACAGAGAGAGACCCCATCTCAAAATAAATAAATAAATAAATACAAATCATCAAGTAGCAAAGGTGGCATGTTTTGAGGTGGCACGTCCTGAACTTCCTCATTCCCTGGCTGAATTGGTGGTGGAGAGAAATTCAGGGTAGAAGTTCTGAAGTAACACATCTACAGAAGGGGTAGAAAAAGACAGATTAGAACAAATAGAAAGGAATAAATATAAGCACACTATGCCAGATATTGTCGAATCAGTATCTTTGTCCTGAGAATAGGTTAGCTTGGTTACACACTTGTATCTCATTTTATTTTATTTTATTTTATTTTTTTGAGACGGAGTTTCGCTCTTGTTACCCGGGCTGGAGTGCAATGGCATGATCGTGGTCTTGGCTCACCACAACCTCCACCTCTGGAGTTCGAGCGATTCTCTTGCCTCAGCCTCCCAAGTAGCTGGGATTACAGGCATGCGCCACCACACCCAGCTAATTTTGTATTTTTTTTTTTTTTTTGAGACGGAGTTTTACTCTTGTTGCCCAGGCTGGAGTGCAATGGCATGATCTCGGCTCACTGCAACCTCCGCCTCCCAGGTTCAAGCAATTCTCCAGCCTCAGCCTCCCGAGTAGCTGGGATTACAGGCATGCACCATCATGCCCGGCTAATTTGTTGTATTTTTAGTAGAGATGGGGTTTCTCCAAGTCGAGGCTGGTCTCGAACTCCTGACCTCAGGTGATCCGCCCGCCTCGGCCTCCCAAAGTGCTGGGATTACAGGCATGAGCCACCGCGCCCAGCAATTTTGTATTTTTAGTAGAGACGGGGTTTCACCATGTTGGCCAGGATGGTCTCCAACTCCCGACCTCAAGTGATCTGCCTACCTCGGCCTCCCAAAGTGCTGGGATTACAAGTATGAGCCACTGCACCCAGCCTTGTGTCTCATTTTAGAAGGTGGTGGCTTAGGAGGGAGTTGGGAACCTATCTAAGTTAGGTCTCTAAATGGTGTGAGCAATCAGGCATTTAATGAGCATTTCTTCTTTCTCTCTCTCTGTCTCCCCACCCCCACTTTCCTTCCTTCCCTTTTTTTTTTTTTTTTTTTTTTTGAGACAGAGTCTCGCTTTGTCACCCATGCCAGAAAGCCGTGGTGCAATCTCAGCTCACTGCAGCCTCCACCTTCTGGGCTCAACCAGAGTAGCTGGGACTAAAGGCATATGCCACCACGCCTGGCTAATTTTTTTTTTTTCCCGTTTGAGACGGAGTCTCACTCTGTCGCCCAGCCTGGAGTGCAGTGGCACATTCTGAGCTCACTGCAACCTCCACCTCCCAGGTTGAAGAGAGTCTCCTGCCTCAGCCTCCCGAGTAGCTGGGACTACAAGCGGGTGCTACCACACCTGGCTATTTTTTTTTTTTTTAGTAGAGATGGGGTTTCATCGTGTTAGCCAGGATGGTCTCGATCCCCTGACCTCATGATCCACCCGCCTCAGCCTCCTAAAGTGCTGGGATTACAGGCGCGAGCCACCACGCCCAGCCACACCTGACTAATTTTTGTATTGGTAGTGGAGACGGGGTTTCGCCATGTTGCTCAAACTGGTCTCAAAGTCCTGGACTCAAGCGATCTGTCCGCCTTGGCCTCCCAAAGTGCTGGGATTACAGGCGTGAGCCACTGCGCCCAGCTCTTCCTTTCCTACTCTACAGGATCTGGCTCTGTTGCCCAGGCTGGAGTGCAGTGGCACAATCATAGCTCACTGCAGCCATGACCTCCTGGACTCAAGCAATCCTCCTGCCTCAGCCTCTTAAGTCGCTGGGACTACAGGCTGGAGTGCAGTGGCGTGATCTTGGCTCACTGCAACCTCCACCTCCCAGGTTCAAGTGATTCTCTTGCCTCAGCCTCCCAAGTAGCTGGGATTACAGGCACATGCCACCACACCCAAGTGATTTTTATATTTTTAGTAGAGACAGGGTTTCACCATTTGGACCAGGCTGGTCTTGAACTCCTGACCTCGTGATCCACCCGCCTCGGCCTCTCAAAGTGCTGGGATTACAGGCGTGAGCCACTGCGCCCCACCCCGAAGTTCACATTTACAAACAGATTTTGAAAACAATATTTAAGCAGGCATATTAAAAAACATAATTATTGTTGAAAAGCTTATTTACAAGCTTTCATCTCACTTTCATTTAACTTACTTGTGTTCAACAATTATGCTTAATTACTCATGAACATTTCATAAAACATTGAAAAAATAATCATCATCTTAAGTTACTTTTCTTGTTGACAAATCAAGTATCAAAAATCAAAGAAGCAAAGAACCTAAAAAAAATATATATGGGACGCAGCTCCATGGCTCACACCTGTAATCCCAGCACTTTGGGAGGCCACGGTGGGAGGATCACTGGAGACCAGGAGTTCAAGACCAGCCTGGCCAACACAGTGAGATCCCATCTCTATAAAAAATACAAAAATTGGCCGGGCGTGGTGGCTCGTGCCTGTAATCCCAGCACTTTGGGAGGCTGAGGCGGGCAGATCACCTGAGGTCGGGAGTTCAAGACCAGCCTGACCAACATGGAGAAACCCCATCTCCATTAAAAATACATTAGCCGGGTGTGGTGGTGGTAGCTCTAATCCCAGCTACTCGGGAGGCTGAGGCAGCAGAATCGCTTGAACCTGGGAGGCAGAGGTTGCGGTTAGCCGAAATCACACCATTGCACTCGAGCCTGGGCAACAAGAGCAAAACTCAATCTCAAAAAAAAAAAAAAAAATAGCCAGGCCTGGTGGCTCACACCTGTAATCCTAGCTACTCGGGAGGCTGAGGCATGAGAATCACTTGAACCTGGGAGGCTGCAGTGAGCTGAGATCATGCCACTGCACTCCAGCCTGGGCGACAGAGCAAGACCTTATCTCAAAAAATAACCATCCAAGCAACCAAAAAAAATTAAAAACCCACATATGGGTCTCTCCTTTACTTTTTAAAATTAATTTTATTGTCAGGCTTGACATCCATTAAGCAAATCACCTTTTTTTTTTTTTTTTCAGACAGGGTCTCACTCTGTCACCCAGACTGGAGTGCAGTGAGGTGACATCACAGCTCACTGCAACCTCTGCCTCCAGGGCTCAAGCGATCCTCCCACCCCAGCCTCCCGAGTGTCTGGAACTACAGGCACGAGCCACAACACTCAGCTAATTTTCTATATTTTTAGTAGAGACAGCTTTTCACTATGTTACCCAGGCTGGTCTCAAACTCCTGGACTCAAGCAATCCGCCTGCCTTGGCCTCCCAGAGTGCTGGGATTGCAGGCATGAGCCACCATGCCCACCCTCAATTCACTTCGTAAAATTTTTTTTATTTATTTTTTGAGACAGGGTCTTGTTCTGTCACCCAGGCTGGAGTGCAGTAATGTGATCACAGCTCACTGCAACCTCCACTTCCAGGGCTCAGGCGATCCTCCCCGCTCAGCCTCCCGAATAGCTGGGACAACAGGCGCGAGCCACGAGCCAGCATGCGCGGTAAATTTTTGTTTGTTTTTTTTTTTTTTTTGCAGAGATGGGGTTTTGCCATGTTGCCCAAGCTGTTCTTGAACTCCTGGCTTCAAATGACCTACCTCCATCAGCCTCCCAAAGTGCTGGGATGGATGACAGATCTGAGCCACCACCTGGCCAAGCAATTCACTTTTATTGCATGTATTGTTCTTAGGTTTATTTTATAGTTTTACAGTTTACACTTTTATAATCTTCAACATCTAAAGATAACATAAGCCTGTTTGACTAGTCTTAATTTACATAAGCAAATGTGGCTTTCTAAAGTCAATGAAATAGAGCTCCTTTACAAGTTAATCTTTAGGAATTCCATCAAGAGGGAGAAAGTGTTACATACCTATAACATATATATATATAAACATAAATAGGTGCAGTCAGAGATCTTATAGCTTTCATTTTAAAATTATAGCTGTGAGACAGGTGTGATAATACAAAACTCACTAGTTTTTTAAAAAATGGTGGAGCCGGGCACAGTGGCTCACGCCTGTAATCCTAGCACTTTGAGAGGCCGAGGCAGGCAGATCATTTGAGGCCAGGGAGTTCAAGACCAGCCTGGGCAACATGGAGAAGCCCCATCTCTACTAAAAATACAAAAATTAGCCAGGCGCAGTGACTCACGCCCATAATCCCAGTACTTTGGGAGGCCGAGGTGGGCTGATCACCTCAGGTTGGCAGTTCAAGACCAGCCTGACCAACATGGAGAAACCCTGTCGCTACCAAAAATACAAAATTGGCCGGGTGTGGTGGCACATGCCTGTCGTCCCAGCTACTCGGGAGGCTGAGGCAGGAGAATCACTTGAACCCAGGAGACAGAGGTTGCAGTGAGCTGAGATCGTGCCTCTGCACTCCAGTCTGGGTGACAGAGCCAGACTCAATCTCAAAAAATATAAATAAATAAATAAGTGAGATCCAATTTGCATCTGCAGAGGCAGATGAAATGAGTTAAGATTACCTACTCAGATCATGAAAGCTTTGTGCTAACATTTGTAAAGACTGTTAAAATTTTTCACTTGCCAGTTGGTTTCCAAATTGCCCTCTGAGAACACAGTTCTGATCCATTGCAGGGGAGCCCCAAATTTTGGGCTTAGCCCAGGAGGGCTCTTGGCTTCTTCTAGGAAAGTATCCAAGGGTGACGTGGTGGTGTTATACAGCACCTTTTTTTTTTTTCCCTGAAAGAGTCTTGCTCTGTTGCCCAGCCTGGAATGCAGTGATGTGATCACAGCTCACTGCAGTCTCCAAATCCTGGGCTCAAGAATCCCCTTTGCCTCAAACTTCTGAGTAGCTGGGACTACAGGCATGCACCATCTATCTGAGCTAATTTTTAAAATTTTTGTGGAGATGGGGTCTTGCTATGTTGCCCAGGCTGGTCTCAAACTCCTGAGCTCAAGTGATCCTCCTGCTTCAGCCTCCCAAAGTGCTGGGATCACAGGTGTGAGCCATAATCCCAGCCTGATAAGAATTCGTCCTTTTCTTTTTTTTTTTTGAGACGGAGTCTGGCTCTGTTGCCCAGGCTGGAGTGCAGTGGTACTTTCTCAGCTCACTGCAACCTCCATTTCCCGGGTTCAAGCGGTTCTTCTGCCTCAGCCTCCCGATTAGCTGGGATTACAGGTGCCTGCCACTATGCATGGATAATTTTTTTGTATTTTTAGTAGAGACGGGGTTTCACCATGTTGGCCAGGCTGGTCTTGAACTCCTGACCTCAGGTGATCCACCCACCTCGGCCTCCCAAAGTGCTGGGATTACTGGTGTGAGTCACCGTGCCAGCCTTTTTTTTTTTTTTTTTTTTGAGACAAAGTCTCACTCTGTTGCCCAGGCTGGAACTCAGTGGTGCTATCTCAGCTCACTGAAACCCCAGCTTCCCAGGTTTCAGTGATTCTCCTGCCTCAGACTCCCGAGTAACTGGGACTACAGGCACACACCACCACACTCAGCTAATTTTGCTATTTTTTGGTAGAGATGGGGTTTCACCGTGTTGGCCAGACTGGTCTTGATCTCCTGACCTCAAGTAATCCACCCACCTCAGCCTCTCAAAAAGCTGGGATTACAGGCATGAGCCACCGCGTCCGGCTGAATTCTTACTTTGCATTGGCTTGTCAGGTCCCAGCATTTCTCCCCTGCAGACCCCAGAGGGAGCAGATATTCCCAGCCAGTTGTAGCCCGTCCTCATCACCAGAAACTAGCAGGGCTAGAGCTTTCCTCCTCTCTCTGGTGTCTGGCTCAGACTGACAGACAGATTAACAAAACAATAGCACACAAAGCTTACTCATTGTAGATGGGAGCCCTCACGAGAAAAATGGAGACCGAAAAAAGTAACTAGACCTAAGTGTTTGTTTTGAGACAGGGTCTTGCTGTGTCATCCAGACTGGAGTGCAGTAGCGGGATCACAGCTCACTGAAGCCTTGACCTCTCAGGCCCAAGCAATCCTCCTGTCTCAGCCTCCCAAGTAGTTGGGACTAGAGTTGCACACCACCACACCTGGCTAATTTTTTAAAAATTTTGGCCGGGCACAGTAGCTCATGCCTGTAATCCCAGTACTTTGTGAGGCAGAGGCTGGGGGATCACCTGAGGTCAGGAGTTCAAGACCAGCCTGGCCAACATGATAAAACCCGTCTCTAGTAAAAATACAAAAATTAGCCAGGCGTGGTGGCGGGTGCCCATAATCCTAGCTACTTGGGAGGCTGAGGCAGGAGAATCACTTGAACCCGGGAGGCGGAGGTTGCAGTGAGCTGAGATCGCGCCACTGCACTCCAGCCTGGGCAACAGAGTGAGACTCCTTCTCAAAAATAAAGAAAAAATAAAAAGATAGATCACAGAGCCCTTCTGGGCTGGCCGCAGTGGTTCGTGCCTATAATCCTAGAATTTTGGGAGGCTGAGATGGGCAGATAACTGAGGTCAGGGGATCAAGACCAGCCAGACCAACATGGCAAAACCCCGTCTCTACTAGAAATACAAAAATTAGCCGGCCATGGTGGTACATGCCTGTAATCCCAGATACTTGGAAGGCTGAGATAAGATACTTGAACCCGGGAGGTGGAGGTTGCAGTGAGCCAAGATCATGCCACTGCACTCCAGACTGGGCAACAGAGTGAGACTCCATCTCAAAAAAATAAAAAGAAGAGCCCTTCTTGCATCTACTGTTTGCAAGTGTGTTTAACTCAAAATTCTCAATATCAATATGCCAAAGTTGTATGCTGGTATGTTATGGGTGACATGTCCTGAACACTATCAACAGAAACATACAAAAATTACCGCCAGGTATCAAAAGCTGCTCTTCCTGGGAAGCAATAAAGTATCTTTTGTTTTTCTGTTTTTGAGACAGAGCCTGGCTCCGTCGCCCAGGCTGGAGTGCAATGACAAGATCTCGGCTCACTGCAACCTTTGCCTCCCGGGTTCAAGTGATTCTCCCGCCTCAGCCTCCCATGTAGCTGGGATTACAGGCACCCGCCATCATGCTTGGCTGATTTTTGTATTTTTAGTAGAGACGGGGTTTCACTATGTTGGCCAGGCTGGTCTTGAACTCCCGACATCAGGTGATCCGCCTGCCTCGGCCTCCCAAAGTGATGGAATTATAGCCATGACCCACCACACCCAACCCCATAAATTCTCTTAATTTTATTTTTTATTTTACTTTTTGAGGCAGGGTCTCGCTCTGTCATCCAGGCCAGAGTGTAGTGTCACCATCTCAGCCAGCTGAAGACTCAGCCTCTGGGACTCAAGCGATCCTCCCACGTCAGCCTCTCAAGTAGCTGGGACTACAGGTGTGCGCTACCGTACCCGGATAATTTTGTTATACGGTCTTACCATGTTACCTGGTCTTACCATGTTGCCCAGGCTGATCTCCAACTCCTGACCTCAAGCGATCCTCCTGCATCCAGGTCCCAAATGGTAGGATTACAGGCATAAGCCACCGAGCCCGGCCAAGCAATAATTTTTTTTTTTTTTTTGAGACAAAATCTCGCTCTATCGCCCGGGCTGGAGTGCAATGGCATGATCTCAGCTCACTGCAAACTCCGCCTCCCAGGTTCAAGCGATTCTTCTGCCTCAGCCTCCAAGTAGCTCAGATTACAGACATGCACCACCACACCTAGCTAATTTTTGTATTTTTAGTAGAGATGGGGTTTTGCCATGTTGGCCTGACTGGCCTTGAACTCCTGACCTCAAGTGATCCACCTGCCCCAGACTCCCAAAGTGCTCGGATTACAGGCATGAGCCACCGTGCCTGGCCAATAAATTCTTAATTTATCCACCATTGTCT
Source organism: Pan paniscus (assembly GCF_029289425.2). Classification (NCBI taxonomy): domain Eukaryota; kingdom Metazoa; phylum Chordata; class Mammalia; order Primates; family Hominidae; genus Pan; species Pan paniscus. Next base: position 23,048,432 of record NC_073269.2, read on the forward strand.
CTCAGCAACCAGTAATCCATTTGTAGATTACTAAATGGTCAGCTCAATGTCAAACAAAACTATGGGAGACCACTGTTTTGGACTGAGCTCCTGCACTAGGCACCAACAGACCAGATGAAACCAGAATGGAGTCACTCGTGCTAAATGCCACGTAATCAAACTGAAACTTTGAGGAAGCAGACATATCCCAAACAGATCAGTTTTTTATTTTTATTTTTTTTAAATTTGTTTTGTAGAGATGAGGTTCTGGCCAAGTTGCCCAGGCTGGTCTTGAACTCCTGGCCTCAAGCGATCCTCCTGCCTCAGCCTCCCAAGGTGCTGGTATTATAGGCATGGTCCACTGTGCCCAGCTGTCTTTCCTAAAAATAGATTTTAGTCTACCTGGGCCGGGCACGGTGGCTCATGCCTGTAATCCCAGCACTTTGGGAGGCCGAGGCGGGCGGATCATGAGGTCAGGAGATCGAGACCATCCTGGCTAACACGGTGAAACCCTGTCTCTACTAAAAATATAAAAAATTAGCTGGGCTTGGTGGCGGGCACCTGTAGTCCCAGCTACTCGCCAGGCTGAGGCGGGAAAATGGTGTGAACCTGGGAGGTGGAGCTTGCAGCGAGCCAAGATCGCGCCACTGCACTCTAGCCTGGTCCACAGAGCGAGACTCTCTCTCTCAAAAAAAAAAAAAAAGAAACTCCGTAAAATATTTAAAGAGGTTAATTCTGAGCCAAATGTGAGTGACCACGGCCCTAGGCACAGCCTTTTTTTTTTTTTTTTTTTTTTTTTGAGACAGTCTCGCTCTGTGGCCCAGACTGGAGCTATCTCGGTTCACTGCAACCTCCACCTCTCGGGTTCAAGAGATTCCCCTGCCTCAGCCTCCCGAGTGGCTGGGATTACAGGCGCCCACCACCACGCCCCTGGCTAATTTCTGTATTTTTAATAGAGATGGGGTTTTACCATGTTGGCCAGGCTGGTTTTGAATTCCTGACCTCAGGTGATCCAGCTGCCTCGGCCTCCCAAAGTGTTTGGGATTACAGGCGTGAGCCACTGCGCTTGGCCAATCCCCACCTTCTTGACTGACCATTTAAAAAATGTAAGAAACACCTTTAGCTCATCGTGAGCAGCACAAAACAGGCAGGGACAGGATTTGGCCCTGAGACAGGAGAATAGGTCTGGAGGCAGGGAACATAAGGCCAAATCAAATGGAAACAATTCAGCTATGACAGGAAATATCTTCTCCATTTAAAGAGGGCATACATCCAGTAAATGACTTTGTAACTTTACTTCATCCTCTTCATTTACATAGGACGTACATTAAGTAACCAGTGAAAACCTCTAGAGGGCATTTAAACCCCAGAAAATTCTTAAACAGGTCTCTTGAGTCCGTATGCTCCACTGGCTCCCACCCTGTGGAGTGTACTTTCGTTTTCAATAAATCTCTGCTTTTGTTAAGCTTCATTCTTTCCTTGCTTTGTTTGTGCACTTTGTCCAATTCTTTGTTCAAGATGCCAAGAACCTGCACACCTTCAACAGTTAACAGCCCACAGGCAGTAGTTTGCGAGTCTAGTAGAGAATGCATAGGGATTTCCACTGAAAATCATTTTTTAAGCCAGTTACGGTGATTCACGCCTATCATCATCCCAGCACCTTGGGAGGCCAAGGCGGGTGGATCTCTTGAGGTCAGGAGTTCGAGACCAGCCTGGCTAACATGGCAAAACCCCTGTCTAGACCAAAGATACAAAATTAGTTGGGCGTGGTGGCCCGTGCCTGTAATCCCAGCTGTTTGGGAGGCTGCGACACGAGAATCGCTTGAACCCGTGAGGGAGAGGTTGCGGTGAGCCGAGATCGCGCCACCGCACTCCAGCCTGGGTGACAGAGCGAGACTCCATTTCAAAAAAAGAAAAAAAATCATTGTTCCCTACGGGAACGGTATAATTAGGATATAATTGTTTCTGGCCACAGATCACACCCCTTCTGGTTAAGTCCAGGAGAATCTGGAAATACGGAGGGCAACCAGGCCAGAAGGCGTTGTAACTGCCTAAGATTGACCAACCCTAACGCGGGAGGCGGGACGACGGTCACTGATTTGCCAGCGTGATGCCGGTCTGCGACTGGCCAGTGCCGTCCTGGGCGTGTCGGTAGGACGGGGCTGCGGCGGTTTCGCATAGGCTGGCACAGAAAGGGGCGGGGAAACAAGAGTGCAACGTTACCAATCGGCATGCGGGACGTAACGCAATTCTTTTTTCCGATTGGTCCGTGAAGCTCGGGAGGTCGTTGGGGGCTCGACCTTGGGATAGAACGCCTGCCTTTTATTGGTCAATACTCTTCGAGGCGGGCAATGTGGCTTCCCGAGGCTGCCTGCGATTGGTGAACGCGTCGCGGCTCGGGGCGGACCTGCGGACTGAAGATCCTTATGCGATTGGCCGGGGAGCCGGAGGGACGGGCAATTTGGGATCAACAGTGACTCGCGACTGGTCGGCGCGGCGAAAGCAGAGCGGCGCGCCGGTTCCTTGGTTCCTGAGGGCGATGGCGCGGGGTGGCTGGCGCCGGCTACGCCGCCTGTTATCCGCGGGGCAGCTTCTATTCCAGGGCCGCGCGCTGCTCGTCACTAACACGCTGGGCTGCGGCGCGCTCATGGCGGCCGGTGATGGCGTGCGCCAGTCCTGGGAGATCCGCGCCCGGCCCGGCCAGGTTTTCGACCCACGGCGCTCCGGTGAGGACGCCATGCTGCTTAGCCCTTCACCCCGGGCGACCTTTGATCCCGACACCCGACTGCGGGCCGTGACCCCTGACCCGTGGCCTCAGTCCCCCGCAGGACCCTTGCCCTGACCGCGCCTCTCCCCGGGTGTCTGTCTCCCCGCAGCTCTGGGTCTCCATCACCTCCCAACCCCTGGAGGTCTCTGCCCACTACCCAGGAGCCTCTGGAGCCGCGCCTCCTGGTGGGGCTTGTAGTGGAAGAATGCACGGGTGGGCTCTTCCGGTTTTCCCGGTGAGGCTGAGGCTCCGGGATGGCATTGGGCTTACCCAGGCCTTAGCCAGGGAGGGAGAGAGGGAATGGACTGAGGAATTTGCCGGCCCGACCCAGCCCCCTGACTTACACTCTTATAGCGAGCATGTTTGCGGTGGGCTGCAGCATGGGTCCCTTCCTGCACTACTGGTACTTGTCGCTGGACCGCCTATTCCCTGCGTCTGGCCTCCGAGGCTTCCCAAATGTCCTCAAGAAGGTCCTCGTGGATCAGCTGGTAGCCTCTCCATTGCTGGGCGTCTGGTACTTCTTGGGTAAGGAGCCTCCTAAGCCTAGGCTTTGCCTCTCATAGGTCGGGAGGGGTGGAGCCAGCTTTGTGTTAAGAAGGATGCAGAGGTGCATTTCCAATGTGCCCCCTGTTTGGGTCGCCCTGGACTAGGAGCCAGGTCACAGCGGGGACAGGACAGACTCGGCCGATGTGAACGCTGGCGAGTGTAGGAGGGACGAGGACGGTATCTGTTGGGGCCGCCCTGGGCGGGAGGTTGAGAGCATTTCCCAAAGAAGGGGACCACACTCAGTTGAGACATGAAGAGGGAACCAGCGGGCAGAGGGAACAGCTAATGCAAAGGCTCTGAGGCCTGAAGGAAGAGAAATTGAGGCTAGACTTAATGGGGTGCAGCCGTGCCAGCCCTAGGCTCGGTAAAGACAGCGGTATTAATAGAGGAGTCTCTCATTCTCCACCTCCCAGCCCGGCTTCCTGGTCTGTGATGGAAAAGTAACACAACTCCCTCAACTTCAGGGTGTCTCCATTGGGGCACATGTTTATATGTTTATAACCTCTCTTTCTCTCACTGGGACTGACTTGCTCTGTTTTGTCCCTACACCAGCTACCCTAATTCTCTGTCCATCCCATCTGAAAGTCCCTGTCCCTCTGCCCGGGGTGGGCGGCGTGGGTTCTCAGGGGCCCAACCCCGCCCCCTCCATCGTCAGCCCATCTTGTCGTCTCAACAGTACTTCCTGGCCTCTAACACTCTCATTTCTTGGTTTCCTTCCCAGGCCTTGGCTGCCTGGAGGGTCAGACAGTGGGTGAGAGCTGCCAGGAGCTGCGGGAGAAGTTCTGGGAATTCTACAAGGTGGGAGCACCCGCCCCTTGCACATGTCCGGCCCCGCCCCCTGATGGCCGCTCCGCCCCCGCCCAGCTCTGGCCCCGCCCCTCATCCCCCGCCTCTCCCCGCAGGCTGACTGGTGCGTGTGGCCTGCTGCGCAGTTCGTGAACTTCCTCTTCGTGCCCCCCCAATTTCGAGTCACCTACATCAACGGCCTGACGCTGGGCTGGGACACGTACCTGTCCTACTTGAAGTACCGGGTGAGTGTGGAGGGCATACCAGGCACCCAGGGGACTCCCCAGGGGGCTACACGTGTGAGCTCCAAGTGGCAGTGTAGCCAGCCACCCTGGAGGGTGGGAGTCTCCTGTGCTCCTGACAACCCACACCCAACAGTGGGCTGGCGGAGAGCTCCTCACTAGCAGTTAAGACCCAGCCGTGGCTGAGCGCCGTGGCTCATGCCTGTAATCCCAGCACTTTGGGAGGCCGAGGCAGGCGGATCACGAGGTCAGGAGATCGAGACCGTCCTGGCTAACATGGTGAAACCCTGTCTCTACTAAAAATACAAAAAAAAAAAAAAATTAGCCGGGCGTGGTGGCGGGCGCCTGTAGTCCCAGCTACTCCGGAAGCTGAGACCGGGGAATGGCCTGAACCCAGGCAGCGGAGCTTGCAGTGAGCCGAGATCGCGCCACTGCACTCCAGCCTGGGCGACAGTTCGAGACTCCGTCTCAAACAAACAAAAAGACCCAACCCTTCTCTGCTGTCTGATGTGACCTCAGCCCGGTCCCTGCCAAGTCTGTTGAGCAGAGCTGACCTCTGGCCCAAGGGCAGGTAGAGGGACAGGGAGGGATGAGCCAGGCTTCTGACCAGATGCCTTGTCTTGTGTGGACAGAGCCCAGTTCCTCTGACACCCCCAGGCTGTGTGGCCCTGGACACCCGAGCAGACTGAACTGTCTGCTTCCTGGACCGGATGCAAGACTGTCTCCTGGCGGACCACCCCCTCTGACAGAAGGGGAATGGGCTCCTGCAGCAAGCTCGGGTCTTGGGCCACGTCCCAGCACCACTTCAGCTCCCGAGCATTGGGCTGAGCCGCCCTTTCCAAGCTCACTTCTGGGACTCAGTTTCCCCAACCGGAACACACCCATGAAGATGGATGATCATCCTCTAGCCCTTCTCAGCAGGAACCTCATGCGACCTGTGACCAAGATGTCCCATCCTCAGCACAGGGCCCACTCTGCCAACCAGTCTCAAGCACCAGCCCCTCAACACTGCCATCCACCTGGCTCTGGGCCAAGCCACCAATCCAGAGCTCCCTCAGGTCCTGGGACTAAGGCGGGGACATGACTGATCCCCTCAGAGCAGGCTCAGGCCTGGAGTCGGCCCCCAAAAGTTTCACATAGGGCCAGGCAGCCTCTGTGTTTCTTTCCCTGGTCGTGAACTGTGGAAATGCCATTAAACTCTCTCTATAATGTAACTGAAACTGCTGGCTGGGTGCAGTGGCTCCCACCTGTAATCTCAGCCCTTCACGAGGCTGAGGTGGAAGGATTGCTTGAGGCCAGGTGTTCGAGACCAGCCTGGGCAACATAGCAAGACCCTGTCTCTATTTATATTGAAAAATAAAAATAACAAAAGAAAATGCTGTGGATGATCAAAACCAGGGTGGGCAGGGCCCGGTGCTCACAGGGACACACATGGATGGTCCATTCGCTTTATTGGGTGTGTGTAGTGTTGTCATGACATCTCCTAAGGAACTGGGGGGCACGTTTGACACTCATGAGGTCAGAACAGGTCCGGTGGGCAGGGGGGGTCCCAGGGTGGTGAATACCCACAGCACACCCCCCCACCAAAAGAGAAAACGGGGAGAGGAGCCTGGCAGGCCAGACTCTGACCCCCATGGTCCACACAGGGAAACCCCCAACAGCGGCCTCGGCCCACCGCGGCAGAGCCGAGGGGCTGGCAGGCCTGGCCACCTCCCATTGCCCGATCAGCCTGCTTTAGGGTGTCATCTGGCCCCTCTTCACAACTGACAACTGTGGATGGGGGTGAATTTAAAAAAAAGGCGGGGGGTGGTTCAGGAGGGTGAGCGGTGAGTTCACGGGGCCACAGACACCACAGCTGAGTGGGGAAAGGGATATATGTACAGGATGGGCAGGGCTTGGGGCGGGCAGGGGAGCCTGGGCCCCTGGGGGACATCTTCAATAAATAAATAAATAGCTACAATAATAAATAAGGGTGACGGGCTAAGTCAGGAGCAGGGGTCTTGTGCCCGTGGCTGGTAGGGGCCGGGTCAGGTCCGGGTAGTTGGGGGAAGGTGGGGAAGACAGGGAAGAGGGGAAAGGGGGTGGGGTGGCTCTCAGCAGGCGCAGTCCTGGTGCGGTGGCACCTGCTGGTCACTGAGCTGTGGGCCCTGCTTGGCGCCTGTGACCGCAGGGTCCGCTGTGTCCAACGACTCGGACATCTTCTCGCAGATGACATCCACCAGGCGCTCAAAGGTCTGCTTGACGTTAATGTTGTCCTTGGCGCTTGCCTCAAAGAACTCGAACCCTGTGGTCAGAGAAGGCAGGGATGAGGACCCTGGCCACGCCCTATGCCAACTCCCAGAGGTGTTTCTCTGAGGAAAGGGAACACCTGGAGATTCCCAGTGCCAAGCAACTTATTGAAGGTACTGACAAATCCCACAGAGAAGAAACTTATTGAAGGTACTGACAAATCCCGCAGAGAAGCAACATGGAACTGGGTCAGCTTTGCATTTCCTGCTTTTTTTTTTTTTTTTTTTTTTTGAGACAGGGCCTTGCTCTGCTGCCCAGGATGGAGTATGGTGGCGTGATCATAGCTCACTGCAGTCTCAACCTCCTGGGCTCAAGTGATCCTCCACCCCCACCTCTCAAATTGCTGGGATTATAGGTGTGAGCCAGCGCACCTGGCCTCCTGCCCTTCCTTCCTAAAATTGTGTCTTGTTGTCCTTAGGGACCTGGCAAGACATGCCCTGCAGCGTCCAGCCCAGCCCCATGCACTGGCCCTGGAAGGCTCTGACACTCAAATCCAGCTGTGACCTCCCCCTGCTCACACACCCTCTGTGACTCCCTATTGCCCTCCAAAGAGTCCCAGCCTCTCAGCACATGGTTGAGGCCCTCTATGATCGGCCACATTTCCTCCAGCTGACCCTCATGTTCTAGTCTTGTGAAATTATTACCAAAACACACACGACCTTTCTCACTGCAAGCCTTTGCCCAAGCTATTTCCTCTGCCTGAAAGACCCTTCTTCACTACCCACCACTCCAGGAAGCCTGGCTCCTCTCATGTGCTCCTCCCATCCAGGTCCCTCCCTCTACCTCAGGGGTCCCTCGAGGCACCCCTAGATGCCTCTTGAGCCCAGCAACACCCAACAAAGCGTTGGACAGTGAGTGTCAGAATAAATCCTTAAACTTTCTGCATGGCGAACTCCTACACATCCCTCAGGATCCAACTCAAATGGCTCCTGGATGAAGGCTAGTTTGCAGAAAGTGTGAATTACCTGGCTTTAGCTGTAAGACCTTGAGTGTGCGCCCTCCCCTCTCTTAGTGTCCTTTTTCTAGACTTGTGGGTCTCCAGCCCAGCTGGGCACTCACCAAGGTGGTCAGCTAGCTGCCGGCCACGTTCTGATGACACCACCCGCTCATCCTCCATGTCACACTTGTTTCCTACCAGCAGCACCTGGGCATTGTCCCATGAGTAGGTCTTGATCTGGGTGGACCTATAGGAGGCACCAATGGGGGCAGGTCAGGGCTTGGAGGATCCCAGCTCCACCCTGACGGGCTGATGTGGAGCCTGTGTCCTTGTCCGAGGAAGAAAGACCCAGAAGCTTGCCCCTCCATCCTCCCCACCATCCTTTCCCCCAATGTGCCCCTCTTTCACCCCACTCCAGCCCCCGACTGACCCATTATTGTTTCTGTGTTTTGGGGTTTTTTTTGAGATAGAGTCTGGGTCTGTTGCCCAGGCTGGAGTATCTGCCTGCCTTCGCTTCTCAAAGTGTTGGAATTACAGGCATGAGCCACCCAGCCCAGAAATTTTCTTTTTTTGAGATAGAGTCTTGCTCTGTCACCCAGGCTGGAGTGCAGTGGCGCGATCTAGGCTCACTGCAATCTCCACCTCCCAGGTTGAAGTGATTCTCCTGCCTCAGCCTCCTAAGTAGCTGGGACTATAGGCATGAGCCACCATGCCTGGTAATTTTTTGTGCTTTTAGTAGAGACAGGGTTTCACTATGTTGGCCACGATGGACTCGAACTCCTGAGCTGAAGATCTACCCACCTCGGCCTCCCAAGGTGCTGGGATTATAGGCATGAGCCACTGTGCCCAACCCAGAAAATTTTTTTTTAAAGTTATTACTTCTGAGCAGAAAATTGAAATGTTTACAATCTCTAACCTATGCCAACTCTCCTTTTTTTTTTGAGACAGAGTTTTGCTCTTGTTGCCCAGGCTGGAGTGCAATGGCACAATCTTGGCTCACTGCAACCTCCACCTCCCGGGTTCGAGCGATTCTCCTGCCTCAGGCTCCCAAGTAGCTGGGATTACAGGTGTGCGCCACCACGTCTGGCTAATTTTTGCATTCTTAGTAGAGATGGGGTTTCTCCATCTTGGTCAGGCTGGTCTCGAACTCCCGACCTCAGGTGATCCACCTGCCTCAGCCTCCCAAAGTGCTGGGATTATAGGTGTGAGCCACCATGCCCGGCCATGCCAACTCTCCTTATAGTCTCTATGTTCTCCACCCTACACTTGCAGATATTTGTTTCTATATGGTTATAGTTTTACTTTTCCATCTGAAATCCTTCTCTGACCCCTACGTTTTATTTATTATTTTTTGAAGAAAGTTTGGCTCAGAGACAATGGCCCCAGAATGAGTGTGGAAGGCCAGAAGCAATGGCTCACGCCTGTAATCCCAGCACTTTGGGAGGCCAAGGTGGGCAGATCACTTGAACCAAGGAGTTCAAGACCAGCCTGGGCAACATGAGGAAACCCCATCTCAACTGAAAATACAAAAAAATTAGCCAGGTGTGGTGGTATATGCCTGTAGTCCCAGCTACTTGGGAGGCTGAGGCAGGAGGATCACTTGAGCCCAGGAGGTCGAGGCTGCAGTGAGCCCTGATCGTGCCACTGCACTCCAGCCTGGGTGACAGAATAAAACCCTCTCTCAAAGAAAAGAAAAGAAAAAAAAAGAGCAAGTGGGGTACACTCACCAGTCCTGCACTGCATTGAAGGATTCCTCGTTGGTGATGTCATACATGAGGATGAAGCCCATAGCGCCCCGGTAGTATGCGGTGGTGATGGTCCGGTACCGCTCTTGCCCTGCTGTGTCCTAGGGAGGAAGAGATGAAGGTCAGAGAGGACCTGCACATAAGGCCCTCGAAGAGGAAATGAGCTCTGATATCATCCAGTTCAGCCCCCTGGGAGAAGCAGGAGCTTGCCCAGGGGCACAAAGTGTCAGGAAGAGCAGGTTGGGTCACCAGTGCTCAGAATATATGAGTGCTCCATTATTCCATAGAGTCATTCACCAAACGTACTGTGCCAGGTGCTGTGGCTCACACCTGTAATCCCAGCACTATGGGAGGCTGAGGTGGGCAGGTGGCTTGAACCCAGGAGTTCCAGACCAGCCTGAGCAACATAGCAAGACACCATCTCTACAAAAAGTACAAAAATTAACAGGGTGTGGTGGCTCACACCTGTAGTCCCAACTACTCAGGAGGCTCAGGTGAGAGAGTTGCTTGAGCCCAGGAGGCAGAGGTTGCAGTGAGGTGAGATCGCGCCACTGCAGTTCAGCCTGGGTGACAGAGTGAAACCCTGTCTCAAAAAACAAACGGGGTCGGGTGTGGTGGTGGCTCACGCCTGTAATCCCAGCACTTTGGGAGGCCAAGGCAGGTGGATCACCTGAGGTCAGGAGTTTGAGACCAGCCTGGCCAACATGGTGAAACTCTGTCTCTACTAAAAATACAAAAATTAGCTCGGCGTGGTGGCATGCACCTGTAATCCCAGCTACTCAGGAGGCTGAGGCAGGAGAATCGCTTGAACTCAGGAGGCAGAGGTTGCAGTGAGCCGAGATCGCGCCATTGCACTCCACCCTGGGTGACAAGAGCGAGACTCCGTCTCAAAACAATAACAACAAAAAAAAAAAAAGAAAGAAAGAAAGAAAGAAAAAAAAAACAGGGGCCAGGCGTGGTGGCTCATGCTTGTAATCCCAGCACCTTGGGAGGCCAAGACAGGTGGATCACTTGTGGTCAGGAGTTCAAGACTAGCCTGGCCAACATGGCAAAACCCTGTCTCTACTAAAAATACAAAAAAAAATTAGCTGGGCTTGGTGGTGAGCCCCTGTAATCCCAGCTACTCAGGAGGCTGAGGCAGGAGAATCGCTTGAACCCGGGAGGCAGAGGTTTCAGTGAGCCAAGATTGCACTACTGCACTCCAGCCTGGGTGACAGAGCAAAAACTCTGTCTCAAAAAACAAACAAACATGGACTGGGCACTGATCTTTTCCACACCCTGAACTGGACACTGGGGACACAGTTGTTAACAAGATGGGCACTTCCCTTGCTAAGTGACACTCAGTGTGGGAAATAGAAAATAACGGTATAAATGTATCCTATATTGGAGAGTGACAAGGACCAAGGAGAAAAATCAAGCCAGATGAAGATGGAGAGAATTTAACTGTAGGTTTAAAAATTAAAGGAAGCTGACACTTGCCTGTACTCCCAGCTACTTGGGAAGCTGAGGCGGGAGGATTGCTTGAGCCCAGGAGTTCAAATCCAGCCTGGGCAACAGAGTGAGACTCTGTCTCTTAAAACTAACAAGGCCAGGTGGGGTGGCTCATGCCTGTAATCTTAGCACTTTGAGAGGCTGAGGTGGGAGGATCGCTTGAGCCCAGGAGTTCAAGACCAGCCTGGGCAGACATAGCCCGACCCTGTCTCTACAAAAAAGAAAAAAATCAGCAGGCGTGGTGGTAGGAGCCCGTGGTCCTAGCTACTCAGGAGGCTCAGGTGGAAGAATGGTTTGAGCCTGGGAAGTCGAGGCTGCAGAGAGCCGTGATCACGCAACTGCATTCCAGCCTAGGTGACAGAGCAAGACCACCCTGTCTCAAAAAACAAACAAAAAAAGAGAATGGGGACCAAGATCCAGCTGAAACCTCATACATGGAAGAACTTGAAGATGGGGAAACTGAGGGACCAGGATTAGGTGCTTATGGGAGAACACAGGTGCTGTTTCTGCCCCGGTACACAGTGGGCACCTGATAAATGCCCAGTGTGTAAGTGAATGACTCCAGTCAGGAAAGAGACGAGGTTGGGGCTGCTTTTCCAAGTACGGGAATCCAGCCGAGCCGAGCGGGAGCCCTCCAGCTGGGACCCACCCAGATCTGCAGCTTGATCCTCTTGTCGTTGCGATAGATGGTCTTGACCTTGAAGTCGATGCCCACGGTGCTGACGAAGGCAGGCGTGAACGAGTCGTCAGCATAGCGGAAGAGGAAGGACGTCTTGCCCACGCTGCTGTTGCCGATGATGAGAATCTTGAACATGTAGTCGAAGTTCTGATCCGAGGACTCCTTCTGCCCATAGCGCGAGTCTGTGGCGGATGCCATCTGGGGATACCGGGTGTAGCAGAGCCGTGAGGGGGGCTCTCTCCATCCTCATGTGCCCAAGCCCAGGCAGAAGATGGCAAGGGCTCCAGAAAACGGCCGGTGTATGGAGGACACCCTTATCCCATCAGGAGCCCCAGTATTAATTGGTGGTGCCCCCAGCAGAGGGCAGCCTGTGACCTTGAAATCCTGGGCGTTTCAGAGGAGGGGCTCAGAGGGTTGCCCATGGGGACACCCCAGCAGCCCCCTTCAAGGGGCAGGTGCCCCAGGTGGGGCTGTAACCCTAAACCCAGGGCTGAGCCCGGAGGGGGTGACTGCGGCTGGCTCCGCCCCCCATCAATCTTTCATGGTCCTCAGAACCCGGCCGCGCGGCCCCACGTGCACCGCGTGCATGGTCCCTCGAGGACGCGCATCTGCAGCCCCCGCTCCCCGCAAACCTCCAGGCCGGAGAGCTCCGGCCAAGGCCGCTGCATCACATGATACAGGCGGGACATGCACACGCTCACGTGCACACAGCCTCAAACACGCTCATCCGTACATACAGGAGTGTGTGAACGCACTGAGGTGCACAGGACAAAGACACAGACACCTGTTTGCACACCGACTCGCCTATAGAAATGTGCAAACCACCCGTGCGCACAGGCCCCTCCACCCATGCAGGCGTGTGCACATCACCCACACGGACACGGATCCCCGTGCTTGTATGCACGGGCCATACCTGCACAGGCGGTCCACACGTCTTTCTCCACGCGCGTGCAACGCGCACACACTTAGGCCCAGACCCCCACGGCGTCACACGAGCATATCCAGGTACACAAGCAAGGGTGCACACAGACCCGCTGACACAGGCAGGCGCGCACACGCGTGTGCACAACACGCGCACGCGCACGCAAAAGCCTCCCGCGCGCACAGCTTCCCGCAAGGAGCTCGGCTCCCCTCCCCCTCCGCCGCAGAGCAGGGGGGTTGGGGGGGTTAGTGGTGAGGATCAGGCAGGAGTGGGGCGCCCGGGCCCTACCCATTCCCAGCCTCGCGACCGCCGCATCCTTCCCCCCATTCAACCCTAGTCAACCTCGTCCCCCACCTCCATCAGCCCATCAGTCAAATGAAGGTTATGCAGGTGCTCGGAGCCTGAGCACACCCGGCCGCCCAGGAGCTCACCTTGCCCTGCACCGATGCAACGGCGACCCTAGCGGCGGTGACTTTTTTGGCGGTGGCGGTGACAGGACCCCGGTGCGTTGATGTGGGGCTGCGCGGCGGCGGCGGCAGCAGCGGCTCAGGCCCCTGCAGTCCTCCGTGACGTCCTGCAAAGGGAGGGGCGGAGCCTCACATGTAGATAAGTCCGTGACGCCATCCGGAGGCGGAGCCGCGCGTAGAGATGTGGCCCATTGACGCACGCAGAGCCAGATGGGGCAGGGCTCCTGAGCAGATTGACGTGAAAATGGGGCGGGGCCTAGCGTGTGCATCCAGTAGGGGCGGGAGCGGAGCGGGGACCGACTCCGCCTCTCGTCCGCCTCCTGCCCGCCTCGGGGAGGCGGGGCCCCTCAGCGTTCTCTCACTGGCTTAAGCCCTCGAGCGACGGGCGAAGTAGCCAATCAGCGATTGTCTACGCCCTCCTCTTGTCCAATGGTGGCATCTGGGACATTGAAGGGCCGAGAGGCTGAGGCCTCGGCTGAGCCCCGGTCTTCCAGGGGCGGTTCCCTTACCCGCCCGCACCCACCCCAGGTAGGGGACTCTTGAGGCCACCGTCTACTCCAAGGTGCTGTGACCCCTGTTAAATGCCCCTGACTCCCAATTGCAGAAAAGAAAAATCGAGGCCCAAGAGATGTTTTATACCCTCACATATATGGGGTTCAAAATAAATACAAAAGAATAAACAGGGGTCAAGAGGGACCCCTGTCCCATTCCCGAGGCGTAAGACCCCCCCCACTGAGGGAGGGGCTAGTAAAGACTCCACCCCTCCCCCGTTTCTGAGGTTTGAAAAGAAAGAAGTAGAGGTCAAGAGAGCCTCCCCTCCCCACCATTCCCAGAAAAGGAGGAAGGGGCTGATGGACTCTCTGGGAACCCCCTCCCCTCCCTGCGCCCCGTCATCAAGAGGAAAATTCGAAGAAAAGGTTTAGCAGGGACAGAGAAGCGACCTGTCCCGGAAACCCCTTAAAGCCTGCGGTAAATGCCCCGGGAAACAGGGAGGGCACGAGCCGAAGCCTCCAGCTCTTCAAAGCTCGGATTCAAAGACCCGGGGGCTGGGAGACCCCCTCCCTCCATCCTGGGAAAGCAAAACTCAGAGAATGGAGCCTTTTGGGAGCTAAGATGGTCCATCTTTTATTCCTCCAAATCTTTAGGGAAGGAAGTCAGAATTTGGGGAGGGGGGAGGAGCCCGAAACCCCAGCCCCCACTTTGGGTCTCCTGCTCCCCCTACTCCAGCTTTCAAACCCTCCAGGGGTGTGTGGCCCCCAGGAGAGTCCTGATCCCCTAGATTCTCCCCCCACCCCTCCCAGTAGGCGGGGCTGGAGCGTGTGTGTGTGGCGGGGGGTGACTCGTCCTGTTTATAAAAAGCTCGCCAGCTGCGGAGGCGCCGAGAGACCAGAATAACTTAGCGCCTCGAGGCCCAGCCGCCGCCAACCCCGTCCCCAGCCCGCCCCCAGTGCCCTGGGAGTACTGGGACGCCCACCCCCACGTCCCCGCACCGTTTACATTTGGGAAATTTATTTTTTCTTTTTAGGGTAACATGTTTGCTCCCTCCTCCCCCACTCGGACTATAAAAGTATCACCAATCCACTGCAGAGAAATTGGGAAAATTCAGAAAAACAAAAAATAAAAAGAAATCCACCTCCCATTCTCCCTGCCCTCCGCGCCCACGCGGTAGTCCGTGCTCTGTGGGGGGCTCCAGGGCAGCTGGTCCAGGCCCTGGCCTGCCGCCCCCTTGGAGGGGAGGTTTCTCGGTTGCTCAGCTCCCTGATCGCCCAAAGGCACGCTTCCTACATGGGTGGCTCTCTCGGAAATACCTCCTGCCTTTTTTCCCCAGGAAGAGAAAAGTGAGCCACGAGAATGTGCGGAAGCTTCCGTCACTGACTTAGTATTTTAAAGTAAAAATAGCCGGGTGCGGAGGCTTACGCCTGTAATCCCACCACTTTGGGAGACCAAGGCGGGAGGATCGCTTGAGCCCAGGAATTGGAAACCAGCCTGAGTAACATAGGGAGGCCCCATCTCTACAAAAAATTTAAAAATTAGCTGGATGTGGTGTCGCGTGCTTGTGGACCCAACTACTCCCGAGGCTGAAGTAGGAGGATCACTTGAGCTCAGGAGGTCGAGGCTGTAGGAAACCGTATGGCGCCACTACACTCCAGCCTGGACGACAGAGTGAGACGCTGTCTCAAAAAATTAATTACTTAATTTAAATTTAAAAAGAATGCAAGCCCTTGATTGTCCAGAGCAGCATTGGGCTCTGGAATTAGAAATGGTTGAACTGGGGGAGGGGCTGCCGGATTGGGGTATTTTCTTTGTGTCAGGGGAGACAGAGCTGGTGGGAGAACGGGCTAGGCTTCCAGGCCGGCCCCACTCAGAGGAAAGTCCAGAGGCTTCCCTGCAGCCCTACCCTATCGTCTACACTAGACAAATAAAAATAAAAATGTGGCCAGGTGCGGTGGTTTATGCCTGTAATACCAGCACTTTGGGAGGCCGAGTCAGGAGGATCACTCCTTGACCTTGAGGTCAGGAGTTCGAGACCAGCCTGGCCAACATGGTGAAACCCCATCTCTGCTAAAAATACAAAAATTAGCCCGGTGTAGTGGTGCCTGTCCCAGGAGGCTGCTCAGGAGGCTCAGGCATGAGAATCGCATGAACCAGGGAGGCAGAGGTTGCAGTGAGCTGAGATCACCGGCACCACTGCACGCCAGCCTAGGTGCTAGAGGGACACTCTGTCTCAAGAAAAAAAAAAAAAGTATCCCAGATACGGGTCCAGGGACGACTTCTCGGGGAAGAAGACACTAACTTAAAACCCAATGGGGGGGCCAGGTGTGGTGGCTCATGCCTGTAATCTCAGCACTTTGGGAGGCCGAGGTGGGTGGATCACCTGAGGTCAGAAGTTCAAGACCAGCGTGGTCAACATGGTGAAACCCCATTTCTACTAAATATTAGCCGGGCATGGTGGCGGTCGCCTGTAATCCCAGCTACTTGGGAGGCTGAGGCAGGAGAATCGCTTGAACCCGGGAGGCAGAGGTTGCAGTGAGCCAAGATCGCGCCATTGTCCTCCAGCCTGGGCAACAAGAGCAAAACTTTGTCTAAAACAAAAATAAAAACAAAAACCCAATGGGTGAGGCTGGGGGCTGAGAGAGAAGCATTCCAGGTAGTGGGAACAGCTTGTTTGAAGGCCCTGTGGTGGGACCAGGCTTGCAGTGTGGCCAGAGCAGATGCAGTCAGTAAGGGGAGAGGGACAAATGCCTTTGGCTCAAACTGAAGGAGAACATATGAATATTCATTTATAAGAAATATGAATATTCTAGGGCTGGGTGCAGTGGCTCATGCCTGTAATCCCAGCACTTTGGGAGGCCGAGGCAGGCGGATCATGAGGTCAGGATTTCAAGACCAGCCTGGCCAACATGGTGAAAACCCAGTCTCTACTAAAAATACAAAAATTAGCTGGGCATGGTGGTGGGCACCTGTAATCCCAGCTACTCAGGAGACTGAGGCAGGAGAATTGTTTGAACCTGGGAGGCGGAGGTTGCAGTTAGCCGAGATCACACCATTGCACTCCCGCCTGGGCGACAAGGCGAGACGCAAAGAAAGAAAGAAAGAGAAAGGGAAAAGGAAAGAAAAGAAAGACAGAGAAAGAAAGAAAAGAAAAGAAAGAAAAAAATATGAATTTTTTTTTTTTTTTTGAGAGTCTCGCTCTGTCACCCAGGCTAGAGTGCAGTGGCTCGATATTGGCTCACTGCAAGCTCCGCCTCCCGGGTTCAGGCCATTCTCCTGCCTCAGCCTCCCGAGTAGCTGGGACTACAGGCGCCTGCAACCACGCCCGGCTAATTTTTTGTATTTTTAGTAGAGACGGGGTTTCACTGTTAGCCAGGATGGTCTCGATCTCCTGACCTCGTGATCCGCCCGCCTCGGCCTCCCAAAGTGCTGGGATTACAGGCGTGAGCCACCGCGCCCAGCCAAAAATATGAAAATCTTGTAACAGATGGAGAAAAACTAGAGGGAAATAAGTCAAAATACTGCAGATAATCCATGGGTGGAGATACAGCAGAATTTTATTTCCTTCTTTATACATTTCCATTATTTCCAAATTTTTTACAGCGAACATGGTATTACTTTGTAAGCGGACTAGGGGGAAAAATCTTGAAAAAAAAATTCCCTAAATATCTGCTTTTTAAAAGTCTGGAAGGAAATGCACCAAGTTCGTGAACCCGGATGACTTTTAGTTCTGGCACTGTGGAATTTTATCATTAACTGTGATGATGATGAATTCTGAGTGGTTATAATATTTATGAACGAAGCCAGCTGCTCTGGAAGCCGAGGGCGGCTGTGATGACGCCTGTATCTTGTATAAATATTCAGGCACGCGAAGAGGGAGGCAGAGGGGAGGGATGGATACTGAGGCTTCCGGAGGCGGGGATCGAACCCTAGGCTTGAGCATGGTGCTGCCCACTCCGCTCGGAGGCCCGACCAGCAGGACGAGCTCTTCCTGGCGAGGTGCGGTAAGTGGGACCATCACGGCTGGAGGATGCCATCCCTCCGACCCACCCCCCAACCCCCGACAAGCGCCCCGCCGTGTCTCCCACGCCCGCCACCAGGGGGCGCCGCTGGCTAACATTGGGCGCCCAGATGCTTGACTTTGAGCTGGCAAGAGGACCTCTCTGCGCCTCAGTTTCCTCATCAGTGAAATGGCCAGGACACTCAATTTAGTCAATCGAATGTCTTAAGATGTAAAGATTTTATTTAACCCCAGATAAATGCTCAGTACCCCAAATGTCTAAGATATTTCAGGGAGGTCACAGACAACAACCCCCCACACCTAGTCGGAGTTTATCCAAGTACTAGGATCAGGTTACAGAGGGGAAACTGAGATCCAGAAGAGGCTATGATGGCAAGAAAGCCTCAGGGGCCTCCATTCCTCTAGGGGGAGTCTGAGGCAGTTTCAGGAATCAGGAGACTTAGAGACCTGCTAGAGAGGGAAAATCGTGTGTTTTTGTTGCTGTCCTAGGGAAGGAGGAACACGTAGGGGACCCACTATGGCGTTCTGAGGACAGAGAAAGCAGGGGGCTCCTACATCCAGAGACAGCAAAGACAGAAAATAAAGCGACTTAAAGCAACAACTGGTGCACAGGTGCAATCAGTCTTCAGAGACATGCCGGGCACAGAGCCCCCTCTTTTCATTGTTGTTGTCGTTGCCCAGGCTGGAGTGCAGTGGCGCGACCTCGGCTCACCACAACCTCCACCTCCCGGGTTCAAGTGATTCTCCTGCCTCAGCCTCTCAAGTAGCTGGGATTACAGGCACCTGCCACCATGCCCGGCTAATTTTTTTTTTTTTTCTTTTTGAGACGGAGTCTTGCTCTGTCACCCAGGCTGGAGTGCAATGGCACGATCTCGGCTCACTGCAAGCCCCGCCTTCCGAGTTCAAGGGATTCTCCTGCCTCAGCCTCCCGAGTAGCTGGGATTCAGGCACCCACCACCATGCCCAGCTAATTTGTGTATTTTTAGTAGAGATGGGGTTTCACCGTGTTGGCCAGGCTGGTCTTGAACTCCTGACCTCGTGATCCACCCGCCTCGGCCTCCCAAAGTTCTGGGATTACAGGTGTGAGCCGCCGCACCCAGCCTCTAATTTTTTGTATTTTTAGTAGAGACAGGGTTTCACTATGTTGGCCAGGCTGATTTCGAACTCCTGATCTCAGGCGATCCACCCTCACTCAGCCTCCCAAAGTGCTAGGATTACAGGCGTGAGCCACCTGGCCCAGCTATTTTTTTTTTTTTTCTTTTTTGAGACAGTGTCTTGCTCTGTCGCCCAGGCTGGAGTGCAGTGGCATGATGTCGGCTCACTGCAACCTCCGCCTCCTGAGTTCAAGTGATTCTCCTGCCTCAGCCTTCCGAGTAGCTGGGATTACAGGTGCCCGCCACCATGCCCAGCCAATTTTTGTATTTTTAGTAGAGATGGGGTTTCACCATGTTGGCCAGGCTGGTCTCGAACTCCTAACCTCAGGTGATCCACCTGCTTCAGCCTCCCAAAGTGCTGGGATTATAGGCATGGGCCACTGTGCTCGGCCTCAGAGCCCCCTCTCTTTCCTTTCCTTCTCTTTTCTTTTTAGACAGGATCTTGCTGTGTTGCCCAGGCTGGAGTGCAGTGATGTAGTCATAGCTCTCTTCAGCCTCCAACTCCTGGGCTCAAGCGATCCCCTTTGTCTCAACCTTCTGAGTAGCTGGGACTACAGGTGCACACCACCATGCCTGGCTAATTTTTTTTTTAAGAGACGGTGGGGGTCTTGCTATGTTGCCCAGGCTGGTCTCAAACTCCTGAGCTTAAGCAGTCCTCCCACCTCAGCTTCCCAAAGTGCAGGGATTACAGGCATAAGCCACTATGCCTTGCCCAGCCCTTCTCTTCTGCTCCTCTTCCTGCCCCCTACCGCAGTTTCGGAAACAAAACTGGGTATGAATGAAGCTTTGGTGCTGAAAATTTCCCCATTCACATTTCCATGCTCTTGCAGAGAGCCGCTTGGTAGAGGAAGACGGAGAGATGCCTTTCGGATGGTCTCCTGACTCCCCACCCTTTGTGCAGGGCTACTACAGAGGCAGAAAGCTGGCACGAAGTAGATGAGCAATAAATATTTGATAAAGAAAGAAATAATTGACAGATGTGACTCAAGAGTGACCACTGGAGAGGGTGGACTAGAGGCTCCAGCAGACAGCACCTCTCCTCACAGGGATAGAAGCCCAGGAGAAAGACACCAAGGGCATCGTAAGAGGCTGCCCCTTAGAGAGCTCTTTTAGGCAAGTCTAGGGTCAGAGTGGACCCCAGCCAGGTGCCTCCAATTAGACCCTGGGAGCCACCTATAACTAAGAGCTTGATTGTCTCCCTAAATGGGTGGGAAAGTGAAGCAGGAGCCACATGGAGCCTCTTCCTGGAAAGTCTGCCTGCCAAGAGCCAAAGGGCTTTACCATCCATTGCCCCTGCAGTTCACGCAGGGCTGGCCCTAAGTCCTCTGGTTGTCGAGGGGTAAGTCCCCAGGGTCTGGGCCGGCTTCAGGGGACAGGAGTTCAGTGTCAGGCAACTCCAAGGCCTCTTTGGCTAAAGCTGTCTCTTCCCCCTCCTCTTCTTCCTCCTCATCCTCTTCCTCTGCCTCCTCCAGAGTCAGTTCAAACTGGAATCTGTCAGGCCCGTCCCGCTCGGGGTTGGTGAGGTCTGAGGGACTTCGGGGGATCTTGCTCTGGTACCACTCTCGATTGTCCTCCAGCGTGTCCAGCAGGTCCTGTGCGTCTGGGTGGACCAGGTCAGCCCAAGTCTCCCACAGTGGGTGAGCAATGTAGTCAATGAAACCCACCTGTGGCGGGGGGTGGGGCAGGTCGACATTTGGTGAGTTACAGTGAACCCTAGACTCAATCCAGCCTCCAGATCTTTAGCCAAGTTGTTCCCTCTGCCTGGAATGCCGCTTCCCAACAACTGCTCATCCTTCAAAACCCTTTTCAAATAACTCATTCTCTAGAATGCCGCCCTTAACCCTCCTGGCCTCCTCCAACCCCAACCCTAACCCCACAGGGCTGAATGTACGTGTCCCCCAGACTGGAAGCCCCTCCAGGGTCCTGCATGTCACCTAGAACAGATGTTTCCAAACCCCAGAAGTGCATGTCCCTCTCCCTGAAGCCCAGAGAGAATGGATCCCAGGTCTAACTCGGCCCAGACAGCACCCTTCGGGCACACTCCCTGGCTAGCCAGCCAGGGCCAAACCAGGGCTCGTGGGGTTGGCTCAGCCCCTCCCTTTTACTTCCTCCCAGTGTCTACCAGCTTAGCCCAGTCCCCTGCCAACCTGGGACTTCTCCACTGAGGCCGTATGCTTGTCACACATGGGACTGATGTCCAGGCCCGACTCACGCTCGCGGTCTCCCTGCTGGAAGAACTCGGCCATGATGCGGTCCGTCCACTGGCGGTACAGGGGCAGCGGCTTGGTGGGGTTGCTCAGATCAGCACAGTGCACCAGGTTCTGCAAGACCTACAGAGATCGAGGCTTGGGAGGGCACTGGCGGGGCCCAGCCACACCTAGACCTGGCACCTCCACAGACAGGCTTGGTGCCATGGACACATTCATCTTACAGGTGGGGAAACTGAGGCCTGAGACCTGAAGAAGTGGTTAAGGCACAGGCATGTGACTCTTGCCATTTCTTCAAGTTTGGCATCCAGTTGGCACTTCATAAATGAAGCTAAATGAGAACTGCAAAAATGGAGGCCCTCTCCGATTTTTTTTTTTTTTAATGAGTTAGGGTCTCACTCTGTGACCCTGGCTGGAGTGCAGTGGCAAGATCTTGGCTCACTGCAACCTCTGCCTCCCAGGCTCAAATGATCGTCCCACCCCAGCCTCCTGAGTAACTGGAACTATAGGCATGCGCCACCATGCCCGGCTAATTTTTGTATTTTTGTAGAGACGGGGTGTTGCCCAGGCTGGTCTCAAACTCCTGAGCTCAAGCGATCCACCCATCTCAGCCTCTCAAAGTGCTGGGATTACAGGTGTGAGCCACTGAGCCCAGCTTTTTTTTTTTTTTTTTTTTAAGAGACAGGGTCTCACTCAGTTGCCCAGGCTGGAGTGCAATGGTGCAATCACAGCTCACTGCAGCCTCTAACTCCTGGCCTCAAGCAATCCTCACACCTTGGCCTCCCAAAGTGCTGGGATTACAGGCATGAGCCACTGCGCCCAGCCTTCACTCTAAATGTGTAAGAAACCTGGCTAAAATTGTTTTTGTTTGTTTGTTTTGGTTTGTTTTTTTGAGATGGAGTCTTGCTTTGTCACCCAGGCTGGAGTGCAGTGGGGTGATTTTGGCTCACTGCAACCTCCACCTCCCAGGTTCAAGCAATTCTCTGCCTCAGCCTCCCGAGTAGCTGAAATTACAGGCGCCCGCCACCACACCCAGCTAATTTTTGTATTTTTAGTAGAGATGGGGTTTCACCATCTTGGCCAGGCTGGTCTTGAACTCCTGACCTCATGATCTGCCTGCCTCGGCCTCCCAAAGTGCTGGGATTACAGGCGTGAGCCACTGCGCCCGGCTGCTAAAGTTGTTTTTAAAGTAAAACCGGCCGGGCGCGGTGGCTCACGCCTGTAATCCCAGCACTTTGGGAGGCCGAGGTGGGCAGATCTCAATCTCATGGAGATTGAGACCATGGTGAAACCCTGTCTCTACTAAAAATACAAAAAAAATTAGCTGGGCGCGGTGCCGGGCACCTGTAGTCCCAGCTACTCGGGAGGCTGAGGCAGGAGCATGGCGTGAACCTGGGAGGCAGAGCTTGCACTGAGCCAAGATGGCGCCACTGCACTCCAGCCTGGGCGACAGAGTGAGACTCCGTCTCAATAAATAAATACATAAATAAATAAATAAAGTAAAACCAAAATTTAAAAAGGAAGCCCCAGTGCCCATCCAGCTACACACCTGGATTCGGTCGGAATAGTTGTCCAGGAGGAGGACACCGAGGCTTGTCACCTTCTTGGTCTCCACCATGGTCTTGAGGTCGGCCAGGAGGTTCATGTGTTTGGACATGTCTGTGGCCAGCACCTGGGGGCAGGCAAGGGAAGGTGACAGGCGCGAGGACCCTGCCCACCCCAACCCTCACTCCCAACTCCCAGATGCCACTCTGGCTCAGACTCAGCCCTCTGGGCCTCAGCATACTCATCTGTGAAATGGAAGGATGCAACTGCATTCACTGCAAACTCTGCTCAAAAGAGGGGCTCAGTCAGGGGCCCCTTTTGGGAGGTCGTTTGGGTTGGCCATGAATTCCACTTGTGTGACAGGGTGTAGTGGGGAGGTGATCAAATCTGTGCGCCTGGGACTTGTCAGACAGAGTCTCCCACAGTGGGTGGGCAGTGTAGTCAATGAAACCCACCTGTGGGGTGGGTGGGGCAGGAAGGCATTCGTTGAGTCACAGCAAACCCTAGAACCAATCCAGCCTCCAGATCTTTAGCCACGTTGTTCCCTCTGCCTGGAATGCCGCTTCCCGACTCCTACTCATCCTTCAAAGCCCTTTTCAAATAACCCACCCTCAGGCTGGGCGCCGTGGCTCACGCCTGTAATCCCAGCACTTTGGGAGGCCGAGGCAGGTGGATCACGAGGTCAGGAGATCGAGACCATCCTGGCTAACATGGTGAAACCCCGTCTCTACTAAAAATACAAAAAGTTAGCCTGGCATGGTGGTGGGCACCGGTAGTCCCAGCTACTCGGAAGGCCGAGGCAGGAGAATGGCATGAACCCAGGAGGCGGAGCTTGCAGGGAGCCGAGATCCTGCAACAGATCTGGGCGACAGAGCAAGACTCCGTCTCAAAAAAAAAAATAAATAACCCATCCTCTAGGATGCCTCTGTTGACCCTTCTGGCCTCCTCCAACCCCAACTGTGACCCCACAGGGCTGGTTACGGGCTAGGGTGACTTGTGCCTGAGGACAGTGGGGAGGATGAGTTCTGTGCAAAGGGGCTGGAAGAGTTGGGTACATGGGAGGGAACTAAAAGAGGTGGCTGTGGCTGGAAGAAGTGAGCTCAAGAGAAAGGGAGGTGAGATTGAAGAGACTGAGGGCCTCTGGCAGCTGGGGGAGATTGTCCAGAGGCTATGGGAGCCACAGGGGAGTTTGCAGCTCACTGTGGGGAGGGATGTGACTTCATACCCCTCAAACTTCCATGTAGCCACCATGTGCCCTGGAGGGCTATTTCTAGGCACAGATGTTTAAAAACCAGATTAACCCAGCCGGGCGCCGTGGCTCACACCTGTAATCCCAACACTTTGGGAGGCAGAGGTGGGTGGATTACCAGAGGTCAGAAGTTCAAGACCAGCATGGCCAACATGGTGAAACCCCGTCTCCACTAAAAATACAAAAAATTAGCCGGGTGTGGTGGCAGGCGCCTGTAATCCCAGCTACTCAGAGGCTGAGGCAGGAGAATCACTTGAACCCAGGAGGTGGAGGTTGCAGTGAGCCAGGATCACACCATTGCACTCCAGCCTGAGTGACAGAGCAAGACTCCATTTCAAAAAAAAAAAAAACTTAACCCACCACTCAGCCCAGCCAGGAGTGACTCAGATGTGGTTCACCGGCTTCTCTGAGAGTCAGACAAAAGTCTCAAAACTTCTCCTCAAATCTCTCATCTGTCCCAAATGCTGTCTCCCCACCCTGTGGGTACCCACCACTCAAGACCCCAATTCCACCTCACCAAACGTTTAGTTCTTTCTCACTCCAAGCCTTGGCTTTGTCTAAGCCCTCCTCACGTGGGGTTCCCTCTGCTGAGAACACAGCCTTCCTCATTCTGCACACCCTGGCTTCAATGTTCCCTCTCCAAGAAGCCCTTTCTGACCTCTTTGGCTGGTCTGGGCTCCGAAAGCACCTTGAACCTTCCTCCTCACAGCTCTGCCTGCAGGTCCCTAGTCAAGGGTTAGAATTTCATAACGGCCGGAACTGTCTTTGCACAGATCAAGCACACAATAGGTGCTCAATAAATGCTTGTTAAGTGAATGAATGAGGCATGAGACCCCAAAACTTACTGATGTGCCCCTACCTAAAAAAAAAAAAAAAATTCAAATGGATAGATGTGTATAATTTTTTTTTTTGAGACAGAGTCTTGCTCTGTTGCCAGGCTGGAATGCAGTGTGCGATCTCCGCTCACTGCAATCTCCACCTCCCGGGTTCAAATGATTCTCCTGACTCAGCCTCCCGAGTAGCTGAGACTACAGGTGCATGCCACCACACCCAGCTAATTTTTGTATTTTTAGTAGAGACAGGGTTTCACCATGTTGGCCAGGATGGTCTTGATCTCTTGACCTCATGATCCGCCTGCCTCGGCCTCCCAAACTGTTGGGATTACAGGCCTGAGCCACCGTGCCTGGCTGCTTAATTTTTTTCTTTTCTTTTTTTTTTTTTTTTTGAGACAGAGTCTCATTCTGTTGCTGAGGCTGGAGTGCCGTGGTGCAATCTCCGCTCACTGCCACCTCCACCTCCCAGGTTCAAGCGATTCTCCTGCCTCAGCCTCCCAAGTAGCTGGGATCACAGGTGCCCGCCACCAGGCCCGGCTAATTTTTGTATTTTTAGTAAAAACAGGGGTTTCACCATGTTGATCAGGCTGGTCTCGAACTCTTGACCTCAAGTGATCCACCCGCCTCAGCCTCCCAAAGTGCTGGGATTACAGGCGTGAGCCACCGCGCCCGGCCCAGATGTGCTTAATTTAAGGCTTAGCAAAAGTTGCACCTGACATCCCAGAAACGGTTCCACATTGCCTGGGTACAGCCAGGATCTGCTGGGCCCAGCAGAGGGCCTAGGGTTTGGGCAGTCACTAGCCCCCTTTTTTTTTTTTTTTTTTTTTTGAGATGGAGTCTCACTCTGTTGCTGAGACTGCAGTGCAGTGGTGCGATCTCAGCTCACTAGCTCACTACAGCCTCTGCCTCCCGGGTTCTAGCAATTCTCCTGCCTCAGTCTCCCAAGTAGCTGGGATGACAGGTGCACACCACCACACCCAGCTAATTTTTGTATTTTTAGTAGAGACGAGGTTTCACCATGTTGGTCAGGCTGGTCTCGAACTCCTGACCTCAGGTGATCCGCCTGCCTCTGCTTCCCAGAGTGTTAGGATTACAGGCATGAGCCACCGCCCCTGGCTCCACTGTTCCATTTCACAGATGAGGAAGCTCAGACAGAGTGAGGACATGCCTGGGTCTGGATGAACCGCCGGCCATGCCAATATCACCCCACCCTGCTGTCTGCAGATGAGAAGGATGCCCCGCTCCCCTCTGCCCCTCCCGCCCCGCTTACTGCCCTGGCCTCACCATGTCAATGACCATCCTGCGCAGACTCAGTCGCTGCTTGGCGCTGAGGTTCTGGAAGATATCGCAGTTCTCTGCCTGCAGCAGCTTGAAGCCCACAGCCAGGTGATGGTTCTCCAGCACCGAGGCGTCATTGTACATAAGCGCCAGCTCTGAGTCTGTGAGGGTATGGGACTGAGAGCCCCAAGATCCACCCACCCCACCCACTCTACCCAAAAGCAGCTTTTGGAAATCCTTAGCAAACTCCTACCCATGCGTTGAAGGCCCAACTCTAGCATGCCCTCCTGTAAGAAACCATCCAGGTCCCTGGCGCTTCCCTGACTGCAGGGCTAGGGTTGTCTGTGTTTGGCTCTGCCTACCCAAGACTGGGAAGGCTCCTCATGGACCCCCTATGGCCAGTGACAGTGAGTACTCAGTAATGTTTTTTTTTTTTTCTTTTTCTTTTTTAGAGACAGGGTCTTGCTGTCACCCAGGCTGGAGTGCAGTGGTGCAATCACGGTTCCCTGCAGCCTCAACCTCCTGGCCTCAAGTGATCCTCCCATCTCAGCCTCCTGAGTAGTTGGGATTACAGGTGTGTGCCACCACACTTGGCTAACTTTTGTTATTTTTTTGAGAGACAGGGTCTCACTGTATTGCCCAGGCTGGTCTCGAACTCCTGGCTTCAAGCAATCCTCCCGCCTCGGCCTCCCACAGTGTTGGGATTACAGGTGTGAGCCATGGCACCCAGTCTCTGGACTCTAGGTCCTTTGAGTGAGGGGCCTCCACTCTCACCCCCAGCACTCCAGGGCTTGTACACAAAAGGTGCCCAATAATTGCCTGTCAACTGAGTTTTTCAGATTCCTCATAGGATCCTAAACTTTAAGATCTTGGTGGAACTGGCTGGGCGCGGTGGCTCGTGCCTGTAATCCCAGCACTTTGGGAGGCTGAGGCAGACAGATCGCTTGAGGCCAGGAGTTTGAGACCAGCCTGGGCAACAGAGCGAAACCCTGTCTCTACGAAAAATACAAAAATTAGCCAGGCATGGTAGTGTGTGCCTGTAATCCCAGCTACTCGGGAGGCTGAGGCTAGAGAATCGCTTGAACCTGGGAGGTAGAGGTTGCAGTGAGCCGAAATCGCGCCACTGCACTCCAGCCTGGGTGACAGAGCAAGACACTGTCTTTAAAAATAAATAAATAAAGGTCTTGGTGGAACCAGATCAGCTCTGCCACAGCTCATTATTCTGTCATTTGTTGGCACCTACTGTGTACCCAGACCTGCTCCAAGACCCTGAAGGGAGGGAAAACTGTCATAGTCATTTCATAGACAGGGAGACTGGGCTCAGGGCAGATGGGAACCCCCTGAGATCACCTGGTGGACAGGGTGGAGGCAGGGTCCACCTCCTCTCCTGCACCCACTTCCAACTCCCACTTACTGGTGTTAATCAGAAACTGGTTGGAGACCCCAGGATGGTCCACGTCGTGGATGGCGCTTGCAAAGAGGGCAGCCAGGATTTCCAAGTCTGTGAACACAGCCTGAGCAGGCAGAGGGCACAGGCGGTGAGGGGCGGGTTCTCTGGGCCCTGCACCCGCCCACCTGCCTGCAGTCATGGCGCGGTACCTCGAGGGCGGGCGTAGCCAGCAGCACATGCGTGGACTGGGCCACGTCGGCGGCATGTAGGCTGTTGTGATAGGCCACATTGGCGTGGTAGTGACCCTCCAGCATCAGCAGGTAGGTGGCCAGTGTGTCTGCTGGGATCTGGAATGTCTTCAGCAGGTCCCGCTCCTGGTCCATCACAGATCCTGGCTCAGGGCCTTGGCCTTGGGGCTGCAGCACATGCTGTTCCTACCCCTCTCTTCTGAACTCCTATCTATGCCTCAAGCACCTGCTCCTGGTCCATCACAGATCCTGGCTCAGGGCCTTGGCCTTGGGGCTGCAGCACATGCTGTTCCTACCCCTCTCTTCTGAACTCCTATCTATGCCTCAAGCACCTGCTCCTCTGAGATGCCCTCTGTGCTCTCCTGAACTCCTCCACTCTGTGTTATTTGGTGGTCCATCCCTGACCCTACAGGACTGGGGGTGTCTCTGTCCAGCTCTTCTCTCCAGATTTCTCTCCTCTTCAGGGCCAGGGGCCGGGCCAGGGCTGAGGCTTCTGGACAACAAACTGTTCATCTGAGTGAACTCCTATTCATCCTTCAATACCCTGCTCAAATTATCCCCTTCAGAAATGTCAGGGAGGATTTGAAAAATGAGTGTCCCTGAGGTCTGTGGTAGGAAGCAGTGAGGGAAACCCCAGGAGTTTTTCCTTGGAAGCCAAGGGCAGGGTAGGTACCTGAAAAATGCTGAATATGATAGCTGTGAGGGGCCGGTTCCCACTTAGCTCCGCCACCTTGAACACGTCAAGTCCCCACTTGTTGGTGTCTTCTAGCTCCTAAGATATGAAGGGCTGAAGCTTAATTAACCCCAGCCCAACTTCCCCAGACTCTAGAGCCTCCATCCTCCCACCCCAGGTTCCACAGTGAGCCCCAACTGCCCAGTATATAGGTGGGCAAACAGGCCCGAGATAGGGCATCCAGACAGAGCCAGGGGCCAAACCTTGATCTTGGCATTGTGGTTGGGGACCCACCTTGGCCAGTTGCTCCTCCTGGTCAGTCTGGACCCCAAAGCGTGGGACAGTGGCTGAGGAGAGGTTGGCACTGTGGCAGAGCCCATGTAGGCCACTGATCCGGGACATGGGCTGTGGGGCCTCCTCAGCGGTCACCTTGGGCAGCTCCACCTCGGTCTGCTGGTCTGCGGATGGGCCAGGGTGAAGCTCAGAGAAGCCGATTTCACCTGCTGGGGCCTGGCCTCAGGACCTGAATTTTGCCAAACCCCAGGATCAGCCTATTTCCCTTTCTACAGGAACCAAAGTAAGTTCGGAGTAAAGACCCTGTCGGCCGGACGCGGTGGCTCACGCCTGTAATCCCAGTGCTTTGGGAGGTCGAGGTGGGCAGATCACTTGAGGTCAGGAGTTCGAGACCAGTCTGAGCAATACGGTGAAACCCCATCGCTACTAAAAATACAAAAATTAGTCACGTATGGTGGCAGGCACCTGTAACCCCAGCTACTCAGGAGGCTGAGGTGGGAGAATTGCTTGAACCCAGGAGGCGGAGGTTGCAGTGGCTGAGATTGCACCACTGCACTCCCGCCTGGGCAACAAAGTGAAACTCTGTATCAAAAAAAAAAAAAGATCCTGTCTTGCCTGTAGCTACCTACCCCTCTCCTCTGTTCACAGCTGATCTCAGTAAACCCTTCTGCTAGGCTTGGCCCCTGGGTGCCTGGGGCTCAGCATTTTCCCCCAAACAGCCTAATGTCCTTTCCGTCTCCCAAGCTAGTGTCTGGTTCCCTCCATCTCCTCCTAGGCAAATTTCTACTCATGCTTCAAAACCGTAGCTTTAATGTCCCCTGCTCCTGGAAGTTCCCCTTGTTCCTCCCTCTGATCCAGCCCTGACTCATGGGGCTGAAGGTGTCGGTGTCTGGCTGTATCTCCCCCAGACTGAGGTCTATCATAGGAATCTTTCTTTTGTTTCTTAGTACTCCTAAAATGTCGTCCAGGCAGTGACTCAACAAAGCTCACCCAGGAAGGTCCGGGAGATGTACTCGGACACCTGGTTCCCGGAGCGGCTGGTTTCGGACAGGTGGGTCAACTCCCGGTTCAGGATGCGCTTGAACTGGGGCGGAGGGAAGGTGAAGACCGTGATGATGGGGCACCGTGGGCCGAGGCAGGTGAGCTCAGCGATCTGCCCCACCTCACCTTGTTGGAGGCCATCTCCCCCACCGAGTGCCGGGTCTGCAGCGTCTCCAACTGATCCAGGCACCAGTCCAGCTCGTCTAGCGTCTCCAATGCCAGCTTCTGCCCCGTGTCCTCTGGGAGCCGAGGCAGTCAGGGGCCTGCCCAACCCCCCGCTCAGGGACCCCACGCCTCTCACGACTTCGTCTCTTCATCTGGACCCTGAAACTGTTCCCACGGGGGCCACCCAGGACTCCTGGACCCAAGTTCCAGATCTGTTCCCCGAGTGCCTGTGTGACCATGAGATCTCTGGGCCTCAGCCTCCTCATCTGTAATATGAGTGTGGTGGGGTCCATCCCCGAGGGCGTTATTGTTTGTTTTTGCAGGGGCGGGGCTACAATTAGCCCCAGTCTAAGGGGCTCATGGACTGGGGAGGTCACTATGGAAAGGAAGCTCCCAGCTGTCCTCAGCGGGGGAGGGAAGGAACAGGTACTTTACCTGCAGGCGGAGGGAGCTGATTGCTGGATGAAGGGTTTCCGACGGGTCCCTGCCTGCGGTACAGCAGCCTCAGGCGTGGCTGCTCCGCCCATCTCGCCCCGCCCCCAAGTCCACCAGGCCCCGCCCCTCAAACCCACCTGGAGGCGCCGGAGCCCCAGCCTCAATTTGCAGCCCGCTTTCCGCCAGGCCCCGCCCCACCCCGCCCACCTTGTCTCTGCCGGCCCCGCCCCCGCCCCGCCCCGCCCTCTACCTACTTGGCTGCTCCTAGGCATTGCTGGCGGGCAAGGGCCGCCACGTTGCTCCGAACGGTCCGCAGACTGGCCAGGACCTGTTGGGAGGAGGTGGTAGGCGGTGGGAAGGAGAGGCCGGATCCGGAGGGGGTCAGGGCAGGGAGGGCGGGGGACACCCACCTGGGCAAAGGGCGTCACAATCATGTCCTCTCCATGTCTGCGAGGAGACGGGCCATCAGGGAGAGCTCTCTCCCATCTTCCAGCTTTTTACCCACACCATATGCCCTCAGCTGAGGGGGTCCTGCTCTCAGGACTTCTCCTCCAGGCTCCTTCTTAGTCCCTGGGGTCCCCTCATGCGACTCTCCCTGAGACCCAGCACAGCCCCTCCAACCATTCACTCACTTTATCGGCATTTCATAAATGGGGAAACTGAGTCCTAGGGGTAAGTAGATATTTCCCTTTTCATTATGCCTACTAGGAAGCTCAAATCAAAGTATTTCTTCATTTGCCGCTAATTGGCCTTAATGTTTTTTGTTTTTGTTTTTGTTTTTGTTTTCTGAGGCAGACTCTTGCTCTTTCGCCCAGGCTGGAGTGCAGTGGTGCCATCTCGGCTCACTACAACCTCCGCCTCCTGGGTTCAAGCGATTCTCGTGCCTCAGCCTGCTGAGTAGCTGGGACTACAGGCGCGCGCCACCACACCTGGCTAATTTTTGTATTTTTTAGTAGTGACAGGGTTTCACCATGTTGGCCAGGCTGGTCCTGAACACCTGACTTCAGGTGATCCGCCTACCTCGGCCTCCCAAAGTGTTGAGATTACAGGCGTGAGCCACCGTGCCTGGCCGACCTTAATGTTTTTGGATTACCACCCCTACTCCAGCAAAAGGCCAAGTTCTCTACACACTTGATTGAATATATGAGCTGTCTGGCAAACTCCTACTTAAACTTCAAAACCTTCCTTAAATGGCTATTTGAAGGAGCTTGCTGAATAGAGGAACAAAGGAAGGAGGGAGGGTAGAGGCGGTGTCATCCCACCAGCCCCAGACTCACAGGTCGCTGGCCACAGAGGAGTTCCGAGACATGGCCTTGGGCGAGAGTTCATAGTCGCTATCTGAGCGGTACAGGAAGGACTCACGCCGCTGGCTGTGCGGGACTGGAGCCTGCATAATCCGGCCCAGGCCAGGGCTGGACTGAGGGTCCGGGGCCCTCCTCCCGCACGAGAGCCCATTTTCCAGGTCAAAGCTGAAAGGAGAGAAGGCATGGTCAGAGACGAGGGTCATGACAACTGGGTGCCGGGTCGTGGCCACCTTGTCTGGTGCGTCCTCCCTGGGGCTGCTTGGCAGTCAGGCAAGTGTGGTTTCCAGCTTGTTCACCTGCCCCCGGCTACACCCTCAGGAACCCTGCACCCCTCACACTTTGGTCTTTGAGTCTACACTGGACTCCAGGACCTCAGTTCCAGATCTTCCTCAAAGTGGCTATGTGGCCATGGACAGGTACTGACTTTCTCTGGACCTCAATCACCCTATTTCTTTTATTTTTTTTCTCTCTTTCTTTTTTTTTTTTTTCTTTCTCGTTCTTTCTCTCTCTCTCTCTCTCTCACCCTTTCTTTTCTTTTCTTTTTTTTTTTTTTTTGACAGGGCCCCACTTTGTCACCCAGGCTGCAGTGCAGTGGTGTGATCCTACCTCACTGCAGCCTCAATCTCCTAAGCTCAAGCCATCCTCCAGCCTCAGCCTCCTGAGTAGCTGAGACTACAGGAGCATGCCCCAACACTCGGCTAATTTTAAAATTTTTTGTAGAGACCAGGTCTCACTATTTTGCCCAGGCTGGTCTTGAACTCCTGGCCTCAAACAATCCTCCCAGCTCCGCCTCCCAAAGTGCTGGGATTACAGGAGTGAGCCACTGCACCCGGCCTCCCCATTTCTTTTTTTTCTGTTTTTTGGGGTTTTTTTGAGACGAAATATTGCTCTGTTGCCTGCACTGGAGTGCAGTTATCCATGCTGGAGTGCAGTGGGGGCACGATCTCGGCTCACTGCAACCTCCACCTCCCGGGTTCAAGCAATTTTCTCGCCTCAGCCTCCCAAGTAGCTGGGATTACAGGTGCGCACCACCACGCCCGGCTAATTTTTTTTTTTTTTTTTTGAGACAGAGTTTCACTCTTGTTGCCCAAGCTGGAGTGCAATGGCACAATCTTAGCTCACCACAACCTCCACCTCCTGTGTTCAAGCGATTCTCCTGCCTCAGCCTCCCGAGGAGCTGGGATTACAGGCGTGTGCCACCACGCCTAGCTAATTTTGTATTTTTAGTAGAGACGGGGTTTCTCCATGTTGGTCAGGCTGGTCTTGAACTCCCGACCTCAGGTGATCCGCCCGCCTTGGCCTCCCAAAGTGCTGGGATTACAGGCGTGAGCCACCGTGCCCGGCCAAAGTTTTGTATTTTTACTAGAGACAGGGTTTCACCGTGTTGGCCAGGCTGCTCTTGAACTCCTGACCTCGTGATCTGCCCGCCTCGGCCTACCAAAGTACTGGGATTACAGGCATGAGCCACCGCACCCGGCCTCCCCTGTTTCTAACATGTGCGTGATGTAGCCCATCCCCGAGAGCTCTTTGAGGGGGTTACAACCGAACATCCAAAGACTGCGACTGGATGACCATATTGCAAAGGGACAAACTGAGATCTAGCTCACATGGTGGACACGTGGACTGGAAACAGCTTCTTGGGCTCTTCTACCTGGAGGAGGCCGGGGTTCTGCCTAGCTCCTGCGTGCGCCTTAGTCTAAAGAGACCCCACTTCTAGCCAACTTGCCCACACCCTTGGCTACCTGCCACGCCCCCAGCGTTCCAGGCTCCACCCTCAGCCCATAAGGCTCCGCCCCACGGCCGCCGACCACGCCCCCAGCTAGCCGGGTCCTGCCCTAGGCTCCCCCACTCCTCCACTTCATCTTCAGCCTGAACGTTCCGCCTGTTATCTTCCACCTCCGGGTCTTTGCACAGGCTGTGCTTTCTGCCCGGCCCACCCTCCTCCCTCTCCACACTACCTGTCCCGTTCTACCCTCAAACCCTGTCTTTCCCTCTGGCCCCTCCTCTTTGGGGTCAGAGGTCAGAGAAAGGGCGTAGGGCAAGAACTGGGGCGCTAGAGAAGGCGGTGACCTGGGGGTGGGTTTTCAAGAAGGGCAGGCGGAAGCGGCACCGACAGGAAGACAACCGGGACCGCCTGAGACTCGGAGTTCCCGGCCGAGGGCCAGTGTCCGGCTGGTCCCGGCCATGACTTTTGGGTCAAAGGTCACCGTATCCCCGTCCACGAGCTGGGTCGGCACCCCGCGTAGGCTCAGATCTGGGTAGAGGTGGGGGATTTGGCAGCATTCGGTCCAAGTATGACCGGGTCTGAGTTGGGTCTGATCACGTCGAACTGGACTTGGTCACGAAGAGTTTGTTCGATGAGTTCGGGAGAATTCGGCTACGTCCGATTGAGCTCGGGAGACTTCGGATAAGTTCGAGCTTGTTCGCCTAAGTCCGGTTACGCTCGGTCTGCTTCGAACAAGTCCGGGTGACGCTCGGGCCGGGTCGGGCATGTTCGGTCACGTCCGGCTACATGAGGGCTAGTTCGGGCATCTCCGACTAAGACCGGCCGCGCTCGGCCTGTTCCGTCCGACTCCAGCGGGTTTAGCAGCACCGGGATGTACCCCACGGCCAGCCGAAGGGGCGGGGCTTCTTAACCCTTCCCTGGCCCGTCTGGGGTGCGCCGTGGGCGCTGTGGTGCAATGGGAGACGCTCTTAGGGGCGGACTGGAGGCGGCGGATAACCCAGATCTGCCCCTCGAGGGGGAGGCATGCGGATCGCGACCCCCTACCCCTCTCTCGGCTCTCCCCAAGGGTTCCAGAAAAGCGCGTCTGTGGACAAATAGGGAAACTGAGGCCAGGAGCGGCCACAGGGCGTGCAAATCCGGATCCCGGGCGCGGAGGGTTAAGGACTGGGCCCGGGTTTTCTTGGGGCGGGGGAGGCTGTTTTTCTTTCTGCTCTAAACTTAGCCGGGAGCGGCGGGGTCAGGCTGTGGTTCCATGACGCGGGCGGTGCGGGGGTAGGGCCCCCCGGCTGTGGGAACGGCGCGGCTGCCCATTGGCCAGGGGGGTAAACTGAGCCAGGGAGGCTCGGACTTGGGTTCGGGTCTGGCCTGCGCGGGGCCGGCCCTCGTTCATCCTCACTTCCTAGTACCCGCGACGCGCCCTCGACGTCCCTGCGCTGTCTCTAGCGCCTTCAAAAGGGAATGTGCTTCGCTAGTGTTTGGTGCCCCGAGGTCGCTCTCCAGGACACGGAACCCCCACTCTCCCACTCCCTGGTTGAAATGGAACCACCAGGAACCACGGTCATACCTTCTCCCTCCAACCCCAGCTATGACCTTGGAGAGGGACCTCCCCTCTCAGCCTTTGGGTGCCAGACTTACCAAGTGGGTGCCAATTCGGCGCGGACCAAGCGCAGGATGCCAGCCACAGTCGGCGCCCACAAGCCCCACTCCGAACCCCAGCCTTGCCCCCATCCCTCCCCACGAGGTCACAGTCGTTTCTGGAAAGGCAGGGATTCGAACCCAGAGGGGTGGACCGAGTGCTTAGAGGATGCAGCGCAAGCAGCTTCCGGGCGCAGGCGCGCGCTCAGCCTGGGACTCCCGAACGCCCTGCCTCGAAAACCCCCTCAATTCAGGTCTTCCTCCGTGGACACCCAGAGTTCATTGTGAGGCCCCCAGGGCATCTCTTTGCTGGCACTGGGACAGGATGCTGGTGGGAGGGGGCACCAAGGGAAGGAGTGCCCCTTCCCCCTCCTCCCACTGCCAGGACGCACAGCCTGCCTGCCCCAGGCCGGCGAGGGTCAGGAGGAGACGTGAGCCTCAGCCCGTCCCACTCTGGGCCTCACAGCTGGAAGGAGACAGACGGCTGGTCCCCTGGGCCTATATCCAGGCGGCGGGTGGAGACAGACAGAGACAGAGAGAGACAGAGTCACCAACTGCGAGACAAAAGTAGGGTAAGGTAGGGTAGAGGGAGAGAGATACAGAGAAAGCGAGGGAGAGGCAGAGCGTCCAAGCCCTGACTCCGGCCCCGGCCCCAGCTGTCCCTGGCCTTGTCCCTGTCCCTGCCCTTCCCACCTCCACACCGGGCGTCCCGGTGACCCCGCCAGGCCCTCTGTCCAGCCTCACCACAGCGGATGGGCCACCGTGAAGCGCCGCTGCAGGCGGATGCTCTGATTCACCAAAAGCTTCCTGAAGAGCCCGGGGGAGCCGCGCGGGGATCCCCGAGGGGAGCCGGGCCCGGGGACCGGGGCGGGCGCGGGGGGGCCCTGCATCGCCAGGACTGCGTGGAGGCTGGACCGAGCGCCGGCTGCGCGGGACCTTTTCTGGACAGCTGCGGGGGCGGGGCCCAGCGGGGAGGGGGCAAAGGGCGCATCGGCCCCGCCTCGAGGCCGGCGGCTCCCTGACGACCCCCGGGACAAACGGGGAAACTGAGGCACAGAGTCAGACGCAACTCTCTGCTCCTTTTTTTTTTTTTTTTTTTGAGACGATCTCGCTGTGTTGCCCAGGCTGGAGTGCAGTGGCACAGTCCTAGCTCATTGCAGCCTCAACTTCCTGGGCTCAAGGGATCCTCCTACCTCAGCCTCCCAAGTAGCCGGGACTACAGATGCACACCACCACGCCCGGGCTAATGTATTTTCTGGAGAGATGGGGGTGTCTCTTTATGTTGCCCAGGCTGATCTCGAACTCCCGGACTCAAGTGATCCTCCTGCCTCAGCCTCGCAAAGTGCTGGGATTATAGGTGTGAGCCATTGCGCCAGGCCCAACTGCACTTCTTTAGGGGGCTGCCCCTAAGATCTCAGAGCCTGGATCTTACTCAGCCTTCCTCTGCACGTCCCTGGTTAGTGCAGCTTGCTGGGCCAATAACTGCTAAAAAGTGTAGAATGAGGGAGTCAGAAAGCAAGGTGCCCAGAGAAACAGCTGTCTTGCCTTCCATTATTGAGGGCGTCACCGAGGTATAGAGTTTGCCAATGTCCGATCCCACGCAATGTTTCTAATCCTCCTCTGCCCATTTTCCAGATGGAGAAACTGAGGCCTAGTGCCATCAAACAGCGCACCAGAAACTACAAACCCTTAATCCTTTACCAAGTGGGGAAACTGAGGCTTCCATGGAAGCGGTCATGGGCATGGGTCTTTGTTGCAGAAAGCGAGACCCAAACTCAGGTCCCCCTCTCCCAGCACCCCTACACGCAACTCCCCACATGATCCCCCACCTGCTCTGACATTCCCCAGGCCCTGTCTCTGGATGCCTTCACCTCTCCTGCTGTCTCCTCCTAGACAAACATCCGCACATCACCTCTGCCAAGTCTTCTGTCCTGCGAAACCTCAGCCGCCCACCCCTGCCATCAGAGGGACCTCACTGTCCCAGGACTGGGGGGGCCTCTGGTGTCTGGGAGGATTCCCAGAGTCTGTACCGGGTGCTCTACCCTCGGAATGCTGGAGTCAGGCTGGCCTTGTTCCACTTTACAGAAAAGGAAACCAAGGCTTAGCATGTGTCACACAAGGAGGAGGGACCTAGAAACAGCCATGTCACAGGCAGAGGCCCAGGGGACCTCCCAGCAACTGAGGCCTGACCGTGCCCCTTGCTGTGGAATGACCTCTGTCTCTCAGCCTGGGCCTTCCCCCCGGGGCGGCTGCCTCAGTCTTGGTGTCCCCAGACATGGTACCCATGTTTCTGGCAGTCCTGGAGAAGCCCATTGATCAGGGATCCTGTAGGAGATCCTGAGGCAACCATGCTAAGGCCAGATACATGAGAGTCTCCCCATTCTACAGATGAGAAAACAGAGGCTCAGAGGAGGAGTCACACAGCCCAGAAAAACAGAGAGCCTCAGGTATCTGGCCAGGAAGCCCCCCTAACCCCCGCAGTCTTGCAACCAGACACCTGGCGGGAACCAGACCTCGCTGTCCCCAAGACAAAAATACCATCGTTGTCTGCTGGGGCCAGACCTAATTATAGCCATCCCTAGGGGACACATGCTGCTAGGATTGGCCTTGTGGGGACACTGGAGCCAAGGTCTCAGCAGTCTTGACACCACCTCCCCGCCACTGTGAGAGAAGTGACAATAGTTACATGTCCCCAAGGAGAAACCGAGGCACAGAGATTCAGCCCCTCCCCCAAAATCACAGACATAAAATAGGAGGCTAAGACTAAACAAAATTATGTAAACTGAGTGCTTCAAAAACATGCAGCACTCAGCCAACAGCAGTGAAGGGAAAAGTCATTGGATTTTCAGACGAAACCTACAAAGTGTGGACTACTATTCCCATTTCGAGGATGGGGCTACTGAGGCACAGAAAGGCACAGTCATTTGCCTAAGGACACACAGCCATAAGGTGCAAGACTGGGGTCATTTGAACCCGGGCAGGTAGTGTTCTTCCCAGCCTGGGTCCTCCCGCACTGGATGCGTTAACTCATTTCATCCCCTCTGTAGTCCCAGGGGCGAGTCTCACATTAATATTTTATCAATAGGTTTACTATTAATGTTTCATCCATATATTTAATTTTAAATATTTTATTAACAGTTCTAACAGGAAGGTGTTAATTAATAGCTGTTCGGATGGAGAAAGAGTCACAGCAAGGGGTGGCCACAGAGCCAGGACTCAGCATTCACAGCCTGGCTCCTACCTGGCCCTGGGAGGCTCTCCAAGCCCCGCTGGGTAAGGGACAAAAGCTGAAAGAGGTTTGGACAGAAGCACCCCTACCCTGACTCCATCCCTGCATTACTGCATCTCCTGTAGAGGTGCCCAGTAGTCTCTGGTGCCTTTATTTATTTTATTTTATTTTATTTTATTTACATATTATTATTTTTTGAGACAGAGTTTTGCTCCTGTTGCCCAGGCTGGAGTGCAATGGCACAATCTCGGCTCACTGAAACCTCCGCTTCCTGGGTTCAAGCAATTCTCCTGCCTCAGCCTCCCAAGTAGCTGGGATTACAGGCATGTGCCACCATGCCAAGCTAATTTTTTTTTTTTTTTTTTGTATTTAGTAGAGACGAGGTTTCACTATATTGGTCAGGCTGGTCTCGAACTCCTGACTTCAGGTGATCACCTGCCTCAGCCTCCCAAAGTGCTGGGATTACAGGCGTGAGCCACTGTCCCTGGCCTTACTTTTTTGAGACACAGTTTCACTCTGTCGCCCAGGGTGGAGTGCAGTGGCGCAATCTTGGCTCACTGCAACCTCTGCCTCCTGGGTTCAAGTGATTCTCCTGCCTCAACCTCCCAAGTAGCTGGGATTACAGGCATCTGCCACCACGCCCAACTAATTTTGGTATTTTTAGTAGAGACGGGGTTTCACCATGTTGGCCAGGCTGGTCTTGAACTCCTGACCTCAGGTGATCCGTCTGCCTCAGTCTCCCAAAGTACTGGGATTACAGGTGTGAGCCACTGCGCCCATTCTGATGCCTTTAGCACACCACTGCCTCAGTTTCCCTCATTTGAATGTCCCTTCTCTGGGCAGGCACTTTTCTCCACTGCCACCAGGTGGCCCCAGAGAGATTTTTTAATGGGTGTTTTTGCCCATTTTACAGATGAGTAAACTGAGACATGGAGAGGGGAGATGACTTGCCCAAGTCCCCACGGAGGAGTCAAGCAGAATGAGCAGGGTGGGGGCCAGGTCACATGTGTAGATGTTCGCATGGGTCAAATCACACACTCCTTTGCTGCAGACCCTCCCATGGCCCCCCATTGCCCTCAGATCTGAATTCACACCTCCCAGAGGTCCCATGTGGCCCATCCCCACCTCTCTTCTCTTGGCTTACACCGTTCCAGTCTCTCCCCACTCCTCACTGTTCTCTGAATCAGCCAGGCTTATTTCCACCCCATGGCCCTCACCTGAATGCTTGTCGCCTGCTGATGCTTTGTCTTTTGGGTTACAGTTAGAGTCACCTCCTCCGAGAAGCCCTCCCTGACTAGCCAGGTAAATGCCTCAGAGCACCCTCCAGCCATGGATACAATTTCACATTTATTGTCATGATTATTTGCCTGTGAGTCCCTGGAGAGCAAGGCCAGGTCTGCCTTGTTCCCTGCTGTTCCCTCAGTACTTGGCACTTAGTAGATGCTCAATAAATGCTTGTAGCGGCTGGGTGTGGCGGCTCATGCCTGCAATCCCAGCACTCTGGGAGGCCACGGTATGTGGATCACTTGAGGTCAAGAGTTTGAGACCAGTCTGGCCAACATGGCAAAACTGTCTCTACTAAAAATACAAATATTAGCCAGGCATGGTGGTGGGCACCTGTAATCCCAGCTACTGGGGAGGCTGAGGTAGGGGAATCGCTTGAACCCAGGAGGCAGAGGTTGCAGTGAGACAAGATTGTGCCACTGCACCCGGCCTGGGCAACAGAGTGAGAGACTCCATCTAAAAAATAATAAATAAATAA
Organism: Pan paniscus; assembly: GCF_029289425.2. Taxonomy (NCBI): domain Eukaryota; kingdom Metazoa; phylum Chordata; class Mammalia; order Primates; family Hominidae; genus Pan; species Pan paniscus. The sequence goes on from NC_073269.2 coordinate 23,087,963, forward strand.
ATGCTTGTAGCATAAACAGAGAGCCTCTCCTTCCATCCTCAAGCCACACTGATCCATTTTCAGCTCCTCACATGCCTGATCTTCTTGAGTCTGAGGCTTTGCACATTCTGTTCCTTCTACTTAGAATACCCTTCTTGCACTCACCCTAGCTGACCTCTTTCCTCCTGCAGGCTAAACTTAAATGTCACTTCTCCCAAGCAGTCCTCCCTGACTCCCACCCCACTGCTGGGTCTGGAGCCTCCTCTGGGCTTGTTCTCTGACCTTTCCCTATCAACCTGTGCCTTCTCCACCTGGTATGAGTGTCTCCAACATCAGCCTTAGGGGACACAGCTTCTTATCCATGGTTGTGTCTCGAACACAGGGCCTGCCACCCAGTAGGTGCTTAAATGCCTTCTCAACAAAATGCTTAGACCCTCCCATACCCCTGTGATCCATCTGGGGCTGTGGGGAAGCACATTCCCCCAACAGTTTCTAGGGCTGAGTAAAGAGCCACAAGCTGGGGACCCAGTGTGTACCAGGCTCAGGCACAGAATATTCACCTCTCTGATGAGGACGCCGAGGCTCCGGGAGGCACCACGGCTTGCTCAATACCACACAGCAGGTTGGCCTTGGGGCCTGGCCTTGAACTCAGTTTCTCTGGGCTTCCCCCTGGGGTGAACCCCTACCCTCATATCAGCACAGAGAAGCACAGTGGGCCACATGCATGCTCATCCACGTATGTGTGACTGCAGCGCATACGATGCGCAGAACGACGTGTGTGTGCACACACACGTGCACAGGGACACCCAATCCACCGCTCCTGCCTCCCAGAGCCAAGCGGGGGCTTCCCCTAGAAGAGCTCATACCAAGGCTCTGTTTGTTCTTTCTTGAAAATGGAAAATCATGAGTCACCCGAAGGGATGGGGCAGGAGGAACTAGAAGCCGGGGCGGGAGAAGGGGCTCCTGGGTCACCTGAGAACAGCTCCAACCCCTCTGGGCTGTGGGAACCATCTACCCCAGATGCCTCCCAGGCTGCTGGAGGGCCAGGCTGGGGGTGAGAGGCCAGGCTTGCTGATGGAGTCAGAAGCCAGTGGCCCCTAGGGGGTCCATGCACCAGGACGCAAGAAAGCCAAGCTCCAGAGCAGGGAAGTAACCCATCCAAGGCCACTCAGCCTGGACTGAAATCTGGGATGCTGGTCCTGCTGACTTGGTTCTCCCTCCAACCTAAGGAGGGCTTGGAGTTCCTGGACCCTCCTTCCTGGCCCTGGAGCCTCCACCTGGTAGCTGGAGACCCTCATGTAGGGCCCCCTGAGGATTCTACATTATCTTTCTATGAGTCTCTTCTGTCTCTGTCCTAACCCCACCCCACTCAACTTACACGAAACAGGAGAAGCAGCCCCTCCTTACTTAAGTGAAAGAAACTTCCTGTGCACGAGCTTCCCAAGGGACTTCCCTTCCTCCTACAGGGGAGCAGGGTGGGGTGAGGGAGTGGGGGCGGGGGAGGTAGCAAGAGAAGGCTCCTCCCCCCAACACTGGAGGCAGCCTGCCCTGGCCCTTATATATCTATAATATATTAAATAGGCCAGGTGCTGTGGCTCACACATGTAATCCTAGTACTTTGAGAGACTAAGGCGGGAGGATTACTTGAGGCCAAGAGTTCAAGACCAGCCTGGGTAACATGGCAAAACCTCGTCTCTAGCAAAAATACAAAAATTAGCCAGGCCTTGTGATATGCCCCTGTAGTCCCAGCTACTCGAGACTGAGGTGGGAGGATCGCTTGAGCCTGGGAGGCAGAGGATGCAGTGAGCCATGATCAAGACACTGCACTTCTACCTGGGCAACAGAATGAGACTCTGTCTCAAAAATAAAAACTTTGTGTGTGTGTGTGTGTGTGTGTGCATGTGTGTGTGTATTTATATCCAAGCACCCCAGGGTTACCTCGGGTGCTTGAGGTGGTCACAAACTTCCCCCACAGGCCTGCGGACATTCCACAACCCCGAAAACCTTCGGACCCCCAGCTATGTTAGCACAAGGACAGTCACACTCAGCCACATACCTACAGGCACCACAAGGGGAGACACACAGGCACACCCACAACTACCTGGGACACATGGAATCATACCCAAGCATGAACGTACAGGAGCACCCCAAACACATCTGGTCACCCCAGTCTCACGCGCGCGCGCGAACACACACACACACACTCTTTCAGTCCCAACCGCACGTGGGCACACCCGGTCACACAGACCCACAAGCCATGATGACACCAGCACCCTCAGCTCCACCCCTACGTAGAAATAGCTTTTTCCTTCCAGGCGCCAGCCTCAACCAAGCAGCAGAGACCCCCGCCCCCTGGAGAAGCAAGGACCCTCCCCCACTCCCGCCAGGCCCCGCGCGCCCCTCCCCCGCGCTGCAGGGGGCCCCTGCCCCGGCCACCTACCGCCTGCAGGAGGAAACGGGCCAGGAGAGCCGCGACTTCCTGAGCTCCGGCCGCGGGCTCAGGTCCCTCTCGCGGCAGCCCGCGGACTTGTCCGGATCCGAATAGAAGCGCTGTTGGATGCGGATGGGGCGCCGGGGTTGCCGCCACAGGTGCTTCGGGGCTCTGGTCATGCTGTGGCGGCCGCGAGAGCGACTCAACCTGCTGCACGCCTCTGCCCCTTCGCCGACCCCCAGGTTCTCCATGCGCCAGAGAAAGGGGTCTGGGATAGCAGGGAGCAGGACTCGTCCCCGTGAGCGGGCGCCGAGGAGCGTCTGCTCCCGGGTCCGGCCCAGGGCCGGGAGTGGAGGCGACAGCGAGGAGCTGTCCGCGCCGGAGGTGCTGAAGCGGTAGAAGGTGGAACGGGGGCTCAAGGTGGGGCCGACACCGAGGAGCTGTCGATGCCCAGATGGTGCTGAAGGGTAGAACAGGGGAGAAGAACGTGGCGAGGGGGTGTTGAAGCTAGGGGCTGAAGAGACCCCCCCCACACACCAGCCCCGAAAACCGTCTGCCGTCCCCTATAGCGCTGCATGGAAAAGAACCAAGACAAGGACTTGGAGTGGAGAAGACAGAAATTGTCCACTGATTGCTGCTAAATGGAGGGCAGGGAGACAGGGTCTCAGGAGACCCCCGGGGCCGAGACGGTGTCCCTCGCACCGTGTTGAAAGAGAAAAAGGTAGCTTTGGGTTCTCCGGGTGGATGAGACAGCGAAGAGCTGTCCGCGACCTGATGGTGCTGAAGGCAGGGGAGGGAGAGCGGGGTTCAGGTGCACCCCCAGACCAGGGCGTCATCCGCCCAGGAGGTGCTGAAACATGAGCAGTGACGGGCCCTCAACCTTCCCCAGCAACAATGGCAACAAGGAGTCTGGAAGCAGTCAAGGTTCTGGTCTTCGGAGGTACGTACAGATAGCAGTCTTTCTGCCAAGCCCAGGAAGGTAGACTCCGCGGTTCAGCCCCAGAAGGGGTCTCTTTGGAGCCCTAAAACCCCCACCCATGCCAGGCAGGGATATGAGAAGGACAGGGAAATTGGCAAGGCTGTGAGGGGGCTCCCATGTCTGGGATGGGCACACAGAGGCTACCTCTGGCCAGAGCTCCAAACAGCTACCAGTAGGGATGGGCAAAGAGGGGAAGTCAGGTCTCTCTAAGAAACATCCTAGTTCTGCTTCTAAGACCCTCCCCACCCCAAAGCCATGCTGCAGCTGAGTTGGGGGAGGACTGGCAGAAAACCCACCTTTTGTGGAAGCTCAGGACAGGCAGGAGGAGTATCTCTGAGACTCTCGTGCTTTTAAAGCCACACCAACACACAGACCCTCAGCGGAAATGGCAGGATCTCATTCGCCCTGAGAAAGGCCCAGGCCCCACCTCACAGCCACGATTCCTGCCCTCAAACCCCAGGCCTGCCCCTCCCTCCCAGTTCTGGAAACTCAAGTCTCCACCCACCAGGCGTCTTAGTCTCAGGGGTAATTTCCTGGGAAGTGCAAGGATGGGTAAGAACATTTTCCATCATGGTTAACTGAAGTAGGCATGAACAGCAGCAGGGCTGGGCGGGTGAGTGTGGTGCAGAAAGAGGTGAGATTTTGTACTCCCAGGGTCATGACTTGGTGGAGGCCTCCTGTGGGCTCTGGGCTTGGGCAGGGAGGCATTTAAGGCCATTAGGGTGCCTCTTGCTGCATCAGATTTGAGAAGAGCCCCGATGTTTTTGGAAGTCTCAGAAGCACTCAACAAGGTCTTTCCCATGGAGACCATCTCCCAGTGACCCCAGCCATGTCCCCAGGTTGGAGAAAAGGAAAACATTTGGGCCAGGATGTCAGACAGACTGAATTCAAGCCCCAGTACCATCATGTCTTGCTGTGTGACGCATGACAAATGACTCCCTCTCTGTTCTATGCTTGGGTGGTTCAGTCCCTGTTCTCCACCCCCCCACCACTCCCAAGAACTGACTGTGGGAGACAACTTGGCTCAATGGTGAGGGACATGGTCACTGGCTGGCTCTGTCACTTCCCCTCCTAAAGTCTTTTTTTTTTAATATTCTGGAAAAGAGGAATAATAATGGTGTCTCCAACTCTTGGCATCATTGCAAGGACTAAAAGTGATGCCAGATGTAAAGGGTCTGAGACCAGGAGCTGTGCATACCAGTGCCCCCTCTCCCCAGCTCCTGCTAGCATCCACCAACAACTGGTGTGTCTAGTTTGTTTGTTTGTTTGAGACGGAGTCTCACTGTGTTACCCAGGCTGGAGTGTAATGGTGCGATCTTGGCTCTCTGCAACCTCTGCCTCCCAGGTTCAAGTGATTATCCTGCCTCAGTCTCCCAAGTAGCTGGGATTACAAGCACTCGCCACCACACCCAGCTAATTTTTGTATTTTTAGTAGAGACGCAGTTTCACCATGTTGTCCAGGCTGGACTCGAACTCCTGACCTCAGGTGATCCACCCGTCTTGGCCTCCAAAAGTGCTGGGATTACAGGCGTGAGCCACCATGCCCAGCCCTGGTGGTGTGTCTACTTTGTAAATGTCATCCAAATCTCCTCAGTTCTCTCCAGCCCATGGCTCCCACCCTGGTCCAGCACCAGTATCTCCTGCCCAGACACTGCCCAAGCCTCCTTCCTAGTCTCCTTGGTCTCCTTCCACTCCTATCCCTGACAGTCAGTGCTCCACAACAGCAACCACAGGGAATTTTTAATGCCAATATTGACCAACTCTGTCTCCGGAAGACACACCTCTCACTCTCCAGGGCACCCCATGAGGTCTGGTGTGTGGTTTCAGCTCCTGCCTACTTCCCGGGGCTCCCCTCCCACCCTCCAGCCACACTGATCTGTTTTCAGCTCCTGACACACCTGATCCTCTTGAGTCTGAGGCTTTATACATTCTGTTCCTTCTGCTTGGAATGCCCTTCCCTGCACTCCCACTGGTTGACTTCTCTTCATCCCTCAGGCTAAGGATTTGTTTTACTGTTTTTTGTTTGTTTGTTTGTTTGTTTGTTTTGTTTTGTTTTGAGACGGAGTCGCCCAGGCTGGAGTGCAGTGGTGTGATCTCAGCTCACTGCAAGCTCCGCCTCCCGGGTTCACGCCATTCTCCTGCCTCAGCCTCCTGAGTAGCTGGGACTACAGGCACCCGCCACCACGCCTGGCTAATTTTTTTGTATTTTTAGTAGAGACAGAGTTTCACCATGTTAGCCAGGATGGTCTCGATCTCCTGACCTCGTGATCCACCCACCTCGGCCTCCCAAAGTGCTGGGATTACAGGAGTGAGCCACCGCACCCGGCCTGTTTTTATTTTTTTAAGATGGTGTCTTGCTCTGTCACCCAGGTTGGAGTGCAGTGGTGCAACCTCGGCTCACTGCAACCTCCACCTCCCGGGTTCAAACAATTCTGCTCCTGAGTAGCTGGGACTACAGGTGCACCCCACAACTAATTTTTGTATTTTTAGTAGAGACAGGGTTTCACCATGTTGACCAGGCTGGTCTCGAACTCCTGATCTCAAGTGATGGACCGGCCTCGGCCTCCCAAAGTGCTGGGATTACAGGCATCAGCCACCACACCCAGGCCCTCAGGCTAAGTTTAAATACCACTTCTTCCAGGTAGTCCTCCCTGAGCCCCCTCGATGTGAGGTCAGGAGCCTCCTCTGGGCTCCTCTGGTCTTCTCCATCACAGCATGATTACTTTGTCCTGTCTCTGCCTGGTATGATCTGTCTCCACCATCAGCCTGTGGGCACCTCCTTGTGCATGGCTGTGTGCCCACTGTGTGCCAAGTACAGGGCCTGGCACACAGTGGGTGCTAACTTAATAAATGCTTTCTGGATAAGGTCAAGAAGGGTTCAGATGGACGAACTGCTCTTCCTCTCCTGGGGCCGGCCCCTTTAATCCCCATCAGCCTTCTCACCTATCTGGGACCACGCTGTCTTTTCTCTGTCCCTTAAGCCTCAATGGTGAACACCACATGGGTACTGGGCTCGACCTCTCCAGGCGGCACAAGGCGGCTCGGCAGCGATGGCAGCAATGGGGTACCCGAGAAGCCTCTCCGGATGATACCATCACCAAGGGGGCTCACAGGGGCCAAGCCAGAATCCACCAACTCCCAGAACCACTGGAAGAAACCAGAAAGACATGAGCAAGTTCTTGGTCATGGGACCTCTCTAGGACCCTGAAGTGCCCTCACCCAGACACCTGGACTGGCCCAGAGAGCTGTATCTCAGTCCTACTCTCCTGAGTGAATTTACCTCTCTGAGCCTCAGTTTCCTCATCTGTGAAGTAGGGATCTCAAACGTGGGGGGATATAAATATTGCCTGGTCCAGGCCAGGCGCTGTGGCTCGTGCCTGTAATCCCAGCACTTTGGGAGGCCAAGGCGGGAGGATCACCTGAGGTCGGGAGTTTGAGACCAGCCTGACCAACATGGAGAAACCCCACCTCTACTAAAAATACAACATTAGCCAGGCGTGGTGGTGCATGCCTGTAATTCCAGCTACTCGGGAGGCTGAAGCAGAAGAATCGCTTGAACCTGGGCGGCGGAGGTTGCAGTGAGCCGAGATTATGCCATTGCACTCCAGCCTGGGCAACAAGAGCGAAATTCCATCTCAAAAATAAAAAATATAAATAAATAAATAGTGCCTGGTCCAGCCAGGCCCAGTGGCTCACGCCTGTAATCCCAGCACTTTGGGAGGCTAAGGCGGGCGGATCACGAGGTCAGGAGATCAATACCATCCTGGCTAACATCGTGAGACCCTGTCTCGACTAAAAATACAAAAAAATTAGCCGGGCGTGGTGGCGGGCGCCTGTAGTCCCAACTACTCAAGAGGTTGAGGCAGGAGAATAGTGTGAACCCGGGAGGTGGAGCTTGCAGTGAGCTGAGATCGGGCCACTGCACTCCAGCCTGAGTGACAGAGCGAGACTCCGTCTCAAAAAAAAAAAAAAAAAAAAAGTGCCTGGTCCACAGTACACATTGCAGAAATATTTATTTATTAACTAATAATAGCATGCTCAGTAGGGCACGGTGGCTCATGCCCATAATCCCAACATTTTGAAAGGGTAGTTTGACCCCAGGAGTTCTAGAACAGCCTGAGTAAAATAGTGAGACACTATCTCTACAAAAAATAAACAAAATTAGCCAGGCATCGTGGTGTATGCCTGTAATCCCAGCTACTCAGGAGGCTGAGGTGGGAGGACTGCTTCAGCCCAGAAGGTCAAGGCTGTAGTGAGCCAAGATCATGCCACTGTACTTTAGCTTGGGTGACAGAGTGAGACCCTGTATCTCTCTCTCTCTTTTTTTTTTTTTTCGAGATGGAGTCTCGCTCTGTCAACCACATTGGAGTGCAGTGGCACAATCTCGCCTTACTGCAACTTCTGTCTCCCAGGTTCAAGTGATTCTCCTGCCTCAGCCTCCTGAGTAGCTGGGATTACAGGTGCCCACCACCATGCCTGGCTAATTTTTTGGTATTTTTAGTAGAGAGGGGTTTTCACCATGTTGGCCAGGCTGGTCTCGAACTCCTGACCTCAAGTGATCTGCCCACCTTGGCCTCCCAAAGTGTGGGAATTACAGGTGTGAGCCACTGCGCCCGGCCGAGACCCTGTCTCTAAAAATAAAAATAAATAAAACAGTATGTTTATTTTTATAACATATTATATGCCATATAATGCTATTTATTATAATGCTATGCACCATAGTGATATTCTATTGTATATTTTTTCTTACATTTGAGATTCCAATATATTATTTATTAAAATATAAAAGTAGGGCCCAGCACAATGGCTCATGCCTGTAATCCCAATACTTTGGGAGGCCAAGGCAGGTGGATCACAAGGTCAGGAATTCCAGACCAGCCTGGCCAACATAGTGAAACCCCATCTCTACTAAAAATACGAAAATTAGCCGGGTGTGGTGGCACACGCCTGTAGTCCCAGCTCCTCAGGAGGCTGAGGCAGGAGAATCACTTGAACCCGGGAGGCGGAGGTTGCAGTGAGTGGAGACCACACCACTGCACTCCAGCCTGGGTGACAGAGCAAGACCCTGTCTCAAAAAAAAAAAAAAAAGTAAAACAATAAAACATGCAGTAAATAAGCAAATGAATAATAACGATAGTACTAATGGCTAACATTTTCTGCACAATCACCCTGTATAAATGCCGTTCCAATAGTACATGGATGGGCTCATGAAGGTATAATGAAGCCATTTAGCGCCATTATTTCCATTTAACAAAGGAGGAAATGAAGGCTCAGAGGTTAAGTAACTAGAGCCCAAGGTTGCAATTCATAAATAAAAGCAATTCTGAGCTTCAGTGCCGAGTTCCTTGAAGGAAGGACTGAATGGGAGAAACTAAATGAGATGCTGTTTCCAAGCAGGCTCTGGGTAAATGCTGGATACATTTTAAGAACAGGCAGAATCAGTCTGAACGGATGCGTTGGGAGTGTGAGCTCTTCAGCGCAACAGATCTGGGTTCAATCCAGGCCACGTGGTCCAGGGCAAGCGGCCTCAGTTTGCCCATCTGGGAAATGGAGGCGAAAGGGGTACGGATCCCTCAGAGGTGTTGATGATAAAACAATGGGACCCACGTGCGCCAGACACAGGCTGTGTGCTGTCCGCAGTGCTGACCCCAGAATGGGGCACAAAACTGGAACTCACAGCTTTGGGGTAAGGCGATCAGTGAAGACAAATGTGGAGATGGGAGAGGTGGGGTTCAAAGAGATGGCCCAGTCTTCCCCTACTGTCCTCCTGAGCCTCACCAATGAGCCTATCTCCACCACCAGACTGAGCATTAAAACTGGGAAACTGGCCAGGCGCGGTGGCTCACGCCTGTAATCCCAGCACTTTGGGAGGCTGAGGCAGGCAGATCGCTTAGGGTCAGGAGTTTGAGACCAGCCTGACCAACATGGCAAAACCCTGTCTCTACTAAAAATACAAAAATTAGCCGAGCATGGCGCTTTGCACCTGTAATCCCAGCTGCTTGGGACGCTGAGGAAGCAGAATTGCTTGAACCCAGGGGGTAGAGGTTGCAGTGGAAAGATCTGGGCAACAGATCTGGGCAACAGCACTCAGGCTGGAGTGCAATGGTGTGGTCTCCGCTCACTGCAACCTCTGCCTCCTGGGTTCAAGTGATTCTCCTGCCTCAGCCTCCCGAGTAGCTGGGACTACAGACACATAGTCCCCATCTCAAAAAAAAAAAAGTAAAAATAAAAATAAAAAAGCTGGGAAACTGCCAGGCATGGTGGCTCATGTCTGTAGTCCCAGCACGTTGGGAGGTTGAGGCCAAAAGTGAGTTCAAAACCAGCCTGGGCATCCTGTCGCTACAAAACATTTTATAAATTAGCCAGGTGTTGTGGTACATGTGCCTGTTGTTCCAGCTCCCAAGGAGGCTGAGGCAGGAAGATTGTTTGAGCCCAGGAGGTTGAGACTGCAGTGAGCTATGATTGTGCCTCTGCTCTTCAGCCTGGCTTACAGAGGGAAACTCTGTCAAAAAAAAATGGGGCTGGGCACGGTGGCTCATGCCTATAATCCCAGCACTTTGGGAAGCCGAGGTGGATGGATCACAAGGTCAAGAGATCGAGACAAGCCCAGCCAACATGCTGAAACCCCATCTGTACTGAAAATACAAAAGTTAGCTGTGCCTGGTGGTGCACACCTGTAGTCCCAGCTACTCGGCAGGCTGAGGCAGGAGAATCGCTTGAACCTGGGAGGCAGAGGTTGCAATGAGCCGAGATCATGCCACTGCACTCCAGCCTGGCAACAGAGCGAGACTACGTCTCAAAAAAAATATGGGGAATCTGAGGTCCAAGACCATGCTGCTAATCAGGACCAGAGCCAGGGCAAAGTGGGGTGGGAGAAAGAGGGTGCGGAGAATGGATGTGAGTTGAACTTGAACTTCTGTGTGTGTAAGGGATGCAGCATAGCTCATTTCCTTGCCTATGAGTGGGGGGTCCTCTGACTCTCGTGTTGTGGAGGAAGACATCAAAGCTTGGAGAGAAAATGACCTGCTTGCTGGGAGTCACACAGCTGGGAGCTTGAGCCACGCTCAGATCTCATCCTTCTAGGACTGTTCCCCACATTTGAGCACAACTCGTCCCCACCCTTTCCCAGGGGCACCTGAAATTGAAGGCAGAAATGCAAGTGCTCTACAAGAGGCCTCCCTCGGGAGAGTTCCTGGTAGCTGGGAGGGTGTGTCGGGAAGGAAGAGGGTGGGGTGTGTGGGGACAGTTAACATCTCCCAGATGGGAGGCCCCTGAGATGTCAGCTGCTCATTTTCTTTTTTCTTTTCTTTCTTTCTTTTTTCTTCTCTTGTTTTTTTTTTTTTTTTTTTTTTTTGAGATGGAGTCTCACTCTGTCTCCTAGGCTGGAGTGCAGTGGTGCAATCTCGGCTCACTGAAAGCTCCGCCTCCTAGGTTCACACCATTCTCCTGCCTCAGCTTCCCGAGTAGCTGGGATTACAGGCACCCGCCACCATGCCCGGCTAATTTTTTTGTATTTTTAGTAGAGACGGGGTCTCACTGTGTTAGCCAGGATGGTCTCGATCTCCTGACCTCATGATCTGCCCGCCTGGGCCTCCCAAAGTGCTGGGATTACAGGCATGAGCCACTGCGCCCGGCCAAGACAGGGTCTTTCTCTGTCACCCAGGCTGGAGCATGCAGTGGTGCAGTCTTAACTCACTGCAGCCTCGACCTCCTAAGCTCAAGGATCCTCCCACCGCAGCCTCCCAAGTAGCTGAGACTACAGTCACACACCACAACTCCCAGCTAATTTTTGTATTTTTTGTAGAGACAGGATCTCACTATGCTGCCCAGGCTGGTCTTGAAATCCTGGGCTCAAGCGATCCACAAGCCTCAGCCTCCCAAAGTGCTGGGATTCCAGACTTGAGCCATGGCGCCAGGCTTGTCTGCCCATTTTCCTGCTGGGAAAACAAGGTTCCAGATGGGAGAACTCCCTGCACACATTCCTATTTGTTCACGTATTCATTGAACAAATGCAAAAAAATAGTTCACCTCGTGTTAGGAAGAAAAGAAAACTGGACAAGGGTCTGGGAATGAGGGAGTGGATCACATTGCTGGGGTGAGTTAGGGAATTTTCTGAGGAGGTGGCTTTGAGCCGAGGCCAGAAAGAGGAGAAAGAGCTGGCCAGGAGAAAGATAGGGGAACAGCATACCAGGCAGAAGGAACAGCACCTGCGAAGGCCCGGAGGTGGCAACAAGTTGGTAGGTTTAAGGAATGGGAATTGGTAAGCCAGGCACTGTGGCTCACGCCTGTAATCCCAGCACTTTGGGAGGCCGAGGCAGGCAGATCACCTGAGGTCAGTAATTCAAGACCAGCCTGGCCAACATAGTGAAACCCTTGTCTCTATAAAAATACAAAAATTACCTGGGTGTGGTGTTGTGTGCCTGTAAGCCCAGCTACTCGGTAGGCTGAGGGAAGATAATTGTTTATGCCCGGGAGGCGGAGGCTGCAGTAAGCCGAGGTTGCACTGTTACACTCTAGCCTGGGCAACAAAGGGAGACTCCATCTCAAAAAAAAAAAAAAAAAAAAAAAAAAAAGCCAGGCACAGTGGCTCACACCTGTAATCCCAGCATTTTGGGAGACCGAGGTGGGCAGATTGCCTGAGTTCAGGAGTTCAAGACCAACCTGGCCAGCATGGTGAAACCCTGTCTCTACTAAAAATACAAAAAAAATAGCCAGGCATGGTGGCATGGGGCAGTAATCCCAGCCACTTGGGAGGCTGACGTAAGGGAATTGCTTGAACCAGGGAGGTGGAGGTTTCAGTGAGCCAAGATCGCACCACTGCACTCCAGCCTGGGCCACAGAACAAGACTTTCACCTCAAAAAAAAAAAAAAAAGAAAGGGAATTGGGAGCCAAGGGCCAGGGTGGAGGGAAGTTCGTTGCTTCAGGTGCTGGGTGAGGACTTAGGATTTGATTCTGGGAGAATGTTGAGGTTTTGAGGAATGTGATCTACTTGGGGATCACAGGAAGCCTGCTGTGGCCAATTTGGGGAGCAGGGCCTATCCCTGGGGCAGAGGCTAGAGCAGTGGCCATGTGAGATATGGACCAGAGCGGGGCCTGTGAGTGGATCTGAGATATGTTTTGGGGGCTGAAAGACAGGCCATAGCCATGGAGTGTGAGAAAGAGAAGATTCAAGGGTGCCTGGTGACTTTTTTTTTTTCTTTCGAGACAGAGTTTCGCTCTTGTTGCCCAGGCTGTAGTGTAATGGCACAGTCTCACTGCAACCTGCAACCTCTGCCTCCCATTTTCAAGCAATTCTCCTGCCTCAGCCTCCCGAGTAGCTGGGATTACAGGTGCCCACCACCATGCCCAATTAATTGTATTTTTAGTAGAGACAGGATTTCACCATGTTGGCCAGGCTGGTCTCGAACTCCTGACCTCACGGGATCCACCCACCTAGGCCTCCTAAATTGCTAAGATTACAGACGTGAGCCACCACATCCGGTGGTGACTGGTGATTATTAAGCATGATTACTTGTTTTTCAGAAAGCCAGGAGTCACACAGTTACCTGGGGAATGGGGCTGCCATTACTCGCATGGGAAAAATTGAGGGGAAGCACCAGGCTTTGGGTGGGTTCCAATTTCGCTGGAGCATCACATGAGTCCCAGATGGAGCCAGCAGAGGCAGCTGAATGTTTGGATCTGGAATTATGGGGGACCTGGCTCAACTGAAGGTGAAACAGACCTAACAGGTCTGGGGGCAGTTGCCAGCATCTGGCTGTTGGTCAGATGCGGGGGTGCTCCCGAGAGCCCTGATTCCTGGGACCCAGCCAGCTATCCCTCCCCCATCTGGAGTGGAATGGGGTAAGGATGGGGCTCCCAGGGACTAGGGATGGGGTATAGCGGGGTGTCCTCTGGTCTCAGCTGCAGCACACATCAACCTACCACTCCTGATTTTTTATCTTTTATTTTTGAGACAAAGTCTCACTCTGTTGCCTAGGCTGGAGTGCAGTGGTGCCATCTCGGCTCACTCCAACCTCCAACTCCCTGTTTCATGTGATTCTCCCACCTCAGCCTCCTGAGTAGCTGGGATTACAGGCGCCCACCACGATGCCAGGCTAATCTTTTTTTTTATTTTTTATTTTTTTATTTTTAGTAGAGACAGGGTTTCACCCTGTTGGCCAGGCTGGTCTCTAACTCTTGGCCTCAAGTAATCCACCCACCTCGGCCTAAAGTGCTAGGATTACAGGCATGAACTGCTGCACCTGGCCCTGCTACTCCTGATTAATTGCCCTCTTCATTAAGAAGCTGGGATGGGGATGGAGGGCCTGATGGGAGGCTCCTGGGTGGGGAAGGCCTTCGTAGGAGACCCAGAGCTACCTCCTCTTTTTTTGTTTGATTTTTTTTTTGAGATGACATCTCACTCTGTCACCCAGGCTGGAGTGCAGTGGCGCAGTCACAGCTCACTGCAGCCTCGGCCCCCTGGGATAAAGCAATCCTCCCACCTCAGCCTCCCAAAGTTCTGAGATTACAGGCGACCGCGACCACACCTAGCTGAGAGCTCCCTTTTGTTGTTGTTGGGTTTTGTTGTTGTTGGGTTTTGTTGTTGTTGTTGTTGTTGTTTGTTTTGGTTTGTTTTTTGAGACAGGGTTTCCCTCTTGTCACCCAGGCTGGAGTGCAATGACGCGATCTTGGCTCACCGCAACCTCCGCCTCCTGGGTTCAAGCGATCCTTCTGCCTCAGCCTCCCGAGTAGCTGGGATTACAGTCATGCACCACCACACCCAGGTAATTTTGTATTGTTAGTAGAGACGGGGTTTCTCCATGTCGATCAGGCTGGTCTCAAACCCACAACCTCAGGTGATCCACCTGCCTTGGCCTCCCACACTGCTAGGATTACAGGCATGAGCCACAGTGACCAGTTTTTTTTTTTCTTTTTCTTTCTTTCTTTTTTTTTTTTTCTGTTGAGATGGAGTCTCACTCCTTCACCCAGGCTGAAGTGCAGTGGCACGATATTGTCTCACTGCAACCTCTGCCTCCCAGGTTCAGGTGATCTTCCTGCCTCAGCATGCCGAGTAGCTGGGACTGCAGGCGCGTGCCACCACGCACTGCTAATTTTTTGTATTTGTAGTAGAGACAGGGTTTCACCACGTTGGCCAGGATGGTCTCGATCTCTTGACCTCATGATCCGCCTGTTGTGGCCTCCCAAAGTGCTGGGATTACAAGCATGAGCCACTGTGCCTAGCCTGTTGTTGGTTTTTTGTTTGTTTGTTTTTTTGTTTGTTTGTTTGAGACAGAGTCGCACTCTGTTGCCCAGGCTGGAGTGCAGTGGCACAATCTCGGCTCACTGCAACCTCCACCTCCTGGGTTCAAGCAATTCTCCTGCCTCAGCCTCCCAGGTAGCTAGGATTACAGGTGCCTGTCACAACACCCAGCTTATTTTTTGTATTTTTAGTAGAGACAGGGTTTCTCCAGGTTGGCGAGGCTGGTCTCAAACTCCTGTCCTCAGGTGATCCACCTGCCTCAGCCTCCCAAAGTGCTGGGATTACATGTGTGAGCCACCGTGCCTGGCCTCTTTGCTGTTCCTTAAACCTGCCTCGGGGCCTTTGCGTGTGCTGTGCCATCTGCCGGGAACACCCTTCCCCTGGCTGTTAAAATGGTCAGCTGCTTGTTTCCATCCATACTTCAGCTAAAATGTCAACTTCCCGGAGAAGGCCCTCCTGCCCAGCTCGAGCAGTCTCATGAGCACTCACCCACCCCCACATTTTCTCTTTTTTCTTGCCTTAACATCTGTCTCATGAGCCCTGTCATTTTGGGGCCTGTCACTGCAGTTCTGTGTCCTACACACTCAGCATGTGGCTTGGCACACAGCGGGTGCCCATGTGCAGGTGCAATGACTGATGCTGTGAGCTGAGTGTGGGAGAGGTCATCAGAAGGTCCTTTATTTATTTATTATTATCATTATTTTTTGAGACGGAGTCTCGCTCTGTTGTCCAGGCTGGAGTGCAGTGGCGCAATCTCAGCTCACTACAAACTTCACCTCCCAGGTTCAAACGATTCTACTGCCTCAGCCTCCCGAGTAGGTGGGATTACAGGCACCTGCCACCATGCCCAGCTAATTTTTTTTTTTTTTTTTTTTTTTTGAGACAGAGTCTTACTCTGTCATCCAGGCTGGAGTGCAGTGGTGTGATCTTGGCTCACTGCAACCCCTGCCTTCCGGGTTCAAGCGATCCTCCTGCCTCAGCCTCCCGAGTAGCTGGGATTACAGGTGCCCGCCACCACGCCAGGCTAATTTTTTTTTTTTTTTTTTTTTTTGAGATGGAGTCTCGCTCTGTCACCCAGGCTGGAGTGCAGTGGCATGATCACGGTTCACTGCAGCCTCAACCTCCCGTGCTCAAGCAGTCCTCCTACCTTAGCCTCCCAAGTAGCTGGGACTACAGGCGTACACCACCATGACTGGCTTTTTTTTTTTTTTTTTTAATAGAGATAGGGTCTTACTGTGTTACCCAGGATGGTCTTGAACTCCTCGGCTCAAGCGATCCACCTGCCTCGGCCTCCCAAAGTGCTGAGATTACAGGCGTGAGCCACCGCGCCCAGACTACCCTTTTCCTTTCCTCTTCCTGCAGATGGCTGGAGTGTGGATAAATAAACATTAAGGCATATGCAGCTACGCCTGCCCTAGGAGACCCGAGGCTCACCCTGAGCACCCTCATTCCACACAATGTTAGCCCAGTTTTTTAACACACAAAAACGCTGAGTTCTGGCCAGGTATGGTGGTTCATGCCTGTAATCCCAGCACTTTGGGAGGCTGAGGCAGGCGGGTCACTTAAGATCAGGGGTTCAAGACCAGCCTGGCCAACATGGAGAAACCCGTCTCTACTAAAAATACAAAAATCAGCCGGGCGTCAAGGCTTGTGCCTGTAACTCCAGCTGCTCGGGAAGCTGAGGGAGGAGAATCACTTAAACCCGGGAAGCAGAGATGGCAGAGAGCAAAAATCACATCACTGCACTCCAGCCTGGGCGACAGAGTGAGACCCTGTCTAAAAAACAAAACAACACAACAACAGAAACCACTGAGTCCTAGAGAGGTTACCAGCCACTCAGGTGATGGGCCTGGGATTTGAATCCAGCCCCCGCAGGGTTTTCCTCTTGGCTCAGTTTCCCAGAATGGGGGCACTGGCTGTGATCCGAAGTTGTGACCTCATGACCCATTGCTCAGGCCTGGTGGCAGCCAGGTCCCCTTTTCTTGGGTGAGTCAAAACCTTGTGTCCAGGCACAAGGGATCTCCTGCTCCCAAAAGCAGTGGCCACAGCCCTGGGCTGGACAGTTGGATCAGGTCCCCAATTCCCTGGTGGCCTCTCTGGGCCTCAGTGGGCCCCTGTGAGCTGGTCCCCAAGCAGCTCTAAGTGTTTCCTTTTTTTTTGGTGGTGGGGACAGAGTCTCACTCTGTCTCCCAGGCTGGAGTGCAGTGGCGTGATCTCGACTCACTGCAACCTCCGCCTCCCAGGTTCAAGCAATTCTCCTGCCTCAGCCTCCAAGTAGCTGGACTACAGGCATGAGCCACCATGCCCAGCTAAGTTTTTTGTGTGTCTAGTAGAGACGGGGTTTCTCCATGTTGGCCAGGTTGGTCTTGAACTCCTGACCTCAAGTGATCCGCCTGCTTCGCCCTCCCAAAGTGCTAGGATTGCAGGCGTGAGCCACCGCGCCTGGCCAGCTCTGGGTATTTCTCAGTAGGGGGTCTCTGGGATCTCCCCACCATGGCCTGGGCCACCCCCACCCCCTACTCACTTCACTCAGCAGGAAGGAGAGTGTTGTCCTGCTGTGCCTCATGCTGCTGGCACCTGTGGCCCTGCAGAAATGGCTCTGAGACCTCCAGACCACTGGGAGCCCAGGTACGGCCCTGTGGGACACCCCCTAGACGGAAACTCACTCCCACACTCTCTGCACCCTCCCTTGAACCCCAAGGACACTAAATCAAGGTGGCATGGACCACACCACAGGCACCAGTGTGAGACACCCGCCCGGACCTTGCAGCGGTCCCCATCCAGGGACAGCAGCCAGGTGCCCAAAGCCCCTCCCCACACCTGTCCAGGTTCAGCAGCCTGGGTGGGGGCATCAGGACTGGCGAAACAAGGTCTCCTGGCCCCAGACACATGGGAGACCCATTCAGCTCCCAGAGTGGCTCTGATGGTTTCAGGGGGATTACGACACCCCAGCCCCTCTCCTGAGATGCCCCCAAGCTCAAGAATAAGCTTGCTCCAGGAGGCCCAGGCATGTCTGGCACTTACCACCACTGCGGAGTCCTGCCTGGGTCCCATGACCTCCTGGCTAGTGAGGGAAGGAGGGGAGAAAATGACCTGACCAAGAGGGAGGCCCAGGGCTCCCTCAACACCCACTCAGCGGAGCCCCTTAACTGTCTGGGCACCAGGCCAGGACATAATCCACACACTTTCCTTGGGTGAGGCTCCCAGTGGGTGGAGGGCAGAGTGTCCAAGAGGGCCTGAGGGGACGAGAGAGTGGCCAAGAGGGTGGCCAGGCATGGAGGGGGAGGGGCGGGGAGGGCAGAGGAAGGAGGGGGGAAGGAGGGAAGGGAGGCGTAGGAGTGAGGAGGCTGGGTGAGAGGTGTTAAGATTAATTGTTCATGTGTTTGCATATGATAGAGTGAGAGAGAGGGCACGAAGGAAGATGGTGGTAGGGGACCAGCGGCTCTGGGAACGGGGGGATTTTATCAACTCAGGGTCTAGGATATCTGCTTCCAAGCAGAGCCCATGGGGTGTGGCCTAAGGAGCTTGGGGGCTCCAGGAAAGTTGCCTGCTGTGCTGTGCCGCCCCAGGCAGATCAAAGACCCTCTCTGGTCATTGGCTGGGCGCGGTGGCTCACGCCTGTAATCCCAGCACTTTGGGAGGCGGAGGCGGGTGGATCACGAGATCAGGAGATCGAGACCATGCTGGCCAACATGGTGAAGCCCCATCTCTACTAAAAATACAAAAAAGTAGCTGAGTGTGGTGGCAGGTGCCTGTAATCCCAGCTACTTGGGAGGCTGAAGCAGGAGAATCGTTTGAACCCAGGAGGCAGAGGTTGCAGTGAGCTGAGATCGTGTCACTGCACTCCAGTGTGGGCAACAGGAGCGAAACTCCATCTTATTAAAAAAAAAAAAAAAAAGAATGGCTTGAACCCAGGAGTCAGAGGCTGCAGTGAGCCAAGACTGCACTACTGCACTCCAGCCTAGGTGACAGAGGGAGACTATCTCAAAAAAGAAAAAAAGAGAGAGAGATGGGGTTTTGCCATTTTGCCCAATTTGGTCTCAAACTACCAAGCTCAAGCAATTCACCCACCTCAGCTTCTCAAAGTGCTGAGATTACAGTGGTAAGCCACCATGCCCGGCACCCCCAGTTTTGTTTGTTTGTTTTGAGACAGGGTCTCACTCTGTCACCCAGACTAGAGTGCAGTGGTGCAATCTCAGCTTACCGCAACCTCTGACTCCCAGGCTCAACCAATTCTCCTGCCTCAGCCTCCCTAATAGCTGGGATTACAGGCACACACCACCACGCCTGGCTAATTTTTGTATTTTTAGTAAAGATGGGGTTTCACCATGTTGACCAGGCTGGTCTTGAACTCCTGACCTCAAATGATCCACCCACCTTTGCCTTCCAAAGTGCTGGGATTACAGGTGTAAGCCACTAGGCCTGGCCCTATTTTTTTTTTTTTTTTTTTTGAGATGGAGTCTTGCTCTGTTGCCCAGGCTGGAGTACAATGGGGCGATCTCAGCTCACTGCAACCTCCACCTCCCTGGTTCAAGAGATTCTCTGCCTCAGCCTCCTGAGTAGCTGGGATTACAGGCACCTGCCACCACGCTCAGCTAATTTTTGTATTTTTAGTACAGACAGAGTTTCTCCATGTTAGCCAGGCTGGTCTCAAACTCCTAAGCTCAGGAGATCTGCCCGCCTTGGCCTCCCAAAGTGCTGGGATTACAGGTGTGAACCACCGCACCCAGCCAAGTGAGCTCCTGATTCTTATCTGTCCCTGCCTTGAGTCTGTGGATCCCCTGAAAGTAAAGACATGGTCCCCACTGTGACCCCAGCACAGAGCCCAGCACATAGTAGGTGCTCAGTTAATGTTTTCACATGAGTCCATAACTCGTGTTTTCACATGAGGCCTTGGATGAATGGTAGGGGCTTTATTTCCTCAGGTTCTGCTCCTCCCCAGGAACCCCAGCCCCATCCATGCCCCCATCTCTGTTGGCTCCTCAGGGCTCACTCCTGGAGGTGGTGGGCAAAGGACAATCTGTCATTCATGGATCCCTGAGGAAGGAACACACAGGGAGGCATTCAGACACCAAAAGGCTCTGCAGCCCAGGCTGGCCCTGCTTGGGATGGCAGCTCCCCCAACCATGCCTTGGCCCCAGGGCTGAGCCCCCAGCCCAGCCCTACCTTACCATGGACACCTCGTCCAGGTTCTCAAACTTGGACTCATTCCGGTGACAGAATCTCACAGCCATGACCACAGACCCGATGAGCAAAAGAGACACCAGCAAACACACGACCACCACCACGCTCGGGTTCCTGTGTAACTCACGGGGCCCAGTGTCACCTGGAGCTGGGGAAAGGAGCTCAGAGTCAGCACTGGGTCCTATTTCCCACAAGCCTAAGACACCCACCAGGGCCCAGAGCCTTTTAAATCTGTTCTCAAGAAGCTGACCTCTCTTCCCTCTCCAGTTGAGGCTGCCACTTTTTAATCATTTATTTTAGAGACAGGGTCTCACTCTGTCACCCAGGCTGGAGTGCAGTAGTGCAATCACAGCTCACTGCAGCCTCTATCTCCTGGGCTCAAGTGATCCTCCCACCTCAGCCTCCCAAGTAGCTAGGATTACAGGCATGCACCACCATGCCTGGACAATTTTTTTTTTTTTTTTGAGACAGGGTCTTGCTCTGTCACACAGGCTGGAGTGCAGTGACATTATCTCAGCTTACTGTGACCTCCATCTCCAAGGATCTAGTGATCCTCTTACCTCAGCCTCCCCAGTAGCTGAGACTACACGTGTGTGCCACCACAGCCAGCTAATTTGTGTATATATTTAGTAGAGATGGGGTTTCACCATGTTGCCCAGGCTGGTCTTGAACTCATTGGCTCAGGTGATCCACCCGCCTCGGCCTCCCAAAGTGCTGGGATTACAGGCGTGGGCCACTGAGCCCAGCCTAATTTTTAAATTTTATTTAATCAATTACTTTATTTATTTTTGAGATAGAGTCTTTTTTTTCCCCCCTGAGATGGAGTCTTGCTCTGTCTCCCAGGCTGGAGTGCAGTGGTTCAATGTGGGCTCACTCCAACCTCCGCCTCCCGGGTTCAAATTATTTTCCTGCCTCAGCCTCCCAAGTAGCCCGGATTACAGGCGCCCGCCACCATGCCTGGCTAATTTTTGTATTTTTAGTAGAGACGGGGTTTCACCATGTTGGCCAGGCTGGTCTTGAACTCCTGACCTCAGGTGATCCTCCCACCTTGGCCTCCCAAAGTGCTGGGATTACAGATGTGAACCACCACGCCCAGCCATTTTTATTTTATTTATTTATTTATTTGAGACAGAGTCTTACTCTGCCACCCAGGCTGGAGTGCAGTGACACGATCTCAGCTCACTGCAACCTCTGCCGCCTGGGTTCAAGCGATTCTCCTGCCTCAGCCTCCCGAGTTGCTGAGATTACAGGCGTCTGCCACCACGCCTGGCTAATTTTTGTAGTTTTAATAGAGACGGGGTTTCACCATTTTGGCCAGGCTGGTCTTGAACTCTTGACCTCGTGATACACCCCCCCCCCGCCCCCGCCCCCGGCCTCCCAAAGTGCTGGGATTACAGGCTTGAGACACCGCGCCCCGCCATTTTTAGATTTTTTTGTAGAGACAAAGTCCTGCTATTTTGCCCAGGCCCAAATACATAATGTATAACCTGTCTCCCCACCACAGCAAGTATTAGTTTCTCTCTTTGCCCATCGCTGCGTGCCCAGCCGTGACATACACTAGGCACTTAATAAATGCGCATAGCATGAAGGGCTTTAGACAATGGAGCAGAGACAAGAAGCCCTTCCTAGAGCATTCTCGGGGCTGTACCTCCCCCTGGTGGTCAGTTCCAAAACTGCAGCCTGTTACACCCGCCACCTCCCTACAAACACCCCAATCTCTTAATACTCACCTGGGCCAGGGGGCTCCAAGGTCTGGTCAGTGGAGGTCAAGGGCTCCGTTCCGGGGCTGTGGGAAGTGGGGCTCCAGTGCGGGGTCAGGGATTCGGAACTGGGGAGGGTGGAATGGGAAGAGGGGGTGAGCTCTGCCCTGGGGGAGCCAGAACTAGGGTGCGTGATTGTCTCTGGTTGTGGGGAGGAGGGAATCATCCTTGAATCTGTGGAGCTGGGGCTCGGCTGGATGGTAGGGGTTGCCCCTGAACTTGAGGGGCTGAGGTGGGTTATGGAGTCTGTCTCCAAACTCATGGTGCTGGAGTAGGATTTGGGGGGTTCCCCTGAACTATGGGTGCTGTGGGCGAAGGGAGAAGAAATCAGAGAGCTGACAGGTGATGTCTCCGTACTGTTCTCTGAGGTCACAGTATCTGGAAAGAAAAACATCATTGGAAACTGGGCGCGGTGGCTCACGCCTGTAATTCCAGCACTTTGAGAGGTCAAGGTGAGAGCATCACTTGAACCCAGGAATTAGAGACCAGCCTGGGCAACATAGCGAGACCCTCTCTCTCTCTCTTTCTCTCTCTCTTTTTTTTTCTTTTTTTGAGATGGCGTCTCGCTCTGTCACCCAGGCTGGAGAGCAGTGGTGCCATCTCAGCTCACTGCAACCTCCACCTCCTGGGTACAAGCAATTCTCCTGCCTCAGCCTCCCAAGTAGCTGGGATTACAGGCATGCATTACCACGCCTGGCTAATTTTTGCATTTTTAGTTTCACTGTGCTGGCCAGATTTGTCTCGAACTTCTAACCTCAGATGATCCACCTGCCTTGGCCTCCCAAAGTGCTGGGATTACAGGCATAAGCCATCATGCCCAGCCTTTTCATTTTTAATTAATTTATTTTTTTGTCCAGGTCATAGGGAGACCTGAAAGATTTAGGACACCATGTGAGCTCTCAGTGGGAAACTGAAGCTCCCACTCAAATTCATGCTCCTGGTCTGAAGTCCCATAGCCCGGGTTCAAGTGCAGATCAGCGTTCCCAGTTCTCTTGGCTGAGAGCTCTAGAAGCCCTTTGGATATGGGAAGTGACTGCATCCCAGGCAGTGCTGGGCAGCTCCTTTAAATTTTCTGGGACTCAGTTTTCTTTTCTGTAAAATGGAGTTCATGTGGAGTTGGTGCCTCTGACAGTTCATCAGTCAGGTTCATAGTGGGTGTACACAAGCTGGGTGCTCCCAGCTATTGGGGAGGCTGAGGCGGGAGGATTGCCTGACCCCAGGAATTCAAGGCTGTAGTGCGCCATGATTGCGCCACTGCACTCCTGCCTGGGAGACATAATGAGACCTTGTCTCTACAAAAAAAATAAAACAAAAATTAGCCAGGCATGGTGGTGCATGCCTAGTCCCAGCTACTCAGGAGGCTGAGGTGGGAGGATCGCTTGAGTCCAGGAGTTCAAGGCTGCAGTAAGCCATGATCATGCCACTGAACTCCAGCCTGGGCAACAGAGTGAGACTCCGTCTCAAAAAAAAAAAAAACACACACACACAATAGAATAGAAACACAGTGGGTGCACAGTGACACTCAACTATAAAGATCCACCTATGAGCTCAGAGAGGATCAGCCCTAATTTTCTCCAGGTAGCCCTAGGCTAACCTCAACTTTAATGGAAGACACAAAGACACAGGCGCTGGGAACATGTCTCCGGAACCCACCCTTCTACGTGTTGGTCCAGCTACTTCCTGGCTCACATCCCATCCCAGGCATGGAGTCCAGGGACCAGGCTGGGGGCAGGTAAGCAGTTCATGAGCCACCTCCCACAACGACTTCCCACCCAGTTCCAGGTGACTGGGCCTCTTAGGCACTTACAAGTTCATTCATCAACTCTCTGCTCCACCCATGCACTCTGCTCTGGGCCAAACTTTGTGCTTCCTCCTTGACTCACCCTAGGCAGCAGAAATGCGGAAATAACACACAACACTGGCCCTGAGAGGGGGCTGGGTCCACATGCCACCCTCCCCAGATCTCTATGTAGCCCCCCAGGCCCTGTGGGGATGACGGCTGAGTCTAGAAGAGGCATGGAACTCAGGCTGGGCTTCATCCCTATTTGACAGATGAGAAACTGAGGCTCAGAGTAGCAGAGGGTCTGGCCTGAGGTGACTAGGGAGCTGGGCAGAACGCCCCTCAAGGACCCTTGTCCTCTGTTTCTGCTGAAATGAAGATGATTCAGAGGCCAGAGTGGACCCCAAGCCAAGTCAGAATTCTGGGGAGCTGAGTGCTTAGTGAACTGAGGAAAAGCTGTGGACTTGAAAAAGGAAGAGTTGGAGGACACAAGCCCTGCTGAGTGCCTGGCACTGAGTAGGCACTGGTGAGCTGCTGAAGGGTTGACCAGAAGGTAAAAAGAAAGATGTTTCTAGGCACTGTGCTGGGTGTTTGCTCTCCCCAGAGACTCCTAGACTGGGAGGCTCACATGAGCCAAGTCAGCCAGTTCTAATCTGGGTCTGGGACAAGCTGGACTGAGCCTCAGTTTCCTGAGCTATGAAATGGGGATAAAAGTGGTGCCTTCTGAATGAAACCCCTCCCTGCAATGAGCATTTCAGCAGCCATGGTGGCCTCTGCTCTGCTATTACAGGTCTGTGGGGTAGGACACCGGTCAGAGAGAGTGACAACATAGTGGCAGGTAAAGGGCAGAAAAAGGGAATGCAAGAAGCTCAAGGCTCCTCCCCTCCACCCTAGGCACTGTCTTATAGGAGAGCAAGAGGGAATTAAGTCAGACACCCAGAAGAACTTCTCATGGGAACCACAGATGTTTGATGACCAGGAAGTGAGTCCCTGTTCCCTGGAACCCCCATGGCCCTGAGGTCTTCACCATTCTCCCTTTGGGGACTGGCTAAAAGGAACAGATTTGAAAAGGAGCCCAAAAGTAGGTGTGAGGCCATCTGCGGCCTCCAGCAGGTTCAGGGCTCACTGGAGTTGCAGGACCCACAGCCCCAGGGCTTGGGAGCAGCGGTGCCTCATCTGTCCTCACAGCTGCTCCGTTTGCTTCTGGGAGAGAAGCCAGCCTTCCTCGGAGGGCTGGCAGACCAGCGTGGCCTGAGGGAGGGGTCCAGAAGCCAGGTGTGTGACTGGGCTGTGCGTCCCCCACCCCCACCCTTCCGCTTTCTGGAAGCTGAGCCTCGTTTTTACCAGCTCTTACCTGTAGGGGAAGTATTGTAATTCCCATCAGCTTTCAGCGACACCATCAGCACCAAAAGCAGAAGTGGCGGCAGCTGGGGGCACGCCATTCCTGTGCCGGGAGGGCCTGCCACCGGCTCTGCACAGGTGTGTGGCCAGGTGTGTGCCCAGGTGCCAGCTCCTTGCACCTGGGTGTGCGCTCCCTGCTGGTGGAGCGTGGGGCTGTGCAGGGGCGAGGCGCAGGTGGGGCTGCAGGGTGTGGGACCTCCCTGGGGCGCTCCTGTTCCCCCGGGTGCGGTTCTCGCCCTCTTCACCTGGACTCCACCCCTTCTAAACACGACGACCCAGAAGCTCTCAAAGCCAGTCATCCACTAAAGACACCCTGCTCCTGCCGTCCTTTTTCCCCCTGCTCCTGGTTCCACAGCTGCCCAAACCCCTGCTGTCACTCCCTCTGCCCCTCGTCCAGCCAGGTTGTCCCCTCTGGGAGCACCAATTTCTCCCACCTCCCTCCTATCCCTGAACCCACAGGGCTGGGGATGTCCTTGTTCTCTGTCCTCGTCCTCCTCTGTCCTCTGTCTCACCCAGACTGGGGCCTTTTGGGGACATGACTAAAACCTTCTAACCTTCTAGCATTTCTATTATGGATTTCTTTTTCTTTCTTTTATTCTCTTTTTTTTTTTTTTCGAGACGGAGTCTTGCTCTGTCACCCAGACTGGAGCGCAGTGATGCAATCTCGGCTCACTGCAACCTCTGCCTCCCGGGTTCAAGTAATTCTCCTGCCTCAGCCTCCCGAGTAGCTGGCGCCCGCTACCAGGCCTGGCTAATTTTTGTATTTTTTAGTAGAGACAGGGTTTCACCATGTTGGCCAGGCTGGTCTCGAACTCCTGACCTCAACTGATCCACCCGCCTCGGCCTCCCAAACTGCTAGGATTACAGGCATGAGCCACCGTGCCCAGCCCTTTTTTTTTTTTTTTTTTTTTAAGAGACAGGGTCTCACTCTCGCCCAGGCTGAAGCACAGTGGCACAATCACAGCTCACTGCATTCTCAAACTCTGGGATTCAAGCAACCTCCCGCCTCAGCCTCCCAAGTAGCTGCGATTACAGGCGTGTACCACCATGCCCGGCTAATTTATTTTTTTTTTTTTTGAGACTGAGTTTAGCTCTTGTTGCCCAGGCTGGAATGCAATGGCACAATCTTGGCTCACCACAACCTCCACCTCCCGGGTCCAAGCGATTCTCCTGCCTCAGCTTCCTGAGTAGCTGGGATTACAGGCATGTGCCACCATGGCCGGCTAATTTTGTATTTTTAGTAGAGATGGGGTTCCTCCATGTTGGTCAGGCTGATCTCGAACTTCTGACCTCAGGTGATCCGCCCACCTCGGCCTCCCAAAGTGCTGGGATTACAGGCGTGAGCCACCGTGCCTGGCCTTTTTTTGTTGTTGTATTTTTTTTAGTATAGATGGGGTTTTACCATGTTGGCCAGGCTGATAGCTCTAACTCCTGACCTCAGGTGACCCACTCATCTTGGTTTCCCAAAGTGCTGGGATTACAGGCATGAGCCACCACACCCAGCCATCCTGTAGGATTTTTTAGGGGTGAGGGACTTGAGGTGAGTGCTCTGGGCCGGGTCCCAGGCACATTTCTAGAGTGCACTGGGGACAGTTTCCATCTGGGACGGGCTGGACACCACCCCACTACCCGTACGTGGATATGGCAGAGGCACAGCTGAGACCACATTGGCAGTGCCTGACCTCCAGGAAAGATTTGAGGTCCCCATGCTGGCCACAGACCCCAGATGCATACTGCATGGTTGGAAACTTCAGAGTTCTCTTCCCTCTGGGATGTTCCAGATTCCCCCACTATACCCAAGCCACTTCCATTAACCCAGAACACATCACCCAAGATCTAGACTGTGGAGGACTTTATTCATTAGGCCCAGAGAGCCATGAGTGCCTCCCACGAAGTCCCCACTGCAGGGAGCCAGGGTCCTAGACGCCGGGCCAATGCATGTGCCGTGAGCTGGCCCAGGGGTCTGCTGGTCCCAAGAGCGCCTCTGTGTTCTTCAGACAGCTCCGGGTATGGTGGCCTCGCCAGGTGGCTTGAACTATCTTCGCTGCCATTTGCTGCTGCCTCATCTGCTGGCGGATCTTAAAGCCCCTCCAGGTGGACTGGATGGCTGTGGCCGCTTTGTCCTGGCGATGCGGCTGCCTGGGACTCAGGGCAGCCCGCTGGTAGGCGGAGGCCCAAGACACTGCCCCGGGGCCCTCAGCGCCCCGGCCCATGCCCTGCACCACGCGGGTGGGCTGTGTGCGTCCACAGGTATGACAGGTGCGAGGGCTGGAGCCCACTAGCATCACCACGCTGGGCGGGCTCCCGATCCTGGAGCTCAGGGAGTGGCAGACGCTGCAAGCGTGTGCCTGGCAGGACTGGAAGCAGCGATGGTCAGATACTGTCCTGGCTCTGCCATCCTGGAACCAGCTTCGGTCAGACATGACCCCGGCCCGGCTGCCCAGCTCCACCCACGTGACGGGGTGGAGCATCTGCCGGTGCCGGGCTTGGTCCCGGCGGGTGCTGTAGCCGCGCCAGGCAGACTGGATGGTCGTGGTGGCTCTGCAGAGGTGTGCCAGGTTCCGCCGCACACGGCAGCCGCGCCAAGTAGCTTGGATGACCGTGGCCCCCCGGTGCCACAGCCGGATCCTGCGACGCACCAGGTAGCCACGGATGCCCGCCTGGATAGTGATCACTGCGAGGATACGGATCTCCTCCGCAGCCTGCATGGACACCATCGGCTCCCCGGACCGCCTGGGAGGCACCACTGCCTTGTTGCGCCGGGTGTCCCAGGACGCAGCACCCCTGGCTGGCTCCCACGCGCGGTTCCACGATTGGCCACCAACCACACCAGCGTCCGCGGGGCCCTGGAGTATAGTGGAGTTCAGGGGCGCCTTGTGACTAACGGCAGGATTCTGGGGGCTATAGGAGTCCTGCCGTCTCCACGGTGACTCCTGGTTAAAAAGGGGTGGCAGGGAACCACTTGGGGAAGACTCATAGCCTAGAGACACCCTCCGAACTCCCGGGGCCAGCGGAGGAATGACCGAGGAGTGTGTCATCTCCCCAGTGCGGATGACGGGCCTTACCTCTGCAGAGGGCCTGTGGGTGGGGTTTGCACCACCTCGGGCTGAGGCCTGGGATGGTTGTCTTTACACATACTGGAAGGGCCTAACCCTGGCCACAGAACTTTCTAGCAGTTCTGGAACAATCCTACCATGCACGGATCTGTAGGAATTTTTAGGGCCCATGGAGTCCCAGCGGCTGCTCGGAGCCATGTTTCCAGACACTGTTTTCTGGAGTGGATTGGGGACAGTTTCTGTCTGGAAGGGACTGGACAATGCCCTTCTAGCCGAGGACGGATATAGTGGCACATGTGAGACCATGCTGGTGGTCGCTGACCTCTAAGGAAGACTAGGATTCCCCATCCTGCCCACAGACACTGAAAGCAATCTGAAAGCCTCAGTACTGCCACGGGCCAGCTGGGGTGATCCTGAGACTACATTAGAAGCAACTGTACCCTGAGAGTGATTTTGGGGTATGACGTGAACGACAGACGCCTGTTGATAAACTGAGGGGGACTTAGTGGCTAAACCCGGGGCCTGGAAAGGGACAGGGACCATGCCACTAGCATGGCTGGGAGCCACCTCCCTTGGGGAAGAGACCCTTTCTCAGACAGGGACCTATGATCATGGCCCCCATCAGCTCCCAGAGGACTGGAGTACATCCACGGGGTTGCGCCAATGACCCTGGCTTTGCTGAATAGGTCATTGGATCCACTTGATCCTGACACTTGGGACACAGCCTCATCCAATTCTCCTAGCTTGGCTTGGTCCCCTGTGACCCCAGATGGCATTATCCTAGCATCTTGGCTCAATTGTAAGGCTCTTGATAGAACCGTGGGCACTCGGTGTAGACTCCTCACTGTGCCACTAGCTGCCGGGGCTGAGGAGTGACCTGGCGCCAGACTGGTAGTGTGGGGCATCTGCAAGGGGGCTATAGACCTCTCCCCAGCCAGGGCTTTGAGGTAAGGAGGGGCAGTGATGTCAATCACCATGGGCCCCTTGGAGCAGCTCTGAGCCACACTAGAGGCCCCCATCATTGGCACAGAACCAGGGGGGACAACTGGGCTCACCCGACTCACTACTGAACCTGGGAGCAAGTTTGGAGCAGCTAAGCTAGCGGAGGGTCTTACAGATAGACTCGGCTTCTTTCTGTCTGCCATCAGACTGGGAGCCACCCAACTGGACACAGAGCCTGCGGGAAGGCTCTGACCCATGCCTCAGATGGTGGAGCCCGGGGGAAGGCTGGAGGTTATGCCACCAGGCAGAGTGCCTGGGACTGCGCCCGTGCTCACCCTACTGGCTACAAAACCTCCTGCCGCACCACGACCAGCCCTGCTCTTCAGAGAGTCCTGCGGAATCACATCTCTCTGCTGGTAACTGGGTGGGACCATGGATGCCTCAGAAGGGTGCCAGCAGTCTATGTTTTTTGGAATAACCACACTGATCTGGGAGCTGCTGGGGCCCATGCTGTTCAGGGAAAGATTAGACTGAGTCACGGCCAGTCTGTTGGGCGCTGAAGCCAGAGAGGGGCTGGGGGCCATCCCTGTGGTTCCAGAGGGATGTGTCAAAGGGCCACCTGCCTCTAAGACCTGGGATGCAAGGGAAGCCATACCATTGGCCACCTGACATTGACTTTGGCCCATGCCAGTTGCTATGGTTCTCCAGGGGAGATTCCCAGCTAGGCCAGGAGACGTGGTCCCCTGAGACCCACTGAGGAACATAGCATCAGCCAAAGGCTCCTGGGGATGGCTTACAGCCACACCCCTGAACAGAGGCGTGATTCACTGGCCTACACAACAGGCCTCCTCATCAGCATGAGAGAGATTTGGTGTTGAAACACTAACCACAGAGGGTGGACATACATGCCTCCCACCAACCCTGGGTGGATGATGGAACCCAAGGGACACGTCGTTGAACTTGAAGTCCGGGGGGCTGGATACCATCTCACTAACAATCAGAGGTTCTTCACATAGTTTCACCCCAGTAACCAGGGATGGCTGGTTCGGACCCTGGTCCATATTTCCAGCCACAGAGGGATATGGTCCACCCAGGCTAACTGAAACAAACGCTGATGGGTGACACAGACACGGGACTACTGAGTCCACCCTTGAACACTGCAGATTTGAATCCAGCCTAGAGCCCCAGCATGGCTCATTGAGGCCATGACATGTACCACTGACCACAGATGGCTGGGATCGGCTTGGGGCCAACCTAGTGTCCGGGGGTGACTGAGCCAGGCTTAGGGCTTCCGTGTGGGCCACAGATGGTGGGAATAGGCTGGGGGCTATGGCTGGCTTGGCTAGGCTGGAGGCTAGGGAACAGGATGAATATGTCTTGCCTGGGCTGGAGGCCACGGATGGTTGGGCTTGCCTTGGGGATACTGCAGTGGTCTGAGATGGGTGGGCTAGGCTGGGGCCCGCCCCCTGGCCACATATGGGTGAGCTAGACTTGGAGACAACCCATGGGGTCCTGATGGGTGGGCTAGGCTTGGGGACACACCAATGGCTTGAGATGGCTGGGCTGGGCTTAAGGACACCACACAGGTCATAGGTTGGTGGGCTAGCCTTGAAGACATCCCTGTGGCTTGAGACGGCTGGGCTAGGCTTGGGGATACACCACAGGCCATAGGTTGATGGGCTGGTCTTAAGGGCATTGCAGTGGTGGCTTGAGATAGCTGGGCAAGGCTTGGGGACACCTCACTGGGCATAGATCGATGAGCTTGGCTTGGGGACACCATACAGGTCATAGATGCATGAGCTCTGCTAGGGGACATCCTGCTGGTTATAGATGCGTGAGCTTGGCTTGGGGACAACCTGGAGGCCACTGGTGGGTAATCTTGTCTAGGGGACATCCCACTGGCTTGAGATGGCTGGGCTAGGCTTGAGGAAACCCTACTGGCCACAGATTGGTGGGCTACACTTGGGGACACCCCAGTGGCCTGAGATGGCCAGGTCAAGCTTGGCGATTCCCCAGTGGCCTGAGGAGGCTGGGCCAGGCTTGGGACTCCCGAATGGCCGTAGATGGGTGAGCTAGGCTTGGGGACACTCCAATGGTGTGAAATGGCATGACTAGGCTTGGGGACACTCCAATGGTCTGAGACGGCATGGCTAGGCTTGGGGACACTCCAATAGTCTGAGATGACATGGCTAGGCTTGGGGACACTCCGATGGTCAGAGATGGCTGGGTCAGGCTTGGAGACTCCCCAGTGGGCTGAGATGGGTAGGCTGGGCTTGGGGACATCTCAGTGGGCTGAGATGGGTAGGCTGGGCTTGGGGACTCCCCAGTGACCACAGATGAGTCGCCTGGGCTTGGGGACACCTCAGTGGCCATAAATGGGTAGGCTGGGCTTGGGAACACCTCAGTGCGCTGCTATGACTGGGCCAGGCTTGGAGACTCCCCAGTGACCACAGATGGGTAGGCTGAGCTTGGGGACACCTCAGTGGGCTGAGATGGCTGGGCAAGGCTAGGGGACTCCCCAGTGGCCACACATGGATAGTCTGGGCTTGGGGACACCTCAGTGGGCTGAAATGGGTAGCCGGGGCTTGGGGACACCTCAGTGGCCATAGATAGGTAGCCTGAGCTTGGGGACACCTCAGTGGGCTGAGATGAGTAGTCTGGGCTTGGGGACACTTCACTGGCCACAGATAGGTAGCCTGAGCTTGGGGACACCTCAGTGGGCTGAGATGGGTAGCCTGGGCTTGGGGACACCTCAGTGGCCACAGATAGGTAGCCTGAGCTTGGGGATATCTCAGTGGGCTGATATGGGTAGGTTGGGCTTGGGGACACCTCAGTGGCCACAGATGGGTATCCTGGGCTTAGGGACATCTCAATGGCCATAGATAGGTAGCCTGGGTTTGGGGACACCTCAGTGGGCTGATATGAGTAGGCTGCACTTGGGGACACCTCAGCGAGCTGATATGGGTGGGCTGGGTGTGGAGATACCTCAGTGGGCTGAAATGGCTGGGCCAGGGTTGGGTACTCCCTAATGGCCTGAGATGGGTAGGTTGGACTTGGGGATGCCTCAGTGGGCTGAAATGGCTGGGCCAGGGTTGGGTACTCCCCAACAGACTGAGATGGGTAGTCTGGACTTGGAGACACCCCAAAGGCTTGAGATGGCTGGGTCAGGTTTGAGGTTACCCCAGGGGCTTGACATGGCTGGGCTAGGCTTGAGGGCTCCCCACTGTCCATAGATGGCTGGGCTAGGTTTTGGGACCCCCAGTTAGCCATTGATTGGTGACCTTGGTCTGAGGCCACTCTAAAGGTCCTTGATGGGTGTCCTTGGCTTGGGGACCTCCTAGTCACCAAAGATGGCTGTGCTGGTCTTGGTGTCACTCTATTAGGCACAGAGGAGTGTGGTAGCCTTGGGGTCACCCAATTACCCATAGATGGGCAGGTTAGCCTTGGGGATACCTTACTGGATGCTATATGCTGGGATAGGCTTGGGGCCAGCCTACTGAACCCTGATGCCTGGCCTAGGTTTGGGGCTACCCTACTGGCCAGTGTAGCCTGGGACACAATTGGGGCCAAGCTCTTGGCCACAGATGGTGGCTTATATGCAGTGGAGACCACAGTACCTAAAGACAGAGTCCTCCTCAGCTCTGTCTTGACGGTTGCCTGGGACACCTCAATCAGATTCACAGAGCTCTTGCCTAAGGAGAACTTGTGGATCTCAGCCTCTGAGCCCCAGTGAACACGCAAGGTCAAGCAGTTAGACACTGAGCTGTGTTGGAAACTGGGCACTTTCTCCGAGGCTGGAGTGGGCCGGTAGGGGAAGTGTAGGGTCATGTACCTATAGCCGGTTTCAGTCTCTTGCGTATCCTTAAGCCTCTGGAGTGTCCTCATGGACTCCGGAGGAAAAACAGACTTCACCGCAAGGTCCCCTTCTAAATTGCTTTCCCGTGACTCATCTATCTTGTTGACGGCAGGCAGGCTGGCCACAGACATAGTGGAAAGGCTGAGGGAACTAGAACTTTGCAGAGAGCTTTCGGAATTGTTCTCCTGACTGTAGGTCACAAAGCCCTGGGAGAAGCACTGTCTCGATCCTGTGGCAAACCACCTACTGGCTCACCGAGGATGGATGGCTGGTGGTCTGTTGCTAGCTTCTGGGGGCAGAGCAGGGCAGACACAGAACCCTGTGTTCGATTCCTCCCCTGTCCACAGACAGATGTCTTGGGACGAACTTGAGCCAATGCACTGCCGGGGGAAGCTTGAAACAGACCATGAGTCTTGGATGCCTGAGTTTTGGTCACCATGGTGACCTGCAAGGGACTTGGGGCCCCCTTGTCTATCACCTCCCTAGTACCCGGGGGGGCCTGCTTGCGATTTGGGG
This sequence comes from Pan paniscus, assembly GCF_029289425.2. Taxonomy (NCBI): domain Eukaryota; kingdom Metazoa; phylum Chordata; class Mammalia; order Primates; family Hominidae; genus Pan; species Pan paniscus. The sequence continues at coordinate 23,121,087 of NC_073269.2, forward strand.
GCTACTACCTCCTCCCCAGGCTCTCCTTGGAAGCCCTGGATGCCTGCTGCTGGCCTCTGGCCACTGAGGGTTGGTAGAGACCAGGATGTACCCCTGAGGACTGACACCAAGGCAGGCCCCCACAGGCAGGGTAAGGCTGGTGAACATGGGCAGCCCTCCCACCACCCACGCTGCAAGGAAGCCTACCCGAGGCCACCCTGCCCTCCCTGGTCGATAGACGAGAGGCCACCCTGGGGACCACATGTGGCCTGTGGCAGCTCGGGGCTGTGCCATAGGTCACGGAGGGCTGGTTCATGCTTGGGCCCACACAGTTGGCAACGAGAGGCTGCCACAGACTCGGGGGTGGCTGCACGTGGGACAGCTTGAGCAAACTGGGGCCCTCCCCACTCCCCTCGGGGTTAAAATCTGATGCCAATGTGCCAGGCTCCAGGGTCGGGCGTGCTTTTTCCTTTTGGAACTTGGGGCTCAAATCCAGGTTTGAGGAGAAGTCCCTGCTGGACTCCATCTCCCGGGACAGCATGGGATACAGGCCAGTGATCAGGGGGCCCTGGTGAATGCTGGTGATGACGCTACCCATCACGGAGGCTCCCACAGTGACCACAGATAAGCAGGGTGACCCCCACAAGATGGCCCCATCCCCCATCTCCTCCAAGGGCCCGGCAGGTTGGCCCATGGTGAAACAACCCCAGATCCCAACCTGGGAATCCCTGACCTTGCTGGTCTGTGGTCTCACGGGGCCCAGGGAGGGCCCCCATGCGGCCGATGGACTCCTCCTGCAGGCCACCTCCACCAGGGCCAGCGTCTTAGTCACCCCGCTTCCTGTTGATTTTGAGGCGGCCTTGGGGAGGATGGTTCCAGTCCTCAGGGCCACCCGACACCAAGACTGGCTCAGGAGAGCACCCAGCTCACCCTGACACAGGGCCTGGCTCAGAGCCGCCCACTCCTCCTCCGTCAAAGCCTTGCTAAGCACCTCGGCCAATTTACCCTGCATGACCTTGGTGAGTTCCGCCCGCAGCTCGCCCCGGGACACGGCTCGGGACAGGGTCAGGCGCAGCTCACTCCAGGACAGCGCCTTCACCAGCGCCATGCTCAGCATGCTCTGGGGCAGGGCTTTGGTGACAGTGGCACCCAGGACCTCCTTGGACAGGGCCTGGTTCAGAGCTGCCCAGACTTCTCCCTGGGAGAGGGCTTTGGCCAACAGAGTGCGGAGATCCTCCTGGGATGCCAGCACACCAGCTACTTCAGCACACAAGGAGGCCAGCAGGGAGCTTACCGTGTCCTCCTGGCAGGGCACCGCCTGGCCGGGCATTGATGGCTGGGCACGTGTGGCTCCGTTGTCTCCCCAGGACTCAACATTGCATGTGGAATGTCTGGTGGGTGCCATCAGCGGCACCAGCATACCCTGGACCTCACAGGCTGCCAGGCATGGTCCCCCCTGAGTGGTCTTCCCCGGCACGTGTCTGTGGGGCTGTGGCTGGGTCTGTCTGTCCTCTGGCTTGGCCCAGGGTGGGGCGCTGAGGCCACCGAGGCGCTGGCAGGTGTGGTTGGACACCTTGGACCCTGTTAGGAGCACCTGGGAGTGGGTGTTGCTGCTGAGATCAGCAGCCTGGTGCGCTGGGATGAGGCACGTGGTTATGTCTGTGATCGGCTGCCCCCGGGACTGCGTCTTGGTCAGACAGGTGGCTAGAGGCGCTTGGGATTGGACCTTCATGGCACCTGTGGCCACATGTGTCTGGGAATGCATCTTGCTCAGACAGGTGTCCAGATGGGCCAGGGATGGGGTCTTGGTCAGCTCAGTGGGCAGATGTCCCTGAGATGAGGCCTTGGTCAGCGGGGCGGCCAGCAGTCTCTGGGACAGGCAGGGTGGATGTCTCTGGGATGAGGCATTGGTCAGTGGGGCAGCCAGCTGTCCCCGGGGCAGGGTGACAGCCATGTCTACAGGCACATACACGTGAGGTGGCTTGTCCCCTTCCTCAGCAACTTTTGTCCAGGATGGAGCCCCAGCCATTTCCACTGCCACACTGGTCTTAAATGGCATGTCTGTTTTCACCTGTTCCTGGGGGCCAGTCTTGATTTTCTCAGCTTCCAAAGGAAGCTTAGCTGCAGCCCTGGGGACCCCAGTTCCCGGATGTGGTTGAGCCAGGCACCTGATCCTCCCCTCAGCCAAATAGGAGGCGGACGAGGCTTTCACCGCCTTTGCAGCCTGCTTCACATTCACGGCGGCCTTGGCCTTGGGTGGGTTCTCATGGATGGAGCCTGAGGCGTTGGGAGTTCCGGCTGCTACCGCCACTTGGGGTGGAGCCTTGACATTTGCCGCTGTTGGAGAGGCCAGACACAGAGTCTTGAGGATGGTGGCCACCGAGCGTAACTGGGCTGGGGTCTTGGTTATCATGGCTGCCAGGCGAGTCTGGAGTGAGGGCTTGGTCACCCCAACTGGGCTCCTCTGGGATGAAGCCTTGGACATTGTGGCTGACAGACATGTTTGCAATGGGTTTTTGGCTGAGGTGGTGACCGGGTGCATCTGGGGTGGCGTCTTTGCCATCGCAGGCCCTGGGCATACCTGGGGCAGGCTGTTCATGATGGAAGCCAGAAGGGAAACCTGAGGTTGGTTCTTTGCCGTGATGGTCGCAGGGCATGTCTGCCGTGGGGTGCCAGTTCTGGAGGCTGTGGGGTGTACCTGGATCTTGGTCATTGTGGGCATGGGGCATGTGTGAGGTGCAGTTTTGGTCACTGTGGGCCCCGGATACATCTGGGCTGGGGTCTTGGTTATTGTTACTTTGGGAACTGGGCTAGTCTTGGGTAGGGTGGTGGTCATCATGGACGCTGGATATGTCTGCGGCAGGGTCACGGAGACCACTGGATATGTCTGGAGTAGAGTCTTGGTGATCATGGGCCCTGGACATATCTGGAAGGGGGCTTTGGGGGTCTCTGCTTTCACAGGGCCCTGGGTTTGGGCTCTGGATGGTTTCGTAACTGCCTGGTCATACCTTCTGGACAATGGTGTCTCCGGAGCTCCGGCTTTGTTGGTCCGGGCAGTTACATGTTTGGTCTTCACTGAGTCACCCTCTATGTGGATGAGGCAGGTGCTTCTGATGGTTCTGGTCAGCAGGCATGGCTGGCATTTTGCGTCCAGACTCACTGGGCAGGGAAATCTGATGGTGACCATCTGGTGTGGCAGGAAGGCCACCCCCCGGACTCTGGCAGCATGAGGAGCCTGCACACAGGGCTCTGGGGTACCTTGAGCTGCTGGGGGCTGCAGGAGGGGGGACGACTGGGGTCTGCAGAGGACCAGATTGTCACAGGAAGGGAACTGGGTCTCCTTGTTCACCATGATGGGCGGGGACAGAAGACGGTTCTCTTCCGGATGCTGGAAGCGCACCTGCTGCGGGGCGTGATAAGGTATGTCCCCCTCCTCCGCCCTCGTTTTCTTTACCAACGACTTGCTGGAGTGAAGGATGTGTCTCTTGTTGAAGCGCCGCCAGGCCTCCTGGATGGCCTTGGCCGCCATCATCTGGGAAATCAGCTTCTGCCGGAGCCAATAGCCCCTCCAGTTGGCTTGGATGAGCGTGGCTGCACGGGCGTGCATCATGTCCATCTCGTCTACCAGGATGTTCTTGAAGGCCTGGCTCTCGACCACAGCCCGGAGGCGTGGGACGCGGCGGGACGCCGTCTTGGCTTCGGCAGGCTGTTGCGGGAGATGCTTCTTGGACTTGAGGCCCTCGTGCTGGGGCTGTGGAGGCGCTTTCTCCATTTTGTCCGGGAGACTGGGGTGGGCGGGGGCTGGAGGATGCACTGCCCACGGGGTGACAACTGGCTCGTGAACTGTAGCTGGGCGGCCGGCTGCACTGCCTTGATTACGGGACAGGTCAGCTCTGCCTGTGGGGGCGGCAGGGGGTGGTCAGGGTATAGCAGGTCCTGCAAACAAGAGGTCTCCTGGCTGGGGTGGACACTGGCCCCCCAGGCCCAGATCTTGTTCCTGGCACCTTGCGATCTTCCGCCTCCCTTTTTCCATCCCTCCCTCTCCCAAGTGGCCTTTGCCATCCTTATATCCACCTCTCATCACCCTACGGCCACTTCATCTTGGCACACAGTGTATGACACCTGAATGCCCGACCACTTACCTGCTTTTCTTTTTTCTTTTCTTTCTTTTTTTTTTTTTTTTTTTTTGAGACAGAGTTTCGCTCTTGTTGCCCAGGCTGGAGTGCAATGCTGTGATCTTGGCTCACCACAACCTCCGCCTCCTGGGTTCAAGCGATTCTCCTGCCTCAGCCTCCCGAGTAGCTGGGATTACAGGTGCACGCCACCATGCCTGGCTACTTTTCTGTATTTTTAGTAGCGACGGGGTTTCACCATGTTGGCCAGGCTGGTCTCGAACTCCCGACCTCAGGTGATCCACCTGCCTCAGCCTCCCAAAGTGCTGGGATTACAGGTGTGAGCCACCGCGCCCAGCCTGCTTTTCAAACTTTATCTTGGATGTACCCCGGGTTTAGTACTGATCACAATGTTTTGGAAATTTCCTGTTTGCCTCTGTGTGTGTGTGTGTGTGTGTGTGTGTGTGTGTGTGTGTGTTTGAAAAAGAGAGAGAGAGAAGTGTGGTGGGGGAGATTATTTGCCTCTCCCCATTGATTGTGAATCCTAGAAGAGAGTCATTTCTGTGTCCCCATCTCAGTCATAGAGCTTGGTTCCAAGCTGTGAATGGGTAGGTATTGGGTGGGGGGGGCATCTTGACTGATAAATGGTGAGTGGATTGGAAGTTGGATGGACAGATAGATACAGGACTAGATACTGAATGGATGAATCAGTCGATGAGTGAATGGTAAATGGGTTGGAAAGACAGATGAAGGTTTGGATGAATAGGTAAATAAAGCTGATGAATAAAGTGTTAAAGGCAAATTGGCCCGGCGCGGTGGCTCATGTCTGTCATTCCAGCACTTTGGGAGGCCAAGGTGGGCAGATTGCTTGGGGTCAGGAGTTCGAGGCCAGCCGGGCCAACATGGTGAAACCCGTCTCTACTAAAAATACAGAAAAGTAGGCCGGGCACAGTGGCTCACGCCTGTAATCCCAGCACTTTGGGAGGCCGAGGTGAGCGGATCACAAGGTCAGGAGTTTGAGACCAGCCTGGCTAACGTGGTGAAACCCCATCTCTACTGAAAATACAAAAATTAGCTCGGCATGGTGGCACGTGCCTGTAATCCCAGCTACTCAGGAGGCTGAGGCAGGAGAATTGTTTGAACCCGGTAGGCAGAGGTTGCAGTAAGCCGAGATCATGCCACCTCACTCCAGCCTGGGTGACAGAGCAAGACTCTGTCTCAAAAAAAAAAAAAAAAAAGAGCCAGGTATGGTGGCATGAGCCTGTAGTCCCAGCTAGTCAGGAGGCTGAGGCAGGAGCATTGCTTGAACCCGGGAGGAGGAGGTTGCAGTGAGCCAAGATCACGCCATCACACTCCAGCCTGGGCAACAGAAGTGAAACTCCGTGTCAAATAAAAGGAAAGAAGGAAGTAAGCAAGGGAGGGAGGAAGGGAGGGAGGGAAATTAAAGAGAGCTGGAAAGACTGGTGAAGAGATAACCCAACAGGAGGTAGACTGATGGGTGGATGGGTGGGTGGGTGGATTAGGGGATGGATAGGTAAATGGCATATGGAAGGATGCAAAGAAGGAAGAAAAAGTGGTGACTGTGGCTTTCAGAAGTAACTAGGATGCAGAGAGAGCTGGGACACTGTCAAGCCACCCTGATGCATAGCCTGGAGCACAGCACACTTGTTTGGCAGAAGCCCCTCTCTTCAGGTTGGACTAGCCAGACCCCTTGCCCATAGACCATCTTCTTACCTTGAAGGGTCATAGATTTGGAGGAGTAGCAGGAGAAGAAGGTGCAATCTCAGAAGCCAGCCTGCAAGAGGAGGCAGCCTTCAGCCTTTCATCCATGCAATATGCAGCAACACTGCCCTGGGCTGGCTCAAGACCAACACAAAAAGAAATGTTAAAAGCAAAAATGCTAAATTCTAAAATTTCTAAATTCTAAAAAAAAAAAAAAAAAAGTGCAAAGATGAGGAAATTTATTCCAGTGTTATTTTGTAGCTAGAAATCAAACAAAACAACTGGAAATAACCAAAACAGTGATTAGTAGAGGTTCTGCTACAAATGAATACAGAAGTATGTTCAAGGATGTTTAACACTGTATTGTTTAGCAGAGGAAAAACTGGAAGAAACCAAAATTATCAATGGAGACAGGCTTAAATTAATCATACAAGGGCATGATATCCAGGCATCAGAAATGGCGTCCAGGCTGAGCACAGTGGTTCTTGCCTGCAATCCCAGCACTTTGGGAGGCCAAGATGGGAGGATCACTTGAGGACAGAAGTGTGAGACCAGCCTGGGAAACTAAGCAAGAACTGTCTCTTAAAAAAAAAAAAAAAAAAAAAAAAAAAAAAAAAAAAAAATTGGCCAGGCGTGGCTCACGCCTGTAATTCCAGCACTCTGGGAGGCCGAGGAGGGTGGATCACCTGAGGCCCGGAGTTCGAGACCAGCCTGGCCAACATGGTAAAACCCCGTCTCTACTAAAAATACAAGAAATTAGCCAGGCATAGTGGTTGACGCCTGTAATTCCAGCTACTCAGGAGGCTGAGGCAGGAGAATATCTTGAACCTGGGAGGCAGAGATTTCAGTGAGCCGAGATCGTGCCATTGTACTCCATCTGGGGCAACAAGAGCAAAACTCTGTCTCAAAAAAAAAAAAAATAGGTCGGGCACAGTGGCTCACATCTGTAACCCCAGCAATTTGGAAGGCCAAGGTGGGTGGGTCACTTGAGGCCAGGAGTTCCAGACCAGCCTGGGCAACATGGTAAAACCCGTCTCTACTAAAAATATAAAAATTAGCCAGGCATGGTGACATGCACCTGTAGTCCCAGCTACTCGGGAGGCTGAGACAGGAGGATCATTTGAGGCCAGGAGGTTGAGACTGCAGTAAGCTACGATGGCACCACTGCACTCGAGCCTGAGCGACAGAATGAGACCCTATCTCTTTTTTGTTTTTAAAACAGAGTCCCACCCTTTTGCCCAGGCTGGAGTGCAGTGTCACAATCTCGCCTCACTGCAACCTCTGCTTCCCAGGTTCAAGTGATTCTTGTGCCTCAGTCTCCCAAGTAGCTGGGATGACAAGTGTAAGCCACGGTGCCTGGCTGAGACCCTGTCTCAAAAAAAAAAAAAAAGATTGTGATTAAAGAGTAAGCATAAGATAAAAGGTAGCCTGGGAGGCCAGGCATGGTGGCTCACACCTGTCATCCCAGCACTTTGGGAGGCCAAGGCAGGTGGATCACAAGGTCAGGAGTTTGAGAACAGCCTGGCCAACATGGTGAAACCCCGTCGCTACGAAAAATACAAAAATTAGCCAGGCACAGTGGCATGCACCTGTAATCCCAGCTACTTCAGAGGCTGAAGCAGGAGAATCGCTTGAACCCGAGAGATGGAGATTGCAGTGAGCCGAGATCATGCAACTGCACTCCAGCCTGGGCGACAGAGTGAGACTCTGTCTCAAAAAAAAAAAAAAAAAAAAAACCAGGCGCAGTGGCTCACGCCTGTAATCCCAGTGCTTTGGGAGGCCGAGGTGGGTGGCTCATGTGAGGAGTTCAAGACCAGCCTGGCCAACATGGTGAAACTCTGTCTCTACTAAAAATACAAAAATTAGCCAGGTATGATGGCAGGTGCCTGTAATCCCAGCTACTTAGGAGGCTGAGGTGGGAGAATCTCTTGAACCCAGTAGGCGAAGGTTGCAGTGAGCTGAGATCATACCATTGCACACCAGCCTGGGTGACTGAGCGAAACTCAGTCTCAAAAAAAAAAAAAAAAGATAAAAGGAAACTCTATGTGGTACTTTAGGGCTGAGGGAGTATCCCCAAAAAAGGGGCAAATTTGGAGAGCATTCAGACTTCCTTGGAGAAAGTATGGTCCCGCCTAACAAGTTAACGGAGATAATTGCTGGATCGGCCAAGCCAGAGCTGGTCTGGAGTTGCAAAACAAGCAAAAGGCCCACCCTCCAGGGTGCAGATGTGGGAACAGGTTATCAACAGTTGGTGCTCTGGATGTGCACTGGAAACCTAAGTGTTGTTGGGGCAGGAGGCCTTCAATGTGTATGGGCCACCGTGGGGGCTCTGTTCTTTTATTATCATTTATTTATTTATGATTTTTGAGACAGAGTCTCACTCTGTCCCCCAGGCTGGAGTGCAGCGGCACGCACCATCTTGGCTCACTGCAACCTCCGCCTCCCGGGTTCAAGCGATTCTCCTGCCTCAGCCTCCCGAGTAGCTGGGATTACAGGCATGAATCTCACCACACCCAGCTAATTTTGTTTGTTTTGTTTTGTTTTTGGAGGGACGGGGTTTCACCATGTTGGCCAGGCTGGTCTCAAACTCCTGATCTCAGGTGATTCGCCTGCCTCGGCCTCCCAAAGTGCTGGGATTACAGGCGTGAGCCACCGCGCCTGGCCTTTTTTTTTTTTTTCTCTCTCTCTCTTTTGAGTTTTGTTCTTGTCGCCCAGGCTGGAGTGCAGTGGCGCGATCTCCTTTCACTGCAACCTCTACCTCTCGGGTTCCAGCGATTCTCCTACCTCAGCCTCCTGAGCAGCTGGGATTACAGGCACCTGCCACCACGCCTAGCAAATTTTTGTATTTTTAGTACAGATGGGGTTTCATCATATTGGTCAGGCTGGTCTCAAATTCCTGACCTCAGGTGATCCACCCACCTTGGCCTCCCAAAGTGCTGGGATTACAGGCATGAGCCACCGCGCCCGGCCTTAGGGGCTCTATTTTTTGTGTGTGTTGAGAGGGCTGAGGAAAGGTTTTCACCAGGTCAAGACTGCAAAGTCACAGGACCACGTTCTGGATCCAGGGCTCGGGCAGGCTTCACCTGGTGTCTTCACACCTCTATCCCTAATGCCTCACCAGCGCCCTCTATTGAGAAATCTTAGCATTGTGCTCACTTTTTTTTTTTTTTTTTGAAACGGAGTCTCGTTCTGTCTCCCAGGCTGGAGTGCACTGGCACCATCTCGGCTCACTGCAAGCTCCACATCCCGGGTTCACGCCATTCTCCTGCCTCAGCCTCCTGAGTAGCTGGGACTACAGGTGCCCGCCACCACGCCCAGTTAATATTTTGTATTTTTAGCAGAGACGGGGTTTCACTATGCTAGCCAGGATGGTCTCCATCTCCTGACCTCGTGATTCGCCCACCTCGGCCTCCCAAAGTGCTGGGATTACAGGCGTGAGCCACCGCACCTGGCCGAGCATTGTGCTCACTTTAAACAAGACATAACGAAAGAAATTCCTTTGTTTATCACATATTGAAAGGGTCCATTTGGAGACAAGAGGCAATGCATGGATAACTGACACACATATATTTATTATTTTTATTTTTTTGAGATGGGTGGAATCTTGCTCTGTTGCCCAGGCTGAAGTGCAGTGGCACGATCTTGGCTCACTGCAACCTCCGCCTCCCGGGTTCAAAGTGATTCTCCTGTCTCAGCCTCCCGAGTAGCTGGGATTACAGGCACTTGCCACCACACTTGGCTAACTTTTGTATTTTTAGTAGAGTTGGGGTTTCGCCATGTTGGCCAGACTGGTCTCGAACCCCTGACCTCAAATGATCCGCCCGCCTCGGCCTCCCAAAGTGCTGGGATTACAGGCATGAGTCACCATGCCTGGCCTAATTATTATTATTATTCTTTTTGAGACGGAGTTCCACTTTTGTTGCCCAGGCTGGAGTGCAATGGCGCCATCTTGGCTCACTGCAACCTCTGCCTCCAGGTTCAAGCGATTCTCCTGCCTCAGCCTCCCAAATAGCTAGGATTACAGGCATGCGCCACCACACCTGACTAATTTCGTATTTTTAGTGGAAACGGGGTTTCTCCATGTTGGTCAGGCTGGTCTTGAACTCCTGATCACAGGTGATCTGCCCGCCTCGGCTTCCCAAAGTGCTGGCATTACAGGCGTGAGCCACCTTGCCTGGCCTAATTTTTGAATTTTTAGTAGAGATGGGGTTTGACCATATGGGTCAGGCTGGTCTCAAACTCCTGAGGCAGGAAAATCACTTGAACCCAGGAGACAGCAGCTTTGGGAGCTGAATGGGCCCATTCCAGGGGCTGAGGTTTCATCAACCAAACGGTGCAGCTCTTTAGAGGAACTCAACCAGAAGGGGTGAGAAACGGGATTGTGGAGGATGAGAAGAAGGAACAGGGGCCCCCTGGACACAGAAGCCAAGCGACTGGCTCGGTAATTTTGAGTCTCAATTGAGCCTCAATTTCCCTATCTGTCACAAGACATAAGATCACCATCCTCAGGTTGCCAAAGAGACACAACAGGCTCAGCTGGGTGCAGTGGCTCCTGCCCGTAATCCAAGCACTTTGGGGGACCAAGGTGGGAGGATCGCTGCAGCCCAAGAGTTTGAAAACAGCCTGGGCAACATGTCTCTATTTATTTAAAAAATAATAATAAAGAGACATAACAGGCTCTCCAGGATGTCCCCCATCACAGGTGAACAAATCCGCCATCAAGGCTTTAGAGGTCCCTAGAGCCCCTGCTCTGAGGGGCCAAGGAGCTGACCCATCATTTGCAGTCACCCAGAAGGCCCAGAAGGGCTCTAAAGGCACTGGGGGCCAGAGGAGAACGACAGGGTCCCCCACGAACCCTCGCAAACAAGTCCTCCACCAGCCCCACTCACCCGCCCCCAAAGCCACCAGCCCCACTCACCTGCCCCTGAAGCTAAACCCAGCAGTCTGAACGGCCAGTCTTGGAGCCCTGGTGCCGCAGCAGCTTTGTGACTCAAAGCCAAGTTCTGGCCAATCCCTGGCAGCTCTTAGGGGGTGGGGATTCTAGAAAGCACAGCCAGAGGTTGGGGAACAGGATGCAGGGCAGGGCCAAAGGTCATGGTGGTTGCTACCTACACCGGCTCATCCTGAGTACAAAGGGTTCTCAGCACAGAGGGAACCCCAAATCTCCCCCTCCATGTACCTAGAGGCAGTTTCAGTCTTTCATCCCACGGGCATTTTCTGAGCACCTACTATATGCTGGAATTTGCCCCATGTCTGGGGATACAAACAACTCATGGAATTTGCCCCATGTCTGGGGATACAAACAACTCAAAGAATTTGGGGCTGTAAAATGGCTAGATGGGAAGGGACCAAAAAGGGGGTGCAACGGGCCAGTCAGGGTTCTCACTGATGTCTTGGGTGTGGCTCTGAGACTGCGGGCTCCTTGGGGTGGGGCCGGACTTGATCTCTTGGGAACCCCACTGGGCCCGGCAAAAGTGGGTACTGACCCTGAGCCGCAGCGCTATAAGGGGAAGTCAGGCCGCTGTCCTGGATCACCTCCTGGGGCTGGGCTGGGGCCCAGCATGAGTCACCGCTGGCTGGGCCAAGGCTGACACGCACCTTGGACTCAGTGCAGCTGGCTCCAGCCAAAGCCAGCCTGGCCCAGAAGCCTCTGCCTGGCTTCCTTGGGGAGCCGCTGAGGGTTGCCGGGACAAGAACCAGCAGGGGTGCCTGACCTCCCTCTGCAGCGATCACCCCCTCCAAAACCTTCCCTATACTGTGGGTGTGACTTTGGACAAAATCAGGGACATGGCAGATGGCAGTTGGATGGGGTTTATATCCTTTGTCTGTTTTTTGAGATTGAGTCTCGCTCTGTTGCCCAGGCTGGAGTGCAGTGCTACGATCTCGGCTCACTGCAACCTCCACCTCCCCGGGTTCAAGCAATTCTCGTGCCTCAGCCTCCTGAGTAGCTGGGACTACAGGTGCATGCTATGACGCCCAGCTGATTTATGTAGTTTTAGTAGAGATAGGATTTCACCATGTTGGCCAGGCTGGTCTCAAACTCCTGACCACAAGTGATCCGCCTGCTGCGGCCTCCCAAAGTGCTGGGATTACAGGCATGAGCCACTGCGCCCAGCTCATCCTTTGGATGTTTCATCAGAACAGGTCCCTTCTGTGCTGTCAATGAGCTAAACACAAACTGGGAGTTCTCAGGGCAATTGGAGACCGTAGGAGCCCAGTAAGGTGCTGGCCTAGCCTGAGGGTTACTACGGACAGGCTTCCGAGGACTGTGCAGCTGAGGCTGGGAGGTGGCGCTCAGCTGCATGACTGGGGGAAGAGTAGCTGGCACAGAACTACAGCTGCAGCCGTGCAAAGACCCTGAGGCCAGGAAGGCAGGATATTGGGAATTTGGGTGGAGAGGCTCCTGAAAGGAGACACTGGCCAGCCCAGGGACTGGTGCAGTCAGGACTTTTTCCAAAAAGTTTTTAAGGAGTCAGATCTGTGATTTAGAAAAAGCCCTTCACATCACAGCTCATGCCTGCTTGACTCCCCCATCAGACTGGAGGGCTGGCCTCCAGGGAGTATGCATCAACTAGGTGTCAATAAATGCTGGGGACGCTGGGCACGATGGTTCATGCCTATAATCTCAGCACTTTGGGAGGCCAAGGCGGGCAGATCACTTGAGCCCAGGAGTTCGAGACCAGCCTGACCAATATGGCAAAACCTCGTCTCTACTAATAATACAAAAATTAGTCAGGCATGATGGCAAATGCCTGTAATCCCAGCTACTTTGGTGGCTGAGGCAGGAGAGTCGCTTGAACCCAGGAGGTGGAGGCTACAGTGAGCCAAGATTGCACCACTGCACTCCAGCCTGAATGAGAGTGAGACCCTGACTCAAAAAAAAAAAAAAAAAAAAAGAGGCCGAGTACAGTGGCTCAATACCTGTAGTCCCAGCATTTTGGGAGACCGAGGTTGGAGGATCACTTGAACACAGGAGTTCAAAACCAGCCTGGGCAACACAGATCCCATCTCTACAAAAAAATTATTTAAAAATTAGTAGGGTGGCTGGGCGCGGTGGCTCACGCCTGTAATCCCAGCACTTTGGGAGGCCAAGGCTGGCGGATCATGAGGTCAGGTGATCGAGATCAACCGGGCTAACACGGTGAAAGCCCATCTCTACTAAAAACACAAAAAAATTAGCCAGGCATGGTGGCAGGCGCCTGTAGTCCCAGCTACTCAGGAGGCTGAGGCAGGAGAATGGCGTGAACCTGGGAGGCGGAGCTTGCAATGAGCCGAGATGGCGCCACTGCACTCCAGCCTGGGCGGCAGAGCAAGACTCCGTCTCAGAAAAAATACAAATAAAAATTAGTAGGGCATGGTGGCGTGCACCTGTGGTCCCAGCTACTTGGGAGCCTGAGGTGAGGCAGGACAATCAGTTGAGCCTAGGAGGTCAAGGCTGCAGTGAGCTGTGGTCTTGCCACTGCACTCTGGCCAAGGCAAGAGCGAGACCTCATCTTGTAAAGAAAAAAAAAAAAAAACTTGTGGGGCCCAGTGGCTCACACCTGTAATCTCAGCACTTTGGGAAGCCAAGGTGGGTGGATCACCTGAGGTCAGGAGTTCGAGACCAGCCTGGGCAACATGGTGAAACCCTGTCTCTACTAAAAATACAAAAAAAAAATTTAGCCAGGCAGGGTGGCTCACGCCTGTAATCCCAGAAACTTTGGGAAGCTGAGGCGGGCAGATCACGAGGTCAGGAGATCGAGACCATCCTGGCTAACACGGTGAAACCCCGTCTCTACTAAAAATACAAAAAAAATTAGCCGGGCATAGTGGCAGGCGCCTGCAGTCCCAGCTACTCAGGAGGCTGAGGCAGGAGAATGGCGTGAACCAGGGAGGCAGAGCTTGCAGTGAGCTGAGATCACGCCACTGCACTCCAGCCTGGGAGACAGAACAAGACTCCGTCTCAAAAAAAAAAATTTAGCTGGGCATGGTGGCAGACACCTGTAATCCCAGCTAATCGAGAGGCTGAGGCAAGAGAATCGCTTTGAAACTGGGAGGTGGAGGTTGCAGTAAGCCAAGATCAGGCCATTGCACTCCAGCCTGGGCGACAGAGGAAGACTCAGTCTCAAAAAAAAAAAAGAAAAACAAAGTATGTCCTCCACCTCTCTGCAGGGCTCCTCAGAGTCCTTTCGCCTTAGACCACTTGGGGGCAGGCAAGCAAGAGACCTGGGTTTGAATCACTGCTCTGCCATTTAACAGGGGTGTTGGCCGGGCACGGTGGCTCACGCCTGTAATCCCAGCACTTCGGGAGGCCGAGGCGGGCGGATCATGAGGTCAGGGGATCAAGACCATCCTGGCTAACATGGTGAAACCCCATCTCTACTAAAAGTACAAAAAATTAGCCAGGCGTGGTGGCGGGCGCCTGTATTCCCAGCTACTCAGGAGGCTGAGGCAGGAGAATGGCATGAACCCAGGAGGCGAAGCTTGCAGTGAGCCGAGACTGCGCCACTGCACTCCAGCCTGGGCGACAGAGCAAGACTCCGTCTCAAAAAAAAAAAAAACAGGGGTGTTGGGCAAGTCTCAAAACTTCCCTTCCCCTTCTCTACTAATTGGGGGCCACAGTAGGTACCATCATTGAGTGCAGTCACTGTTGTCCGTCCCCTGAGCACCTCCCAGTTCTGACTTGTGACCTGAGAGATGTTACGCTGGATGCAAACACCCGCATCTCACAGCACAGGATGTAGAGGCCATCGGGGGAGGAGGACTCGCCTGAGATCTCACAAATGCCAACTGGAACCTAAGCTGGAACCCAGTCTCCCAACCAGTGACACTCTGCCCGAGATGTGGTTCTTGATCTCTTGTGTGTCAAGACACCCCTGTTCTCCCACCTCAGCCTCGGTTCCCTTCAGCAGGTTCCTTCAGGCCCTGCTGAAACGTCTGCATGACCTCCCACAAGGCAACGTGACAGCTAAAAACCAAACCCTGGCCGGACGTGGGGGCTCACGCCTGTAATCCCAGCACTTTGGGAGGCCGAGGCGGGTGGACCACTTGAGGTCAGGAGTTCCAGACCAACTTGACCAACATGGTGAAACCCTGTCTCTACTAAAAATACAAAGAAGTAGTCGAGCATGGTGGGCACCTGTAATCCGAGCTACTTGGAGGCTGAGGCAGGAGAATCACTTGAGCCCGGGAGGCAGAGGTTGCAGTGAGCCTAGATGGCGCCACTGCACTCCAGTCTGGGTGACAGAGCGAGACTCTGTCTCAAACAAATGAACCCCAACATAGCTGTTGGTGGCAAGGCCTTTCTCCATGACCAAGGGACGGTGGCCATTCTCTCCAAGTTTCTTCATCTGTAAAATGGGTGCAATTCAGTGGCCCTCCCTAACAGGGCTGGCTAGGTACACATGGCCACCAGCCCTACTTGCTGTGTGACCTCGGCCACTAATGTTCACATCCCTCAGGGTCCCCAATGAGTTGGAAGCCCAAAGCGCAGGGTCTTAACAGCAAAGTGCAGAGCAGGCAGGAGAAGCAGGAAGCCTCGGGTCAAAGCTCTGAAAGTGAGGGAGTCCAAGGTCAGACTATCTCTGCACAGTCTCCTTAAAAGGCTGTGTAATGTCAAGCCAGTTGCTCAACCTCTCTGAACCTTAGATTTCCTCAAAGTAGGGAGTAGGATGTTGGGAGGAGGAGAAGCGAACTTCAGGGAGATACTTGGAAAATCCCAGTCCTGGAGGCAGACCTCTTGGGTTAGATCCCATCTGTGCCACCTTCCTCCTGGTACTGGGTCCATCAGCTTGTCCTGGGCCTCAGCATCCCCCGATCCACCAAAAGAGAAAAGCTTACACTGTAAGCCAAGCACTGCTCTGTAAACATAAACTCTCTTAATCGTCACAACTTTATGGGGCAAGTTTTTCGACTGTTCTCCCCATTTTATACGGACAGGCAAACCAAGGACCAAAAGGTTAAAAAGTTTACTAAGTTTCTGTCTCTTCCTTCCTGCCTTGGGCTGGGGCTGTGCCCTTTCCACCTCGAAATCTCTCCTTCCCAAAAGGCAAGGAGGCATTAGCTAGTTCCAAACGCAGATCGAAGAACCCAAGACCCCTCCCCAACCTGGACATTAGCCGGCCCCGCGCCCAGGCGCGTCTAGGGGGCGCTCGCTGCGCGCCAGATGTGCGGGCCGCTCTCGGACACCCGCTCTCTGCTCCTTCCCAACGAGGGGAGGAGCTAGGGACAGAGGGAGGAGAGAAAGGCGGGGGTGTAGGGGGGGAAGCGAACCAGGCCCCGCCCAGCCCGCCAGGCCCCGGCGGGGGAAGAAGGAGGCGGAGAGCCGAGCTGGCGTAACGAGACTTTACTGAAAACAGAAAACCGGGCGAACCAAGGATTACAAACAGGAATGTGGACTCGTAGCAAAACAAAACAAAACAGAACAAAAAGGGAGGGGGGACCGGTCGAAAGAACCGAAGGGGGGAGCGAGATCGAGGAAAGGGGCGGAGAATTTTTTTTCTTCTTCCCATTTCTTTAAAAAACCAACACAAGAAAACACACACACACACAACCAACGTTTGTTCCCGAGTAGAAACATAAATAGGGCAGAATCGAACACTCTGTTCTTCTCTCTTCCAAAGGAAAAAAAAAAAAAAGTAAAAGGAAAGGAAAGGCAGGGTTTGAGGCTGCGCCCCCTCGGAGCCCCCTTCCGCGGCGCGGTGTACAAAGGGGCAGCCGAAACGCGCGGGTTTGTGCAACACGGGGCGGCCGCGCGGGGGACAGAGGCAGCGCGAGGGCGGGGGGTCATGCGCTCGCCCCCCCGGGAGCAGGGGGTCCAGCTTGTCGAGTCCGGGGCGCCCCTTCCGAGTCCTGGGCACCCTCGGGGGGGAATCCCCGGGGGCCGCGCCCTCTCTGAGTTCCTGGGCACACTCGGGGAGGTGGGGTCCCCAGGGCCGCACCCTCTCCAAGTCCGGGGCGCCCACGACAACCCCCGCGAGCCCGCCCCTTGGGGAGGGTGGCCGCGCATGCGCCCCGCGCGCAGACTCAGTACGCGGGCACCTGGTGCTGGGGCAGCAGCTGGCAGCCGCTGTTGACGTGGCTGAGGACTTTCTGCTTGAGCTGCGCCACCTGCTCGCGCAGCAGGCTCGCCGTGGACGCCAGCTCCGTGTTCTGACTCTTGAGGGTCTTCACTTTCTCTTCCAGGCGCGAGATGCGCTCCAGCTTGCGCTTGCGGCACTTGGAGGCGGCGATGCGGTTGCGCAGCCGCTTGCGCTCCGCCTTGATGCGCTCCTGCGTGTCCATGTCGATGGGCGACAGCGGCGGGCTCTCGCCGAAGCTCGGCACGTCGGGCACCGTCTGTGGCTCGTCCTTGAGCGCAGCCAGGCGCGGCGGCCCCAACGCGCCTGGGGGTGGCGGCGGCGGGAAGGGCACAGGTTCGGCAGCGAAGGCGACCGTCGCGGCGCCCCCCGCGCCCCCGGCGCCGCCCGCGTAGCTGCTCAGGTTCGCGTAGACAGGCGCTTCGGGCGCGGCCGCCGCCGGGGCCAGCTCGCCGGGGGGCGCGGAGCCCGTGGCCGTGCCCGAGGGCCCCCCGGCGGCGGCGGCGGCGGCGGCGGCCGCGCCCGCGCCGAGCTGGTTCTGCTTGTGTAAATCCTCCAGGGCCTTGACGAAGCCCTCGGCGAACTCCTGCTCCTCGCTGGCCGCCACCTTGGGGTAGAGGAACTGTGAGCTCGTCGGCGTGGTGGTGACCAGCCCGTTGGACTGGATGATGAGGCGCTCGAGCTCGGGGGAGGCCAGCTTCAGCAGCCCCAGGTCGGGAGAGGCGAGCAGGCCGTCGGGGGGTGCCGCGCTGGGGGCGCCGTCGGCGCGCAGGGGGGTAGGAGGCGGCGCGGCCGCAGGCTTGAGCGCTGCCGCCACCTGCTCACTCAGGCTCAGCGTCAGCGCGTCCTTCTTCATCATGCTGCCGGCCGCGGCCGTCGGGGGCGCCCCGGGGAACAAGCGGCCCGGGGACGCGAAGCTGCCGCCGCTGCCACTGGCGCCGCCGCCCAGGCCGCTCAGCGCCTCATCGCCGTAGAAGGGTGTTTCCATCCTCCGCCTCCCCCGCCGCGCCGGCCCGGGGGGGAGTGGCCGCGGCCTCCCGGGGGGCCCGCGCCCCCCCGTCCGCTCGGCCCTGCGCCCGCCCCGGCCGCGGCCGCTGCGCCCGGCCCTCCACTGGCGGCGGCTCCTGCGCCGCGCCACTTGTGCGCCCTCTTATAGCCTCGGCTCGGCGCGATGAGCTCACCGCCCCCGTTCGCCATTGGGTGCGGGTGACGTCGCTCATTTGCATGGAGGGGCGGGGCCAAGCCGCCGACGCCCGCCCGGCCGCCGTTGCCCCGGCGACGCGCGGTAAACGGCACAACAGCGCGCTGCCTTGTGGGTTGACGTCATGGGGGCGGCCGCGCGCCCGGGCCGGGTCACCCCGCCCCGGGACCGCTGTGTACGACCGATCTCCCCGGCGCCGCCTCCGCCAAGGCACGTCCCGGGTGGCGTGATGGGCCCGGGCCACCAGGCGCCCGCCCGCCCCGAGGCCCCGCCCCGTGTCCGCGCGTGGGGCCCCGGCCGGGCGGGGGCGGGGGCGGTGCCGGCCTCCGGGGACTGGAGGGGGATGGGGTCCCGCATGGATAAATAACTCCTTGGCGCTTCCTGCTCTGCTGTGCCGCCAGGGCCTCCCCTAGCGCGCCTTCTGGAGAGGCTTTGTGCGGATACGGGGCTGGAGGCCTGGTGGGGCTGTGTCCGGGGGCTCGCCGGGGGTGTGGGGAGGTCTGCGTTCCTCACCCTCCCTCCTTCCTTCCCTCCCTCCCTCCACCCCGCGTGTGATTGCTCAGGAAGAGACAGGGGAGGGGAGAGGAGGGTCGCCAGAAGTTGCTGAAAGCGCTTGGATCCTGATCATTTTCACTGAGTGCGTTCTAGAACCAGGAGTCCGACTTCCTGCCTTTACAGATGGGAAACTGGGCTCAGAGAGGTGGAGTGACCATCCCCCGAGAGTTAGCTAGGAGTCACAGCAGGGCCAGGGCTGTGACTAGGCCTGAGCTCTTGTCCACCCTTAGAACCCTAGAACCTGGGAGTCCAGGCCCCTGCGCAGCCCCTTCCTTCCGCCGCCCACGTTTTAACCCCAGGTCTGCCAGGGCTGTGATGTCCTGGGCGAGGGTGCCCAACTCCAGGGGCTGGGCTGATGAGGCAGGAATGCCGGCTATAATTATTACATGCTTGTTGCCACTATCATGGCTGTTAGGGCTTAATGAGCCACTATTAAGACTGGCTGGGAAGGGGGTGTGAGGGAGGAGAGATGGACCCACCCCACCAATACTCACAAGGGATCCTTAGGACATCTGGATCTGACCTACAGCCTCTGCATGCACCCCTCCAGCTCCCCACCTCTGTCTGAATGGAGCCCACACCCTCCTTTCCCTGACCTCCTTCCCCTCACTCTCTCTGATCCTTGGCCTCCCAGTTGCAGGACTAATCGTACCTCTGGGCCTTTGCACGTGCTATGCTCTCTGCTTGGTACTCCCTTCCCCCAGTGCAAAGATGTGTCTTCAGGAAGTGCCCCACCCTCAGACTTTACTCCTTTATTGTAGCCTCTGAATCTGCCAGAATGATGGAGTGGACCATAGTCCCTGAAGGTCAGGGACATTGCCTATGCTGAGCCTGCTGACAGGGCCTCATATAGAATGGATGCTCAGTATTAAAGGTGAATGCGGGGCTGGGTGTGGTGGCTCATGCCTGTAATCCCAGCACTTTGGGAGGCCGAGGCAGGCAGATCACTTGAGGTCAGCAGTTCAAGACCAGACTGGCCGAAATACAAAAATACAAAAAAAAAAAAAAATACAAAAATTAACCGGGTGTGGTGGTGTGCACCTGTAATCCCAGCTACTCAGGAGGCTGAGACATGAGAATCGCTTGAACCCGGGAGGCAGAGGTTGCAGTGAGCTGAGATTGTGCCACTGCACTCCAGCCTGGGAGACAGAGTGAGACTTCAGTCAAAAAAAAATAAAAAATAAAGGTGAATGCAACAAAAGGTTGCTTGTGTGGGTGGTCTCTAGCCTCAGTTTGTCTGCCTGGCCAGTGGGCATGCGTTACTCCTTTTCTATCCTCCTTACTCACCTGGCTCTGCCCCCAACTGGGCCCTGGGGCATGAAGGCCATAGGGGAGGCTGTCCTCATCATCAAGAGAGGTGGCCTGTCGGCCACACGTGGTGACTCTTGCCTGTAATCCCAGCACTTTGGAAGGCTGAGGCAGGCATTTGAGGTCAGGAGTTTGAGACCAGCCTGACCATCATGGTGAAACCCCGTCTCTATCGAAAATAAAAAAAATTAGGCTGGGCGCAGAGGCTCACGCCTGTCATCCCAGCACTTTAGGAGGCCAAGGCAGGCTGATCACGAGGTCAGGAGATCAAGACCATCCTGGTTAACACGGTGAAACCCTGTCTCTACTGAAAAATAAAAAAAAATTAGCCGGGCGTGGTGGCGGGCGCCTGTAGTCCCAGCTACTCGGGAGGCTGAGGCAGGAGAATGGCATGAACCCGGGAGGCAGAGCTTGCAGTGAGCCGAGATCACACCACTGCACTCCAGCCTGGGCAACAGAGCGAGACTCTGTCTCAAAAAAAAAAAAGAAAAAAGAAAAGAAAAAAAAATTAGCCAGGTGTGGTGGCAGGTGCCTGTAATCCCAGCTAGTCGGGAGGCTGAGGCAGGAGAATCGCTTGAACCCGGGAGGTGGAGGTTGCAGTGAGCCGAGATTGCGCCATTGCACTCCAGCCTGGGCTACAGAGTGAGACTCTGTCTCAAAAAAAAAAAGAAGAAGAAAAAAATAGGCTGGGCGAGGTGGCTCACACCTGTAATAAGCACTTTGGGAGGCTGAGGTGGGCAAATCATCTGAGGTCAGGAGTTCGAGACCAGCCTGGCCAATATGGCAAAACCCTGTCTCTACTAAAAATACAAAAATTAGCCAGGCGTGGGGAGTGCACCGGTAATCCCAGCCGCTCTGGAGAAAGGAGAATCACTTGAACCCAGGAGATGGAGGTTGCAGTGAGCTGAAATCATGCCACTGCACTCCAGCCTGGGCAACAGGGCAAGACTCCATCTTAAAAATAAAAATAATAATAATAATAATAATAATAATAATAATAATAAAGACCTGGCCGTGCGCGATGGCTGACTCCTATAATCCCAGCACTTTGGGAGTCCGAAGCGGGTGGATCATGAGGTCAGATCAAGACCATCCTGGCCAACATGGTGAAACCCTGTCTCCACTAAAAATTCAAAAATTAGCTGGGCGTGGTGGCGCATGCCTGTAGTCCCTGCTACTTGGGAGGCTGAGGCAGGAGAATTGCTTGAGCCCGGGAGGCGGAGGCTACAGTGAGCCAAGATTGCGCCACTGCACTGCAGCCTGGGCAAAAGAGTAAGAATCCGTCTCAATAATAATAATAATAATAATAATAATAGGCCGGGCGCGGTGGCTCACGCCTGTAATCCCAGCCCTTTGGGAGGCTGAGGCGGGCGGATCACCTGAGGTCGAGGGTTCGAGACCAGCTTGGCCAGCATGGTGAAACCCCGTCTCCACTACAAATACAAAAATTAGCCAGGCGTGGTGGTGCATGCCTGTAATCCCAGCTACTCGGGAAGCTGAGGCAGAAGAATCGCTTGAACCCGGGAGGCAGAGGTTGCAGTGAGCCAAGATCGCGCCAGAGGTTGCGGTGAGCCAAGATCGCGCCGTTGCACTCCAGCCTGGGCAACAGAGCGAGACTCCGTCTCAAAAAAAAAAAAAAAAAAACCCGTCTCTACTAAAAATACAAAATGAGCCAGGCATGGTGGCGCATGCCTGTAATACCAGCTACTCGGGAGGCTGAGGCAGGAGAATCGGTTGAACCCAGGAATTGGAGGTTGCGGTGAGCCGAGATTGCGCCATTGCACTCCAGCCTGGGCAACGAGCGAAACTCTGCCTAAAATAATAATAATAATAATAATAATAATAATAATAATAAAGACCTGGCCTGGCAGGCCTGGGATTCAAATTGCCAGGGCAGGGAACTGGAGGTGTGGGTTTGTTTTGTCTCTAGATTGGTTAGGAAGGTGTCTGTCTGCCTATTGGAGTGTGTGTCTGTGTGTGCACCTGTGTCTGTCTATATTCGTGTTGTATAGACAGACGCAGGTACACACAGATACATACTCAGATCCATGGGTCTCTGTGCTCTCTAGCCCAGGTTCTACCCTGGACAAAGAGATCCCTAGTGGGACAAGATCCAGCCCGCAGACCTGTAGCCAGCCCTGCCCTGGGAACCCCTCTCTGGGTCCCGTGCAGTGGGGCCAGAGTGGAGGAGACGGGGTCATGCCTCTCCCTGAGGCAGGAGGTGAGTGGGCGGCCTACGGAGGCCCTGCCCTGAACTTGGGCCTCAGCCTTGGCAGCTGGGGAGATGGTCTGGTGAACGGTAGGCTGAGACAGCCTGAGCTGAGTGGAGCACTTTCCTGGAGGCAGGCACGTGAGATACAGAGGCCTTTTACCTCTCTGAGCCTCAGCTTTTCCTTCATGAAAATTGAGCAAATAAACCTACCTACTTTGTGGAGTATCGCGATTTTTTTTTTTAAATGAAAGGCCTCACATATTTATTACTGAACCCAGCCAACCCACACGTTCATAACAGATTCAGAGAGGAAAACACGTCGAACTCTCCAGATAGTGGTGACACTTTCAGTTTGATATGCTAACGTGATCGTGACCTTCAGACAGCATAAATATGTGTGCCATCTCATGTGCAATTCCTTATAGACCCAGCTTGGTTCTTCTCCAGTGTCCTTTTGGAGTTGTACCTGATTTTATTTCCAGTTTTCATCCAAATCCACTGGGGAATGGGACGATTTTGCTTTTGTTTCTTGTCCAGGAATCGCTTAATCCTGAAAGTCTTGTGAGAAGATATGGCGAGAAGTGGAGTCAAGAACACACCACGATGGTGGAGAAAGGAAAAGCATTGCGATTTTTATTGGATTTGAAGAAATAGTAAGGGGTCAGGCTGGGTGTGGTGGCGCACGCCTGTAATCTCAGCACTTTGGGAGGCTGAGGCAGGTGGATCACGAGGTCAGGCGTTCGAGACCAGCCTGGCCAACATAGTGAAAGCTTGTCTCTACTAAAAATACAAAAATTCTCCCGGTGTGGTGGCGCACGCCTGTAGTCCCAGCTACTTGGGAGGCTGAGGCAGGAGAATCACTTGAACCCAGGAGGAGGAGGTTGCAGTGAGCCGAGATCGCGCCACTGCACTCCAGCCTGGGCAACAGAGTCAGACTCCAACTCAAAAAAAAAGAAAGAAAAAACAAATAGTAAGGGGTCAATAAATGCTTTCTATGATTGTATTATTTGCCCAAATGTAACTGCAGTTCTTTGGTTTTGAGTTCTCTCAGCTTGGAATACCCTTACACTCTTGGCGAACTCCTACTCATCCTTCAAAACCCACCACCTTCTCCAAGAAACCCTTCCTGACCATGTCCCCTAGGACCGTCGTCAATCCTCTCCATCTGGCTAAGACCTGTCTGTCCCTTATCTGTGTCTTGTTCTGTCTCCTCCATAGAAGGGGAGGGGAGGTCTTCAGGACTGGATGGGGAAGGCCTCTCCTGGCCCCTAAGTGTGGGAAGCTGCCTTTGCCACCCCCAAGGGCTCCTTTCTTCTTTTTTTTGAGATGGAGTCTCGCTCTGTCGCCCAGGCTGGAGTGCAGTGGCTTGATCTTGGCTCACTGCAACCTTCCCCTCCTGGGTTCAAGCGATTCTCCTGCCTCAGCCTCCCTAAATAGCTGGGATTACAGGCATGTGCCAACACGCCCGGCTAATTTTTTTGTATTTTTAGTAGAGACGGGGTTTCACGAAGTTGGTCAGGCTGGCCTTGAGCCTGACCTCATGATCTGCCCGCCTCAGCCTCCCAAAGTGCTGGGATTACAAGCTTGAGTCACTGCACCTGGCCTCCCTTTTTCTTTCTCTTCGCATTTTCTGTTGCTCCACCTCAATGCCCTTTCCTACCCTCTCCTTCCTCCTCCCAGCCAGAGAGCCCTCTGGGACACCCCATTCCTGTCCTTCCATTTGTCCCAGCCCTGACACCACAGCAGCTGTTGGTCCAGCTCTGTCCTCCCAGAGTGGGGGTTCCTCCGGGACAGATCTGAAGCCACTTTGGACATATGGGGCGGAGGGTGTCTCTAACACCATCAGCTAGTCCCATACAATGAACTAGAGAGATCTTTCATTCATTCAATCCACATACACTGATTGAGCCCCTACTGTAAGCCAGGGGAAAGGGCACACATGAACAAGACCAACATCTGCACCTTTGTAGGTCCCCACACCAAGGGAGAGCCAGACCGGCGCAGTTTTCAGGAGAATCAATGGTGTCCCCGCCATAGATGGTAATGGAGGGGGCTGATATTTTAGAGTTTGGGTAATCTGGGAGGGGTGGCCCAGGACGTAACACCAAGTGACAGACAAGCTGGACCTAATTGCCAATTATTGGGGGATCAGAGGGTTCCGGTAATAGGAACAGCCAGTTCAAAGGCCCCGGGGCAGGAACCAGTTGGACACATTTCTAGAAGGTGGGGAGGCAGGTGGGACTGGATTGGGAAGCCAGTGAGTGCCAAAGGAAGAGGAGTGCCGACGCCTCCACCTCTGCTCAGGAGGGATTTACCCCCAAGGCAATGAAAGTTGCAGATGAGGTTGGGGCAACACTAGGGCTTGGTCCGGGACTCTGCATTTTCACCTTTATCCCAGCAGCAGCTCCACGAGTGGTGAGGGACGTTATCCCACTTCTCAGGGCAGTGTCTGGAGGGGGCGCGCGACGTGCCCAGAGTCGTACAGGCTAGGCCAGAGAGAACCCTGCCCTCCAAGCAGAAGCCGAACCTGACGCCCCGCTGCCGCCGGGGTTTGAATCGCTGCGGCTGTAGTCCTTCCCCAGCGCAGAGATTTATTGTTTAAAGCAACCTGCAGGCCGGGCACAGTGGCTCACGGCAGTAATCCCAGCAGTTTGGGAGGCCAAGGAGGGAGGGTCGCTTGAGCCCAGGAGTTTGAGACCAGCCTGAGCAATCTAGTGAGAACCTCTTCTTTACAAAAATAAAAAAGTTCGCTGGGCATGGTGGTACACGCCTGTGGTCCCAGCTACTTGGGAGGGTGAGGTGGGAGAATCGCTTGGGCCCGGGTAAATTGAGGCTGCAGTTTAATTTTTAGTCTTTATTTGAACACCCAGAAACCAAAAATCACCTTGATAAATCGGAAAGCCCCAAAGAAAACCGAGTTAAGCAGGCAGCCGAAGGGGTGAGGTGGAGCCAGGCACTCACGACCCCACAGCGGGGAGGTGGGGCTTGTGAGGACCCTAATCCGGCGCTTAGGACCCTTAGGCTCGCAGAGGCGGGACTTGCAGGGAAAGTGCCCCGACTGCCGGACCCCCGCAGGGCGGTCGGGAGTGGGGCGCCAGACTCGGGCTGGGGGCGCTGTCTGGCCCGCACATTCCTGAGGATCAAGTTACCCGAGAAGGCTGAGGCCTCTCTGTTCCCCTCCTGCCAGGCTTCCGCCCTCTCCAGGAGCAGGAACCGCAGTCTGTCCCCAGTCCAGCGCAGGTGTCTGCCCAGCCTCTCGGAGGGGACCCAGGCCCTGCCCTCTGGACTGGCACCGGATCCCTCCTGCCTCATAAAACCATTTTACAGATGAGGAAACTGAGGCACAGTCAGCCCCCCTTCAGCATTGATGGAACCAGATTGAACCTGGCTCTGCCAGCTTTATGACCATTTTTACTAACTGGGCAGGCCTAGAAGAATGGTTCAGTCAAGTGTTTGTTGATTGACTGACCATATAGAATCAGTCTCCAAAGCCTCTTATTATAGCACAAGGAGAAAAGAACTTCCCATACCACTTACCCTCCTACCCCACCCTAGGACAGACAGGACCCCTGCACTTATCCAGCATGCATTTAATGTGCACTTCCTGTATGCCCAGGCCTGGGTTAGGCCGTTTCACAGGTAGATACTGGAGAACCAGAGGGTTTGGGGATCAGAAGGTAGTGAATTTGCTTTCTTTAGACCAACTTCAGAAATTGGTTTGGGCCAGGCAAAATGGCTCACCCCTGCAATCCTAGCACTTTGGGAGGCCGAGGCAGGAGGACTGCTTGAGGCCAAGCATTCAAGACCAACCTGGCCAACATAACATGACGATACCCCCGTCTCCAAAAAAAAAAGAGGCCAGGCACCGTAACTCATGCCTGCAATCCCAGCACTTTGGGAGTCTGAGGCGGGCGGATCATGAGGTCAGGAGATCGAGACCATCCTGGCTAACACAGTGAAAACCTGTCTCTACTTAAAATACAAAAAAAAAATTAGCCAGGCGTGGTGGGCAGGTACCTGTAGTCCCAGCTACTGGGGAGGCTGAGGCAGGAGAATGGCGTGAACCCGGGAGGCGGAGCTTGCAGTGAGCCAAGATCG
Organism: Pan paniscus; assembly: GCF_029289425.2. NCBI lineage: Eukaryota > Metazoa > Chordata > Mammalia > Primates > Hominidae > Pan > Pan paniscus. The sequence continues at coordinate 23,147,331 of NC_073269.2, forward strand.
CACCACTGAACTCCAGCCTGGGTGACAGAGCAAGACTCTGTCTCAAAAAAAAAAAAAAGATAAATTAGTTTGTAGTCTGAGCAGGGTGGCTCATGCTTATAATCCCAGCTCTTTGAGAGGCAGAGACAGGAGGATCTCCTGAGCCCAGAAGTTCAAGAGCAGCCTGGGCAACATAGCAAGAACCCATCTCTACAAAAAGATAGAAAAATTAGCTGGTTGGGAGGCTGAGGCGGGCGGATCACAAGGTGAGGAGATCGAGACCAGCCTGGCCAACATGGTGAAACCCCATCTCTACTAAAAATAGAAAAATTAGCCGGGTGTGGTGGCGCATGCCTGTAATCCCAGCTACTCAGGAGGCTGAGGCAGGAGAATCGCTTGAACCTGGGAGGCAGAGGTTGCAGTGAGCTGAAAGCGTGCCACTGCACTCCAGCCTGGGCAACAGAGCGAGACCCTGTCTCAAAAAAAAAAAAAAAAGCTGGTTTGGTTTTTTGTTTCTTGGTTGTTTTGGGCCAAACTCACATACCATCATTCATCAATTCAACCATGCTTTTTTTTTTTTTTTTTTTTTTTGGAGACAAAGTGTCACTCTGTCTCTGAGGCTGGTGTGCAGTGGCACGTTCTCAGCTCACTGCAATCTCTGCCTCCCAGGTTCAAGCAATTCTAGTGCCTCAGCCACCAGAGTAGCTGGGATTACAGGCACATGCCACCACACCAACTAATTTTTGTATTTTTAGTAGAGATGGGGTTTCTCCATGTTGACCAGGCTGGTCTTGAACTACTCACCTCAAGTGATCCGCCTGCCTCGACCTCCAAAAGTTCTGGGATTATAGGCATGAGCCACTGCGCCCGGCGACCATGCTCTATTGAGTGCCCGCTGTGTGCTGGGCAGGTGGGTTCTCACCGCCCAGAGGTGATGTTCTGGGGGACTGGAAGCAAGGTCATTTTAGAGAAGCATGCTGTAGGTTGGTCTCACGATTTTCCTTTAAGTTGGCCCCCTTTTCTGTTTTTACTTCAGTAAATACATTTTAAAAGGGAACCTTCATGTCACCACCAAGAATGGAAAACCAGTTTCTCTTGCTATAAATAGAAGGAAACCAAAAAACTATGAAATGAGAGCAAAGTCAGGCATTCCCGCCTCAGGAACACTCAGGGCTGGGGCTGGACTTCGAATGTCTGAGTCTTATCAAAGGCAGGGAAGCCCCAAGCAGAAGGGCAGGAGGGGCCACAGGAACCCACTTGGCAGATGCTCCAGTCCTGTGGGTCCCAGCACACAGTAGGCGCTTGATGAATGTGTGTTGATCTGTTAACATGCAACCCATTATTGTAGGTGCCCCCCCCCCACCATGATGTGTGGGTTTTGCCTGCATCCGACCACATACTCGTGGCTTTTCCAGGTACTGAGCCATTTCCCCGCTGACAGACTGAGGGCGGGGTGGTGCCTGAATGGGGAGGGGTGGGGGAGGTGGCAGGCAGCTGCCTCTTGGGCAGGGGACCCCACAGGGGCCTCTCTGGGGAGGCTTCGGTTTGGTTTGGTGACATGCCAGGATGCAGCTCGGGGCAAACGTTTATTTGCAGCCTTGGGGCTGTCCCCACCCACGGTCCTGTGGGCCCCTGACGTCTGTCCACACTGAGATGTGGGCCCCTGTGGCCCGCCGCCCTCCCTGGCTGTCTGTGGTGTGTGAATCAATGAATGAGTGAATGAGTAAAGGAATGAATGCAGTAAGTAGCATAATGGATGAGTTCGTAGAATAATGAATGGATGAGTGAATTAATGAATGAGTGGAAGTATTCATGCTGCCAAGATGGGAAACCCATTCTCCACGTATTCTTTTTTTTTTTTTTAAGACACAGTCTTGCTCTGTCGCCCAGGCTGGAGTGCAATGGCACTATCTCGGCTCACTGCAGCCTCCACCTCCTGGGTTCAAGCGATTCTCCTGCCTCAGCCTCCTGAGTAGCTGGGATTACAGGCGTGCGCCACCACGCCCGGCTAATTTTTGTATTTTTGTAGAGACGAGATTTCACCATGTTGGCCAGGCTGGTCTGGAACTCCTGACCTCAAGTAATCCGTCCGCCTCGGCCTCCCAGAGTGCTGAGATTACAGGCGTGAGCCATCTAGATATGCTTTGTCCCCTTTTTTCGGATGGACAAACTGAGGCTGTCAGCCAAGAAAGGCTTCAGTATGTGGAAGGCAGATTCGAAGCCAGTTGGCCCTGCACATCGTGGGCTGCATTTCTGCACCAAGACTGGGGGTTCCTAGAGCGAGCTTAGGGGTCCGGACTGGTGCAGAGGGGGCGCTGGACCTGGCCCCCAGCCAGCGGAAGGGATCTGGGCCCCAGATGGGGAGTAGATGGAATTGGAGGCAAGGCAGGCGGCAGGGGGTGAAGAGGCCGCTGCCCCAGGCTGCGGGGATGGGGAGGCACCGGCAGGGTCCGCGTTGATTCAGAAAGGACCCCAAGGAAGGAGCAACTTTGGGGGACCCCAAAGTTGTCTGAGTGGTATCAAAGGCCGTGCACATGGCGCCCTTAAGCGCTACAGCAGGGGTAATAGTGGAGAGACCCCACGCCTTCCCGCCTCCCGCTGCCCCCGCATCCCCTTCCTCCCGCCTCCCGCCTCCCCCCTGCTCCTCGCCTCTCGCTCTCCCGGGGAGGAAGTGGCGAGAATGCGGGGGTGGGCGCCCTATTCTCACTTCCCCTGGGGAAGGGCGGGGCCTGCGGGGTCCTCTCCGCCGCCGGGAGACTGGGCATCTCCGCGTACAGGGGTGGGGGCGGGGAGCCCTAGGAGCTGGGCAGGCGCTGCTCAGTCCCTGGCCAGGTGACGTCCATAAGTTTCCTGGTCTTCGATGGTTCTCGAATGAAAAATGGGGGGAAAGACATTGAGTTGGAAACAGCGAGTTGTTGGGGAGAGAGGACCCCACCCCGGGCCGGTACTAGCAGCCAGACACGGACACGCCCTGCCCCGGAGGGGTCAGGGCCAGGCCGAAGGGAGGGAAGTCGCAGTAAACACGGGGTTGGGTTGGGGCGGGAGGCGCATTCCAGGCGGAGGGAACGGCGCGGGCAGAGGCCTGGAGGCTGGTGGAGGCCTCCTGCCTCGCCTAGCTGCGGGGTCCTCAGCGTGTGGCCCCTCCCCTAATGGGAGGGGGGGGAGAAAGGATCCGGGGGGAGGGGTCTCGGAGCTGTCGGCGGCAGTGGAAGAGTTAACTTCCCGGGGCTGCCGGACCCCGCCGCGAGCTGGCGGGTGGCGTCAGCGCCAACGTCAGGGCGAGGTGGTGCCGCGTAGACGCGGACGCTTCGGCAGCCCGGCCCCCACCCCACGCGGCGCTGGAGGCCGCGGGGATGGGGGCGGGGGCGGTCGGCCCTGCAAGCAATTTACTGGGCTCTGTGCAGAGAGGGAAATTGAGGCACGGGAACGGCCGTGGCCTGGCTGGTGCTAAGCCCGCTAGCCCGCGTCCCACACTACCGCCCCCTCCCAGCTCCTCCAGGTCGCCGGACGACCTGGAGCTGGTTTGGGCTTGTTTTCCATTGCGCAAATACCTGCGAATAAACGTTTGCCCCGAGCTGCGACTTGGCACATCACCTCCTCTGCATGGCCTCAGTTTCCTCAACCGGATAATGGGGAGAGTTGACATTTAGTGTGGGCGCTGGGTTCGGCCTTGAAAAGGGGGTGTGGGAGGGGACTCCACCCCAAGAAAGAGGCTGGAGCGGGGACACCTGCGAGGCTGTGAATTCCGGGCTGGTTCTCCAGCCCCCTCCTCTCCCTCCCCTTCCTGCTTCAGCTTCCCCTCCCCTCTTCCCTATCCCCTTCTCCCTCCCGTCTCCCCTGATCTCCTCTCCACCCCCTCTCTCCCTTTCCCCCGCCTGCCCAGCTAGGCCGCCCCACCGGACTGCTAATTAAATGCAGAGCTGGGGGGAAGGGACGGCGCGTGGTTAACCCCTTCCCCGCCGGGGCCCTGAACCGGGGATGGGGAAGGGTGTCCGGCACCGGAATTTCCTTCCCCCCAGGGGCAGGCCTTAAGCTCTAGGACAAGCCCATTTATTGAGTGGGTATATCGAGGCCAAAGGAACGGCCCCAACGTTCTGGGTGAGGCTATACTAAATCGGGCCTCCTGATTGGAGGGCCAGAGCTTCGAGATAGCGGAAGAGAAAAGCAATATCGTGGCTTGGAAATAAACCAAGAGAAAAAAAAATGAGTTGGAAGGAGAGACAGCGGGAGAGGGAGGCTGGAAAAAATCTAGGAGCAAGACAGAGACAGAGAGACAACCAGGTAAGAGAGGTGGAGCTCCGGGTGTGGCCTGGAGGCACCCAGGCAGGCTCCCGGGAGGAGGCGGCTTCCTGGAAGAACCTGTGGTGGAATAACTCCTGGCCCTGGTGTTAGCCTCCAGGCCTGGCTCACGCACTGACTGCTGACTTCTGATAGGGCCTTGTGGCCTGAAAGGAAGGTCATGCCTGCCTTTGGAGCCATCGGTCAACCCAAGTCCCCGCCCTGTCCCTGAAACTTCAGAGAGGAGCCCAGCGAAGCGAAGTGTGGGCTATGTGCTGTGAGGTGACTCAGTGGCCCCTCATTCTTGGGACGGGAACAACTGAAAGAAGTGAATGATATAAAGTCAGGTGGTGAGAAAGCAAATGACAGCAGGCGGAGGGAGTGTGGGGTGGGGGGGCCAGAGGATCCATGATACCAGCAGCAGGGCCACCATGAGGATGCCCCAGGGAAGGGTGTTCCTGAAAGCTGGAGTAGCACGTGCAAAGGCCCTGGGGAGGAATTTGAGGTATTTGTTTGTTTGTTTTTTGAGAGGAGTCTCCCTCTGTCGCCCAGGCTGGAGTACAGTGGTGCGATCTCGGCTCACTGCAACCTCCACCTACCAGGTTCAAGCGATTCTTCTGCCTCAGCCTCCCGAGTAGCTGGAATTACAGGCGCGCGCCACGATGCCCAGTTAATTTTGTATTTTTAGTAGACAGGGTTTCACCATATTGGCCAGGCTGGTCTCCACCTCTTGATCTCGTGATCCGTCCGCCTCAGCCTCCTAAAGTGTTGGGATTACAGGCGTAAGCCACTGTGCCCGGGCTGAATTTGAGGTGTGTTAAGGGAACATCCAGGAGGAGGCGTGGCGCGGGGTGAGGAGAGATGGGGGATTACAGGGGCCTCCAGATCCTAAGCAGGGAGGGTGGGGGGTGGCTTGAGTCCTTGGCCAGCCCAGGTGGAGCCTGTGACTGCTCTCCCTGCCTCACTTTTCCTACCATTATGCATGCTCCAGAAGCAGCAGGGGAGGCTTTGGGGATGTGGAGGTTGCCCAGGGTCACAGGGATCCCTGTTGTGCCCTCCGTCAGTGCCCCTCTGGCCTCCCCACACCCTCTGTGGCTCCCTGCTGTGGCCACTCTTCCCCATCATCGCCCCTGGCTCTCTTCTCTCCTGCAGTCCAGCCACTCAGCCCTTGTACATGTCCCTCCTCTGTTCTCATAATGCCCCCCCCAGGTGACAACATCCTCCCAAGCCCCCTTCAGGAGATGGTGGGGCTGACACTAACAGGGGAGGGGGTGTAGGGAAGGTGAGCACCCTGGCCCCTGAGTGCTGCACACAAACTGTGTAAAAATAGCTGCTCCCCCTGCCCCTGCCCCCTGTGAGGAGGTGGCTGTGACGGTGGTGGCTGCAGTGACGGGGATGTGCCCAGAGAAGCATCCGGCAGGGCCAGTTGCCATGGTGATGCTGACTCAGCGGCAGAGGCAGGTAGCGGCATCTGGTACCCAGCCGGCACGCCTCTGCTTGGCCTACGCTCATAGCACCCTGTCCAGCCCCAACTTTCCAGCCTCCACCCTGGGGGTGTCTTCTGAGGCTGCAGAGGGGTGGGTGAGACCTCGGGAAGGACTGGACAAGTTCCTCCACCAGACACCACTCAGTCATCTGCTAGAAGGTGGGAGACGCTGCTTCTCATGGAGCGGACCTCAGTGTCAGGTCTTCCTCCCTCTATCAGCCATCCGCCCATCTACCTACTCACCCATCCATCCACTCATCCACCATCCACTCATCCCCCATCCATCCACCATCCACCCATCCATCTACCATCTGCCCATCTACCATCCATCCACCCACCTATCCATCTATCCACCCATCCACCATCCACTCATCCCCCATCCATCCATCATCCACCAATCAGTCCATCATCCACCCATCCATCCACCATCTACCCATTCATCCATCCATCCCTCCACCCAGCTGCCATCCATCCATGCACCATCTACCCATCCACCATCTGCCCATCCACCATCCATCCATCTACCCACCATCCATCCATCTACCCACCCACCCATGCATCCACCATCCACCCATTCACCATCCACCCATCCACCATCCGTCCACCATCCACCCATCCACCACCTAACCATCCACCAGCCATCCATCCACCTGTCTACCCACCGACCCATCCATCCACCATCCACTCATCCACCCATCCACCCATCCATCCACCTATCTACCCACCCACCCATGCATCCACCATCCACCCATCCATCCACCATCTACCCATCCACCATCCATCCACCATCCACCTACCATCTACCTATCCACCATCCATCCACCATCCACTCATCCATCTACCATCTACCCATCCACCATCCATCCATCCATCCATCCACCTATCTACCCACCAATCCATCCATCCACCATCCACTCATCCACCCATCCATCCACCGTCCACCCATCCACCTATCTACCCACCCACCCATCCATCCACCCATCCACCTACCCACCATCCACCCATCCGTCCACCATCCACCCTTCCATCCATCCACCCGCCCACCCATCCATCCACCAATCCACCTATTCATCCAGCCACCCATCCACTTACCACGCATCCACCCATCCATCCATTCCTGTGTTCATCCATTCATTCAACATTTTTGGAGCACTTACCGTGTACTGACATCCTTCCGGGCACATGGTGGTTGCCACTGTCGATGCAGTCAGGGTATCAGCAGTCTGGGGTGCAGGGACTTGGGTGAGGACAAGGCCTCCTTGGCTACTTGGAGCCAGGCCTTGAGATGCTGAGGCCCTATCTCTTCCTTGTTCTCCCAGTCTTGCTCCCTCTCTCTTCCTGCATCTCTCAATCTCTCTGTTTTCCCATCTGAGTCCATCTTAGATCCTTCCCCATATCCCCAGGCCCCCCAGCAGCTGCCGTCTACTCCCCTCTTCTTCTCCCCACTCACTTGTTCCATGCCAGCTTTCCCTTGAGTACAGCTATGTATTCCCACCTCGGGGTCTTTGCACATGCTGTTCCCACTGTCTGGGAGACTCACTCACCTGGAATTGATCATATTTAATTCTTGGCTGGCTTTCTTTCTTTCTCTCTCTCTCTCTTTTTTTTTTTGAGATAGAGTCTCACTCTGTTGCCCAGGATGGAGTGCAGTGACGCAGTCACAGCTCACTGCCCCCTCCATCTCCCGGGTTCAAGTGATTCACCTGCCTCAGCGTCCCGAGTAGCTGGGATTACAGGCACACGGCACCACACCCTGCTAATTTTTGTATTTTTAGTAGAAACGGGGTTTCACCATGTTGGCCAGGCTGGTCTTGAACTCCTGACCTCAGGTGATCTGCCCACCTTGGCCTCCCAAAGTGCTCTGGGATTACCATATTTAATTCTTGCCTTCCTTAATGTCTGCCTCTATCCCCATCCCCAGAGTATAAAGGCCAAAGAGCTGACCTGTGGTTCTTTCAGGGACCTGTTTGTGCCTTCATTTCTCCAACTACGAAATGGGTAAATGGGCATGGTGCTAACAGGATGACCTCATAACTGGGGCAGGGGTTGGAAGGAAGCCCTTAGACCTGTGCCCACTGCAGATTAAACACTCAGTAAACTCCCTTCCTTGGAAATAGCCCAAATGTCCATCAGCTGATGAAGGATCAACAAAATGTGTTCCACCCACACAATGGAATATGATGCAGCCACAAAAAGGCATGAAGCAGGCCGGGCACGGTGGCTCATGCCTGTAATCCCAGCACTTTGGGAGGCTGAGGCGGGCAGATCATGAGGTCGGGAGTTCAAGACCAGCCTGGCCAACATAGTGAAACCCCGTCTCTACTAAAAATACAAAAATTAGCTGGGTGTGGTGGCGCACATCTGTAGTCCCAGCTACTCAGAAGGCTGAGGCAGGAGAATCGCTTGACCCGGGAGGCAGAGGTTGCAGTGAGCCGAGATCGCACCATTGCACTCCAGCATGGGTGACAGGATAAGACTTAAGACTCCATCTCAAAAAAAAAGGCATGAAGCACTAGTCTGTGCTACCACGTGCACAAAACTCGAAAACACGATGCTGAGTGAGAGAAGCCAGGCATGAAAGGCCACACAGTGTGAGATTCCATTGATATGAAATGTCCAGGACAGGCAAATCCACAGAGACAGGAAGCAGCTTCCTTGTTGCCAGGGGCTTGGGGGAAGGGAATGGGGAGTAACTGCTGATGGGGACCAGGTCTCCTTTGGAAGGGATGAACATGTTCTAGAATTAGAGGCGATGGTTGCACAACAGTGTGTGTGTATTAAATGCCCCTGAATTATACACTTTAAAGTGGTTCATTTTATGTTATGTGACTCCTGCCTTAATTTATTTTAATTTTTTGAGACAGGGTTTCACTCTGTTGCCCAGGCTGGGGTGCAGTGGCATGATCTTGGCTCACTGCAACCTCCGCCTCCTGGGATCAAGCAATTCTCCTGCCTCAGCCTCCCAAGTAGCTGGGATTACAGGTGTGCACCACCACAACCAGCTGATTTTTGTATTTTAGTAGAGACGTGGTTTCACCAGGCTGGTCTTGAACTCCTGGCCTCAAGCCATATGCCCACCTCAGCCTCCCAAAGTCATGGCTCCCATGAGCCACCGCGCCTGGCCTTCAATTTATTTTTTAGAGACAAGGTCTTCCTCTGTCGTTCAGGCAGAGGTCAAACCGTGCAGTCGTTCAATCTTGGTTCACTGCAGCCTGGTCTCCAGGGATCAACCAATCCTCCCACCTCAGCCTCCTGAGCAGCTGGTACTTACAGGGGCCACGCCACCATGCCAGGCCAATTTTGTTTATTTTTTGTACAGATGAGGTTTCACTATGTTGCCTAGGCTGCTCTCGAACTCCTGGATTCAAGCAATCCTCCTGCCTCGGCCTCCCAAAGTTCTGGGATTACAGGCGTGAGCCACCACCACGCCAGGCACCTCAATTTTTTTTTTTTTTTTTTTTTTTTTTTGGAGACAGAGTTTCACTCTTTTTGCCCAGGCTGGAGTGCAATGGTGCGATCTCCGCTCACTGCAACCTCTGCCTCCTGGGTTTGAGCAATTCTTCTTCCTCAGACTCCTGAGTAGCTGAGATTACAGGCATGTGCCACCACACCTGGCTAATTTTGTATTGTTAATAGAGACGGGGTTTCTCCATGTTGGTCAGGCTGGTCTGGTCTTGAACTCCTGACTGCAGGTGATCCGCCGGCCTCGGCCTCCCAAAGTGCTGGGATTATAGGCGTGAGCCACCGCACCCAACCACCTCAATTTTTTTTGTTAAGTACATTAGGTAAAAACGAAGGAAATCTGAATAAAGTAGGGAATTTAGTTATTACAAACAAAACAAAACTGCTTCTTAAGTGGTTCAGGAAGGTTGGCTCTCTGAAGGTGTCTCTAGGTTGACTCATCCTCTCTAAGGGAAAACAGAGGGCCAGGGAGGCCTTCACATCTACAGTGTGCCAGCCCTTGCCCGGTACCCTCACCCTTGCTTTTTGGTTTTTTTGTTTTGTTTTGTTGTTTTGTTTTGTTTTTTATTTATTTATTTATTTTTTATTGATCATTCTTGGGTGTTTCTCGCAGAGGGGGATTTGGCAGGGTCATAGGACAATAGTGGAGGGAAGGTCAGCAGATAAACAAGTGAACAAAGGTCTCTGGTTTTCCTAGGCAGAGGTCCCTGCGGCCTTCCGCAGTGTTTGTGTCCCTGGGTACTTGAGATTAGGGAGTGGTGATGACTCTTAAGGAGCATGCTGCCTTCAAGCATCTGTTTAACAAAGCACATCTTGCACCGCCCTTAATCCATTTAACCCTGAGTGGACACAGCACATGTTTCAGAGAGCACAGGGTTGGGGGCAAGGTCACAGATCAACAGGATCCCAAGGCAGAAGAATTCCTCTTAGTACAGAACAAAATGAAAAGTCTGCCATGTATACTTCTTTCTACACAGACACGGCAACCATCCAATCTCTCAATCTTTTCCCCACCTTTCCCCCCTTTCTGTTCCACAAAACCGGCATTGTCATCATGGCCCGTTCTCAATGAGCTGTTGGGTACACCTCCCAGACGGGGTGGTGGCCTGGCAGAGGGGCTCCTCACTTCCCAGTAGGGGCGGCCGGGCAGAGGCGCCCCTCACCTCCCGGACGGGGCAGCTGGCCGGGCGGGGGCTGACCCCGCCACCTCCCTCCCGGACGGGGCGGCTGGCCGGGCAGGGGGCTGACCCCCCACCTCCCTCCCGGACGAGGCGGCTGGCCGGGCGGGGGCTGACCCCCCCACCTCCCTCCCGGACGGGGCGGCTGGCCGGGCGGGGGGCTGACCCCCCACCTCCCTCCCGGACGGGGCGGCTGGCCGGGCGGGGGGCTGACCCCCCCACCTCCCTCCCGGACGGGGCGGCTGGCCGGGCGGGGGGCTGACCCCCCCACCTCCCTCCCGGCCGGGGCGGCTGGCCGGGCAGAGGGGCTCCTCACTTCCCAGTAGGGGCGGCCGGGCAGAGGCGCCCCTCACCTCCTGGACGGGGCGGCTGGCCGGGCGGGGGGCTGACCCCCCCACCTCCCTCCCGGACGGGGCAGCTGACCGGGCGGGGGGCTGAACCCCCCACCTCCCTCCTGGACGGGGTGGCTGGCCGGGCGGGGTCAGGGCGGGGGGCTGACCCCCCCACCTCCCTCCCGGACGGGGTGACTGGCCGGGCGGGGGGCTGACCCCCCCACCTCCCTCCCGGACGGGGCGGCTGACCGGGCAGAGGGGCTCCTCACTTCCCAGTAGGGGCGGCCGGGCAGAGGCGCCCCTCACCTCCCGGATGGGGCGGCTGGCCGGGCGGGGGGCTGACCCCCCCACCTCCCTCCCGGACGGGGCGGCTGACCGGGCGGGGGGCTGAACCCCCCACCTCCCTCCCGGACGGGGCGCTGACCCCCCCACCTCCCTCCCGGACGGGGTGGCTGCGGGGCAGAGAGGCTCCTCACTTCCCAGACGGGGCGGCTGCCGGGCGGAGGGGCTCCTCACTTCTCAGACGGGGCAGTTGCCAGGCAGAGGGTCTCCTCACTTCTCAGACGGGGTGGCCGGGCAGAGACGCTCCTCACATCCCAGACAGGGCGGTGGGGCAGAGGCGCTCCCCACATTTCAGACGATGAGCGGCCGGGCAGAGACGCTCCTCACTTCCTAGATGTGATGGCGGCCGGGAAGAGGCGCTCCTCACTTCCTAGATGGGATGGCGGCCGGGCAGAGACGCTCCTCACTTTCCGGACTGGGCAGCCAGGCAGAGGGGCTCCTCACATCCCAGACGATGGGCAGCCAGGCAGAGACGCTCCTCACTTCCCAGACGGGGTGGCGGCCGGGCAGAGGCTGCAATCTCGGCACTTTGGGAGGCCAAGGCAGGCGGCTGGGAGGTGGAGGTTGTAGCGAGCCGAGATCACGCCACTGCACTCCAGCCTGGGCACCATTGAGCACTGAGTGAACGAGACTCCGTCTGCAATCCCGGCACCTCGGGAGGCCGAGGCTGGCAGATCACTCACGGTTAGGAGCTGAAGACCGGCCTGGCCAACACAGCAAAATCCCGTCTCCACCAAAAAAATACGAAAACCAGTCAGGCGTGGCGGCACGCGCCTGCAATCACAGGCATTCAGCAGGCTGAGGCAGGAGAATCAGGCAGGGAGGTTGCAGTGAGCCGAGATGGCAGCAGTACAGTCCAGCTTCGGCTCGGCATCAGAGGGAGACTGTGGGGAGAGGGAGACCGTGGGGAGAGGGAGACAGAGGGAGAGGGAGACGGGAGACGGGAGACGGGAGAGGGGAGAGGGAGAGCCCTCCTGTCCTTCTTCCTCCTCCTCCTCCCTCCTCCTCTGCTTTTTGTTTTTTTTGAGATGGAGTTTCACGTTGTCACTCAGGCTAGTGTGCAGTGCCATGATCTCGGCTGACTGCAACCTCTGCTTCCTGGGTTCAAGCGATTCTACTGCCTCAGCCTCCCAAGTAGCTTGGACTACAGGCATACACAGCCACGCCCGGCTAATTTTTGTATTTTTAGTAGAGACGGGGTTTCGCCATGTTGTGGCCAGGCTGGACTCGAACTCCTGACCTCAGGTGATCCGCCTGCCTCGGCCTCTCAAAGTGCTGAGATTACAGGCGTGAGCCACTGTGCCCTGCTCCCTCGCCCTCACTTTGCTCGCCAGCCAGCTGACTGCCTTTTCAACACACCCAGCACACACTTTCTTCAGTGCCTTGACACCTGCCATTCTCTCTAATTGGAAGCCTCAGGTGATCGAGAAACGCTGGCTTCCACCCCAGCAGGTGGAACCGAGATACAGTTCTGTGTGCTCTGTTTTCCCCACCTTCCTTAGGCCACCAGAAAGGTCAAGGTGCTTGGTGGTTAGGACAAAGTTGACCGCACCTTGGGGCCACAGAGGCCGTTGAATATGACCAGGGAGGCTGACAGCCTGAGATGACAGCAGGGTGTGAGGGTATCTTGGAGGGCACAGTGCACACCCCTCTCCCACCCTGGGAGGGAGAGGACCCTATAAGCTAAGTGGGGTCTCGAAGCCAGTGGGAGGGTGAGGAGGTGGAATTCAGACCAGCTGGGGGCTCTGTCAAAAGGGCCTGCTTCTGGCTGCCTCAACAATGCAAACAGCAAGAACTTTTTTTTTTTGGTGGGGGGGGGTCTTGCTTTGTCACCCAGGCTGGAGTGCAGTGGCGCAATCATGGCTCACTGTAGCCTCAACCTCCCTACTCAAGTGATCCTCCCCCTTCAGCCTCCTCAGCAGCTGGGACTACAGGTGTGTACCGCCGTGCTTGGCTAATTTCATTTGTTTTGTAGAGGTAGGGTCTCACTATGTTGCCCAGACTGGGATCCTGGGCTCAAGCCATCCGCCCGCCTTGGCGTCCCAAAGTGCTGGGATTACAGGCTTGAGCTACTGTGCCCGGCCAAGAACCATTTTTAAATCTAATTAATTTTTTTTTTTTTGAGATGAAGTTTTGCTCTTCTTACCCAGGCTGGAGTGCAGTGGCGAGATCTCAGCTCACTGCAACCTCTGCCTCCCAGGTTAAAGCAATTCTCGTGCCTCAGCCTCCTGAGTAGCTGGGATTACAGGTGCCTGCCACCACACCCGGTTAATTTTTTTGTTTGTTTGTTTTGGTTTTTTTGAGACAGAGTCTCACTCTGTTGCCAGGCTGGAGTGCAGTGGTGTGATCTCGGCTCATTGCAACCTCTGCCTCCCGGGTTCAAGCAATTCTCCTGCCTCAGCCTCCCGAGTAGCTGGGACTACAGGTGTGTGCCACCAGGCCCGGCTAATTTTTGTATTTTTAGTAGAGACGGGGTTTCACCATGTTAGCCAGGATGGTCTCCATCTCTTGACTTCATGATCCGCCCGCCTCGGCCTCCCAAAGTGCTGGGATTACAGGTGTGAGCCACCACGCCCGGCCAATTTTTATATTTTTTAGTAGAGATGGGGTTTCACCATGTTTCCCAGGCTGGTCTCAAACTCCTGACTTCAGGTGGTCCACCCACCTCAGCCTCCCAAAGTGCTGGGATTACAGGCATAAGCCACTGCACCTGGCCCATTTTTTTAATTTTTAATTTTTTTTCCCAAGACAGTCTTGCTCTGTCACCCAGGCTGGAGTGCAGTGGCATGATCTCGGCTCACTGCAACCCCCACCTCCCAGGTTAAAGCAATTCTCCTGCCTCAGCCTCCCGAGTAGATGGGATTACTGGCGCTCACCACCATGCCCGCCTAATTTCTGTATTTTTAGTAGAGACTGGGTTTCACCGTGTTAGCCAGGCTGGTCTTGAACTCCTGACCTCATGATCCGCCCGCCTCAGCCTCCCAAAGTGCTGGGATTACAGGTGTGAGCCACCACCCCCAGCCATTTTTTTAATGTTTAAGGAAAACTGCTGGGCAGTGAAGGTCTCCCCAGACAATGTCACTGAGCCCCGGCCTCCCCAACCTGGTCTGAGATTTCAGGGGGTTTCAGAAGAAGCTGAACTTCGAGAAGGCTCTGGGGCCAGGATGTCTGAGTTACTTGATGCTGGAGGGGTGGGGCAAGGAGGGTCTGGCCCTGGTGGTGCAGAGGAGGGGAGATGAGGGAGGGGAAGACACTTGAGGACGTGAGGAGTATTTTTAGGTGCTGAATGCAGCCCTGAAATATTTCCACGGCCACTCCCGAGAGCGAGCTGGGTGACTATTTCGGTGCCTGGTTCCAGTGGAGGCGGGGCAGGGGTGAGTCACTCACTGCCCAGTGGCCGCAGAGGCCAGGCCCAGGCTGGGAGGCGGCTCGAAGGGCAGGATCGCAGGCCTGCAAGGTGAACGGTCACTGGCCTGGGGCCAGGCTTCCTAAGCCAGCCTCCAGGGCACAGAGGACAGCGGCCTTTCTATTCCCCATGGCACTGGCCAATCCAGAGGGGCCACTGCCTGGGTCCCCTGGGACAATGAGCTGCTCACGCCAACCCCATAGTTGTAAAGATGGAGGGTCCCCCGTGAGGTTCTGGACACCCCACAGGTGCTAGGCGAGATGCCATCTTAGATTATTTCAAGCATTTATTGAGCACTTGCTGTATACCAGGCCAGTCCTAAAATGATTACTGGCATCCTCTCTTCATGCAATCTGCCCAACAACCCCCATGAGGTAGAGCTGCTGTTATCCGCCCGACCAGGGAGGAAACTGAGGCACGGTAGGGTTAAGCCCTCCAGGCACCTAACTATGTGCCTCAAATCCTGTCCCTCAGCTGATGTTACAATCAGGGGAGTGAGTTTTAAAGCAGCAGCCGATCTTGCTTACCCCCCACACCCTATTCCCAACCAATTTTGGGGTCCTGACTGTGCCTGAGCTGGGAGAAGGTCAATGGATCCTTCAGGTTTAAGGAGGCAGTGGAAAGAGGAGGTCACCATTGCTGTGTGACCTGGGGCAGGTTCCTCACCCTCTCTGTGCCTGAGCAGTGAATGACGACGCCACCCTATGGATGAGTTCCGGAGCTGCCTGGCACACATTCATGATAGGTAAACAATGGTTGGCTGAGCATAGTGGCTCAGGCCTGTAATCCCAGCACTTTGGGAGGCTAAGGTGGGAGGATCGTTTGAGCCTAGGAGTTTCAGACCAGCCTGGACAACATGGTGAGACCCCTATCTGTAAAAAAAATAAAAAACAATGATCGGCTGTTGCTTGGATCGTGTGCCTGTCCTGAGCCTTCATTTCTCCATCTGTGAGGACCCTCGGAGGTGCTGGGTTGGAAGTGGCTTTGGAAACCCACGGGGCTGAGCGGCAAGGCTGAGTGGGAGCTCGGGGAATCCTCGCCCTCACTCGAAGTCTCCTTGAGAAGAGGCTGATGCTTGGCCCGGCGAGATGGCTTACGCCTGTAATCCCAGCACTTTGGGAGGCCGAGGCGGGCGGATTGCCTGAGATCAGGAGTTCGAGACCAGCCTAGCCAACATGGCGAAATCCTGTCTATACTAAAAAATGCAAAAATTAGCTGGGCGTGGTGGCGGACGCCTGTAATCCCAGCTATTCGGGAGGCTGAGGCAGGAGAATCGCTTGAACCTGAGAGACAGAGGTTTCAGTAAGTGGAGATCGCGCCACTGCCCTCCGGCCAGGGCGACAGAGTGAGACTTTGTCTCAAAAAAAAAAAAAAAAAAAGAAGTGGCTGATGCCAAGCGTCAGGAACAGATCCCTGCAAGTGCTCACCCCAGCTCCTGTAGGGGCTTCTTTTTTTTTTATTTTATTTTTTCTTTTGAGACGGAGTCTTGCTCTGTCACCCAGGCTGGAGTGCAGTGGCGTGATCTCCGATCACTGCAAACTCCGCCTCCCTGGTTCGCGGCATTCTCCTGCCTCAGCCTCCCAAGTAGCTGGGACCACAGGCGCCCACCCACCTTGGCTTCCCAAAGTGCTGGGATTACAGGCATGAGCCACCACGCCCGGCCCTGTAGGGGCTTCTGGCCTGAGCCCTGACCCCCTCTGCCCCTTCCCCACAGAAGTTCAGAGGCTCCGTGCTTGCAGTTCCTCCACCTGTTCCGGCTCTCTCTGCGTGGCCAGCAGCTTCTTGTCCACTCGAGACTTGGTTTGACTGGACCTCCTCTTAAATTTAAAAAAAAATTTTAATTTATTATTAGTAGTAT
Organism: Pan paniscus; assembly: GCF_029289425.2. Taxonomy (NCBI): domain Eukaryota; kingdom Metazoa; phylum Chordata; class Mammalia; order Primates; family Hominidae; genus Pan; species Pan paniscus. Next base: position 23,163,652 of record NC_073269.2, read on the forward strand.
CATTTTTTTTGAGACAGACTCTCGTTTTGTCGCCCAGGCTGGAGTGCAGTGGCGCGATCTTGGCTCACTGCAACCTCTGCCTCCTGGGTTTAAGCAATTCTCCTGCCTCAGCCTCCTGAGTAGCTGGGATTACAGGCACCACGTGCCACCACACCTGGCTAATTTTTGTATTCTTAGTAGAAATAAGGTTTCACCTTGTTGGCCAGGCTGGTCTCAAACTCCTGGCCTCAGGTGATCCGCCTGCCTCGACCTCCCAAAGTGTTGGAATTACAGTTGCCGCTGTGAGCCACGGCACCCAGCCGGCCTCCTCTTGCTCTGTGGAAAGGAGGTGCCACCTCGGGGTCCTGCACTTCCTGGGCAAGGCCAGCTGGTCAGCCTAGGCCCTGGCAGCCTCCTCCTCCCTGCCCTGAGCCCCCAGCACTGCCCCCTTCCTGCCCTCCCAGCTTCCACCCCTGCTTCTGACTGTTCCAGAACCCTCTGTGGCTGCTTCTCATGTCACTCAGGGCCCACATCCTCCCCATTTCCTGCCCTTCTGTTTGCTCCTGTGTCCCCTGGGCACAGGGCCTTTGCACGGGACTGTCCTCCTGACCCCTGCTGGTCCAGAATGTTCTTTCCCAAGGTGGCTGGCTCCCTCGTCTCTCAGGCCCTTCCTGAATCTTCAGTGTCCTTCTCTCACCTTCCCTGACCACCTCTTCATTCACCTCCTCACGAGCCCGCCCTGTTTCTGGTTTCTTTTTCTTTTTTTGAGAGAGTCTCGATCTGTCGCCCAGGCTGGAGTGCAGTGGTGGCGCGATCTCAGCTCACTGCAACCTCCGCCTCCCAGGTTCAAGCGATTCTCCTGCCTCAGCCTTCTGAGTAGCTGGGATTACAGGTTTGTGCCATCACGTCCGGCTAATTTTTGTATTTTTAATAGAGATGGGGTTTCACCATGATGGCCAGGTTTTGAACTCCTCATCTCAGGTGATCCGCCCACTTCGGCCTCCCAAAGTGCTGGGATTACAGGCATGAGCCACTGCGCCTGGCCTGGTTTCTTCTTTTTACAGCATTTATGCATTTGATATGCATATGCTTGTGGCCGGCTCACTCCTGTGGAAGGGAAGGATTGCCGGGGCTGTGTCACCAGCACCTGGGACAAGGCAAGTGGCCCTAGTGCCAGGCTTGTGCCAGGCCCTGGGCTCCAAAAGAAGAAGGTGGGGAGGGAGGTGACAGGGACACAGGCCATCTGGGGGTGGCTGTCAGAGTAGTGCTGGGAACAGCAGGTGAAGCCCAGAGGAGGGAGAGGAGGAGGAGAGAGAGGAGGGGGATGGGGGATGAGAGTGGGGGATGAGTGGAGGAGGATGGAGGAGGAGGGGGATGGGGAGGAAGATGGGGAGTGAGAGGAGGGGGATGGGGGAGGAGAAGGGGGAGAAGGAGGAGGAGGAGAGAGGGATGGCTTCCCACAGCTGCCTCTCGGGGGCCACTGCCCAAGGCCAGCCTCTGCACTTTTGTCCCTGAAGCGGGTGTTTGGCTCCAGGATGAGGTGGCGTCAGCAGCCGACCCGGGCCTGTCGCACTCTGGAGGGGGACTGTGGGCTGGCCCTGCAGAGCTCAGCCCCGGGCTGAGTCACAGCACAGCGCCAGGCGTGGGCCTCCCTAACAGAAAGCAAACTCCAGGCGAGAAGGTCTGGGGGCGGGTGGGGACCATCTACGATAAAGGCAGCCCCAGTTGGGTGAGGAGGGCACAGACCATCGGAGGGACAGAAAGACCTGGAAGCCTTGGATTTAGGAACTAGACTGGTGCTTTTGGTTTCTTTTCTTGTTGAGGGGGCTGAGGATGAGGCTTTGTGAAACCAACCAGGAAGAATGAAACACAGAGCTGGTCCGACACCCAGCTCGAGGGAGGGGGGCTGGAAGCTTCTGGAAGTTGGCTGCCCCTAAGCAGGGGCCACTCTAGCCCACAAGGCCAAGTTGGCAGAGGCAGACGAGGGGACTCTGCGGCTCAAGTCACGGGCCAGGAGGGACTGGGCCTGGAGCCTGCAGCTGCCGGGCTGGAAAGGTCAGAGCCGGCTCTGCGTCTGGCTGCGCCGGCAAGAAGCCACAATTACGCAGGCAAAAGAGCCCGGGGATTAGCCCCAGCACCTGGGACCCTGAATGGTGAGAAGGCACCTAGGGGGTGTTGGAACACATTCTGAGTTCAGAGCCTGGTCAGGGAGAAAAAACCAAACGGAGATCAGGAAGGGGAAGGGGCCTTTGAGGGCTTTCCCATCCCAACTTCCCAGGATGCCTGACCCCAGAGCTCCCGGATTTGATCCACGCCTCGTGACACACACAACCCCTGGGAGGAAGGAGCCCAGGCCCCTTGGAGAGCCCCAGAGGCCTCTAAGGGCCGGTGAGTCTAGGACATGGGGCAGGAGCTGCAAATGGGGCCTCCCTGCTCCCCACCCTTCCTTCCCTCCTCCTCTAAACATTGCCCCACCCACCTCGCCCTGTGAGCCCAGCCCCCTGCACGGCCCACACTGTAGGGGCATGGGGTGTGCCAAGAGATGCTCCTGTCGACCAGGCGCAGTGGCTCATGCCTGTAATCCCAGCACTTTGGGAGGCCAAGGCGGGAGGATCACTTGAGATCAGGAGTTCAAGACCAGCCTCGCCAACATGGTGGAACTGTGTCTGTACTAAAAATACAAAAATTAGCCGTCTGTGTTGGTGCACACCTGTAATCCCAGCTACTCAGGAGGCTAAGGCAAGAGAATCGCTTGAACCCACGAGGCAGAGGTTGCAGTGAGCCAAGATTGCGCCACTGCACTCCAGCCTGGGCAACAGAGCGAGACTCCGTCTCAAAAAAAAAAAAAAAAAAATGCTCTTGTCCAACAGGCAGGTGGGTGCCGTGGGCCAGTGCATCCCAAGGCTTCCAGGCCCAGGCCCCCAACTGCTGCCCCTGCCTGTGTTGAGGGGGCGGGTTTGTGAGGTTCAGGGCAGGCCACATCCTGGACCCCACATGCCCCATCTCTAACCATCAATCAAGTGCCGCTGTGGCAGAGAGGATTCAGGCGACAGCAGATATCCATCCCTGTCCCCCACCCCACACACAAGGAGAGCATCCCAGGCGAGGACATTGTAAATGCAAAATCTATACGATGGCAAGTAACTCTGAAGACTCAAGACAAAGAGTTCCTCACGGACGGGACCTTTTATTCCAATCACCTCTCAAAATAGGTCTCCAAACGAGGACCCTGAAGAGAAGGCTATGCAGGGGGACGGGCCGCTGCCTGGCTCAGGGCTTCCCTCTGGTTTCTTCACGGTCCACAGATGCTACCCGGAGTCTTTCTCGAAAGCGCTGACTCAGTGTCTCAGGTGCGCGCCCGAGGAGTGGCAAACCCGGCCTGGCTCAGAAAGGGGGCAGGAGCCTCATGAGAATCTTCCATGAGCATCTTCCGAGGGGATTCCTGTCCCGTCTTCTCTGTGTGAACGCCAGTGTGGACAGATGAGGATAGATGATGGAGCCCAGGCCACCCAGGAGGGGGTGATGGGGACCATGCGTGGCCCCTGCCTGGGACTTCCCTCCCCACACACCTCTCGGCATTAACATCTCCACAGAGGGGAGAGGGTTATAGGACAACCTGGTGTGGGGGGCGCCGGGGACTCTCAAGAGCCCCCACTGTCCAGATGCTGGTCTTGCCTTTTGTAAAAGGACATCAGTGCCTCACTGTGCCGCTGACGCCTGGTGAGAACTCTCAAAAGGAAGCTTCCCTTACAGGAACGGGGATTTCCTGAGAGTCCAGCGATGGACAGAGGGCAGGAGACCCGCTAGGTGCACCCAGAGGCTCAAAAGGAACAGTGGATGTGCAGTGTGTAGTTTTATTTGTTTTTATTTCCATAACACAAGAGAGGAAGCGAAGGGCCAGGGCCCGAGGCATCCCCTGCACGGGTTCGAAGGCTTTCAACCGTCCCGGGTTTGTTTTGAAGGCAATTTTGGGGCCGCGCCCAAGGAAACCCTGCAGGCTGTCAGTCCCGGCGTGAACAGCTTAAAATAAAAATCTCCCGTCTGGTTGCTGCTCGGAGAGGCTCCGAGAAATGCAAAACAAACCCGCCTGGAAAATGCTGCCCTGAGAACCAGAGCGAGGGCTTGAAAGATGCCTTCAACACAGACTCTTCTAGGAATCCAGCCAGCTTTGGGACGGCCGTTTCACAAAACCAAAAAACACCAAGTAACATTTCTAACCGGAGAATTGCCGGTTTTAGCAAGAAAAAGGGGCTTCACCTAAAAGGGAGGGTCGCAAAACACGAAGGGGGTTCCCCCTGGCGCCTGCCTCTTCCTTTCTGAGCAGATCCGTCTGAGACTGTGGAGCGGAATCGCCACCCTGGCAGGAGGGGGCGCAGCGGCCGGTCTGGGTGGGCGCTCACTGTTTGCCCGCCTGTCTGCCAGGCTTCTTCTCTGGCTGGCCTCTGCCTGTGCCCGGGATCCCACCTCGGCCCCGGCCACCAAACACACCTAGAGGACAGAGAGAGGGCGCTGCAGCAGAGCCAGGTGGGTGGGACCTTCGACAGGATCCCGGCGCCCTGAAACTCTAGGCCAGGTCACCTAAGTCTCCAACCTCAGCTTCCCTCATGTGTGAGGTGGTGACTGAGGGTGCTTGGATCTCCTCCGTGGGGCAGAGCATCTGAGGAAGGCAGGAACTCCAGGGCATCCTCATTATGGGACTAGACCCAGCCCCCAGGGATGCGGGGGGGGGACTAGGCGACAGAGGACACTAAATCACATTGGGGGTTGGGGCAGGCTTCCTAAAGGACAAAGCCAGAAGGGTTTCCTGGAGGAGGAGGAGGAGGTAGGAGAGGCGTGGAGCAGAGACCAGGGCAGTAGGCCAGGCTGGGGGCTCCCTGGCGTGGGGGGGGCCTCCTATGCTCCACAACCACCCACAGCCCCTCATCTACCTGCCAGGAGGAAAACAGAAAGAGGGATTTCTGTGTATCCAGCCCCAGGGATGGGGAAGCGGAGGGGACTCCCCAGCAGGCCTGAGGCCACAGAGATAGACCATGAGGACAAATGACATTTTCCATGAAGCCCCTGAGGTGGGAGCATGTGGCCACTGGGGAGGTGACAGGGGGTTCCCGGAAGATGAGGGCCCCAGGGACTGAGTGAACGCTACAGCGGCACCTCCAGTAATCCTGAGCAGGCTGCACGCAGGGCACGCCTGTCCCCACACCCTCTGTGTGCCCGGCGCCCCTTCACACCACCCTCACCACAGGCCAGGCCTGGATGCAGCAGGTTGGGCAGGCCGGGACCCAACATTGATCCCTCCCTCTCTGTCTCCCTTGGGGACCCCAGCTCTGTAAGCCCCGTTTAGGGAGCCGTTTCAGAGAACTTTCTAACTGGACGAACGCTTGAGGAAATCAAAGCTGGAGCTTCAAACAGCAGGAGAGCCAAGGCCAGCAAGAGGAGCTGGCCCTGTGGCCCATGTGCTGGGTGCCAGGGGCCAGAGGCCAGCGCTGCAGGCAGCATAGCTCAGGCCCTCCACAGAGCCGGCTGGGAGGCTCAGTCGTGGGCCAGGGAGGTCTGGGGACAGGAGGACTGTTCCCAACAGGAACTGGAATCACGGTCTACTCTGCAGACCTCAACCCCGTGAAGGTGGGGTCAGGGGTCCAGATTCAGAGGATCTAAGAGGTCAGGGCTCTCACCAGCCAGGGGCCACCAGGCCCTGTGGGGACAGAGGCCAGAGGCCAACGCTGGCCTGGGCCACCAACCTCCCCTCTCACCAGGCAGGACCAGCTGTGCTAGGGTGCACAGCCTGGTGGGGGTTACTGCGAGGCTGCTATCTGCACTCCATGCCCCAGTGGCTTCCTGCAGAGCAGCCAGAGAAAACCCCCCACTTCCCTAGGTAGGACCCGACCCACTCTCTCAACAACCTTGACCCCAAGTACTGGGAAGGAGCCAGGCCGGGGACCCCAGAGGCCCCACCCACCCTGAGATCCCCAAAGCTCCCTGCCTGGAGTACTATCCCTGCCCCTCCCTCGGGCTCACTCCTGACCACCTCGTAAGCCTGCACAGAATTGGCGCCTGGGGCCTTCCGGGGGCAGCCATGCCATGCTGCAAGCCCCCAGGCTGGCACCTGAGCCCAGCACACAGGCAGTGCCCATGGATGGCAGAAGCAAAGCCCAGGTCTCCCCGAGAACACAGAGCTAGGGACAGAGAGGTGAGGAAGGGCAGGGGCTACAGATGGCCCCTGGGCCTAACAAATGGAATTTTATGCCAATTCATCATCTCCGGTGGGGGCGGGCAACCTTGGCTCTGGATAGAGCCACGCCAGGTTCCAAGTGGAGTTGCCAGCGGCCTGGACAGATGGGCACCACCATACCCTCTCAGAGGGGAAACTGAGGCTTGGGGAGGTGACTTGATGTGCCCTGAGGACCGCCAGGAGGCGCAGTGAGAGGAGGGCTGAGTCCCAGGTCTCGGGGCTCCTCTGCCTGGGCCTCGGCTCATGGCCAAGGACCAGGAGTGGGGCCCGGGAGGGTCGGGAGGCTCCGAGGCAGCACTGCGGGGGCACCAGCGCTGCGAGGGCAACCCCAAGAAGGAGGGATGCCGCGTGTGGCTCTCTTCCCGCCCCAGGTACGTCCACTGGAGAGGGGAGACCCACCTCGGCCAGCGCCGCCCATGCCGCGGCCTTTCTGCTGCTTCTGCTGCTGCAGGCCTCCGCGGCCGCGGCCCTTGGCCACCACCTCCTCCTTGACCATGTCGATGATCTCGTCGGGGATGCGCAGGTACTTGATGGTGCTGCCGCGGATGTAGCACTCGGGCATCCGCCAGAACTTGTCCCCGTCCTGCGGAGAAGGGGAGCAGGTTATTAACTTACCACCGGGCCGTCTGGCCCAGCCCTGGGAGCGTGGGAGGCCCTGCAGATCCTGCCCAGCCTGCACCCCGTACCACCCCTGCAAGCTGCACAGTATCAGTCCCGGGACATACGTGGCAAGGGGTCCACCCGGCAGGCAGGATCTGTCCTGACCCCAGGCAATCCTTCACCCAGGAGCAAGGGTGGGTGTGGTAGGCGCAGCCCCCATTGTGCACCCACAAGGAAGACTGGCTCCTATCCTCTGCCCGTGGGCCTGGCTCAGGAGTGGCTGACTGGGCTCCCTCCAGCCTGGGATGGGGCTCACTCTGGTTGGGGTTCTTCACCTGCAGCCCAAAGCCCAGAGCGGGTGGGGGCCTCCCTGTGCACCAGACACAGCCGAAGCCCAGCTACTCCTCCTCCTGCCCCAGCCCCACCTCACTTCTGGAAGCCTCTGTACGTGCCCTGACTCATTCATTCATCTAAGTATCTCCTGACAGGGCCTGCGCTGGGTGCAGGGACATGCGAGCAAGCTACAGGCCTAGTGTGGTGGGTGAAGAGGGGCGGGAAATGGGGGGACTTGGGTCCTGCCAGGGTGGCTCAAGGGCGGCTCCCAGCGATGCCAGTTTTAGGAGAGCTAACCAAGACTGGAGAAATGGGGGCCTTGCAAAGACACAGACTCATGCTGCAATGCCTCCGAGGCCCCCACTGGGACAGATCGAGGGATTAGCAGGGGCCAGGGCCATTCCTACCATATCAGTTTCCCAGCCCCGCCCCACCACCCAGGTTCCTGGACAGACCCACACACGACGCCTGGATGGCCTTTGCCTCCGATGCCCTTTACAGTCAGATCACAGTATGTTCCAGCTTGGAACCCACCCAGGGCCCCCTCCAGCCTGGGGGCAAGGTCTAAGAACCTCAGCAGGGCTCTCTAGGGCCCGAGATCCTGCCCCACCCTGGCGGTCCTCTCCCAGCCCGACGACACTCCCTCCAGATGGAACTTTCTGTTTCCGGAACACACGCCATGGGCTTGCCCCCAGAACTTTGCACGTGGTTTTCCCACTTCTCATCTGGCTAACTTTGACCCCAAAAGGCCTTACCTGCCCGAATCCCCAAGTCCTCCTGTCAGACACTCTCCTCCACACCTGGGTGGGTGTGGCCTGGCCTAGCGCTAGGCGGGGAGGAACAGCCCCTTTGGGTGCTCACTCTCCCAGGAACCCCTCGAGGGCTCGTGGGGCGGACACACCATGGTTCTGTGGGGACTCAGGGCCTGGGCAGGTGACTTGGCGCCCAGCTCTCCCAGGCAGGGCCCAGAGGCTTCCTCGTGCAGGAACCTGGGCAGGGCCTGAGCTCACTGCAGGGAGGCCCCTGCCTCCTGCCCACAGCGCTCCAGAGGTCTCTCAGCCCCGGGTCTCTGCATCCTGCAGCCTGCCTCTGAGGGAGGGAGGGCCCCACTTAGATGGGGACGATGTGAGTTCCCATCGCCTCTCCTCCCAGCCACATGTGACGGCAGCATCACCGCCCGGCCACAGAGGCAGGCTGCTCAGGGAAAGCCATCCGTCCACTCGAAGCTGGAGGCAGAGGCCAAACCAACCCCTGGAGACCACACAGCCTCTGAATCAACAGGTTTCTCATGTCTAGGACCTGGAGGTGTCCACAAGACCGCACATGCTCACGCATGCAACACGCCTGGTGATTCCAATACCGGAAGTGGACAGAGCCCCGCTGGCCGCAGATGGGAGGCACGCGGTTCTGCACCAAGACACCGTCCGACACAGCCAGACTGGACCCACCCAGACGCCCTCCGACAGGCTATGGCACGAAACCCAGCAAGCAGCTTCTAGAGCTTCTAGCGCTGCTGCACAGCAGCCTCACCACCTGTCCCCACCCCGCCCAGCCCTGTGCTGATGAGAGGCCCAGTCCCGGGTGGGGGTGGCGGTCAGGGCAAGATACGGCCACTTCAGGAAGAAGCGCCTCCCCCCTCGAGCCCTGTTGTCCTGTCAAGGTGACCCCAGGCAGGCACTCCAAGCTCCCCAGCAGTTTCCTCCCTATACCATGGGGGGCTGTCACCCACAGGGAGACAAGACAGATGGGGTCAGGGAAGGTTGGTGGGAGGAGTCCAAGGGAGCCGCTGCCTTCAGCACCATCCCTGGCCTCCTCCTCAGTGCTCTGTGGGTCATCCCAGGGGCAGGGAAGGCCCGTGACGCCAGGGGAACCATCTTCCAGCCCCGGCCGACCCAGCAGCGCTCCTAGCCAGGCACTTCCCGGTCTTGGGCTCTGGCTGGTGGCTCCTGGCCCACCGGGCCCTGGCGCTGCTCCTGCCCACCGTGACCTGGGCATCCCGGACATCCCAGGGCCACAGTACCATGGCCCGCAGAGTGCAGGCAACATCCAGGCTGGACTAAAGGCAGCAGAGTCCGGGAGTCTCGGGCCTCCCCTGGAGGGGGCTGCCCCAACCTGAGCCACAGGGAGTCCCCAGTCCTAGGTCCTTCCAGGTCAGGGGTAGCACCAACAGACACACAGCAGGAAAGTCTCCCACAGGGTCAAAGTCCAGGGTACACTGGGAGACTTGGGCCTAGCTCACCCTGCCCTGTCCCTCCTGACTGACCCCTGGAAGGACGAGCAGTCCTAGGCGGCCTCCCCCACTGACTCCTCCCATGAGGCCCAGGGAGGGAGGGAGGAGGCTGAGTGTGCACCCCCTGCATCCCACCCCCGTTGGTGGGTGCAGCACCCACCCTGGACGTGCAGATGACTTCTCGCAGGTTAATGTTCATCCAGTTGTCGCAGCTCACCAGGTGTCCATTGTACGTCTCCCCATTTTTCAGCTCCACCAACTAGAAGAGAGACAGGCCAGAGGTTGGCTGTAGCCCTGGAGCCCTGCGCCATGGGCCCCTCAGGAGGTGTAGCTCTGCCCTGAGACGGACCACCACCTCCGGGCCTCAGCCCACAGCTCCCAGACCCCTAAATGGCCTTCCTTACAGGCGACAGGCTCTGCCTCCGCTAGACACTTTGCTGGCAGTTAGACAGTCTATCATGACGCCAACCTTTGTGCAATTAAAAAATGATACTGGGCCGGGCGCGGTGGCTCACGCCTGTAATCCCAGCACTTTGGGAGGCCGAGGCGGGCAGATCACGAGGTCAAAAGATTGAGACCATCCTGACCAACATGGTGAAACCCCATCTCTACTAAAATCAAAAAATTAGCTGGGCATGGTGGTGCATGCCTGTAGTCCCAGCTACTCGGGAGCCTGAGGCAGGAGAACTGTTTGAACCCAGGAGGCGGAGGTTGCAGTGAGTTGAGATAGGCGGAGGTTGCAGTGAGCTGAGATCGTACCACTGCACTCCAGCCTGAGCAACAGAGTGCCACTTGGTCTTAAAAAAACAAAAAACTAAGAAACACAGAAATGTTTAAAGGAATAAGTGAGACAATGGTGATGGTGGCCACTGATCCAGGGTGGCTGGGGGCCAGGTGGGCACAGCTGGGCTGGTCCTGGCAGGCACCCCCACAACACCAGATATTTGGACTTCGGTGTTCCACAAATGCTGTTTTTTACTGCAATAATTACTCATCTATTTTGGTATGTTTTGAGAACAAAGATAAGTAGCAGATCATTCTGAAGATATGCTGCTGTTAGGAAAAGACTGAGATTTTTTGGTGTCTTTTATGAGACAGGGTCTTGCTCTGTTGCCCAGGCTGGAGTGCAGTATCGTGATCATGGCTCACTGCAGCCTCAACCTCCTGGGCTCAAGCCATCCTCCCACCTCAGTTTCCCTAGTAGCTGAGACTATACGCGCACACTACCACACGTGGTTAATTTCTTTTCCTTTTGTAGAAGTGGGGTCTCACTGTTGCCCAGACTGGTCCCAAACTCCTGGGCTCAAGTGATCCTCCTGTCTTGGCCTCCCGGAGTGCTGGGATTATAGGCATTAGCCACCACACTCAGTCCAAGGCTGAGATTTTCTTTTGAGATGGAAGTTTCTCTGTTGTTGCTCAGACTGGAGTGCAATGGTGTGATCTCAGCTCACTGCAACTTCTGCCTCCCGGGTTCAAGTGATTCTCCTGCCTCAACCTCCCAAGTAGCTGGGATTACAGGCACCTGCCATCACGCCCAGCTAATTTTTTAGTACAGATGGGGATTTCACCATGTTGGCCAGGCTGGTCTTGAACTCCTGACCTCAGGTGATCCACCTGCCTTGGCCTCCCACCAGGGCTGAGATTTTTAAATGACTCAACTTAGGCATCTGCCCAAGAGAAATGAACACAGGCAACCATACAAAAATGTGTGCGTGAACGTTCACAGTGACACTATTCGCAATAGCCAAAAAGGGGAAAGAGCCCAGATGCCTATCAGCAGACGAACACATAAACAAAATGTAGGCCGGGCGTGAGCCTGTAATCCCAGCACTTTGGGAGGCCGAGGCGGGCGGATCACGAGGTCATGAGATCGAGACCATCCTGGCTAACACAGTGAAACCCCGTCTCTAGTAAAAAAAAAAAAATACAAAAAAAATTAGCCAGGCGTGGTGGCGGGTACCTGTAGTCCCAGCTACTCAGGAGGCTGAGGCAGGAAAATGGCGTGAAACCGGGAGGCGGAGCTTGCAGTGAGCCCAGATCACTCCAGCCTGGGCGACAGAGCTAGACTCCCTCTCAAAAAAAAAGAAGTGGTAAGTATCCGCTCCACGGAGTATCGTCTGGCTATAAGGAATGAGGCACTGACACAGGCCACAGGGTGGATGAACCTCAAAAACACGGTGCTGAGTGACAACCACCAGGCTCGAAAGGCCCCATGGTCTCCGTTCGCATGCATGGGAAATATCCGGAATAGGCAACCCCACAGAGACGGCAGCTGCCTCATGCTCATCAGGGGCTGGGGCTGGGAAGTGACTGCTGATGGAAATGGGCTTTCCTTTTGCGGAGATGGAAATGTTCCGGCCTAGATAAAGGTGGTGGTTACACAACCTGTGACTGCACCAAATGCCACTAAATTGTGCACTTTAACTGAAGTGTTAGTATGTAATATTATCCTTTTTTTTTTTTTGAGATGGAGTCTCGCTCTGTCACCCAGGCTGGAGTGCAGTGGCACGATCTCAGCTCACTGCAAGCTCCGCCTCCCGGGTTCACGCCATTCTCCTGCCTCTGCCTTCCGAGTGGCTGGGACTGCAGGTGCCCGCCATCACGCCCGGCTAATTTTTTTGTATTTTTAGTAGAGACGGGGTTTCACCGTGTTAGCCAGGATGGTCTCGATCTCCTGATCTCATGATCTGCCCGCCTCGGCCTCCCAAAGTGCTGGGATTACAGGCATAGAGCCACCACGCCTGGCCAATATTATCATTTTTTGGAGACAGGGTTTCACTGTCACCCAGAGACCTGCAACCTCAAATGCCTCAGGCTCAGGTGATCCTCCTGCCTTAGGCTCCCAACTAACTGGAACTACAGGTGCACGCCACTACACCCAGCTAATTTTTATATTTTATGGAGAGACGTGGTTTCTCCATGTTGCCTAGGCTGGTCTCTGAACTCCTGGGCTGAAGCCATCCTCTAGCCTCAGCCTCCCAAAGTGCTGGAATTATAGGCCTGAGCCACCATGCCCAACCTGAAGTTCTTTTTATTTTTTTAAGTGACAAGGTCTTGCTATATTGCCCAGGTTGGATTTGAACTCCTGGGCTTAAGTGATCCTTCCACCTCATTAATTTTCTTTTTCTAGAGACAAGGTTTCACTCTGTCGCTCAGACTGGAGCGCAGTGGTATGATCATAGCTCACTGCAGCCTCAAACTCCTGGGATCAGTCGATCCTCTTGCCTCAGTCTCCTGAGTAGCTGTGACTATAGGCACACACCATCTCATCTGGCTAATTTTAAGTTTTTCTTCTTGCCCAGGCTGATCTCGAACTCCTGAGCTCAAGCGATCCTCCTGTCTTGGCCTCCCAAAGTGCTGGGATTACAGGCGCGAGCCACTGCAACTGGCCCATTAAATTTTTAATAAGTATGTATGTATTACTCTTACAAGCAGCAGAAATGACAGGAGTGTGGACACTCCTGGGGAGGGAGAAGAGAGCGAACTGCCATGCTGGTGGACAGGCAGGCCAGGAAGCCATCTGCTCAGCCACCGCCCCTGTGCTGAGGCTGGCCCCCTCTCAAACAGGCTTTCCCAGACCACTGAGTACTCACCATGGGGTGATTCTGAGCCGTCTTCAGCAGTGACAAGGGAAGCTGAAAGGCAAATAAAGCCACATGATTTGTCTGTTTGACCAGCGCCTGGGAGCTCTGGTCTTGAGTCCCACCCACGACTCATAGATGGTGCGGTGCGGTTGAGGGGGCACAGGAGTGCGTGTCAATCACCCCCCGCTGGAAATGCCATTTCCTCACTCTGCCCAGCCCTGGAACACACACCTGCCTCTCAGATTAGGAAGAAAAGCCTCACACACCCTCCCTACTCCCGTAGGTGGCCACCACCTGCTCTTGGTGCTGAACACTCTGGTCAATTTTTTTTTTTTTTTTTTTTTTTTTGAGGCGGAGTCTCGCTCTGTCACCCAGGCTGGAGTGCAGTGGCATGATCACGGCTCACTGCAACCTCCACCTCCCGTGTTAAGCCTCAAAAACAGCTTGCCTCAGCCTCCCAAGCAGCTGGGGACAACAGGCATGCGTCACCACACCCAGCAAATTTTTGTATTTTTAATAGAGGCAGGGTTTCACCATGTTGGCCAGGCTAGTCTCAAACTCCAGACCTCAGGTGATCCACCCGCCTCGGCTTCCCAAAGTGCTGGGATTACAGGCATGAGCCACCGTGCCTGCCCTAATGCTTGTATTTTAAGCTCAAACTGGTATCTCTGAGATGCATCCACGTTGATGAGGTTACTCTGAGTATGGAGTTGAGGACACTACAGCTTGGAAACCGAGGAACTTGCCCAGTACTATGGCGCTAGGAGGAGACAGAGCTGGCCTGGTCCTGTCTGTCTGAAGCAAGCACAAGCCCGTGCCTTGCAGGGCAGCCCCAACTGGCCCAAGACTGACACCGCCAGGCCCCAATGCAGGGGTCAATCCCATCAGAGAAGGCCACATCTGAGCTGGTTTTATTTTTATTTTTTTAGATGAAGTCTTGCTCTAAAAATACAGAACTTTGCTGGGCACGGTGGTGCGCATCTGTAGTCCCAGCTACTTGGGTGCTGAGGCAGGAGGATTGCTTGAGCCTGGGAAGCAAGCCTGTCACCCAGGCTGGAGTGCAGTGGTGTGATCTTGGCTCACTGCAACTTCCACCTCCCGGGTTCAAGTGATCCTCCCGCCTCAGCCTCCCAAGTAGCTGGGATTATAGGGGTGCACCACCATGCCCAGCTAATTTTTGTACTTTTAGTAGAGATGGGGTTTCTCCATGTTGGCCAGGCTGGTCTTGAACTCCTGACCTCAAATGATCTGCTTGCCTGGTCCTCCCAAAGGGCTGGGGTAACAGCATTGAGCCATCACCCCCTACCTGAACTGGGTTTTTTTTTTTTTTTTTGAGACGTAGTCTCGCTCTGTCGCCCAGGCTGGAGTGTAGTGGTGCGATCTTGGCTTACTGCAAGCTCCGCCTCCCGGGTTCATGCCATTCTCCTGCCTCAGCCTCCCGAGTAGCTGGGACTACAGGCGCCCGCCACCACGCCCGGCTAATTTTTTTTTTATTTTTATTTTTGTATTTTTAGTAGAGAGGGTTTCACCGTGTTAGCCAGGATGGTCTCGATCTCCTGACCCCGTGATCCACCTGCCTTGGCCTCTCAAAGTGCTGGGATTACAGGCGTGAGCCACCGCGCCCGGCCCTGAACTGGGTTTTCAAAGACAGGAAGTCACCAGGTAAGGTGAACTTTCAAGATTTTTTTTTTTGGTGGCGACAGGCTTTTACTATATTGCCCAAGCTGGTTTTGAACTCTTGGCCTCAGGGCATCCTCCCATCTCAAGCTCCCAAGTAGCTGGAATTATAGGTATGCACCACCACACCTGGTTTCAAGATGTTTTTTTCTATCATTACTGAATTTCTTTATTATGTCAAATATGTAGTATTTCTATTACTGGGGGGAAAATCAACACTTTCATTTTGGAAACAGAAAACTCAACCCGTACACTGGGAGCTGCCTCGGGTGACGCAGGGCTGTGCTGGGTGCGGGGTCCTATAACATGCCCGTTCTAGTACTGCCATGAGGAAGGCCCCAGCACCAAGGGGCCCTGACGAGACAGTGCCTCACGGGACACAGGCTTCACCTAGCCCTGTCCTGGTGACTGGAATTCCAGGTGGCCCTGACCCCAGAGGCCTTTGCTGGGAGTCCTGCCCTGGCCACCACCCTAATCCACAGTGTGGCTGCTTTTCCAGGTGGTGTGAACTTGAAGGCCTCTCCCTGTGGAGGCCGGAAATGGCCCTCAACCCTGGCGGGGTGGCTCCCCGATGAAAGGAAGGGGTTGGGGAGGGAATCCTACATCCCACAGCCCCTTCCTGAGAAGAGCTGCCCAGGGGAGGTTGGTGCCAGCAGGAAGCCAGGCCCAAGCCCACTTCCTGCACCGGCTTCCTGGAAGAGCCAGATAAGGGGGAAGAAAGGGCCATGTGGCCCCGGGGCAGCTGCTCGGAGAGGCAGGGGAGGAGGGCTGCGGGCGGCTGGGTGTGCATCTGACTGGGTGCCACCAGCCACAGAGAAAACACAGGAGCCACAGACTGGCACACGGGTCCCATGCCCAGGTCGCCCTTTACTGTGAAGACGCCGTGGGTTTTCCTCAGCAAGCCTGTTTTCTTTCTCTAGTCCGTAACAGGAATGGGACCTGGGACGTCCTCCTGGATCACCAGGAAAGGCGCAGAGGTCAGGCTAGCCCTTAAAGGCCCACCTCTCATTCTGCAGAGGAGGTGCCAGCGCCCACAGCAGAAGTGACCTGCCCAGGGACATCCAGCAAGGCCCTGGCAAAGCTGCCCAGAGGCAGATGCCCTACTGTCAGCAGGTGGCTTGTAGACACACCTTCCATGAGACAGACCCTCTTGGGCCACCACCTGGTCTCAGCGACCAATAGCACAGCCTGGGAGGACCCACGGCCTCCTTGCCTGTCACCTGCAGTCCCATCCAAAAAGCAGCAGAAAGAACATCTGAGAAACAAAGAGAGCTGGTGGGATGGCCACGGAGGCTCTCGCCTGTAATCTCGGCACTTTGGGAGGCTGAGGCGGGCAGATCACCTGAGGTCAGGAGTTCCAGACCAGCCTGGCCAACATGGCAAAACCCCACCTCTACTAAAATACAAAAATTAGCTGGGCGTGGTGGTGGGCAACTGTAATCCCAGCTACTCAGGAGGCTGAGGCAGGAGAATCGCTTGAAACCAGGAGGCAGAGGTTGCAGCAAGCCAAGATTGCGCCACTGTACTTCAGCCTGGGCAACAGAGCGAGACTGTCTCAAAAAGAAAAAAAAAAAAAAAAAGAAAGACTGGCTAGGCGCCGTGGCTCATGCCTGTAATCCCAGCACTTTGGGAGGCCGAGGTGGGCGGATCACGAGGTCAGGAGTTCGAGACCAGCCTGGCCAATATGGTGAAACCCCATCTCTACTAAAAATACAAAAATTAGCCAAGCATGGTGGCACACACCTGTAGTCCCAGCTACTTGGGAGGCTGAGGCAGAAGAATCGCTTGAACCCAGGAGGCAGTGGCTGCAGTGAGCTGAGATTGTGCCACTGCACTCCAGCCTGGGTGACAGTGACACTTCATCTCAAAAAAAAAAAACAAAAACAAAAACAAAACCCAAATAGGGTTGGTGCAGACCCGCTCTCACAACGCTCCCCAGGCCCGCTATAGAGTCAAGGCAGACAGGCTCTGCCACACTGGCCGCCACACCCATTCCTGCCACCTGACCTTTGCTTCTGCTATTGCCTCTGCCTGGGGTGACCTTCCCCAGACCTTCCCGTGGCTGCTGAAACGTCACCTCCTTTGGCCAGGGCCTTTTAATGGCCACCCTCTGCCTCGTGGGTGTTTGTTTCCATCATAGGATGCAGCCAGTCTTTAATTACCTTGTTTATTACCTGTGTCCCTCGCTAGCCTGGAACACTCAAAGTGGGTATGGACTTTGTCCAGGGCCAAGCACAAGGCCAGGCACATGAGAGGGACTCGGTAAATATTTGCTGAATAAATACACAAGAAAAATGCACACACTACCCAGGAAGGCATGCAGGGAAGGCAGAACACTCGCCCCACCCCACGGGTAAGGGAAGGAGTGGCTGCGGGACAGGGAGCTGCCTGACTCCCAGGCTCTCCCAGGCTGCAATGGCCTGGGGCTGTGACCATATATCTTGATTTCTCCTACATCCTCATCTCCAAACTCTGTTGGAGAGAGGTCAGAGGAAGGGGTGGATCCTCAAAATCTTAAAAGAAGATACATCAAAGTGCCAGGTGAGGCCGGGCACAGTGGCTTGTGCCTGCAATCACAGCACTTTGGGAGACTGAGGTGGGAGGATCGCTTGAGCCCAGGAGTATGAGACCAGCTTGGGCAACACAAAAGATTCTGTCTCTACAAAAAATCTAGAAATTAGCCAGGTTTAGTGATGCATGCCTGTGGTCCCAGCTACTTGGGAGGCTGAGGTCAGGTGGGAGGATCACAGGCCGGTGAGGTTGAGGCTGTAGTGATTGTGCCACTGCACTCCAGCCTGGATGAGAGTGAGATCTCAGCTCTGAAAAACAAAAAAAGTGTAGAGTGCAGTGGCTCACGCCTGTAATCCCAGCACTTTGAGAGGCCAAGGTGGGTGGATCACCTGAGCTCAGGAGTTCAAGACTAGCCTGGCCAACATAGTGAAACCCGATCTCTACTGAAAATACAAATTATCCAGGTGTGGTGGTGCGTGCCTGTAATCACAGCTACTTGGGAGGCTGAGGTAGGAGAATCACTCTCCGAGAGGTGGAGGTTGCAGTGAGCTGAGATTACACCACTGCACTTCAGCCTGGGCGACAGAACAAGACTCTGTCTCAAAAAAATAAATAAAATGAAATAGAAAAAGAAAAAAAGTGCCAAGTGTGATGGGAGAGGCCCCACCCTGGTTTATGGAAGGTCACAAGAAAATTCAGAAAAGAGACTTTCTCTGGGCTTTCTTGGAGCATCTGGAATCTGGTTCTCAGGTCTAGATCCACGAGGACCTAAACCCAGTGCCTCCTAATTCAGGAAGCTGTCCAGGACTGCCCATCCCTGCTGCTAACCTAGGCCACTCCTTCTGGCCCTGCCCTGACGACAGGGAACTGGAAGTGTGTATCCTGTGATGGCTTGTCCATTCTCGGCCACTCCTCCAGGAAACAGCTGGACAGCCAGGACTCTGGATGTTCAGAAGGTGGGAAGGGGCTGAATGAATGAGTTCATACTTTGCCCACGCACCGTTCTACACACTGGGAATCTAGTCGGAAGAAAAACGAAGATCCTGCTCCCACAAAACTTAACACAGGGATGGATCCTTCCAGCTCTGCCCAGTCTTACATGCGAACTCTGCCCTCTAAGTACACGGCAGAGAGGGACAGGCTCTCTGAATCCTTGCACTTGAAATCGCCTCTGCAAAAATTGTAACAGGAAATTATGACAGTGAAAAGAGATCAGACCTAACCGACTCCATTGTGCTTCTAACCTTTATGCCATCCTTGCTTATTCCTAGGTATAGGCCAAACTAACCTTGGGAAGGGATTTAGTTTATAGTTTGACTCTGGAACAAAATTGGTAATAGCCCTTTCCCGAAAAGACCCTCTTCTTGCCTGGGGACCAGTCTGCCTTTGTAGGACTAACAAATAAGCTACAAGATTAGAAATTACCATTTAGGGGTCATACAGCCTCTGGCTGCAAGAGTCTGAAACTCCCCAAATTGCTCCTTGGGATAACATCACTATTATAAAATCTAAGATCAGTGCTTGAGATATTTTGCAGACCCTGTACTTGACGGATCAGCTGACACTACCCAGACCAGTAATCTGGCTCAACCAGTCCTGCGATCCCACCCAGGAACAGAAGACAGCAAGAAAACCTCACTTCAACACTCCTGTCGATGACTCCATCTCCAACCTCAGGAAGCTCCAACCAATCAGCACCCCCCACTTCCTGAGCCCCTACCCACCAAATTATCTTTAAAAACTCGGATCCCCTAATGCTCAGCGGACACTGATTTGAGCAATAATAAAACTCCGGTCTCATGCATAGCTGGCTCTGTGTGAAATACTTTTTCTCCATTGCAATTCCCCTGTCTTGATAAATCTGTCTAGGAGGCAGGCAAGGTGAACCCATTGGGTGGTTACACACTGACCAGCCGGATTTAGGGAGAGTTCTCACTAATCCACAGTTCTGATGCAGCCACCCCTGGGGGACCCTCCTGGTTACTGAATCTCCCACTGTCTCACAGAGTCTGGAAGTCACATCCCCAACAAGGGCCTTGGTTTCTCTCATTGAAAAAAGAAGGACCAGATGCTGATGGGCCAGGAAACTCCCAGCTCTGAATTCCTTTTCCGATCTGCACACTGGGGGACACGGGCACTTTCTAGCCCAGATCCAGAACTTCCAGAATCATAAACAATGTGGCCCTGCAGAGACCTGGGCCGCAATTTTTCCTTCTTTGTACTGGGAGGATGTACTTTGTCCACCCCTAGCTCAAAACGCCCCCTTCCGCTGGAATGACATGCTATGTGACCCAAGGAGAAACACCACACCCCAGCACCAGGCCTGCTTTTCAGCCAGAAACCAAGAGGCCTAGGAGGCTGTGCTGCTAGCATCTTGCAAGCTCTGAAATTCCTAAAACTAAGTTTCACAACTCAGACTGGCCCCCTACTTCCCAGCACTCTAGTTTTCAATCAGGGAGGTCAGACTGGGCCCGAAGCGTAAGGGACCCCTTCCCTGCCCAAAAACTCTCTGCTGCATTTGGCGGATCCCCACCTTTTTTTTTTTTTACTTCAGTTTCCCCACCTGCAAACTGGGAAAACTAACTAAGGCGAGGCCACTGTACTGTGGATACAAGTCCGTGCAACCCTAAATCCCAGACACGAACGTGGTAGAGCCACCTGCAGTCTCCGGCCTCAGTTTCCCAGCCTCGTGCCGGGGGGCGGGACTCGAGGCTCGGACCTTACGTTCGCCCCGCGCCAACCAAGCCCACAGCGCCCGCCCGCAGGGATCCCAACGACTGCTGTTCCCGCCTCCCGGTGAGACCCCGCAGTTGCCCTGCCCTCACCATGGTGCCGGCGGGGACCGGGCTCGCCGGCCACTTCCGCCGCCGCCGCTGCACACGCTCCCGGCGGTCGTCGCCGCGCCGCGCGCCACTAAGCTGAAAGAAAGTGGCAGAGACGCAAGCCAGTCAGCACCGGGCTCGAAGGGCGGTCAACCAATCCACGCGGAGTAGGGCGGGGCCCGCGGGGCGAAAGGGCGGGGCGGGCCGTGTTCCCGCCGGAGGAACGAGGACGAGAGCCGTAAAGTGCCGCGGCTTGTAATGTAAAAGGAGGCGGAGCAACGCGCGCCGGCGCGGGGTGCATTGTGGGGAAATGCGTGCGCAGGTGAACCCTTCGTCGGTCTCCTGGGCTCCACGCTGTGGGCAAAGCCAGTTAATGCCTTTCGTTTGCAGTAGAGAGAGAGAAATCGAGGCTTCGTGGGTGATTGGGCCGTGCCTGATGTTGCCCTTCCGACTCCTAGTTTTCTGATTCTGTAATTATCCAGGGAACATCATTTAGTAGGTTGGAATCCTGACCACGACCCTCGGGGCCTCAGTTTGCTCCCTGTAAATAGTAGTGTCTGCTCCAAAACGTTGCTTACTGTAAGGATGAAATGAATGAAACCATGTAAAAGCACTTAAAACAGCATCTGGCACATATTAAGTACTTATTACCTACTCTGTGCCTGCTTCTGCTCACAGAAATGAACAAAACACAAAATTCGTGGCCCTCAGGGAGACAGACAGTAAATAAAGTAAATAGGCGAATGCTATTAGTTTTCTGGGGCCTGCTGTAACAAATGCCCACACACTGCGAGGTTTAAAACAACAGAACGTGATTTTCTCACAATTCAAGAGATCAGAATAATGAAGTGAGGTTGTCAGCACGGTTGGCTCCCTCTGGAGGCTCTGAGGACAATCTGTGTGTCCTATGCCTCTCTCCTGGGTTCTGGTGGCTGCTGGGAATCCTTGGAGTTCTTGGCTTGTAGATGCAGCCTTCCGCGTTCTGCCTTTGTCGTCACTTGGCCTTCTCTGTGTGTCTCTGAGTCTCAAATGTATCTCTCCTTTTTTTTTTCTTTTTCTTTTTCTTTTTTTTTTTTGTAGTAGAGACAGGGTCTCCCTATGTTGTCCAGGCTGGTCTCGAATTCCTGGGGTCAAGCAATCCTCCCTCCTCTGCCTCCCAAAGTGCTGGGATTACAGGCGTGAGCCACCGAGCCCGGCCGCTCCTTTTTCTTGTAAAGGACACTCCTTTCTCTTATTAAGTCCACCATAAATTTCAGGATAATGTCATCTCAAGATCCTTAATTACATCTGCGAAGACCCTATTCTTTTTTTTTTTTTTTTTTTTTGAGATGGAGTCTCATTCTATCACCCAGGCTGCAGTGCAGTGGTGCGATCTCAGCTCACTGCAACCCCTCCCTCCTGGGTTCAAGGGATTCTTCTGCCTCAGCCACCCGAGTGGCTAGGATTACAGGCACATGCCACAATGCCCAGCTAATTTTTGTATTTTTAGCAGAGACGGGGTTTTACCATGTTGGCCAGGAGCTGGCCTCAAACTCCTGACCTCAGGTGATCCTTCCACCTTGGCCTCCCAAAGTGCTGGGATTACAGGCATGAGTCACCACGCCCAGCCTCGTTTTTTTAATGACTGATGCTATTTATTGACATTATTCATAATATCAAAAGACTGAAAGAAACCCAGTGCGACCAAATAATAGAGTAATACAGCTATAAAAAGGAATGAAGACAATCTTCATATACTGACATTGAATGGTGTCTGGATATATTAAGTGAAAAAAAACCAAGGTAGAGAACAGTTTTTACAATATGTCATCTTTTGTGTGCAAAAAGAGAAATACATGCATGTGTATGCGTATATATATTTGCATGTGTGTATATATATATATATATTTTTTAACCACACCAAGCACGTGAACCAAATTTGCTTATATTTTTAATAAGAAACATAAAGGCCAGGCTCAGTGGCTCACGCCTATAATTGCAGCACTTCGGGAGGCCGCGGTGGGCAGATCACCTGAGGTCAGGAGTTTGAGACCAGCCTGGCCAATATGTTGAAACCCCATCTCTACTAAAAATACAAAAAAATTATCTGGGCATGGTGGCGGGCACCCGTAATCCCAGCTACTCAGGAGGCTGAGGCAGGAGAATTGCTTGACCCTGGGAGGTAGAGGTTGCAGTGAGCCAAGAACGTGCCACTGCACTGCAGCCTGGGCGACAGAGTGAGACTCTGTCTCAAAAAAAAAAAAAAAAGAAAGAAATGTAAAAAGTACGAACCAGGCCAGGAGCGGTGGCCCATGCCTGTAATCCCAGCACTCTGAGAGGCTGAGGTGGCTGGACCACTTGAGCCCAGGAGTTCCAGACCAGCCTGGGAAATACAGCAGCAAAACCCTGAATCTACAAAAAATGCAAACAAGTAGCCAAGTGTGGTGACTGTGCATGAAGTCTCAGCTACTCGGGAGGCTGAGCAGGGAGAACTGCTTGAGCCTAGGAGGCAGAGGTTGCAGTAAGCTGTGATCCTGCCTCTGCACTCCAGCCTGGGTGACAGAGCAAGACACTGTCTCAAAACAAACAAACAAACAAAAGAAGCATGAACCAAAATATAGGCCAGGCACGGTGTCTCACACTTTAATCCCAGCATTTTGGGAGGCCGAGGCAGGTGGATCACCTGAGGTCATGAGTTCGAGACCAGCCTGGCCAACATGGTAAAACCCCATCTCTACAAAAATACAAAAATTAGCTGGGCGTGGTGGCGTGTGCCTGTAGTCCCAGCTACTCAGAAGGCTGAGGCAGGAGAATCACTTGAACCCGGTAGGAGGAGGTTACAGTGCATGCCATTGCACTCCAGCCTGGGTGACAGAGCGAGACTCCATCTCAAAAAAAAAAAAAAAAAAGTAACCTGGGAGAATAAGGGAACAAGATGAAATCATAAGAATGAAAGCCAGACTTCTTTCAGTGTACCTTATTGTCTAGTTTCAACTTTGGAACCATAATTAAAAATAAAAGTCAAAAGGAAAAATCAAAAGAAATCCCTAAAAATGGAAACAAACAAATGAACCTCACTGTATATCAAGTTGCAAAGACCCTATTTCAATTACAGTCACATTCACAGCTACCAGCAGGTTAGGATTTGGGTATACGTGTGTGTGTGTGTGTGTGTGTGTGTAAATTTTTTTACGACTGCGTCCCTCTTGCCCAGGTTGGAGTATAGTGGTGCCATATGGCTTATTGCATCCGCAACTTCCTGGGGTCAAGTGATCCTCCCATCTCAGCCTCTGAGTAGCTGAGACTGCACACAGGTGTCACCGCCACGCCCAGCTTATTTATTAATTTAATTTATTTATTTATTCATTTTGTAGAGATGGGGGTCTGCTTGTTGCGCTGCCCTCACCGTGCTAGCCTCCAACTCCTGGGCTCAAGAGATCCTCCCACCTTGGCCTCCCAAAGTGCCAGGATTATAGGCATGAGCCACCATGCCCAGCTGGGATATATATTTTTAGGGGCTACTACTCATTACATGAAGTATCAGCTGTGGTAGCTTTAAACATAGGCATTTATTTGAGTAGTTTACTTCTCCACAGTGACATGCCTATAGTTTTTTTTTTTTTTTTGAAACAGAGTCTCATTCTGTCACTCAGGCTGGAGTACAGTGGCGCGATCTCGGCTCACTGCAACCTCCACCTCCTGGGTTCAAGCGATTCTCCTGCCTCAGCCTCCCAAGTAGCTGGGATTACAGGTGTGCACCACCACACACGGCTAATTTTTGTATTTTTAGTAGAGACGGGGTTTCACCATGTTGGCCAGGCTGGTCTCAAACTCCTGACCTCAGGTGATCCACCTGCCTCGGCCTCCCAAAGCGCTGGGATTGCAGGAATGAAGCACTGTGCCCGGCCAATGACATGCCTATAGTTACATACACTTGCAAGCAGGACTATAACCTGAATTCCTAGAAGAGGCTTATCTAGGTGCCAATCAAAGTTTCCATCCCCTGGCCACATGCCTTGACTTTCAGGCCTACAAATGAGCAATAGGGGACCTCATAAAGTGACTCCTTGTATCCCAGCCTCCTGAGTCTCAGCACTGCCCTGAGAGCCTTTTCTTACCAAGTCCAGGGTGAGGAACTTCTGGCTGAAAGGACCCTATGCCTCTCAGAGCTGAACTGGGGAACCCTTGTTCAACTTCTCAAAGATTTTCCTGCTGGGCATGGCGGAGCACGCCTGTAGTCCCAGCTACTCAGGAGGCCGAGGCAGGATGATTGTTTGAGCCCAGCAGTTCGAAATCCCAATTCCCTGATCCTTCTGACTGGCACCACATCCAGGTGGAGTGGACTCTGGAGGTCTGAGAAAGCCCAGGGAGCCTTATAAGAGGAAGCCAGGCCAGGCGCAGTGGCTCACACGTATAATCCCAGCACTTTGGGACGCCGAGGTGGGAGGGGATCACTTGAGCCAGAAGTTCCAGACCAGACTGGGCAACATAATAAGACCTACGTCTCTACTAAAAATTTTAAAATAGGCCAGGCATGGTGGCTCATGCCTGTAATCCCAGCACTTTGGGAGGCCGAAAGTTCAGGAAAGTTCAGGTTCAGGACCAGCCTGGCCAACATGGTGGAAACCCTGTCTCTACTGAAAAAAAAAAAAATAATACAAAAATTAGCTGGGTGTGGTGGTGCGCCTGTAATCCCAGCTACTCGGGAGGCTGAGGTGGGAGAATTGCTTGAACTAGGGAGGTGGAAGCTGCAGTGAGACCAGATTGCACCACCGCACTCCAGCCTAGGCAACAGAGCAAGACCCCATCTCAAAAAAATAAAAAGAAAAGAAAAGGAAAAGAAAATATGGCGAAACCCCATCTCTACTGAAAATACAAAAATTAGGCTGGCGCGGTGGCTTACGCCTGTAATCCCAGCACTTTGGGAGGCCGAGGCGGGTGGATCACCTGAGGTCAGGAGTTCAAGACCAGCCTGGCCAAAATGGTGAAACCCTGTCTGTACTAAAAATACAAAAATTAGCCAGGCGTGGTGGCGGGCGCTTGTAATCCCAGCTACTCAGGAGGCTGAGGCAGGAGAATCGCTTGAACCCGGGAGGCGGAGGTTGCAATGAGCTGAGATCGCGCCATTGTACTCCAGCCTGGGTGACAGAGCGAGACTCTGTCTCAAAAAAAAAAAAAAAAAAAAAAAAAAAAAAGATTAGCTGGGTGCAGTGGCCTGCGGCTGTAGTCCCAGCTACTTGGGAGGCTGAGGCACGAGAATCACTTAAGGCCGGAAGGCGCAGTTTGTAGTGAACCGAGATGGTGCCACTGCACTCCAGCCTGGGTGACAAAGTGAGACTCCATCATAAAAAAATAAAATAAAATAAAAAGGAAAGAAACAGGGTCTATGAGGTGTCCCAGCATCAACATGGCGATGAAGGTAGCAGCAAACCGCATGTTGGGTCATCCTTTCTGACTTTTCTACATGCAGTCTTTCTTTTTTTGCACAACTTGCAAACTCCTATTCATCGTTGAAACCTCTGCTTCGGTGTCCCCTTGTGGCAGCCAGTGGTTACTGCAGTTTTTTTGTTTGCCCTTTCAACAGTAAGGGTGGCCAATCAGCGTTCCCCATCCCCCTGGCTACAGGGATTGGTTAGAGAAAGAGCACGGAATTTACCAAGGCCAATGAGATTCTCCCCTGGGAAGGATACCGAGGGCTGGGAGGGAGAAGAGCTGGTTCCTGGGGAGTTAAAGGGAAAGTCCAGCACCCCTTAGGCTCTGTCCTCTGGAAGAAGCTTTCTGCAGAAATAATCCAGCAGACACAAGACAACGGAGGTACTCGGTGGAAAGGGAAGTATGGTTTGAGCCCCTGGATCCAGCTATAGTTGAAGCCACAGCTATGATGTTGCACTTAAATGAGCCCAAGAAGTTTTTTTTAATTGCTTCATGCACTTGGAATTTGCAGTCTGTCCCTGGCAAAAGAGCCAGTACTAATGCATATCTGCTCTGTGAACTCTTCCTTAGCTGCCCTGCTCAAAAGCTAATCATTCCTTCTCTTATACTTTGAACTTTAGTACCCTCCACTGATTTCTATCATTGCCTGGTTTACGCCATGTTGTAATTGCTTGTTTCAGCCCTCTCAACTTTGACTTGTAGGAGCAAGGACCTAAGAAGTTTCCTGGGGCTCTATTTGGGGCTGTTCAGGACAGTTTACCCTCCCCTATCATCATGAATGCATGACCCAGGCTGGGGCAATCAGAAGGCTTCCCTGGCTGGCTGAGCATAGTAGCTGATGCCTGTAATCCCAGCACTTTGGGAGGCCGGCTGGTGGATCACCTGAGCCCAGGAGTTCGAGACCAGCCTGGGGAACATAGCGAGACCTCATCTCTCCAAAAAAAACTTAAGAAGAATTAGCTGGGCGTGGTGGCACGTGCCTGTAATTCCAACTACTTGGGAGGCTAAGATGGGAAGATGGCTTGAGCTTGGGATTTCGAGGCTGCAGTGAGCCGTGATCATGCTACTGCACTCTACCCTGGGTGACAGAGCGAGATCCTATGAAAAAAAAAAAAAATCTTCCTTGGGATGGTTTTGGGATTGCAGAGCTGGAGTGATCAGCGATCACAGTCAGGTATAGCCATGGCCATTTCTTCACTGCAGAGTCATGGCCGTGTCTAAGCCTGAGCCCAGCTGTATCTGATGCTTCATAAATCTTCATTCTTCCGTATTCCACTAACCAAAATCCTGTTCTGGATCCAGGTTAAATTATATTTCTGACCGGGCACAGTGGCTCACACCTGTAATCCCAGCAATTTGGGATGCCAAGGCGGGTGGATCACCTGAGGTCAGGAGTTCGAGACCAGCCTGGCCAACATGGCAAAACCCTGTCTCTACTAAAAATACAAAAATTAGCCAGGCGTGGCGGTGGGTGCCCGTAATCCCAGCTACTCGGGAGGCTGAGTCAGGAGAATCACTTGAACCCAGGAGGCAGAGG
This sequence comes from Pan paniscus, assembly GCF_029289425.2. Classification (NCBI taxonomy): domain Eukaryota; kingdom Metazoa; phylum Chordata; class Mammalia; order Primates; family Hominidae; genus Pan; species Pan paniscus. Next base: position 23,190,566 of record NC_073269.2, read on the forward strand.
TTGCAGTCAGCCGAGATCACGCCATTGCACTCCAGCCTGGGCAATAAGAGCAAAACTCTGTCTCAAAAAAAAAAAATTGTATTTATTCCAGCAGAAACCTAAGAAGTCTAGACCAATGTACGTCTCCAACTAACAAAAATACCCTACCCACTACTAAAAAAAAAAGAACAGCATAAAAGCCAGTACTGGCAAGGTTGTGATGAAACTGGCAAACATGTTTCCTTTTAAATGGGAAAAAAGTTGGTATTATATCTCAAAAGCTATAAAAGTATCACACCCTTCAGCTCAGCAATCCATTTCTGAACATTTCTACTAAGGAAGTCTTTCGGGTGAAGGGAACCACCATGCCAGGGCCTCACAGCAATATCGCCAATTCTAAAAGAGCAATATTTTGCTGGGCACAGTGCCTCACACCTGTAATCCCAACACTTTGGGAGGCCAAGGCGGGTGGATCACCTAAGGTCAGGAGTTCAAAACCAGCCTAGCCCAACATGGCAAGACCCCGTCTCTACTAAAGGTACAAAAATTAGCCAGCCATGGTGGCGTGTGCCTGTAATCCCAGCTACTTGGGGGGCTGAGGCATGAAAATCGCTTGAACCTGGGAGGTAGAGGTTGCAGTGAGCTGAGATCACGCCATTGCACTCCAGCTGGGGCAACAGAGTGAGACTCCATCTTAAAAGTAAATAAGTAAATAGCAGGTTTTTTAAAAAAAAATTAGCTGGGCCAGGCGAGGTGGCTCACGCCTGTAATCCCAGCACTTTGGGAGGCCAAGGCGGGAGGATCACGAGATCAAGAGATCAAGACCATCCTGGTCCACATGGTGAAACCCCATCTGTACTAAAAATACAAAAATTAGCTGGGCATGGTGGTGATCACCTGCAGTCCCAGCTGTTTGGGAGGCTGAGGCAGAAGAATCGCTGGAGTCCAGGAGGTGGAGGTTGTAAAGAGCTGAGATCGCGCCAGTGCACTCCAGCCTGGGCAACAAGAGTGAAACTCCGTCTCCAAAAAAAAAAAAAAAAAGGAAACGCAGACACCCTCCTGGGTTGCGCTTCGCTGGTCAAGGCAGTGACCCTCTCCCATCCAGGGAACCAGGAGCCTCACATGGATCAGGCCCTTCCTGATCCATGGCCACCTGAGCTGAGCTGAAACAAAATATCATTTGTACCTTGCCCAGTGCATTCCTGGGGTGCAGGCAACCAAAGAACAGAGGTTCATTTGCCCCTGTCCTTGGCCGCCTTCATATTCCAGAGTCAGAAGAAGCAGAGATTCCTCAAATGGGTTTTGTTTTGTTTTGTTTTGTTTTTGTTTTTTTTATTATTTTGAGACGGAGTTTCGCTCTTGTTGCCCAGGCTGGAGTGCAGTGGCGTGATCTCAGCTCACTGCAAATTCTGCCTCCTGGGTTCAAGCGATTCTCCTGCCTCAACCTCCTGAGTAGCTGAGATTACAGGCATGTGTCACCACGCCCGGGTAATTTTGTATTTTTAGTAGAGACTGGGTTTCTTCATGTTGGTCAGGCTGGTCTTGAACTCCCGACCTCAGGTGATCCACCTGCCTCAGCCTCCCAAAGTGCTGGGATTACAGGCGTGAGCCACTGCACCCAGCCATGGGGTCTTTCTTTCTTTTTTTTTTTTTTTTTAAGACAGAGTCTCAAAAAGACCCCCTCAAGTGGGGTCTTGAAACTTCCTCCACTGTCCACCTGCACCCAGTGGCCTGGTAGAAGTTCCTTAGATGGGCACGGAGACTGCTGGATCCAGCCCCCCTTCGTCCTGCACACATCTCTGCCCCCGCGCATTAATTGTGCACCTACTGTGTGCTGGCACAGACTAAAGGGAAAGAAGACCCAGCCTCAACGTTCAAACTACTCCAGGCGAAAAGAGGGAGAGGCAGGAGTGGGGAGTGGAGCAGTAAATATACCCTCCAAGGGGCGGGCCAGGGCTGGATGTGGGAGCAGGGGCCATGGGCAGTGGCTGACCACCAAAAGCACATCTGTGGGCCTAGTCTTTTTGTTGTTGTTGTTTGAGACAGGGTCTCACTCTGTTGCCCAGGCTGGAGTGCAGTGGCAAGATGGTAGCTCAGGCCAGGTGCGGTGGCTCACGCCTGTAATCCCAGCACTTTGGGAGGCTGAGGTGGGCAGATCACTTGAGGCCAAGAGTTCGAGACTAGCCTAGCCAACATGGTGAAACCCCATCTCTGCTAAAAATACAAAAATTAGCTAAGTGTGATGGCGCGTGCATGTAATCCCTGCTACTTGGGAGGCTGAGGCAGGAGAGTCACTTGAACCTGGGAGGTGGAGGTTGTAGAGAGCCAAGATCACACGACTGCACTCCAGCCTGGGCAACAGAGTGAGACTCCATCTCAAAAAAAATAAATAAATAAAAGGATCATAGCTCACTGCAGCATTGAACTCCTGGACTCAAGTGATCCTCCTGTTTCAGCCTCCTGAGAACCTGGGACCTGATGAGCTCGCTACCACCTTCGGGTGATTTTAAAATTTTTTGTAGAGATAGGGTTGCACAGCCTGGTCTTGAATTCCTGGACTCAACTCATCCTCCTGCCTCCAACTCCCAAGTATGAGCCTTGTCTTCTAGCCTGAGCTCCCCAAAGGCCTCACTATCTCCAGACACCGCCTGGAGAAAAAGGACACATTCATCCTTTAAGAATGCATGTCTGGGCCGGCCACGGTGGCTCATGCCTGTAATCCCAGCACTTTGGGAGGCCAAGGCAGGTGGATCACCTGAGGTCAAGAGTTTGAAACCAGCCTGGCCAACATGGCAAAACCCTGTCTCTACTGAAAATACAAAAAAGTAACCAGGCGTAGTGGCAGACAACTGTAATCTCAACTACTCGGGAGGCTGAGGCAGGACAATTGCTTCAACCTGGGAGGCAGAGGTTGCAATGAGCCGAGATCGTGCCATTGCACTCCAGCCTGGGTGACAAGAACGAGACTGTGTTTAAAAAACAACAACAACAACAAAGAATGCATGTCTGCCCAGACATCTCTCCCTACCATGGCCATGAGGCCCCCTGCAGTCCTCAAACTGGGCTTGGTTTACTCTGACAGAGCCAAAAGGACAGAGCCCTAACGCAGAGCCGTGTGGTCCCCATGAGCTCCAAATCTCCCTCCCTTCCAAGGCCACTCCTATTAGCAACTGGCAAAGCCCAGAGAGGCTTGGAGCCCCCAGGGGCAGGATCTGAGTGCTGGTGCAGAGTCCATGAGTCCTGCCTTTCCCCACCTGGCTCCCTAGGGCTTGGGTTCAGGGTGGCCTTAGTCCTCAGAAGCTCCCCAAACTTCCCTGGGTTGTGGAGGTGGGAGGCTAGAGAAAAATGTAGCTTCTGCCCAGCGCAGCGATACACATCCGTGGTCCCAACTACTCGGGAGGCTGAGGCGGGAGGATCACACGAGCCCAGGAGTTGTGGGCTGTAGCGCACTGTGCTGATTGGGTGTCCACATTAAGTCTGGCATCAATATGGTGACCTCCCGGAGCAGGGAACCACCAGGTTGCCCAAGGAGGGGTGAACCAGCCTAGGTTGGAAACGGAGATGGTCAAAACTCCAGTGCTGATCCGTAGCGGGATCATGCCTGTGACTAGCCACTGCACTCCAGCCTGGGCGACAGAGTGAGACCCTGTCTCTAAAAAAGATAAATTTTAGGCTGGGCAAGTGGCTTATGCCTGTAATCCCAGCACTTTGGGAGGCTGAGGCAGGCGGATCACTTGAGGTCAGGAATTCCAGACCAGTACGGTGAAACTCTGTCTCTACAAAAATACACACACACAAAAAATTAGCCAGGCGGTGAAACTCTGTCTCTACAAAAATACACACACACACACACACAAAAAAAAAATTAGCCGGGCATGATGACCTGCGCCTGTGGCCCCACCTACTCCGGAGGCTGAGGCACAAGAATTGCTTGTACCTGGGAGGTGGGGTGAGCCAAGATTGCACCACTGCACTCCAGCCTGGGTGACTGAGCAAGATTCTCTCTAGAAAAAAAAAGAGATACATTTAAAAAATGCAGCTTGTTTTGCAAACCAACATCCAGCTTGGCAGGTTTTGCTCTATTTAGCGTTTTTTTGTTTGGTTGGTTTTTTTTTAGATAGGTATTGCTCTGTTGCTCTGGCTGGTCTCACACTCCTGGCCTCAAGCAATCCTCCCACCTCACCTTCCCAAAGCGCTGGGATTACAGCAGGGGTCCCCAACCCCTGGGCTAAGGACTGGTACCAGTCTGTGGCCTGTTAGGAACCAGGCCGCACAGCAGCAGGTGAGCAGCGGGCAAACCAGTGAAGCTTCATCTGTATTTACAGCCAGTACCCATCACTCCCCAGTATCTCCTGAGCTCCGCCTTCTGCCAGACCAGCAGCAGCAGCATTAGATTCTCATAGGAGTGTGAACCCTATTGTGAACTGCACATGTGAGGGATCTAGATTGTGCACTCCTTATGATAATCTAATGCCTGATGATCTGAAGTGGAACAGTTTCATCCTGAAAACATCTTCATCCCCCCCAACCCCCAAGTGCATGGAAAAATTGTCTTCCACAAAACCAGTCCTTGGTGCCAAAAAGATTGGGGACTGCTGGATTACAGGCATGAGCCTCTGCGTCAGGCTTCACAGCATTGTTTTTTGTTTGTTTGTTTTTTTGAGACAGAGTCTCGCTCCGTTGCCCACGCTGGAGTTCAGTGGTGCGATCTCGGCTCACTGCAACCTCCACCTCCCAGATTCAAGCGATTCTCCTGCCTCAGCCTCCTGAGTAGCTGGGATTACAGGCATGCACCACCATGTCTGGCTGATTTTTGTATTTTTAGTAGAGATAGGGTTTCACCATGTTTGCCAGGCTGGTCTTGAACTCCTGACTTCAAATGATCCACCCGCCTTGGCCTCCCAAAGTGGTGAGATTACAGGTGTGAGCCACCGTGCCCGGCCATTTATTTTATTATTTATTTATTTTTATTATTTTATTTTATTTTATTGAGATGGAGTCTCGCTCTGTCTCCCAGGCTGGAGTGCAGTGGCGTGATCTCGGCTCACTGCAAGCTCCGCCTCCCGGGTTCACGCCATTCTCCTGCCTCAGTCTCCTGAGTAGCTGGGACTACAGGTGCCCGCCACCATGCCCTGCTAATTTTTTGTATTTTTAGTAGAGACAGGGTTTCACCGTGTTAGCCAGGATGGTGTTGATCTCCTGATCTCGTGATCCGCCCGCCTCGGCCTCCCAAAGTGCTGGGATTACAGGCGTGAGCCACCGCGTGTGGCCTATTTATTTATTCATTGAGACAGAGTCTCGCTCCGTCGCTCAGGCTGGAGCGGAGTGGTGCGATCTTGGCGCACTGCAATCTTTGCCGCCTGAATTCAAGCGATTCTCCTGCCTCAGCCTCCAAAGTAGCTGGAATCACAGGCATGTGCCACTGATACGGGAGTGCTGGGATGGGGAGAGCGTGGTGCCTTTAAATGATAGGGAAGGGAAGTGCGGGGTAAAGGAGGGCCTGGTCCCTGGCTAGGGCTCCACCCCCAGAGACCTAGGTGAGGATCCGCACTCCCGCCTTCGTGCCCAAATATTGCATTTTCCAGGACCACACTGGCCCGCCACGCCCCCATCCTGTGCCTATAAAAACCCGAGACCCTAGCGGGCAGACACACAAGCTGCTGGACCTCTTGACGTACACATCCATGGAAGAAGATACAAGTGGCTGGACAGCGAGAGGACGTCGAGGGAGCACGCTCGCGGAAGGGCACACTGGCATGCGGACGGGTAGTCGACCAGTGGAACTAGGCTGAGTTTGGCCTGGGCAGTCAGAGGAGAGCTGGGGCCGCCTAGCGACCCAACTGCAGAGAAAGACCATCTCCCTTCTGGCTCCCCCATCTACTGAGGGCTACTTCCACTCAATAAAACTTCATACTCATTCTCCAAGCCCAGGTGTGATCTCATTCTTCTGGTACACCAAGGCAAAAAACCCCAGGATACTAAAATCCCTCTGTCTGGGCTGGGCGCAGTGGCTCATGCCTGTAATCCCAGGACTTTGGGAGGCCTAGGTGGGTGTATCACTCGAGGTCAGGAGTTTGAGACCAGCCTGGCCAACCTGGTGAAACCTCATATCTACTAAAAATAAAAAAAATTAGCCGGGTAAGGGTGCGGTCACCTGTAGTCCTAGCTACCTGGGAGGCTGAGGCAGGAGAATCACTTTGAACCCGGGAGGCGGAGATGGCAGTGAACCAAGATCACGCCACTGCACTCCAGCCTAGGGGACACAGCGAGACTCTGTCTCAAAAAAAAAAAAAAGAAAGAAAAGAAAAGAAAAAAAATAAAAGAAATCCCTCTGTCCTTGTGACAAGGTAGAGGATCTAATTGAGCTGGTAAGCTGCCTATAGATGGCAAACTTAAAAAAACACCCTGTAACACATGCCCCCTGGGGCTTCAGGAGCTGTAAACATTCACCCCGGACACTGCTGTGGGGTCAGAGTCCCACAGCCTGCCCATCTGTATGCTCCCCTAGAGGTCTGAGTAGAGGAGCACTTCAGAAGCAAGCCACACCCCCATCACCCACCCTGCGAGGGGAACAAGGGAATCTTTCCCGTTTCACCACCATGCCTGGCTAATATTTTTTGTATTTTTAAGAGACAGGGTTTTCCCATGTTGGCCAGGCTGGTCTCGAACTCCTGGCCTCAAGCAATCCACCTGCCTCAGCCTCCCAAAGTGCTGGGATTATAGGCATGGGCCACCACACCCAGCCACAGTCATCCAATTCATAGAGACAGAAAGTGGAATGTTGGGTGCTAGGGGCTGAGGGAGGGGAATAGGGAGGGAGCGTTTAATAGGTATGGAGCTTGTTTGGGAAGAACAAGTTCTGGAGATGGATGGTGGTAATGGTTCCACAACAATGTGAACGTACCTAATGCTACCCAAGGGTATGCTTAAGATGGTAAATTTTATGTTATGTACATGTTACTACAAACCACCCCCCCCAACCCCGGCCGAGGCGGGCAGATCACTTGAGGTCAGGAGTTTGAGACCAGCCTAGCCAACATGGAGAAACCCCATCTCTACTAAAAATACAAAAATTAGCTGAGCATGGTGGCGTGCACCTGTAGTCCCAGCTATTTGGGAGGCTGAGGCAGAAGAATGACTTGAACCTGGGAGACAGAGGCTGCAGTGAGCCAATATCGTGCCACCGCACTCCGGCCTGGGTGACAGTCTCAAAAAAAAAAAGTTCCTCCAAGTTGGGCATGGTGGCACATGCCTGTAGTCCCAGTTACTTGGGAGGCTGGAGTGGGAGGATGGCTTGACCCCAGGGGGTGGAAGCTGCAGTGAGCTGTGACTGTGCCACTGTGCTCCAGTCTGTGAGACAAAGCAAGATCATATCTCAAAAAACAAAAACATGGCCCAACATGATTAAGGCTACGAGTGAACATTAGCCTTTACGCCAGTCATTGGGGCAGTGGGGCATGACTCAGTTTCTCCCCATCACTGCTGACTCTACATGTTTTCGTTCCTCCCATTGCAATTGAGGAAACTAAAATCCACTGTCACTTCCCTCTCGCCTTCCCTCTTCTAGCAACGCACATACTCCACACCAGGCACGTATGACATATTCAGGTTATAAAACCTGCCTTTGGGTGAGTGGTTTTTTTGTTTTGTTTTGTTTTTTCTGAGACGGTGTCTCGCTCTGTCGCTTAGGCTGGAGTGCAGTGGCACGATCTCAGCTCACTGCAACTTCCACCTCCTGGGTTCAAGTGATTCTCCTGGCTCAGCCTCCCCAGTAGCTGGGACTACAGGCACGCGCCACCACTCACTGCTAGTTTTTTGCATTTTTAGTAGAGACAGGGTTTCACCATGTTGGCCAGGCTGGTCTCGAATTCCTGACCTCAAGTGATCCGCCTGCCTCGGCCTCCCAAAGTGCTGGGATTACAGGCGTGAGCCACTGCGCCTGGCCAGGTTAGTGTTTTGATCTGCTCTTTTCTCCCACTTGGCTTGGACCTCATTCCCTGGCCAGCTCAGACAGCTCTCTGATGTTCTGCATTCTACCTGAAGCTGCTAAAGACCAAAATAGCCACTGAGCGTGTGACCTGGGGTGTGGGCTTCCAAACAGGGCTCAGGGGCAGTCTAGAGAACTCTGCCCTTGGTGTTGGAGGAATTCGGGGGTGGAGCCAGTAAACACCATAGTACCAGCTGGGCACGGTGGCTCATGTCTGTAATCTCAGCACTTTGGGAGGCCAAGGCAGGCAGATCACCTGATGTCAGGAGTTCAAGACCAGCCTGGCCAACATGGTGAAACCCCATCCCTACTAAAAATGCAAAAATTAGCCGGGCACGGTGGCAGGCGCTGGTAGTCCCAGCTATTCAGGAGGCTGAGGCAGGAGAATCGCTTGAACCCAGGGGCCGGAGGTTGTAGTGAGCCTAGATCGTGCTATTGCACCCCAGCCTGGGCGACAGAGTGAGACTCTGTCTCAAACAAACAAACAAACAAAAAACCATAGTGTCTTGGCGAATGATGGCAAAGTCAAAGTGGAACGGGCTATCAGTGAACCACACAGTCAGGAGTTCTGGCTCATGCCTGTTATCCCAGCACTTTGGGAGGCTGAGGCAGGAGGATTGCTTGAGCCCAGGATTTCAAGACCAACCCAAACAGGCAACATAGCAAGACCTCGTCCCTACAAAAAATATAAAAATTAGCCGGGCATGGCAGCACGCGCCTGTAGTCCCAGCTACTCGGGAGGCTGAGGTGGAAGAATTGCTTTAGCCTTGGAGATTAAGGCTGCAGTGAGCTGTGATCGCTCCATTGCTCTCCAGCCTGGGCAAAAGAACAAGATCCTGTCTAAAAAAAAAAAAAAAATTCGTGACCCAAGTCCAAGGTCCAGTCCTGTTTCTGAAGATGTGGCCAGAAACTCAGCTTTCATTTTCTACCTGTTTTTAGAGGAATTCTGGTCTCTGATGAATGTTGGCAGAATGTGCCTGGGGATGTGCTGGGTGTTGAGACGCAGCTCTAACAGAACAACACTTCCTCCTCTAGAAGTTCTCATCTCTATGTCAGAGGAAATGGGAAGCCAACCAGAGAGGCTGTGACTATACTAAATGATTTCTGCTTAATAATAGCTGGGGAGTGGGGGGCGGAGGCGGTGGTTCATGCCTGTAATCCCAGCACTTTGGGAAGCTGAGAAGGGTGGATCACCTGAAGTCAGGAGTTCGAGACCAGCCTGGCCAACATGGTGAACCTCCCTCTCTACTAAAAATACAAAATTAGCTGGGTATGGCGGCACTCGCCTGTAATCCCAGCTACTTGGGAGGCTGAGGTGGGAGAATTGCTTGAACCCGGGAGGCAGAGGTTGCAGTGAGCCAAGATCACACCACTGCACTCCAGCCTGGGTGACAAGAGTGAAACTACGTCTCAAATAAATAAATACATATATAATTTCTGCTTAAGAATACCTGGGGGACTAAATAATCTGTACAACAAACCCCATGACACGAGTTTATCTATATAACAAACCTGCACATGTACCCCAAAACTTAAAAGCTAAAAAAAATTAAAAATGATTTCTGGCCAGGTGTGCTGGTTTACACCTGTAATCCCAGCACTTTTGGGAGGCCAAGGTGTGCGGATTGCTTGAGCTCGGGAGTTCGAGACCAACCTGTGCAACACTATGAAACCCCCATCTCTACAAAAATACAAAAATTAGCTGGGTGTGGTGCCACACACCTGTAGTCCCAGCTACTCAGGAGGCTGAGATGTGAGGATCAGTTGAGCCCTGGAGGTCAAAGTTACAGAGCTATGATTTTGCCACTGCACTCCAGCCTGGGTAACAGAGTGAGACCCTGTCTCCAAAAAAAAGAGAGAAAAAGGAAATTATTTCTGAGCTTTATTGCTATGAAGAGGATGGAACCAGGGAATGAGATGGAACCACTGGGGGGTAGCAGTGAGGTCATTTCAGCCAAGGAGGGCCAGAAGGAACCCTCAGAGGAGGTAATAGGATAGCAGGGAGGTGATAGCCAGAGAAGGCCCCAAGGAGAAAGTGACAGTTCACCCCTCGGAGGAGGTGACAGCCAGGACAGGAGGAGGGCCCCTGGGAGGAGGCGACATTGGAACACTGGAGCTGAGGCCTGAAGGAGGCCAGCTTCGCAGGTACCTGCGGGGTGTGTTCCGGCAGAGGGAACAGCAGGTACAATCGCCCTCCCCCATTAGCCTCCTAGGACCATGGGGGCCTGCAGAGAAACTTCTGGCACCACACAAATGTGGTTGCCGTGTTTTTCCTTTTTTACTCTGTCCTCCCCCACCCCCGCCAACTTCCTGGCCTGAATGCTGCTCCTGTGACCCCTTGAGGCGAGTGACCTCGGGGAAGTGGCATTCTGTGCCTCAGTTTCCTTATCTGGAAAACGGGCCTTGCTCGTGGGGACTTCCCTCCCTAATTCTGGGCAGTATGCATGCATAGGGCAGGCCCTCGATGAACCCTTGCAGAATAAAGGACCGGCTCATCCCCAGCACCTGGCTCAGTGCGTGCAAGCGGCTACACACTACGGCATAAGATGTTCCCATTTTGCAGACGGGGAAACGGAGGCTGGGGAATACCGGGCCTAGCCGACGGGGGCGGGGCGCAGGGCGCGCACGCTGCGTCTCGGGCCCGGGGGCGCGCACGCCGAGCGGCCGACCGGGGGCGTGGCCGGGGGCGTGACAGGGGCGTGGCCTCGCGCGGCCGAGAGGCTGCAGCGGCAGCAGCTGTCGTGCCAGTCGCAACAGAAGCAGGTCCGAGGCACAGCCCGATCCCGCCATGGAGCAGCCGAGGAAGGCGGTGGTAGTGACGGGTACGCTGGCTGATGGGGGCTGTAGCGGCAGCGGCCGGGGGCAGAGGCGGGGGCGGCTCCGGGACTGCGGGGCCGAGAGAGGCAGGTGCTGGAAGTCCTCTCAGATTTGGAAGGTGTCATCACCCGCGGGAGCCCCGCGCAGCCCAGGCTTCCTGGAAAGTGGAGGAGGAGGAGCCTTGGGGGTCCCAGGGTCGGGAGTCAGGGCAGTCAGGCGCGGGGCTTGGGGGGCCGGGCAAAAGCCCGGCGCTGCGCAGGCCCCCCTGGCGTCCTTTCCTCCCAAGGTGGGGATGGTGACCCTCCTGGCACCTGCCTCCTCTGTCTGGCCTGCGGGCTGGACTGGACCCTTCCTCCCTGCCCCTTCCGAGGTCCAGCCTGTCCCCACACCGCTCCCCCAACCCCTGGCCCCAGGGGACAAAGGCCGATTTGCGGGCAGGAAGTGTCCCAGTGACAAATGAACCTCCCAGTCACTGTTCGCCGCGCCCTGCGCTCCTGGGGGGCTACTCTTCCAACGCAGGGGCAGGTGGGGGTCCGGGGACCTCGGGCTCTCCCAGCTGTCCCAGGGACTGTCTTCAGCGGAAACCCTTTTGTGTTTTGTGCCAGGGCTATTTGTTGGTGAGTCAGGGCCCCTGCTGTCACCGACTCCCCCCCACCCCCAAACCAACTGTTTCTCCTCCCTGAGACTCCGCCTCGGGGCCACGTGGGGCGCCAACTTCCGCTGGGGCCTCAGAGTCAAGGAGTGGGGGGGGTCATTTTGACCTGCTGTCTGGAGGGGTCAGAGTGGGAAATCCAGCAAAGGTGCACACAGGTGTTTTGTGGCTGTTGAAGGGAGGTTGAGGCTGATCCAGGAGATTCAGGGAAGAAGGAAGAAACAAGGCACCTGCTTAACAGGTGTGTATAATTGGGAGGAGGGTCACTGCCCCCACCCCTTCCAGCCTTCCTTTATCTGGTTATTTATTCCAGCACTTTTTGCATGAGCTGATTACATCTTTACTGTCTCCATTTTGCAGAAAGGGAAACTGAGGCTCACAGAGGTCATCCGGTTTGTAAGGGGCTGAGCTGAGACTCAAACTTTGGCTGTACAGAAGGATAGAGTTAGGAGGTCCCCTCCTGAGCCACAGCCCCTACCTGCTATCCCAGGCTACAGCATCTCTGCATAGCATTCATATCCTGTGGGATCACTGGCCCAGATGGACCGTATTTTTTTTTTTTTTTTTTTGAGACGGAGTTTTGCTCTTGTTGCCCAAGCTGGAGCACAACGGCGCGATCTCGGCTCACTGCAACCTTCGCCTCCTGGGTTCAAGCGATTCTCCTGCCTCAGCCTCCTGAGTAGCTGGAATTACGGGCACGCATCACTCCATCTGGTTAATTTTTTGTATTTTTAGTAGAAACGGGGTTTCACCATGTTGGCCAGGCTGGTCTCAAACTTCTGACCTCAGGTGATCTGCCCGCCTTGGCCTCCCAAAGTGCTGGGATTACAGGCATGAGCCACCGCACCCAGCCCCAGATCTGGATTTGAATCCCAGCTTTTTCACCTTCTTGCTGTGTGACCTTGGGCAGCTAGCTTCACCTCTCTGTGCCTCAGTCCCTGCTCCTGGAAACTGGGCCCAGGAAACACCCTTGCCTGAAAGGGGATGTGGCCAGGCTTAATGCCAGGAAGATCACTTAGCACAGCCTTGGGCGACTGTCGTGTTTTGGAAAGGGGGCCTGGAGTTTGAGCTAGCAGGGAGGAGGGTGACAAGGTGAAATCTAGACAGCCTGGAGGGCTCATTCCTCATTTGGTGCCGATTCAGGGCATTTTGGGACAGTGACACAATAATTGTAGGTTGAGTCAAGGGGACCAGAGGAAGTGAAGACAGGATCAGGACCTTTTCGGAGGCAGAAGAGACCTCTGGCCCCTGGCTGAGCATGAGGGGCAGGTGGAGGTGAAGACAGGAAGGGACTCATTGACTTCAGAGCGGACAGGTGCAGGACGGCGGCTCTGACGGGCCTCCAGGTGCTCCCAGAACTCAGGACCAGGCCCCCAATGTTGTCCCTGGCAGCTGCGCCCTGAAGCTCCTTTCTTGCTTCTCCAGGTGGGAGTAGTGGCCAGGCCAGGGGCAGACTGGGAAGGGCCACTCTTGGGTAATATATTGCTTTTCCTGTTTTTTCAGGATTTGGCCCTTTTGGGGAACACACCGTGAACGCCAGTTGGATTGCAGTTCAGGTAACTTAGATCCAGAGGGTGGGAGTCAGGCTTGGAGCTGGGCACCCCCCAGAAAGTTATGGCATCCAAGAAGGTCCCCTTTTAACAAAAACTTTTTTTTTTTTTTTTGAGACAAAATCTTACTCTGTCACCCAGGCTGGAATGCAATGGCACAATCTCAGCCCACTGCAACCTTCGCCTCCTGGGTTTAAGCGATTCTCCCACCTCAGCCTCCAGAGTGGCAGAGATTATAGGTGGCTGCCACCACGCCCGGCTAATTTTTGTATTTTTAGTAGAGTCGGGGTTTCACCATGTTGGCCAGGCTGGTCTCGAACTCCTGACCTCAAGTAATCCTCCTGCCTCAGCCTCTTAAAATGCTGGAATTACAGGCGTGAGCCACTACGCCCAGCCAGCTCTTACAAAACGATGTCGGATCCACATCTCTTCCTGGATAGTAACCACCGGAGCACACATCTGTTGAGTGTTTGTACCCCAGCGCTCTGAATCCTCCCAACAACCCATGCATAGTACGTGTAGTTATTCTTGTGCCCACTTAACAGAATAGGAAACTGAGGCCCAGAGGAGGGATGAAGGGAGTTCTCCGAGGTCACACAGCCAAGAAATGGGAGTGGCATTGCCTCAGAAGTGGCCCTGGCCAGCGGCTACAGATCTGGGTCTGGAGGGCCAGGTGTGGATATAAACGTAGCTGGTTTCCAGGACACAGCTGTTTATGTGGTGCTGGCGTCTACTTTACCTAGGAATTATCCAACTCTAGGATCTCCCTCTTTTTTTTTTTTTTTTTTTTTTTGAGACGAAATCTCACTCTGTTGCCCAGGCTGGAGTGCAGTGGCGCGATCTTGGCTCACTGCAACCTCGCCTTCCAGGTTCAAGCGATTCTCCTGCCTCAGCCTCCAGAGTAGCTGGGATTACAGGCGCCCGCTACCACGCCTGGCTACTTTTTTCTATTTTTAGTAGAGACGGGGTTTCACCATGATGGCCAGACTGGTCTCAAACTCCTGACTTCAGGTGATCCACCCACCTCGGCCTCCCAAAGTGCTGGGATTACAGGTGTGAGCCACTACCCCCGGCCAGGATCTCCCTCCTTTTTAAAAATCTTTTCCATTGACTCAGACAAATCGTGACTCAGGTTGGTTTCTGAACAGCCAAAGTGAGAATTCTCTGGTATGTTTTAGGCAGGTAATTCATGGTTCAGGAAGGACCAGGCAGGAATATGTGGGGTGGGGTGGCAGGGGAACATATCTTGACCTTGTAGGAGGGGGTACAGTGAGCCTCGCTGTCATCTCCTCGCAGCTGGGGGAGGAAAAGATGGCATATTAGGGGCCGAGGGGGGCTGTCATTCCTGGTGCCCTGAAGAAGATGCCAGTCTGCAAAACCTTTCTAGTTTCTTTTCCAGATGGAGTATTTTGTAGGGACAGGCTGGGGAGCAATGCACAGAGAGAAAGACGGAAGTGTTTTCTCGTTATATAAATCAGATCGGCAGAGACCAGAGCCAAACCCCTGTTTATCCTAGCCTATGAGCTGCCTGATTTAAAGTAACCTCTGTTCCCATTCCAGAATCCTAGATTTGGAGAAAAATCTAAGTTGAAACCTCAGCGTGGCAGTCCCCAGCTGTACCCCCCATTTTTTAATCACCCCCTCACTCCCCAACTTCAGACCTCAAAGTTTTGGCTGTTTCCCTTTTTTTTTTTTTTTTCTTTCCTGCCCACTTCGTGAACGGGATGGAGGGACGGGGTCCCGGGACCCTGCAGATGGGAGCGTGCCCGAGGCCCTGCCTGCTCACCCGCTCCACGGAGAGCCAGACAAAAAGAAACAGCATGTTTCTGAAGACTTGTGTGTCAGGCTTTGTGCACATTTCAGACAGGAGCCTTCACGGGGCTGAGTGGACACAAAGCCGGGTGTCTGAATTCCTGGGCCCCAGACACTGATCTACATCTAAATAGAAGAAAAATCAATTAAACAATCTTTGGAAATCCCTCCGAGCTTCGGGGCTTCTCGGATGGTGAAGGATGGCAGGTTTTTATCTTGTGGCCAGAGAGGAAATAGCCCTTCTCCTTGGTTCTCCTCTCTCCAGACCTGCAGTTTCCACTTTTTGCTTTCTTTTTTTTCTGGAGACACAGTTTCATTCTTGTTGCCCAGGCTGGAGTGCAATGTCACGGTATCAGCTCACTTCAACTTCCGCCTCCTGGGTTCAAGCGATTCTCCTGCCTCAGCCTCCCTTAGTAGCTGGGATTACAGCTGCGCACCACCAGGCCCGGCTAATTTTTGTATTTTTAGTACAGACGAGGTTTTGCCATGTTGACCAGGCTGGTCTTGAACTCCTGACCTCAGGGGATCCGCCCGCCTCGGCCTCCCAAAGTGCTGGGATTACAGGTGTGAGTCACTGCGCCCAGCCCCACTTTTCACTTTCTTCCCAAAGTTTAGGACACAAGATTCCCCACCATTCCCCTGCCAAAAAGATGCCAACCTTCTTAGATCTGATTGTTTCACTTAAACAAAACAAAACAAAGTTTAACATATATACACCCAGAACACTCATTAGTGAAATTTTAGGCCTGACATGATGGCTCACGCTTGTAATCCCAGCACTTTGGGAGGCTGAGGCAAGGAGTTCGAGACTATCCTGGCCAACACAGCAAGACCCCATCTCTAAAAAAAAAAAAAATACAAACAGCCGGGTGTGGTGGCGCATACCTGTAGTCCCAGCTACTCGGGAGGCTAATATGGGAGGATCACCGAAGCCTGGGGAGGTAGAGGCTGCAGTGAGCCCTCATAGTGTCGCTGCACTCTAGCCCAGGTGACAGAGCTAGACCCTATCTCAAAAAAAAAAAAAAAAAAAGAAAAGAAATTTGGCCAGGCAGCGGCTCACGCCTGTAATCCTAGCGCTTTGGAAGGCTGAGGCGGGCAGATCGCTTGAGGTCAGGAGTCAAGACCAGCCTGACCAATGTGGTGAAACCCTGTCTCTACTAAAAATACAAAAATTAGCCAGAAGTCACTTGAACCCAGGAGGCAGAGGTTGCAGTAAGCCGAGATTGTGCCACCGCACTCCAGCCTGGGTGACAAAGCGAGACTCTGTCTCAAAAAAAAAAAAAGAAATTTTACATATGTGCACCCCCAAGGCCAGGTCAAGATCTCGAACATTCTCTGGTTCTTCCTCGCATTCTTCACAGAAGCCCCACATAGCCTCTCCCCCAAGTACTCCCAAGCCCTCCCGATGTAAACCGCTGCAGACTTTTTTGCGCCACTAGGTGAATTTTGCCTGTTCCATAAGTTGGCAGGAACAAGCAGCTTCCAGGTGCCACACCTCTGCGAGAACCGCCCCTGGAGTTGCTGCTTGGTTCCTTCCTGTCCTGGATTTGCCTGTTAGAAAGGTGTCACTGCTGGATGGGTTGAATCCATTCCTCCAAAAAATGTGCCCTGGAGTGTTGTTGGTGTAATGCAGGCAACTGTTGCCAGGCGTCACCTCCACCCAAAGATGGGTGTTTTGTTCTGCACTGTGGGTGGCAATTGCTTCCTGCCGTGACCGATTTTTCGGAAGCTCCTCATCCTTCAGGGACCCCCTAAGTACTTCTCTGTGTCTCTCCCTTCTTGCTCCCTCTGGGTCTCTCTCTGTCCCTTTCCCTTCTATCTGTTCATATCTGTGTCTCTCTTCATCTCTCTGTCTCTTCTGTCTCTCTCTCTGTCACTTTCACCTTCTCTATCTGTGTGTGTCTGTTTCTCTCTCTCTCTCTTTTTTTTTTTGAGACAGAGTTTCGTTCTTGTTGCACAGGCTGTAGTGCAATGGCACAATCTCAGCTCACCGCAACCTCCGCCTCCCGGGTTCAAGCAATTCTCCTGCCTCACCCTCCTGAGTAGCTGGGATTACAGGCATGTACCACCACGCCCAGCTAATTTTGTATTTTTAGTAGAGACAGGGTTTCTCCATGTTGGTCAGGCTGGTCTCGAACTCCCGACCTCAGGTGATCTGCCCACCTCAGCCTCCCAAAGTGCTGGGATTACAGGTGTGAGCCACCGCACCCAGCTGTTTCTCTCTCTTGTGTCTTTCTTCCTCTCCCTCTCGTCTCTTTCTGCCTCTCTCTCTCTGGGTTTCTCTGTTCCTTCCCACCTTGTCCCTTCTTTCTCTCTCCGTTTCTCTCTTTCTTGCTCTCTTTTTTTTTTGAGACAGGGTCTCACTCTGTCGTCCAGACTGGAGTGGAGTTCAATGGTCGCTTGAATGAGTGAGGTGAGCAATCTCAACTCACCTCATCCTTGACCTCCCGGGCTCAGGTGATCCTCCCGCCCCAGCCTCCCAATTAGCTGGGACTACAGGCATGCACCACCACACCCAGCTAATTTTTTTTTTTTCTTTCTTTCTTTCTTTCTTTTTTTGCAGAGATGGGATTTGGCCATGTTGCCCAGGCTGGTCTCAAACTCCTGGGCTCAAGCCATCCTCCTGTCTTAGCCCCCCAAAGTGCTGGGATTACAGGCATAAACCTCCATGCCCAGCCTTCTCTGTTTCTCTCTGTCTCCCTGTCTCTCTCTCTCTGGGTCTTACTATCTCTTCCCCTTTCTCTCTCTTTCTCTCTATCTTTGTTAATCTCCGTGTGTCTCAGTTTCTCTCCCTGTGTGTGTCTCTGTCTCCTTGTTTCTTTCTCTCTGAATCTGTCTCTTTCCCCTTCTCTCTCTCCCCATTTCTGTTTCTCTCTGACTCCATCTCTCTGTCTCTCCTTTTTTTTTTTTTTTTAGACAGAGTCTGTCTCACTCTGTCACCCAGGCTGGAGTACAGTGGTGCCATCTTGGCTCACTGCAACCTCTGCCTCCCGAGTTCAAGTGATTCTCCCGTCTCAGCCTCCCAAGTAGCTGGGACTACAGGTGCACGCCACCACGCCCAGCTAATTTTTGTATTTTTAGTAGAGACGGGGTTTCACCATATTGGTCAGGCTGGTCTCGAACTCCTGACCTCGTGATCCGCCTGCCTTGGCCTCCCAAAGTGCTGGGATTACAGGCATGAGCCACCGCGCCCGGCCTGTCTCCGTCTCTTCTGATCCTTTCTCTTTGTCCCCTGGGTGAAGTCATGCCCACAGCATAGGTGGAACTGTTTCCCACCCGCAGTGTTCAGGAGGTGGGAGTTGGTGGGGTACAGAGGGGACCCCCCCTTGTCTTTCCTGGGATGGCAGCTGCCCCCAGCACCCCAAGCAGGAGGCACCATGTGTCTCGTGTGTCCCGTCTCCCCTACCTCTCAGGGTGGACTGGGGCACTGGCTGTGTTTCTCTTCCGAGGAGGCACAGGTGGGTGTTAAGGGCTGGGGAGCTCCGGGGCTCGGGGCCATCTGGGGCGTCTCTTGCCAACGCTGGGTGAGGAGGACCCGGGTCACAGAACTTGGTAACATCACGGGACAATTGCTGCCACAGTGAGTCTAGACAGACCTGCTAAGGATATTACCAGGGAACAAAGAGGGTCTTTGTCGTGGGGTCAGGGGAATCGGTCAGATGAGGCTGCGTGGCGGGGTCCTGTCAGGTAGATGGGGTGTAGACAATGGGGCATCTGCCCGAGCCCCGTCCTTTCACAGTGTATGCTCTGATGGTGCATGAGGCCGGGTGTGCTCCCGGCAAAGTGATGTGGGACTTGGGGTGCCCTGCCCCCCTTCTCCTGGAGGAGAACCATCCAGCCCTTTTGGAACAGAGCGTGTTCAGAGGCTAAGACTTCAGCCAGATTACCAGCCACACACTTCCTTCTAGTGCCAGATACACTGTATGGCAGGTGGCTCCCTGCCGTTACCCTATTTAAAATTGAGTGATAATTTACATCAGGCAATGTGAACAGACCTGAAATTTCCCTATCACTTTGGTGAGAAACTTTTTTTTGTTTTGAGATGGGGTCTTGCTCTGTTGCCTAGGTTGGAGTGCCGTGGTACAATCATAGCTCACTGCAGCCTCGACCTCCTGGGCTCTGGCGATCCTCTTGCCTCAGCCTCCCAAGTAGCTGGGACTACAGGCATGCACCACCATGCCTGGCTAATTTTTTTAATTTTATTTTTTGTAGAGATGGGATCTCACTATATTGCCCTGGCTGGTCTTGAACTCCCGGGCTCAAATGATCCTTCCACCTCGGCCTCCCAAAGAAGCTGGGATTATAGGTGTGAGCCACCGAGCCCTGCCATCAGGTGGGTCTTGGCAAACACACACGTGAACACCTCTCTTGTGACTGCAGGTCTTGGGGTATGTGTATATGTTGACAGTGGTTTTCTTTCTTTCTTGTTTTTTTGTTTGTTTGTTGTTTTTTATTTTTGTTTTTGAGACAGAATCTCACTCTGTCATCCAGGCTGGAGGGCAGTGGCGCAATCTCAGCTCACTGCAACCTCCACCTCCCGGGTTCAAGTGATTCTCATGCCTCAGCCTCCTGGGTAGCTGGGATTCAGCTAATTTTTGTATTTTTAGTAGAGACAGGGTTTCGCCATGTTGGCCAGGCTGATCTTGAACTCCTGGTCTCAAGCAATCCTCCTGCCTCAGCCTCCCAAATCGCTGGGATTACAGGTGTGAGCCACCCACCCCTGACCCTATTTTTCTGAATACAGCTTTCCCTGTTGATTTTTAAAGTAACACATCCCATGAGACTCAAGACATCACCTTGTGCCCATTAGGGAAAAGACAGAAAAGAGGCAGATCTGTTGATATGGGACTATGGGTTGTTTTATTTTATTTTTTTTGATTTTGTAAAACACTGAAATGGTTTAAAAGTCAAAATCATGCGATGAGTTTTTTGCATAGAAGTCTCCCTCCCGTCCCCATCGCCGCTCCCATTCCTTCCTTGCCCAGAAGGTGGCACAGTCTCGCCACGGGTCATGCCGGGAAATCCCTCCAGGTTGGTCCAAACAGAGATTACTCATTCTTTTAAATATTTTAATTTTGTTTTTAATTTTGATGAAATCCAGTTTATCGATTATTTTTCGTTTATTGTCTGTGCTTTTCGTGTCATTTGGTGTGTGGGGGCTTTTTGGTCTTTTTTCGAGATGGGGTCTCACTGTGTTGCCCAGGCTGACCTCAAACTCCTGGCCTCAAGTGGTCCGCCCCAGTAGCTGGGATTACAGGCATGAGCCACTGTGCCTGGCTGCTGATTTGTTTTTTGTTTGTTGGTTTGTTTTGAGACACAGCGAGACTCTGGCTGGAGTGCAGTGGTGTGATCTTGGCTCACTGCAACCTCCACCTCCCAAGTTCAAGCGATTCTCCTGCCTCGCCCTCCCGAGTAGCTGGGACTACAGGCATGCGACACCACGCCTGGCTAATTTTTTGTGTGTATTTTTAGTAGAGACGGGGTTTCACCATGTTGGCCAGGCTGGTCTGAAACTCCTGACCTCAAATGATCTATCCATCTCGACCTTCCAAAGTGCTGGGATTACAGGCATGAGCCACTGCACCCGGCCTGTTGATTTGTTTTTAAGAGAAAAGAGCTCTGTGGGTCTCCTCTTGGAGATTAGGGGAAGACGCATTTATAAACGGTAAAATTTTCTCCTCTGGGACGTATTGAATATGAGGTGGGAAAACCAGGCTTCAGTGTAACGATCTCTCTCAATAGCAAGTATGTATTGACTGATCTGCAGTGCAGCAATGCCCCTACTTGGCATTTATGCCCCACCCATCAGCATGAGAAGTTTGCATGAGGACGTTCACTGCAGCTTGGCTTTACAGTAAGGAAAATTAGAAGCCACTTAGATGTTCCAATGTAGGGGAATGTTTAAATCCATAGTGACCAGTTTCTGAGGTGGAGTATTATGCAGCAGAAAAAAGGATGCGCTGAGATCTCCGTATAGTAATGTAGATAGTTCTCTGAAATAGACTGCTGAGTGGAGCAAACAAAGTTGCAGGATAAAATCAATGGCTGGGCACAGTGGCTCATGCCTGTCATCCCAGCACTTTGGGAGGCCGAGGTAGGAAGATCACTTGAGCCCTGGAGGTCAAGGCTGCAGCGAGCGCTGATGGCGCCACTGCACTCCAGCCTCAGTGACCAGAGCTGGACCCTGTCTCAGAATTGCTTTTTTACTGCCTATGAATGGAAAAGCAGCAGTAAATCTTTTTAAAAACTTTACTTTTGGCCGGGCGCAGTGGCTCACGTCTGTAATCCCAGCATTTTGGGAGGCCAAGGTGGGCGGATCATGAGGTCAGGAGATGGAGACCATCCTGGCCAACATGGTGAAACCCCGTCTCTACTAAAAATACAAAAATAAGCGGGGCATGGTGCCTGTAATCCCAGCTACTCGGGAGGCTGAGGCAGGAGAATCACTTGAACCCAGAAGGTGGAGGTTGCAGTGAGCTCAGATCGCGCCACTGCACTCCAGCCTGGGTGACAGAATGAGACTCCATCTCAAAAAAACCAAACAAAACTTTACTTTTAAGTGCTGTTGGACTTTGTCTCAATACAATTTTTAAAAAAGGATAAAATCAGGCCAGGCATGGTGGCTCTTGCCTGTAATCCCAGCACTTTGGGAGGCTGAGGTGGGTGGATCACCTGAGGTCGGAAGTTCGAGACCAGCCTGACCAACATGGAGAAACCCTGTCTCTACTAAAAGTACAAAATTAGCCAGGCGTAGTGGTGCATGCCTGTAATCCCAGCTACTTGGGAGGCTGAGGCTGGAGAATCACTTGAACCCAGGAGGTGGAGGTTGCGATGAGCCGAGATCTCGCCATTGCACTCCAGCCTGGGCAACAAGAGCAAAACTCCGTCTCAAAAAAAAAAAAAAGAAGAAGATAAAATCGATGTAAAAACAAGCCAGATGTGGTGGTACATGCCTGTAGTCTCAACTAAGGCTAAAGTGGGAGGATCGCTTGAGTCTAGGAGTTCAAGACCAGCCTGGGCAGTGTAGCAAGACCCCATCTCTAAAAGAAAAAATACTATGGGATTTCTCAGGTGTGTGAATAATAGATTAGAAACAAGTCTGCATGGGGCTGAGTGCAGTGGCTCATGCCTGTAATCCCAGCACTTTGAGAGGCCAAGGGGGGCTGATCACTTGATCTCAGGAATTGAAGACCATCCTGGCCAACATGACGAAACCCTGTCTCTACTAAAAATACAAAAATTAGTTGGGTGTTGGCCGGGCGCGGTGGCTCACGCCTGTAATCCCAGCACTTTGGGAGGCCGAGACGGGCGGATCACGAGGTCAGGAGATCGAGACCACCCTGGTTAACACGATGAAACCCCATCTCTACTAAAAATACAAAAAAATTAGCCGGGCATGCTGGTGGGCGCCTGTAGTCCCAGCTACTCCGGAGGCTGAGGCAGGAGAATGGCATGAACCCGGGAGGCGGAGCTTGCAGTGAGCCAAGATTGCGCCACGGCACTCCAGCCTGGGTGACAGAGTGAGACTCCGTCTCAAAAAAAAAAAAAAAAAAAAAATTAGTTGGGTGTTTTCCCAGTACTCGGGAGTACTGTAATCCCAGTACTCGGGAGGCTGAGGCAGAAGGAACTCCTGAGGCCGGGAAGCAGAGGTTGCAGTAAGACAAGATCATACCACTGAATGATTTTTGATAATCCATCTCAAAAAAAAAAAGAAAGAAAGAAACAGGTCTACATGATGTGTGCCCTGTCACCTCTGTGGTGTGAAGATGGGAATTAGTGTAGGTTTGTTGACGGAACGGATGGTGGGGCCTTTGAAAAATATAATTGTCTTTTTTTTTTTGAGACAGAGTCTTGCTCTGTCGCCCAGGCTGGAGTGCAGTGGCACAATCTGGGCTCGCACTGCAACCTCCACCTCCCAGATTCAAGCCATTCTCATGCCTCAGCCTCCCGAGTAGCTGGGAGTACAGGTGCGCACCATCACGCCCAGATAATTTTTGTATTTTTCATAAAGACAGGGTTTTTCCATGTTGACCAGGGTAGTCTCGAACTCCTGACCTCAGGTGATCCTCCCACCTCGGCCTCCCAAAGTGCTGAGATTACAGGCGTGAGCCACCGTACTCAGCCACCTCTCACTGTTATTCAACTTTTTCTGGGATACTGCTGAGTTACTTGGAAACAGGTTGAATCTTCTTTTTTTTCCTTGAGACAGAGTTCTACTCTTGTCACCCAAGCTGGAGTGCAGTGGCGCAATCTCCGCTCACTGCAATCTCTGCCTCCCAGGTTCAAGCCATACTCCTGCCTCAGCCTCCTGAGTAGCTGGGATTACAGGCACCTGCCACCATGCCCGGCTAATTTTTGTATTTTTTAGTAGAGATGGGGTTTCACCACGTTGGCCAGGTTGATCTCGAACTCCCGACCTCAGGTGATCCACCCACCTCAGCCTCCCAAAGTATTGGAATTACAGGCATGAGCCACCGGGCCTGGTTCATTTTTTTTTTTTGAGACAAGGCCTTGCCCTGTTGCCCAGGCCATAGCGCAGTGGTGCAATGTTTGCTCACTGCATGCAGCCTCCCCCTCCCTGGCTCAAGCAATCCTCCCACCTTAGCCTCCCAATTAGCTGAGACTGCAGGCATGTGCCACCACATCCAGCTAATTTGTATTTTCGAGTTTTGCCGTATTGGCCAGGCTGGTCTTCAACTCCTGGGCTAAAGCAATCCTCCTGCCTTGGCCTCCTAAAGCACTGGGATTACAGGCATGAGCCACTGTACCTGGCCAAATTAATCATTTTAAAGTATATAATTGCATGGCATTAAGTACACTCACTGTGTTGCGCAACCATCATCTCTATCTAGTTCCAGAACATTCCATCACCCAAAAAGGAGACCCTGTCCCCATCAGTAGCCATTCTCCATTCCCCTCCCTCAGCCCCTGGCAGCCACTCGTCTGCTTCCTGTCTCTATGGATTTGCCTGCTCTGGGCATTTCATATCAATGGAATCATACAATATGTGGCCTTTTGTGTCTGGCTTCTCTCACTCAGCATCATGTTTTCAAAGTTCATCCACATTGTACCAGGGATCAGTGCTTCTTTCCTTTTCATGGCTGAATCGTATTCCATCAGATGGATGGACCATATTTCATTTATCCATCTGTTGATGGGCATTTGTGCTATTTCTACCTTTTGGCTTTTGTGAATACTAGAGAGGCTTCTTTTTACAAATTGGACACAGTGGCTCACCCCTGTAATCCCAGCACTTTGGGAGGCCAAGGCAGGTGAATCACTTGAGGTCAGGAGTTTGAGACCAGCCTGGCCAACATGGTGAAACCCCATCTCTACTAAAAATACAAAAATTAGCTGGGCGTGATCCCGCATGCCTGTAATCCCAGCTACTGGGGAGGCTGAGGCTTGAGAGTCACTTGAACCCAGGAGGCAGAGGTTGCAGTGAACCGAGATCATAGCACTGCGCTCCAGCCTCGGTGACAGAATGAGACTCTGTCTCAAAAAAATAAAAGACTCTTGGGAGGCAGAGGCAGGTAGATCACGAGGTCAGGAGATCGAGACCATCCTGGCTAACACAGTGAAACTCTGTCTCCACTAAAGATAGAAAAAATTAGCCGGGCGTGGCGGTGGGTGCCTGTAGTCCCAGCTACTCGGGAGGCTGAGGCAGGAGAATGGCATGAACCCGGGAGGCGGAGCTTGCAGTGAGCCGAGGTGGCGCCGCTGCATTCCAGCCTGGGTGACAGAGCGAGACTCTGTCTCAAAATAAAATAAAATAAAATAAAATAAATAAAAGACTCTGTGGCAGGGCACAGGGTCTCACCCTGCTGCCCAGGCTGGAGCGCAGTGGCACGATCATAGCTCACTGCAACCTCAACCGCCTGGGCTTAGGTAATCCTCCCATCTCAGCCTCCTGAATAGCTGGGACCACAGGTGTGCACCACCATGCCCAGCTAATTTTTAAAGTTTTTGTAGAGGCCAGGTCTCACTATGTTGCCCAGGCTGGTCTCAAACTCCTGGGTTCAAGCGATCTTCCAGCCTCAGCCTCTCAAAGTGCTGGGATTACAGGCATGAGCCACTGTACCCAGCCCCATTTCTAAAATAATAACAGTAATAGGATAATGGCAGCCAATGTCATTTGAACACTTAAAATATGCCAGACATTGTGCTTAGAACTGTTAACGTGAGTGAGCACATTTAATTTTGAAAGCTATCCTGTGAGGTAAGTCGATACTCTTTTTTTTTTTTTTTTTGAGACGGAGTGTTGCTCTGTCACCCAGGCTGGAGTGCAGTGGCACAATCTTGGCTCATTGAAAGCTCTGCTTTCCAGGTTCATGCCATTCTCCTGCCTCAGCCTCCCCAGTAGCTGGGACTACAGGCGCACGCCACCACGCCCAGCCAATTTTTTTGTATTTTTAGTAGAGATGGGGTTTCACTGTGTTAGCCAGGATGGTCTCGATCTCCTGACCTCGTGATCCGCCTGCCTCGGCCTCCCAAAGTGCTGGGATTACAGGCATGAGCCACCGCACCTGGCCTTTTTTTTTTGAGATGGAGTTTCGCTCTTGTTGCCCAGGCTGGAGTGCAGTTACGTGATCTTGGCTCACTACAACCTCTGCCTCCCGGGTTCAAGTGATTCTCCTGCCTCAGCCTCCTAAGTAGCTGGGATTACAGGTGTGTGCCCCTGCACCCAGCTAATTCTTGTATTTTTAGTAGAGATGGGGTGACACCATGTTGGCTAGACTGGCCTCGAACTCCTGACCTCAGGTGATCTGCCCACCTTGGCCTCCCAAAGTGCTGGGATTACAGGCCTGAGCCATCACGCCTGGCCTGATACTCTGTTATTCCCATTTTACAGATGAGGAAACTGAGACTCAGAGAGATTAAGTGGATTGCCCAAGGTCACACAGGCAGGATTGAGTCCAAGGAGCCTGGGATTTAACCCCAGGGACCATAGAATCATGTCACCTTCCATAGAGATACAGAGAGACTTTGAGGCAAGAGGGTGGGGAAGGAAATGAGGGGCTTTGAACTAAATCAACACACACCCTTCCCATCCTGCAGAATGAGTCTGGAGAACGCCTGTTTGTTTCACCCCCAGAGAGCGCATTATCCCCATAGCTGTCATCTGGGGCCATGACACTCCCACTCTCCTCTCTTCCAGGAGCTAGAAAAGCTAGGCCTTGGCGACAGCGTGGACCTGCATGTGTACGAGATTCCGGTTGAGTACCAAACAGTCCAGAGACTCATCCCCGCCCTGTGGGAGAAGCACAGTCCACAGGTGAGTGGTGCCAAGGGGCGGCACTTCCTCATCAGGACTTACAGGTTGGCACCCTTCATGTGGAGGACTTAGGTGGCTTTGGTCCTGATCAGATCACGTGACCAATGCCATACAGCCTTGTCCTCAAAAGGGCTTTTCAGGCCGGGCATGGTGGCTCATGCCTGTAATCCCAGCACGTTGGGAGGCCAAGGCAGGTGGATAACCTATACTCAGGAGTTCGCAACCAGCCTGGGCAACATGGCAAAACCCTGTCTCTACTAAAAATACAAAAAATTAACCGGGTGTGATGGTGGGCGCCTGTAGTTCCAGCTACTCGGGAGGCTGAGGCAGGAGAATTGCTTGAACCCGGGAGGCGGAGGTTGCGGTGAGCCAAGATTGTGCCACTGTACTCCAGCCTGGGCAGCAGAGCAAGACCTGTCTCAAAAAAACAAAAAAACCCAAAGGGCTATCCAGGCCAAGGGTAGTGGCTCATGCCTGTAATCCCAGCACTTTGGAAGGCCGAGGCAGGAGGATTGCTTGAGTCTAGGAGTTTGAGACCAGCCTGGACAGCATAGTGAGATCCCATCTCTACAAAAAAATTTAAAAATTAGGCATGATGGTACATGCTTATAGTCCCAGCTACTCAGAAGGCTGAGGCAGGAGGATTGCTTGAGCCCAGGAATTTAAGACTGCAGTGAGCCAAGATTTTTATGCCACTGCACTCCAGCCTGGGCAACAGAACAAGTCTCTTAAAAAAACAAACAAGACCGGGCATGGTGGCTCACGCCTGTAATCCGAGCACTTTGGGATGCTGAGGCGGGTGGATCACCGGAGGTCAGGAGTTTGAGCCCAGCCTGGCCAATATGGTGAAACCCTGTCTCTACTAAAAATACAGAATTAGCCAGGTGTGGTGGCGCATGCCTGTAATCCCAGCTACTTGGGAGGCGGAGGCCAGAGAATCGCTGGAACCCAGGGAGGGGAGGTTGCAGTGAGCTGAGATCGCGCCACCGCACTCCAGCCTGGGCAACAGAGCAAGACTCCATCTCAACAAAGAAACAAAAACACTGCATTGGCATTTTAACACCTGCATAGCAGCTCATTATTTATTGAACTAACTCCGCTGGATGGCTAGTTAGCTTGTTTGCAGTATTTGATTTTGATAACAAGAACAGCTGCAGTGAACAGCCTTTCATGTTTCAAATTCTTGCCTGTCTTACATGGCATACCTTTTTCCAAGGGTGACTGCAGGGTCTATTCTAGCAGCAAGAGGTCAGAAACAACACAACCCCAGGCAGAGCTCATTAAGGATGCTGCCTTTTCCCTGGCCTCAGGGGGACCCCTCTGAGTCCCACGGGCAGGCCATGTTAAGTCCTGCCCCTGTCTGTGTGCAGCTGGTGGTGCATGTGGGGGTGTCAGGCATGGCGACCACAGTCACACTGGAGAAATGTGGACACAACAAGGGCTACAAGGGGCTGGACAACTGCCGCTTCTGCCCCGGCTCCCAGTGCTGCGTGGAGGACGGGCCTGAAAGCATTGACTCCATCATCGACATGGATGCTGTGTGCAAGCGAGTCACCACGTTGGGCCTGGATGTGTCAGTGACCATCTCGCAGGATGCCGGCAGGTAGGGCCCTGTGGGGTGGGAGTGAGTGGGGATTTCCCTCCTCCACCCACTGAGCCTGGTGTAGAACAAGCCAAGCGTGTTGACCTTGGCCTCTTTGGACCAAGCACTCAGTGTATACTAGGCACAGAGCCAAGTATTTGTACGTAGCAGGCGCCGTTGGTTCTGCTCCTGGGACTCATGGATCTGCCCACTTCTCCCCACCATCACGGTCCCCACCAAGGCCCCCAGCATCTCCCACCTGGACACTGCCCCAGCCTCCATCTCAGTCTTCCTCCCTGCTGCCTCCACCCCAACCCAAGCAGTCAGTTTCTGTGTTAATTTCCTGGAGCTGCTATAACAAATACCCACAAACTGGGTGGTTTCATATAACAGAAATGTATTGTCTAACAGCCTTGGAAGTCAGAAGTCCAAGGTCAAGGTGGTAGCAGGACTGGTTCCTTCTGGAGGTGCTGAGGGTGAATCTGTCCCAGGCCTCTCTCCTGCAGCTGGTGGCTGCCGGCCATCCTTGGCTTGTAGACACATCGCTCCAGTCCCCGCCCCTATCCTCACATCACTTTCTTCCCTTTGTGTGTGGCCGTGTGGTCTTCTTATTAGGACACCAGTCATTATATTTAGGACTCATCCTAATCCAGTATGACTTTTTTTTTTTTTTTTTTGAGACGGAGTTTTGCTCTTGTTGCCCAGCCTGGAGTGCAATGGCGTGATCTCAGCTCACTGCAACCTCCACCTCTTGGGTTCAAGCGGTTCTCCTGCCCCAGCCTCCCAAGTAGCTGGGATTATAGGCATGCACCACCACACCCGGATAATTTTATACTTTGATTAGAGACAGGGTTTCTCCACGTTGGTCAGGCTGGTCTCGAACTCCCGACCTCAGGTGATTCACCCACCTCTGCCTCCCAAAGTGCTGGGATTACAGGCATGAGCCACTGCGCCCAGCCGACCTCATCTTAATTTAACTAATTACATCTGCAAAGAACCTCTTTCCAAATAAGGTGACATTCTTTTTTTTTGAGATGGAGTTTTGCTCTTGTTGCCCAGGCTGGAGTGCAATGGCGCAATCTCGGCTCACTGCAACCTCCGCCTCCTGGCTCAAACAATTCTTCTGCTCCAGGCTACCAAGTAGCTGGGATTACAGGCGTGCATCACCAGACCCAGCAAATTTTTTGTATTTTTAGTAGAGATGGGGTTTCACCATGTTGGTCAGGCTGGTCTCGAACTCCCGATCTCAGGTGATCCACCCTCCTCAGCCTCTCAAAGTGCTGGGATTATAGGCATGAGCCACCAAACCTGGCCCAAATAAGGTCACATTCTGAGGTCCCAGGTGAACACGAATGTTGAGGGAGATGATTCTATTGCAAAAGGTCTTTTATAAATTTAAATCAGGGCCAGGCGCAGTGACTCATGCCTATAATCCTAGCACTTCGGGAGGCCAAGGCAGGAGGATCGCTTGAGCCCAGGAGTTCAAGACCAGCCTGGGCAACATAAGGAGACCCCATCTGAACAAATAAAAAAAATAGCAGGCTGAGACAGGAGGATTCCTTGAGCTTGGAGTTCGAGGCTGCAGTGAGCTGTGATAGCGCCACTGCACTTCAGTCTGGGCAACAGAGCAAGACCCTGTTGGCTCTAAATAAATAAATGCATGTGTTCCTTTCCTAGACCTTCCCTATGGCTCCCATTGCACATAGAATAAAATTCTAACCCTGGCCCTTGGCCCGCCTCTCCACCCCGCTCTGCCTCTACTCACCCCGTATCCGTTGCACTCCAGACACATAAACCAGCTTCCTCCTGCTCCTCAAACACACCAAGCTCACTCCAGCCTCAGGGCCTTTGAACACCCTATGGCCTCTGCCCAGAACACCTTCCTCTGGGAACACCTCTTTCCAGTCTTTTTTTTTTTTTTTTGAAATGGAGTCTCGCTCTGTAGCACAGGCTGGAGTGCATTGGCGCGATCTTGGCTCACTGCAACCTCCGCCTCTGACGTTCAAGTGATTCTCCTGCCTCAGCCTCCCAAGTAGCTGGGATTACAGGCGTGCGCCATCATTCCCAGCTAACTTTTGTATTTTTAGTAGAGGCGGGGTTTTGCCATATTGGCCACACCAGGGTGGTCTCGAACTCCCGACCTCAAGTGATCCACCCACCTCAGCCTCCCAAAGTGCTGGGATTATAGGCCTGAGCCACCGCGCCTGGCCCTCTTTCCAGTCTTAATTCCAACACGAGTCACCTCCTTGTGACTTGTAGGCCTCTCCAACTCCCCAGACCAAGTTATACCCTCCCAGCACCAGCTTCCTCACTTTTCCCTAATCTGTGCGCTTGTCCAACTCAAAGGCAGCTATTGGTCAATGCAGTTGAGTAGCTGAAGGAAGGAATGCCTGGATTTACCATCAAGATTTTTGTTTTTGGAGACAGGATCTCGCTCTGTTGCATAGGCTGGAGTCAAGTAGTATAATCACAGCTCACTGCAGCCTCCATCTCCTGGGATTAAGTGATCCCCCGCCTCAGCCTCCCGAGTAGCTGGGACTGCAGATGGACACCACCACGTCCAGCTAATTTTTGTATTTTTTGTAGAGATGGAATCTTGCTACATTGCCCAGGCAGGTCTTGAATTCCTGGGCTCAAGTGATCCTTGTGCCTCGGCCTCCCAAAGTGCTGGGATTATAGGCAAAAGCCACTGCACACCACTGAGTTCTTTTTAAAGCTAACTTTTTCTCTTTTTTAATTGAAAACTAATTGTTATTTAGTTGTTTATTTATTTTGACAGGATCTCGTTCT
The DNA here is from genome assembly GCF_029289425.2 of Pan paniscus. Classification (NCBI taxonomy): domain Eukaryota; kingdom Metazoa; phylum Chordata; class Mammalia; order Primates; family Hominidae; genus Pan; species Pan paniscus. The sequence continues at coordinate 23,221,010 of NC_073269.2, forward strand.
GTATCCCAGGCTAGAGTGCAGTGGCAAAATCGCAGCTCATTGCAGCCTTGACTTTTTGGGCTTAGGTGATCCTCCCACCTCAGCCTCCCAGGTAGCACAACCAAACCCAGCTAATTTATTTTTTATTTTTATTTTTTTTGAGACAGAGTCTTGCTCTGTCGCCCAGGCTGGAGCCAGGCTGCAGTACTGTGGCACAATCTTGGCTTGCTGCAACCTCCACCTCCCGGGTTCAAGCGATTCTCCTGCCTCAGCCTCCTGAGTAGCTGGGATTACAGGTGCCCACCACCACACCCAGCTAATTTTTGTATTTTTAGTAGAGATAGGGTTTTATCATGTTGGCCAGGCTGGTCTCGAACTCCTGACCTCAGGTGATTCGCCTGCCTCGGCCTCCCAAAGTGCTGGGATTACAGGCATGAGCCACCGCGCCTGGCCTAATTTTATTTTATTTTAGTTTTTTTGAGACTGCGTCTAGCTTTGTCACCCAGGCTGGAGTGCAGTGGCTCGATCTTGTTGCACTGCAGCTTCCATCTCCTGGGTCAAGCGATTCTCCTGCCTCAGCCTGCAGAGTAGCTGGGATTACAGGCACCCACCACCACACCCAGCTAATTTTTGTATTTTTAGTAGAGATGGGGTTTCACTATGTTGCCCAGGCTGGTGTTGAACTTCTGAGCTCAAGCAATATGCCCACCTTGGCCTCCCAAGGTGCTAGAATTACAGGTGTGAGCCTCCGCACCCAGTTCAATTTTCTTTCTTTTTTTTTAAAGACAAGAGTTTCGCTCTTGTTGCCCAGGCTGGAGTGCAATGGCAGAATCTCAGCTCACCGCAACCTCTGCCTCCCAGGTTCAAGTGATTCTCCTGCCTCAGCCTCCCAAGTAGCTGGGACTACAGGTGCCTGCCACCACGCCCAGAAAATTTTTGTATTTTTAGTTGAGATGAGGTTTTCAGCATGTTGGCCAGGCTGGTCTTGAACTCCTGACCTCAGGTGATCCACCCGCCTTGGCCTTACAAAGTGCTGGGATTACAGGCGTGAGCCACCGCGCCCGGCCACCCAGCCCAATTTTTTTGTATTTTTGGTAGAGACAAGGTGTTGCAATGTTGCCCAGGCTGGTCTCGAACTCATGGAGTCAAGGGATCCTCCCACTTCAGCCTCCCAAAGTGCTGGGACTACAGGTGTGAGCCACCATACCCAGCTTCCATCAGTCTCTTTATAAAATTAATTTTTAATCATAGGTAACTCTAGAACATATCCTCATATGTCTAATTGGGAAAAATTCTCATTCCTTCTCTTTTTCCATAGCGGTCCCTCTGATAAGTCAGACACGGAAACCGTGAAGCTCCTACTGACTGACACGTTTCCGTACATATCTACATCACTTGGCCTGCTGCTTTATGATTTTGTCTTGTTTTGCTTTGCTTTTACGTGGATGGAGTCACACGGCGAAAGTCACACTTACTGAGAATTATGTTCCTTAGTTTTCATTTGTGAGCGTTCAACACGCATCTGGCGAGTTCTCCATTTTTTTCTGGCTGTACCACATTCCTTGTAAACGGATTCATAGGATTCCATGGTGTGGATAAACCAGAGTTTACTAAGCCACTCCCTGTCAGTGGGCTTTAGGTTGCTTTCTGTTTTCCTGCTTTTATACATAATACGATGGGGAGCATCCCTGTTTGTACTTTCTTGTACCCTTGTGCAGATGGTTCCTGAGGGTAGATCTAAAAACGGGAAATAGGCCAGGCGTGGTGGCTCACGCCTGTAATCCCAGCACTTTGGGAGGCCGAGGCAGGCGAATCACTCGAGGTCAGGCGTTCCAGACCTGCCTGGCCAACATGGTGAAACCCCGTCTCTACTAAAAATATAAAAATTAGCCGGATGTGCTGGCAGGCACCTGTAAGTCCAGCTACTCGGGAGGCTGAGGCAGGAGAATCGCTTGAACCCGGGAGGCAGAGGTTGGAGTGAGCCAAGATCTCAACACTCCACTCCAACCTGGGTGACAGAGTATGACTCCGTCTCAAAAAAATAAATAAATAAAAATAAAAACTGGAAATAGGGCCAGGCACAGTGGCTCACACCTGTAATCCCAGCACTTTGGGAGGCTGAGGTAGGCGGATCACTGCAGGTCAGGAGTTTCAGAACAGCCTGGCCAGCATGGTGAAACCCTGTCTCTACTAAAAATACAAAAATTAGCCAGACGTGGTGTGGCCCACGCCTGTAATCCCAGCTACTCGGGAGGCTGAAGCAGGAGAATCACTTGAGCCGAGGAGGCAGAAGTTGCACTGGGCTGAGATTGTGCCACTGCACTCCAGCCTGAGCAACAGAGCAGACTCTGTCTCAAAAAAAACAAAAAAAAAGCCAGTGGTGGTGGTGCACACCTGTAGTCCCAGCTACTCAGGAGGGTGGGGTAGGAGGATCGCTGGAGGCCAGGAGTTTGCACTCCAAACTGGGTGACAGAGTGAGACCCTGTCTCAATAAACAAAAAATGGAAATACCAGGTTGTAAAGTCTGGGTGATTATAATTTTACTAGCCTGACAAATTGCCTTCCACACGGGGACAACCAGCGTGCATTCCCACCAGCAACAGCTCACTCTGCCCATTTCCCCACATGTGCCACAGCACTGGGAGTTATCAAGTTTTCTTTGTTTTTTTTTTTGTGTGTGTGTGTGTGTGTTTTTTAAAGAGACAGGATCTCACTCTCACCTAGGCTGAGTGCAGTGGTGCAGTCATGGCTCACTGCAGCCTTGACCTCCTGGGCTCAAACAATCCTCCCGCCTCAACCTCCTGAGTAGCTGGGACTACAGGCACGTGCCACCACCCCTGGTGATTTTTTTTCATCTTTGCCAACCTGGGGAGGGAGGAGAGTGTTATTCCATCTTGTAGGTTGCTGGTAAGGCTGGAGTCTTCCCTTGGGTTTGGATGGGTGCTGTCACCTTGGTCTACGGATTGCCCCTCTGACCCCGTTTTGGTCTCTCTCTTACCCACCACGCCCTGCGGCTTAGATATCTCTGCGACTTTACCTACTACACCTCTTTGTACCAGAGTCACGGTCGATCAGCCTTCGTCCACGTGCCCCCACTGGGGAAGCCGTACAACGCGGACCAGCTGGGCAGGGCACTGAGAGCCATCATTGAGGAGATGTTGGACCTCCTGGAGCAGTCAGAGGGCAAAATCAACTATTGCCACAAACACTGAGGGACGCTCAGGTCTCCTAAGACTTCATCCTGCTGGGGACCCCACGAGGGGACATCCACCCTCTGGGGTGTGGCCAGGAAAAGACAAGCTCTTCAGCTTGGGGATCCGATCTGGAAGAGAGATTCTGATCTGCCCACCTCCTCTTCCTCCTTCTCTACAAAAGCTCCGGTTGATTTGAGGGAAGTGGTGAAAATTTTTTTTTCTCCCATTTTCCTCCCTGCATCTGGGGACACAGCTGCCGTGACCAGGGAGGCCAGCCTGGGAGGTCCAGATGCCCAGGGAGAATCTTGGTCTGGTGGATCCATGAGCTGCGATACCACGGCTGGGGCCATATGTTCACCTGCTTTCCTGTCCGTTGGTGAAGGAATTTCAGAATTCATTTTATATCCAAGACTGGCTTTTACCAAATTTAAAAGCCTCTCGATGCGTCCTCGACCTTGAACTGTGCTCAACAGCCTGGCCCTTTCTGGGGCCACCCTGGGATATGGCATTTTTTCTTTCTTTCTTTCTTTCTTCTCTCTCTCTCTTTTTTTTTTTTTTTTTTTTTTTTAAATAGTGCTAGTTTGGGCACAGAATAATTTATATTCCCTTTGGTTAAAATGCAGGCTTTTTAGCCAACAACAAAAGTGTTTTCCCCCCACCCCCACTCGCCCACCAGGGTGAGGCCACTTTTGCCTCCTGCCCTGAAAATTGGACTTAAGATGCCATGTCTTGGCCGGGCGCAGTGGCTCATGCCTGTAATCCCAGCACTTTGGAAGGCCAGGGTGGGCGGATCACCTGAGATCAGGAGTTCAAGATCAGCCTGGCCAACATGGTGAAACCCGGCCTCTACTAAAAATACAAAAATTAGCCGGGCATGGTGATGAGTGCCTGTAGTCCTAGCTACTCGGGAGGCTGAGGCTGGAGAATCGCTTGAACTTGGGAGGCAGAGGTTGCAGTGAGCTGAGATTGCACAGCTGCACTCCAGCCTGGGTGACAGAGCGAGACTCTGTCTCAAAACTATTGGACTTAAGATGGCATGTCTTTGTTTTAGGGCCAAAAATGAGGCCCCCTTGCTTAAGGCATGGGGTCCGTGGCCAGGCAACGGGGTGGGACTGCTGCCCCAGATGTGGCCATGGGGGTCGTGGTCCTTTCAACACCAAGCTATGAGCTGTCGCCATGGAGACCAGGGCCACCTGTGGAAAGGCGGATTTTGTCTGCTTTTGACTTTTCTTTTTTAATATGTAAAACTCCACATCAGCGGAAAACCCCCCCTACTTCTGGCCTGGAGCTTCAGGGTTTTGGTGCTGGGACGAGTTTGTTGTTCTCCTTAGCGGGGTGGCGCGGGGGGCTCAAAACGGGGGCACGGGGGCTGGAGTTGGCAGAGCTCGGCATGTCCCGGCATGTCTGAGCAGGAGGAATTCCGGGCGGCCAAAGGGTTTTATGTAGATTGCTTTTGGACACGCGCCCAGGAGTCAGGAGTCGATTTTTATCTCACTTCCTGGTAACCTTGAACTTACCAGGCATGGATGAGATGATGTAAACTTCCTCAGATGATGTAAGTTCAGCCATATCTTGCTGCCCATTAGGGAGAGAGGACGACCCCCACAGTGAAAGTAATTGAGTGAAATGCACGTTCTGGAAATCAGTTTCTATTTTGGCCTGGAGGAATGTGGCTATACTGCTTCCCTGAGTGTGACACAGTTGGAATCTAATCTTGTTGGTTTCCCAACATCTAGGTTTTTGTTTGTTTGTTTGTTTTTTGTGATAGGGTCTTGTTCTGTTGACCAGGCTGGAGTACAGTAGTGTGATCATGGATCACTGCAGCCTCTACCTCCTGGGCTCAAGTGATCCTCCCATCTCAGCCTCCTGAGTAGCTGGGACTACAAGCATGCACCACCACACCTGGCTAATTTTTAAATTTTTTATACAGACAGGGTTTCACCATGTTGCCCAGGCTGGTCTCGAACTCCTGGACTCAAACTGATCCTCCTTTCTCGGCCTCCCAAAGTGCTGGGATTACAGGCATGAGCCACTGCACCCAGCCCAGTTCTTTCTTAAAGCAGCTGAGAGTTTTGTTTTCTTCAGCGTTCACCTTCCTTGTCTCCAGTTCCGATGCTGGCAGTGGTTCCTACCTCTGTTGGGTTTCTAGATAGTTTGGGAACGGGGTTGATGGGTTTCTGTGAAACACATTTTCCAAGTCTTGGGCTTTCTCTGGAGGGGAAGGTGGATGCTGGCGGGTGACTTGCAGTGGGCGCCTGGCAGGGGGTGTGGACTGTAACTGACAGGTGGAAATGAGTAGGGACACTATTGTTCCCTCCATGCCAGCCTTTTTTTTTGCTGGAAATGCCCCCTCCACACCCCTGGTAGCTCTCTGTGTCCTGAGAAATCCAGAGTGTGGGAGACATCACTGCATCTGTCCCCCCAGCTTCTGTGAAGGGAAGCTGTGGCCTCTTTTGAATGTGGGGAACAACTGAAGACTCAGGGGTCACCCAGAGGTCTGGTGGAAAGCAACTTCAGGTTTCATCTTGCTCTATTCCTCAAAGGTCTGGTCTGTGGGCCTCTGAGGAGAAAACAGGTCTAGCCAAGACAGGGGCAAAATGGGGAAGGGGGTGTGCGAGGCCTGAACTGAGCTAAGCACCTGCCCCGGGCTCCACACTTCCATCTTTCTTTTGTCTTCATTTCGCCTCTGTGTTTAAAGCACTGTGTGACATAGCTCCTTAGAGATATAACCTATTGTCTGCTCATTGTCACGTGTGTGTGTGTCATCTTTGTATTCTTGCAGTGGTTTCACATTTCCTTACTGAGTCAAGCCAGTATCCCATCCTTCCTCATAATGCACAACATTTGGCTCATTTTATTTTTCTCATTGTTATTTTTTATTTTTATTTTTTGAGATGGATTCTCACACTGTTACCCGGGCTAGAGTGCAATGGCGTGATCTCGGCTCACTGCAACCTCCACCTCCTGGGTTTACACAATTCTCCTGCCTCAGCCTCCCGAGTAGCTGGGATTACAGGCGCCCGTCACCACACCTGGCTAATTTTTGTATTTTTAGTAGAGATGCAGCTTCACCATGTTGGCCAGGCTGGTCTTGAAATCCTGACCTCAGGTGATCTGCCTGCCTTGGCCTCCCAAAGTGCTGGGATTACAGGTGTGAGCTACTGCACCTGGCCAAGTTTTTTACAAATATTTTTCTTTTGGTGGAACTCATCTGTGCACTCTCTGGTGTGTTTTTCCACCTTTGTTGGGTCTTGGCTTAAAATATCCTCATGTGGGCTAGGTGTGGTTACTCACACCTGTAATCCTAGCACTTTGGGAGGTTGAGGCAGGAGAATCCCTTGAGCCAGGAGTTCAAGACCAGCCTGGGCAACATAGCAAGAGACCCCATATCTACCAAAACATACAAAAATTAGCCAGATGTGGTGGTGCATGCCTGTGGTCCCAGATACTCAGGAGGCTGAGGCAGGAGGATCACCTATGCCTGGGAGGTTGAAGCCCCAGTGAGCCATGATCACACCACTGTAGTCCAGCCTGGGTGACACAGCAAGACTCTGTCTCAAAAAAAAAAAAAAAAAAAAAATCCTCATGCAAGAAGGGAAGGACCAAGTCCCATTCCCTCTTGCCTCATTTTCAGAGCCTGGGGTAGGGGCTACAGGTGGCATAGGAAGGGTCTGCAAAGTGGGTGGGACTTGGCAGGTGTTGGGAAGAGGAATAGGGGTGGCAAGTGTCAATGGTGAAAAGACAGGCTGAGGGGTGTGGTGGGAAGGCTGGGGGAGAAAGGTGAGAAGTGATTGGGGGGGCTTCCCTGATGAGTCCTCATGGAGGGTGCTGAGGCAGGGAACAGGGGTGCAGGGACAGTGATCAGGGCACCTGGTACCCTGACCAACTTGATGATGGCATCTCTTTTAAGATGCCCAAGTCTGTGCACTTTTATTCCTTTATTCGGCCCCTAGCACCCCCTCCCCACCCCAAAGAAGGTCAGTAGCATGCGTGTGGGGATGTAGCTCAAAAAAGAAATAAGATGGAGTGGAAAGGAAAGAAAGGAAGAAGCAGGAATTCAAGGTGGGTGGGCTGAGCTTGGGGCCACCTAGCCCACCTGCTCCAATCAAGGGCTGGAACAAACCTGAGGCCACTTGGAGAGGCAGGGCTGGGCAGGGACAGGGGGTGGGGGCCGAAATCACAGCTTCCCCATCAGAGCCAGATGTGTGAAGGAAATGTCCCAGATGGCAGTAGTTTCTCGGCAAGGAGGGGAATCCTGGAGATGGTTCATGTCTGTGATCCCAGTGCTTTGGGAGGCTGAGGTGGGAGGACTGCTTGAGCCCGGGAGTTCGAGACCAGCCCTGGGCAACATGGCGAGACCCCATCTCTACAGAAATTTAAAAAAAAAATTAGCCAGTTGTGGTGTCAAGCACCTGTAGTCCCAGCTACTTGGGAGGCTGAGTTGGGAGGCTTATCTGAGCCCAGGAGGTGAAGGCTGCAATGAGCCGTGATTACACTACTGTACCCCAGCCTGGGCAACAGAGCAAGACCCTGCCTCAAAATTAAGAAAAAAAAAAGGGGGGGGCCAGGCGCAGTGGCTTATGCCTGTTATCCCAGCACTTTGGGAGGCCAAGGCGGACTGATCGCTTGAGGCCAGGAGTTTGGGACCAGCCTGGCCAACATAGCAAAACCCCATCTCTACTAAAAATACAAAAATTAGTCAAGAGTGGATGGTGTGCGCCTGTAATCCCAGCTACCTGGGAGGCTGAGACAGGAGAATTGCTTGAACCTGGGAGGCAGAGGTTGCAGTGGTGTGAGATCACGTCACTGCATTCCAGACTGGGCAACATAGCAAGACTCTGTCACACACACACACACAAAAATTCCCTGCTCTGCTTTTCTGCACGTTGCTGGCATAGAAACATCTAGAACAGAAAGTATCCACTCTGGGGCAGATGGGAGAGCTGGAAAAGTAGATTCAAGATGCCTTTTAGTCTTGGAAGTTTCTTCCAGGAAGCAAGACCAGCTGGTATGTTTACACCTGCACTCCAGTGCCCTGGGGAGGTGACCAGGTGGAGGGGGATGGCTCATGGAAATCTGTCCCGCACAGCCAGCCCCCTTTTGGCTGCCATTGTCTAGACTGTTGGCCTTTGACCTCTCTGCCTCTTGTGGCGTCTGAACCTAGACGTCCCTTTTGGAGATAGCTGGACAAAGCCCTATTCTCCGCAGCCCCAGCCTCTATCCTGAGGCCTCTGGGAGCCACGTGACGGCCAGCATGGGGTGCTGATCATGGTCAAGGAGGCAGGTCTTTGCCAGGTTGCCCCATGCAGCCACCCATCCTCGGCATCCTAACTTGAGGGGGCAGGAGAGGGCTTTGTTTTTATAATCCGGATTAAATTTCCCTTCCCTGGGCACAAGTGCTTCATGAGGGCCCGGGGCTGCTGGTTGGGAGGGAAAGCATCCCCGTTTTTGCAGTGAGGAGGCCGGCCGAGGGCTGGGGTTCCACTTAGACCCTTGGCAGAATGGCTGTTGAGGGGCAGGCGCTGCCCAGTGCCCACGTCTGGAAAGCTAATTCCCGGGTGGACGCTGAACATACCTGCTGAGAGACTCTGTCCCCTGGTTTCCAGGACAGTTGTCACAAGCTGAGTGGGGGGGGACTCCCAGGACTTGAGGGACCCAGTCCCACCCCAAACTGCTCCCCCTCCCCCAAATTCCCTTTCTCCTCCTGCTCTTTCTCCCCGCTGTGCCTCCCCCAGTTACCCACAGAAGTGCCTGCCTCTCCAGCGCTCACAGAACACACAAAAAGGGACAGGAATTGGTCACTGGGTAGTGGCCGTGGCTCCTGACGATCCAGACCAGCGTCTGGCCCAAGCCATTCAGAGGTGGGGTCTGGGGCCTGGGGGTTTTGTGTCGTGACACTTTGTCTCAAGGAGATTCCACATAGGGATTTGAATTAGGCTTCCTGCTTGCCAAGGCCTGTGGCATCTGAGCCTGGCTGAGGGCCGGGCAAGCCTCCCCTGAGCCTTTGGAAGCCGAGTTCACTCTCTGCCTGCCCAGGGGAGCACCGGCTTGGTCCTGGGGGCTCCTCTAACATCTCAGGTTTTTATCTTGTCTTAAATTTCTTTCTAGGAAAAAACCCTTCCCTGCCAAAGGTGACTGTGTTTTCTGCCGCCGAAGGAGGGCCCGGTCCCTCCAGGCTCAGCGTGGCTTCTCCCTGACCCCCGCCCTAGAACTTTTGCCAGTGCCTTTTCTGAAACTCCTGTGTCCCGGACCCCCCAGGCGGAGAAGGATATGCCGGATTCTGCCTGGGGCTGGGCTCTAGGAGACCCCAAATTTGACACCACAGAAAGCAAATAAAACACTTGAAATATGCATACACTTCCTATGTGTCCTTATGTGGGGCTGGAGTTCACCTGGGTGCCCGGGGATAGAGGGGACCCCGTGTCACTGGGTTTCTATTCTCGGTGGTGCTGGGCCCAGGGCAGCCAGTGACCATGTGCTGAGTGAGCGAGAGGAGGGGAATTCTGCCTCCAGTGGTCTCCTTCCTCAAAATCAGAGGTCTGGCCGAGCACAGTGGCTCACACCTGTAATCCCAGCACTTTGGGAGGCCGAGGTGGGTGAATCACCTCAGGTCAGGAGTTCCAGACCAGCCTGGCCAACATGGCGAAACCCCGTCTCTACTAAAAATACAAAAATTAGCCAGGTGTGGTGGCATGTGCCTGTAATCCCAGCTACTCAGGAGGCTGAGGCAGGAGAATCGCTTGAACCCGGGAGGCGGAGGTCACAGTGAGCCAAGATCGCACCACTGCACTCCAGCCTGGGCAACGGTGTGAGACTCAGTCTCAAAAAACAACAACAACAAAAAACCGCGGACCTTTGTTCCAACACACAGGGAGGTTGAGGAACTTGCCTGTGGTAACACAGGCACTGGGATTTGAGCAATGATCTGCATCAACCTCCAGGGCATACAAAATCCCCATCATGGCTGAGCACGGAGGCTCATGCCTGTAATCCCAGCACTTTGGGAGGCTGAGGCGGATGGATCACCTGAGGTCAGGAGTTCAAGACCAGGCTGACCAATATGGTGAAACCCTGTCTCCACTAAAAATACAAAAATTAGGCCAGGCGCAGTGGCTCACGCCTGTAATCCCAGCACTTTGGGAGGCCAAGGCGGGCGGATCACAAGGTCAGGAGATCAAGACCATCCTGGCTAACACGGTGAAACCTCGTCTCTACTAAAAAATACAAAAAATTAGCCGGGCACGGTGGTGGGCACCTGTAATCCCAGCTACTTGGGAGGCTGAGGCAGGAGAATGGCGTGAATCCAGGAGGCGGAGTTTGCAGTGAGCCGAGATCGCGCCACTGCACTCTGGCCTGGGCAAAAGAGCGAGACTCCGTCTCAAAAAAAAAAAAAAAAAAAATACAAAAAGTAGCTGGGTGTGGTGGCGGGCACCTGTAATCCCAGCTACTTGGGAGGCTGAGGCAGCAGAATCATTTGAACCCGGGGGGTGGAGGTTTCCGTGAGCTGAGATCACGCCAGTGCACTCCAGCCTGGGCGACAGAGCAAGCAAGACTCCACTTCAAAAAAAAACAAAAAGTCCCCATCACTCTGACAGGGGATGCCATGCCATTGCCACCTTTACAGACAGGGAAACCGAGTTTCCACCAGTTGAAGCCCCTTGTCCCCTATGTCACGGCCAGGGAGAGTAGGGGTGGGAATGTGAACCCAGGCGGGCTTCTCTGGAGCGGAGGGCCTTGAAGAACACAAATTGACGTGTTCATTCCCTACGCCTGTCCGCAGCAGGAATGAAGACACCCTGGTCTCTGGCTCTCTGAGAATAAACTTTTGACACCAAAGGGACTTGGACAACAGTTAGGAAGATGTCCTGGAGCAAGTGGACCCCGTGGGTTGGGGGAACTTCTTGGAGTCACAGAGGACTGAGGGTTCTTGCACCCCCAGTGGAGGTATTCATATCTGGGTGGTCTTTCCCATAGGGTCGACTCTTATTATTATTATTTAATGTAGAGACAGGGTCTTGCCATATTGCCCAGGCTGGTCTCAAACTCCTGGGCTTAAGTTCTCTACCTGCCTCGGCCTCCCAAAGCTCTGGAATTCCAGGCATGAGCCACCATACCCATCCCTTTGCTGTCTTGAGCCTTAGTTTACCCATTCCTCATGGGGCTTTTGTGGCAATTCAATGAGATTCTGCTTTTACAGCCCTTAACTTGGAGCCTGGTGCCCTGTCATTGCTCAGTAAATACAATGATCAGGGTGTGGGCTTTCGCTTATAATCCCAGCACTTTGGGAGGCCGAGGCGGGTGGATCACTTGAGGTCAGGAGTTCGAGACCAGCCTGGGCAACACGGTGAGACCCCCCCCCCCCGCCAGTCTCTACAAAAAATACAAAAATTAGACAGGTGCAGTGGCGCACACCTGTAGTCCCAGCTACTCAAGAGGTTGAGGTGGGAGGATCACCTGAGCCTGGGGAGGTCAAGGCTGCAGTGAGTGGTGATCGTGCCACTGCACTCCAGCCTGAGTGACAGAGTGAGACCCCATCTCAAAAACAAAAACCCGGTCGGGTGCGGTGGCTCATGCCTGTAATCCCAGCACTTTGGGAGGCAAAGGCAGATGGATCATTTGAGGTCAGGAGTTCGAGACCAGCCTGGCCAACATGGAGAAACCCCATCTCTACTAAAAATCCAAAAATTAGCCAGCCATGGTGGTAAACACCTGTAATCCCAGCTACTCGGGAGGCTGAGGCAGGAGAGTCGCTTGAACCAGGGAGGCTGAGGTTGCAGTGAACTGAGATCACGCCACTGCACTCCAGTCTGGGTGATAGAATGAGACTCCATCTCAAAAAAAAAACCCCACAAAATAAATACAGTTACCATCACCTCCTCTTCCAGGAAGCCCTCCTGGCTACCTAGGCATCTCCTCTGACTCCTACAGCTGCCTGGGTGTCCCCATTGTAGCACTCTGGGTGGTAATTGACAGCCTCTGTGAGAGGGTGGATGGGTATGTGTGGGGCCCCCTCTGTGTCTCCTGTGCCCAGCACAGTGCCAGGAACACAGTAGGGATGCAATAAACTGCTGGGAGGAGAGGTGAGTGCTGTGGGTCCACTCCTGAGGCCAGCCAGGGGCTCGGCAAGGCACCAATGCCTCCTCCCAGGAGTGAAAGACGCTGGAATCACCAGGCTCCTCCTGCAGTCTGGGGTCCCCACCTAAGGAGGCCCCTCACCCCGTGGCTGTCCCAGTCATTCAGGAAGTGTCCATTGTGGGCTGAGCCCTGGACTGGGGACACAGCAAGGATCAGGCAGCTGGGAGTACAGCCTGGAGGTCCCCCCTTGGGATGAGGGCTGCACAGGCAGTTAAAGGGTCCAAGGATCATCCCAGGATATGGCTGAGAGGCTGCAAGAGGCTCCATCCCCTAGAGGCCCCCTCCGCCCTCGCCTGGGTGCTCCCAGCCTTACTCAAAGGAGCAGGTCGGCCCAGTGCGTTGTCTCACACCTGCAATCCCAGTGCTTTGGGAGGCCGAGGCAGGCGGATCACTTGAGCACAGGAGTTCCAGACCAGCCTGGGCAACATAGCAAGATTCTATCTCTACAAAAGTAAAAATAAATCTTATAAAGTAGCTGTGGACTGGGCACAGTGGCTCACACCTGTAATCCCAGCACTTTGGGAGTCCAAGGTGGGCAGATCACCTGAGGTCAGGAGTTTGAGACCAGCCTGGCCAACATGGTGAAACCCCATCTCTACTAAAAATACAAAAATTAGCCAGGCGTGGTGGTACACATCTGTAATCCCAGCTACTCAGGAGGCTGAGGCAGGAGAATCCCTTGAACCTGGGAAGCAGAAGTTGCAGTGAGCTGAGATCGTGCCACTGTACTCCAGCCTGGGTGACAGAGTGAGACCCTGTATCTAAAAAAATAAAATAAAAATGAAAAGATGAGGATCTTGGCCTCCATTCTTGCCCTTCCACTCCATTCCAACTGCTGAGCCTCTCACACCCTCTGTGGCTCCCTTTCGCCTACAGGAAATAGGATTTCTGTACTGGGCATTTGAACCCCATTCCCTTGTTTCTGCTGACCCCCAGCAGTCTCAATATCCCCTACTTCCTCTTCCCAGAACCACCCTCCCCAAAGCCCTTATCGATGCTTGGAGGATTCCTATGCATCCCTCAAAATCCAAGCTTTGGGAAAGACGCTGCAGTGGTCTCAAGACATCCTCAGTGTGATGACAGCCTGGGGTGGGGTTAAGGGGGCAAAGTCCAGCACCAGAAATCCCAACTGAGTCCTTCCCCCACACGTCTTCCACCTTCCCACCCTCTCTTTCAGGTTCTGGCTCCCTGCCTCCAGGCAATCACCAGTTTTTACCAGGAGTGCCTCAGACCTGCCCGGACATGTCCAAGTCCCCCAGAAGCAGGGAGGGGTGGGTGAGGCTGTCACCTCTCCCTTCCCTGTACGGTGCTGATAAGGGCATGGGGAGGCAGAGACAGGCAGAGATAGACACGATGAGAGACAGGCAGAAATGGAGGGAGAGCCAGGGAGAGATAGACACAAAGAGAAAAAGTGGAAATTCTCCAGATATTTTGTTTAGGGTGAGGACACGTAGACACAGAGAGGGACTTAGCCAGCTGAGGATGACGATTTGGGATGTTAGGTCACCCAGGTGCTGTGCTGTGTAACTCAGGCACAGAGCTGCCCTGTTCCGAGCCTCAGTTTACCCCTGTGACTCAGAGCAGATCTCCATACCCCCATCACAGGGCTGCGTATCCGAGCTCAGCCAGAGCCTGGCATGCAGTAGGTGCTTCATAAATACACACTGTGGACAGTAGAATTATGATGGGAGCGAGCGTGTGAACTGGGTTGCTAATGTGGAGCGTGAAGGGGGAGGCCCAGGGTTACCCGGCCAATGGGTTCCGGGCAGCAAGCACGTGGGGGAAGCCTCAGCTGACCACTTCCTGGCCAGTTTATGCAGGAACTCGCACAGCCGGTCCCTGAGGCTGAGCCCACCACTTCCGCCCCTCATGGTCCCAGCCCTGATGACTCATACTCAGCTGCCACGGTCCGCTTTCCCTGCTGAGCACGGGGGTGGGGGGCGGGGGGAAGAGGGGGAGGGAAGGGCACCTGACCGAGGCCAGAGGCCCAGAAAGGACAGAAGGTCAGGGCTGGGGAGAGAAGCAGGCAGGAGAACCGAGTCTTGGCCTTAACTGGCTGGCAACGTAAAACCTGCCCTCCACAAGGACAAGATGAAAACTTGGGGATTTGGAGGGGACAACAAATTAGACTCAATCACAATTTCAAACTTTTGGATGTCAATATATCCATCAAGAAATTGAAAAGAGGCCTGGCATGGTGGCCGATGCCTGTCATCCCAGCACTTTGGGAGACCAACGTTGGAGGATCACTTGAGATCAGGAGTTCCAGACCAGCCTGGGCAACGTGGTGAGACCCAGTCTCTACAAAAAAATTTAAAAATTAGCTGGACAGGGGCCAGGCGCGGTGGCTTACGCCTGCAATCCCATCACTTTGGGAGGCCGAGGCCTGGATGACAGTGAGAGACTCTGTCTGAAAAAAAAAAGGACAGGTGCGGTGGCTCGCGCCTGTAATCCCAACACTTTGGGAGGCCAAGGCAGATGGATCACCTGAGGTCAGGAGTTCGAAACCAGCCTGGCCAACATGGTGAAACCCCATCTCTACTAAAAATACAAAAATTAGCCAGGTGTGGTGGCGCATGCCTGTCGTCCCAGCTACTTGGGAGGCTGAGGCAGGAGAATCGCTTGAACCCGGGAGGCAGAGGTTGCAGTGAGCCGAGATCGTGCCATTGCACTCCAGGCTAGGTGACAGACAGAAACTCTTGTCTCAAAAAAAACAAAAAACAAAAAAACCCACCAGAGATAAAAATGGGCAGCAGATGACATTGTTTACATAATACTGACCACAAACTTGATGTCCTAAAAGAACAGGGACTTCTCTCAGAGTTCTGGAAGCCAGAAGTCCGAAATAAAGGTGTCACAGCAGGACTGGTTCCTTCTGGAGGCTGTCAGGACTCAGAATGTGATACTCCAAAGTATGGCTCCTTGGCAAAAACTTTGTGGTTTTTGTTTTTAGAGACAGGGTCTTGCTCTGTCACCCAGGCTGGGGTGCAGTGGTACAACGATAGCTCACTGCAGCCTCTACCTCCTGGGCTCAAGCAATCCTCCCACCTCAGCCTCCCAAGTAGCTGGGACTACAGGCATGAGCCACCACACCTGGCTAATTACTTTTATTTTTGTAGAGATGAGGTCTCGCCGTGTTGCCCAGGCTGGTGTCGAACTTCTTCTTCTTCATTTTTTGTTTTTGAGATGGAATCTCGCTCTGTTGCCCAGGCTGGAGTGCAATGGTGTGATCTTGGCTCACAGCAACTTCCGCCTTCCGGGTTCAAGTGATTCTCCTGCCTCAGCCTCCCGAGTGGCTGGAATTACAGGCATGCACCACCGTGCCTGGCTAATTTTGTGTTTTTAGTAGAGACGGGGTTTCTCCATGTTGGTCAGGCTGGTCTTGAGCTCCTGACCTCAGGGGATCCACCTGCCTCAGCCTCCCAAAGTGCTAGGATTACAGGCGTGAGCCACCGCGCCCAGCGAAGACAGTTATTTTAAAGTATTTGTCTAGTGAGTCTGATGTGTGGGCTTCCTTAGGGATGGTTTCTGTCTGTTAATTTTGTTCCTTAAAATGCGCCACACTTTGCTGTTTCTCTGTATGCCTAGTGATGTTTTTGTTGTTGAAAAGCGAGCATTTGAATATTCTAAATTATGGTAACTCCAGAAATCAGATTCTCCACCTTCCTGAGAGTTTTGTGATTTTTGTTTCTGTTTTTAATTATGGAAGGCAGTAGCCATCTCTTTGTTTAGATAGTTTTCCAAGCCCTTTTTTTTTTTTTTTTTGCAAAGACTGTATTCCGGCCGGGCCCGGTGGCTCACGCCTGTAATCCCAGCACTTTGGGAGTCCGAGGCAGGTGGATCACGAGGTCAGGAGATCGAGACCATCCTGGCTAAAACGGCAAAACCCCCCTCTCTACTAAAAATACAAAAAATTAGGTGGGCATGGTGGCGGGCACCTGTAGTCCCAGCTACTTGGGAGGCTGAGGCAGGAGAATGGCGTGAACCCGGGAGGCGGAGCTTGCAGTGAGCTGAGATCGTGCCACTGCACTCCAGCCTGGGCGTCAGAGCGAGACCCTGTCTCAAAAAAAAAATAAAAAAATAAAAATAAATAAATAAATAAACCTGTTCCCCAAATATATATATGAAATTAAAACATGCGTGGTCATGATCAAGTTCTAATTACAGACAAAGACTTCCTTGAGATTGGGGAGAACCTGCCTTGGACTGCGGGGACCACTTCAACTCTCTTGGGAATGATTTTTCTTTAGGTGGGTGCTGGATAGGGGTGTTTGTGATTTTATTATTAATACTTTTGTGTGTGCCTGAAAGATTTCACAATGACAAATAAAACTGAGAGGAAAAGGTTTGGCAGTTCCCCATTAAGTTCAATAGAGGGTTACTCTGTGACCCAGTAATTCCACTCCTCAGTAGAGAGCCAAGTGAAATGAAAACAGGTGTTCAAACAAAAACGTGTACACCCACTTTTACAGCAGCATTCTTCATCAAGACGAAACTACAGTACAAATATTGTAAGATTCCATTTCTGTGAAATGTTCCGAATAGGTAAATCTATAAAGGCAGAAATTAGGCCAGGTGCAGAGGCTCATGCCTGTAATCCCAGCACTTTGGGAAGCCGAGGTGACAGGATCGCTGGAGGTTAGGATTTGAAGACCAGCCTGGGCAACATAGTGAGATCCCATCTTTACAAATTTTTTTAAAAATTAGCAAGGCACTGTCTGGATGAAGTGGCTCACGCCTGTAATCCCAGCACTTTGGGAGGCCGAGGCGGGTGGATCACCTGAGGTCCGGAGTTCGAGATCAGCCTGGGCAACACGGTGAAACCCCCATCTCTACTAAAAATTCAAAAATTAGCTGGGCATGGTGGTGCATGCCTGTAATCCCAGCTACTCGGGAGGCTAAGGCAGGAGAATCGTTTGAACCCAGGAGGTGGAGATTGCAGTGAGTTGAGATGGCGCCATTGCACTCCAGCCTGGGCAACAAGAGTAAATCTCCATCTCACCAAAAAAAAAAAAAAAAAAAAAAAAAGCAAGGCACAGTGGCATCAGGCTGGGGTGGGAAGATCACTTGAGCCCAGCCATTCGAGACCAACCTGTGCAACACAGGAAAACCCCATTCTACAAAATAGTAAAAAATTATCAGGGCATGGTGGCACATGCCTATAGTCCCAGCTACTCGGGAGAGTGATGGGGGAGGATCACTTGAGCCCAGGAGGTCGAGGCTGCGGTGACCTTGATTGTGCCACTGCACTCCAGCCTGGGCTACACAGCCAGACCCTGTCTAAAAAGAAACAAAACAGGCAGGACGCAGTGGCTCACACCTGTAATCCCAGCACTTTGGGAGGCCGAGGTGGGCGGATCACCTGACATTAGGAGTTCGAGACCAGCCTGTCCAACATCGTGAAATCCCCGTCTCTACTAAAATACAAACATTAGCCGGGCATGGTAGTGGGTGCCTGTAATCCTACCTACTCGGGAGGCTGAGGCAGGAAAATTGCTTGAACCTGGGAGATGGAGGTTGCAATGAGCCGAGATCGCGCCACTGCACGACAGCCTAGGCGACAGAGCAAGACTCCATCTCAAAAAAAAAAAGAAAAAGAAAAAAAGAAGAAACTCTCATTGATGGAGTGTTCGTTGATGGAGCACTTTTTGGGAGTGGGTTGACATGCTCACAGGTGTTTTTAACCTCACCTCGTCTCTGAAGAGGTGCAGATAAAAGTCATCTGGTGAGGAAAATGCCTTTTTAAAAACAATTTTTAGAGGGCCAGCACGGTGACTCACGACTGTAATCCGAGCAATTTGGGAGGCCGAGGTGGGCGGATCACTTGAGGTCAAGAGTTCAAAACCAGTCTGGCCAACATGGTGAAATCCTGTCTCTACTAAAAATACAAAAATTAGTTGGGCATGGTGGCACATGCCTGTAATCCCAGCTACTCGGGAAGCTGAGGCAGGAGAATCACTTTAACCCAGGAGGGGAAGTTGCAGTGAGCCAAGATCGCGCCAGTGCACTCCAGCCTGGGCAACAGAGCGAGACTCTGTCTCAAAAGAAAAAAAAAGAGATGGGGTCTTGGGGTCTCACTGTGTTGCCCAGGCTGGTCTCCAACTCCTGGCCTCAAGCGATCCTCCTGCTTTGGCCTCCCAAAGTGCTGGGATTACATGCCTGAGCCACTGTGTTCAGCCAGGGTGTCCCTTTTCTGAGACTGCATTCTTCCCACCTTGCCCAAGTATTGCAGGAGAACCACAGGCCCCATGCTGTGCTGGCGAAAATCTCATCTCATGCTGGCCTGTTAGGGTGGCCATATCCTCTCATTTCAGAGGCTCTGAGGGAGATGGAACAGGCTCAGCGGCTGGCTGCTTGGGGCTCTAACCCCAGCCCTGCTGTCTTCTGGCTGTGTGGCCGTGACGAGCCCACCTCTCTGGCCTCAGTTTGTCATCTGTGAAATGGACATAATCTATCCACCACATCAGGCTGTATAAAGATTAGGCCAGGTGTGGTGCCTCACACCTGTAATCCCAGCGCTTTGGGAGACTGAGGCAGGCAGATCACCTGAGGTCAGGAGTTCGAGACCAACCTGGCCAAAATGGTGAAACCCTGTCTCTAATAAAAATACAAAAATTAGCTGGGCATGGTGGCATGTACCTGTAATCCCAGCTACCCAGGAGGCTGAGGCAGGAGAATCACTGGAACCCGGGAGGCAGAGGCTGCAGTGAGCCAAGATTGCACCACTGCACTCCAGCCTGAGTGACAGAGTGAAACTCCGTCTCAGAAAAAAAAAAAAAAAAAGATATGTCCAAGTCCTAACGCTCAGTATCTGTGACCTTATTTGGAAAGAAGGTCTTTGCAAATGTAATTAAACTAAAGATCTTGTACTGAGATCATTCTGAATTAAGAATGGACCCGTGGCTGGGCACAGTGGCTCACACCTGTAATCCCAGCGCTCTGGGAGGCTGAGGTGGGCAGATCACCTGAGATCAGGTTCAAAACCAGCCTGGCCAACATGGCGAAACCCGGTCTCTACTAAAAATACAAAAAAAAATTAGCCGGGCGTTGTGGTGCACACCTGTAATTCCAGCTACTCGGGAGGCTGAGGCAGGAGAATCACTTGAACCTGGGAGGCTGCAGTGAGCTGAGATTGCGCCACTGCATTCCAGCCTGGGCAACAAGAGTAAAACTCTGTCTCGAAAATAAAAACATAAAAAGAGTGGACCCATGGCCGGGTACAGTGGCTCATGCCTATAATCCCAACACTTTGGGAGGCCAAGATGGAAGGATCGTTTGAACTCAGCCGTTTGAGACCAGCCTGGGCAACATAGTGAGACCCCTGTGTCTAAATACAAACACAAACAGAAAACAAAAAGAACCCGGGCTGGCTGCGGAACCCCCTAGATGGCACAGGCACATCCTGGCTTTCGAGGACAGTCACGAGCATGAGACAGCATTTCTTCTTGTCCTCGGGGCCTGCAGGAAGTTTTTAAGTAATCTGCTTTTGTGCCTCTTCCAAATCTCCTCCTATGACCCTGTTTACCTTACATCACAAGAAACAATCAATAAAAGTGGTTTGTGTTCGTGAGTGCCGTGTGTTTGACAAAGGCTTTGATAGCTGAGAGCTGGTAGTGGAGGGGGGAGATTTTGGGAGATCGGGGCCCTGCCAGGTGGACGGACTGGCCTGACCTCCGGCCCCTGCGCTCTGTTTACTTCCATCCCAGCTCCACCTCTGGGGACCCATGGAAGCTGTCGGTGAGGAACACAGGATCCGACCTGCTGAGCTCATTTCTGGCCACCTGCCTGCGTCCGCCCCATCTCTCCTCTCAGCTTGGCCATGAGGCGGGCTATGAGGTCATTGGTTAAAGATTTGGGGAAGCAGAGCCAGGCGAGTGGCCAGATGTGGTGGCTCATGCCATCACAGGATCCCAGCACTGTGAGAGGACAAGGAAGGAGGATGCTTGAGCTCAGGAGTTCGAGACCAGCCTGTACAACATAGCAAGACCCCCGTCTCTACAAAATATAAAATTAGCCAGTTGTGGTGGCATGCGCCTCTAGTCCCAGCTACTCGGGAGGCTGAGGTGACAGGATCCCTTGAGCCCAGGAGGTCGAGGCTGCAGTGAGTGCTTAACAGAGCCAAACCCTGTCTCTAAAACAAACAAAAACAGAAACAAAAAGTACACTACTTACTGTCCTGCTTCTCACCATTCCAGCCTGGTAGTCCTTTTTTTTTTTTTTGAGACAGGGTCTTGCTCAGTTGCTCAGGCTGGAGTGCAGAAGCGTAATCACAGCTCACTGCAGCCTTGATCTCCAAAAAGACTACCAGCTTGGCTGGGTGTGGGGACTCATGCCTATAACCCCAGCACTTTGGGAGCCAGAGACAAGAGGATTCCTTGAGCCAAGGAGTTCGAGACCAGCCTGGGCAACACAGTGAGACCCTATCTCTAAAATTTTTTTTTTTTGAGATGGAATTTAGCTCTCGTTGCCCAGGCTAGAGTGCAATGGTGCAATCTCAGCTCACCACAATCTCCACCTCCTAGGTTCAAGCAAAATTCTCCTGCCTCAGCCTCCCGAGTAGCTGGGATTACAGGCATGCGCCACCATGCCAGGCTAATTTTGTATTTTTAGAAGAGACGGGGTTTCTCCATGTTGGTCAGGCTGGTCTCAAACTCCCAACCTCAGGTGATCTGCCTGCCTTGGCCTCCCAAGGTGCTGGAATTACAGACATGAGCCACCGTGCCCAGCCTAAAAAAATTTTTTTTAAAAATAGCTGAGTGTGGTGGCACATGCCTATAGTCCCAGCTACCCAGGAGGCTGAGGTGGGAGGATTGCTTGAGCCCAGCAGATCAAGGCTGTAGTGAGCCAAGATTGTGCCACTCCACTCCAGCCTGGGCAACTGAGTGAGACCCCGTCTCAAAAAAAAAAAAAGGAAAAAGAAAAAGAAAAAAAAAGGACTACCAGGTGTTTTTTTCTTTTTTTTTTTTTTTTTTGAGACGGAGTCTCACTCTGTCGCCCAGGCTGGAGTGCAGTGGCGCAATCTCGGCTCACTGCAAGCTCCGCCTCCCGGGTTCACGCCATTCTCCCACCTCAGCCTCCCAAGTAGCTGAGACTACAGGCGCCCACCACCATGCCTGGCTAATTTTTTTGTATTTTTAGTAGAGAGGGGGTTTCACCGTGTTAGCCGGGATGGTTTTGATCTCCTGACCTCGGCCTTCCAAAGTGCTGGGATTACAGGCACGAGCCACCGCGCCCGGCCTGGTGTCCTTATTTCTTGGGAAAGGATACAGAGGGTCAGAGAGGCGCCCCAGCTTGTGAAGGAATGCATTCCTGAGATCTGGCCTGGCCGTGGTCACTGGAGTGTTTACTCTGCTTACAGGGTCTGGTGTAGTGGGGGATGGCTGGGTGGGAACGTGCGGGCTATAAAGCCAGACCCCAGGTGTCAGTGCGGTTCAGAAAGCAACTAGCACAGCCATGCCCAGGCCAGGACCCGTGACACAGCGATGCTCTCAGATATTGCTGATGTTACAGATGTTGTTGGGGGCACCCTGAGGGGGCACCCTGACTCTGCAGGTGAGAACCTTCTGGGGTTCCTAGGGCCCTCGGACAAGCACTCTGATCCGGAAGACTCCAGGTCCCAGGAGTTGCAGAAACGCCACCAGGACCTTCAGAGCACCAGTTAGACAAGGAGAGCCAGGAGGAGCTGGGCCCCAACCTCATCCAAAAGCACAGGTGAGCTCTGAGACCTCCACCCCCAGGATAGCCCCCACGTCTATTTTCTTTTTCTTTAAAGATGTTCTTATTTGGGGGCCAGGCGTGGTGGCTCATGCCTGTAATCCCAGCACTTTGGGAGGCCGAGGCAGGCGGATCACCTGAGATCAGGAGTTCGAGATCAGACTGGCCAACATGACAGGGTGAGACCCCATCTTTACAACAAATACAAAAATTACCCAGGCATGGTGGCACACGCCTGTAATCCCAGCTACTAGGGAGGATGAAGCAGGAGAATTGCTTGAACCCGGGAGGTGGAGATTGTAGTGAGTTGAGATCGCACAACTGTACTCCAGCCTGGGCAACAGAGCGAGACTCCAATCCAAAAAAAAAAGAAAAAAATCCCCTAGGACAGGGCTGTGGCTGAGACCCTGAGGGCTGGAGGCTTGGCTGGCCTTGCACAGCAGCGGGTGCATGCTGGGGTGGGGAGAGGCCTGGAGACCCTGTGACTCCACTAGGGGCCTTGCTGTGTGACCCCCCCAGTGAGTCCTTGTGTCTCTTACCCACGCATGCCTGTCACATGCAGACACCCACACACACCCACTATCTGCCGGACAGAGCAGCCCTTCCTCTCCGCAGCCAGGAAGCTGGACATAGGCACAAGGGCTGACGCCTGGGGCCAGGAATCCTGAGCATTAGGAGAAGGTCTGGAACCCCAGGGGGAAGGGCACTCCTGGGGCATCCCCTGCCCCTCTACCATCTGGTGGCTGGACTCCACACCAGCCTGCCCTGCTCGAAAACCCCAGCTCCTCAATTCTGTGCCACCTCCTCTCTGGGCCCAGACAAGAGCAGATTCATCCCTGCCCCAAAGGAACCACCAGTCTTGGGTCAGCAGAGCTGGGCACAGACACTTCCAGTGCCGTGGGGCTGTAACTGTGATAGGTCTGTTGCTCCATGCACTTGGCAAGTCAACAGCTGAGAAAACAGGTTGCAACATGGAAAGAGTTTTAATCCGACCGGCTTGGTGGCTCATGCCTGTAATCCCAGCACTTTGGGAGGCTGAGGCGGGTGGATCATCTGAGGCCAGCAGTTCAAGATCAGCCTGGCCAACCAGGTGAAACCTCATCTTTACTAAAAATACAAAAATTAGCCAGGCGTGATGGTGTGCACCTGTAATCCCAGCTACTTGGGAGGCTGAGGCAGGAGAATCAATTGAACCTGGGAGGCGGAGGTTGCAGTGAGCCAAGATCATACCACTGCACTCCAGCCTGGGCAACAGAGCGAGAGACTGTCTCGGAAGAAAAAAAAAAAAAAAAGGCTGGGTGCAGTGGCTCATGCCTGTAATCCCCACACTTTAGAGGCAGAGGCTGACGGATGACTTGAGGTCAAGAGTTCGAGACCTGCCTGGCCAACATGGTGAATCACCGTCTCTACTAAAAACACAAAAATTAGCCAGGTGTGGTGGCGCACGACTAATCCCAGCTACTCAGTAGGCTGAGGCAGGAGGCGGAGGTTGCAGTGAGCCGAGATTGTGCCACTGCACTCCAACCTGGGGGACAGAGGGAAACTCCGTCTCAAAAAAAAAAAAAAGAGAGAGATTTAATCCTAGGGCCACCCAATGAGGAGATAGGAGGGAACCTCAAATCCATTTCCAGGAGGAGGAGTTTGGGGCCATATAAATATATATATATATACATATATATATATATTTAAGATGGAGTCAGCCGGCCGTGGTGGCTCACGCCTCTAATCCCAGTACTTTGGGAGGCCGAGGCCGGCGGATCACAAGGTCAGGAGATCGAGACCATCCTGGCTAACACGGTGAAACCCCATCTCTACTAAAAATACAAAAAAAAATTAGCTAGGCGTGGTGGGGGGTGCTCATAGTCCCAGCTACTCAGGAGGCTGAGGCAGGAGAATAGCATGAACCTGGGAGCTGGAGCTTGCAGGTTGGAGTGCAATGGCACGATCTCAGCTCACTGCAACCTCCGCCTCCTGGGTTCAAGCGATTCTCCTGCCTCAGGCTCCCGAGCAGCTGGGATTACAGGCATGTGCCACCACGACCGGTTAATTTCTGAAATTTTTTAGTAGAGACAGGGTTTCATCATGTTGGTCAGGCTGGTCTCGAACTCCTGACCTCAGGTGATCCACCCGCCTTGGCCTCCCAAAGTGCTGGGATTACAGGCGTGAGCCACTGCACCTGGCCAGGGGCTAGAGTTTTAATTTTTAAGGGTTTTGGAGTGGGCTGAAGTGTGGAGGTCATTGCTTGGTGAAAGAGTGCAGGAGGTGAAGTCACAGACAGTAAGAAACTGTATTCTCATGCAGATTCCGTTCCTCTGTGGGGTCTTCACACTGGTGGGTGTCATTGGTTAAGGATTTCAAAAACATCTTAAGAAATTCTTTTAAAAAGTCTTATGATTCTAAGGTCGGAAATCACATCTATAGCAAATGGTCGGTATCAGGTGCTACAAGCAACTTGCGGTCACAAGGAAGTGGGTCAAAGTGCAGCCTGATTAATGCTTAATTATAACTAAGTTTCTGTCCAGAATTCTTTTTTTTTGAGACAGAGTTTTGCTCTTGTTGATCAGGCGGAAGTGCAATGGTGAAAACTTGGCTCACTGCAACCTCCGCCCCCTGGGTTCAAGCGATTCTCTTGCTTCAGCCTCTCGAGTAGCTGGGATTACAGGCATGTAATCCCACCACCAAGCCCAGCTAATTTTGTATATTTAGTAGAGACAGGGTTTCTCCATGTTGGTCAGGCTAGTCTAGAACTCTTGACGTCAGATGATCCACGTGCCTCGGCCTCCCAAAGTGCTGGGATTACAGGCGTGAGCCACCGTGCCCGGGGCAGAATTCTGTTTTTTAGAGACGAGGTATTGCCATCTTGCCCAGACTTGTCTCGAACTCCTGGGCTCAAACAATCCACCCACCTCAGCCTCCCAAAGTGCTGAGATTATTGACATAAGCCACCATGCCTGGCCCCCAGAATTATGAATCCTGTGAGGATGGCTTCAAGGTGAGTGCTGAGCCAGACAAAAGGATGGGGTTTGGGAGCACCCTGCTTAGACTGGAAAGATAATGTTGGAGAAGACTTCCTGGAAGAGGGGCTTTTTGCGTAGAGTTTTGAAGAATGAGTAGGAGTTCTCCAGAGGAGGATGAGTAACTGCAATAACACCCAGTTTATCAAGCGCCTCCTATGTGTCTGGCCCTGTGCTTTACCCCTCATTTGACCACCTCTCCAGTGAGAGTCTCAGTCCCTTTTTTCCTGGTAAGGAAACAGGCATGGCAGAGAGGCATGACACATCAAGGTTGCCCTTCCTGGCTCCATCTAGCCCGTTCTCCTCTGCTTCCTTTGTTTTTCACCATCTTTAGCCTTTGACCCCAACCAAAAAGAGAAGAGAGGAAATCCCATGGGCACAGACAGCCACCTCTTAAACTCCTGTATGGAATTTTTCACATAGTAACAATGTCTTTTTTTCCTCCAAAAAGACTCCCAGGCTGGAATGGTGTCCTCATATGGAGGAAGAGGATACTGAGGCCCAGAAATGTGCCCTAGCTTTACTAGGAGCGCCCCCACCTAAAGATCCTCCCCCTAAATACACCCCCAGACCCCGCCCAGCTGTGGTCATTGGAGTGTTTACTCTGCAGGCAGGGGGAGGAGGGCGGGACTGAGCAGGCGGAGACGGACAAAGACCGGGGACTATAAAGGCCGGTCCGGCAGCATCTGGTCAGTCCCAGCTCAGAGCCGCAACCGGCACAGCCATGCCCAGGCAAGAACTCAGGACGCTGAATGGCTCTCAGATGCTCCTGGTGTTGCTGGTGCTCTCGTGGCCGCCGCATGGGGGCGCCCTGTCTCTGGCCGAGGCGAGCCGCGCAAGTTTCTCGGGACCCTCTGAGTTGCACTCCGAAGACGCCAGATTCCGAGAGTTGCGGAAACGCTACGAGGACCTGCTGACCAGGCTGCGGGCCAACCAGAGCTGGGAAGATTCAAACACCGACCTCGTCCCGGCCCCTGCAGTCCGGATACTCACGCCGGAAGGTAAGTGAAATCTTAGAGATCCCCTCCCACCCCCCAAGCAGCCCCCATATCTAATCAGGGATTCCTCATCTTGAAAAGCCCAGACCTACCTTTGAGCCTCAGTTGCCCCATCTGTGCCCTGGGTAGGAACATCCTGGACCCCCTTGGGTCTGATGGGGTAGCCGATGCCTGATTTGCACCCACAACGTGGGAGGTTATAACCTGTCCCCAAATTGCAAATGGGGAAACTGAGGTACAGGGATGCCAGGGACCCTCCTGAATGTGCACAGCACCTGGGAAACCCGGGGACGGGGTCGGGCGTGCGGTGTGGGCATGGTCCCTGACCTGGGCTGGGGCCAGGATCCGAGAGAAACAATGGGGGTGTGGTGCATGGATAGAGGTTTGTGATGGGCAGAGCCAGCTGGAGCTGGTTCTGAATCTGATGAAATCGCTTGTCAAGGCACTGCTAAAGTCACATGCAACGAGCGACTTGTTAGGGGAGGAGGAGAGTATTTTCCCCATCTCTGTGCCCCCCATGGAGGCTCCAGGGGTGCAGGGCACTGGATGAGGTCTGGGCTGTGGTGGGACCCAGGAGGGGGCAGGCAGAGGGGCACACTCTTAGCCCGCCCTAAACCCATCTGTGCCGTGTGACTCCGGCAAACCTCTCACCCTTGCTAAGCCTAGCAACTAGGTTAAGGCACCCTCAAACCCCAGTCTCCCCAGTCTCCCTAACACTTGTACCAGCCTGAGGGGCTGTGATTCCTAGAGGCTCAGTAGTCTGGAATGTGATGGGTTTGGCACTCTTCATTTCTCGGGATCACACCTGTAATCCCAGCACTTTAGGAGGCCAAGGTGGGAGCATCGCTTGAGGCCAGAACATTGCAGCCTGGGCAGTATAGCGAGAATCCATCTCTACCAAAAATGTTTTAAAAAAATTAGCCAGACATGATGGTGTGTGCCTGTAGTCTCAGTTATTCAGGAGGCTGAGGCGGGAGGAGCACTTGAATCCAGGAGATTGAGGCTGCACTGAGCCATGAGTGCCCCACTGCACTCCAGCCTGGGTAACAGCAAGACCATAATAAATAAATAAATAAGTGAAGCAAGTAAGTTTTTGACTGCCAGAAGAAAAGCAGAGCCATGGTTGGAATCTCAGGCTGCCTGAATATCAGATATACATTAATTCCTTCAAGTATTTACTAAGCACCTATTGTGTGCCAGGCACAGTGTCAACCAAGCTAAGATTCTAAGTAGGGAATATGAATGATACACAAGGAAATAAAATAGGGTGCTTCCTATTTTAGGCAGGCTGGAAGGAAGAGGAGGAGCCAGCCATACTGAGATTCAGGAGATTCAGGGGGAGAAATGCCCTTTTTTTTTTTTTTTTTTTTTTTGAGAGGGAGTCTTCCTCTGTTGCCCAGGCTGGAGTGCAGTGGCACGATCTTGGCTCACTGCAACCTCCACCGCCCTGATTCAAGCCATTCTTCTGCCTCAGCCTCCCGAGTAGCTGGGATCACAGGCGCCAGCCACCACGCCCAGCTAATTTTTTGGTATTTTTAGTAGAAGCGGGCGTTTCACCATATTGGCCACATATTGGCCAGGCTGGTCTTGAACTCCTGACCTCAAGTGATCCACCTGCATTGGCCTCCCAAAGTGCTGGGATTACAGGCGTGAGCCACCGCGCCCTCACGGAGAAATGCTCTTGGTAGGGGAAATAACTTGTGCAAAGGCGCCGGCGCCGTGGTGAGATCCAGCTTGGCGTATTAGGGGAAATGGGCACCCTCGTTCCTGGAAAACGGTAGGCCTGTGGGTGACCAGCTTCCCTATCTGTCTTCCCACAGTGCGGCTGGGATCTGGCGGCCACCTGCACCTGCGTATCTCCCGGGCCGCCCTTCCCGAGGGGCTCCCCGAGGCCTCCCGCCTTCACCGGGCTCTGTTCCGGCTGTCCCCGACGGCGGCAAGGTCGTGGGACGTGACACGACCGCTGCGGCGTCAGCTCAGCCTTGCAAGACCCCAGGCGCCCGCGCTGCACCTGCGACTGTCGCCGCCGCCGTCGCAGTCTGACCAACTGCTGGCAGAATCTTCGTCCGCACGGCCCCAGCTGGAGTTGCACTTGCGGTCGCGAGCCGCCAGGGGGCTCCGCAGAGCGCGTGCGAGCAACGGGGACCACTGTCCGCTCGGGCCCGGGCGCTGCTGCCGTCTGCACACGGTCCGCGCGTCGCTGGAAGACCTGGGCTGGTCCGATTGGGTGCTGTCGCCACGGGAGGTGCAAGTGACCATGTGCATCGGCGCGTGCCCGAGCCAGTTCCGGGCGGCAAACATGCACGCGCAGATCAAGACGAGCCTGCACCGCCTGAAGCCCGACACGGTGCCAGCGCCCTGCTGCGTGCCCGCCAGCTACAATCCCATGGTGCTCATTCAAAAGACCGACACCGGGGTGTCGCTCCAGACCTATGATGACTTGTTAGCCAAAGACTGCCACTGCATATGAGCAGCCCTGGTCCTTCCACTGTGCACCTGCGCGGGGGACGCGACCTCAGTTGTCCTGTCCTGTGGAATGGGCTCAAGGTTCCTGAGACACCCGATTCCTGCCCAAACAGCTGTATTTATATAAGTCTGTTATTTATTATTAATTTATTGGGGTGACCTTCTTGGGGACTGGGGGTCTGGTCTGATGGAACTGTGTATTTATTTAAAACTCTGGTGATAAAAATAAAGCTGTCTGAACTGTTCCCTGTGGTGTCCAGGATAAGGGAAGGTGACCTTGAGAAGATCCTCCTCTCCCTGACCTCAGTTTCTCTAGGAGACCTGGGAGGGGGTAAGTGGAAAGGCTCAAGGAATGAGTGGCAAGGTGTTCTCGGAGATGCCAAGCCATTGGAAGGTGCTTACGACACCTGTGAGCTCTAAGGGCAGCCTTGGCCATTCCTGACTCCCTGACTCTCTGTCTCTATTTCTCTATCTCCTTATTGCTGTTTCTTTTTTCTTTTTATTTTTTTTAGACGGGGTCTCACTCTGTTGCCCAGGCCAAAGTGCAGTGGCACAATCACAGCTCACTGCAGCCTCAACCACCCGGGCTCAATCGATCCTCCCACCTCAGCCACCTGAGTAGCTGGGACTACAAGTGCATGCCATCATGCCCAGCTAACTTTTGTATTTTTTGTAGAGGCTGAGTTTTGCCATGTTGCCCAGGCTGGTGTTTCTGTTTTGGAAACAGCTGAGACCCCGTACCTTTTTAAGTCTCAGCTTCCCTCCATCTTTCCTCATTCCTCAAAACTTCTCTCTTCGGGGGCTGAGGCAGAGGATCTGTCTCTATCTTTGTCTCTATCACCATCCTGTTGTCTCTCCCCACTTGGGAGTCGCCTTTCCAAACACAGGCAGCTCAGAGCCAAGTCTATCTGCAACCAAGCACCTTGTTTTGTGGTACTGTCCCCAACCTGAGGGGTGAGTCCCATCACCCCTCCTGTTTGTGGCACTTCCATGTTAGTGACACCTCATTCTTTCATATATAAAGAGTAGGGAGAAACAAATAAGTTGTGAAGAATATTTTCATGCACACCACATCTCCCAGGTTATATATACTTCCTGTTTAGGATGTTGGAATTCTGAGGTGTGCTGAGTCCAGCCCCCTCCCCACACTAAACTGCCTGCCCACCCTGAATCTCTGAGAGGAATGGCGATGGGTGTCTTGAGGGACAGAGTACCCACTTCCAGCAGTGAGGTGTATCTGCTGGGAATGCCACCACCCACAGGCCAACCTGAATGACTCAGGTTCCCCTTAACATATTCAGTGAGTGCCCACTTTATGCCAGGCGCCGGACACAGCTGTAAAAAGACACACAAGGACCACCCCACTTTGCGGAGCCTGGTTGAGTGAAGGGGACAAATGAGTAAATCCTAAGAAAGTAGTTGATTGCAGTAAGATTTGTGCTGGGGATTCAACCCATCAGTTCATTAGTGAACGGAGGCAGAGGTGATCTAGATAGTTGGATGGGGAGGCCTCCCTGGGGAGGGAGGTCACATTTGAGCTGAGACCTGGAGGAAGAAAAGGAGTCGGGGAGGGGGTAGTTGAGGGTGGACATTGCAAGTAAATGCAAACAGCAAGTGCAAAGGCCCTGAGATGGGAGCAGGCTCACTTCAGTCACAGCAAAGCTATTGAAAACGGGCACCTAGGAGGCTTCAAAATTAAACTCAATACCAAAAGGCAGCAGATGGCGTCACTGAGTCTTTCCCCAAACAACAGCTGTTGCCTTTGCAAGGTATAGGGCTGGGCCTGTGCCTTCTCTGTGCTTCTCCAGGCTCTTGCACAAGTTGGTCCACCCAGCCAGCATGCCCTTTCCTCTCCAATTCTCAAACTCCTATGCATCCTTCAAAACCCACTGCAGATTCCCCTCTTACATGCAGCCTTATTCAAACTCATTCAACTGTCTCCGTGTGGGGACTGTGCTCCCATTCTTCCCTTTGGCCCAGGCTTGATCTCCCAGGACTGAGGGTACTTGTCTCTAGTTCTATCTCCCCCAGGTTGGAGGATTGGGCTGGGACCAGCTGATAGGAAACCCAGTTGAGGCATGAGCCTGAAAAAACTCTTGAAATACAGACGTCTGTGAGTCATTAACTCTGCCTGAGAAGAAACCAGGGACAGCTTCTCAGAGGAGGTGGCATTGCACCAGGGTCTTGAAAGATTTTCTCAGAATATTAGAGCTAAAGGAATATACATATATTTTTATTTTGGGGGTGGTGTGGGCTGCTCTGGAGGCCAAGCCTGGAGATCAGGGACCTGGGAAGGGGCCCTGAGAGGGGCAGAAGGGAGGAATGTGGCTGGGCGCGGTGGCCACGCCTGTAATCCCAGCACTTCAGGAGGCCGAGGCGGGCAGATCGCTTGAGATCAGGAGTTCGAGACCAGCCTGGCCAACATGGCGAAACCCCGTCTCTATTACAAATACAAAAATTAGCTCGGCATGGTGGCGGGTGCTGTAATCCCAGCTACTCGGGAGGCTGAGGCAGGAGAATCACTTGAACCCGGGAGGCGGAGGTTGCAGTGAGCTGAGATTGCACCATTGCACTCCAGCCTGGGTGGCAGAGTGAGACTCAGTTTCAAAAACAAACAAACAAACAACAACAACAAAAAAAAACAGGGATGGGAGGTGGGGAGCAATTTGGGAGTCTCAGATGGAGACTTGGTCTTAGAACTCAGAAATCCCCACCTTGAGGAACCCACGCACCCTGAGCCAGCAGCCTCATCAGCCTCGAAGCATTTATTGAGCACTGCCTGTACATCCACAGGAGGGTGATGACAGGATCGGCACAGTGACCCTCCTGTCCCCTTGTTGGGGGTCTCTCCTCTTCCCCCTCTAGGAGCCGAGGGGGCTGAGGAGCGGCATGAGGGACAGGGAGGGGGCGGCAGAGCTTCCTGGGGCCTCAAGGACAATCCTTTCCTGTCCCCATTCTTCAGATGGGGAAACTGAGGCCATGGAGGAGTTAGGACGCCCTGAGTCACCCAGCAGGGACTGAAGGGGTTCTGGGTGGAGGTTAGGACATCTTAGGCTCAGTGCCCGGGGATCACGTACTCCTCTTCATCCATTGGGGCCTGGCCCAGTGACTGCAGGTTACAGTAGACAGGCTGGGAAGCCAGGTCGATGTCCTTGTAGTTCATGTAAAAGTCATTGTCCTCTGAAGGGTGAGCCCTGGGGGGACAGACAGACCAGGGATAAGTGTGGGAGGGGGAGGACTCAGCGGACAGGCACATGAGCTTTGAGAAAGTCCAGAGCGAGCCAGGTGCTCTGACTCACGCCTGTAATCCAGCACTTTGGGAGGCTGAGGTGGGTGGATCACCTGAGGTCAGGAGTTCAAGACCAGCCTGGACAACATGATGAAACCTCGTCTCTACTAAAAATACAAAAATTATCCAGTCATGGTGGCACATGCCTGTAGTCCCAGCTACTCGGGAGTCTGAGGCAGGAGAATCACTTGAACCCAGGAGGTAGAGGTTGTAGTGAGCCGAGATCGTGCCATTGCACTTCAGCCTGGGAGACAGAGCAAGACTCTATCTCAGAAGGAAAAAAAAAAAAAGAAAGCTTCAGAGTGGCTCAGTCCACCCCGAATATTTACATATGGGGAAACTGTGGCACGGGCTAGTGTTCTGACTCCTAGCCAGCCCCACCTCTCTCTGAGGAGGCTGCGGGAGGGCAGTGATTTAGGGAAGGGTCTGTGGGTGTAACGCTGCGGTCTGAGGACCCTGAACCCTTTTTCCTTCCTTAAAAATGAGATAGCGGCCAGGCGCGGTGACTCATGCCTGTAATCCCAGCACTTTGGGAGGCCAAGGCAGAAGGTCTGCTTGAGGCCAGGAGTTTGAGACCATCCTGGGCAACAGGGTGAGACCCCATTTCTACAAAAAATTAAAAAATTATTCAGGCGTGGTGACGTGTGCCTGGAGTCCCATCTACTCGGGAGGCTGAGGTGGGAGGATCGCTTGAGCCCAGGAGGTTGAGCCTACAGTGAGCCGTTATCACACCACTGCACTGCAGCCTGGATGACAGAGGGAGACCCCATCTCAAAAAAAAACAGAAATTGAGGTAGCTGTTCATTATTACATTAAAGTCTAAATTTTTGTTTCCTCTTGAAAAATCGGAAGCTCTGGCCACGTCAGTCACATGCACACAAGTGGCTGCACCCACACTCTGTGCTCCTTCTGATGGGAAATGTTTTCACCACTGAAGCAACTGACTTTGTGGCCCTCATATATAAAAGCAAGTCTCTGAGCCTCAGTTTCTGCATCTATAGAATTGGTCAAGGAGCAGGTAGCTACTTAGGAATATTTGTTATGGTCAGCAAGACCTCCAGAGAATTTTCCTGCCTCCTGAACATTCTAATTCCAACCCAGCTCCTCTTGTAAAAAGGGCCACTGGGCCAGGTGCGGTGGCTCACGCCTATAATCCCAGCACTTTGAGAGGCCAAGGTGGGCAGATCACCTGAGGTCAGGAGTTCAAGACCAGCCTGGCCAACATGGCAAAACCCCGTCTCTACTAAAATTAGCTGGGTGTGATGGTGGGCGCCTGTAATCCCAGCTACTCGGGAGGCTGAAGCAGGAGGCAGGAGAATCACTTGAACCCGGGAGGTGAAGGTTGCAGTGAGCCGAGATCATGCCATTGCACTCTAGCCTGGGTGACAGAGCGGGAAAAAAAAAAAAGGCAGAAGGGCTACTTTGTGTTAACAGCATCTATCAGTCAATTATACTCTAGTATGAATTGCCCGCCAACCCCTAAGTGGTTGTAGGGGGACGAACAGGACTGGGATGCAGGGTTTGTGTCCTGCCTTTTTTGACTGGCTATGTGACCTTGGACAAGTCATTTCCCGGCCTCCCAGAGCCTCCATGTCTGTAACTGTAAGATGCAGGGTGGAAATGACACAGTCAATTCTAAACACAGTGTTTCTGGAGGCCAGTACATAAAGGAGGCTGATCCGGAAGCCTCGGGGACAGGGAGGCCAAGATGAACATCAGAGCACAAGCTGCTTTTGCGAGTCCAGTGTCTTCAACACCCTGCCTCAGACCATTTCTGCTTTTGAGCCATGTTGACATCTGCTTTGCATATTTTCTCCTTTCTCACCAACAGCCTTCCGATAGCCTCCCCACCTCCTGGCATGGACTCTGCTGCCCAAACACAGCCATGGCTGCGGCCCCTTCCTGCTTGGCCCTCCCTGTTCCCCTCAGGCCTCAGCTTTCAAGTCATCCCTTCTCAAAAACCATTCACAGCAAATTCTCTGTTCTTTCCCACCGCTGGGTCTCTGCCCTTGAGGGTCCCACCCCTTGAAATTCCCTCCATTCCCTTTTCCAACCTAGAAAAGCTTTTCTTTTCTTTTTTTCTTTCTTTCTTTTCTTTTTTTTTTTTTTTTTTTTTTTTTTGAGACGGAGTCTCGTTCTGTCGCCCAGGCTGGGGTGCAGTGGTGCGATCTGGGCTCACTGCAACCTCCACCTCCTGGGTTCAAGTGATTCTTCTTGCCTCAGCCTCCCAAGTAGCTGGGATTACAGGCACCCATGACCATGCCCGGCTAATTTTTGTATTTTTAGTAGAGACAGGGTTTCACCATATTGGCCAGGCTGGTCTCGAACTCCTGACCTCGTGATCCTCCTGCCTTGGCCTCCCAAAGTGTTGGGATTACAGGCATGAGCCACCGTGCCCAGCCTAATTTTTGTATTTTTTAGTAGAAACAGGGTTTCACCATGTTGGTCAGGCTGGTCTTGAGGTCCTGACCACAGGTGATCTGATCTCGCCTTGGCCTCGAAAAGTGCTGGGATTATAGGCATGAGCCACCGCACCCCACACCAACCTAGAAAAGTTCAACTCATTTGTCTAAGCCCAGCAAAATCATCCAGAAGCCGGTGGCGGTGGCTCACACCCATAATGCCAGCACTTTGGGAGGCTAAGACATGAGGATCACTTGAGGCCAAGAGTTTGAGACCAGCTTGAGAAACATAGCAAGACCCCCGTCTCTATGAAAAATACAAAAATTAGTTGGGTGCGGCGGCATATGCCTGTGGTCCCAACTACTCTGGAGACTGAGGCAGGAGGATCACTTGAGGCCAGGAGCTTGAGGCTGCAGTGATCTGTGATGGTGCCACTGCACTCCAGCCAGGGCGACAGAATGACACTGTCTCAAAAAAAAATGTCGGCTGGGTGCAGTGGCTCACACCTGTAATCCCAGCACTTTGGGAGGCTGAGGCGGGCGGATCACGAGGTCAGGAGATTGAGACCATCCTGGCTAACACGGTGAAACCCCGTCTCTACTAAAAATACAAAAAATTAGCCTGGCGTGGTGGCGGGCGCCTGTAGTCCCAGCTACTCGGGAGGCTGAGGCAGGAGAATGGCATGAACCCGGGAGGCGGAGCTGGCAGTGAGCCGAGATCGCGTCACTACACTCTAGCCTGGATGACAGGGCCAGACTCCGTCTCAAAAAAAAAAAAAAAAATCATCTAGTGGTGATGGGACTTTGTAGGGCACCTCTTTAGTATCTCATGTGTGTCATGGGGAAATGGGGGGCTGTCCCCACTCTATGGAGACAGAAATGGAGGTTCAGAGACAGCCTTGGGTCACATGGGACCTGGGCCTATGCTGCTGACCGCCACCGCAGAGCCCCAACTCCGCTCAAGCAGTTGCCTCCTGTCTCCCCATCCTTGGCCGCCAGAAACTGGGTTTACAGGTCATAAGGAGGGGAAGTTTGTCCCATATATGGGAACTCACTTAATTCTTACCCCAACACACTATGATGGGGGCTGTAATTCTCCCTCATTTTACTTTATTTTATTGATTTTATTTTTGAGATGGAGTCTCACTCTGTCGCCCAGGCTGGAGTGCAATGGCATGAACTTGGCTCACTGCAACCTCTGACTCCCAGGTTCAAGAGATTCTCTTGCCTCAGCCTCCTCAGTAGCTGGGACCACAGGCGCCCGCCACCACACCTGGCTAATTTTTGTATTTTTAGTACAGACTGGGTTTCACCGTGTTGGCCAGGCTGGTCTCATACTCCTGACTTCAAGTGATCCGCCTGCCTTGGCCTCCCAAAGTGCTAGGATTACAGGTGTGAGCCACCATGTCCAGTCCTCTCCCCATTTTATAGGTGAGGAGACTGAGGCTCAGAGAAGTAAAGCTACTCACCTAAGATCCCACAGCCTTCAAGCGGCAGAGCTGGGATTTGAACCTCGGCCATCTAGGTGTGGAGCCTTATTATTCACCACTTTGGCAGGTGTCTCAGTGGCTTACTTACCCTTGTTCATCCCACTGGTGCTCGGCTGCTGGCTGGCCCACAAACATGTTCTCATAGTCGGGAGTGGAGGGGCAGGATGGCACGGCCACTTGGGGCTTGGGGGCGCTCCGGCTGCCGTACCGTGGCTGCAAGCCTAAACTGGGCTTGGGCCCATCCTGAGCAGCCCAGGGCTTGTTCAGCTCCCGGCTTCTGGCCACTCGGCATCGCCAGAGTCTCCAGGCCAGCACAGGGCCAGCGATGGCAAGTCCAAGAAGCAGGCACCCGCTGACCACCACTGCCCCGATAGTTGCAGAGGCCAGGCCAGGGGCGCAGCTGACATCCAGGAAGGCAGAGAGGTTGTGCTGGGAGCTGGTTGTGTCCCAGCAGAGCAGAGGCTTCTGGCCAGAGCAGTTGTCTCGGCGGATGTCGTGCCAGGACTCCAGGGCACAGTTGCAGTCAGCTTGCAGGTCAAGGTCACAGCGGGCGGCCAGCGCCCCATCCACACGAGACAAGGGGTTGCGTAGCACGTTCAGGACCTCAAGCTTCTGCAGGTGGGCAAAGAAGGTCACTGGAAGCTCTCGCAGGCCGTTTCCAGACAGGTCAAGGAGAATCACGTTGCTGGCCCGCAGAGACTGGTTGTGGGGCAGGCTCAGGCTGAGGCCACTGAAATTCAGGCACGTGGCCCTGAACTCCGCGTTCCAGTCCACATCCGCAGAGGACACGGTGCACGACAGTTCCAGGCTGTCTGACTCCGGCAGCAGCAGCGGCAACAGCAGCGTCCATGCCAGGGTGCCCCCCATTCAAGCAACCTACGTAGAGACACCGGAATCCTAGCCCTGACCTCAGCCCTGTGGTCGCCCTCGCCTCCACCGCCAGTGTTTATTATTATAGCTCAGACCAGCTCAAGCCGCTTCTGAAATGGTAAAACGCAGCCCCAGTCTGGTCGCCTCCTTTGGCTGGTGGGCTGCCTCAGTCTCCCCTTCTGGGGAATGGGTAGATAACCCCAGCGCCTAGCGGGCTTGGAAGGCGAGGAGGAGATCCGGGCCAGTTAACCCCTTCTTCTATGTCCTGAACATTTGGGGCGCCCTCGTTGGCCAGGACGGGACCCTATGCAAATAAGCGGTTGCCTTGGAAACGGCCCCGCCCCCTGATCACGCTCCCGGTATCTCCCAGAACCGCGGGTCGCTGGGAAGTCCTGGGATAGGGTGGAGTGGGGGCTGCTGAAAGGATCCTCCCAGGTCTGGTTTGCAGTCCCTGCACAGGTGCAAGTTCTAGAGCTTCAGTCCTACCTTTTGGGTCCCACTGCCACGCTTTTGCCTCTGCGATGCTGGAAAAGCGACGGCGCCCAGGGGCTGCGTCCTGGCCCACCTGGACACCGGGGCCGCAGCGGCCACGGCCAGCACAGTCCGCAGCGCTGCTGGGGTCGCTGGCGTTCCTCTGGCTCTGCACCCAGCGACTCAGGGGGAAGAGGAACTGGTGTCTGGGTGGAGTGCAGAGGGGAAGAATGAAGACAGAGATCCGCCCCCTTGCAGGGCCTCAAGGTTCTCACCAGAGGTGGATGGAGGGCAAGGGGGAGGGGTGGCCCAGAGTCCCGCTTCCCTCTTGCTGGAACCCAGTGACTCCATGTCCTCTATTAGCACCCCAACCGACTGCCACCTCATCAACTCGCTTCTCGATCTCAGCTTGGCTGGTTCCCAGCTCATGCAGTCATTTATTCATTCAACAAGCATCACCCACGCTGGGCCCCCAAGAGGCCTCAGCCCTGACCAGGTCCTCAAGGAGCTATCTTAAGAGAGGACAGAGCTGGACATAGACACTCCTAGTCCCATGCAGTCAAGGAAGGTCCAGAGGGAAAGACAGGGTCCTGGAAGGCTTCCTGGAGGAGGAGGCATTACAGTTGGGGCTTCAACGCATGAGTAGGAGTTCACCAAGATTCCCCAAACCTATCATTGGCTCTCCAAGCTCCTCCAAGCCTCTCCCACTGAGTTCTTGCACAATGGCACCTCTATGCTGGAGGGGACAGTGAGGAGGGCTCCCAGCAACTTGGGAAAATGTAGCTGGCTGGGATAGCATGGTTAGGAGTGGAGAGGATAGAAGGAATTGGTGGTGGGGGAAGAGGTCCATGTGGAGCCAAGGCAGGTGCGTGGGCAGAGGGGCACTGGCTCAAGAAGTCCTTCTGGAGTGAGCCTGGTGTCTGGGGTGGGCAACGTGGGGAAGAGGCTGAGGTCCCAGAAGCAGATGGGGGCCTGAGGCAGACTGGAGGGGTAGTAGTGACAAAAGTGATACTGAGGAGGGGTGGGCTGGGAGAAGGCCTCACCTGAACCTGGTGTCAGGTGGACCAGGTTCCAACCTATGCCAGCCCGACTCACTGTGCCACCTTAACTGCGTGTGACACCATGTCCACAGCTGTCAAATGCACAGAGGCTTCTCCGGGATCTGGGAGGCTGGGAGTCCACTCCCCCACGTTTTCCCCTCTCCTCGGCCTCTCTGTCCTTCACATCGCCAAACTCCGAGAAATGGTCAAAGGCTTTGAATGGAGACCTTGAAGAAAAAGCAGGAAACTGCTCTTCAATATGTCCAGAGATGCTCATTCTTGCCAGGTGCAGTGGCTCACGCCTGTAATCCCAACACTTTGGGAGGCAGAAGTGAGCAGATCGCTTGAGCCCAGAAGTTCGAGACCAGCCTGGCCATCATGGTGAAACCCCGTCTCTACTTTAAAAAATACAAAAATTAGCCAGGTGTGGTGGTATGTGCCTGTAGTCCCAGCTACTCAGGAGGCTGAGGCAGGAGAATTGTTTGAACCCAAGAGGCGGAGGCTGCAGTGAGCCAAGATCACTCCACTGCATTCCAGCCTGGGCAACAGAGTGAGACCTGTCTCAAAAAAAAAAAAAAAGTTCACACTTAATAAGAAAACTGCAAATCACAAACTGTTTGTCTTCACCAATCAAATTGGCAAAAATCCAACAGTGCAATGACATTCTGTGCCAGCCAGGCTGTGGGGTGCGTCCATGGTATAGCACTGGTGGAGGGCACGCTGGCACAGGCCACCGGAATGATAAACTCATGTGCCTGCTGACACAGCAAGTCCACTTCTGGGAATCCCTGCCTGAATATTTGCATGTTTACAGTGTGAACTGACTAACGAATAAAAAAATGTGGCTCAGCCTGGACGTGGTGACTCATGCCTGTAATCCCAGCACTTTGGGGGACCAAGGTGGGTGGATCACGAGGTCAGGAGTACCAGACCAGCCTGGCCAACATGGTGAAACCCCATCTCCACTAAAAATACAAAAATTAGCTGGGCATGGTGGCACGTGCCTGTAATCCCAGCTACTAGGGAGGCTGAGGCAGGAGAATCGCTTGAACCCAGGAGGCGGAGGTTGCAGTGAGCTGAGATCATGCCACTGCACTCCAGTTTGGGCGTTACAGCGAGACTCCATCTCAATAATAATAATAATAATAATAATAATTTAAAAATTAGCTGGGCATGGTGGCTTCAGCCTGTAGTCCCAGCTACTTCAGAGGCTGAGGTGGGAGGATCCCTTGAGCCCAGAAGGTTGTGACTGCAGTGAGCCGTGATTGTGCCACTCCACTCCAGCCTATGCAGCAGAGCAAGACCCTATCTCTAAAAAATAATTTAAAATAAATGGCTGGGCCGGCCATGGTGGCTCATGCCTGTAATCCCAGCATTTTGGGAGGCTGAGGCGGGCGGATCACCTGAGGTCCAGAGTTTGAGACTAGCCTGACCAACGTGGAGAAACTCCGTCTCTACTAAATACACAAAATTAGCTGGGCGTGGTGGCGCATGCCTGTAATCCCAGCTACTTGGGAGGCTGAGGCAGGAGAATCACTTGAGCCTGGGAGATAGAGTTTGCAGTTGAGCCGAGATCACGGCACTGCACTCCAGCCTGGGCAAC
This sequence comes from Pan paniscus, assembly GCF_029289425.2. Lineage (NCBI taxonomy): Eukaryota > Metazoa > Chordata > Mammalia > Primates > Hominidae > Pan > Pan paniscus. The sequence continues at coordinate 23,260,675 of NC_073269.2, forward strand.
AAGAGCAAAACTCCATCTCAAAATAATAATAATAAATAAATAAATAAATAAATTGGCTAAAATGTTCAATTTTATGTTATGTGTATGTTGCAGGTTTGTTTGTTTTTTTGAGAAGGCAAAGTCGGGCGTGGTGGCTCACACCTGTAATCCCAGCACTTTGGGAGGCTGAGGCGGGCGGATCACAAGGTCAGGAGACTGAGACCATCCTGGCCAACATTGTGAAACCTGTTTCTACCAAAAATACAAAAAATTAGCTGGGCGTGGTGGCATGTACCTGTAATCCCAGCTACTCGGGAGGCTGAGGCATGAAAATCACTTGAACCAGGGAGTTGGAGGTTGCAGTAAGCCCAGATCGCGCCACAGCACTCCAACCTGGTGACAGAGCGAGACTTCATATAAAAAAAAAAGGAGAGAGAGAAGGCAAAAAGATGCTCCAGGCTCAAAGTGATTCATTGCAGCATTGTTTGTTACATGAAAAAAAATAAAATGGGCCAGGCACAGTGAGTCATGCCTGTAATCCCAGCACTTTGGGAGGTCAAGATAGGAGGATCGCTTGAGCCCAGGAGTTCAAGACTAGCCTGGGCAATATGGTGAAACCCCATGTCTACCAAAAAAAAAAAATTTTATATATATATATATATACACATATACATACATACATACATATATACACACACAAAAATTAGCTGGGAGTGGTGGCACATCCTTACAGTTCCAGCTACCCGGGAAACTAAGGCAGGAGGATTGCTTGAGTCTGGAAGGCAGAGGTTGAAGTGAGCCGAAATCGTGCCACTGCACTCAGCCTGGGGTGACAGAGTGCAGAGTGATACTCTGCCTCAAGAAGAAGGAAAAAAAACAAAAGGAAATAACTTAAAGGATTGGTTACATTAGTAACAGTTCAGTTCATCCATCCTAGCATGCCACAAAGTTCTGAAAATGAAATTATAAATCTCTATGAACCTATAAGGAAAGACTCATTCATTTCCTCTGCAAGCCTTTATGAAGTTCCTGTTGTATACCAGGTACTATGAACCACAGACACAGCAGTGAATAAAACAGACAAAAATCCCAGCCCCCTCCCCCCACCTCTCACTGTAGTTGGGGAAACAGACAACAGGCAGAATCCATCAGGAAAATATATCAAGTGCAGGTGGTGGGAATGCTGCAAAGAAAAATAAAGGCAGGAAATGAGATGGGAAATTTTTATTTATTTATTTATTTATTTGAGACGGAGTTTTGCTCTTGTTGCCCAGGCTGGAGTGCAGTGATGCGATCTCGGCTCACTGCAACCTCCACCTCCCGGGTTCAAGCGATTCTCCTGCCTCAGCCTCCCAAGTAGCTGGGATTACAGGCGCATGGGACCATGCCCAGCTAACTTTTTGTATTTTTAGTAGAGACGGGGTTTCACCATGTTGGCCAGGCTGGTCCCGAACTCCTGACCTCAGGTGATCCACCCTCCTCAGCCTCCCAGAGTGTTGGGATTACAGGCGTGAGCCACTGAGCCTGGCCGCAGAAGCAACTTTTCAATGGGATGATCAAGGAACCCCTTAGGGAGTAAGGAGGAAGGGATGTGGGGAACAGCATCCAGGAGTGGGAACAGCATGTGCAAAGGCCCTGTGGTGGGAGCAGCCCTGGGTAGAGAGCAGATGTCTCCAAATGTTTGTTCAGGCTGCTATAACAAATATGCCGTAAACTGGGGTAGCTTATGAACAACAGTTCCAGAAGCTGGGAAGTCCAAGATCAAGGCACCAGCAGATTCACTTCCTAGTTTGCAGCTGAGCGTCTTCTCACTGTGTCCTCAGTAGACAGCAGAGGGAGCAGGGGAGTTCTTAGGGCCTCTTTTATAAGGAGCAGAAGGATGGAGGAGCCCAGCCAGCAGTGAGCCTCATGCAGCTGCACGTCCTCCACGCCCAGTTCTGAGGCCTCTTAGAAAAAAAGGAAATAAAGAAATGAGGAAGTGCCAGACCCGAGGCTGCAGGTGGTGGGGGACAGGCAGGCCTGGGGTCTGGGATAGTGAGTTTTGGAGGTGGGTCTGGGGGAGCTGGGGGCCTTGGAGTCTGAGGTCTGTGGGGTTCTGAGATTTGGGGACTCTGAGGTCTGGGGATCCAGGGGTCTGAGAGTCCTGGAATCTAAGGGTCCTGGGGTCTGGGGGTCCTAAAGTCTGAGGATCCAGAGGTTTGGGAGTCCTGCGATCTAGGGGTCTTGGGATATGGGGGTTTGGTGGGGGGGGTCTAGGGGTCTGGGGATCCAGATGTCTGAGAGTCTTGGGGTCTGGGGGTCCAGGGGTCTGGTGGTTCTGAAGTCTGGGGATCCAGAGGTCTGGGAGTCTTGGGATCTGGGGGTCCTGCAGTCTGGGGGCCCTGGAGTTTGGTAGTCCTGGGGTCTGGGATGTAGGGAAAAGAAAGAGAGATCAGACTATTACTGTGTCTATGTAGAAAAGGAAGACATAAAAAACTTCATTTTGACCCATATCCTGAACAATTGCTTTGCCCTGAGATGCTGTTAATCTGTAACTTTAGCCCCAACCTTGAGCTCACAGAAATATGTGTTGTATGGAATCAAGGTTTAAGGGATCTAGGGCTGTGCAGGATGTGCTTTGCTAATAAAATGTTTGCAGGCAGTGTGCTTGGTAAAAGTCATCGCCATTCTCCATTCTCGAGTAACCAGGGGCACAATGCACTGCAGAAAGCCGCAGGGACCTCTGCCCTGGAAAGTCAGGTACTGTCCAAGATTTCTCCCCATGTGATAGTCTGAAACATGGCCTCGTGGGATGGGAAAGATCTGATCGTCCCCCCAGCCCGACACCCGTGAAAGGTCTGTGCTGAGGAGGATTAGTAAAAGAGGAAGGCCTCTTGCAGTTGAGCTAAGAGGAAGGCCTCTGTCTCCTGCCTGCCCCTGGGAACTGAATGTCTCGGTATAAAACCCGATTGTACATTTGTTCAATTCTGAGATAGGAGAAAAACCGCCCTATGGCGGGAGGCGAGACGTATTGGCAGCAATGCTGCTCTGTTACTCTTTACTCCGCTGAGATGTTTGGGTGGAGAGAAGTATAAATCTGGCCTACGTGCACATCCACGCATAGTACCTTCTCTTGAACTTGTGACACAGATTCCTTTGCTCACATGTTTTCTTGCTGACCTCCTCCCCACTATCACCCTGCTCTCTTGATGCATTCCTCTTGCTGAGATAGTGAAAATAGTAATCAATAAATACTGAGGGAACTCAGAGACTGGTGCCGGTGCAGGTCCTTGGTATGCTGAGCGCCGGTCCCCTGGGCCCACTGTTCTTTCTCTATACTCTGTCTCTGTGTCTTATTTCTTTTCTCAGTCTCTCATTCCACCTGAAGAGATATCCCACAGGTGTGGAGGGGCAGGCCACCCCTTCATGCAGGTCTTAGGATGTGAGGGTTCTGAGGTCTGTGGGTTCTGGGGTATGGGGATCCAGAGGTCTGGGAGTCTTGGGGTTTGGGAGTCTGGGAGTCTTGGGGTCTGGGGCCCCTGGGGTCTGGGCCTTCCTGACACAGCCCCAGCTGGCTACTCCCAGGTTTCTGGGAAAGGGGACAGCTCAAGGCTCCACTGGCCTCATCCCTGGCTGAAGGGAGTCTGGAACTTTCAGAGGCCACCTCCCTGTGGTCCCTCTGCTGCCCCCTGATGTACCTGAAGCCGTCCCAGGTTTGAGTCCCAGGCAGGGCCAGCCAGTCTGCACAAAAACCTCCAGGCAGCCGCCAGAGATGGCCCCAGACAGAGAGACACCAGCCCGCCCCCCAGCGATACTCAGAGATGCCAAGAGACCCTCAGAAACACTTGGGGGCCACCATAGGCATGCAGAGACACCTAGGGACACTCAGAAACGCCCAGGGATGCCCAGAAAACCTCAGAGACCCCCAAGACCCTCAGAGACATTTAGAGACCTTCAGAGACTCCCAAAGACACTCAGAGACCCTCAGAGATCCCCAGAGACCCTCAGAGACCCTCAGAGACCCTCAGAGATCCCCAGAGACGCTCAGAGACCCTCAGAGACCCTCAGAGATCCCCAGAGACCCTCAGAGATCCCCAGAGACTTTCAGAGACATTCAGAGACATCCAGGCTGGGCACGGTGGCTCACGCCTGTAATCCTAGCACTTTAGGAGGCTGAGGCAGGTGGATCACCTGAGGTCAGGAGTTCACGACCAGCCTGGCCAACATGGTGAAACCACGCCTCTACTAAAAATACAAAAATTAGCCAGGAATGATAGTGCACGCCTGTAATTCCAGCTACTCGGGAGGCTGAGGCAGGAGAATCACTTGAACCCGAGAGGCAGAGGTTGTAGTGAGCTGAGATTGTGCCACTGCACTCCAGCCTGGGTGACAGAGTGAGACTCTGTCTCAAAAAAAAAAAAAAAAAGGCTGGGCGGGGTGGCTCACGCCTGTAATCCCAGCACTTAGGGAGGCCGAGGTGGGCGGATCACAAGGTCAGGAGATTGAGACCATCCTGGCTAACACGGTGAAACCCCGTCTCTACTAAAAATACAAAAAATTAGCTGGGCGTGGTGGTGGGTGTCTGTAGTCCCAGCTACCGGGGAGGCTGAGGCAGGAGAATGGCGTGAACCTGGGAGGCAGAGCTTGCAGTGAGCCAAGACCACGCCACTGCACTCCAGTGCAGGTGACAGAGCGAGACTCCATCTCAAAAAAAAAAAAAAAAAAGATAAATATTCAGAGACATCGAGACCACCCAGAGATCCTCACAGACCCTAGAGATGCCCTGGAAAGCCCAGAGGCCCCCCCCGAAAGAAAAAAACAAGGAGAGCCAGGCAAGAAGCTCCCTGGGGTGGCCCCGCCTCAATTCAACCCCATCACCACATTCACTCAACACCCTGAGGTCCTCAGAGCCCACCCTGAGGTGGGTGATGCCAGAGTCCCTCCAGGCCTCAGCCTGGGTGCTGCCCCAAGAACCCTCAGTCTAGGCAGTGGGGCAGCCATGGATGCCTGGCCCTGTGGAGTCAGATCAGGCTGGAACAGGGTCAAGGGCTGCCCTCCCCCTTCCCCAGCCACCTGCACAGACCCCAAATCTCCCACCCCAGCCTCCTCCTTCCTGGTTTTCTGCCACCTCCATCCTCTCTGTGACAGCCATGAGGCAGAGCAGGGGAGTTTAAAAACCCTCCCCCACGCCAGGCGTGATGGCTCATGCCTGTAATCCCAGCACTTTGGGAGGCCGAGTTGGGAGGATCGCTTGAGCCCAGGAGTTCAAGACCAGCCTGGGCAACATAGTGAGACTCTGTCTCTACAAAAAAAAAAAAAAAAAAAAAACTTTTTGAGACAAGGTCTCTGTCCGACACCCAGGCTGGAGTGCGATGCCAAAATCATTGCTCACTGCACTGCATCCTCAGCCTCTGGGACTCGGGTGATCCTCCCACCTCAGCCTCTGGAGTAGCTGGGTCTGCAGGCACATGTCACCATGCCTGGCTAATTATCTATATTATTTTAAGAGATGGGGTTGGCCAAGCGCAGAGGCTCATGCCTGTAATCCCAGCACTTTGGGAGGCCGAGAGCAGGCAGATCACGAGGTCAGGTGATCGAGACCATCCTGGCTAACAAACACAGTGAAACCCTGTCTCTACTAAAAATACAAAAAATTAGTTGAGCGTGGTGGCGGGCGCCTGTAGTCCCAGCTACTCCGGAGACTGAGGCAGGAGAATGGCGTGCACCTGGGAGGCAGAGCTTGCAGTGAGCTGAGATTGCGCCAATGCACTCCAGCCTGGGTGACAGAGCAAGACTCCGTCTTAAAAAAAAAAAAAAAAAGACAGAGAGAGAAAGAGGAGAGATGGGGTTTTTGCCATGTTGCCCAGGCAGGTCTCAAACTCCTGGGCTCAAATGGTCCTCCTGCCTCAGCCTCCCAAAGTGTCCGGATTACAGGCGTGAGACACTGTACCAAGCCAAAAACTTTATTTATTTATTTATTTTTATGAGACAGGATCTGACTCTGTCGCCCAGGCTGGAGTGCAGTGGCACAGTCTCGGCTTACTGCAACCTTCCCTTCTCGGGTTCAAGGGATTCTCATGCCTCAGCCTCCCAAGAAGCTGAGATTATAGGTGTGCGCCACCATGCCCAGCTATTATTATTATTACTATTATTATTACTATTATTATGTAGAGACGGGGTTTTGCAATGTTAGCCAGGCTGGTCTCAAACTCCTGGCCTCAAATGATCTTCCCACCTCGGCCTCTCAAAGTGCTGGGATTACAGGTGTGAGCCACCACGTGCTGCCTAAAAAAGTTTTTTTTAATTAGCCAGGCCTGGTGGTGTGCGCCTGTAGTCCCAGCTACTCAGGAGGCTGAGGTGGGAGGATCCGTTGGGCCCAGGAGGTCAAGGCTGCAGTGAGCCATGATCGTGCCACCGCACTCCAGCCTGGGCCACAGAGTGAGACCCTATGTCTAAAAAATATAAATTAAAAAAAAAAATACAAAGTCTGCCCGCAGGTCCCCTGCTGGTGGAATCCAGTCTTCCCCAGAGAGATGGGGAGGGCTGAGCCAAGCACCAGAGACCCTCAATAAGGCTTGGGAGTCTGGAGGGGCCTGAGGGGCTCTGGAGCCAGCGGTCAGGACCAGAAGTAGGTGTAATGACCATGAGTCTGGGCCAGGGAGGACTTAGAGGCACGGCTGGAAGGTGGACTGACATGGACATTGTGGACCTATATGCATTCATTCATCAAACGATGATTGAGGCTGGCAGAGACACTTCAAAGCTGTGTGACCTAGGACCCGCACCTCAACATCTCTGTGCCTTGGCTGCCTCCTCTGTATTTTTATATTTTTTATATTATTATTATTATTATTATTATTATTATTATTATTATTATTGAGATGGAGTCTCGCTCTGTCTCCTAGGCTGACGTGTAGTGGCATGAACTTGGCTCACTGCGACCTCTGCCTCCCGGGTTCAAGCGATTCTCGTGACTCAACTTCCCAAGTAGCTGGAATTACAGACGCACACCACCACGCCTGGCTAATTTTTGTATTTTTAGTAGAGACAGGGTTTCACCTTGTTGGCCAGGCTGGTCTCGAACTCCTGACCTCAGGTGATCCTCCCACCTCGGCCTCCCAAAGTGCTGGGATTACAGGCGTAAGACACAGCACCCAGCCCAAAGCATGACTTTTTAATAACATGAGAAGACCTTGTTTAAGGTCACTTGGCCTTGTTAGTTATAGTAATTTTGTTGTTGTTTTTGTTTTTGAGATGGAGTCTCGCTCTGTTGCCCAGGCTGGAGTGCAGTGGCGTGATCTGGGCTCACTGCAAGCTCCGCCCCCCGGGTTCACGCCATTCTCCTGCCTCAACCTCCCGAGTAGCTGGGACTAGATTAGCTGGGACTACAGGCGCCCGCCACCACGCCCAGTTAACTTTTTGTATTTTTAGTAGAGACGGGGTTTCACTGTGTTAGCCAGGATGGTCTCGATCTCCTGACCTCGTGATCCGCCCACCTCGGCCTCCCAAAGTGCTGGGATTACAGGTGTGAGCCACTGTACCCGGCCTTAGTAATTTTTTTGTTTTGTTTTGTTTTTTGTTTTGTTTTTTGATGCAGAGTCTGGGCTCAGTCACGCAGCCTGGGGTGCAGTGGCGCAATCATGGCTCACTGCAGCCTGCACCTCCTCGGCTCAAGTGATCCTCCTACCTCAGCCTCCCAAGTAGCTGGGATTACAGGTGCACGCCACCACACCCGCCTAATTTTTCTATTTTTCTGGTAGAGACAGGATTTCAGCACAGTGCCCAGACTGGTCTCAAACTTCTGGGCTCAAGCAACCCTCCTGCCTTGGCCTCCCAGAGTGCTGGGACTACAGGCATGAGCCACCGCGCCCGCCCTGCTGGTTCTAGTAAAATTTTAAAAGCCACTGAATACCTTTGGGTGAGTCGTGGGGAAATAAAACGTGGCATGAAGGCAGCCATGGTCGGCCAAGCATGTCCCACCTGCGAGGCTTGCATTTCTTGGCTGACAGTGACGCTGACCACGGGAGGCCACGTCATGGCCACATGGCTCTCTTGAGAGCAGTCTTCAACCACAGACGGAAGGAGAGTTGGCTGTAAATGCCTCCGCTCCCTCCACCCTCAGGTAGGACAACAGAAGCACCTCTTCTGTTGCTGTCTCCCTGAGAAAGGACCCATTCCTGGTGGCCCACGTTGAACCTGCTCGCTGGCACCCCCTGCAGGGCTCCCCTTCCCTTCCTGCCTCTTTACCCCCCAGGAGGGCTTCTGGGATCACCTCTCAGATAATTATGCCCCTGAATTGAGTCTTAGAGTCTCCTTCACCAAGCCACCAATTTTTTTTTTTTTTGAGACTGAGTACCGCTCTATCTCCCAGGCTGGTGTGCAGCGGCACCATCATGGCTCACTGCAACCTCCGCCCCCCAGGTTCAAGTGATTCTCCTGCCTCAGCCTCCTGAGTAGTTGGGATTATAGGCACCCGCCATCGCACCCGGCTAATTTTTGTATTTTTAGTAGAGACGGGGTTTTGCCATGTTGGCCAGGCTGGTCTTGAACCTGATCTCAGGTGATCCGCCTGAGTGCTGGGATTACAGTCGTGAGCCACCGCACGCGGCCCAAACCACCAAATTAAGACAGTTCTTTTTGTTTTGTTTTTTTGAGACAAGGTCTCACTCGGTCACCCAGGCTGGAGTGCAGTGGCGTGATCTCACTCACTGCAACCTCCACCTCCTGGGCTCAAGCGATCCTCCTGGCTCAGCCTCCCATGTAGTGGGGACCACAGGTGTGGGCCACCACACTTGGCTAATTTTTTGATTTTTTGTAGAGATGAGGGTCTTGCTATGTTGCATAGGCTGGTCTCAAACTCCTGGCCTCAAACGATCCTCCCGTCTTGCCCTCCCAAAGTGCTGGGATTACAGGCATGAGCCAACATGCCCGGCCTAAATCAGCAAATTATAAAGGAGATTAGACAGTAATAGTGCTGTGGTGCTGATCTGCCTATGGAGTGGCCATTCTTTTTTTTTTTTTTTTGAGACGGAGTCTTGCTCTGTCATCCAGGCTGGAGTGCAGTAGTGCGATCTGGGCTCACTGCAACCTCCACCTCCCAGGTTCAAGCGATTCTCTCACCTCAGCCTTCTGAGTAGCTGGGATTACAGGTGTGCGCCACCTCAATTGGCTAATTTTTTGTGATTTTGGTACAGATACGGCTTCACCATGTTGCCCATCTGTTCTCGAACTCCTCAGCTCAGGCAATCTGTTTGCCTAGGCCTCCCAAAGTGTTGGTATTACAGGCGTGAGCCATGGTGACCAGCTGTAGCCATTCTTTTATTATTTTACTTTCTTAATAAATTTGATTTCACTTAAAAAAAAATGCCATGGCCAAAAAATTAGAGTCAAGGGGTCTGGGAGAGTAGGATGGTTCAAAGTTTTTTCTTGTTTTGAAACAGAGTCTTGCTCTGTCACCCAGGCTGGGGTGCAGTGGCACAATCATGGCTCCACCACATCCAGCTAATTTTTTATTTTTTGTAGAGACAGGAGGTCTCACTCTGTTGCCCAGGCTGGCCTCAAATTGCTGGCCTCATGTGATCCTCCCTCCTCGGCCTCCCAAATGCTGAGATTACAGGCATGAGCCACCGTGCCTGGCCTGGTTCAGTTTTTGTTTTTTCTTTCTTTTTTGAGTCTGAGTCTCGCTCTGTCATCCAGGCTGGAGTGCAGTGGCTCAATCTCGGCTCACTGAAATCTCAGTCTCTCAGGTTCAAGCGATTCTCCTGCCTCAGCCGCCTGAGTAGCTGGAAATACAGGCGCATGACACCACACCTGGCTAATTTTTGTTCTTTGGAGACGGAGTCTCGCTCTGTCGCCCAGGTTGGAGTGCAGGACACGATCTCGGCTCACTGCAAGCTCCGCCTCCCGGGTTGAAGCCATTCTCCTGCCTCAGCCTCCAGAGTAGCTGAGACTACAGGCGCCCGCCACCACACCCGGCTAATTTTTTTTTGTATTTTTAGTAGAGACGGGGTTTCACCGTGTTAGCCAGGATGGTCTCAATCTCCTGACCTCATGATCCGCCCGCCTCGACCTCCCAAAGTGCTGGGATTGCAGGCGTGAGCCACCCCGCCCGGCCTAATTTTTGTATTTTTAGTGAAGACAGGGTTTCACCATGTTGGCCAGGCTGGTGTTGAACTCCTGACCTCAAGTGATCCGCCCACCTCGGCCTCCCAAAGTGCTGGGATTACAGGCGTGAGTCACCGCGCCCAGCCTGGTTCAGTTTTAAACGGGCTAGTCAAAGAAGGCCTCTCTAGAAAAAAATATGGACAAACAAGAAAAAAAGATGCGCAGGGAGGAGTTCAAAATGGGGACAGGATTTTTGGGGGTGTGGCGTGACTGGGTGATGTTTTCTATATTTGCCTCCTCCTTGCCATGAAATAATTAAATACAGAAATATGTAAATATACATTTGTAAGCCGACCTGAGAGCAAGGGCAAGGTCAAGAGAGGCAGACTAGATTCCACCGCGGACCCTTGGGGTCTTAGCTCAGGGAGGCCTCAAGGGGATGCTGGGGGCGGGACCTGCTGGGACTCTCAGGAGTTGCTACATTGAGTCTCTGCTGCCCTCAAGTGGTTATACTCGGAACCGCAGGTGCTGGCTGCCTTGGCGAAGGCAGGCAACTCCCTAGACCACACAGAGGAGTTCAGCACAGAGGGGACATTGGTAATCTTTAGTCCATTTGCTCAGCAACAAATATTTGTTGAGCACCTACTGTATGCCAGAAAGTGTTATAAGCACTAGGGACACAGCCCGGAACAAAACATACAAATTTCGGCCGGGCACGGTGGCTCACGCCTGTAATCCCAGCACTTTGGGAGGCCAAGGCAGGAGGATCACTTGAGGCCAGGAGTTCAAGACCAGTCTGGGTAGCATAGTGAGACCCCCTTCTCTACAAAAGAAAGCAAAACATAGAAACCTCCTGCCCGCATGGAGCTCAAGGGTTCCTGGGGCAATAAATATGCAAAAATTAACAAACAAGATATCCAGGAAGAGCCAGGTGCATGGGCTCACGCCTGTAATCTCAATACTTTGGGATGCCAAAGTGGGCAGATCACCTGAGGTCAGGAGTTTGAGACCAGCCTGGCCAACATGATGAAACCTTGTCTCTACTCAAAAAATACAAAAAGTAGCCGGGCGTGGTGGCACACACCTGTAATCCCAGCTACTCAGGAGGCTGAGGCAGGAGAATTGCTTGAACCCAGGAGAGGGAGGTTGCAGTGAGTCAAGATTGCGCCACTGCACTCCAGCCTGGGCAACAGAGCAAGACTTCGTCTCAAAGAAAAAAAAAGCATCCAGGAAGATCCAACAAGGTAATATAATCCAAACAGAGGTTTGGGGACCTCTCCGAGGGTATGTCACTGGAGCTGAAGCCTGAAGGATGAAGAGAAGCTGGCCATGGTGTACAGTTGTAGAAAAGGTATCCCGGCCAGGAGAAAACCCCGTGCAAAGGCCCTGGGGTGGGATGACCTGGCTGCATTTAACATAATCATGTCAAAACATGCTCAATATCAGGTACTTACCAAGTGTGGACTCTGTGGTGTTGTTAAGCCAAAGGACCCCCAGAAGGGAAGAAAAGACTCGTGTCCCTGTACCATCCTGAGAGGGATGGACCTTAGGGTACCACAGGAAATCTTTCTTCCACCAGTAAGAAGAGAGACTGAATCTGGGCACAGTGGCACACATCTGTAGTCCCAGCTACTTGAGAGGCTGAGGCGAGAGGATCGCTTGAGGCCAGGAGTTCGAGACCAACCTGGGAAACAAAGTCAGACCCCCCCACACACACAAAAAATAAAATTAGCTGGGTTTGGTGGTGCGCGTCTGTTGCCCCAGCTACTCGGGAAGCTGAGCTGCGAGGATCGCTTGAGCCCAGGAGTTTGAGGCTGCAGTGAGCTGTGATTGTGCCACTGCACTCCAGCCTGGGTGACAGAGTGAGACTGTCTCTAAAAAAAGGAGGATGAGGGCCAGGTGCAGTGGTTCACGCCTGTAATCCCAGCACTTTGGGAGGCTGAGGTGGGTGGACCATCAGGTCAGGAGGTCAAGACCAGCCTGGCCAAGATGGTGAAACGCCGTCTCTACTAAAAATACAAAAATTAGCCAGGCGGGTGACAGGCGCCTGTAATCCCAGCTACTCGGGAGGCTGAGGCAGAGAATTGCTTGAACTCAGGAGGTGGAGGTTTGCAGTGAGTCGAGATCGCACCACGGCACTCCAGCCTGGGCAACAGAATGAGATTCCATCTCAAAAAAAAAAAAAAAAAAAAAAAAGGAGGAGGCGGAGGCTGGAGCTCTAGACAGACGAGGTGAGGAATGGGTATTGTCAGGGTACCTCGAAGTCAGACCTGGTGCCTCCACTCCCTGATTTGTGTCCCCAGGCAAGTTGCTTTGCTGCTCTGAACCTTTCTCAGACATAGGTGAGTGCCACCTATGGGTCTCTCACACAACACCCTTGATGCCGTGATGAGCCTCAGTTTCCCCATCTGTAACATGGGGAGAAGAAATGACAGCCAGGAGTGGTGGCGCACACCTGTGGTCCTAGCTACTTGGGAGGCCAAGGTGGGAGGACTGCTTAAGCCCGGGAGGTGGAGGCTGCAAAGGCAGCTGGTTGCGGTTCAGCGAGAGCACTGAAGCAGAGCGCTGGGTGCACGGTAGCTGGGGCTTCCAGTAGCTGGCTCTGAGTTGAAGATTCAAGGGCAGGTGGGATCAGGTGGGGTGAGGGGATACCTGGGAGGTGACCCCAGGAAGCTCCTGGTAGGGAATGGGACATGAGACAGGAAGGGAAGGAGCCCTACAGGGGGCACCAACTGCCAACAGACATGACACATGTGGATAAGTGGCGCTCAGCCCCGCCTGGGACAGCTGGGGGACAGTGTAGATGCTCATCTCAGAGGGGTCCCACTCAGGGGCGAGGAGCGTGGGGTGTTTTGGTTTGTTTTTGTTGTTGTTTTTTTTTTTTTTTAGACGGAGTTTTGGTCTTATTGTGGACGTGGGGGAGGGACGACGAACGTGAGGGTGGGAGGTTGTAGGTTCAGCAGAGGCTCCTCGGCCAGGAGTGCAATGGCACAATCTCAGCTCACGGCAACCTCTGCTTCCTGGGTTCAAGAGATTGTCCTGCCTCAGCCTCCTGAATAGCTGGGATTACATACAGGCACGCGCCACCACGCCTGGCTAATTTTTTGTAATTTTAGTAGAAGTGGGGTTTCACCATGTTGGCCAGGATGGTCTCAAATTCCTGACCTCAGGTGATCCACTTGCCTTGGCCTCCCAAAGTGCTGGGATTACAGGCGTGACCCACCACACCCAGCCCTGTGGGGTGTTTATCCACCCCCAACCTCATTTTGATTTCCCAGAAAACAGACCCAAGATGGCACACTGAGAATGTGGGGCACATGGGTATCCGGCCATGGGAGCTGGGGAAGGGCCCTGCAGGGGGTGCCCAGGAGCAGGGGAGGTCGTGGGAAATGAAGTTCAGTCCTGTCGGAGACCTTAGGGAGATTGGCATGTCCTTAGACGGGGCATTCCCAGGGCAGGCACAGTGGTGGCTCACACCTGTAATCGCAGCACTTTGGGAGGCTAAGGCGGGCAGATCGCCTGAAGTCGGGAGTTCAAGACCAGCCTGGCCAGCATGGTGAAACCCCGTCTCTACTAAAAATACAAAAATTAGCCGGGTGTGGTGGCAGGCACCTGTAATCCCAGCTACTCAGGAACCTGAGGCAGGAGAATTGCTTGAACCTGGGAGGCGGAGGTTGCAGTGAGCCGAGATTGTGCCACTGCACTCCAGCCTGGGCAACAGTGCGAGACTCCATCTCAAAAAAAACAAAAAAAAAACGGCATTCCCTCGGCCAGAGAAAGCTACAGGTGAGGAGAAGCAGAAGCTGGCGGTGGGGAGTGCAGCCACGTGGTTAGGCCCAGGGTGGGCTGCAGCCAGCGTGCACCCAGAGCTACCAGCAGCTACTACAGACCCTCCTCCTAGACCTGGGATTTCTAAGAGACACCTCGAGTCTCCCAGACCAGACAGGGTACTGGAAGCACTCTGATGGGTGGGGTATTGCCTCTGGGTCGCTCACATGACATCCTTGGTTCCTTTACGAGCCTCAGTTTCCCCATCTGTAACATGGGGAGAAGAAATGATGGCTGGGCTTGTTGGTGCATGCATTTGGTCCCAGCTACTTGGGAAGCTGAGGTGGGAGGATCACTTAAACCCGGAGGTTGAGGCTGCAGTGAGCTATGATTGTGCCGCTGCACTCCAGCCTGGGTGACAGAGTGAGACACCCATATCTAAAAAGAAAAACTAGAGATGCTGCCACCTTCTTTGGTCTGGAGGGAGGACATTACCAGAGGATGGAAGCCAGTTCCCAAGGGTTAGTATGACTCTGGAGTTCAAGTGCAGGGCAGAGGGGTGGGGCTTTGATGTGTGGCCGGTGAAAGCCACAGAAGGTGCTAGAAGCACAGAAGTGTACCGGCTTTGGTTAAGCTTTGTGGAGGACGGACATGGGGGTGTGAGTTGCAGGTTTGGCAGAGGCTTCTTGGCCAGGCCCTCCTGTATCCCTTCTGTCACCCGGAGTCCCTCGCAGCCCTGTGGGATTGGTGGCATGACCCAGTGGCTTGGAGGGGTCACTGAAGTTCAGCTGTTTCCCGGTCAAGGCCACACAGTGAGCCAGGGCACAGCTAGGTTCAAACCCAGGCCCAGAGCCTCTATCTGTGAGTTTCCGCCTCCAGGCAACTAGTCTTGGGGTATAATCCCCATTTCAGAAACCCTAGCTGGCTGTCCAAGGAGTGAGGCTGTCTGAACACCCCTCTGCCCATGCTGGCCACCCCCCAGCCTTCCTGAGTCAAAGGCCCAGCTCCTCCCACCCCCCACCCTCGACCTACCCTCGTGTTCACCAGCTGCTGTGGCTGCTCCCACCCTGGTGTTGTTTGGGTTTTAATTTTTGTGTTGCATTTAGAAAATTACCCATAATTACAGCTTCTGAGAGGAAACGGTCTCCTAGCGCAGACCCGGCTCCCAGCTGTGGCCGCCTCCCACGCACGCACGGCTGGGGAGGGGTTGCAGGGGGCGCCAGCCCCAGTCCTGGCCCCTCCCAGGGCCCCCCACTTTAATGAGGAGGAGGGAGGGAGGCCGTTTCCGCCACCTATGGAGAAGAAAAACCACCAGCAGGAAAACCCAACCCGGCCTCCTCTGCCGGAATGGGGAGTACTCGTGGGCCCCCCCACTGCTGTGTCCTCAAGGAGACAGGACCCAGAGGAAGGCGGAGGCGGCCAACTGAGGACGGGATGCGTTATTTCATCCGAATACTGCCAAGTCCAACTAGGGACTGTGCGGAAACAGTCTTGCGGGGGCAGTGCCCAGGGAAGGCTTGGAGGAGGAGGAGGAAGAGGAGGAGGGAGAGGAAGAGGAAGAGGAGGAGTTGGCCTCCTCCCCCAGGAGGACCAAGGAGGAACCCTTGGCCAAAGGAGGAGCCTCAGTAGGCCAGGCCAGAAGCCAGAGAAAAAGCGTTCCAGGCGGCAGGAACCGCTAGCGCAAAGGCTTATGGGTGGGACTGTGCAGGGTGGATCCAGGGTGAGGGTAAAGTCGGCCCCTTCTCCTGGCAACCCCCCTGCCCTAAAAGAAGATTCTTCTTAGGGCTCCTCCAGGCACAGGCCCTGACCCGTATTTAGGGGACATCCATGGTGGGTGACTCACCACTGTCCACCCCAAGGAGCAGAGACCCAGCCGAGGACCTGCCCTCGGCCCCTTCCCCGGGGCAACCTCCCTGCCCCTTCTGTGCCACCTTGATCTCACTGGCAACCCCACGGAGCTTCTTAGGTTTTTTTAGTTTTTGTTGTTGCTATTTTGAGACGGAGTCTCACTCTATGCCCAGGCTGGAGTGCAATCTTGGCTCACTGCAACCTCTGCCTGCCGGGTTCAAGCGATTCTCCTGCCTCAGCCTCCTGAGTAGCTGGGATTACAGACGCCCGCCACTACACCCAGCTAATTTTTGTGTTTTGAGTAGAGACGGGGTTTCACCATGTTGTTTAGGCTGGTCTCGAACTCCTGACCTGAGGTGATTCGCCCGCCTCAGCCTCCCAAAGTGCTGGGATTACAGGCATGAGCCACCGCGCCCGGCCGGTTTTTTTAGTTTTTAGTAAGAGTCTTGCTCTGTCGTCCAGGCTGAAGTGCAGTGGCACGATCACAGCTAACTGCAGCCTTCACCTGCTGGGTTCAAGCCATCATCCTGTCTCGGCCTCCGAAGTGCTGGGACTACAGGCACACGCTGCCACCACGTGCGGCCTCCCATGGAGCTTCTTAAAATCGTGACGTAGATCCCATCCTCTCCTCGCGGCTCCACACCCTCCCATTGCTCCCTAATGCTCTTAGAAAAAAATCTCACCCCCTCCCCTCTGGGCGTGGTCTAGCTCTCTGCCTTCCCTGCCATCATCCCCCTCTTCTTCACCCTGCCCCGGCCACGGCCGCTTCCTGGCTCTGCCTCCAGCGCCTTCGCCGTGTGCCCACCTCAGGGCCTTAGCCCTTACTGTGACTACAGTCTGAACATTCCACTTCCAGGTCTTTCAAATCCACCCCTCCTCTCCCCGTTATTAATAATTTTTCCTCCCCGCCCTGCCCGTCCTTCGCGTGGGTGAGGGGTCCCTTTCTGCGGGTTCTGCCCCCGCAAGGCGTGCGCCCTGGTTGGGAGTGCGCGCGGCTCAGCTCCCCGACGCCGCGTGGGACCCAGGGCCCGCTGCCCTCGCACTTTTCCGCCAGCGCCCAGGCTGTGTTTGGAGATCCTTCCCGGTTGCCATGAGAACCGCGCTCCTCGCTCCCGCCCTCTGCGCCTCCCCCATCACAGCTCTCTGGGCCGCCGGCGCCTCAGCCTCCCTCCCTCCTTCCCTCCCTCCCTCCGCCTCCGCCCTCCCCCGGGAGACCGACCGACCCCGCCGTCGCCCGTCCTGTCACCAGGGGTCCCCTCCCTCTCACGCACGTGGCACTCCCTGAAATTAACCGACTGACTCGCCAGCTTTTGACTGTCCGCCTCCCCCATCAGATTCTGAGCTCCAAGAGGTAGCAACGTGTCCCGGCTGGGTCTCCGGAGCCCAGCACACAGTAGGCGCTCAATACATGTTTAATGGGGTGAAGACTCACATTGACCCAAGGAACCGTGGCTCACAGGGGGCGAGGGACCAACCAGGGCACACAGGGCCCTGGGGAGCCACGGAGCTTTGGGAGATTAAACTGGGGGTGGCAGGAGGGGCATCTGCCGGGCCCGGGAGTGCCGGTTGTCACCAAGGCTCTGTGTGACTTTGGGTGAGCCACACCCTCTCTGTGCCTCATTAGGAGTAGGCGCTGGCGGGGGCAGTGGTGGGAGCGGTCATTAGGATGGGAGTGACCTGGACGCCGAAGCCCACGCCCCCCGTGGTCCCCCAGGCTCCGGGGCCGTCGCCAGCCCGAGGCCCTGCGGAATTGTGCGGGCCCCTCCTACCCCGCCGAGCCGGGGCCCGGAGGCCCGCGGGAGAGGAAGCTGGGGGAAGGGGCGGCCGGCTGGACAGGAAGTGGGAAGGGCTGGCGTCCCCCCTCCCGCGCCGAGGCCCCTCGGGGAGGAGGCGGGGCTGGGGCCGGTCCTGCCCTTCCCTTCCTCTCCGCGGGTCTGGAGCCCCGGCGGCTCCCGACTTCCCGCCGGCCAGAAGGCTTGGGGTGGGGGCGGGGGGTTCTCACGTACTGGGGGGCGGCCTCTATCGGGGAGGCATCTGGGGGGTCAGCTGGCAGCGAGAGACATCCAGACATTCACACACAAACACACACACACACGAAACGTGAGCACAGAGCCACACACAGGTCCTAGGGAGCTGGCGGCCCACCCACGCGCGGAGACACACACGTGCACATTCGGCACACACTTGTGCACGCAACCTCACTGAGCGACTCGGCCCGACTCGGACCCACAACTGCCACCGCGCAGCCAGGGACAGTCGCCGAGACAGCGATAATTTATTGGGTGTTTGCCAGCCCCCCACGCACAAGGATGCACACGTGCACTCACACGGGAGCCGCGTGTTTGCACACACACACGCGGGCTTGCCTAGGAAAAAAGAGGAATAGCCGTGGCAAACACAGAAACATCTAGACCCAGAGTCAACCGCACCGCCTTCCCCTACCCTGCCCATCCACACACGACCCACTGGTACCCGGGCATCCCTGCCCTGCGGGGGTCCCTGCCTCAGTATCCGCCCCCACCCTCTCTGAACACCCCTGGTGGGGGGATGAAGGGCCCTAAAAGGGCACCCACTGCCTGCACCCTGACTCCCGCAGACAAAGGTGGGATGTGCCCCATTTACAGCTTACAGCACCGAGGCTGAGAAGCCCGAACAGCAGTCACCCAGCACCTAGTATTGTCACCGGGTATTACTTCGGGGTGGTGCCAGGTGGCTCCCACAGCCTGGATACTATAGGAGCTTTGTGTCTGTGTGCCTCGGTTGTGTCTGTGTTGTGTGACTTCGGGCGAGACGCTGAGTGTCCGCAGGCCCTGTGACTGTGGAGCTGGGTAGGGTATGGTTCTCAGGAGGCCGCGATAGTGCGCCCCAGGGTGACTGTGAGTTAATTCCGTGGGCTCTGTCCACGGCTGTTGGAAGCTGTGGCACGGCCTTGCATAAGCGCGCGGCTGCGTGAGGCTGGGTGCCTGTGTGCGGTGGCCTGTGTTTAGTTGTTCCAGGACGGCCACTGTGAGCTGGGTGTGTGGCAGTGTATGTGTGTCGCTGGGCGGGCTGTATGTGCGGTGGTTCCCACCCTTGCTGAGTGTGGGTAGCTCTGCGGGGTGAGACACCCAGTGTCACTGCCTGAGGCTTTATGGGGCTATCCGCAGTCGTTCCAGCAGCGGGGTACACTTTTGCTGTGTGGAGCGCTATGTTGAGTGTCGCTGCGAATGTGTGTGGCTGGGTGTACAACAATGTGGGTGGCCGGCTCCATTTGAGGTGAGTGAACGTGTGTGTGCACGCGCGCGTGTGCAGCCGCGATCAGCTGTGCGTCCCTGGGTGGCCGTCCGGGATCCTGACCCGCGAGTGTGTAGCCGCGCCCCCACCCCCCGCGGCGGGCACTGCGCGTGCGCGCTCCGCCCGCGGTCCCGGCGGCGGGACCCACCCGCGCGCCCGCCATCGCCCCTTTAAGAGCTGCGCCCGCGGGCGGCGGAGAGGCAGCGGGCGGGGGCGCGCGCGGCGGGAGGAGGGGAGCGCGCGTTTCCCGGAACAGCCCGCGCGGAGGAAAGGGAGGAAAAAAAGCCACCCTGCGGCCGGGGCCGGAGCTGGAGCCGCCGCTGCCGCCGCCGCCGCGGCCGTCTGGAGCTCCCCCGCGCGGACGATGCCTGCCGTGCCCGCCTGGGGCTCGGGGCGGTGAGGCCCGGGGCGCGGGGTAGCTATGGCGACGGCGAGCGCGGCCCGCGGCGCCGCCTGACAGGTGTGGGCCCCGGCGGCGGCGGCGTGGAGCAGCATGTACGCCAAGGGGGGCAAGGGTTCGGCCGTGCCCTCCGACAGCCAGGCCCGCGAGAAGTGAGTGCGGGGCCGGGGCCGGGGGCGGGGCTCGGCGTCCGCGCTCTTCCGTGGGCTCCGGCGCGGGCGGGCACCGCGCGGGGCACGTGGGCGCGGGCGGCGGGGAGCGCGGAGCCTGAGCGCGCTCGAGGGGTCGCGAGATTGGCGGGGGCGCGCGACCCCCGAGGGGCACGAGATTGGCGGGGGGCGCGCGAGACCCTGAGGGGTCGCCGGAGTTGAGAGGTGGCGGGCGACCCGAGGGGCGCTAGACGGGAGTGGACGGGCGAGACCGGAGCGGCTCCAGGGGTCGCGAGATTGGCGGGGGCGCGCGAAACCCGAGGGCGCGAGATTTGAGGGGGCGCGCGAGATCCCCGAGCGGGTCTCGGGGGTCGCGAGGCCTCCTCGAGACGTGGGTGCGCGAGGCTGCGGACGCATGGGGATCGAGGTCAGCGAAGTTTTCCGGGACGAACAAGAGTGTCGGCTCGGGGACCCCAGTCGCCTGGGGTAGAGCTGGAGAGCGGCTGGAGGGGCGCGCGGCCACCTGTCTGCCCTGGCCCCAGCAGCTGTGTGGGGCCCCTGGGGAAGCCGCACGGTTCACAGTCCAGGGGCGGGTGGGGACGACGGAGCCGCTCTCTTGATACCACTGAAGAGTGCATACTGAGGGCCCCTTTTGTTCTGGGCGTGGCTCCAGGCCGTGGGTACCAGGCGCTCTGAAGCTGGTAGGGGCAGGTTCCACCGTGCGGATGGAGGCAGGGTCGTGGTGGGGCTGAGGTCTCTCGGGGTGGGGAGTCAGCCGAGTGTGCTCTCCGGGTGGAAAGCATTTGAAAGGTGCTTGGAGCAGCGACCGTCCCGCAGGAAGGGCACGGGGCAGTTTGCAGTGTTGTTAAAAGTGCCCAGAGGCCGGGCGCGGTGGCTCACGCCTGTAATCCCAGCACTTTGGGAGGCCGAGGCGGTCGGATCACGAGGCCAAGAGATCGAGACAATCCTGGCCAACATGGTGAAACCCCGTCTCTACTAAAAATACAAAAATTAGCTGGGCGTGGGCGCCTGTAGTCCCAACTACTCGGGAGGCTGAGGCAGGAGAATCCCTTGAACCCGTGGCGCAGAGGTTGCAGTGAGCCGAGATCACGCCACTGCACTCCAGCCTGGCGACAGAGCCAGATTCCATCTCAAAAAAAAAAAAACAAAAAACAAAAAAACAGTGCCCAGGAGGACGGGAGTCTTGTCATAGCTGATGGGGGACTTCCAGGATCCTTGAAGTTGAGCCACCTGGAGTGGCCCGTGGTGTGGAACTGGCCACCCAAGCAGAGAGGAGGCTGGATCAGCAGGGAGGGGTCCCATGAGGACCTGCCTTGAGGGCCAGGCCAGGAGTGAGGACTTGAATGTCTGGGTGCTGGAGAGGAGCCCTGGACGTTGGCTGAGTGTCCCCCATCCTGCCTCTTCTGCCTAGGCTGACTTGGGATGTCCCACCCCTCCACAAAGATGCCTGTCCCCTCTGCCCAGCCTCTGGGTCATTTTGGAGAAGAGGCTCTTCTGGCTGGAAGGTGGTAGGCAAATGACTGCACTGTCAGGCCTCCCTTGCCTGTGTGCAGTTAGGAAGATGAGCTCCATTTCCAAGCACCCTTAAGCCCAAAGACTTTTTGAAACTGGCCTCTGGCTCCTGCTCAGGTCGGAAGCAGGAGGTGTCTGCCATGGTCACCCCTGGACCCCTGGTCTGTCTCCTGTGTGTCTCCAGGCAGCTGCTGGCTCTGGAGGCATCCACCCACCCAGTGGGAATCGGGATCGTTCACTGATTCAGCATATCTGCCCTGGGTGTCCCTGGGTGTGGCAGTCGGGAAGGCAGGCTCCGGTCGGGATGGCAGGGTCGGTGGCCCTGAAGAAGCCCCCACCCCAGCAGGGAGGCAGGTATCCAGTTAGCAGGAGAAAGCAAAGTGGATGATAGATAGCGAAGGGTGAGGGGATGTCAGGTGGAGGGCACAGCAAGTGCAAAGGCCCTGATATGGAACCAGGAAAAGGAGCTGGGGCTGGGCCCAGGTGGAGGAAGAGGCAGCCTGCAAGAGTGCCAGATGGGCCCCAGTGGGTTGTGTGTGCAGAAGTGCGCTCTGGCTCCCAGGTGGAGTGGGGCTTATGGGGTCAGGAACAGAGGCTGGGAGGCCCTGGGGATGTGGACACAGTTGTCTGAAAGAGAGCTGGGGAGGCCGGGCGTGGTGGCTCACGCCTATAATCATCCTAGCACTTTGGGAGGCCAAGGTGGGTGGATCATTTGAGGTCAGGAGTTCGAGACCAGCCTGGCCAACATGATGAAACCCTGTCTCTACTAAAAATACAAAAATTAGCCGGGCGTGGTGGCGGGTGCCTGTAATCCCAGCTACTCTGGAGGCTGAGGTGAAAGGATCGCTTGAACCTAGGAGGTAGAGGTTGCAGTGAGCTGAGATCGCGCCACTGCCCTCCAGCCTGGGTGACAGGGCGAGACTCCGTCTCAAAAAGAACAAAAAAGAAAAACAGTGAAAGAGAGCTGATGGCAGCCTGGACCCAAGTAAGAAGGAAGAGATTTCATAGGTTTGAGCCGGGGGTGGTAGGGTGAGGGGGTTAGCTGCATTCCTGGCCCCCTTCCCATACTGTCCTCCCACTCCCCAACCTGCCCAGCAGAGGTGCTTTGGGGACACTGGCCTCGGGACTCAAGGCTCTCGGAAGTCCCTCAGCTGCCAGTGGGGAGGCTGCAGCGCCCATCTTTGGTCAGAGCCAGCCTGCATGCTTCCATTTCACGGAGAGGGTCTCGTATAAGTGTTGGTTTGGAGGTGAGGTTCCTCTATGAAAGAAAGCCTGGAAAACGCCAGATGGCCGCATGCACCCATTTCAACGAAAGGGACACCAGGGCCCTGGAGAGGAAGCCACCTGATGAGAACTCAGCTTCTCTGGCACAGATGAGCTCTCAGAGGCAGCCCCAGGCCTCAGTTTCCTCATGTGAAATGTGGACGACCCATCTTTCAGGATCTTCGCAAGGACTGGGTGGGAGCCCGTAGGCAGAGCACCTGCCGGGGCAGCCACGCGGCTCTCAGGAAGTATCTGCCTCGGGCAAGCCACTTCCTGCCTCTGGGCCTCGGTTTCCTTCTCTGTGAAATGGGGTGAAGAGGTTACACTGCTCCAAACCTCGACTCTCCAGCACTGCACTTTTCTTCCTGCAATGAGCCTCATGCCTCCTAAAAATGAGGCGCTGCATATCCTTCCTTCTCTCTCTGGCCCCAATCCTGAGCCCCTTCTGGCTGCCCTTGGAGCCTACAGGCCTCCCTGGCTTACACTAGGTCTCGGCCAGCTGGCTCCAGAAAGGGACCGAGCACCTGGTGGGTGCCTGCCCTCGGGGGCTCGCAGCAGATGGCAGTGACTGTGGAGTGCAGGGGCAGCAGAGTGGGCTGAGGGAGGCTGGGGTCTGAGTGGGCCACTTGCAAGAAGAGGGGCATGTGTATATCCTTCAGCACTCAAGTGTTGCCAGGCAGGTTGAGAAGAGGTCCATGAATCACAGCCATGGTTGGTGTTGCCTGGCAGCTCGTGGGTTTCTCCCGGGCTTGATTTTGAGCCGGCACATGGATGTCGGTGGCTTGTTCATCAGCCTGGCAGGTAAGCCAGGGATGGGATTCACGATTGGACGTGGTCATTTTGGCCCCTGGCTGGAAATGGCTATGAGGGGCAGGTGTGGAGGGTAGTAAGGAGAGGCCGCCACTTTGCCAAGAAGCTGCCAGAGGCCTGGCCTTTAGGGTTGGCAGAGGGGAGGGAGGACGGCGAGGGTTGGAGGGTCAGGAGTGAGACCTGGTGACGGATGGCAAGGTGACACAAAGCCATGAGTGGCAGGTGTCTCCTGCCCCAGCAGCATCTGTGTCTAGGAGGGCGCTGAGCAGGGAGCATCCATTGCAGCCATTCTGGGTAATTATGGTAACTCGCGTCATTACGGTGGTAGCTGTGGTACATTTCAGGCCACCAGGCGCTAGCACCCCATCCTGGCTCTGCTTCCCTGCGCAGCCTCATGCTCGCTCCAGGTCCAGGCGCCCCATGTCCTCCGAGTCTTGTGTTCCTTCTGCAGGGAGAGCTGCCTGCTGCTCTTCCGGGTGCCTCCCCGTTTTCCTTTCTGGCCACCTGCCTGTGTGACACAGGGAGCCCTCATAGGTGACAGGCCCTGAGAGGTTGTACTGGCCCAGGGCAGGTGGCCGGTGGGGGGCAGAGGGCATGGGTGATTTGCATCCAGAGCCCTTCCCTATAACTGAGCTCAGGGCCCCAACCGGTGGCGCCCCCAGACCTGGCCCCCGGAGCAGTCCTCTGGGAGGGGAGGACCTTGTAGGTCCCAAAACTCCCTGGCCGAACAGCCAGGCTTCAAAACTTTTCACCCAAAACAATAACAACCCACAGTTCTTCCCTGGAGACTGAATCCTGTTTAAAATAAAAGGACCAATGTGGAAGGGAAATCAGCAAAACCGAAAACTTCCTTTGGCCTCCCATCGCTCCCAGGATAAACTCCCAAATCCTCAGTGTGGACAGAATAGCTGCTGACCTTCATCAGTACTTACCCCATGGTTCGCCTAATCCTCCCGGCATCCCAGGAGGGGGTCCCCGGGCCGGTTTGTTCATTCACTGGGGTGACTGGGGCCCAGGATGCCCAGCTCCATTCTAAGGTCGTTGCAGTGAGCAGACTCCAAGTCCCCGCCCCACGTCAAGCTACATTCCATTGGGGGCCCAAGACAGAGACTCTCAGATGGAGGAGACGGAGCAGGGTGGGGGCTTCCATGTGACAGTGAAGCCCCGATAGGTGACACTGGAGTCTCTGGGTGGAAGTGCCCCAGGCAGGGAAACAGTGCGCAGAGGCCCTGGGGTGACAGGGCAGCCAGTGTGTGGGTCGGGGCGGGGGGCGGCACAGGAGGGTTTGAACAAGGAACATGGGGGTGGGGGGAGCAGCACCTGGAGGGGACTCTGTCGTAATCCAGTTGGGAGACGGTGGGTGGCCTGGCCCAGGTGTGCAGTGGAGGTGGGGAGAGGGGCCCAAGTCAGGAGAGAGATTTCCTTCGGTGTTTTTTTAAACGCAGTGATGTTTGGGGACAGCTGGGTGGATCTCACACAGGTGCACGCCTGTGCGCACGCCACCAGAGGCTCCTTGGACAGGATGCATGTGTAAAGGCCAAGCTGACAGTCTCTGAGCAGGGAGGGGGAGAATGGGGAAGGGGTGGGGGCTCAGGGTGTCGAGGCTGGGCCTCTAGATGTCAAGTGAACAGGGAATCCCAAGTTTGGGGAAGGTCAGGCCATAGCACCCTCTGGACAGCCCCTACTTGAAGGCATCATCAAAACAGGACGGGCAGCCACACAGGGAGAGCAGAGGAGAAGACAGAGCTGGTAGCCGGGGGCGGGGGCTGGAGGCAGGAGGACAGCAGGAGGGGGCGGAGAGGGCGGGGTGGGCTCTAGGGGGCCACCTCCTGGGTTAGGCACTTATGGGGACAGTCGAGGAACAGGAGACAAGGAAGGCAGGTAGAACCCTTCGCAGCCCCCTCCTTCAGGAGTCCCCCTGGGCCTTTTGGACAGCCGTGCCCTGGGTGTGGGGTACCCAGAATGCAGCCTCGGCAGGACCTCCCGCTGCCCCCGCCCTCCCGGGGCCGCTCACCAGCGTTCCTGCAACTCTGTCTTACCCCACTCTGGCCTTTCATGCCCCCTGCTCTGACCCCTAAGTGGCTGGGGTGGGAACTCTCTTCCACACCTGGCAGGTGGGTTGGCACTGGGCTCCCCAGGCTAGTCGGTCTGCCCCTGGAACCTGCTCATCCTGGCCTTGTGTGCTCCCCTTCCACTGATGGACGCAGGCCTGTCAGCCACTAGCCACAGGGAAAAGCTCAGAAGCCTCTAGATGGGCCAGGGTGCCACAGAAGTGAGCTAGACAGGTGGGCCTGCAGGCCGCGGGGCCAGGAAAGTGGAGGAAGAGCAGGTGTGGGAGACTGGAGGGGTGGAGGTCAGGATCTAGCAGGGCCTGGGCTGGGGGCAGTCTCTTCAAGAGTGCTGTGATGATGCAGGGGTGACCACTGGGCGCTGTGTGTCCTGCCCCATCCCTGCCCCTGGGGTGGCCTTCACAGCTCATGTGGTGCAGTGTGAGCCTGGCGCACTCCACCCTGGACCGCCTCCCCTCCCTGATGTCACCCCCCCACTTGCCTTTCCGTAGCCTCAGCGCCTTCCAAGCTGCCACAGAGCTCACCTCTCTTGACAGGTATTGCCTGTCTCTGTCTCTCCCCTCAAGAACATGGCCTCCAGGACAGGGGCCGGGTGTGTGCACTGCGCAAAAGGCACTTCATGGATGCTGGAGGAACTAATGAAGAAGTGAATGAACGAAGGAGGGGAGGCAGGATGAGATTTGGGGCAAGGGCAGTGCCCATGAGGACCAGGTGGGGGCAGGAAGTCCCCATGTTCTCTAGGGGCCGGGGCAGGAACAGGAGGACTGGAAATCTGAAAGGGACCTGGGGGCCCTGATGGGTGGTGGGTGCTAGGATTGGAGCAGCCTGGCTGGGAGGGAGCAGAGCGTGAGTCAAAGGAAGGTTATTTTAGGATGGGGCCGGCAGCCAGAGAGGGCGGCGCAGCTGAGCTGGAGGCGGCTGTGGAAGGGCCCCCAGGCCTGCCTGCTTCTCGCCTCTAGGGCTCAGCCTCAGGCTGGCCCTCTGGTACCCTGTCTTGAATCTAAGAGTCCCCCAACCCCCAGCAGACTCTCGTGGTCCCTAGCTGGACAGTACAAGAGCTCTGAGCAGGGAGCGGCTCAGTTCCAGGGAGGTCCAGAAGGGCTGGTGCCACAGGACTGGGCGACCCTTTGGATAGGGGGTTTGTCCTCTGCTCTCTGGTGTGGCAGCTGGACTGGAGCGGGGTGGACAGTCCGGCCTCCCCCTGTGACCTGCAGAGGGCCGTGCTGGAGCCACCTGGCTGGGTGAGGGTGACTCAGGTCCAAGCCCTTGGGGTGCACAGTGGTTGAGAGGGTGAGTCCAGGGGTCCCTGGCAGGCTGGGGACTCGCGCAGAGCCCTGTGGGTGTTTGGGTAGGGCAGCACCACTGCAGACATGGCACTGCAGGCCCTACCTCCCCTGGCCCCCCACCTCCATTCCCCAGACACTGCCCCAGGCTCAGCACTGCCCTGACTGGGGACAGTCTGCAGAAAGGGTTGAGGCCACCATGGTGGATGGGCATCTCTTCCCCAAGGAAGAGATGGGGTCCAGGGACTGCAGGGGATGTGGGGTGGAGGACCCCTTCCCTCCTTCCTTCCTGGGCCGGGGAGGCTGGGGATGAGTTTGGAGGTGGGCCCTGAGCACACTACATGGCCCAGGGTGCCCAGTGGTCGTCCCCACCCCGCACACACTCAGGAATGACACTCCTCTATGGAGGAGACCTCCCCAGCGCTGAGGCCTCTCTGGAGTCTCAGTGTTGGCAGGACATGGCCAGGACTTGGTCCTCGAGGGAGCGTGGAACACAGCCGAATTCGGCCCGGAATTGGGGGTCACGGATGCCTGGGAGGGGCCTGCAGGACGTAGATGGATAACTATGAGCTGTCCCTGCTGAGCAGCTGGTG
Source organism: Pan paniscus (assembly GCF_029289425.2). Lineage (NCBI taxonomy): Eukaryota > Metazoa > Chordata > Mammalia > Primates > Hominidae > Pan > Pan paniscus. The sequence continues at coordinate 23,287,726 of NC_073269.2, forward strand.
GGGAGGCCACCTTTCCACCCGCCCTCCTGAGAGATGGAAGGGCTTTGGGGTGGGCCCTTGCCTTGGAGAGCCTGAGCTCCCTGGGCCGCCTCGCCCCCACAGGTTGGCGCTGTACGTTTATGAGTACCTGCTGCACATCGGTGCCCAGAAGTCAGCCCAGACCTTCCTGTCTGAGGTAAGCCGCCACCTCCAGGCTGGCCCTCCCTCCTCACCCACACTCCGGGGGTCCTTCATTTCCACTGGGGATCCAGGGGGTGGGCCCGCGTTGCCCCTCTGATGGCCCTGGGAACTGAGGGCTCTGCGGGATCCAGGCCCTGGGCTAGCATCCAGGCATCTGGTCCACATGCCCAGCCGGGACCTGCCACACATCCTGGGGCCCTCTGCCCACCCTGTTACCCTTCCCTCCCCACTCCCTCCCTGCCCAGATGTTCTCTGGGCACCCTGCTGGGTGGTGGGGCAGGGTCAGGTAGGGCCACCCCCTCACCACCTTCCTTTCCCTGCAGATCCGATGGGAGAAGAACATCACGCTGGGGGAGCCCCCTGGGTTCCTGCACTCCTGGTGGTGGTACGGGCTGGGCTGCTGTGGGTGGGCTGTGGAAGGGGGTTGAGGGAGGCACGTGGAGCCACCATCTTCCCCTTTGGCCCACAGCGTCTTCTGGGACCTGTACTGCGCGGCGCCTGACCGAAGAGAGGCCTGCGAGCACTCCGGCGAGGCCAAGGCCTTCCAGGACTATGTGAGTCCTGGCCCCAGGGACTCAGGGGCTCCAGGGCGGGAGGTCTGCTGGGCCTGTGGCTGGTGAGGTGGGGTGGGGGGCTGCACAGCCAGAGGAGGGCTGGGGATGGTGGCAGTTTGGGGTTGACAGGCAGAGCTGCAGCCTCCACTCAGGCTCTTGGCCACTTTTGGGGGTCCTTCCACCCTCCACTTGGTCCAGGGTCACTCACAGAGTAAGGGAAAGCTCTTTCCACTGCACCACACTTCTGAGGGTCCCCACAGCCCTCCTACCCCCATTGGGGCACTGGGGGGTGCCATTTCCCCGCCTCTCATATGAGCCTGCGTGGAGATGGGGGAAGCTCACTGCCTTCTCCCTCCTCTGCCGTGTGTGCATTGGGGGTCACTGCTGCTCCTCTGAGCGGGGAGCACAGGTCGGGGTGCCTGATGGGCCAGGCACTGGGACACTTTCTGACCTTGCCAGGTATCTGGAGCTGCCCACTCCCTCTCTGCTGTCATTTTCCCTCTGGGTTGGAAAAGGTCAGAGGCCGGCCTGGAGTGGAGGCTGCCTGGCTAACACCAGGGGATGGCAGCCTCCTGTTGTCATGGGGCAGCAGATGGCAGCCCTTCCCTTCACCCTCTGCGCTGGACCACCTGGCCCCCTCTGTTGGGTCTGAGGGGGAGGTGCCGGCTCTGCCGGTGGGCGTCTGGGGGGCGCCAGTCCCGCCCACCCCCTACCCCTTGTGCGCCAGAGCGCAGGCCCCAGCAAGGCAGAGGCGGCCCGAGGGGTGGGGCGCCCATGTCTCTGAAGATGCCTCCAGCACTCTGCATGAGAGCTGGGCACGCTGAAGCCCTCCTGGCGTCACTGCTGTTCACCCCCATGGTGTCCCACTACTCGTGTGTGGTCCCCTTGTCCTAGTCCCGCTAGATCTGGGGCCCCGGGGGTGTCTGGAGCTGTGGACTTGGGCGACTCTGCCCCCATCCCTGCCGTCTGGGTCTAGCATCCTCTCTGGGCGCCCCCCGCCGGGCCAGGAGGGCGGAGCTGGAGAGTCGGCGTGAACGCGCTTCCCAGGCGCGCAGCGGTTACCATGGCAGCGCCGGCGCAGAGCGTAGACCGCAGGGCCCAGGGCGGAGGCCGCCCAAGCCCTGGGGTGACCGAATCCCCGCGGGGACTCGTCATGCTGGGCCGTCGCCTCCGTTGCTCTCGCTCTAACTGGGGGCGCCTTGCCCGCCGAGCCTGCACGGAGGCGGCCCCTTCCTCTCTCGCCCTCCGAGGCGGGGGAGGGGGGCGGGGGGGCTCTGTTCGCCCCTCCCCGGCTCCCTGCCGACCTTGGCGTCTCCAGGAAACGCCGGAGCGCCCAGCCCATCGCCATGGCAACGCGGGCTGGGCCGGCTCCTCTTCAGGGATGATTGACGTAGGGGGTCTGGCCCGGGCCAACAGCCGGGGAGGGCGCGCCGCCCGGGATTAACTGCTCAGGGCCTAGAGTTGGGAAGCTGCGGGGCGCAGGGGGCGGTGGGGGGGTGCGGTGGAGCGTCCCCGACCAGGAAACGCTCAGGCACCCGCTGTGGCCCGTGAGGGGATTGCCCTCCCTGCGGGGTGGACAGACACAGGGCTCAAAGGTGCCCCCTCCCCACCCTCGGGGAGTGGACCGGAGCGCAGCTGCTCCAGGCCATTGTGTTTGCGGGAGGGGGCGGGGTGGGGGCCAGAGCCCAGAGGGGACCTGGAAGTTTGGAACTGAGAAAGTGGCACAGGAGTGGGGCCCTAGGGCACGAGGGCTTTCGAAGGATTTGTTTTGGGCCTTGGGAGTGCTCGCCGTCACGGTGGGCTTAGGGGGCTCCCGCCTCCAACCCCTCCCCCAGTTTAGGACCCTGGCGGGAGGCTTGAGACTAACCTCAGAGAAGGGGCAGGAAGGGGTCAACCCGCAGCCCCACAGGGGGAGGGAGGATTTCTCCAGGAGCCCTCCTCTAGGCAGGGGGCCCCTTGCAGCAGTCCCTGAGGGCAGGAAACGCTGTGTGACTGTAGGCAGAGTGCTCAACCTCTCTGAGCCCAAGTGGCTGTAGTTCATGCCACAAACACCTGAGTGTCCCTGTGTGCTGGCTTGGGCTGACGCCAGAGAGAGCCCATCACCTTCTTTTTGGGGTTTGGGGCTTGGCCTGGACCATACAGACAGGGGCCAGGAGAGAAGTTCTCCCCTCCCTGTCCCCAGACGTGTCCCTCTGCCCTCATAGACTGGGCCTCCCTTCCCACCTCACATCCCCCTCCCCACCTTCCCCCTGCCAGACCCTGTAGGCCCCATAGCAGACAGGTCTAGAACTTGGTCCCCGGCCAGGTCTGGGCTGCCACCACAATTTCTGGCAGATACAGGAAGCCCCCTCTCCAGCACCCTGTCTTGTTGCCTTCTCCATCTGAGAGAGGCTGGGGGATGGGGACCCCACCCCAGAATCCTGCTTTTCACCCTCCCTCCTGGACGAAGGGCAGGGTGAGGTGGGGCGGGGGTCTACACTTGTTCTAAGGTGGAGCCTTCAGGGAGGCTCTTGAAACTGCCGGTATATTTGTGTGTATGTTTATTTGGGGGGTCCTGAGTAGAGTTGGGGACCCACCTGAGCTGCCCTGCCAGCCAGGACGATGCAGGGCCAGTTGGGATGGGTCTGGAGTGGGGAGCAGGTCTGTGAGAAACGAGGGCGACACTGGATCCTGCGTCTTACAGGGTCTTCAGACCCACAGATCCTCAGGCCGACAACCCCAGTGTGCTCACTGACCAATGCCAGCTCGCTGTCCCATGGGGCCAGCCACCTGCAGAGAGGAGGGGGCACACCCCAGGTAGGAAGTGTCCAGGTGTCCTGACCTGGCCCTCTGGGTTTCCCGCACCCTTACAGAGTGCTGCAGCCGCCCCCAGCCCTGTTATGGGGAGTATGGCCCCAGGTGACACAATGGCCGCAGGCCCCATGGCGGCTGGCTTCTTCCAGGTATGGCCCCGGCTGGAGTCCACTGGCCCCCAACTCTGGCTGAACATGCATTTGAGGGTGGGGGGTCCCATGTGGGCAGAGGTCATGAGGCCGGCAGGCTGGAGTTGGGTGGGAGGGTCCTCTGTGCCGCAGGTGTGCCCAGGTGGGCCTTTCAGGGGCCAGTGAGGGAAGGCCCGAGTGCAGTGGAGGGTGGGTGTCTGTGCGCTTGGCCTGCACATGTGTCCGCACAGGGTGCTTGGGGATGCAGTAGCCACAGTGGTCCTGGTGACCACTGGTGCCTGAGTCCTGCCCTCAAGCCTTCCCACAAGGTCCCTGTCCCACAGGCTGGCCCACCCCTCTGCCTCCATGGAGCCCCTCCCCTCCTCAGCCAAACCCAGTAGGGCCTTACTCCCCCCCACCCACCTGGTTCTGTCCTCCTAGGGCCCCCCCGGCTCCCAGCCGTCCCCCCACAACCCCAACGCCCCCATGATGGGGCCTCACGGTCAGGTAAGGAGCTGTGGTGCCTGCCCCTCACACACACACATCCCCTCCCCCAGCGCCGCCCCCTCCCACCCTCAAGCCATGATGTCCTGGCTGGCGCCAGCTGGCCGGGCTTTGCTGGCTGGTTCTGGAGAGGGGGCTTCCCAGGTCGGGGGCCCCAGCATAGCAGGAATGGGGTAGCTTTGGGGACCAGAGGGTGGGGGAAGGTGCTGATCCCCGCCCACCTCTTCCAGCCCTTCATGTCACCGCGCTTCCCAGGGGGCCCCCGGCCCACCCTGCGGATGCCGAGTCAGGTGAGAAAGGGATGAGGGGAGGGCGGGCAGGAGCTGGGCCGGGGAGGGAGCACCCCACACTCAGTGCCGCCGCACCCCCTCCGCAGCCTCCTGCAGGCCTCCCTGGCTCCCAGCCCCTCCTCCCTGGCGCCATGGAGCCCTCCCCACGAGCCCAGGGTGAGTAGGGAAGCTCCAGCCCCTATCCCGCCATCAATCAGAATTCCAGCTCTCAGAGCCCGGACCTTGCTGCCTCCCCACTGTCCACACTGGGGAATGGTCCAGGTCCAAGTCCCCTTCCTTCTGCCCCACCCCAGGGCATCCAAGCATGGGCGGCCCAATGCAGAGGGTGACGCCTCCTCGTGGCATGGCCAGCGTGGGGCCCCAGGTAAGAGTGGAGCCCTGGTGGGTGGGGCCTTCGGGCTGTCCCCGGTCTACCCCTCACAGCCCCTTTGCCTCCGCAGAGCTATGGAGGTGGCATGCGACCCCCACCCAACTCCCTCGCCGGCCCAGGCCTGCCTGCCATGAACATGTAAGACCCTGGGGGATCCTAGGAGTGTGCAGTTCGCAGGCCACCACCAGCTTCATGGCTGGGTCAGCTGGGGCAGGTCCTGAATCCTCAGGACAGCCTTGGATATTGTTTATTTCATGGCCACCGTTGAGGGGAAACTGAGACTTGAAGTAGCAATTAGTCTCCTGGGGCCAGTGATGGGTTGGGATTGGAACCTGGCAGCTCATGGTGGCCACTTTTCCAGCAACATCTGCTGCTCTGTGGTCTGTCTGGGGATACAGTGGAGCAGGGTGTGGGGGGTGTGTGGTGAGGGCTGTGATCCACATGGACTAGCCCCAGAGTCTGTCATCCGCGGTCTCTTCCAGGGGCCCAGGAGTTCGTGGCCCGTGGGCCAGCCCCAGTGGAAACTCGGTGAGCCTATGGCTGGGTGGGCAGGCTTGGGGTGGGGTGGGAGGGGCACTGGGTGAGCCGCCTGGCTGACTGCTCACAGCTGCCCTTGTCCCCAGATCCCCTACTCCTCCTCATCTCCCGGCAGCTACACGGTAAGTCTGAGCAAAGCTGGGTCACCCCTGGGCAGGGGTTGTGGGATGGCAGATGAGGGGCCATTTCTCACGGTTCCTGTCTCCTGTGTGCAGGGACCCCCAGGAGGAGGTGGGCCCCCTGGAACACCCATCATGCCTAGCCCTGGAGGTATGGCCTAGTAAGAGGTGGGGGTGTGCTAGGGTGGGTGTGTTTGGGGGAACCCCGTCACACCTGGCACCCTTCTGGTCTCCCCCAGATTCCACCAACTCCAGCGAAAACATGTACACTATCATGAACCCCATCGGGCAGGGCGCCGGCAGGGCTAATGTGAGTGGGGGCTTGCGGGGGTGCTTCTCGAGGCGGTGACCCCACTTGGGGAATGGGTGGCCCGAGTCCCACACTGTCCCCATGCCCGCAGTTCCCGCTTGGCCCTGGCCCGGAGGGCCCCATGGCCGCCATGAGCGCGATGGAGCCTCACCACGTGAACGGATCCCTGGGTGAGTGGGCGTCCCTGCTCCCGCCCACGTTGCCTTCCGGGCCCTTGCGCTCCCTGGCTGCTTCCCCCTGCCGTCAGCCCGCCTGCCGGGTGGAGGCGTCTAGTGGCGTCCTGAGCCCCCCGGGGGCCGCTCAGTGACAGGGGCTGCCCCGAGCTGGAGGGGGATCCAGCGACCAAACCAGAGGATGCACTGACCGCCCCTCCCCCCCAGGCCCAACCCTCCACCTGGCCTCAGTCCCGGGGTTCCTGGCGGGCTGTGCGGGGCGGGGGCGCGTCGGCGGGGGCAGCTTGCGAGGGTCGTTGGCCCCTGGAGGCCGAGGGGCATGGCGCCAGCACGTCTGAGCCGGTGCCCGTGTGTGTCCCTGTCTGTAGGCTCGGGCGACATGGACGGGTTGCCGAAGGTAAGGAGGCTGCGCTCTTGCCGGGGATGGGATCCGGGGGGGCGGCGGGGAGGGGGCGGGGCAGGGAGTTGCGCGCTGACCGCGGCCGCCCCCAGAGTTCCCCCGGCGCCGTGGCCGGCCTGAGCAACGCCCCGGGCACCCCGCGGGACGACGGCGAGATGGCGGCCGCCGGGACCTTCCTGCACCCGTTCCCGAGCGAAAGCGTAAGCGACTGCGTCGACTCCCCCCCCGCGGCGGCGTCGGGCCGGAGGGGCCTGGCGGGCAGGCCCCGGCGGGGCGGCCGGGGGGCCAGAGCAAGACCGTGACCGCGGCGGGCCAGGTGGGGGGGCGGCCGCGGCATCCTTTCCCTCTCCTCAACCTCTCCCCACCCCCCACCACCTCCCGCTCCTATTTCACCGTCCTGATCCCATCCGCCCCCACCCCGGGACCCGCGCCCCAGGGCGGCCTTCCCATGCATCGCCCCTCCCCCGTTCCCTCCTGTCCCCACCCCATGTCTGCCCAGGACCCAGCCCTGCCCTGTCCCCCATTGTCCCTGGGGGCGGGTCCCAGCCTCTTTCGGAGCTGAACTTGGCCCCTGCGCGCTGCCCCCTCCTCTCTCCGCAGTACTCGCCAGGGATGACCATGAGCGTGTGATGGGGCGGCAGCCCCGGGCCTCTCTGCGGGCCTAGGCTTCTGCCCAGCGCCCCTGCTCAGGGCGAGGGGCTGAGGTCACACCTCGGGCACCTGGACTCCTGGCCAATCAAGGCTTGCCCAGCTGGGAGGCCCCACACGAAAGACTCTTACCATTTTATTAAAAACGCAAGGACCTCAGAGACGTTCTTTTCTGTATGGACCCTTCCTGCCATTTGTATTTTGTCCCAGAGAGAAAGGCTCTTTGGGGGGCCCCTCTCCCCAGGACGTCAGGGGGTGGGGCCCATCAATAAATGGAAGCTGGTTTTGGTTTTTGGTAGCTTGTCTCAGATTCCCTCTTTGGCCTTCTGCCACCACACTCTCCACCCTGTGGTCTTGTTCCGTCCCCGCCCCCATCTAGCCCCACCTTTGAGAACTGGGGGCAGAGCGAGGCTCCAGGTTCTGGGCTCTCCCTGGGAGTTGGGGTGATGACCATGGGCAGAGGGGGTGGGACTGAAGCTGGGCGCTCAAGAGTCGGGGAAGTAGAGGGAGGCAGAGTCAGGTCACAGGCCCCAAGAACCCCAGGTGGAAGGAGGGCTGAGTGGCAGCGCCTTTATTTGTGGGGGCCTTCAAGGTAGGGTCGTGGGGGGCAGCGGGGAGGAAGAGCCGAGAAACTGTGTGACCAGGGCCTCAGGTGGTGGGCATTGGGGGCTCCTCTTGCAGATGCCCATTGGCATCACCGGTGCAGCCATTGGTGGCAGCGGGTACCGGTCCTTTCTTGTTCAACACAGGGTAGGTGGCAGCCACGGGTCCAACTCGCTTGAGGCTGGGCCCTGGGCGCTCCATTTTGTGTTCCAGGAGCATGTGGTTCTGTGGCGGGAGCCCCACGCAGGCCCTGGAGAGGTCACACAGCTTAGCAGAGCCAGACACCCACAGGGAGAAAGGGGGGTATCCCTGCCACCTACAGCCCCCCAAGCCCTGTGCATAGCTTAGCCAGGAGGTATCTGGGCCCCGGGCGGGAACCTGGAGGCTGGGGTGCACCTGAGGATGTTCTCGATGCAGCTGCGCTGGCGGAAAAGCGCATTGACCACCGGGCTGCCGGGCGGCACTAGTGGCGCCTTGAAGAGGAAGCTGAGCAGGGACAGCACGGGGTGGAAGGTCTGCGGCTCGGGGTCCATGTCAGTGCAGAAGCTCACGCGCTGGCACAGCTCGGTCAGCAGCGCCAGGTCCAGCATGATGGGTGCGGCCAGCAGCGAGTCCTGCGGGGCGGGTGCGTCAGGAGATGGGGGCGGTGGCCAAGCCCTGCCTCCCATAGCAGCCCCTGAAGCCGCGCCGCACCTCGCACGTGTTGTGCAGCACCAGTGTGTTGGTTCCGCCCAGCATCAGCTCCGAGGTATACTCATCCAGCGCGCGCTTGCTGTCACCCACGTACGGCACATACTTGATGACCACCTGGAGTGCAGCAGGAGTTTGCCCGGGTCCCTGCCACCCCTCGCCGGGCAACCCCGCGCCCGCGCCCGTGCCCCACGCACGCAGTGGTCAGGCTCTTCCCCGGGCGTATAGAGCACTGGGTTGCTCTGCACCATGTCGTCCACCACGTTGCTCTTGGACACCTCCTTAGAGCGGAACTGCAATGGCGCCGACAGGTTCTCCCCATCGTTGTTGCCCAGGTGGTTGTAACTCACGATGGACATGGTCTGTGGGTACAAGGGAAGCCCCAGCAGCTGCAGGCCCTGCGGCCCCACAAGCCAGGTGCTCGCGGCCCAGGCCCCCTTCCTGCACTCGGCAGCTCCCTAGGCCCACGCACCTTGAGGCCGGAGCCAATGAGGAAGTCCACAAGCACGGACTTGACTTTGGTCTGGCCTGACTTGAAGTCATCTCCGCCCACAAAAACCCGGTGCTGCCACGCGAGCTCAAGAGCTCCGGGCACCAGGGTGTTCTGCGGAGACCCATTGAGGAAGGCACAGCCCTCCAGGATGCTGGCCACGGCGAAGAGCGTGGAGGGCGACACCTCCAGACCGAGCTGTGGGCAAGGCGGGCAGTCAGCACAGAGCTGTGTCTGTGACTGGCCCTGCCTGACCCGCTCCACCCGGGCGTTCGCCCACCTCAATGGTGCGCAGCAGGTTCTCGGCTGTGTCGTTGAGGCCTGGAATCACCTCACAGAAGCGCTCCGTGTTCGCCGTCCACAGCACTATGACTTTGTTCAGCCCCGCGCTAGACCGGAAGTCTCGGATGTCCCTGCGGATCTGCTCCAGCTGTGGGTTGGATGGAGAGAGTGTGGGGAGGATGAAGAGGGTGTAGGGAAGTTGGTTGTACATGCTCTCGGACTCACAGAGGCCTGGGCTACTCAGTTCCCCGGGTGTCAAGTGAGGCCTGGATTCGCGGGGTGGGGCAAAAAGGGGGAACCAAGTGGCGAAAAACAGGTGGCAGGGAGCAAGGGATGCGGGATGGGACAGCACCTGCTGCGCACGCGAGCCTGGGATGAGGTTGTCCGCGCGCGCGCTCTGGTTGGCCGCGATGAATTCGGGGATGTAAACAGAAGGCCGGGGCCGCAGGGCCTCCATGTGCGGCCACAGTTGCTCCTGCAGCCCCCAGTCCAGCACCTTCGCGCGCCGCATCGCCTCGGCCAGGTTCAGCGACGAGATGTCCCAGCCTGGGGGGACCCTCACACTCGGCCCTGCCCGGATCCTGGGCCCCTCCAGACCCCATCTCCCATCCCGCCCCCCCCCCGGCCCAGGGCTCCGCCCACCATCGAACACGAGGTCGTTGGGCGCCACCATGGGCAGCAGCGCGCTGAAGGGTACGAACACCTCCTGGCCCTCGGCGTCCAGGCCCAGGCTCACGGTGCCCGCCTGAGTCAGCGAGCCGTAGTAGTTGGCCTCCTGGGGGTCAGCAGACACGGCGAGGTGACGGGTGGGAGTGGTGAAGGGGCCGCGACCCGGCCTGGGCCCCACCTAGACTCTCAAGCCCCGCCCCACTTTCGGGCATTTTTCAGTTCCAGGCTCACAGCCAGGACGGAAGCCGCTGCCCCCAGGCCCCTCCCCCGAGACCTCCGGCACCTTAAGCTCCGCCCCTGTAAGACTCCCGAGGAGTCCCCGGTACCTCGCGAAACCCTTCCCCGGGGTCCGCCTGCAGCCAGGCCCCGCCCCCTGCAAGCCCTCCCGCCCCACAGAGCTTCGCCCCCTGCAGGTCCCTCGCCCACTACAGGCCTCCAGCCCCCGGCAGGTCCCTCGCCCACTACAGGCCTCCAGCCCCCGGCAGGTCCCTCGCGCCTGCAGCCCCTCGCCCCGCGGAACCCCACCCCCTACAGCCCCCCTGGTCCCGCAGAGCCCCGCCCCCTGCAGGCTCCCGCCCCCGCCCGCAAGGACTCCCACCAAGCCTCCCTACCCACCACGCCCCTCCCGCCCCCACCTTGCGGCCGCTGCGCGTGGGCCAGGACAAACGCAGTCGATTGGCCAGCACCGCGGCGGTGAGTGTGGAGCCGTTGTTCCCGCCCCAGCCGACAAGCATGACCCCGAGCCGGGGCACCTGCCGGGCGGTCCGGAAGGTGAAGCGCGTGGACGTGGGGTGCACCTGAAGACAGGCCGCGCAGTGAATCCCGGGTCCCGTGCCCTTCTCCCCGCGCCGCCCCGCTCTCCCCAGCACGCCTCCTTCCCCAGCCCCCTGGTCCACCTTGAGAACGCCACCCTCGCGGCTGACGCGCGTCGTCCGGTACTCGTATTGCGCCTCGATGGCCTCGGGGCCGTAGACCACGTCCGGGCTCTCGACGAAGAACTGGGCGGCGGCCTCCATCGCGGCGGGCTGGGGGCCCGGGGTGAGCAGGGGGTCAGCGGGGACTCTAAGCGGCCGGGGCCAAGCCAGCCTGGGTCCCCACGGAGGCCGTCCCCGCCCCGAACCGCACTCACCGGCGCAGTCGACTCAGGCAGCGGCGGCGGACAGCGCGGGCTCTCGGGCGCGCGACCTCCGGAGAAAAGCGCTGCGGCCCCTCCCCCGCCCCGCCCCCTTCCCCGCCTCTCCCGCGCTGGGAGGGAGGGGCCCAACGTCTGGAGACCCCGGTTCGAGGCCCGACAACCCAGAGCCACCGTGGCCATCGGGTCCCCGTCTGGCGGAAGTGGCCAGGCGTCCACGAGCGCGGCGCGTATAGGTTCACCTCGCTCGCTCCGCAGCCCCCAGGGGCTCATGGCTGCCTATTCCCCCTTTACAAGAGGACAATGAGGCTACACATGAGCCCAGCCACAAGCCAGGGGGTGGAGCTGGGCAGGGAAGCTGGGCCTCCGGGGGGTAGGGGGTCTGGGTCAGAGACACTGCAGGGGAAACAGGCAGAGGACCAGAACTCCAAAGCCAGAATCTCCTCGGAGCCACACTGCCACCTACTCCCCCTTCGTGGGCAGCAGCACCTACCAGGCAGTCCCATCCCCTGGCTCCCTATGTCTGCCCCCATCCATCTCGGGGGACAAAGTCACTCTGTCCCCACGGGGCTCACAAGGATGGGGCCTGTTTGGCCTGTTTCCCCACCTGCAGCAGGAGGGCTTGGCAGGAGTGGGCCGGAGCGGGAGGCTGTTCGCTGGAAAGGGGAGGGGACGCACAGGCGGGCAGGGCCGAGGCAGGGGAGGAATGAGGCCTGCACTGCAGGGCGCCCCCCTCATGCGCGCTGATAAGGGAGCGTGGGAACCCAGCGGGCAGGCCGGGGCAGCTCCCCCAGGAACTTTCCAAAACAAGCGCCTGGAGGCCGGAAAGTTTCCACCACTGGAGCTGGCCCAAAAGGTGGATAGTTGGGAACGTTTGCAAGAGACAGGGCCTGACCTTGGAGGATGAGGGCTTAAGACTCTGGGTCCAGGCCTCACCCTGAAGGGGCCCCAGTCTGAGGGAGTTGGAAGTGGACTGGGACACCCCCGCCCCAGTGGGTGGGAACTCACAGGCAGGGCCCCTGCAAGACAGGCTCCTCAGATGAGGGGGCTGCTGGCAAGGGTTTTGAGACATGAAGAGGAGTTCACTGAAAGAAAACTACAGGCCAAGCCACCTGAGCCACCCAGACAGGGCAGATGAAAAATTGGCTACGTGGGAGGCAGTTTGGGGTCTTGGGCAGACCCTGAGGGCTGGGGATAGGGAGTGTGAAAGAGTATTTGGTGTTTGTTCTTGGTTCTTGGTTAGACATTGAGCTCAATCACCAGTGGCCAACAATTTAATCAATCACATATATGCAAATGAGACAGTTGGGGCTCAGAACACAGAAACTCCCCTCAGCCTCAAGTTATGGGGCCTTGGCCTGCCCAGCGCTTTGAGCAGGGCATCGGAAAGCTCAGAATCGAGTCTCTCCGACCTTCTCCTGCCCTCCTGCCTCTAGCCCCTTTCTCCCCTGGAAACCATAGAAATCAGAATTCCTCTTCCCCAAGGCAGGTCAGAGACACTGGAGCCCTTCTCCCCTTAAAAAAAAAAAAAAAAAAGCCACAAAGCCGGCAAAGGTCACTCTCTGCCTGCTCCCTTGAAGACCCTCATTCCGGGAGGGTCCTGCCCATACCCTGGAGGAAGGAATGCTACCCAGAGTCTAGGAAGTCTGGGCAGGCTGGCCCCCCTCCCCCACCCAGTCTGCTCCCTTTAAGATCTACAAAGTGTTTCAACACATTGATACACATTCTTCATAGAACCTAAGCCGAAAAATAGGCAGTCAGCCAGGCACGGTGGCTCATGCCTGTAATCCTAGCACTTTGGGAGGTCAAAGCGGGCGGATCGCTTGAGCCCAGGAGTTTGAGACCAGCCTGGGCAACACGGGGAAACCCCGTCTCAATACAAACAAACAAACAAAAAATAGCCGGGCTTGGTGGCGCACACCTGTAGTCCAGCTGCGTGGGAGGCTGAGGTGGGAGGATCACCTAAGCTCAGGAGGTGTAGGCTGCAGTGAGCCATGATTGTACCACTGCACTCCAGCCTGGGCAACAGAGTAATACCCTGTCTCAAAAAAAAAAAATGGGGTTTAGGGGAAAATATGGAGGGGCTGGGAGGGTGGCATGCCTGGAAAAGGCATGGAAGCTTCACGGCCCGCCCATACCTGGCCCTGTGCGCCTCCTCCATTTGGCTGTGAGCATTTTCCGGAGTTCTGTGAGCTGTTCCAGCAATTATCAAACCTGAAGTGGGGTCATGGGAACTCGCAATTTATTAGCCTGCTTGCCAGAAGTATAGGTGGCATCTGACACAGGTGCAGCCCTGTGGGACTGACCCCCATAACTTGTGGAGTCCGATACCATCTCTGGGAATGGAACTGTTGGACATCCTGTAGGTACTGGAGGATCAGAGAATCGGGGAGTTTGTGCCTCGAGGCGACACGTGATTCAGGAACCTGTGTAGTTGAGAGACATGAGGAAGGTCCCAAGACCCAGCCCCGGGGAGCCTGTGTTCACAGGGCCACCTGTAGGGGGTGCCGGAGGACGGCAGCTGGCACAGGGCAGCTGGAGGGAATCGGCATAGAGGCTGGGCTGCTTCCACTCCCAGCAGTTGACAAGGCCGAAGGAGGGGGTTTGGCCCCTACAGTCAGGCCTGGGTGTGCTGAAGTCGGTGGTGAGATGCACTGTTATTCCCCAGCAAAGTGTGGGCTCCCTGAAGGCAGGGATGAGGCTGAGTCACTGCTGTGTTGCAGAGCCCAGGTGGAGCTTGGTACAGGAGGGGGCTGCAGGAACAGGGGTGCCCGTTGAAAGAGGACAATTGGGGCCCCTGGCAGGTGGCAGGAGAGGGTTTAACAGCTCTGAGCCCCTCTCTACCAGGGTGCCCAGGTCATGAGGGTGGGAAGGCTCTCCTGAATATCCGGGGCACTAGACTGATGGCATCCATGGCTCAGGAAGGTCAGGGGACTGACTGTGGCCTCTGCAGGCTGCGGGGGTGATGGCTAGAGTATTGCTGGGCAGTTGGCTTAGGGCTGGCGTTGGAGGGCCGGGGGAGGCAGGACCGTGAGCTGCAGGAGGTTGGTGTTGGCCCTGGGATGTTGGGACAGAGATATTATCCTGGGAGAACAGCGTGGCCAGGCTATGCTGGGAGCAGGGTACACACTGCCCCACTGGGCTGCATGACTTCCCCTCCCGCGCCCCTCAGATTCCTGGGTGGCCTTAGAACTTGGGCCAAGGCCACGGACGGGCAGGGAGGCCAGGCCCCCCACAGCTGCAGGCCAAGGACCTTTGCCCACGGTCCTGTTCTTCGGTGTTATCCCTTACTAAATGCACCCCCTCTTGTCCTTGGCTGGCAGGTTGAGTGTTATGTTCTCCATGGCCCCTGGCTCCAGTTCCACCTGCACCACCGCCGCTCCCGTCAGGCCTTTTCCCCATCCCCACTAGTGGCACAGGGGATGCCCCTGCCCCAGTGTGGGAAGAACAGGTAATATTACCGTTACCTGCTGCTGCTTTCATCAGAGGGAGACAGTCACAGCTGGTTTCCCCCCACCCCCAGCCCCACTCCTGTAGCCTTTGGTGCCACAGGGGGCCAAGGAATCCCAATGCTGGGTTCAGCCCACCCTATCCACACCCGAGGGTACTGCTGTGCTCACACACCTGCTATGGCTCCTTATCCCTCCGCCCTGACCCAGCCTGCCCCCACCCCCGCGCTTCCCGTCACCTACAGGGCCCTCTGATTTGGTCCTTTCTCAGGCAACGGCTCAGGTAGGCTGCAAACTTTGCCTTCTTATCTGGTCCCAGCCAGAGCCCCTGAACAACCCTTTCTCATCATTATGGCGGCCCCAGGTCACATCACCTCCTGATGCCAGCCCACCCCCAACCACAGGACAGGGACAGCCACCACAGAAACCAGGATGTGACACACCCACACACTACACACCCACACCCCAACACACACCACACACCCTGCACCCACACACCAACACCACACACCCAACACACACACCAACACACCCCACACCCTCACACCACACACACACCTACACACCCCAACACACACCACACACCACCCAACACACACCACACCCTCACACCCCAACACACACCACACCCTAACACATACCACACCCACACCACACACCACCCACACCACACCCACCCCAACACACACCACACCCACCCCAACACACACCACACACCCACCACATACCACACACACCCCACACTGCACACCCCAACACACCACACCCTCACACCACACACCCCCAACACACACCACACACCAACACACATCACACACCAACACACACCACACCCACACCACACACAACACACCACACCCAACACACACCCCAACACACATACCACATCCACACATCCCAACACACCACACACCCACACCACACACCCACACCAACACACCCCAACACACCACACCCACACACCCCAACACACACCACCCACCCTCAACATCCCCAACACACCACACACACCCCACACCGCACACTCCAACACACACCACACCCTCATACCACACACCCACATACACCACATCCACACACCACACCCCAACACACACCCACATCCCAACACATACCACATCCCAACAAACACCACATCCTCACACACCACACACATCCCCAACACACACCACACACCCCACACCCCAACACACACACCCACCACCACACCCACCACACACCCAAACCCCACACCCCAACACACACCCCCACAATCACACCACACCCCAACACACACCACACACTGCCCCAACACACACCACACCCACACACCCCAACACACCAAACACCCCAACACACGCACCACACACCCACTCCACACACCCCAACACACCCCACACACCCACTGTCACACCACACCCACACACCCCAAAACACACCACACACTGCTCCAACACATACACCACACCCACACACCACACCTACACACCCCAACACACACCACACACTCCACACACCACACGCACCCAACACACCACACCCACTTACCCCAATACACACACCCCAACACACGCCACACACACCACACGCACCCAACACACACCTACACCCTCATACCACACACCCAGATACACCACACCCAGACACCAACACACACCACACCCCCACACCACACCCACATCCCCACCACACACACCCACACACATCACACCCACACCCCACCACACACCCAACACACCCCCACACAGCACACACCCACACCACACCCACACCCCAACACACCACACACCCAACACTGCACACCCCAACACACACACCTACACCCTCATACCACACACCCAGATACAACACACACCCACACCCCAACACACACCACACCCACACACCACCCAGATACACCACACACCCACACCCCAACACACCCAAACCCCAACACACACCCCCAACACACACCACACACACCCCACACCACACCCACACCCCACCACATACCCCACACACCACACCCAACACACACCACATACCCAACACCCTAGCACGCACTGCATATAACACACACCAACACCCTAACACACACCACCACACCCACACCCTCACACACCCATATACACCACACCCACACATCCACCCTAACACACGTCCAGATACCACACCCACACATGAACACACCCACACAAACCCACACCCTAACACACCACACCCCCAGATACACCACACCCACACCACACCCCAACACCCTCATACACCCATACACCACACCCACCCTCACACGCCCACATATACACACCCACACCCACCCTAACACACACACGTCCAGATACTACACCCACACATGAACACACCCACAATCCCACACCCTAACACACACCCCCAGATACACCACACCCACACACCACACCCCAACACCCTCATATACCCATACACCACACCCACACACCACACATCCACACCCTAACACACACACATCCAGATACACCACCCACACCAACATACCCACACAACACACACCCACACCCTAACACACACACGGCCAGATACACCACACCCACACATCAACACACCCACAGATACACCACACCCACACAACACACACCCACACTCTAACACCCCCACAGATAAACCACACACACCAACACACAACCCACACCCTAACACCACACCCACACACCCACAGATACCCCACACCCACACAACACACCCACACAACACACACACCCTAACATCACACACACTACACACCCACACACAACACCCAACACACACCGACACAGATATACTACACACCCACACACCCCAACACACACCACACACACATACACACCATACACCACACACACACATACACCAACACCCACACACCACACACACCACACACCACACACACCAGCCAGGCAGCCTGGGCTGCCAGGTTCAGTTCAGTGAAATTTATTGGAGAATGAAAAAAGTCAGCATTCACCTGTTTAGTGTACAAAAAGGACACTAGATCTTTTAAGAAAATATTAGGAAACTGAAGACGCAGATGCCTTTCAATTGTAACATTTTGGCAAAAGTGGAAAGTTCTTGTAAACACCAACCCCATGGCTCAAAATAGTTTTTCTCCACAGTACAACATTAAAAGAAAAAAAAATAGTATCAATAAGTTAGACCATATTTAATCAACTAGAACTTTGTCCACCGACCCCCAAAACACAAAACTTTTCTTAGCTTCATAATTCCTTAAAAGGAGAACAAATAACAAAAACAACAACAACAACAAAAAGGCAAATTCAACTGACAGCCCCTTGGACTGGTTCCCAGGGCAGAGGGGCGGGCAGTCCCGGGCTGGGACCTCCTGAAATCATCCCACCTCACCGGTGTCTGCAGGGCTGCCTGCGGGCGACACAGCAAGGTCCAGCTGACTCTGGAGGCCTCCTGGAGCCTGCTCGGCCCTTCCCCGGCCCGGCCCGGCCCGGCCCGGCCCAAAGAGAAAAACAACAACAGCTATTGAAACATGAAGGATCAGTTTCCTCGGAGCTCTGGGAACCCGGGGGTCCCAAAGGAGAGAGACTCTCGGGCAGGGGTGGGATACACTGTGGGCCCTCCACAGTCAGCTCTTTGGAAGCTGTCAGGAGGCACCCCTCCACCCCCAAGTTTAGAAAAATAGACACATCTGTATTTTTGCATTTCTGTTCTCCCTGCCTGACTGCTGATGGCAGCAGTGACCCCCATGTGATCCCTGGGCCCTGAGTCACAGCCGCCACCCACCCCCCACCACCTTCCCAAGTCATGGCTTCATTCAGCCCTAAATGGGAACACACGCCTCAGACCCCACCATGCCCTGGGTGGTCCCCACATACGCACACTCACACACGCACACTTGCGTGGCCCCCTGATGCTTTGGGGGACACTAGACTAGGCACAGCAACAAAGCAGCAATTGGGGTGTCTGCAGAGCCTGCACCCCCAGAGCAGGCAGACCCATCCTCCTGGCTCCCCAGCTCTGCCCATGGGTCCCTGGGGCCTCCCTGACCCCATGGCGCCCAGCCCTCCATCAGCCCCTCCCTGAGTGCAAACCTTGGCGGTGGCTCTGCTAAGACGACCCCAGGACCCACAAGTGGACAGAGGGACGGAGGGAGGCCAGCAGCATCGAGACCACAAGGTCTCAACAGTGTGGAATGAGCAGCAGCAGCAGCAAATGGGAAACCGAGGACATCGCAAAGAAAAGTCTGACGCCGCTGCGGCCGAGTCTCAACTTGGAGCACAGAAACACAGTGGCCCCCGACAGCTGAGGGCCTGAAATAGCAGGGCAGGCCTGGGGGCGCTGAAAGCCCTCTGCCCCCTTGGCTCTGAGCAGCTGTCTGGGGGCACCAGCTGGAGTTCTCAAAATAGCCACCTGGGCCACCCTGTTTGCTTGCTGGAGCAGAGACCCTGCCCGAGGAGGAGAGGCTGGGGACAGGAGTGCCTAAACGTAGAGCCAGAGACCAGCAGAGGCCACCTGCCCATTCCCCACGCCCTCAGAACGCAGCTGCACCTTTCGACGACCTCTGTAATACTGCAGGCAGGACCCAGGGCAGCGGCTAGACCCTGGGTGTCCGAGGAGAGGGAGGCACAGGTTTAGAAAAAAGATTTTGCTTCTCTTTTGTACAAAAATAGACTCAAGTCTCATTAGCAGTAGCTAAAAGTGGCTGTCTTTGTATAAAACTAGAAAAGGCAGGCACGCCACCCCAAGGGCCTAGGAGTCTTCTGGCGAGACAGGAGGCTGAACCCCGGAGGCTGCAGCCAGGGAGGAGGCAGTGGGCTTCCTGGGGGGCCCATCATAGGCAGGGACTGCTCAGGAAGCGCAGGGAGGGCCAAGGTGGGCTTGCAGCCACCCGCCAGGGCGAGACGTCTGCAGGGGCTGCCCTGAAAGCCGGCGGTGCTGGCTCAGATGAGCATCTTCCTCGGGTTTATTTTTTTAAATAAATCCTCTCTCACCGCCTTTTGCTCCCCTGACCCTCCCAGATCCCCGCCATTGGGGAGGGCGGCTAGGGCCAAGCCTGCAGCTGCCGCTGGTCGTACTCGGCGATGAGCCTCTTGATGTGGGCCAGCTTGCTGTGCAGGTACTCGCAGCGGTGCTTCTCCTGGCTGTAGTTGGTGTTGGTCTGTGGGACAGCACAGTCATGCTCAGGACAGAGCCGCCCTGTGTGCTGCTCCCCGCTGTAAGCAGGCCAGTGCCCCCCCCAAACCAAAAACCTGGGCTTGGTGCCCAGCAAGGAGGGTTGTGGTCCAAGGGCAGAGTGGGAGTTGGTCCCCCGCACCTCCGCAGCTTGTATGGCTGGGCCAGGATGCCACAGCTGAAGACTTAGCTGGGGGTGGTGGGGCAACTTTGGCCTCAGACTCAAAGGCTCTTCCCCCACACCTTGGAAGTAGCGGGCAGGGAGGCTGCCCCGGGCCCACCCTCCTCCCTCCAGCTCCCATGGCTCACTTGGAGCCCATCCCAACACAAGAGACACTCACCTTTTTGATTTTTCGATATTCCTGCAAAATCTGCCCTCGAGTAGTCTAGAAGAAAAACAAAATTTTGAGAAAACAGAATGTGTCCCCGCCTACAGGAAACCCAAATTGAGTGGTCCTAGGTGCTCTGAGAAGGGTGAGGCATGGGAGGGTGGGGCAGCCTCAAGGACAAGGCCAAGTAACACCCCAGGGGCCCACAGCAGCTGTAGCTCCAGAGTGGGTGGGGCATGAGGGAAAGGCTGCCGGGTACCCTGGAGGCAATAGCAGGTGAGGCACTGCTGTTGTGGGGGCGTGGGAGGACAAGGAAGTATCCATGTCGTGGGGGGGTGGGGAGGGGGTGGGGTGGTGCAGCAAAGAGGGAGGGAAGGGGAAGGAGAGATGCCCCAAGAACCCGTGGCTCGCAGCCCCTAGAACCCCATCATGAGTCGTCGTCTTTGGAAGGCAAAGGGGCCTTGGCCAAGAGAGACCCCGGCATCTGATTAATCGGGGCCCAGCCCTGTAGTCAGGTCACCAGTTCCGAAAGGTGGCAGGTGGGGCGGCTGCGTCCAAGGCTAGGCTAAGGGTGGAGACTCTCTGTATACACAGGGCAGCTGAATGAGCTGTGAGCTCAAGCCAGGGGACCACAGGAGTCCTGATTCCTAGGACCACAGGGACCTGTCACCTCCCCCTGCTATAGTTGTGGCAGCATGGATGGGCCCCAGGGTGCTGGACAGAGCTCAGCTGCGGAGTCTCCTGAGGGTTTGGCACAGGTACCAAGAGCCCTGTGTCCTAGGCTGTGAGAGGACCCCAGGCACTCAAACATGTGGGGATCCATGTACCCCGGCTCGCCCCCATCCAAGGAGGTGGGTCACAGCTGTCCCCACTGCAAAGGAGGCTGACAAGCTGGGCTGCCTTCAAGGACTCCCACAACAGGACCCCAGGGCCGGGCCAGAACCATGGGGTTGCTGCATGGAGTGCACCAGGGGGAGAAGCACTGCCTGGGGAAGGGCCAGACTCTGGGGCCACCAAGCAGGCCACTAGGCTCGTGGTGGCGATGGTGCGCGCCCAAGTGGGCCCTGGCTCCCGCCAGAGCCAGGGCACAGTAGGCAGCGGGGGGGCTCTACCTCATACTCCTCGGAGCCCTGGGAGAGCTGCCGGAGCTGGGCGTCGAGCTGGGTGAACCGCCGCGTGATGCGCTCAATGCGGGCGTGCAGGTCGCGGTACTCGCTATACTCGGCATTGAAGTCGTTCTTGTAGCTCTGGCGCTGCTCCGAAGAGGAGATGGCTGCGTACTTCCTGAAACAGGAGAGAGGGGCCACTGAGTGGAGGCTGGAAGGACCCAGCCCCACCCAGGAAGTGGCCATCCTGGCTCCACCGGCGGCCTGGCCTCTCGGGTGATTCCCTGGATTATGAGGGGGCCTGGCCCAGAAGAGGCTGCTATGTTTGGAATTCACATACTCAGACTTGCAGTGGCTTCTACCTCTGATAACCTGCAGTGCTGGGGGAGGGGGTCTGAACCCAGAAAAGGGAGGCCTGGCCTGCAGGGCCCAGACAAACACTCACAGCAAGTAGTCAGGCGTCTCCGACGTGGACGTGGGAACACTGGAAACGCTGCAGGTTCCGTTTAAACCTACGAGAGCAAACACATACCTCCTGAGTCTGCGCCCATGGCACCGGTCTGCAGGAAGCACGCCAGGATGGGGACATGCATGAAAACTGCACACTTTGCTGCTGGAGGGACATAGAGGGATAGCAGAGGGGATGACTGTGTGGCAGGTGCAAGGGCTGAGCCCCTCGCACCTGGCAACTGTGGGCTGCTGGACCTGGGCATGCCCTCCAGGTGGTGAGCAGAGCTCAGCGTGCACCTGCGTGTCCAGGGCAAAGCCCTGCAGGACACAGAGCACCCAGGCATCACCACAGTCACATTCTTGGCAAACAGCGGACAGGTCAGGGAACTGCAGGGCCAAAGCCTGCACAACCGGTCAGAGCTTCCCCCAGGCCAGGCCCTTGCTGCCTCCACTGACTGCATGTCAAAGGTCACTAAGCTGAAAACAAATGACCCCTGGCTTGACCTGAGTCTCTGGGGCATCCCAGTCTCTGGCCAGACAGGACAAAGACAAGATGGCCAGCAGGGCCTGCATCTCTTGGTGCTGACAAAGTTCCAGGCCCTTGGTCTGCGCCCCACCCAGATCATCCCGTCCTTTCCACTAGACACTGAATTGCACGCTCCACAAGGCAGCTCCAGGACAGGGCCAGCCAGAGGAGCCCATGGGCCACCCCAATCGGCCATCCGTGAGCAAAGTGTCCATGATGACGCTCAGCCCTTCGCCCCTTCAGGGGCCTGCCCAAAGCTGCACAGCTGATGGCTAGATGGCACCCCAGGCAGCTGTCCTGCTCCTGAGCCATGTGGTGGGGTGCCCCAGCCACATAAGACAACACCCCTGAGGGTCTGGAAATCAGGGAGGGGAGGGGCAGGAAGACTGAAGTGCGCGTCGCCTAAGACCACAACTACAATTTAGTGCGTTTCCTAGACCTTCTTGCAGTGGCTTTCTTTCCAATACAGAAATGATTTTATCAATTTCAGATGTATCCTCAATACACTTTTTTTTTTTTTTAGAGACAGGGTCTTGCTCTGCCACCCAGGCTGGAGTTGCAATGGTGCGATCATGGCTCACTACAACCTTGAACTCCTGGGCTCAAGTGATCCTCTTGCCTCAGCCTCCCAAGTAGGTGAGACTATAGGCATATGCCACCATGCCCAGCTAATTAAAAAAAATTTTTGTAGAGATGGGGTCTCACTGTGTTGCCCAGGCTGGTCTGAAACTCCTGACCTCAAGCAATCCTCCTGAATTGGCCTTTCAAAGCGTTGGGATTAAAGGCGTGAACCACCACACCTGGCGAATTTTTTTTTTTTTTTACTTTTTAGTAGAGATGAGGAGGCTTGCCTATATTGCCTAGGCTGGTCTTGAACTCCTGGACTTAAGTGATCCTCTTGACTTGGCCTCTCAACATGCTGGGATTATAGGCGGAACCACTGTGCCTGGCCCTAGTGTACATTTTCAGGGGCCCTCTGCACTATCCCCTGAGAGAGCAGGAGTCTGCGATCTCCAGTTTGCTGAGCCCTCTCTCTCAGTGTAACACACCTGGGCTGACCACAGCAGCTTCTCTGCTGCCAAATTCCCAAAAGTGGACGAAGCTCACTCCCCACAAAGTTTCTAACACTCCCCACTTTGGGCCAGACACTGCCTTCAATATCACCACCACCCCCACCTGGGTTGTCTTTAAGAGGCTGTGGCCTTCCCAGGGACGCAACTCAATGGGCATGTATTGAATGGGTCTGACCCTGGTCCGGGCCAGAAGGAAGTGAGAGGCAAGGCGCAGCTGCGAAGGCCAAGCCCATGCTCCCCCGACACAGTGGCCTCCGTGGGTATTCTACAACAGGTAACTGCCATGTGTCAGGCTGGTCAACATTACCTCATTTGACATGCCCCAAGATCTTCACCAGCTAGGATGACAAATGGGGAAATCAAGGCTCAGGGTCAGCTCAACCTGGTACCAGTGGGACCTTCAAAGTCCAGCCCTTGGCAAACCTCAGCGGCCCCCGACTCCTACTCAAGCTCTGGCTGTGTGGGGCCAGCCAAGCTGGTCCCTGCTTCGGGGCCCCGGAGAACACCCCCACAGCAGCTCCTCTCCCCATCTCTCCCCTTCACAGCCCACGTCTCTCTACTTGCTTGTCCCGGGCACGGGCACAGGACAGCTAAGACATGCCCTGCACAAGTACCACCTTCAGGACTCTGGTAACATGGACCACCAGCACCAGGCTCAGCTTCTGGTGCCTCCACTGTCCTCTTCTTGGTGCTTGGGACATCTACCCCTGCTTTGCACTTTCTCACCTGTGGTAGAGATGACAGCCCCTGGGCTGGGGATGAACTGCCTAGGGGCCAATACGCACCAGGCCAGACAGGAAACCACCTTGAGTCCCCAGGCCTGTCTTGGCACCTAGGCACTGGGCATCCAAGGAAGGGACACAGCCCAGAGTGGTCTGTGGACCCTGGACCCGGGCCAAGGGTCTCAAATGGCAGATCCTGCCATTTGATCGTGGCCCAGGTCTGGCTGTGGGGTGTGGGTGTGTCCTGGGAATCAGGAGTCCTGCCCTGAGCATGGCCCTGGTCAGAGAGGCTGCCCAGGGAGTGAGGCCACCTTCTCCTCGTCGGCCCCCACATGCAGTCCCACGGGAGGTGGGAAGCCCAGCACGAGGCAGGGCTGACCCAACCCCGAAAGTCCTCCTTCCTATCCAGTAAGACCCAGCCACAGTTGTGAGGACCTGCTCTCCAGCCACGGCAGGGGACGGGGCATGGCCCTCTGAGCAACGCAAAGCTATAATGAAAGAAGGGCTCCCACCCTCATCCCAGGAATCCCCTGACTCAGCCTCCTCCCCAGAGACACAACCCAAAAGCACAGCAGGTGACACCACCTGGGCTGCCCTGGGCCAGCTGGCGCCGAGAGCGAAGTGGCCATCTGCAACTGGCCGCCATCACCACATGGGACCACTGCAGCCCCTGTCGCACATGGTGGTGGAACAGCCGCTGCACGCTGGCCACTGCTTTTGCTGGTTCCTATAAATGAACAGCTGCGCAGGCTCATGGCCACGGTGCTAGGCGGGTGCTACTGCTGCTCAGTTTAGGTGCCTGGGCTGTGGTCTCGGAGCCGCCCAGGTCTCCTGGCTCCCCAATCCCAGCCTGCCAGGCCCTGTCCCCACAGCAGAAACCTACAGTCCACAACAGTCGCACGGTGCCTACAGAGGTCCAGGTGCTATCCCTCTCCCACCAGGATCTGCCCATCTGCACCTGTGCTGCCTCTCCCTGAATAGGGCTGGCTTGCCTGGGCCCCCACTGCCTTCCCTGAACCCCAGCAGACCTCAGCATGGCCCTGGCTCCTGGGGCTTCCCTGCAGTCAGAGCTGGGGCCTGGGCCCCATTCCTCTCTGCATGTTAGCCCCTTCTGCGGCCTCAGTTCCCCACAAGGCTCTGGGCCTCCGGCCCCCAGTGCTGGCCTGGCACATTGACTGCAAGTGGCACCGGGCACTCCAGACAGGCAGAGAGAGGACCAGGTGCAGGAACATAGGGTGCCAGGTGCCAGGCACACAGGGCAAATCTGATGGGGCCTGGGGCAACAGGGTACCCTCCCCTGGCTTGAGCCCCCTCGACACCCCATGAGGGTGAGGCAGGTGTGGGGCCAGTACTTAGAGTCCCGGCAACGCCCTCCTGCCTGGGCACCTACCTGGGGTGTCTGCTGGGGCTCCGGGGGTGGCATGGATGGCAGGTGCACAGTCTGGAAGCTGGGCCCGGGGCTTGTCCTCAGCCGCCCTCTCCTTGTCTTTGTGCTTCTTGGACTTCTTCTTGGGCTTGCTGCGCGAGGGGCTGCCGTGTGGCCTGCTGGGCTGGGCACAGTCCGTCAGCAGGGGCAGGCCGAGGCGCACAGTGGGGGCTGGGGCAGCCGCCTCTCCGTGCTCACAGTCTCGGCCGCTGTGGCCCAGGTCATTGCTGACATCGGCCAGGGGGTCGTGGGCCCTCGGGGGCTCCAGCCGCGGGGGCAGGTGAGTGCTGGAGCTGAGGGTGTCCGTGCTGGCTGGTGGGCCTGGGGTGGGCAGCAAGGCCTCACGGCCATTGGGCACGCCCAGCTTCCCGTTGACGGCAGGCTGAGCTCTCTGAGTGAAGTGCGATATCCGGGGTTTCTTGTTGGCTAGGGGGTCGATGAAATCAGGAGGCTGCAGCCGCTTCTGGAGAGGAGCAGAGATCATTTTAGAGGGGAGCACAGAGTGGCTGAGCAGCAACAGGCAATCCCCTGGCCTGGCTAGAAAACCCAACGCCTCCTGCAAGGCCCACGCTGGCCACATGGGGGCGCCCGAGCACCAAGTCAGGTCCCAGGTGCCGCTCAGGGTGGCCTCAGCTGGGGCCCATCAGCCTGCTGGGATCGATGCAGGGGGAGGGCAGGGCCCAGTGTGTGAGAGGGCCACCCCTGGGGACTGGTCTAAAGCGCTGCTGTGCTCAGCATGCTTCCCCAGTGATAACTGTGACACAGGAGCAGGAAGCCCAGGGTTGAGCCCACATCAGGGAGCCGCCCCCCGTCCCAGGTTCCGCACTGTGACACTGGGGTGCTGCGGCTACACTGGCAGGAATCTGCCCCCAACCCCAACCCGACAGCTTCCCCCTTGGTCCCTGGGCGGAGGGAGGCGGCTCAACTCGGAGCAGCTCATGCTCCAAGGAGCTGGTGAGGAAGGTGACAAGGGTTACTGATGCAGCACAGGGTGCCCTGCAGGTGCTTGGGACAGTCACCCCAGGCATGCCTCACTTACCTGTGGGGGCGAGGCCGAGCGCCCACGCTCGGCTGGGGGGCTGGAGGCAGCAGGGTCTCCAAGGAGGCTGCCAGTGCTCTGTGGCTGGCACAGCTTCCTGCGAAGGAGAGGCAGGGCTAGGTCAGAAGGTGCTGAGGGGGCCTAGGGGCCCCAGGCCTGTATCCACATGGGGGCCCGGTGGAGATGCCTCAAGGAAGGGACCCCCCTCCTCCCAAATCCAGAGCAGGGCCAAGGGGTCACAGGAGCCTGGGCCTGAGGCCATCCTGCCCCCGACTTCACCCAAAGGAGGACTTCCCCACTCACTGTCCCCCTGAGCCCAGAGGAGGGTCACTTTGTGTAGGTGCCTGCTACCGGAGAGACCAGGGACACACGCTAGGGTGCTGGACCCTGCTTTTAAAGACAGCTGTTCATCCTGTTCAGAACGCTCACTGCAGAAACTGTCCAAAATGCAGAAGAGAACGGAGGGCCCTGGCCTAGGATGAGACAGCCTTCCTGGAAGCCCAGGTCACAGCAGGATCTGGAGGGCGGCAGAGTGGCCACCAGCTTGACTAGGTGATGCAGCTGGGGAAGAAGGGAAGAAACACCCCAGTGCATGCCCCTTCTCCTGCTCCATGTGATCTGGGCAAGTGGAATCCCCCACCCCCGCCAGCAACCCTGCAGCTTATGGGTATCCTCTCTGACCCAACTGTTCAATTCCCGGGGGCTGTGCCATCTCAGGGCAGCCTAGCGCCCCTCCAGGCCCTGCAGAGAGACTTAAGTCCAGGGCCATGGCCATTCTGCCAGCCAGTGACACCCAGAGCCCATCTCCCTAACAAATGGGCTAGGCTACAGACCACTGCAGGTGTCACTTCCCTGGTGGCCTGAGAGGAGAGCCATGTGGATATAAACAGAACTCCCAGTTAAAGACAGAAAACTGAGAACAGGCATTTGCATCCACTGGACAGGCAAGGCAGCGACAAAAGGAGGAGCGAAGACACCGGAAAGCATAGCAGAAGCATGAGTGGTGACTGCTGCAGGATCCAGAGAATCCAGGGCCCAGAGCAAGAGGCACCACGACCTCAGGGGACAACAGACTGCTGCAGGGCCATCCCCCACAGCTCTACTCCAGATCCTCATCACTGCTGGTGGGGCTGCAGGACAGTGAGCCCAGGGCTGTCAGGCAGCAGAGAGGCTCGGGCCACTCCTCCAGGCAGTTGGGAAGTTACCTGGGCCACAGCTGGACAACAGGATGGCCAGACGTGTGGCCTCAGGAGAAGAAGAAACAGGGCCCAGGACTAGGGCACATCGGGATTCAGAGGCCCCAAGCTGTGCAGTGTCCCCAAGGGCTGCACTGCAGCTTCCAGGCAACAAACGTCAGACCTCAAAACAGAGGAACACGAAAATACATTTGAAAAGAGACTCCACAGGGAGATGAAAACGTTAAAAAATAAATCAACAGGCCGGGCGCCATGGCTCACGCCTGTAATCCCAGCACTTTGGGAGGCCAAGGCAGGCGGATCACCTAAGGTCAGGAGTTCAGGACCAGTCTGGCCAACATGGTGAAACCCCGTCTCTCCTAAACGTACAAAAAAATTAGCCGGGCGTGGTGGTGGGCACCTGTAACCTCAACTACTTGGGAGGCTGAAGCAGGAGAATCACTTGAACCCGGGTGGCGGAGGTTGCAGTGAGCAGAGATCATGCCATTGCACTCCAGTCTGGGCAACAAGACCAAGACTCCGTCTCAAAAACATAAAATAAGTAAATAAAAAATGCCAGTTTTCGTGTCCTTGGAAAAACAAAAGCTCTGAATAGACGTTTCTTCAAAGAAGCTATACAAATGGCCAAAAGCACATAACAAGATGCTCAATGCCATGTGTCATCAGGGAAATGCAAATCAAAACAACGAGACACTGGCTACTCTGGGCACACTGCCTATGGGTTAGCCCTGCCCTGCAAGGAGCAATAATGAACAAACAAACCCACCAAACAAAAAACAAACAACGAGATACCACTTCACACACACCCAGGGATGACTGGAATAAAAAAAACAGAAAATAGGTTGGGCGCAGTGGCTCACGCCTCTAATCCCAGTCACAGCTCACTGCAGCCTGGATCTCCTGTGCTCAAGTGATCCTCCCACCTCAGCCTCTAGGGTAGCTGGGATCACAAGAGCACAACACCATGCCTGGCTAATTTTTTCATTTTTTGTAGAGATGAGGGTCTCACTATGTTGCCCAGGCTTGTCTAGAACTTGAGCCCAGGCTTGGGCTCAAGCAATCCTCCCACCTAAGCCTCCCAAAGTGCTGAGATTATAGGCATGAGCCACCACGCCCGGTCCTGATTCAACATTCCTCACAGCTACAAGTTTCCACAGACTACATGTCAGCCACATAGTGTATAATTCCATTGATCTGAAATGTCCACAACAGGCAAATCAATAGAGACAGAAAGCAGATTAGTAGTTACCAGGGGCTGGGAGCATGGGAGGGAATGGGGAGAATGACTCCTGATGGGGACGGGGTTTCCTTTTGGGGAAATGAAAATTTTCTGGAACTAGACAGAGGTGGTGGCTGCACAATATTATGAACATACAAAATGTTACTGAGCTGCTCACTTTAAATGGATGACTTGTGTTACATGAACTGTATCTGAATAAAGCTGTTATTCTTTAAAAAACATCCTTAGAGGCCGGGCCCGGTGGCTCACGCCTGTAATCCCAGCACTTTGGGAGGCCGAGGCAGGTGGATCACGAGGTCAGGAGATCGAGACCATCCTGGCTAACACGGTGAAACCTCATCTCTACTAAAAATACAAAAAATTAGCCGGGCATGGTGGCGGGTGCCTGTAGTCCCAGCTACTCGCGAGGCTGAGGCAGGAGAATGGTGTCAACCCAGGAGGCGGAGCTAGCAGTGAGCCGAGATCGCGCCACTGCACTCCAG
This sequence comes from Pan paniscus, assembly GCF_029289425.2. Taxonomy (NCBI): domain Eukaryota; kingdom Metazoa; phylum Chordata; class Mammalia; order Primates; family Hominidae; genus Pan; species Pan paniscus. The sequence continues at coordinate 23,316,748 of NC_073269.2, forward strand.
CCTGGGTGACGAGCAAGATTCCGTCTCAAAATAAATAAATAAATAAATAAAATAAACATCCTTAGAGTAGGTTAAAAATGACATCCTGGGCTGGGCATAATGGCTCATGCGTGTAATCCCAGTACTTTGGGAGGCTGAGATGGGCAGATTACCTGAGGTTGGGAGTTCCAGACCAGCCTGGCCTGCATGGTGAAACCCTGTCTCTACTTAAAAATACAAAATTAGCCGGTCGTGGTGGCAGGCGCCTGTAATCCCAGCTACTCGGGAAGCTGAGGTAGGCGAATCACTTGAACCTGGGAGGCAGATGTTGCAGTGAGCAGAGATTGCACCACTGCACTCCAGCCTGGGCAACAGAGTGAGACTCAGTCTCAAAAAAAAAAAAAAAAAAAAAAGGCATCCTGGCTGGGCACGGTGGCTCACGCCTGTAAACCCAGCACTTTGGAAGGCTGAGGCCCTTGAGGTCAGGAGTTTGAGACCAGCCTGGCCAACATGGTGAAACCCCAGATCTACTAAAAATACAAAAAATTAGCCGGGCATGGTGGTGCATGCCTGTAATCCCAGCTACTCAGGAGGCTGAGGCAGGAGAATTCCTTGAACCAGGGAGGCAGAGGTTGCAGTAAGCCAAGATTGCGCCATTGCACTCCAGGTTGGGCGATAGGGTGAGAGTCCCTCTCCAAAAAAAAAAGAAAGAAAGAAAGAAAGAAAAAGACATCCTTTCCATGAAATAAGAACATGATGAGTTAGGCCAGGCACAGTGGATCACGCCTGTAATCCCAGCACTTTGGGAGGCCGAGGCGGGTGGATCATGAGGTCAGGAGTTCAAGACCAGCCTGGCCAAGATGGTGAAACCCCATCTCTACTAAAAATACAAAAATTAGCCAGGCGTGGTGGCGGGCACCTGTAATCCCAGCTACTCGGGAAGCTGAGGCACAGAATTGCTTGAACCCAGGAGGCGGAGGTTGCAGTGAGCCGAGATCATGCCACTGCACTCCAGCCTGCGTGGCAGAGCAAGACTCTGTCTCAGGAAAAAAAAAAAAAAAGAACATGCTCCTATGAAAACGCAACGGGGAAGACTCTTAGAAACTAGAAATAATAGGCCTTGCATGGTGGCTCACGCGTGTAATCCCAGTGCTTTGGGTGGCTGAGGCAGGCAGATCACTTGAGGTCAGGAGTTCAAGACCAGTCTGGAGAACATGGTGAAACCCCATCTCTTTGCCTAGGCAACAGAGCAACACTCTGTCTCAAGAAAAAAAAAGAAACTACAAATAATAGTAAATTAAGAGACGGGATGAGAAATGTCAAAGAAGTCTCCTAAAAGGAGAATAAAAAAGAGCAAGAGATGAAAACCAGCTGGGCGCGGTGGCTCACGCCTGTAATCCCAGCACTTTGGGAGGCTGAGGCGGGCGGATCACCTGAGATCCGGAGTTTGAGACCAGCCTGACCAACATGGAGAAACCCCATCTCTACTAAAAATACAAAATTAGCTGGGCATGGTGCGCATGCCTGTAATCCCAGCTACTCTGGAGGCTGAGGCAGGAGAATGGCTTGAACCCAGGAGACGGAGGTTGCTGTGAGCCCAGACCGTGCCATTGCACTCCAGCCTGGGCAACAAGAGCAAAACTCCATCTCAAAAAAAAAAAAAAGAGATGAAAACCAGGAAGAGGAGGACAGACTCTAGCAGCCTGCCAAGAGCAGTTTGAGGTGGCGTGCAGTAGGATAGGCCTTTCCACTACCACACACAGGACAGAAGGATGGATAGACGGATAAGGCAAGTTTTCAGCCTGCAGGGGCCGTGGTGCCCACCATCCCAGAGTAGGTACCTGGCCAGCCCCTGGCTCTGTGGACCAACACAGGGTTGGGGTGGGAAGCCTCTGACCTTCAACGTGGAGGGAAAGCATCTTGGACTCTACAAGTCTAGATGTGATCAACCGCTGGCTCAGCAGGACCATCGTCTGGGCATGAAGATGTGGCCAGCAGTCCTCCTGGAGCCCTGTCCTCAGAGAGGTGCTCCAGGAGCTGTGCTCCCTTGGCACCAGGGAGGAGCAGGAAGGAGGAGTATATAGACTCTGGCATGGGGCTCACAGGAGAGGGGAGTGGCTCAGGTTGGAGGTAAGGGCACCAGGCAGTGTGTGGCTTGGGCAGAGGAATCAGGAACTCTTGGGGGGACCTGCAGGACCCCTGACCCATGGACAGTGATGAGAGGAGATTTGGATACCAGGGACAGATCGGGTTTGGACATCATGAACAAAGAGAACATGAGTGGAGAAACCACCCCCCAAAGCCACATGTGGTGCCAGCTCAGCTGGGGAGGCTCCTGCAGTGACTTGGGCCCCCACATCCCATCTGTCTCACGGCCTGCACTAGGCTAACGGCCTGCACTGGGCTAGCCCAGCTGGTAACAAATACTCCAAGGCCCTGCTTTGATATACACGAAGCCATGGTGTCAAAAACTGCTATAAATGGGGCTTTCTTAGGGATGGGGTGCTAAATAGGAAAAAAAAAAAAAAAAAAAAACAGCTGTGCAGAGGGGCACCGCAGGTCACCTTCTATGTGGTTATGGCCCAGGGACATCAACCCTGCCCCCTGCACGCTAGTGGAAGCTTGTGAAGGCAGTGCTGATCCCCATGCCGGCCCAGAGTGAAAGCAGAGTGCCAAGGGGCTGGCATGAGCCCAGCAAGCTCACTCAGCAGACGGAACATGAGCCTTGAATCAGGGGAGCTGGAGGTGGCTCTGGAGCCTGCATCCCGGGGAAGCTCCCCGACGCCCCAGAGACGCAGCCCAGCCTTCTCCACCTCACTCCACTAGCTCTGGGCAGTTCTCCTTCCAGTGCCCTAAGGGTCTGAGGAACCCAGGGGGCCAAGGGAGAGGACACAGGGTATGAGGATGGGGGCGGGCCTTCTGCCAAGACTGTGCCCTCCGCCAGCCTGCCGCCAAGCCAGGGCAGTGCCCCGCAGGCCCCTGACCTGCACACCCAGGGTGGACAGGCAGGCACTACCCTCTCAGGGGAGCAGAGTGGACCCCCAACTTCATTCTGCTTTCCAGAGGCAATTACTGCTTTAAACAGCTGAACTTCCAAAAAACAACTACAAACTCATAAATACCTCCGAGTCCCTGAGAAATCACTTACGGACTAATTAGCAGATTGACCTGCTTCACAGCCCGAGCTCCCTAGCTGGCAGCAGTGGAGAAGGAAATCATTAGCCGCCTGCCTCCTTAACTGCTCCCCTGAGCTGCTGCCACTTCTGACCCTGGGTCCCAATTAGCCTGAGGGGATGCATTTAATTAACGCTGCTTAATGACGCCTGCCCTGCCGGGAGTGTCGTTTGGCCTTATTTCTCTCTACTTCAGGTTCTTGAGAGGCTCTTTTCAAAAAGTCAGTAAACTTCCCAGGCCCTGTGGGGATGCCCAGGTTGTGGAGGGAAGCATGAAGGGAAGTTGGGGACAGCTGAGGAGGGTCTCAGCAGACTGAGGCCTTTTGTCTGAAGATTCCAAGGTCGGGGCCAGTGACTCACACCTCCGTCCCACTCTGTGGGCGTGGCCTTCCCCCACCACGGGATGCCCTGGGGCAGCACGTGGGCAGTAGGGAGGATGACCAGAGAGGCCTACTTGGACCCTTCCATCCTGCTCCCAAGCCCTGTGGCCTTCAGGACCACACAAGACCACCCCAGCATCCTCTGGGTAAGCTCTGGCTGCCTTCATGCGGGTGGGGACACGCTGGGGGATGGGAGGCGGCATTACCGGACAAGCACCCGCTTCAGCAGCTGCTGGTCCCCCTCCGAGTAGCCGGGCCAGTCCTTCTGTACATCCTTGTACATGCAGTCCTGCAGGGTACACGTGCCGTCCTTAGCACTCATGTTGGCCACCTGCAAGACAGAGCCAGCCATCACTTTGTGGGAATCCTGAGAGACGGGGGACTAGAGAAAAAAGATCTGATGGCGGGTTTGGGAGGGTGTGCAGAGACAGTGGGAGACAGACAGAGACAGAGGAGAGGAAAGAGGATGGCCCACTACCGATCCGTGATGTCTCCCACCCCCAGTTCCCCCGCACACAATCCTCAGGGTGCAGAAGGGATAATGAGGGTCATGAAGGCAGGTCCAGACTCAACTGTCTTAGAGGTGCTGGGGCCAGGCTGGCTCCAAAAAGGGGAGGGCTACCACCTGCAGTACTGAGACCCCATCACCTGCCCCCTGGCCCCCCTAGCCTGCTTTTTTTCTTTTTTTGATACAAGATCTTAGCTCACTATAGCCTAGACCTCCTGTGCTCAAGCGACCCTCCCACGTCAGCCTCCCAGGTAGGTGGGGCCACAGGTGTGCACCACTATACTCCAGCTAATTTTTTTTAAGAGATGGGATCTCGCTATGTTGTCCAGGCTTGTCTTGAACCCCTGGGCTCAAGCGATCCTCTGATCTCAGCCTCCCAATGTGCTGGGATTCCAGCCACCACACCTGGCTCCTATTTCTTCCAGGCTGGAGTGCAGTGGTGTGATCAAGGTTCACTGTAGCTGCAAACTCCTGGGCTCAAGCGATCCTCTTGCCTCAGTCTCCCAAGTAGGTGGGCTATAAGCATGCACTATCATACCCAGCTAATTTTTTGTATAGATAGGGTCTCAGTATTTTGCATAGGCTGGTCTCGAGCTACTGGCCTCAAGGATCCTCCCACCTCAGCCTCCCAAAGTGCTGGAAACAGGCGTGAGCCACCGCGCTGGGCTCCACCCCGTTTCTGATCACAACTCCCAGGGAAGAGTCAGCCACGGCTGGGGATGCTGGGTGAGGGGTACCTCCGGGGCCAGGTCTGAGCCCACCTTCCCTACAACCAGCCTGCCTTGCTGTTGCCGGTTGACAAAAGCTAAGTTCGTCTCCCAGACTGCTAACAAAGATGGATTCAGAAGGTCTGCCTTAGAGGGATCTGAGGAAGCTCCAGGTCACTGCCCTGAGTGGGTGCTGCGTGCTGGCCTGCAGGGCACTCTGGTCTCCATCTTGCTGCAGGCATAGCAGTCACTGTTTTCTGCTGCATCTGACATGGCTCTGCGTCACAGCGTATCCCATGGGGAGCATTTTTTTTTTTTTTTGAGATGGAGTCTCGCTCAGTTGCCCAGGCTAGAGTGCAATGGCGCTATCTTGGCTCACTGCAAGCTCCGCCTCCCGGGTTCACGCCATTCTCCGGCCTCAGCCTCTGGAGTAGCTGGGACTACAGGCACCTGCCACCACGCCCGGCTAATTTTTTTGTGTGTGTATTTTTAGTAGAGATGGGGTTTCACCACGTTAGCCAGGATGGTCTCGATCTCCTGACCTCGTAATCCACCTGCCTCGGCCTCCCAAAGTGCTGGGATTACAGGCGTGAGCCACCGCGCCCGGCCCATGGGGAGCATTTTTAACAGTTGAGTAATATTCCACCCCCAAACTGCTGCCAGTTTCTCTGTAGCATAAACAGACATTACTGTGTGCAGTTTTTTTCAGGTTGGCAACAGTTTCCTTCGACGGGATTCCCAGAAGCCAGATTAGTAGGTCAAAGGCTGAATATTTTTATGGCTCTCGACAGGCTTTGCTAAACATTACTCAGCCGTCAACACCCCTCCCCTTGAAGGATAGGCCTGCGGGTTTCCCTGGGGCTCAGCCAGTCCTAGAGGTGGACACCTTCCATCTCTGCTCTAGATTTTTCCACAGAGGGAGGGCCAAGCACCTTTGAGGCGTGCAGTTTTGTCACTGCCATTCCTCAGCGTGTCTGAGGGCCTGTGAGGGGCTGGAAATGACCAGTCTGGGTGAGGCACATCCCCCTCCTCTTCTACAAGCCAACAGTGTCCTGCTGACCCCCACAGCTGCTTGGGGGGAAGCAGCTGCATAATGAATATAGAAGCAAGAAGCAGACGAGCTGTCCAGGGGACGTCACAGTGGCACGGGAAGGGACAATCTGCCTGCAGACGCTGGCCAGGCCTGCTCCCAGGAGGCGCTGAACCAAAGTCACCTGGAGAAGCCAGGCACCAGCACAGGCACCTCCTGGCCAGGCCAATGCAGGTCCCACATCTGATGACTCCATCGAGCTCCCTTCAGCAACTCCTGCTGGCACCATGCCAGCCCTGCCTTGGGAGCAGGATGGGGGTGGACGAGGGCCAGGCTGACATCCTCCCAAGGAATGTGCAGCAGGGTCCCACCAGCCGCGCACCCGAGAGGGACGCCTATGAGGAGCTCCGTAAACATGGAAGAACGTCCTTTATACAGCTGCTATCCCGACATGCCACAGCATGTGCTTTTTGCTGCAGGCATCACCTGTGTTCTGAGGTGCTGGATGTGACCCCGAACATCCCACTTCCATCATCCTAAAAGGTGCAAGAGGCTCAGCCATGTCTCTTCCTCCACCACAGCAGCGATCCGAGGAGACCCATCCTCAGTTCACCTCAAGGCTGCATCTGCATAGCCTGGCTAATGTTCTGAAGCCAGTGCGAGTCGCTCCCCTTCCCAGGGACCCCAGGAAGCCAAGGTGGAGCCTCAGGAACCTCCATGGGTGAGGGGGGTGGAAGGCAGTCAGGGCCATCGCACCTGCTCCAATGCCCGGGGTGTTTCTCAAGAGCAGGCTCCACTCGCCAGCACCACATTCCAGATGGCCTAGCCTCCAACCCCAGGGAGGGGCACTGTAGGTCACAGACGGAAGCCTGATGGTCTGAGACGTGAAGCCCCTCACCCGGAGGCGCAGGTGGAGGGCGGCAGGCAGCTGATTCACACTGAGGCCTGCCAGGCTCTGCCAGGCACGTGTAGATTCCTTCCCCAGGCCTTGAGTCCACAAATCGTCTGCAACTGAAGCCTGAATCCACTGTGCCAGGCCCCACGGCCCGTGTGTCGGCAGACAGTGAAGGAGTGCCTGGGCTCCATGCTGAGTCCACCTCTCAACCCTGGACAGTCAGGGCCATGCCCAGAAACGCATCCATGGCCCCCTAAGCTTGTTCTAATCCAGGAGGCCCTGGCTCTCAGGCAGGTTCTGAACCTGTGAGAGACCCCAGGAAGGGCTCTTCCTTGCCAGTCCCAATCCCAGTCTCCATGCTCTGGCCCATCCCACCCGCACAAGACCATCTGCAGAGACCACTGGTAAAGACAAGACATCGGGGCGGCACGCACCTGCTGGAGGAGGCCATCCAGCGCGTCCTTGTCCGCCTGCGTCAGGCCGTCCTTCTGCAGTCGCAGCAGCAGCTCAGCCTTGCGGTAGGGCCGTAGTGCCAGGAGGTGCAGCACTCGGTCACGGAAGGGCCTCTGGGACACCCCGCTGCCCCCACTCACGGCACTGGCACCACTCTTCCTGATGGCACTCGCCAAGTTGATGGGGGTTGCCCGCTTCCGGGAGGGCACCGCGTCTGTTGCACCTGGGGCTGGTTTCCGAAACTGAACCTTCTTGCCTGCAGCAAGAATCCAAGCTTTAGGGAACAGAGAGGGCGCTGCTGTGTCCTAAGCCAGTGCTGCTGACCAGGTGCCCAGAGGTTTGAGACTATAGACAGTGCTGGTGGGAGGCACCACACCAACCACAGCAAAAGCCAGCTTGCTCCTTGGGGACCCTGGGCGACCAAGAGCGCCACCTGCTGCCCAAGGAAGGCACCTGCAGGGCACCCAGCCTCAGAAGTGGGAGGTGCAAGCGGCAGAACTGTGTTAGAGCCTTAACTTACTTCATCACAGGCAACCTAAATCCTGGACAGCAAAATCACCTGATCACTCTCACTCTGGTGGGCTGTGTGTGTGTGTGTGTGTAATCACCTGATCACTCTGGTGGGCAGTGTGTGTGTGTGAGAAATCACCTGATCACTCTGGTGGGCAATGTGTGTGTGTGTGCGCGTGTGTGAAATCACCTGATCACTCTAGTGGGCAGTGTGTGTGTGTGTGTGTGCGCGTTTGGGCGGGGGGGTGGGGCAAGGATTGTTTTGTTTTTTTGAGACAGGATCCTGCTCTGTCACCCAGGCTGGAGCGTAGTACAATCATGGCTCATTGCAGCCCCAAACTCCTGGGCTCAAGCGATCCTCCCACCTCAGCCTCTGGAGTAGCTGGGACCACAGGTGTGCACCACCATGCCTGGCTAATTTATATTATTTGTAGAGATGGGGTCTCACTATGCTGCCCAGACTGGTCTCAAACTCACGGGCCCAAAGGACCCTCCCACCTCAGCTTTCCAAATTGCTGGTATTATAAACCAGAGCCATCCTGCCCAACCTGAGGCAGGGGCTGTTTGTAAACCCTTCTGATGTTAAACTGGGGGTCCCTGAACTGCAAGAGGCAGTCACTCCCAAGCCTGCACTTCAGAGTCCTATGCTGGCCCCATGTGGCTGCCATTTTTGTTTTTCTAAAGTCAATAAAGATGTCGGAGCCACTTTCAGCAGCTGCTCTGAAGACCCTGGGGTGCAAGTGGCACCCCAGCCTTAGGCCTGGTCAAGCTCTCCTCTGGCAGGCGTGGCTGTGCCCAGAGCCCTGGGGAGAGCAGGTTCCCCTCTATCCCCGACGCAGAGACGTGGACAGGGTCCAGCACGCTGCTCCCCTGCTCTGTCCTGAACGATGATGCCCCAGCATCCTTGGGAACAGGGTCGGCCGAGCAAGCTCAACAGTGCCTCAAATCCTTCCCCCAAAAGTTCTTCGTAACAACATCACTCTGATCTTATCTCTCAAAATCTGATCTGTCAAATTAACCCAGAAAGCCTTGCTTTCAGAATACCCAGGACCAGTGCTCACACCTCTGGGGTCTGTTCAGTGGGGTCCTGACAGCAGGGCTGGACTCACCCATACAGGGCCAGGCTGATTGACAGGGAGGAGGAGCAACCTGAGGGGGGCACTGTGGAACAGAGGAACACGCACATTCACATCTTTTTTTTTTTTTTTTTTTTTGAGACAGAGTCTCGCTCTGTTGCCCAGGCTGTAGTGCAATGGCACAATCTCAGCTCACTGCAACCTCCGCCTTCCAGGTTCAAGCGATTCTCCTGCCTCAGCCTCCCGAGTAGCTGGGACTCCAGGCGCACGCCACCACAACTGGCTAATTTTCGTATTTTTAGTAGAGATGGGGTTTCACCATATTGGCCAGGCTGGTCTCGAACTCCTGACCTTGTGATCTCCCTGCCTTGGCCTCTCAAAGTGCTGGGATTACAGGTGTGAGCCACTGCATCTGGCCACATTCACATCTTAACAGACAGCGTCCCCTACCAGAACATAAACTGTTTCAAAAACCCTCACTGGGCCAGGGGCGGTGGCTCACACCTGTAATCACAGCACTTTGGGATGCTGAGGTGGGCGGATTACGAGGTCAGGAGATCAAGACCGTCCTGGCTAACACAGTGAAACCCCGTCTCTACTAAAAATACAAAAAAAAAAAAAATTAGCCGGGCGTGGTGGCAGGCACCTGTAGTCCCAGCTACTCGGGAGGCTGAGGCAGGAGAATGGCGTGAACCCGGGAGGCGGAGGTTGCAGTGAGCCGAGATCACGCCACTGCACTCCAGCCTGGGCGACAGACCACGACTCCATCTCAAAAAAAAAAAACCCTCACTGTACCCAAAGTGGTGTGCTAAGATACATTTCTGATCAAGTTTTTGGCTGAAGGACCCACAGATTTATTAACGTGTATATGGGGCCAGGTGCGCTGATTCATGCCTGTAATCCCAGCATTGTGGGAGGCCCAGGTGAAAGGATCATTTGAGCCCAGGAGTCAGACACCAGCCTGGGCAACATAGCGAGGCTCTGTCTCTACAAAAAATCTAAAAGTTAGCCATGTGTGGTGGCACACACCTGTGGTCCCAGCTACTCTGGAGGCTGAGGTAGGATCACTTGAGCCCAGGAGTTTGAGGCTGCAGTGAGCTATGATTGTGCCACCGCACTCCAGCCTGAGTGACAGAGAAAGGTCCTGTCTTTAAAAAAAGAAAAAACAAAAAACAAAACACGTGTACAGCTGTCTCTTCAACTGTTCTCCCCACAGCAGCCCTGTGCTTGGGGCTTACAGCCCAGGGCCTCAACATCATGGACAACCCGGGCTCCCTGGCCATACAACATGTCCACCCGGACTCAGTGTTGACCAGGAAGACCAACCCCTACACCCACATCTGGGGTTTCACTCAGAGGGAACCCCTCTGCTCAGCAAAGGGAAATCACGTGCTTTCTTCGGAAGGAGGAGAGAGAGGAATTGAAATGCCCCCACCTTTTCTTAAAGATAAAACTCAAAAAGCCATCAAGGCTGTCGTCTGCTCTGAGCCATCTCCCTCCTCCCTGAAGCCCGGCACCCTACTCCTGCCGTAATGAGTTCCCATGACTCCTGGAGATCTGCCTGGACTAAGAGGCGGGGTGCTGCAGCTCTATAAACAAACAGCACTGTGCTTCCCACTGTCAAGGCCTGTTGGCTTCTCAACTGCTGAAACCGTTTCCAAGTCTATGCTGAGTGGCCAGAGCTTTCCTGCAGTGCTGGGTCGCTGGCAACGGGGCCTGTGAGGCTCATTTCCTGCCTGTTGCCGGCTGTGGTGGCGTTGGGCAGGAGCTGGCTGGTCAGGTGAGGGTGGGGGCAGCCTCCAGAGACAGACATGGGCCTTGCCCTAGGCTGCATGCCCATCTTCAGGGAGCCTGCTGATCTCCCTGACAGGTGAAGGTCCCCAAGGCTGCAGCCTGAAAGCAGGGACCACCAACTCACAGCTCCTGGAGTTCTCAGGCCCCTTTGTCCACCTCAGGCTTCACAAGCCAGCAGCTGCCATAACCCAACCCCCTATCCCTCACATAGCCCCCAGGCCCATGTGGCCATACCTCTCTTCCCAACCCAGACTCTGGTCCAGGCACGTCCTGCTCAGGGACCGACTCCTCGGTTGACCCATCATTTCTGTGCAGGGCACAGCCAGTGCCCAGCCTGGACAGGCCCCAAATGTCTCCCGACACTGGCAGCTGCCCGGCTGCCCTACAGCCCTGCCAAACCCACTGCTCACCCAGGTAGCGGCCTCCAGCCTTGATGACAATGGCACTTCGGCTCCGCGTCTCCTCCTCTGCCTGGGCCATGCTCTGCCGCGCCTTCTGGTAGGAGTCGTCGGTGGCACACACCGTGATCTTGTCCTGTATGCTGCCCAGGCAGTCCAGGTGAACTTCCCCATGACTGCAAGACAAGGCCAGGAGCTGGGGTCAGCAGCTGGGACAATGCAGGGAGGATCCGTTGAGGGCCCAAGCCCCCACCTGGCCTGGAAAACGGACTCTGTCAGCACCGTCTCAGGCAACATGGTTTCAATGGGGCACATCTCAACCCTGGGCCAGAGGTGGCAGGGTGACCTCAAGAGCCGGCGGGGTACTCTGGGGTGGGGTGGCACCTCACCTGGAGACATACTGCTGGATGCAGTCGAAGCTGCCCTGGGGGTTGTCGCGGCCGATGTTGGAGAGGTAGAAGGAGAACGTCCGCGCCTCTGCGGGGCAGTCAGGCTGGGGGATGGAGATGTGCTGCGTGGAGGGGGAGGGGGTGTCACTGGGAGGTCCTCGGCAGGACAGGTCCCCAGCCTGCATCTTCCTGCATGAGTCCCCACAGTGCAACCCTCACAACAGGAATGTGCTGGCCCCTTTCCCTAAAACACACCCCTGCTCTTCTGCCAGTGACGGGACGGGCAGCCCATCCTCAGCAACACACACTGCGTAGAGAGGGGACTCAGGCACCTATGCGGGTGGGCATGGGGCCAGGGGCCGTTTTCAGCAGCAACAGCACTGCTGTCTGAGGACAGTGCTCAGCACCTGCCCAGATGCAGGGCCCCCACCCCAATCGTGTGACCCCTGGAAAGTGGTTTGTCTGGACCATGACTCACTTTCCCCACCACCAAATGGACAGACCTGGCCTGCGACACCCTATGAGGTAAAATGCAACAAGAGGGGCTTGGGCAGCCACGCGCAACTCTGGCGCCCCTCCTTGGCGACCCCCTCTCAGCATCCCCCCACAAAGGACATGGACTCCACGTGAGTCTCCATTTGCTGCAGCTGTGAATCAGGTAGGCTTGTGTCCCAGGGGCTCACAGATCAGAAGCACTGGCCCCCGACAAGCTTGTCATGGGTCACACCAGCCTGACTTTGGCTGTGCCCCTGCAGCCCAGCTGGGCAAAGCTCCAGCCCTGCCTGGGAGGACGGACAGCCAGGGGCAGGCAGGCGGATGGACGGACTGCGCTGGTCCCGGCCAGGCTCAGTGCAGGGCGGCATCACATCAGAGGCCATTGCATTCCAGGCTGACCCCAGACCCTCTGTCAACAGAGGTGGCCCTTCCTAAACTAATGCCTGGGCTTTGGCATGAGCTCCTTACAGTCAGACTGACACATGAAGGGCGCTCAAATAGTCCACAAGGAGGGGACAACATGGGGGGAGCCCTCAGGTCTTGTCCCCTGGCTGCAGCACCCCCTTGGCACCCAAGCCCCGTCTCCTCCTCTGTGACACCATGAGCGCGGGAGAGACTGTGGCTGAATCTCCTGCCCCCTCGCCCCTGCTGAGCTGCCTCATACGCCCATGGGAGGCTTTGCCTGCCTGTGCCTCACCTGTGAGACAGGACGGGACTCCTGCCACCAGGCACGTGGAGGAGCACCAATCCCCGGCCCTGCTGTGTGGCCTTGACTGGGACTTGTCCCCTGGGGTAGTGTTTGGACACACAAGGGAAGCCATGGCTGCACCCAGCCCAGTGCCACTCCCTGCTCCCAAGACAAGAACAGTTCCTGGGTTCGGCCACTTGGGGCAGGAAGAGTCTGGTCTGGGCTTGCAGGCAGTCCCTGTACCAGCCAGTCTGCCCAGCCTGCAGACCCTTCTCCAGAGGCCCATCCTGCCCCTTCCCCAGGCTGAACACTGCCCCAGGAGAAAAGCCGTCCCATCTGCTGGGGTCTGCCCAGCATCCCCTCTCAGCCTCGAACATGTCCCCCTAAGGCAGGTGCCCTTGTCCCTGTCATGCTGATACAGAAACACAAGCTGAGGGGTCAGGGCCCAAACAGTGTGCTGGTGGAGGGCAAGGCCAAAGTCCATTGTGGGCCCACCATGCCAGGCCACACCTGAACACAAACACACATCTCTATCAGGGTCAGAGAAGGCAGAAACGGCCTGCACTCAGCATCGGAGAAATCACACACATATAGCCTCTGATGATTCACCCTCGGACAGAGAAACCCTCCCCACCCGCCCCCACCACACAACCACACACACACACACACACACAAACACAACCCCTCCACACACAATCTCCCCACACACAATCCCCCACAACCACACAATCCCCACACACACACAAACACAACCCCTCCACACACAATCTCCCCACACACAACCCCCCACAACCACACAATCCCCCCCACACACAAACACAACCCCTCCATACACAATCTCCCCACACACAACCCCCCACACACAACCACACAACCATACACACACAATACCCAACACATAGCGCCACACATACAACCACCCCGACAGCACCACACACAACCTCCCCCACACACAAACACAACCCACACACACAACCCACACATGCACAACCCTCACACACACAGCCACACACAAACCCCTCCACACCAAACCCCTCCACACATAAACCCCTCCACACAACCACACAAACACAACCCAGACATAAACCCCCACACAGCCACACAAACACAACTCACACATAACCACACACACAACCACAACCCACACAAACACAACCCCCCACACAATCCATACACACACACACACACACACACAATCCATACACACAGAAACACAACCTCCCACACACAAACACAACCACACACGCCCTGAAGCCTCAGCCAGAGCCATGTGGGTGACCCTGGCCATCCAGATCTGTCCTGCTTCGACGCCACTGAGGTGTTTTTTCACCCAACACACACAGGTGCCACCCTGCCCTGCCTGCACCTCCCTTCCCAGATGTGACTTTTATTCTCGTTCATACAAGAAACTGGAAACACGCTGCTGGGATGAGGGAAGCTCAAGTTTGTGAGAGGCTCTGTGGTGGCCAGGTGCACAGGTGACATGGTGACCCAGAATGAGCCAGCCAGGGAAGCTGGGGACCACTCGTCCAGGGAAACCAAAAAGAGTGGCTGTGGGAACCTGAGCCTGGCCTGGGTGGCTCTCCCGCCCTCCTCTGTCATCTCTTTAACCCCCATTGCCCCCTGTGGTCCTGGCCTGAGGCCCAAGTTGCCAGTGGCTCCCGCCCCACAGTGACTAAGGGCTGGGCACCCTCACGTGCAGCCCTGTCCCAGGAAAACCCCAGCTCCACCCAGGTTGGCAGGACTCATTCTGTCACCCTGGCTTCAGGGGAGATGCCACTCAGCAGAGAGCTGGCAGTGAGACCAGGCCACTGCCAGCTGGACAGGTGGGGAATCTTACACGGCAAGGCCCACCCCCTATGCCTCCATGGGAGGGTCTGGGCACCAACTGTGGCCGGGGGCAGCTGTACACCCAGTCAGCACTGACAGGGCCCCTGCCTGAGCCTGCCCAGCAACCTTGCTTCTCTGTGGGTAGGGGCTTCATAGTGGCCCTTCACCCTGCTTGGATCTTTTCCACACAGGTGTAGACATCTGCCCCTCAAACTCCATCCTAGAAGCAGGGGCTAGGTGCAGAGCCCAGGGCCAGGTGTGCAGCTGTGGCAGGGAGTAGGGGCTGCATGAAGGGGGGTGACACAGGCCTCAAAGCTGATGCTTGGGAGAGTGTCGTGCTGCTGGCGAAAAGGGGAAGACACACAGAGGGCATGGCGGTTGGCGTCCTTCAGGATGCAGGGGTGAGAAGGTGGGGAGAGTGTTAGGAAAGGTTTCCCGGAGCCAGACACCGAGGTTCTCACAGGCCCTGCCTCCCCTAGCACACGAAGCGCTATGGAGCCCTCTGATTAACGGGCTGTTTTGCTGCTGGTTAATGGTTACCAGCCCGGGACCGTGGGGAAGCCAGCGGGATGGGAGCAGCCCAGGAATGCGGCCACTTTCTTCGCACTAGCCAAGAGCTTGCCCGGGTTCTGGGACAAGGTTTGAAACGCAGCCCCTGCTCAGCCTTCTGAACGGGGTCTTGGTTGCTCCTTGGGGACTGCTCATGGGCCCAGTGACCCACGTACCAGTGGGCTGCCATGGGGCCCTCAGATGGCCCACGCACAGCAGGTCTGGGTATGTCTGAGGTCAGCCCCGGCTCCAGGTTATAGGGGGTGGGGAGGAGTTGCCATAAACCTAAGCACTAGTCCATGCTCACAGACACAGAGCCCAGGCCACAGGGGCTCATCCTAGGCGCTTCCGCAGGGCCCAAAGGCCCGCTGCCCTTCCCGCTGACCTGACCATGGCCACCAGGGGGCGTTGCTTCCACCACCGCTCAAGTCCCTGCCAGAGTCCGTTCATCTCTTCCCTTTGAAATCCATCCCAAATTGGGGCCTGCTGCACTCTCCACCTGAGGCCAGACAGGAGCTTGGGCGATGCTGGCTGACTGGATCCATGAAGGAACACCATCCAGGGGGCGTTCCGACAACGATGAGCCCAGTGCAGGCTCTGTGGCAGGCTGCCGGCAGCATGGCCCAGGACCAAGAGCCCCAAAGCTAACAGCCCACTAAAGTGAAGCAGCTGGCCAGGCGCGGTGGCTCCCGCCTATAATCCCAGCACTTTGGGAGGCTGAGGTGGGTGGATCACCTGAGGTCAGGAGTTCGAGACCAGCCTGGCCAACATGGCAAAACCCTGTCTCTAGAAGGAGGTTAGCTGTGTAGCCACCCCAGGTCTCTCTCAGTGACTTGGGCCCCTGCTACACATGTTATTAGGCTCCAAGTCAAGGCACATGGCATGCTGCACGCAAGGACACCACTGTGTGCTTCGGCCATGGCCAGGCTGCAGTGTGTCATCTGACGGGCTCGCTGAAATGGGGGTTGGGGTAGAGGGGCATGGGTGGTCAGGCAGCAGCAGAAGGCACAGAGTGACTGCTGTAGGACACCAGAGGGCACTGTGGGGCTGCTCTGGCAGCAAGCCCAGGCCAGCCCGCCCCTGCCCCCAACCTCTAACCCCTGAGAGAATGTCCTGGGGAAGGTAAAAAGGAGATGGCCAAAGGGTGACCACAAGACCCAACTGGGGCTGATGGAAGTGTGGGGTTGTGTCAACTGGCTAGGCTGCAGCCCCTGGAGATTCATTATTCCATGACATCCCGTCTAGGGGTGCCCTGGAGGTACTCTATGGACATGGTTACCATCCACAACCCAGATACTGAAAGCAAGTAAAGGAGATGACCCTCGATGGTCTGGGTGGTCCCATCGAATCAGCCCAAGGCCTTAAGAGGGAAACTGGGGTTTGGCAGGAGGAGGAAGAAACTCTGCCTGAGGACTGCTCCATCAGCTCCTACTGGAGGTCTGCAGCCAGCCCTGAGGGTTACAGACTCCCCAGCCCACAGTCGTCTGAGCCCACTGCTTGCAATGCATCTTTTTATCACCACACACAGACACACGTCTCCTAGAGGCTCCATGTCTCTGCAGAACCCTGGGCTGCACCTGGAAGCCCATGGATCATCATGTCCATATCCCCACATCCAGCTGTGCAGAGCTCTCAGGCTGTGGACAGAAATTGATTTAGGTACAACATGGTAACTCTAAAAGAAAAAAAAAAAAAGTTGGGTGCAGTGGCTCACACCTGTAATTCTAGCACTTTGGGAGGCCAAGGTGGGAGGATCATTTGAGCCTAGAAGTTCAAGACCAGCCTGGACAACATAATGAGGCTCCGTCTTTAGAAAAATAAAAATAAAATTTGCCTAGCATGGTGGTGTACACCAGTAGTCCCAACTACTTGAGAAGCTGAGGTGGGAGGATCCCTTGAGCCCAAGAGTTCAAAGCTGAAGTAAGCTATGGTTGTGCCACTGCACTCCAGCCTCGGCAACAGAGAGACTCATCTCTTAAAAAACAAAACAAGGCCAGGCGTGGTGGCTCACCTGTAATCCCAGCACTTTGGGAGGCTGCAGCAGGTGGATCACCTGAGGTCAGGAGTTTGAGACCAGCCTGGCCAACATGGTGAAGCCCTATCTCTACTAAAAGTACAAAAATTAGCCAGGCATGGTGGCAGGCGTCTGTAATCTCAGCTACTTGGGAGGCTTAGGCAGGAGAATTACTTGAATCCAGGAGGCCGAAGTTGCAGTGAGCCAAGATTGCGCCACTGCACTCCAGCCTAGATGCAGGGGAACCTGCAATAAAGGCTAGAAGAAAAATCAAACCATTCTAAGGCATATTGGGTAGGTTAGGGGAGATGAAGAGTCCTAAAACAGGGGGTCAAGGAAGGTAGATGACTCACCCTTTCTCTCATTCCCTGATTTTTCTATAAGATGGTCATTTAGAAGAAAACATATTTCAAAAAAATGAGGGTGCTGAGTTTCTATGAACCTCTCTCCCAACCAAAATCCAGACAAATGTCCATGGTCCTTGTGTGCCCTAATGCAGCAGTCCCCTACCTTTTTGGCACCAGCGACTAGTTTCGTGGAAGACAATTTTTCTTTTTCTTTTTTTTTTTTGAGACAGAGTTTCGCTCTTGTTGCCCGGGCTGTAGTGCAATGGTGCGATCTCGGCTCACTGCAACCTCCACCTCCCAGGTTCAAGCAATTCTCCTGCCTCAGCCTCCTGAGTAGCTAAGATTATAGGCATGCACCACCACGCCCAGCTAATTTTGTATTTTTAGTAGAGACGGGTTTCTCTACGTTGGTCAGGCTGGTCTCAAACTCCAGATCTCTCCGGTGATCTGCCTGCCTCAGCCTCCCAAAGTCCTGGGATTATAGGTGTGAACCACCACACCTGGCCAGAAGACAATTTTTCTATGGATGGTGGAAGGGGGACAGGGAGCCATAGGGGAGGATGGTTTCCGGCTGAAACTGATCCACCTCAGATCAGGCATTAGATTCTCATAAGGAGCACGCAACCTAGATCCCTGGCATGCGCAGTTCACAATAGGGTTCGCGCTCCTGTAAGAATCTAATAACAGGCTCAGCTGACAGGAGGCAGAGTTCAGGTGGTCGTGCTCACTCACCCACAGCTCACCTCCTGCTGTGTGGGCAGTTCCTAACCAGTCCAGTGCTGGGGGTTGGGGGCCCCTGCCCTATCAGAGTGGAAGCTAGGTGCACATCGCTGCATGAAGGGAGCCACTGGGAGAGGAGAGCCGCCCGTTGCCCAAGCAGCCTGTGACGTGCACCCGACACGTCCTGGTGTGGCCCCAGCTAAGGGGCTATCCTGGGGGCCTAGAACCCAGCCTTGCGTGGTGGCAGACAGGGCCCAAACATTGCCATGAGCTGCTGCTGTACCCAGCGAGCAAGGACAGACCTGAGACTATACCAGTCCCAAGATTCCAAATATGAATGATTAAGACAAAAACTTACCCCTTGGCTTCCTTGAAATTGGATAGACGGCCTCAGTGAAACAGAATCCTACGAAAAAAAAAAAAAAAAAAAAAAACGGTGAGGGGAACATCAATAAAGACATTGGGAAACCCAAAGATTCCCTCCCCAGGTATAGAAGGAGCAGGGTGAAGATGGTGTTCTCAGGAGAGGGGAAAGGAAATGCACACACTCTGAAAATTATAGGCAAGGTCACCGGAGCAGGGTTTTAGAAGGATCAGTAGGAGTTCCTCAGATGGACAGAGGGCTGGGGACACATGACAGGTAAGAATGGGGCCTCCAGACACAGGCAACAGGCTGGCGGAAGGCCCAGGATGCAGGGGCGGGGAGTGTGCCATCCTTGGAAAGCCACCACCAGCCTGTGAATCCACCGGGAGAGAAGGGCAAGGCTCAAGGTGCTCACAGCCCTGCCAGGAAAAAGCAAAGACAGGTCAGGGTTGACCCTGGATCATGACTCTCCCAAGGACCCATACAGGCAAAAGCAGCCCCCTCCACTCTCACAGCCCCAGCTGATCCCCTGAAACCACCAACCAGGCTAAGTCCTGTCTCACAAACACTGGCTTTTAACAACCAGGTGGGTGAGCACTGTCTATCAGAGCAGGTGCGGTGGAGCCACCTTGGAGCCTGGGGTGGCAGCCTGAGGCCTGCAAAGCTCCACCACACGGCCTTGGGGCAGTCACATGGCTTCTGGACAGCTGGTCACTGAGCTTGGAGCAGTGGAATTTCCAAGGAAAAAATATACAAAAGAGCTCAAAATAAATACTGACGCTTCAGCTATTCAGAGACCAGCCTTCTGGCAGTATCTGAGAAAGAACTGCGAGCCAGAGGAGGACTGCACCTCTGCATCTTCTTCCCTCTTCCCAACCTGGGGCCCTAAGCATAGATCTCAGTGTCCCAGATGCTACCCCACAGCATAGCCCTGGCTGATCACCATGATTCTTGGTCCCCAAACCCACCCCTGCACCACCTGGCCCCACCGCCCCACTCAGGTCCAGCCCACTGAGATGCCCTCCCACCCAGGCCTTGCTCCTGTCCTCATAGTACCCCGTCCTGGGCTCTGTCTCCACTGCTCAGGTCTCACTCCCTCCCACCCTGGTCTGCCCATAGCTCTCCCCAGAGGGCAAAGCACTACTTGAGTCTGGAGAGGCCTGTCGGAAGACCCGGGGTAAGCGGAGCAGCTCCACACCTGCGACAGTATCAGAGACAACACCTACCCCATGGGTCAGCCCAGGGTCCGCCCTTTGGAGCCACTCAGCACTGTTCCAGGACTCCAGCTTGAGATGGCACAGGGCCCTCCAACTGCTCACATCCAGTGCCCATCAGTTGGGAACGACAGGAGCTGCTAGGAGCAGCGGAAGCCGCCTGGGACATGAGAGATGGCTGGCCTTTCAGCACCTGCTCCATGTGTGCCCTGAGCCATGGGTCTGCTTGGCCAGCTTAGACCACGCAGCTGTATACATATGACATGCATAGTGCCCAGAGTGGGAGGCACCGAGTGCCTCACTTTGGTCTACCAGGAGCCCCCTTCTTTGCCAAGTCTCTCCAAGGATTTTGCCAAGACTCCCCAAGGATTCTGCTGTTTAGGGGAGAACAGAGGGATGGTGCCCCTGCACGCTAACACCACCCAGGCCGTGATGCCCCAGAAACTGCCCCATGCTTCTCAAGCACGCCACCCCTCAACAAATACATGGGCCCACTCCACAGCGAGCACGATTCACGGCGCAAGCCACCACTGTCCATGGTGCAACACATCCATGGCCCACTCCCTTGTCCTGTTCCAAGACCAGGAAACAGCTGCTGCAGTCACAAGGGCCACTGTGCTACTGCGACAAGGGGGGCTCGTCTAGAGCAGCTCAGGAAGGGCTAGCCCTGTACTCCAAAACACGACTCAACCACCAGCCTGTGCTGCTACTGCAGAGAACAGGGGACCTCAGCCTGGCTGGGACCTTGGGGAAGCAGCATCTGAGTGACCTTTGCTACAAATTTGGTTAAACAGGCCAGGTGCGGTGGTTCACGCCTGTAATCCCAGCACTTTGGGAGGCCGAGGTGGGCAGATCACTTGACGTCAGGAGTTCGAGACCAGTCTGGCCAACATGGTGAAACCCCCATCTCTACTAAAAATACAAAAATTAGCTGGGCGTGGCAGTGGGCACCTGTAATCCCAACTACTTGGGAGGCCGAGGCAGGAGAATCACTTCAACCCAGGAAGTGTAGGTTGCATTGAGCTGAGATTGCACCACTGCACTCCAGCCTGGGCAACAGAGTGAGATCCTGTCTCAACAACAGCAACAAAAAAGAATTTGGTTAAACACAGACATGAAAAAGAGACCTATAGGGACCAATTAAGGTGTGAAAAGACACCGGATGCCATTACTCATCAAGGAAATGCAAACTGGAACCATAGTGACCTAGATTGATAGCCATAAAAATATTTAAAAAAATAAAAAAAAACATAACCACACTGAGGTAGCTCTGTACCCATCAGAGCAGCTAATCTAAAAGAGGCTGACAAGAGCAAGCGTTGGCGAGGACCCAGAACCTCTGCCGTCGTGGGCGGGAGTGGACAAGGCTCAGCCACTGTGGAAGCCACCTGGCAGTTTTCTAAAAGGTTAAACAAAGGGTTAAACACACCCAGCAATTCCACTCCCGGGTATACACCCACAAAAACACACTTCCGTACAAAAACTTACACCTGAACATTTATAGCAGAATTATTTAGAGAATCCAAAAAGCGGCAGTAGCCCAAATGTCCGTCAACTGGTGGAGAGAGAATCAAACAATGGAATACAGAGGACCATGCCAAGTGAAAGAAGGCTGCATGTCATGCCACAGGCTGTATGACGCCATTTCTATAAATCCCCAGGAAAGGCAAAACCAAAGAGACAGAAAGCTGACCAGCAGGTGTCCAGGGCTGGAGGTGGGAGTGGGGAGTGGCTGCAGCCGGGCGAGGGTAGAGGGTCAAAACTCACAAGATGGGACGTTTTACAGGATGTTCACTACACCTTCCCAACTGCCCTTGAGCTCACAGGGGCCGTCTTTGTTGACTCAGGGCACAGGAGCAACATTCTCTGACACACACACGGCAAGTTCTGGAACAGACGGAGGAGAGTCCTGTCCGTTAACCATTTTCAATGCACGAGTGAAAGGGAACTGGCGTAAGACACAAGAACCACACGGAGCAAAGGAAGCACCAAGGCAGAATGGCCCAGCCCACCCCACTCAGGGACCCCCCACAAACTCATGGCACCAGTCCTCATGGGCCCCGGGAGCACACGACCAAGGCCAGGTGGGAAGGGTATTCTGGAGGAGGGAGCAGCAGGGGACTGGAGCAGGAACTCAGTGCAGCAGCTGCAGAGAGCAGGTGGGCCCCGTCTCTCGCGGTGCAAACCTCTGCAGAGGGGTCGGCCCAGGGCTAACACAAGCACCCTGTCTACTGTCCATGCGAGGCCTCTGCATGTGCAGCTGTGAGCCAGGGATGAGGGCTCAGAAAACAGTGATGATGCTGAGGCCAGTTAGGGTGACAAGGGACAGGAACCAGTTAGGGTGCACAACCCCCCCAAGGAACTGTGCCAGGGCAGCCCCAGCTGTGCAAGGCTGAGGGTGACAGGCCTTGAACACACTGGCCCTCCCACCCACCCCGTGGCTCCACGCTCCCTGTGGGCCACGCCATCCAGTGAGGCATTTAACCAGGTTCTGGTAGCTGACTGTCAGGCGGGTCACCTGCAAGACTCCTTTCTTGCCAAGTTGCTTATCCCCCAAGGGTATGGAGAACAAGACTTCATGCCTCAGAGGAGAAGGGCTGAGGGGCCACAGAGCCAGCCTTTCTCTATGATGCCAGGAGGGCTAACCTCAAGTGCCTGTCCCCATGAGAGGTGGCCGTCATGATGGCCAGGCTCCCAGCCACTCTGGCTCACACTGTATCCCCACCCTCCAGCAGGAGACCAGGCCCTTGTTAAAAACAGAGCAATTCACTCCTAACATCACGCACGCATGAGGGTGACAGACACAGGACGCACCCAGCCATTAACAGACATGGGCACTAAGGCTAACTCCCGTCTAAATCATGGCCAGCCCTGTGCGGACCATCGGGCAGGGACCCACCTCATAAGAGCGCCATGTGGTATCTATAAGCAGAACCCTACAGACACGTGAAGCAGCAGGAAAATGAGACTCCTAAGCCAGGGGGAAAATGAGTCGGCACAAAGACGTGGGAAGCACAGAGATGCCGACTGAACAGACAGGGGCTTTGGGACAGCTACTGTGAACTTGGAATGCTCCAAGCCTAAAGGAAAACAGCTGAAGAGGAAGACGTACGGGTATCGTGAGAGAGCCACGAGGGGCTTCTGGAGCTGAGACACGGAGGATCGGAATGAAACGGCCACTAGGTGGAAGTCACAGCAGGCACCACAGAAGAAAAGGGCAGCGAACTTGAAGACAAAGCCACAGGAGCCACCTAGATGAATCCCACAGTAAGAAGCCTACAGGAAACGAACACCACCTTGGTGACCTGCGGACGACAGCAGGGGATCCCACGTGCAAGTAACTGGAGTCCTGAGGGCGGGCGGGGGATCTGAGAAAAGAGTGGCCAGAGATTCCCAAATGTAACAAATGCTATAAATCCACAGACCCAAGAAGCCTTGTCAACCCCCAGCAGGAAAACTACCAGGTCGTGGCGCATCATGAGCAAATCAGCACAGCCACAACAGTCGCCCCAAGTGCCGAGGTGCCGACACTGCACATCAGGAGCCAGCCCCGACACTGGGAGGGCATCTTCAAAGTGCTGAGGGAGAAACACCGCCAGACCACAATTCCATGCCCAGTGAAAAGAGAAAGGGAAATAAAGATTCGCTCAAACAAATGCTGAGAGAATCTTCTGTCAGCATCTGGCCTGCACTGTGAGGAAGGTTCTAGAAGTTCTTCAGAAGGAGGGAGAGTGACCCTAAATGGACCTATGGATTTGCAGAGTATGACGCGGGTACAGTGAGCATGCATGAATAGAAAAGGCTTTTTTCTTATGATGTTTCTGCAAAAGATCATTCAAGGCATAAATTACGGTAGTGAGGCTGGGGTTTTGAATGTGGGGTGCTAAATAGATGGTGATGAGAACACAAGGACTGGGTGGGGGGGATGAGAAAAAACACAGAAAGCAGCTGGGGTGCAGTGCCCTGACAAGCCAATCGAGGGCCCAGGAGGTGAGTGTCGGCTGCAGACAGGCAGAGCCAGCTAGGTCCCTTCACGGTGGGACCAGCTGTCACCCTCTGTGCTCATCAGCCTGGCCTGGTGGGGACGCCTGACAGCACGTGGCCCACCACACCCTCTTCTGGCTGCTCCCTCCAGAGCCAACATGCGTGGTGTCATGGCCGAACCCTTGTCAGGGGGGCCAAGCGCCTCGTTACCTCATCTATGAAGCAGGACAGAGGGTCAGGAACAGACCGTAGCACAGGTGATTTCCCTGC
The DNA here is from genome assembly GCF_029289425.2 of Pan paniscus. Lineage (NCBI taxonomy): Eukaryota > Metazoa > Chordata > Mammalia > Primates > Hominidae > Pan > Pan paniscus. Next base: position 23,340,515 of record NC_073269.2, read on the forward strand.
TGCCTTAGAAGCTTTGGGGTTGGCCTCAGGCTGCATTAATTAAATAACGGGGTAACTCAGTAGCACATGACACCTGCAGGGTACTGCCCATCTCACACCCAAGAACACCCGGCAGGGGAGAGCCATGCCTCAGGCCACCAACTGCCCAGTCTCTGTAGACCCTCTGAGGGGTCATCACCCCCACTGCAGGGTCAGAGGTGACAACCTTCCCTGGGCCCCACACTGGCTGACAAGTCCTCTCAGGCCCTCGAGTGGCAAAAATCCAACTTTCATTACCCAGCATGAGGTATGGAACTGGGAGCTCCTGAGATACAAAGTCACCCCCGCTGCTGTACTTCAGGCCAGGGCCCCAGGTGGGAGCTGGGGAGCCTGGTAGGGCCGCCACAGCTGGCCTGACACAGTCAGCAGGTCAGCTGGGTCTTCAAGGCTGGACAGGCAGGCACTGAGCTGTGCCGAGGCTGGTGCTCCCCAGACCCAGCTGGACTTCAGACCCTGACTCGGAGAACAGACCTCAACACAGCAGGGCAGTGATGCCTGCGCCCTGCGGTCACTTGGCCTGGGCGCCCACTGGGGCTACTGAACACAGACTGGGAGACTCCTGTAGGCAGCTCCCCCTCTATGAGGACACTCCCGTAAAGACAGCAATGCCTTTGGGAAAAGGGTCGAGGGTGCAGAGCCTGGGAGGCGGTGAGAGCCCTCAATGCTGAGACAGAGGAAAGGGTGAGGAGGAACCTCTCCAGGGCCAGAATCCCCTGATCCTCTCCCCTCCGGCAAAGAGCACTTCCGGGGATGAAGCAACAGGAAGTGGCTTACGAAATCCACCTCCAGGCCGAGTGACCAGTTTACAGGAAGTGTGGTGGGTGAATCTTCCCCAGGGCACGAGGCAATGTCTGGAGCCATTTCTGGTCCTCACCACTGGGGGCGGGGACAGTCCCCACCATCTGGCTCGGGGGAAGCCAGGGATGCTGCTCAGCACACTGCAGGCAACACAGAACCTCCTGCCCCAAATGTCAAGCAGTGCAGGGGCTGAGAAGCCCTGGGCTGAACCTGCCACAGGAAGCGACCATCAGAGCAGAAAGCAGAAAAATCTATGGGAAAAAAGACCTGCTCCCTTCAACAAATATAAAATATAAATGGAAAAGTTACGGGTGAAGAAGAAGATATCTGATTGTTGGCCAGGCATGGTAGCTCACACCTGTAATCCCAGCATTTTGGGAGGCTGAGGCAGGTGGACTGCTTGAGGTCAGGAGTTCAAGACCAGCCTGACCAACATGGTGAAACCCCATCTCTACTAAAAATACAAAAATTAGCCAGGCATGGTGGCATACGCCTATAATCCTAGCTACTCGGGAGCCTGAGGCAGGAGAACTGCTTGAACCCGGTAGGCGGAGGTTGCAGTGAGCTGAGATCAAGCCACTGCACTCCAGCCTGCACGACAGAGTGAGACTCCATCTCAAAAAAAAAAAAAAAAAAAAAAAATTTAGGATTGTTTTAAAAACTCTCCAGCAAAGACAGAAACTAGGGAGAGGGCACAGTGAAGAGATGAGACACACAGACAGATGGACGGGGCCCAATCTGGCCAGGTCCCAGGATACCTGCTACCAGCCTAGGGACAATGAGGCCCAAGGCAGCAGGTGCCAAGGCTGCCCCAAAGACACATTATCCTTCCCACCACCCTCCAGAAGCACCCACTCAGCAGAAGTGCCCACTCTCCCCAGGCAGCACGTTCTCCCTGCTGTCTACTGGGCAAGGCCTGCCACCCCACCCCTGATGCAGGAAATGACAGAAAGGAATGCATCTGTTCCTTCTTCAGAAGTCCATCTTGCTGACTCTCCCAAGCACCAGTGTCAGCACACACGTCCTGATCTTACAGAGCTGGGTCACCCTGCCAAGCCACGGCGTGTGGTCCAGCAGAGGGAAGGTGAAGTCCCAGGAAGAGCCCTGGACGGTGGCCTCCCCACAACAGGCCCCCCCTTTCCAGTAAATCACAAATGATTGGGAAACGCTATTCAGGAATCCTCCTTGAGACTTCCTGGCAGGACTGGAGCAGGACATTGAGGCCACGGAGAGTTTAGACAGTGACTGAGTGGGGCTGTCTCCGTGAACTACAAAACAAAGGAAGATCTGCCCAGTGGGCTTGGTTGGCTCAGGGACGAGCTAGGGAACTTGGACAGACACATTGTGGACCTCACTGGTTCCAGCCTAGGGAGCCAGGTGGCCACGGTCAGGGCAGAGCAGAGGGCAGGACCCACGGCAGCTCCTCTGCCAGCCTGGGAGGACAGATGGTGTGTTCAGCAGGCCGGGTGGGCCTGTAAGAGCAGGAAAGGGACTCCAACTGGCTACAAGCCAAGTGTAATTCAGTGGCCGGTATAGCCAAGTATTTTTTTTCTTTCTTTCTTTTTGGAGATAAGCTCTCACTCTGTCACCCAGGCTGGAGTGCGGTGGTGTGAACACGGCTCACTGCAGCCTCGACCTTCTAGGCTCAGGTGATCCTCCTGCCTCAGCTCCCGAGTAGCTGGGACCACAGGCACACACCAACACACCTGGCTAATTTTTCTATTTTCTGTAGAGATAGGGTTTTGCCATGTTGCCCAGGCTGGACTTGATAGGTTCAAGCAACTCGACAGACTCAGCCTCCCAAAGTGCCAGGATTACAGGTGTGAGCCACCGCACCCAGCCCACAGCAGATATTTCTATCTGCATTCACAAAGGTGCATAGAAAGCTTATGGGAAAGGGTTTTTCAGAAATCTTGTAGACAAAAATATGCAGATTGCCCAAAACTGTGGCCTCTACACGCTCCACGCACCTTGCTTGCTTTTCCCAGGACAGCACGCTGAGCAGGCCACCTTCCTTTCTGCCCAGTTTCCCGCATCCCCACTTGGAGACTGACCCTCCCCGCACCCTCAGCAATCCTGGATCTGTTTTTTTGTCCCTATGGTTTTGCCTTTCCAGAAAGTCTTATCAATGGAATCACATAAGATGAGTTTCCCGTGGTCCTTGCAACAAATGAGCATAAACTTGTGGCTTAAAACAACGGAAACTGGTTCTCTCACGGACTGGGGGCCAGAAGTCTGAAATCCAAGTGTTAGCAGGCTCCCTCCTTTTGGGGGCTCTAGGGGAGGACCTTTCCTGGCCTCTTCACCTGCTGCAGGCTCAGGCACTCCCTGGCTTGTGGCTGCATCACCCTAATCTCTGCCCACTGAGGTCATGCAGCCTTCAAGTCCTCTTCTGTCTACATCAAATCTGTCCCTCTCTTACGAGGACACTTGTGATGACAAACAGGGACCACCCAGATAATGCAGGGTAACCTCCCCATCTCAAGATCCTTAACCTAATCTCATCTGCAAAGTCCCTTTTTCCACAGAAGGTTACACTCACAGGTTCCTGGAATCTGCTGTGGCCATGATTCAGCCAACCACCTACTCAGCATGACGCCTTTGAGATCCATCCTGTGTGTTGCCCCGCAGTATAAATACGCCACCTTCCCGTGCATCCATTTGCTGGATGAAGGACACAGGTTGTTTCCAGTCTGGAGAATTAATGAATCAAGCAGCTATAAATACTCATGGACAGGTTTTTCTGTGGATGTGTTTTCATTTCACTTGGTGAACACCCAGGAGCCCGACTGCTGGGTTACAGAGTAGGTGTACATTTAATTTAATATGAAACTGCCAGGCTGGCTCCCAAAGCTGCTGTACCATTTTGTACTGCCGCCAGCAGCGAATGAGAGTTCCTGTTGCTCCCCATCCACGTCAACATTTAGTGCTGTCAGCTTATTTAAAATGTCAGCCATTCTGGTAGGTGTGTGGTGCAGTGACAGCTCGTGGAGGTTCATGTTTGGGTTTCCCTGCTGATTAAGCATGTTGAGCATCTTTTTACAGGCTAATGTGCCATTCTTCTAGCTTCAGTGGTGAAGCTGTACAAATCTTTATCCCATTTTTAAAAATTGGGTCATTTTCTTACTAAGTTTTGAGGTTTTTTTTTTTTTATATACAAGAGCTTTATCAGATAAATTTTACATTTTACTCTTAGTCCATGGCTTGTCTTTTCATTCTTTTTTTTTTTTTTTTTTTTAGACAGAGTCTCGCCCTGTCACCTAGGCTGAAGTGCAGTGGTGTGATCTCAGCTCACTGCAACCTCCGCCTCCTGGGTTGAAGCAATTCTCCTGCCTCTGCCTCTGCCTCTGCCTCTGCCTCTGCCTCCCAAGTAGCTGGGACTACAGGTGCGTGCTACCACACCCAGCTAATTTTTTTGTATTTTTAGTCAAGACGGGTTTTCACCATGTTGGCCAGGCTGATCTCAAACTCCTGACCTCAAGTGATTTCGGCCTCCCAAAATGCTGGGATTACAGGTGTGAGCCACTGCACCTGGCCTGCCTTTCCATTCTCTTAACAGTATCTCTCAAAATACAGAAGTTCTTAATTTTGATGGAGTGGAATTTTTCAATTTTTTTCTTTTATGGGTGGGTCTTGATTTTGTGTCTTAGTTCCTCCCATCTTTTTGGTTTTTGTTGTTGTTGTTGTTGTTGCTGCTGTTGTTTTGAGACAGGGCCTCACTCTGTTGCCCAGGCAGTGGGCAGTGGCATTATCACAGCTCACTGCAGCCACAGTCTCCTGGGCTCAAGAATCCTCCCAGCTTATCCCCAAGTAGCTGTGCCACCATGCCCAGCTACATTGTTTTTTTAACTCTTTTGTAGAGGTGGGGGTCTCCCTGTGTTGCCCAGGCTGGTCTCAAACTCCTGGGCTCAAGCGATCCTCTCACCTCAACTTCTCAAAGTGCTGGGATTATAAGCGTGAGCCATCACACTCCCATCTTTTTTTTAAATAGCTCTATTTTAGGAAAATCCTCCAAACTGCCATTCTTTACCAACTCCCCTCTCCCCTCCCAAACTAGCAGCTCTGGGTAACTCCTGCCTACACCCGTGGCTGCCACAGCCCCCAGTGAAGGGTCTCTCAGATTCCTTTGTCTGCATGCACCCTGGGTCATGACCACAGATGCTCCCTGGATATTCCCCGGATGCCACCGCCCACCTGGCAGTTGCAGTGCAGGGTTTTTGGACACTATCCAGGTCCTTCTTCCAGAAGGCACTCAGCAGGTGAGCAGAAAGTGGCCTGTGTCGCATGGGAAGCCCCTCAGATGTCTGTCCATTCCTGCGTCATAGCTGGGGGTGGGGGAGCTGCTTGGACTCCCTGTCCATAGAAATCACAGCCAAATCACACGCAAGGACTCGTGGTACCACAGACGGCCAGCCTCCATCACTAACCCACTCTCATCCTAAACTGCATGGGATTGGGTTCCGGTTGTTACAACTGAGGAAAATGAGGTACTGAGAGAGGACAGGGCTGCCCGAGGTCACAGCAGACCTCATCCCAACCTCACAGGAAAACTGAGCCCTGGGGTCCCCATGAAGATTTCACAACTTATCCAAACTCACATGATCCCAGGGTAGCAGGATATGACAAACATTCACTACACAATTCTTCAAGTTACAGTGCTTCTATGTCCCTGAGCCCTGCTTCATCAGACAGACAGAAGTCTCCCTCCAAGGGAGGGACAAGCGCCCTGCCTGCCCTGCCCACCCTGCCTGCACCTCCATGGGTCAATTTCCAGGCATGGCCCAGGCCTGCTTCCAGGAGAGTGCATCTCAGAGCCATGCAACCCATGCCTGGCATAAGCCCTCCTGCCAACACCTTAACTTTGCCTTTCCCCCTTATTATTCCACCTTTTGCATCTGCCTTTCTTCAAACAGGGAAAGACGCTGTCGTATGTGGGCACCTGCTGCACAAGTACACTCCATGGGCACCTGGGCCACAGTGTCAGGCCCCTCTGTCCCCTCTAGCGCACTCTGCAGTGTCTGAAACAGAGCAAACCTGCAAGTGCCAGTGTGATGGGCACAGAATCCCGTTTGGCAGCCAGACACTGTGGTGGCTCACGCCTGTAATCCCAGCACTTTGGGAAGCCGAGGTGGGTGGATCACTTGAAGTCAAGAGTTCGAGACCAGCCTGGCCAACGTGGTGAAACCCCCATCTCTACTAAAAACACAAACTTTGGCCAGGCGTGGTGGCAGGTGCCTGAAATTCCAGCTACCCGGGAGGCTGAGGCAAGAAAATCGCTTGAACCTGGGAGGGGGAGGTTGCAGTGAGCCAAGATCACACCACTGCACTCCAGCCTGGGCAACAGAGTGAGACTCAGTCTCAAGAAAGAAAAATAAAAAATTTAAAAATTAGCCAGGTGTGGTAATGCGCACCTGCAGTCCCAGCTACTCAGGTGCTGAGGCAGAAGGATCACCTAAGCACAGGCGATCGAGGCTGCAGTGAGCCATGGTTCCACCACTGCACTCCGGCAGGGGTGACAGAGAGAGATACTGTCTTTAGAACAAAACAAAACAAAACAAAACCGGCAAGGAAGCACATGAGGCTTCACAACCAATGCTCTTTTGCCTCCACCTGTGCTCCTCAAGAGGAGTGCAAGAGTTTGGTGGGGTTTTGTTTTTCTTTTTAATCATTCACTAAAACTCACCAACAACAGGTACTGGACCTAGGAATTTTGAACGGAAGGCCTCCGAGAAGCTGCCCTCTCACCAAACCTGCCTTCTGCCCATGGTCTGCGGTGCCAGATAACAACTGCTTTCCCCCAGACAACAGTGACCATGATCTGATCACATCTGACAATGGAAGAAGCTAAGGGACTGACCTAGGTCACTGGGGTCCTCCAGGGCACAGCATGGGCCTCTCCTAGCCCTGGGTTCCTGACGTTTCTGAGGTGAATGAGAACGCTCTAGGGCCTGACATGGGCCATCCCCTCATCAGAGCCCAGGCCAGGCCTCTGTGGGGGTTGGGTCCCTGAGAATGCAGCTCTGCCCTGCCACTGTGCTTCCTGCTCAGGCAGCTAGGAGGTCCCAAACCCCATTCACCTCCATGGGACTATTTGGAGCCCAGCAGAAGCGGCCCATGGGCTCTCTTCTCCCCAGGAGGCCCCTCCAGGCCTCCATCTCAACTTCCCTGCAGACAAGGCCATGTGTGTGCCTTCGACCTGTCAGTCTGTAGGGCCACCTCACTTTTGGGCCTTCCAAGCTCAACTGCTGTTAGAGCGCCTCCTCTCTGCCACACTCCCAAGGCCACCCGTCCTCAGCCTCACCACAGAGCAGACTGGCCCCTTCTGCCGAGCCCCAGTGCACCCAAGCTTTCCAGCGCCTCCACCTCTCCCCTGAAAACAGCTAACACTCCACTATGGGAGCCCATCTCCTCCCAGGGCCAGGGAGACCAGGGAGACCAGGTCTGGCCCCCAACTCTAAGGCTCATCTTAGAGGCGAGATTCAGGCCCAGCCCAGGGTGCCCCATGAGGCCTGGTGGTTGGAGGCAGAGGGTATCCCTTGCCCAAATTCGTGCCACATTCACAGTCACTGGGAAAGCTACGGGGATGGGCCGGGCGCGGTGGCTCACACCTGTAATCCCAGCACTTTGAGAGCCAAGACGAGCGGATCACGAGGTCAGGAGATTGAGACCATCCTGGTTAACACGGTGAAACCCCATCTCTACTAAAAACACAAAAAATTAGCCGGGCGTGGTAGCACACGCCTATAGTCCCAGCTATTTGGGAGGCTGAGGCAGGAGAATTGCTTGAACCCAGGAGGCAGAGGTGGCAGTGAGCCAAGATCGCACCACTGCACTCCAGCCTGGGCGACAGAGCGAGACTCTGTCTCAAAAAAAAAAAAAAAAAAAAAAAAAGAAAGCAAGCTACGGGGATGAAAACAGTTAAGGCACTCTCCTGGATGCATCACGAAGCCCCTCAGCCACTGTTTCTCCCTGAGAGCACAGCCACCCCCTGCTGACCTTGGCAGGAAGCAACAAGCCCCACAGCACAAACACCCCCAGGCTGCCCTGCAGAGGGGGCTCCACCTCGGGTGGGAGCCCTGCAACCTGGGAAGGAATCTGGGGAGGGGCTTCTGTGTGAAGCTTAGCTCAGGGCCCCAAGGGCAGTCAGTGTCAGGCACTGGCTCAACAGGGGCAGGAAGAGAGAGGCTGCTGAGCACCTCATCCTCAGGCCACTCGGCCCCGTTTCTAACAGTCTATGTACAACAGACCCACCCAAGATGTACTCTGTGACCCAGAGTGGGGGTGCGGTCCTGGGAGTGTCCACTGTGGATGTGACCCAGGTCAGAAGGAGATGGCAGCTTGCCAAGCTCCCAAGGCACACACTCAGGACCCAGGAGGACCGTCCTTCCTCCTCCGGTGGTCGGCCACACTCACCAAGGCTGCCCCTGAGGCCCTCAGAGACCCAGGCGGTTCTGAGAAGGGAGCCTGTCTCTGAAGCAGAAACCACGCCCTTTCACGGGGCCCCTGTGTCACGTCAGCTGCCTGGATGATTCACAGCTGCGCACCGGACTCGGCTCTTACCGCCTCATCTCATTGTCTGCTCACTACACCCTCTGCAAAGCACCCAAACCCCTGTCCCAGAAGATGGGCAAAGATCACAGAAAAATAAGAGGATGCCAAGAGAATCTGGCACCCTTCAAGGCATGACCCGTGGTCCCCAGCCAGTACTCACTGCAAGGGTACTCTTAGGTCCCCTTCCCAGTTTGAACCTGCAACCTGGGAGCTGCCACATCTGGACCTCAGGGATGTGACCTTGCCAGCCACAAAGGTTGACATCGGGTCCTGCCTGCCACCTCACCCACATGCGCCTCTGAAGCCAACCAAAGCCTTCCAAGATGCTGGCCTCCACCGTCAGCTACATGCCATGCTGACACCTCCGATGCTTCCACCACCACGCAGTGGGTAAATCCTAATCACTCAGGAACACGAAGAAGGCCCTGTGCGTGTAGACCCTGCTGCTCAGACCCCGCTACCCCCCCAGGAGACCCCCTGAGAAAGGAGTAACTGCTTCTGAGCCATTGCCATATGGGCTGGCATTCCCCATAAAAACCCATCGAGGGCTCCAGAGGCTTCTGGGAATATCTGGACAATCCAACCACCCCAGAGAGCAGGGTCACCCCTCAAATGGGCAGGCCCAGTGAGGACAGAGCAAGCGTTACATGTGTGTCCTGAGGTGGGCATCAAGGAGGTGCCACGAGAGCCAGGCCCCAGTCTTCCTTCGTGCTTGAGGAGCAGCTGGGTTTGGGGGACAGTTGCCCTCAGCATGGCCATAAACCACCTTGAGTGCTTAGGATGCGCACAGATCCCTGAATGTGCTGTCTCAGGAAAATCCTCCACCTTGCTGGGTCTGACAGAGGCAGCTGCATGAAACCAGCCCACTTCTAACTTTAGAGACAGAACCTGATGTGGCCACAGCCAGGCTGCACTAGCCCCTCAGGGAGGCCCCAGGCCAGATAAGCACTGCCTGCATCTTCCACTGAGGAACATCTCTGGGACGAGGACCCGTGCAGCTGCCTGATGCTCAGGTTCATCACCAACAGCACCAAGTTGTTCCTCTGGAGAGAATGAATCAGTCCCTTCAGATCCTCATCCTCCTGAAAGTTGAGCACATGGCTTCTAACAGGCCCAGGTGCTTACCTTCGGAACAACGGGATCTTCTATTACCCAGAAAAACAAAGTAGAGCCTTCCCGGTACAATCTGTACTTTCAGAATCCGAACACTCAGGAGCTGTGCTCAGAACCTGGCTGGCAGGGCCTGCTCTGCCCCATCCAGCTGTGGTCCCAGCCACCAGACTCCAACCTACCCTGACAGGAGCCCTGTGCCTGCCGGCCCCACCTCACTCTGGCCACAACCAGGCTGGCAAGTGTCCACCGTGGTCCCTGCCCAGTAATAACCTCAGCAGTGTGGTATGGTATGGACATCCTCACCTGGTGGGCCCATCCTGAGAAACATGCCTGAAGGCACCTGGCAGGTGAGCAGGGAGAGAGGTAGGTCCCAGCCCGCCTCTCCACCTGGGTCTTATCTCACAAAAGGATCGGCCCTGTTATTGGGTTAGGTCGTGGGTAAGCATACACCAAGATCCGCCAACTGACTTCTTCCCAGAAAGATGCCTGTCCTTCAGAGCAAACGGCCTGACAAGAAATGTCACCAAACTGGACTCCTCCCCACCAGCAGCATAGAACCCAGAGCACAGCTCCCACAGAGCCAAAAGGAGACCACACAGCAAGAAGCATGTGGCACTGCCAAGCTGGATAGGAGCTGCAGAGGCAGCCTGTGACCACCAGGGCATGTGCTGGCCAGGGCTGGCCCAGGGCAAGTCCCCAAAGCTCAGAGTACCCAGGAGGCCCTGGGGCTCAGGATCCAGGGCTCTAGGGAGGGGTTGCATGCTCCCAGCATCCACGGGGCGGGGGCTAGAACAGAACATGCTCTGCCAGGTGCTCAGCGCCCACACACCCTCAAAAGTCTGATTGCAGGGACCTTCTATGGACCGGGCTGTGCATCTTGAGGGCCAACTTCAAGCAAAGGAAAGCCTGATCACAGGGACCTTCTATGGACAGGGCTGCGCATCTTGGGGGCCAACTTTAAGCAAAGGAGGAGACTGAGGCTCAGGGAAGCCAGGTGCCTTGCTTAAGGCCACCAGCTCAGTAAGTGGCAGGGCTTGAGCTGAAACACAGGACTCTCCCAAAATGACGAGGCAATGGCACCCTGCTATGTCAGAATGTGTCTTTTCTCCTTCCAAACTGACGAACTGACTCTTCACAGGCACAGGTCATGCGTCCTGGACCGGCTGACCAGTGTCCTGAACTGAAGCTGTGCAGGCGCGAGTCCCTGCATCTGCAGACCGACTTCCGTCATCCCACCTGCAGGGGGTGTGGAGGAGCCTTGCCTGACAGCCGGAGGGAGCCGGAGTCTGAAATCTCAGCTGCTCTTTTTACAGAACGTTTTGTCACCTGCCTTCAAATAAAAGCGCCTGATTTCGGCTCAAGGTGACATGGATTGGGTATTTGCCTAGCAGCTGACACACACAGAAAGCAGGAGACAGCAGGAGCTCTGCCAAGTGTGCTGTGGATCTAGGTCAGAACATGGTGCAGGTGTGAGTGAGGGGGCGTCCTCCCAGGAACGCTAGCACAATTCCAGAAGTTTCAAGAGAATGCTGAAGTTCAGCCAGGTCAGACAACCACCTGACCGCGGACAGATTTAGAGAAAGTCATGCAGGCCTAGGCAGACCTCGGGCTGGCCGCCCCGGGTGCTCCCATCCCCCTCATGTTAGCCCCTGGTTCCCCCAACCACCACTCACTCCTGCTGGGACGTCAAGAGCCCCAGGTTCTTGGCTGCTGCCATCCAAGACCTGAGCCTCTCCCAGCCAGCTCTGGCACCTTCTCTAGTTTCCTCACAGGGGAATCTTACCCAAGTATCTATTGGATCACTCCCTGCACACCCCAGCTGCCTGATAAGGCCGGCAGGCTTAGCCCTGCAGCCCCCAGCAGCCCACGCTGGCCCCTTCATGGTACTCACACTCAGTGCTGTGTGACCCCTGTGCCTACTGCAGTCTAGATCCTCCTGGGATCCACCCGGCCAACACCTCCCCCAAGGCCTCATCAGAGAGGCTTTCCAACTGTGAGGGCTCACTGGGGCCCCAGCCCCTGGCTGTGAGCATCTCACTGATTGGGGTGCGAGGTTGGTCTCTTCCCACCTAAAGGGGAGTTCCAGGAGGAGGCAGTCCCTCCTGTTTCTGCTGACCCCTGGGGCTGATGGCCTAGCACTAGGACAACAGAATAAGGGCTCAGACGTGCACTGAGCAGAGATACGGAGCTGGCCCTGACCACGCTGTGGGGCCCGTGCTGGTCCCTCAAGCCTCCAGCCACCTGCACGCGGGGCCAGCCAGGCCAGGTGAGACAGAGCCTTGCTTACACGCCAGCTGCGTCTGAGAGCAGAGAACCCTGCTGTCACCTTCTCTCCTGGACGCAATCTAAAACAATCTCAACTTACAAAAAACCTGCAAGAACAGTACAAAGAACAGCCGTATTCTGTGACGTTTCTCCCACCTGCCCCTCCCCCCCGCCCACGCCTATTATCCACATACTTAGATGTAGCAACACACTTGCTTCTTGAACCATTTGAGGGCCGGCTGGAGACTTTGCCACACTGTGCCCCTAAACGCAGCATGTTTCCTGAGAGTAAAAATACTCTTCTGGGCCGACACAGCAGGCACCAGCTTCACATTTATTATTAATATGACACTTCAAGCCACCGTCTGTCTCCCAGGTCATTGCCTGACTTGGTGGTGACCTCACATTGTCCTCCCCGCAGCGGGAGCCCATGGGCAGTGGCACATTGCACTCAGCTGCCCTCATCAGCTGCCTCTAATCTGCAAGTTTCTTGGCCATTCTTCAACATTCAATGTTTTTGGGTAACATAGACCCCTCCTCACTTTCTTCATCAGAGTGTGCTGGATTTTGGGTCTGCTTGGCGTCTCCTGACATGGTATGTTCCCGGCCAAGAGCCACACAGTGACCATGGCCCTCGGAAGGCATCCCACCCTCATCAGCCGTGAGCTCTGACGGCCCAGACAGCGCTGCCCCATGCCACAACCCTCCTCCCCTCACATCTCCCAGCAGGTACCCACTGCACACCCGCAGCCCCAGGTGTAGTGCCTGCCATCTGCAGTTTGGCTATGGTGGCCATAAAACCCTGGTTCTATCTCCACTGGCCTGGGGAGGAGCCCCCTCTCTCCCCGGTCTCACACATGCTCACCACCGGCAGCAGGTGACATTCTCACACATGCTCACCACCAGCAGCAGGATGGCTAGCATCACACATCAATGTGGTTAGGCTACAGTATCCAGCTGTTTGGCCAAACAACAGTCTAGATGTTGCCATGAAGGTATTTTTCAGATGAGATTAACATTTAAATCAGTAGACTGTTTTGTTTTTTCCTTTGAGACAGGGTCTTGCTCTGTCGCCCAGGCTGAAGTGCAGTGGTGTGATCACAGCTCGCTGCAGCCTTGACCTCCCTGGCTCAAGCAATCCTCCCACCTCAGCCTCCCAAGTAGCTGGGACTACAGGTGCTCACCACCACACCTGGCTAATTTTTTTTTTTTTTTTAGTAGAGATGGAGTCTCACTGTGTTGCCCAGGCTGGTCTTGAACTCCTGGGCTTTAGCAATCCTTTTGCCTCAGCCCCATAAAATGCTGGGATTACAGGTGTGAGTCACTGTGCCAGGCCAAAATCAGTAGACTTTGAGTAAAGCAGATCACCCTCCAAAGTATGGGTGGGCCTCGTCCAATCAGTCGAAGGCCTGGAGGGCCTCTGGCAGAAGGACTCTAGGCTTGAGCTGCAACATCCACTGTAACCTAGGTCTCCAGCCTGCCGTCCTGCCCTGCAGATTTTGGCCTTGTCCCCCCAACCCCATAAATGCTTAAGCCGATTCATTAAAATAAAGATGGACCAGGCACAGGGGCTCATGCCTATAATCCCAGCACTTTGGGAAGCCAAAGCAGGAGGATCGTTTGAGCCCAGGAGTTGGAGACCAGCCTGGCAACATAGTGAGACCCTGTCTCTACAAAAAAAAACAAAAGATTAGCCAGGTGTGATGGCACACACCTGTGGTCCCAGCTATGCAGGAGACTGAGGCAGGAGGATTGCTTGAGCCTGGGAGGTTGAGATTGCAGTACAGCCTGGGTGAAAGTGTGAGACCCAGTCTAAAAAATAAATAAAATAAAGATGACTTTATATTTACCTACCTACCTCTCTTCTCTCTAAATATACATATACACACACTCCCTTTAGATTCTGTTTTGAGAGCCCTGACCAATACAGACTCACAGGCTACCTTTTGCAAATGGCCTGGAGCACAACACTGCCCTTAAAGTCTTCATGTTCAGATTGTCCCAGGCTGGCTTTTTGTACTGGCTCCTGGCTCTTCCCCAACCTCCTCTGAGCCCCCACTGAGACTATGACACTAGGAGAGGATCCAGGCTCCACCCGGCCTGTTCTGGCCACACCATGGGGTTACCTACCTCTGTGAGGAGGCCACATTCGGTGACCTGGAAGCTTCCTCATCCGTCATGGTGACGCTGCTTACAGAGGTCTCCCGCACGGGACAGCTCCCCACTGCCCTATGTGCAAGGACGGCCATTCCTGCATGGCTCAGCCTAGGGGTGTCCTTGAATTTGAGTGGGATGAAGGAACATATCTGTTTTTCATAAACTAAAACGTAGCATTTCCTTCCATTTGAAACATAAGCAATAAGCTACAGTGGTATCAGCACTATCTGTGCCTCTGACGTGCTGTTAGTGCATCCAACGATGGCTGTGCTGCTATCTGGAAATGCCACTTCAGCTCACCACTAATTACGGCAGTGAGACTCGCTACTCAATCTCATTACTAATGTGTTAAAAGAGTCAATCTGTTACTGGGTCACATATTTCTTTTGAGCGACTGATAACTCTCCTGACACACAAGTGTGCCCTCTCCTCCTCTCTGCCAAAGGCATCCCCAGACCTCTCAACTACCAAGGAGGGGAGGTGACAGAAGCTGAAGCTGGCAGAGGGCAGCTCAAGTCAGAAAGCAGGGCTGGAGTCCAGCAGCCAGGCCCAGGCCCAGCTCCACTGCCCTCTAAGCGGCATGGCCTTGGGTGGATGAGTGAGCCTCTCTGAGCCTCAGTTTTCTCTTCTGGAAAAATGGGGCCGTGAAGTCCCACTGGCCAGGCTGCGATGACACCAGGAAAAGCTAGGACAAGTTCATTCCCCCACTCCTCTCATGATTCCTCCCCTCCAAATGAAAAGCCATTTCATTTGCTTCCCACTCTCCAAATGAAAAACCATGACCTTGTCACCTGCTGCTCCTAATCCCCAGGTGGCTTCTAAAGCCAACAGTGACAAGCAGAGGGAAGAGCAGGCTGCCTTCATCTTCCCCTCCGAGACCAGACCACAAGGGTGACCGAGAAGGAAAGATGGAGCTTATCCCATGGAAACAAGCCACTTCTACAAGTCCAGGGATTTGTCTGAGATAATAAAGGAATGGGGCTGGGGATCCCATCAGGGCAATTCAGAAACCCTGGTGAAAAGAAGGGCCGCTGTCACCAGAGTGGCCCACCAGGCCAGGGGGAAGCTGTGCCCACACCTTCCAGAAAAGATGGGCTCTGTGCTGCGGCCCTGAGGGGCTTGCCCTGGGCCCTGGGCAGCATAACAATGCATCTGGCCCCTGAGGCCAGGGCTGTGCTGTCACTGCTGGCCAGGGCAGAGAGGGCTGGCTCCCCAAATGCAGGGCCTGGTGCTCCAACTTGGGTGGAAAACTGAGACCCTGAACTGGGAGTGAGCTGCCACACTTGGGAGGAGAGAATGACATGAACATGGTGTACTCTCAACCTCTGACCCATGCCGGCAACCCGACAGGCAAGGCACGCAGAACAACTGCAGCCAGACGGCCCCACACTCCACAGATGCCTGGAAGGGAGGCGTGTGTCCAGCTGCCTCCACCTGGACTCCCAAGGCCCAGTTGGCCCTGCCTCAGGCCCTGCCCCAGAAGTGCCCAGCTCCCTAACAGGGGCTAGGGAAGAAAGTGGCCTACAGGCCCACCAGCAACCCCATCCCTTTCTCATGGCCTGGGAAAGGCCTGCTGGGTCACTGACCACTCCTCATAGCTCTTTGCTCTCTTGTCTCCACACACAGATGTCCACCAGTGGGGACAATCCTGAAGACACTTGAAATGTGATCTAACCTACGAGGGCACAGTAAAGTGAGTTCATGGCCTCTTGTCCCAAGCAGGTAGACAGAAACAACAATCAGTACCAGAAATCCATCCAAGGACAGGCAGGTCCACACAGACCAGAGGCCCCCAAGATATCTCCAGGTCTTTCTCCCTTATTCCAACTTCACTCCTCCTCTCCACTGCCCAGAGTGAATCGCCACAAAAAAAAAGTTTCTGTTTGGAGACTGAGGCAGGAGGATCGTTTGAGCCCAGGAGTTCAAGGTTATAGTGAGCTGTGATCAAGCTACTGCACTCCAGCCTAGGCAACAGAGCAAGACCCTGCCACGAAAAAAATTTTAAAAAGAGGGGAGGGGAAGGGGAGGGGAAGGGAAGGGGAGGGTCAAAGAGAGAGAGAGAAAAAGGAGAGATTTGGATGTAGACGGTGCCAGCCATGACAGCATCAGCTCCCAGCCCCCGTAGGAAGGAAAGGAAGAAAGTTAGTTTCTTTTTTGTTTTTTTGTTTTTTTTCTTGAGACGGAGTCTTGCTCTGTCACCCAGATGGGAATGCAGTGGCGCGATCTCTGCTCACTGCAGCCTCCTCCTCCCAGGTTCAAGCACTTCTGTCACAGCCTCCCAAGTAGCTGGGATTACGGATGCCTGCCACCACACCTGACTAATTTTTGTACTTTTAGTAGAGACAGGGTTTTGCCATGTTGGCCAGGCTGGTCTCGATAATCTGACCTCAAGTGATCCGCCCACCTTGGCCTCCCAAAGTGCTGAGATTGCAGGCATATGAGCCACCGCACCAGGCCAGAAGTTAATTTCTGATTCCCACTCTCTGCCCTCCCCTCCCCCTCCCCACCTGTGCTGATGACAGATCCCACTCTCCAGCCTTCTGGGCTCTCACCAGGTGGGGCATCTTCCTGTCTCTGCCTTCAGAGCTTGGGAGGCCCCACCCGTACCTGAGCTGGAGCCTCACCTTCCTCCACTTCCCTAGCTGGGTGGCATCTGGACAGCTCTACCCTGTACCTCTAGGCAGATGTGATCTCAGAACCACCATGTGCCCAGGATTTGAGAGTTGAAAAAGACAGCAAGGCAGAAGTCCAGGGCAGATGGCTGGCGCTAACTCAATCAAGGTGTGGGCTATAACATGTTAGGCCCTGGGAACTCATCAGCCAAGGAGACAGATGTGGCCCTGCCCATTCAGAGCCCCTGGGCACAAATGTTGGAGTAGACAAAAACTAGAGTGACACAGGGATCCCTGGCAGGGCTGTTCTAACTGCCAAGGGTTAGGGACCACTGAGCCGAGAGCCGAGAGCAGAAGTGCAGGAGGCGAGCTGACCCCAGGAGACTGCAGGCCTTGTGGGGTGGTCTGTGGAGGAGTGGGGAGGGTCAGTGTCTGGCATGACAAGGCTCGGGAGCATCTGGGGGAGGGCCTGGCCCCACGTGCACATCACCAGCACCCTGGGCTGCTGGGGTGTGGAGGGGAACTGGCAACAGCAGCAAAAAGCCCAAGCGGGAGTTGGTGGGCCCCACCATTGCCACCCACTCACTCGCATCCCCATCAGGGAGGGCGCAGCACCCACCCAGCTGCCCTGAGTAGCACAGCTTGCAACTTCCTTGCTTCAGGCATCAGGAGGACCCTAAAGGCTTCTTGGAAGCAGCGCCCCGCATGAGGGTGCCCAGCTCCCACTGCAGCTGAAGGAGGAGGGCCGAGAGCCTGCGGAGACAGGGCTGGTAGGCAGAGTGACAGGCGGCAGTGGCTGCCCCACTAAGAAGAAAAGGAGGAGCCACAAGCCCCGGCTGAGTGAGCAGAAGCCAGTCCCCCTGCCCCCTGTACGAGTGGCCACTCTGGGGCAGTATGTACTGCAGCGGAGGGATGGGGAAGCAGGCAGGTCCCACGCGCCTCAGCTTCCCAATACTGACCAAGACCTGGGCTGTAGGGGAGACTTGGACATGGACAGCGCCAGCCAGGGCAGGCCCACTGAGGCCTCTTCTGATCTTACCTTGGACTATGAGGCTTAGGGTGGAGGGCTGAGGAGCAGGCTCCCGCCACATGGGCCTGAAAGGGGCTAGCCTCCGTGAGCCCCTACCCTACCTGCTCCACACAGTGGGCGTTTGGAGGTGATGTGGGAGGTTTATATGGGGACTGCAGAGGGCGTGGAGATGCAGGCACAGTGCCACTGACACTCCACTCGGTCCCCACAACCTCCCAGACAGATGGGGTTACTCCCTCCTTATGGATGGGGAAACTGAGGCTCAGGTGAGGCCATGGCTGCGCCCCACAAAAGCACCTTTCAGTACTACTGGGCCAAACATTAGAACTTGATACCAGAGCTGTGACGGCCATGTCTGAGTGTGTGGGCGTGGTTGTGAAAAGAGCCACCCGTGAGCCCCAAGAGGTGGCCGGGCCACTGCCTCATCCAGAAAACTCCCCTGCATGCAGGAAGAGCTCAAGGGCTGCTGTGCAGAGACACTGGGTGAGGAAAGAGCTCAAAATCTCCCTGAGGGATGACTCAGGAGACAGAGACCTGACCAGACTCAGCCTCACACTGCACCCAGAGTGCTTCCTCTACTTCCTGTGGTAACAGAGCCTGTCTTCCTGGGCTCGAGAATAAATAAAACCAGGTCAAGTGCAGGTAACAACTTTTTTTTTTTTTGACCTTATTAGAAACATATAGTTTGGCAGGAGCTACAGAGATCATGGGTTGGAGGCGTGGAGTAGGGTTGGGGTTTGGCACAAGTCCAGGCACAGGCCCTTCCCCAGTGTCCCCTGCCAGCAGGTGGGGCCAGCTCCAGGCTGCTGCTGTCCACTCAGGTGGTGGGGACTGGGGGAGGTCCTTGCCAAGGCCAAGCGGGTAGCACAGGAACCTGTGGCTGTGGCCTGTCATACCAAGTCTTCCACTATGGGCAAACATCACTTCAATAATATAAAAAATCCAGAAGGAAAAGTCTAGTCTGAAATGACAATGAGATACCACCACATGCTTATTAGAATGCCCAAAACCCAGAACAGACAGCACCAAGTGCTGGTGAGGACATGGGGCAACAGGAACCTCATTCACTGCCGGTGGACATGCAAAATGGTGCGGCCTCAACAGATTCCTGAAAAACTAAACTAACATACTCTCACCATCCAATGCAATAATTGCACGCCTTGGTATTTGCCCAGAGGCACTGGAAACGTGCGTCCACACGAAAAATACTAATTACAGCAGCTTTATTTGTCATTGCCTAAACTCAGAAGCAAACAAGATGTCCTTCAGTAGATGAATGGATAAATAAACCATGTCACATCCAGACAACAGGATATAACAAGAAATGAGCTAGGAAACCATGCAAAGACATGAAGGGGCCTTAAAAGCATATGACTAAATCAGCCAGTCTAGAAAGGCTGCACACTGCACAGTTCCAACTACAGAACACGCTGGAGAAAAACAAAACTATGGGGACAGTGAGAGCATCGGTGGATGCCAGCGGGCAGAGGGGAGGAAGGGGATGAGTAGGTAGAGCTTGGAGGATTTTTGGGGCAGTGACATGACTGTGTGGCACTACCATGGTGGACATGTCATTATACATTTGTCTAAACCCATAGAAGGTACAGCACCAAGAGTGTGTCCCAGTGGAAACTCAGGGCTCCAGATGATAAAGACGTCAGGCTGGGTGTGGTGGCTCACACCTGTAATCCAAGCACTTTAGGAGGCCTGGGTGGGAAGATCACTTGAGCCCAGAGTTTCAGACCAGCCTGAGCAACACAGCAAGACTGTCTAAAAAAAATTTTTTTTAATTAGCTGGGCATGGTGGCACACACCTGTGGTCCCAGCTACACGGGAGGCTGGGGTGGGAGGATCACCTAAGCCTAGGAGATCAAGGCTGCAGTGAGCTATGATTATGCTACTGACTCCAGCCTAGGCAAAAGAGTGAGATCTCATCTCAAAAAAAAAAAAAAAAGATGTCAGCCAGGTGTGATGGCTCATGCCTGTAATTCCAGCACTTTGGGAGGCTGAGGAGAGCAGATCGCCTGAGGTCGGGAGTTCGAGACCAGCCTGACCAACTTGGAGAAACCCTGTCTCTACTAAAAATACAAAATTAGCCGGGTGTGGTGGCTCATGCCTGTAATCCCAGCCACTCGGGATGCTGAGGCAGGAGAATCACTTGAACCCAGGAGGCGGAGGTTGGATGAGCCGAGATTGCACCATTGCACTCCATCCTGGGCAACAAGAGCGAAACTTGGTCTCAAAAAAAAAAAAAAGATGTCAGTGCAGGCTCATCCATTGGAAACAAATGTGCCACTCTGTGGGGTGGATGGGACACTGAGAATGGGGGAGGCTGCAGGTGCAGGGAGGCGGGGAGAAGTATATAGGAACTCTACCTTCCACTCAACTTTGCTCAGTTATTGGCCAGAGCCAACCCGGATCACTAAAACTATTTCTGACCTAAAATTAGATTTCGAGAAGGGCTTCATAGTAGCAGGACCTGACGGGACCCTAGGGCAGTCGCCTCAGCTAGAAGACAACCAGGAGGTCTATTCAGTTAGGAAGGGAAAACAAAACTGTCTTTCTGATGCCAGGCAGCTGCACTCAACGGTGTGAGACTGCACAGTACCATCCAAACTCCTGGATTTCTATGATGCTGGGAAAACAGAATCGGCAGTGTCACGACCAGGACAGAAGGTCCGGTTTAGCTTCAGGGACCCTGTGAGACCCTCCCCAATGACCAGCAGCTGGGCTGGCCTCTCAGGACATTGCTGCCCCCGGATGGGTAGACAGGCTGGGTTAAGAACACAGACAGCTGGGTGTGGTGGCTCATGCCTGTGGCACTTGGGAAGCCAAGGCGGGAGGATCGCTTGAGCTCAGGAGTTCGAGACCAGCCTGGACAACATGGTGAAACCCTGTCTCTACTAAAAATACAAAAATTAGCCAGGTGTGGTGGCAGGCGCCTATAGTCCCAGTTACTCGGGAGGCTGAGGCAGGAGAATCGCTTGAAACCAGGAGGCAGAGGTTGCAGTGAGTCGAGATCACACCACTGCACTCCAGCCTGGGCAACAGAGCGAGACTCCTTCTCCAAAAAACAACAACAACAACAAAAACCCACACAAATGTGTGCACTAGGGACAAAGCTAAAGTCTGGCTCCCTCCTGCACGCCACCCTAGGCCACTCATTCTCAAGCCCAGGATGCCAGGAGGGAAGCCTGGCCTCAGCCTTAAAGCTGAGGCAGCTCTTGAGGCAGTGTCACGACCTCTCCTAGCTGGAGATCCCAGCAGCACACTTCACTCATCCCAGCAGGGATGGGAGGGCTCAACAGGAATGACACAAGGGCCACCAGCAGCTGCTGGGAAGTGAAAGCAAAACTTCTATCTTGGGGCCCAAGAACTGAGATCAGAAGATTCACTTCCAACTTATGATCTGCCATTTAAAAGGTGTGTGACCTCAGTAAGACACTTAACCTCTCTGGGCTTTGTCACACAGGGTGATGATCTAACTTGCAAGGCTGCTGAAACAACATATTAACAGCACAAACTGGACCCTAACATACCCGTGACCTCCAGCATCTGCCTGTAAGCTTCTAAATGCTGGAAATAAAGCAACGTTCTTTAAAACAAAACAAAACACAAATACAAATCCTGCCACGAGGAAGGGGGCAAGGCCTCGGGCCCCTGCAGACTTCCCAGGGTTGGGGAGATGGTCCCTCAGCCCACCGTGTGGCTGTGAATGATGGACTTGACATCTGAACTCATCAGTTTTCTCATCTGTAAAATGGGAATAACCCCATCCTCCCTTCCAGGGGCCACAGTCAGGGCATGAGTAGCCACAGCCACACCACCTCACGGCATCTGCTCCCGAGACAGAGGAACAGAGGGGCACAGGGGACAAGGGCTGGGAGAAAGGACACTGGGGGGGCTCTCTGGGTCTCTAGGAGAACCCACCAGGGATGGCTGATGGGACAGGCCCCACAAATGGAGGAAGAACGGGGCTGAGGGAGCCATCTGACCACAGAACATGCTCAGTGACCTTTCTCAAAACTGCATCAATGACCCCAAATAATATTTAGCAAGGTGAGAGCAAACCCATTAAGTGCTTAAGCAAAACACGAGGCCAGGTGTGGTGGCTCACGCCTGTAATCCCAACACTTTGGGAAGCTGAGGCGAGCAGATCACTTGAGGCCAGGAGTTTGAGACCAGCCTGGCCAACATGGCAAAATGCCATCTCTACTAAAAATACAAAAATTATCTGGGCATGGTGGCGGGTGCCTGTAACCCCAGCTACTCAGGGGGCTGAGGCAGGAGAATTGCTTGAACCTGGGAGGCGGAGGTTGCAGTAAGCTGAGATCATGCCATTGCACTCCAGCCTGGGTGACAGAGCAAGACTCCGTCTCAAAAAAAAAAAAAAAAAGTGACACCACCAGCCACGTTCCTGTTCCCGCCTTCCTCACTCCTGAGACAGGTGTGACCATGAGGCTTCCTGTGCATATCGTGGGTTTGTAAATGAACCCCACTGGGCTGTACCAAGTGCCCTTCAAGAGGTCCACTTCTCCTACCACCTTCACAGCCGCTCCATCAACTGGCTGCTTGTGACATTTGAAATCTTACACACAGAATCCAGTTTTCTCCAGGCAGGACCTGGCGCAGCTTTGTTCCCAGAGAGTCCATTCTCACAAAAGGAGAGACGGGAACTGGGAGGTTCCCTCAAGGAAGCAGCTGTGTGTTGGGGCCGATGGAGAGGTCGACTGGTCCCCTGGGAAGGTCGGCATAACACTGGTGCCCTGCGACCTCTTGGCGAGCTCTCCCTGTGCCAGGCCCCGGGCAGCATGGCAGAGGGTGGTCTTGGGCTGGAACATACCATGTGTGTAAAATAGCTCTGGGAACTGTCAGGGGCCATACAAAGCTCACTATTTTTCAACTCAAAAACACTGCTTTAGCTTTTTAATACGTCACTGAGGTACACTGAAGCATACCCAAGACTCTCAAAAACAGCCTAATACAGTTTGAGTGCTTCAAAAAATACCAGCCAATTTGCACACAGATCACACTCAGGAAAGTGAACACATGGCGGCTGCTTGCCAAATTCAACTCCACAGAGTTGACTCTGTGACTCCACAGAGCAGAACCTGCAGGGAAGCAGGCCAACCTCCAACCACCGAACTTGGGCCAAAACTCACAGCAGGAGAGGCAATGCCGTCCCATCCCAAGCATGTGGGCGCACACCCGGGAGAAGAACGAGCGGGCCACGACACTGTTCTCGCCAGCTATGCCTGTGGGCAGCAAGCAGCACACCTCCAGGGGCCACGTAGACAACCTGTGACACAGTGAACCCCACTCCACGCCAAACCACCCAACAGGAAACAGTGGTGAGCACAGCCATGGACCACAGAGAGTAACGCAAGTGGGCAAAACACATGAGAAGCCACCAAGCAGACCCGTATGAGAGCAATACTGTGTGTGCCCAGCACCAACACCAAATTAAGAGGAATCAAAAACCCTGCTGAGTGAGAGAACGTGGGAAAGGGCCTGGGATGGGCCCACTGTTGGCGAGGAGGGGCCCACGCCTCAACAATGAGGCGGACCCTCCAACGTGCCTCACACTTCAAGGCAGCTCTTCCAGGCCAGCCGGGGCCTTGGAGTGAGGGGCCACTGGCAGGAGGGAGCAAGACACTGGTCCACGGCACAGCCAGCTCAGAGCCAGGCGGATGAGACGGGGGCCAAGCCAGGGGCCGGCTACTCACGAGTGCACACGAGGACAGCCAGGATTCACTAGGACAGGATCTGCCCAATCCCAGGCACTTCCCACTGGTCCATCTGACACACCTGGGGGCCCAAGAGGTGATGGCATCACATAAAAGCAAAAGAAACTTGAAACCACCAATCCAGGCAAATTCGGACTCTCCCACAAATGGTCCATCCTTGGGGAGCATCTCCCCCACATCCTCAACCTCCAGCTACGTGTCTGCGGGTGGGCAGGAAGGAGGGGAGGCAGCATGGGCACCAGTGACCAGGGCAGCCCTTTCCAAAAGAAGGCCCTGAACACAGTCAAGAGGAAGAGGAAGAAACACTGGGGCCTGGCGGGCAGGTCCTGGGGCCTCATGAGGGTGGTTTGGGCTCAGAAGACACACGATCAGGAACCAGGCGTCACCCCCAGAGGCTGCTGGAGTGCGTCCCACAGAGGCATGAGCAGCACCTGGCATGGGGACAAGGAGCTTACAGCAAGTGGGAGGTGCTCTGGTGCTCTACACTAAGCTGCCTGGTGCCCCACAGCTCCACGGGGCAGGAGCACCCGGGAGGCTCCTACCACCACAGCCAGATAGCCCATTGAGGATGCACACCCCCAGTCCAGCACCCAGAGGTGAATGAAGGATTCCAGGACAGCAAGGGAGACACATGACCACCCTAGGGTGGACCATGGGAACAGCTGTGGGTACAGAAAGGCTCCCTGGAGCCATCATCCGTGGAGAGCACCAACTACGTCTTCTGAGTTGTGGGCAGGCCAGGAGGGGAGGGAGGTGTCCCAGGTGAGGGCCAGGCCTGTGGTGACTGTGCCTCTCAGTGGGCAGGGCTGCCAGAACCCAGCAGTGAGCTCACCTTAGTCAATTCTGCCAGCGGGCACCCCCACCACCAGGGAAATCCTGCAACTAGCCGCATCAGGAGCAGACGTTTATAACTAAAAGATCAAATATCCCCAACCACAAAAGTCCCAGTAATCCACACACGGGACTTCCCAAAATCCCATCTCTGAGAGAAGACAACTGAAGAAGCCGAGGAGGAAGAGACGGTGTTTAAATGAGAGAGAGGGCCCAATGACAACGGACACCAGACACCTGCCACTTGTCATGTTGCAGATGCCAGGAGGAGGAGTGGGAACACAGGGTGGCAGCATGGGTTAGTGTTCTGCAAAGAAACCCAATGACCTTCCTGTTTTTGCTTCTGAGACAACTTAGGGAAGGAGTTTTGGGCCATCAATGCGGAATCCAAAAGCCCCTGTCTTGGGAAACCACGGGGCCACCTGGCCGGGTGTGCCAATGCCCAGCAGAGCTTCGGTTATTAACAGGGCAGGCCAGCGCTCCAGGCAGGCAGCTCGGCACTTCCAGTGGCTGCACACCCACCACACACAGGCACAGGACTGGGAGGCACTGCTCGGCTCCCTGGGCCCTGCCAGAGTGGCTCCCTATCACTTGCTTATTTTATAAAGTGGCACTTTACAGCTGGTTTAATGTGGTAAAACAGGAACCTGGCTTAAAAAGAAAAGGGAACCCGCACTGTGCCAGGCTGGCACCCAGCGCAGGGACATCCCTGTAAGCATCCGTGGTCTGGAGAGTGTCCAGTGGCACCGCCCGCCCAGCAGTCAGGGCCGCGGGTATCTTTATGGCATCTGGGAGGGAGCACCCCCACCCTGGGGTGATAAGTGGGATGAAAAGAAGGTGACAGTTTTTCTGTCTTATTTTTGGAAAAGGCATCTGGCAAAGCTGGAGAACAGCAAGGGAGTGAAGCAGACCCATACGAGCGAGGGAGCCCCAGCAAGTGGGGGGCACGTCTGGCCAGGCTCTGAGGAGCTGAGCTGCCCGTACCGGGAATCCCAGGCAGGATGTGGGCTCTTGGAGGTGATGGAACAGACAGAACAGGCTATTGCAGGACACACGTCCCTCCTCACCCGGCCCCACCACATGTTCATCTAGTAACAGTTCACCAAGTGAGCTGATGTGGCCCCAGACACCCAGAGCTCAGGGTACATGCGGAGCCACGGCTGCTGAGCACTCAGGGGCTGTGAGGAGATGTCTGAGCAGTGGCGGGAAGGGACGGGACCTGTTACTCTGGCCACCTGGCGCCAGCGGGAGTGGAGAATGGGCTGTTCCCAAGCACCCGCCTAGGGCTCAGAAACACCACCCTTCCTTGGGTCCTGCCGAGCTTCCCTCCTCAGGGAGCCTTCCCTGCTGCAGGCTGGATGAGGGCCCACGGGACTGTCACTCATCACTCCCGTTCAGAATGCACCTGGCTAACTGGAGTCACACGTGGGGGCCTGGCTGCTGCCTGGCCAAGGTTAAGGACACACACTCTGGCCAGACGCTAGGTCTGACCCCACTCCTATCCATGTGGACACCCCGCTCACTCACATCCCCCCACCTGATCCAAGGGGCTCACTGAAGCACTGACTCCTCGGCATCCAGGGAGGCCTCGCCTGGTGGCTGCAGCGTGCAGAGGATCTGTGGGCTGTCACTGCGGATGCAGGGGTCAACTGTGCTGGCACCCCTGCCAAGCATGCATCACTTCATTTTGGCCTCCTCAGCCACTTGTGCCAACAGGCCAGGGACGGCACAGAGAGGCTGGAGGGGTGAGGCTGAGGAGGAGGGGAGGTGGGCAAAGGGCATCTGTCAGCCATCTACCCAAGGGTGTGCTCACTGACGCACAGAGGCCACTCCTGCTCTGTTTTTCCAAAGCAATCTGTGACTCTCGGGATTACCCACATCTCAAGGCACATCCTGATTGAAATCCATGACGCGTGGCTTGCTTTGCTAAATTTCCCCTACATTTTCTACAGAGCTCAGCATTCTTCAACTCCCATCTGAAATTGCCATGTACATCTGATCCCTGTCACGTTCACCTCTGCCTGGGAGGAAGGGGAAGTGGCTACAGGCTCCAGAACCTGCAGCCTGGGTCCGGTCATCAGAGCAGTGATGCTCTCTGTCATTGGTCAGCAGAGGTCAGGCCCACCTGTCAGGCCTCAGAAGAGCCTGGCACCGCCCACAGGGTGGATCAACGGGTTAATAAGTCACAGCAGAAAACCTGAGGCTCGACTTTAAATAAACAGAACTCTCCCAGCTGCATCCCTGCCAAGGCCCAAGAGTGACACTGGCACATGAGCTATATCTCCCCCCACCAACACACCCCATGGGCTGTCATGAGAAACACTGCATATACCAGAACCCGTTTACTCTGGGACACTCTCCACGGAGCCCTGCCACCACCTGTCCAGTGGACAGGGCCTGAGGGACACAAAGCCCCCACAGCCCTGAGCACCCGAGGAGCCACCTGGCCTGGGGATGTGTGATGCCTGCGCACAGGAGGCTCTCAGCCCACAGCTCCAGCAGAGGAAAAAACTCTTGCCTTGTGGAGACAACCCAGGTTTTGACTATTCTGGGCTGCCAGGGCTGTGGGAGCAGCAGGTCAAGGTTCAGGACATCTCACCCTCCTGCCATCATGGCCAAACCTCAGGCGACTGAGAACGATGGGCAACTTCTGTGTGCCAGAGGGCAGTGACATACCAGGACATCAGGGGAACACAAGCCACTGTCCCGTAGCCCCCACTCCTCTCCCATCCTCTCCTCCCCTCCCCTCTCCTCTGTGGTGTGCTTTCTTCTGCATCTGCCACAGCTCACCCAACAGCAAATGCAATCCCAACTAGTTAGGCTCTTGTTAGGACTGAAGACAGCTTTTGCTATTCTTCTCTACTCAATTCTTCATCCTAAGGATGCTGTGGCCAGTCACACCCTCCCACGGGCAAGGGCACCCGGCAGTAAGCCCCAGCTACTGCCATTACTCATCCCACTTCCCAGGCAGGCAGGAAGGCAGGTGTGCAGAGCACTGGGCAGGGCCATAGTACCTGTGCCACGCACACACATGCTCTTCACCTCATCCAGAGTTTCCTAGGTTTTGGTGCTTCAACAGCCCTCAGTAACGCAGGCTCCTTACTATGAGATAGCCTGGGAGAGAGCTGGGGTTTCTGTGATGGGAAAGGGCTAAGCTGGGAAAGGAAACAGTGTGTGACTGGCGCCCTGCAAGCCGCCTAAGGCACCAGGCACACACAGGGGAGGGGAGAAGAGGACGGGAGAGGAGTGTGGGCCACGGGATGCGGCTTGTGTTCCCCTGATGTCCTGGGACACAGCTCCCTGAACCCCAAAACACCCCACGGACAGGAAAGCAAAGTAAGGAGAGGTGAATGTGAGTTGCAGGAGGGGCTGCAGGCACTGACCTGACCTCCCACCCACAGGATGACCCCACACAGCAGAGGGAGAAACTGAGGCCCAGAGGGTGGCACCACTGTACAGTCAGCTACCCCCGCCCTGTGTCCTGCTCTGTACTACACACACCACCCAGCACACATGTGGCCAATACCAGTGAGGCAAAGGTGGCAGCCTGGGCCCCCCATGCTGGCCCTCAGCCATCCCTGGGACAACAGTCTAGACACCCAGAAGCTCTGCGCCTAGGCCCACTGACCCAGCCTCCCTCCAAGCCCTGGGTGCCCATGTGTGCCCAGGCTGCTGCCCCTGGCACTCAGGCCACGCCACACGCAGCAGCTGGGTCTGCAGCCTGGCTTGGAACCAGCCCCCCACAGTCAACATGGAGACAGCCCTGCTGGCACCGCCCCAGGCCTGGGCCCTGTCTCCCGCACCCTCCAGCGACCTGCCTGGGCCACCCTCAAGGAGCGCCTGCTCCTAAGCCACCTCCCACAGTGGAGGGACACCCGTGCTGCTTCAGAGCAGACTGTGGCAAGTTACCCTCTCCCCCAGGGAGAAAGGGATCCAAAGCTCCTGTGCCTCTGGGGTGCAGCATCAGCCCAGACTTCTGCTCGGCTGGGTGCCATGGCTCACGCCTGTAAGCCCAGCACATTGGGAGGCCAAGGCAGGAAGTTCGTTTGAGGTCAGGGGTTTGAGACCAGGCTGAGCAACACAGGGAGACTCTGTCTCCATATAAATAAAAAATTAGCCAGGTGTGGTGCCACGCACTTGTAGTCCCAGCTATTTGGGAGGCTGAGGTAGGAGGATCACTTGAGCCCGGGAGCCAAGGCTGCAGTGAGCTATGATCACACCACTGTACCCCAGCCTGGATGACAGAGCAAGACCTCATCAGAAAAAACAAAAGCAGACTTCCATTCAACAGCATGTGAACCTCACCTTGCACACCTAGGAGTTCGTTACCCTCCTCAGCTCAGAGATTAGAGGGAACTCTCCCCACAGAGATGCTATGATCAGAGGGCCAGGGACCCTGTCTCATTGATCCTACGCTCTAGGCCAGACATCGCCTCAGAATCCTTCTCAACACGGCTCCACTTCCTATCTACAAGGAGCTGGCCTAC
Organism: Pan paniscus; assembly: GCF_029289425.2. Lineage (NCBI taxonomy): Eukaryota > Metazoa > Chordata > Mammalia > Primates > Hominidae > Pan > Pan paniscus. Next base: position 23,369,145 of record NC_073269.2, read on the forward strand.
AAGATGGAAGCGATTCCTACATTATGGGGTCATGTGGCTCCAGGCACATGGCCCTCGACCAGTGGGAGCCTGTGCACAGGTAAGAGAGCCAGGGCAGCCTGGAGATGAGCTGGACACAGGCTGCCAGCACTGGCTGTCCCCTCCCACTTGCCAAATCCAGTGTGAGCTGAGCACATTTCACTGGAACAAGCAGGCGTCTGAGAGCATCCAACTCCAAAAATAGTGCCACCAGGAGAGGAAGGAACACGCTCTTCTAGCTGCACCCGCTCCCTGCCCTCAGATACCTCCCTGCACAGTCTGTGCCTGGCCTGTGGCAGTTCAAGGGTCACACCCAACTCTGAAAAGGGAGAGATAACATCCCCAGATAAGAAGAGTGAAAACAGGCCAAGTCTGCTGCCAGAGCCTGGCCACAGACCCACAGCCCCTTGGCAGAGAACTGCTCAGGAAGTCCTCCTCTGGGTCTTTCAAGCCACTGGTATCTAACAAAGAATCTAATCTGCACACGGCACTTGCCCCGAGCTAAGAAAGTTCTGGAAGGGTCTCCTAGGTCTCCCCAGCCCAAGGTGAGCTTGCTCCTGTGGAGGGAGATGCCTGCCTGCCCATGTCCACCACCACTGCACACCAAGCCAGTCTGAAGCCACCATGATCTGGCTGTTCCTGGTTTATGGTGCACCTCCCCACTGCGAAGAAGTGGGCCATGTGAGCGCAGGGGCTTCATCCCTCCTGCTTCTTACTGGAGAAACACTCCTGGAGGCAGCCGAACCCTCACTGGGTGCAATCCCTCTGTGTAGGAGATTGCACTGTGTAGGTTGTGCCCCGCCGAACAACCACGCAGCTGAGGCTCAGCTCAGAGACTGCATTCAGAGCCAACTAGAATCAGACACAGGTTCTGCGGGCCCCACTACCCATCTGGAGGCAGACGCCTGACCCCCAGCTCCATCCCCAGAGATGAGGATGCAGCAGGCTGGGGCTGACTCCATGCGGCAGCTGCTCCCAACTCCACAAGGGACACACAAGCCAGCCCTTCCCATCCAGGCTGCGCATGACTGTGTTTTGTTTCAAAGGTCACATACAGGTCACAAATAAAGAGGCCAGTTCCCACTGGAAGCTATGTCAGGATTGATGCAGTCCCTGAGAAAAACTCCCGGAAAACCCAGGGACTCCCATGCGGGCTGAGAAACATTTTGAGTTTGCATGAGATCAAAATAGGAGTCACAGCTGAGTGTGGTGGCTCACGCCTATAGCACTTTGGGAGGCCAAGGCGGGAGGATCACTTGAGGCCAGGAGTTAACAGACTGCAGTGAGCTATGATCACACCACTCCACTCCAGCCTGGACAGCACAGCAAGACCCTCTCTCTAAAAAATAAAAACAAAAATAGAATGATAAAATAAAATACAATACAGGAGTCAGCAGCCAGGAGGGTAGCCTGTCCCAGAGTGAATGCCCTCAGGTTCAAGGTTTGACATCATCTGCACTAACTGTGTGATCTCAAGTTAGCCATTATCTTCTAGATGTCCCATTAGTGAAATAAAGGGGCCAGAACAAAAGGACCCTCCAAAGTCTCAACTGGCCCTGGCCAACAGCAAGGCTTCACAGGGCTGCCTGGCACTGCACAGGGGCCTGGGAGCCCAAGGCCTGAGCCTGGCCCCACGACAGTGGTTCCATTAACACACCAACTCTTCCTGCCACACACCCAGCTGGACACCCTAGACCAGCGGCCAGCAAGCTTCTTTTATGAAGGGCCAAAGAGTTGGTATTTCAGGCTTTGTGAGCTAGACAGTTGCAGCCTTGGCTGCCGTCACAGGGCAAGAGCAGCCATAAATTACAGGTAAGCAAGTGGGCAGCTGTGTCCCTATAAAACTTTATTTACAAAGACAGGTGGCAGGCCAGACCTGGCCCTTTGGCCACAGTTTACCAACATGCTATAGTCTCTAGGGTTGCTGCTGAAAAAGATCACACCACAGCCCACTCTGTCCGTGTCCTAACAAGGCAGCAAGCCTTGTTGTGGGGATAAGCAACTATAGCAGTGACCCTGGGCAGAGCCTATAGGCCTCAGTTTCCTTGAGGACACAAAAAGAGACCCTGTGAGTCACCTCTACCACTAATTCCATGGGGAAATGGAGCAAACATGAGGTGGACGCAGCCCAGGTTCCCCTCAAGATCTCGGGAATAATATTTCAGAGTAGCCGTGAGCAGGAGGCACCCACCAGGGCCCTTCCCCACAGCAGCCAGGTTGGAGGTCCTGTGAACCAGGCGCCCTGATGCAATCCAGCAGGCATCCTTATCACAGTGCCCCACTGAGACCCTAAGGTCACTCCCTCCAGGTGTAGGGGCTACAAGATCCACAGCAGGAAGCTCATTGTACCCCGGAAAGTCACTGTTTTCAGAAAGGAAAAAGGAACTTCCCAACCCAGCTTACCCTCCTCAGGCCTGTGGGAGGAGACAAGGCCACCCCAAGCCCTTTGGGTTCCTGGTGGGGAGTCACCCTTCCGAAAGAAGGGCAATGTGATGGGGTGGCCGCCCCAACCCGGCCCCTTGGCCCACAGGCCCCCACTAATCAGCCTACCCTGGATAGAGGGGTCCAACCTAAGGTCTCCAGGGTGAACACAGATGGAGACACAGGCCAATGCACGCGCGCGCGCGCGCGCACACACACACACACACACACACACACACACACACACTCCCCTCCCCAACTGGAGGCCTGGGGCTCCTCCTGGAAGTAGGTGGATTCCACCTGCCCACAGGATCCTAAGAAAACTCTGCTCCTCCTCTTCCCTCCCACGCACCTTCAGCAAATGCCTCAGGGCTAGGCCAAGGGCAGCAGCTGGACCCCCCGCCCAGCCAGTGCCCCCCAGTGGGCTGTCCCTGACCTGCAGGACCTCCAGGCCACTTCTCAACTGGAAGAGACATTTTCCACAAAAGCTTAATCCAAAAAGGGCTAAAAATAGAGATTCTGCACCCATCTGAGCTCTTTGCCGGAGAAGGGCCCTGAAGCCTCAGTACCTGCAGGGCTCAGAAGTCCTGCCACTGAGAGGCTCAACCACCCTGGCCAACCTCACCCAAGGCCCTTCCTAACCCTCACTACTTACAGAAACCCATGTCCCAGCTGGGCACGATGGCTCACGCCTGTAATCCCAGCACTTTGGGAGGCCAAGGTGGGTGGATCACTTGAGGCCAGGAGTTCGAGGCCAGCCTGGCCAGCATGGTGAAACCCCGTCTCTACTAAAAACACAAAAAACTTAGCTGGGCATTGTGGCTCAAGCCTGTAATCCCAGCTAATTTGGAGGCTGAGGCACGAGAATTGCTTGAACCTTGGAGGTGGAGGTTGCAGTGAGCCAAGAATCACACCACTGCACACTCCAGCCTGGGTGACAGAGTGAGACTCGGTCTCAAAACAAAAAGAGAAACCTGCATCCCAACACAGGCCGGGCAACCGCACACTGGCTATGCAGAAGCAGGGCACATAGCCACTGTCATCTCCACTTAGCCCCAGCTTCCCTCACTGCAGAGCCACACTGGGCTCTCCCTGTCCCTTTCTCTCACCTGAGCCCAGGTGATCCTGCTCAAGACCTTCCTCTGTCACCTGTGACCAGGTGACTCCTGGGTCCATCCAGGGGCATCAGAGGCCCTGCAGGCCCTAGCTCTCACAGGACAGTCACACACATGAGGGCATTTAAATGGCTCCAAGACCACCCCACACCCATTAAGATGGCTACCATCAAAAAATAACCAGTTCGGGCAAGGACGTGGCGAAACCACAACCCTTGTGCACGGTTGGTGGGAATGTAAAATGCTGCAGCCGCTGTGGAAAACAATCTGGCAAACCCTCAAAAAATTAAACACAGAATGACCACATGAGGCCGGGAGCAGTGTCTCACGCCTCTAATCCCAGCACTTTGGGAGGCCGAGGTGGACAGATAACCTGAGGTCAGGAGTTCAAGACCAGCATGGCCAACATGGTGAAACCCCATCTCTACTAAAAATATAAAAATTAGCTACGCATGGGCCGGGTGCGGTGGCTCATGCCTGTAATCCCAGCACTTTGGGAGGCTGAGGTGGGCAGATCACAAGGTCAGGAGATGGAGACCATCCTGGCTAACACAGTGAAACCCTGTCTCTACTAAAAACACAAAAAATTAGCCGAGCGTGGTAGCGGGCGCCTGTAGTCCCAGCTACGCAAGAGGCTGAGGCAGGAGAATGGCATGAACCTGGGAGGCAGAGGTTGCAGTGAGCTGAGATCACACCACTGCACTCCAGACTGGGCGACAGAGCGAGACTCCATCTCAAAAACAAAACAAAACAAAACAAAACAAAACAAAAATAACCGGAATTCAGTTATTCCACAAACTTGACCAGAACTCGAAGCCCTATCCCTTCACAAACACATCTGCTGGCCTGGCTGCCTCAGTCAGGAGCCGTGTCTCCACTTGGTCAGGAGGGTCCAGCCCTGGAGGATATAATTAGCATCAGACTCCGGGGCCCACTGCCAGGTCAGATGGAGGCGGGAGGTCTCTAGGACGCTTTTATCTGGGAGAATAGTCTCCCTGCGGATGGTTTATTTGGACACCAGCTTTTTTCATTAAAAAGCAAAGTGACAGCCGGGCACGGTGGCTCGCACCTGTTAATCCCAGCACTTTGGGAGGCCAAGGCAGGCAGATCACGAGGTCAAGAGATCGAGACCATCCTGGCTAACACGGTGAAACCCCGTCCCTACTAAAAATACAAAAAAATTAGCCGGGTGTGGTGACGGGCGCCTGTAGTCCCAGCTACTCAGAAGGCTGAGGCAGGAGAATGGCGCGAACCTGGGAGGCAGAGTTTGCAGTGAGCTGAGATCACACCACTGCACTCCAGCCTGGGCAACAGAGCGAGACTCCATCTCAAAAAAAAAAAAAAAAAAAAGCAAAGTGACAAAATAACCACATGTCATGGCCATCTCTGTCATTCACTGCACCTGCAGGTCACAGGCCATTTGGATGCATTGTTCTACATTTCCCTTTGGACTCTGTGGCTGACTACACAGGTGAGATTGAAGACAACCCTGTCCATGAGATTCAGAGACCAAGGAGAAAGTGTGACAACTGAATTCATCAAGGCAGAAAGCACAACGGGGAGCAAGACCCTAAAACAAAGGACACAGAAGAGGCCAAACCCAAAATGTGCAGTATCAATCACAAGTCTGTGCCCTGCCAGGTGCCTTAAACAAGGCTGATGCCCCCTGAGAAGCAGACCTCTGAAAACTAGGGTCTCTTCCCTGGGCAGCTGCTTCGAGCCCAGGGCTACGTGGAGCAGAGAGGCAATCTTGTTTGTCAGGCTGGCGGGTTCCTCCCTCAAGGTCTCCCAGTCGGGATGTCACAATCCGGGTGTGATGTCAAAACTGCTTCAAAGGTGATGAACTATGGCCTTGGCCGTGAGTCAACAGAGGGGTGGGTTTCCGAGTGAGCGCTGCCTGCTGTTTACACACAATCACAGCCACGGCAACCAGCTGAAAGCACAGTCAAGGGTCACGATGCCGAGTGCAGAGCTCAGTCCCTCACACACACTCTTGCCTGCCTCCTGCAGAGACTGCCAGCTCGGGCCCACAGACTCAAGCTGGCTTGTCCTCTTCTAGCACCTTCTGGGAGAACCCACCCAGAACCACCAAATGCTCACCTTGAAACACACAGGCAAACCATACCCTGGTGCACCAGTGGGCCACTCCTGATGCCTCCTGGCAGCCCACTTGTTCCGCCCCAGCCCATCCAGCGGCCACAGTCCTTCAGAGGTGGCAGAGCCCAGGCCATGACACTCAGATTCTGGGTTCTCAGCTACTTCCCAGCTGGGAGATCCTGCCTGGTGATTCAGCCTCCTCCAGAGTCTCCACCCATATCCTCACCTAAGAAATGGGAACTGCTCCCACCACGGGGAAGATGGGATGAAATGCAGTACTGTGGGTGGCACAGCCAGCACTGGCGGGGTGGGGTACCCTCCACAGGTGTAGGTGCCCATCACCTTTCCACTTTCTTGGGGGAGGGGGTCCAGCATAGCCAGCAACCGGAGGAATCTGCTCAGTCACTCACGTCACCAAGGTTCGAGCCTCTTGGGGACGTGGAAAGTTGCATTTAAGTGAGGCTCAGGGCCCCAGTGTGACTCCCCTTCAGGTCAAGACCCCTGCAACCTCAAAAGATAGTTTGGCTTGAGCACTCAAGAGGCAGTATGGGCCAGTGAGGACAGCCGAGCGCCCTTGGACAGGTGATGCCGCCTCTCAGAGCCTCATCTGTCCCTGTTGTGAAGGGGGACCATAAACTTGCTCTCCCGGCAAGTGGTCAAGATGATGTGCACCCATGGGAAGGGATGGGGGTCTAGCCCAGGGCCAACAGGGGCAGCACTAGCACTAGGTCTCTAAAGAAGGCCTTCTCTGAAAAGCAGGCAGGGCTGGCAAGAAGCTGCCCTGCTCAGAACCAAGGGGGGTGCCCACCGGGAAGGGAAGATAAGTCGGGCCTCTGGGGCCCTGCTGTGGGAATGGATCACAGGCTGAAGTAAGGCTCCTCCTGCCACCGGTGCCAAGGGTGACATCCACACAGCCCACCCACTTAGCAGCAGACAGTAGCCCCCAGCACAGCTCCAGGGCCACCCAGAAGAGCCGAGTACTGGCCACAGGCCTGAGGCACAGCACCCCTCTACCTCCACTCCCTTCACACCCTTCCCTGGGACAGCACACCGGCCATGCCTGGGACCCTTCCCCCAGCAGACTGCAGCTCCGTGTCACCTGCTGGAAGCACTCACTGACTGCCCCACCTATACCCCTCACCATCATTAACGTTGACCGCCAGTGAGTTACTCTTGCTAATTTCTGTGCCATCCTTCCTGTTCATGAATTCTGTCTCCTGCCACTAGAATGTCAGCTCGTGACATGAGGGGCCCATCTCAATCATTGGTGGGTATCCCGCCCCTGAGCCATGGGCACTGACCAGAGGCTCAATCATACCAGGTTAGATGAGTGATCTGGAGTCTCCCACTGGCTCTGTACGAACCTCCAGGCAGGGACCAGCCCCCCAGGAGCCAGCTCTGGGTCCATTCACTAAGGGCTCAGAGCACAAGAGGGGTCAGGTTATTCTCCTCCCAAGAGGAAGAGAATCTGGAACTCAGAAAGGGTCAGGCACCAGGATCCTCACAGCCCTGAGAGAAGGATCTGGAACTTGAGGGAGCAGGTCAAGCACTGCTGACCCCAGTTCTGAGAAGGATTCGGAGATGGGAGGGGTCAGGCACTCACCCATGGCCTCAGGAGGCAGGTGGAGCTGAGATTCAAATGGAGAGAGGCTCTAATCCCCAGGCCTCCTGAAGCACTTCCTGGGCCCTCATTTTTTTCTGAACAACGGTGTGCTCCTCTCCACCAAGGAGCTTGTGATCCAAAAGAGGTCACTCAGCAACAGAGCCCATGCAAACCCCTAATGATGAACTACAACCCAAGTGCCCCTGGGAGGGTCACTTCCTCAGACTGACCAGAGGCTACTTTTCCAAGCAGGTGAGTGACACTGTCCTGGAAGGAGGGGGTGTGTCCATGCTTCCACTCTCCCCTCTCCCAGAAATCACTTATCAGAGCAAACCGGGAGATCCACAAGAACAGCCACCTCACAACCCATGAAGGTTTCGTTTTGTTTTTTGACACAGGGTCTCCCTCTGTCACCCAGGCTGGAGTGCAGTGGTGCGATCTCGGTTCACTGCAACCTCCATCTCCCAGATTCTCCTGCCTCAGCCTCCCAAGTAGCTGGGATTACAGGCACGCACCACCACGCCTGGCTAATTTTTTTGTATTTTTAGTAGAGACAGGTTTTCACCATATTGTCCAGGCTGGTCTCAAACTCCTGACCTCAAGGGATCCTCCCACCTCAGCCTCCCAAAGTGCTGGGATTACAGGTGTGAGCCACCACGCCCGGCCATCCCATGCAGGTTTTTATATTCAAAGAAAAACAGACACGTAGTTCATGCCTGTAAGCCCAGCACTTTGGGAGGCCGACACAGGAGGATCCCTTAAGCCCAGGAGTTCAAGACCAGCTTAGACAAAATGGGGAAACCCCATCTCTACAAAAAAAAAATTTTTTTAATTAAAAGAAAAAGAAAAAAACTGGGCCAGGCACAATGGCTCATGCCTGTAGTCCCGGCACTCTGGGCAGCTGAGGTGGGAAGATCACTTAAGCCCAGGAGTTCAAGGCCGCAGTGAGCTATGATCACACCACTGTACTCCAGCCTGGGTGACAGAGTGTCAAAAAAAAAACAGAAGAAGAAGAAAAGAAAAGAGAAAAACTAGGCCAGGCACGAAGGCTCACTCCTATAATCCCAGCACTTTGGGAGGCCAAGGGAGGAGGATCACCTGAGGTCAGGAGTTCGAGACCAGCCTGACCAACATGGTAAAACCCCGTCTCCACTAAAAGTACAAAATTTGTAGGGCATGGTGGCACATGCCTGTAATCCCAGCTATTTGGGAGGCTGAGGTTGCAGTGAGCCGAGATAACACCATTACACTCCAGCCTAGCAACAAGAGTGAAACTCTGTCTCAAAAAACAACAACAGCAACAACAAAAACTAGGCCAGGCACGATGGCTCACTCTTGTAATTACAGCACTTTGGGAGGCTGAGGCAGGGAAATCACTTGAGCCCCGGAGTTTGAAACCAGCCTTGGCAACATAGTGAGACCCCGTCTCTACAAAAAAATTTAAAACTTAGCCAGGTGCAGTGGTGCACATCTGTGGCCCCAGCTACTCAGGAGACTGAAGCAGGAGGGTGGTAGTTCGAGGCTGCAGTGAGCTATGATCATGCCATTGCTCTCCAGCCTGGGCAATGGAGCAAAACCCTGTCTCTTAAAAAAAAAAAAAAAAAAAAAGGGCCCAGCGTGGCGACTCAGGCTTATAATCCCAGCACTTTGGGAGGCTGAGGCAGGTGGATCACTTGAGGGGTCAGGAGTTTGAGACCATCCTGACCACATGGTAAAACCCCATCTCTACCAAAAATACAAAAATTAGCCAGGCATGGTGATGCGTGCCTGTAATCCCAGCTACTTGGTAGGCTGAGGCAGGAGAATCGCTTGAACCCGGGAGGCGGAGGTTGCAGTGAGCTGAGATCACGCCAGCGCAATCCAGCTTGGGCGACAGGGCAAGACCCTGTCTCAAAAAAAAAAAGGAAAGAAAAACTGCACAAAGTCCAAGGTAGAGTGAGAAGGCCAGCAGCTATGTGTATTGCTGCGCCTTTACCTTCCACCACGCTGCTCCAGCTGGCTACCAGGTCAACACCAGAGCCCTCTGGGGAGAGAAAACAGGAGGGCTTCTACCTGGGCTGTTCCCAGAGCTAGGATTACCTGCTCCTGGGAGCCACAGAGAAAGTTCCACAGCAAGTTCCCTTCTAGCCCCTGCCACACCTGAATTTGTAAAAGCCTCTTCGCAATTAAAAACTAAAAATAGGCCGGGCACGGTTGGTCACGCCTGTAATCCCAGCACTTTGGGAGGCCGAGGTGGGCAGATCACAAAGTCAGGAGATCGAAACCATCCTGGCTAACACGGAGATCGCACCACTGCACTCCAGCCTGGACAACAGAGCAAGACTCCGTCTCAAAAAAAAAAAAAATTAAAAATAAAAGCCCTCTCCACAAGTTGCAATTGGCAAACTATATAACCACAGCATCGAGGAATACAAAACTCTGGCTTCTGGTTGATAGAGTTGTCCACATGAGAGTTTGTCCATAACCAGTATATTTCTCTGGTTACACAATCAAGTTCTTCAAGCCACCTTCCTCAAGCTCACTACCCAAAACCACAGAGAGCACGGAGCTGCCGTGCCTTAGAAAAGTCCATCCACTATACTGCCCCATGGGCAAGATTAAATTCGAAAGTAGCCAAGCTGGCTGGGAGCAGTGGCTCATGCCTGTAGTCCCAGCACTTTTAGAGGCTGAGAAGGACGGATCACTGGAGGTCAGGAGTTCAAGACCAGCCTGGCCAACATGGCAAAACCCTGTCTCTACTAAAAATACAAAAATTAGCCGGGTGTGGTGGTACGTGCCTGTAGTCCCAGCTACTCGGGAGGCTGAGGCAGGAGAATCGCTTGAACCCGGGAGGCAGAAGCTGCAGTGAGCCGGGATCGCGCCACCGCAATGAAGCCTGGGCAGCAGAGTGAAACTCCATCTCAAAAAAAAAAAAAAGAAAGAAAGAAAGTGGCCAAGCCACTTAAATTACCAGACAGCTTTTTGAGAAAAATCCAAGTTTGAATCACCCCAAAATATAATCCAGCCAACCAAGTTGCTCTGGATGGCTTGGAAAAGTTCTTCTAGGAAGCCCCTCCTGGCTGGTCAACACGCTGCCCTACACAGCTGGGCTCCGAGCCAGAGGAGTTTAACAGTCCACAGTTACCTTCACCCTAACATGAGGAAGATCCAGCTTAGAGAGGGGATGTAACCAATACCCTAAAGTAAAAATAGCAGTGTGACAGCATGAAGTGGACACACAGGCGGACCTTCTGGACTGAAAAGCAAGCGAGGGCAGCATCAGAGAGAAGGCGGAGCTCCTGGTTCCTAAAGCACAGAAGACAGTGGTGACCAGGTACCAAGTCCATCGTAGTTATATGACTCACGAGCTCTCCCCCAGCTGTTTCTAGGAAAGCCTGCCTTCCTGCAGGACAAGTCAGAATCGCTCAGGGAAAAAGACCCAGGGCCAGAATTCTACCAGGAAGAAAGGCTCTGGCTGGTCATGGGCCAGCAGCTGCTGTCGCTGCCACCGTCTCCTCCTCACCTGCAGGGGCGCCTTAGCCTCATCTTGGGGAGTCTTTTTGACAAGGTGCGAACTTGCTCTTCCAAAAAAAAATGAAATCCTCATTCCATGAAGGGGAAAACTGAGACACCGGGACAGGGAGGAAATTGCCCAAAGACATGGGAAGAAGCACGGAAGGGGTGGGCACCGGGAGAGTGGTGGAAACGAAACAGGGGGAAGCAATTCTCGGCTTAGCTAATGGAGCTGAACAAGTTCGGGGCAGGAAGAAAGCCACATTCCTTCCTAGTTAGTCTCCCTCCTCCCCCGCCCGCGGCACCCCCCCACCCCCACCATCAACAGTATACACAAACACACACACACGCAGGGAGCAGGGCTCTCTGAGCCCGAGACTAGACCCACCCCCACTCCCTTTAGGGCAATGAAGCCCCCAATTTCCAGAAAAGGAGTTACAAGGTTCCTAAACCACTTCCCCTCGGGACCTGACCACTGGTCATCTGCAACTTCTGACCCAGCACAGACGGGGGGAGGGGGGGCCATGACACAAACAGAAATGAAAAAGGCAGGTTTCTGACCACGGCCCCAGATGCGCCCCAAAGTCAGGCCCAAGAGAACATACACAGCAACCTCCCCTCCCCACCACCAGCCAGGTGGCAGAACCGAAACGCCTCAAACTTCCCCCAGATGGGCCCAAATCGGCCTCTGAGAAGTTCCAGAGTCAGCGGCCAGATGTGGTAGCCAGAGCTTCCTCCTGGGTGGCAGGGATCCCCTACATGTGCCCTGAGGAAAACATCACAGCCGCCCCCAACACTTCCACTCTCCAAGGAACCTCTCTCCGGAGAGAGAGGGTCACCTGGGGGTAAGGGGAGCAGAAAGCTGGGACAAGCTGTCAGTTTCTGCCCAAACTCCCCGTCCCAAGAATCAAAGTGGCCCAACCTGAGTGGCTTCATCGGAACGCGTCAAAGCCAGCCCCCAGCTGCAAAGCCTCCCACCCAGACAGAACAGACCCCCACAAGTGCCCCGCTGACCACCCCCTGCCGGGCACCCAGACGATCGCTGCTTCCCAGGAGGACAGACACAGTCACCCCCACCAACGGCGCTGCCCCGGCCCCAGATGGAAAAGCCCCCAGCTTCCCCCTATCACAGTGCCGGGACCGTGCGGCCCACCGCCTCCTCGCCCCGCCGCCAGGTGCGCAAACTGGACCCTGCCCAGGTGCCCAGCAGGCCAGAAAGGCCCCGGACGCCGCCAGGTGCCGACACCGACGCCCCCCGGGCCCGGCGCGCGAGTCTGGGCCCCTCAGCAGCCCCGGGCCACCCGCCTGTATTGCCTCCTAGTGCTGAGAAGGAACGCGGTTCTCAGCGCTCCAGGCCGGACTGGCGCCCACTCCGCGCCCCGCCGGCCCAGGGACCCGCGAGCAGCACCGCAGACCTAGCGTCTCCGAGCCCGGACGCCTCAGTGAGGGGAGCGCGAGGCCGGCCCGCGTCCGGACGTTCCCCACTGGCGCGCCGGGCGCCATGCCACTCACCTGTCTGGCGCGGTAGCTCTCGAAGGCCCTCAGGGCACTGTCCGTGAGCTTCACGTGGAACACCGACACCTTGCTGCCGTCGCTAACCCGCCCGCACGACAGCCCGTAGCTCCTATCCTCCTTCAGCGCCGCCATCTTGCGACCATCTCTCCCCCGCGCCCCCTTCCCGGCTCCAGCGCCGCCGCGCCGGCCACGCCCCGCCCCGCCGCCCGCTGACGCGCTGCATTATTCATGAGACGCGGCTGGCCACGCCCCCCGAGTCCGGCCAAACCAACAGTCGCCGCCACACCGCCAGGCAGCGCACTACATTATTCAGGAGACGCGCCTGGCCACGCCCCATGAGGGCCCCACAAGGCCCACAGTCAACGCCCCAAGTTGTTGCATATTCATAAGGCACTTATGGCCCCGCCTCTTCAGGCCCTAGGGGTGGCCACTTCCGTGAACGAACTCCGCCTCAACACGCGCACCCCTCCAGGCCCCGCCTCCATAGTATTATACATAACCCTGACTCAGCCAGCCAGGCGCGTCAAAGCCCCGCCCCTACAGCCGCTGACGTGATGCATTATTTATGAGATCTCTACAGTCTTCCGTCTTTGGCTTCTGTGGAAAGCCGCAGAGAGGGCGTGGAGGGGCGGAGCCGGCGCGAAACACGTGGGTGGGTAGGCCCCGCCGCGGGCCGGGAGGGTGGGCGTGGCTATGTAAACGACGCGCGCGCGTTGGACGCTGGGTTGGACACATAAGGCATCCCTTAGAGGGAGTGGATGGGACTTCCACCCAGGGAAGGTGCTGGACCGGTAGGTGGAAGAGGAGCTGGTAAACTTTTTCTTATGAGATGAGTACTTTTAATAGGATAAAATCCTACATCCCCACAGTCCCTGAGCGATGGTGCAGTCCAGCTTCATTTTCCTATTTTAATTTTTTTTTGAGGGGTCTTGCTGTGTTGCCCAGGCTGGAGTGCAATGGCGCCATCATGGCTCACTGCACCCTCGACCTCCTGAACTCAAACTGATCCTCCTTGTCTGGGCCTGCTGAAATGCTAGGATTACAGGAGTGAGCCACCAAGCCCAGACATCCATTTTCTTTTCTTTTCTTTTCTTTTCTTTTTTTTTCTTTTTTTTTTTTTTTGAGACGGAGTCTCGCTCATCAGCCCAGACTGGAGAACAGTGGCGCTATCTCGGCTCAATGCAACCATCGTCTCCCGAATTCAAGCGATTCTCCCGTCTCAGCCTCTCGAGTAGCTGGGATTACAGGCGCCCGCCATCATGCCCAGCTAATTTTTGTATTTTAGTAGAGATGGGGTTTCACCATGTTGACCAGGCTGGTCTTGAACTCCTGACCTCAGGTGATCCGCGCGCCTCGCCCTCCCAAAGTGCTAGGATTACAGGCGTGAGCCACCTCCCCCAGTTTTTGTTTGTTTGTTTGTTTTTAGACGGAGTTTCGATTTCCTTGCCCAGGCTGGAGTGCAGTGGTGTGATCTCGGCTCACTGCAACCACCGCCTCCTGGATTCAAGCAATTCTCCTGCCTCAGCCTCCCGAGTAGTAGCTGGGACTGCAGGCGCCCATCACAACGCCCGGCTAATTTTTTGTATTTTTAGTAGAGACGGGATTTCACCATGTTAGTCAGGCTGGTCTGGAACTCCTGACCTCAAGTGATGCACCCACCTCGGCCTCCCAAAGTGCTGGGATTACAAGCATGAGCCACTGTGCCCCGCCAGCCTTCCATTTTCTAAAAAGCAACTTCATTGAGTCACATTTTACATATAAAATATATTCCCAATGCTGTGTAGCTGTCACCACTATCTAATTTCCGAGATTTTTTTTTCTTTTTCTTTGAGACAGAGTTTCACTCTTGTTGCCCAACCTGGAGTGCAACGGTGCCATCTCAGCTCGTTGCAACCTCCGCCTCCCAGGTTCAAGCGATTCTCCTGCCTCAGTCTCCCGAGTAGGTGGGATTACAGGTGCCCACCACCACGCCCAGCTAATTTTTGTATTTTCAGTAGAGACGGGGTTTCGCCATATTGATCAGGTCTCTAACTCCCAACCTCAGGTGATCCGCCTGCCTAGGGCTACCAAAGTGCTGGGACTACAGGCGTGAGCCACTGCGCCTGGCCAAGGGAGGAGCTTGGCTTGGAGGGCCAACCAGCTCGCTCTGTGATCTTGTGAAAGGCACCTCCTGCTTCTGAGCCTCTGTGGATTCACTTCGGAAACAGGAAACAGCAATAAGAGCAGTACTCAGGACCTAGCAAGGTGTCTCACACCTAAAATCCCAGCATTTTGGGATGCCATGACGGGAGGATCGCTTGCACCCAAGGGCTTGAGACCAGCCTGGGTAACAGGGCTAAGCCCCCTCTCTACAAAAAAATTTAAAAAATTAAAAAAATTAGCCGGGCATGGTGGAGCACCCCTGTGGTCCCAGCTACTCCGGAGGCTGACATGGGAGGCTCTCTCGAGCCCATGGGAGGTTGAGGCTGTAGTGAACTATGTTCGCACCACTATATTCCAGCACTCCAGCCTGAGTGACAGAGTAAGACCCTGTCTCCAAAAAAAAAAAAAAAAGAAAAAAAAAGCCAGGCCCCCAGTGGCTCACGCCTGTAATCCCAGCACTTTTGAAGGCCGAGGGGGCTGGATCATGAGGTCAGGAGTTCGAGACCACCACGACCAACATGGTGAAACCCCGTCTCTGCTAAAAACACTAAAATTAGCCAGGCATGGTGGCACACGCCTGTAATCCCAGCTACTCAGAAGGCTGAGGCAGGAGAATAGCTTGGACCCGGGAAGCAGAGCTTGCAGTGAGCCGAGATCGTGCCACTGCACTCCAGCCTGGGTGACAGAGCAAGACTCGGTCCCAAAAAAAAAAAAAAGTATTTCTCCACGTCTACTTTACATTTGATTCCCCAGTGGATCTCAATGAGACCCCAGAAAAAATAAGGCAGAACTTATCAGACGTTGGCATGCTCTGCAGAAGTTTCTTTTTTTTTTTTTTTTGAGACGGAGTCTCACTCTGTCGCCCAGGCTGGAGTGCAGTGGCACAATCTCGGGTTCACTGCAGCCTCTGCCTCCTGGGTCCAAGCGATTCTCCTGCCTCAGCCTCCCGAGTAGCTCGGGTTACAGGCACGTGCCACCACGCCTGGCTAATTTTTTGTATATTTAGTAGACGGGGTTTCACCGTGTTAGCCAGGATGGTCTCGATCTCCTGACCTCATGATCCGATGATCCGCCTGCCTCAGCCTCCCAAAGTGCTGGCATTACAGGCGTGAGCCACCATGCCTGGCCTTTTTTTTTTTTTTTTTTGGAGACAAGTTCTCACTCTGTCACCCAGGCTGGAGTGCAGTGGCATGATCTCGGCTCACTGCAGCCTCCAACTCCTGGGCTCAACCCATCCTCCCACCTCAGCCTCCCAAGTAGCTGAAATTACAGGCATGCTCCACCATACTGGGCCAATCTTTTGTATTTTTTGAAGAGATGGGATTTTTCCATGTTGCCCAGGCTGGTCTCTAACTCCTGGGTTCAAAAGATCCTGTCGCCTAGCCTCCCAAAGTGCTAGGAAGTGCTAGGATTATAGGCCATAAGCCACTGCACCTGGCCGTCTGCAGACATTTTTGTTTCTTTGTTTTGAGACGGAGTTTTGCTCTTGTTGCCCAGGCTGGAGTGCAGTGGCACGATCTCGGCTCACTGCAACCTCTGCCTCCTGGTTCAAGTGATTCTCCTGCCTCAGCCTCCTGAGTAGCTGGGATTACAGGCACACGCCACCACACCCAGCTAATTTTGTATTTTTAGTAGAGACGGGATTTCACCATCTAGGTCTCGAACTCCTGACCTCAAGTGATCCACCCGCCTCGGCCTCCCAAAGTGGTGGGATTACAGGCGTGAGCCACCGTGTCCGGCTTTGTCTGCAGAAATTTTTAAGAACTAGGTTACCCATGGCCAGGCATGGTGGCTCACGCCTGTAATCTCAGCACTTTGGGAGGCCGAGGCGGGCAGATCACGAGGTCAGGAGATCGAAACCATCCTGGCTAACACAGTGAAACCCCGTCTGTACTAAAAATACAAAAAAATTAGCCGGGCGTTGTGGCAGGTGCCTGTAGGCCCAGCTACTCGGGAGGCTGAGGCAGGAGAATGGCGTGAACCTGGGAGGTGGAGTTTGCAGTGAGCCGAGATCGCGCCACTGCATTCCAGCCTGGGTGACACAGCGAGACTCCCATCTCAAAAAAAAAAAAAAAAAAGAACTAGGTCACCCACAATATTGCAAGTGAGTTGATCACCCTGGGGTGCCCCCCAGACACATAGTCCACCTGGTGAGCTTTCTGATGGAAGCAGTGACCCCACCCTGCCCCTTACCCCGTGTATGGTCTTGGACACGTCTTGCCATCTCTGTTCCTCAGTTTGCTCATCCAGAAAACAGGGAGTGTAACAGCATCTACCTGATTCTTCTGTGACAATGACATGAGACAAGGACATGTGTAGCTCGCCCTGTTCAAGTGTTCCAGAAATGTGAGCTCGCGTACACATACAAAATTCCTTCCCCAGTGCTCACTTCCAATTCACAGCCCATGGCAAGTCGGGTAAGGCCCTCCTGAGTCACTGCTCAAGGCCAGGTACATGGAAGGTGTTAGTAAATGCTTTGGTATGAAAGAAAAAGCCATCCCCGTCATTCTCCAAAGGTACCACACATGGTCCAGCTGGCATACCTTGCACAGCTATGCCATCCACAAGGGATACCCTTCACCACCCATTAAAGGCATCCCATTGCCTTCAACACAACTGCAGCGTCACACGTGCTGGATGCTCCAGCTCACCACCCACAACCAGCTCAGACCTTTGAGGATGAAGTGGCCGAGTGAATAACCACATTCAATTTCACACTCCTAGTCTGGCCATTCGGGGCCTCTCTCCTCCCCGTCCCCGGACCATGTCATAACTTGCATGTTCTAGGCAGCTCCGGGGCTATTTCTTTTTTCTTTTTTTGAGATGGAGTCTTGCTCTGTCACCCAGGTTGGAGTGCAGTGGCGCGATCTCAGCTCACTGCAAGCTCCATCTCCTGGGTTCACGCCATTCTCCTGCCTCAGCTTCCCATGTAGCTAGGACTACAGGCGTGTGCCACCATGCCCGGCTAATTTTTTTGTATTTTTAGTAGAGACACCATGTTGGCCAGAATGGTCTCAATCTCCTGACCTCGTGATCTGCCCGCCTTGGCCTCCCAAAGTGCTGGGATTACAGGCTTGAGCCACCGCGCCTGGCCAGCGGGGCTATTTCAACTCCAGACATTGGCATCGGCAGTTTGCTTGGCCAGGAAGGACATTTCCTTCCTTTAATAAAGCTTTTTTAAAAGTTTATCAAACAAGCAGCCAGGAGTAGTGGCTCATACCTATAATCCCAGCACTTAGGGAGGCCGAGTTGGGGGAATGACTTGAAGTCAGGAGTTCAAGACCAGCCTGGTCAGCATGGTGAATCCCTGTCTCTAATAAAAATACAAAAATTAGCCGGGTGTGGTGGCACGTGCCTGCAGTCCCAGCTACTCCGGAGGCTGAGGTAGGAGAATTACTTGAACCCAGAAGGCAGAGGTTGCAGTGAGCCGAGATCGCCCCACTGCACTGCAGCCTGGGCGACAGAGTGAGGCTCCGTCTCAAAAAAAAAAAAAAAAGTGTATCAAACAAGTGAGTGAAATATTAACTATCAGTCTCACATTTAGCCAGGTCTAGGCTGCAATTCAAGACTAAAATATTGGCTGAGAGCAGTGGCACGTGCCTGTAGCCCCTGCTACTTGGGAGGCTGCAGTGGGAGAATCACTTGAGTGCAGTGGGGTGGGTCAACGCTGCAGAGAGCTGCGATGGTGCCACTGTACTCCAGCCTGGGTGACACAGCAAGACCGTGTCTCTAAGAAAAAAACAAGACTAAAATATCTTAGGAGCTCCTGGATTGAAGAAATTCTGTATCTTAAGATTTGTATGCTGGCCAGGTGTGGTGGCTCACGCCTGTAATCACAGCACTTTGGAAGGCCGAGGCAGGCGGATTACGAGGCCAGGAGTTCGAGACCAGCCTGGCCAACAAGGTGAAACCCCACCTCTACCAAAAATACAAAAAAATTGGCTGGACATAGTGGCACTCACCTGTAATCCCAGCTACTTTGGAGGCTGAGGCAGGAGAATTGCTGAACCCAGGAGGCAGAGGTTGCAGTGAGCCGAGATCAGGCCACTGCATTCCAGCCTGGGCAACAGAGCAATACTCCGTCTCGGGGGGAAAAAAAGGATTTGTGTGCTACATGAACAGGAAACAAGTTGACTTTGCATTACGAAAAGTCAAGAGGTTCTATATATATATTTTTTGGCGATGAGTTTCACTCTTGTTGCCCAGGCTGGACTGCGATGGCGCGACTTTAGGTCACTGCAACCTCCGCCTCCTGGGTTCAAGCCTATTCTTCTGCTTCAGCCTCCTGAGCAGCTGGGATTACAGGCTTATGCCACCATACCCGGCTGATTTTTGCATTTTTAGTAGAGATGGGGTTTCACCATGTTGGCCAGGCTGTTCTCGAACTCCTGACCTCAGGTGATCCACCCACCTTGGCCTCCCAAAGTGCCGGGATTACAGGCTTGCTATAGGGATTCTGAGGCACAAGAATCCCTTGCACCCGGGAGGTGGAGTTTGCAGTGAGCTGAGATGGTGCCACTGCACTCCGACCTGGGTAGCAGAGAGAGAGAAAGAGAAAGTTAATCACCAATGTGGTGAAACTCCGTCTCTACTAAAAATACAAAATTAGCTGGGCGTGGTGGCACGCGCCTGTAATCCCAGCTACTCAGGAGGATGAGGCAGGTGAATCCCTTAAATTCTGGAGGCGGAGGTTGCAGTGAGCCAAGATGCACCACTGCACTCCTGCCTGGATGACAGAGCAAGACTCCGTCTCAAAAAAAAAAAGGCCAGGCGAGGTGGCTCATGACTGTAATCCCAGCACTTTGGGAGGCCGAGGCGGGTGGATCATGAGGTCAGGAGTTCAAGATCAGCCTGGCCAACATGGTGAAACCCCGTCTCTACTAAAAATACAAAAATTATCTGTGCATGGTGGCGTGTGCCTGTAATCTCAGCTACTCGGGAGACTGAGGCAGGAGAATCGCTTGAACCGTGATCCGGGAGGCAGAGGTAGCAGTGAACAAGATCATGCCACTGCACTCCAGCCTGGGTTACAGAGCAAGACTCTGTCTCAAAAAAAAAAAATTAGTCAAGCTTGGTTGCGTGCCCCTGTAATCCCAGCTACTTGAGAGGCTGAGGTGGGAGAACTGCTTGAACCCTGGAGGCGGAGGCTGCAGTAAGCCAAGATTGGGCCACTGCACTCCAGCCTGGGTGACAGAGCAAGACCCCATCTCAAAAATAAATAAATAATAAAAAAAATTAGCCAGGTGTGGTGGCGTGCACCTGTAATCCCAGCTACTTGGTAAGCTGAGGCAGGAGAATCGCTTGAACCCGGGAGGCAGAGGTCAGAGGTTGCAGTGAGCTGAGATCATGCCACTGCACTCCAGCCTGGGTGACAGAGCTGGCATGCAAAAAAAAAAAAAAAATTAGCTGGGTGTGGTGGCACATGCCTGTAATCCCAGCTACTTGGGAGGTTCAGGCAGGAGAACTGCCTGAACCTGGGGCTAACCACTGGAAAGAGGGCACAGCCTCAAGCCACACTCAGCCTCAAGTCATCCAGGTGACCCAGAGAACAAGGGCCTGGAAGAAGCGGGTGAGTGGGTGAGGTGGGGGTGTAGATTGGAGTCCCAGGCCTTTGGGAGGCCCTCCAACCTCCCTTCTGCACCAACTTCTCCTGGGTGGCTGTGGCAGGCAGCTTTCCCTCCTGGGCTGTAAGGGGATAGATGCAGGTGAGGTGACTGTAGTGGTCTATTTTCAAGGATGCCCTTATTCTTGGGGGCAAGATGGAACAGCAGGAAGAAAGGGTGCGGGTGCTGGGCTGACAGAGGCCCCGATGCTGGCTCCGCCCATCCTGGCTGCACTGGTGAGCGGCATCATAGGAGAAGCTCCCAGAGTCCAGAGTTGGGAGAGCCAGATGGGATCAGGGAACCTCCCAGCATCAACCCTGGCCCTTCCTCATGGCCCCTGAAGCCCTGCAGGGTATGGCTCTGCAGGCTACCCAGCCTCATGCATCTGGAATGCACCAGGCTAGACCTGGCCCCAGGGTCTTTGTACTGGGTGTGCTGTTGCCCAGACCTGGGGCTGTCGGCTTCCTGCATGGGTAGACCCTTACCATCGCTGACATATCAGCACACACATCCCCTGGGAGAGGTCTTCCTGGGCCTCCAGCTGTGCCTTCTCACAGGCTGCATCCAGACATTCACATCCTCTCCCCTGGACCCCATCTGTCTCTTGTTTTGAGATGAAGTCTCCCTGTGTTGCCCAGGCTGCAGTGTAGTCCCATGATCTCGGTTCACTGCAACCTCTGCCTCCCGAGTAGCTGGGATTACAGGCATGTGCCACTACACCCAGCTAATTTTTGTATTTTAAGTAGAGATGGGGTTTCACTATGTTGGGCAGGCTGGTCTGGAACTCCTGAGCTCAAGTGATCCACCCACCTCGGCCTCCCAAAGTGCTGGGATTACAGGTGGGAACCACTGTGCCTGGCGCACTTTTTT
Source organism: Pan paniscus (assembly GCF_029289425.2). Taxonomy (NCBI): domain Eukaryota; kingdom Metazoa; phylum Chordata; class Mammalia; order Primates; family Hominidae; genus Pan; species Pan paniscus. The sequence continues at coordinate 23,390,021 of NC_073269.2, forward strand.
TTTAAACATAGATGGAATCTCACTATGTTGACCAGGCTGGGCTCAAGCGACCCTCCCACCCTGGCTTCCAAAGAGCTGAAATTACAGGCCATGACACTACACCCCACCTCTTTATTAAAAAAAAAAAAAAAGGCCGGGCGCGGTGGCTCACGCCTGTAATCCTAGCACTTTGGGAGGCCAAGGCGGGTGGATCACGAGGTCAGGAGATCCAGACCATCCTGGCTAACACGGTGAAACCCCGTCTCTACTAAAAATACAAAAAATTAGCCAGGCATGGTGGCAGGCGCCTGTAGTCTCAGCTACTCGGGAGGCTGAGGCAGGAGAATGGCATGAACCCGGGAGGCGGAGCTTGCAGTGAGCCAAGATCACGCCACTGCACTCCAGCCGGGGCCACAGAGCAAGACTCTGTCTCAAAAAAAAAAAAAAAAAAAAAAAGAGCCGGGCACGGTGACTCACACCTGTAATCCCAGCACTTTGGGAGGCCTAGGCAGGCAGATCACAAGGTCAAGAGATCAAGACCATCCTGACCAACATGGTGAAACCCTGTCTCTACTAAAAATACAAAAATTAGCTGCGCGTGGTGGCGTGCGCCTGTAGTCCCCACTACTCGGGAGGCTGAGACAGAAGAATTGCTTGAACCCGGGAAGTGGAGGTTGCAGTAAGCAGAGATCGTGCCACTGTACTTCAGCCTGGTGACAGAGTGAGACTCCGTCTCAAAAATAAATAAATAAATAAATAAATAATAAAAAGAGAGACCTCACTCTGGTGAGGTCTTCCAGCCTAGGCTGGAGCGCAGTGGTGCAATCATAGCTCACTAAAGCCTCAAATTCCTGTGCTCAAGTCATCCTCCTACCATCTGTCTCTTTTGAATTCAGCACATCCACTAGGTAAAGCAATGATGCCACAGAACGCATGCAGCAGCCTCAAGATAGGGCCCACTGGGGTCCTGGATTTCAGGTGAGGAAACAGTGAACGCTGGGGTAACGAGTGGAGCTGGGCAGTAACACCCCCAGAGTCCAGCTGAGTTAGACCTCTCAACCCACTTGCCCCTGCTACATCACCCCACTTCTCTATGCCTCAGTTTCTCCTCTGTAAAGCGAGTGTGTTGTGCCCAGAGAGGAGACCCCCAGCTCCAGCTGGCTCAACCACATCCACCATGCTGTGTGACTCCAGATGCATCACAGGCTGTCTCTGGCCCAGCCCCAGACAGTGGGAGAAGAAAGCTCAGGAGTCCGTGGAAACTGCAGGGTGGGACGCTTTATTTCACTGTGGCAGGGAGGGAACCTGGACAGGGGGCGGCAGGCGGGGCGGGGGGCTGGCACTCAGGCGGGGACTAGGCAGGGGAAGGGCTGCCCCCAGGCCTGTTGAGGAGAAACTGAGGCCAGCCCTGGCGGAGACCTAGCCCAGCGGGGTAAGGAGGGTGGGGGAAAACTGGGTCTGAAGGAATGAGGGCCCCCTCCCTCTGGGCTTTCCTCCTAGAGGGCCTCAGTCCCTCCTGCTGGCTGGGCTGCACGACCCCCAATCCTTGCTCCCCTAACCCGGAGGAGGGGGCCAGACCAGGGAGGGCAGTGGACAGGGAGCCTGGGGGAGTTGGGGAGCGCAGGGCAGGGTCCATGGTGTGCAGAGGGGGTGGCAGCCACCTAGGTGGTCAGTTCCTGGCAGCGATGACCACAGAGAGTGCCACACCCCCCAAGGCAACAGCAGTCGCCCCAAACAGCCACTTCCATGGGATGGACTGTGGATAAAAAGGAGGGGAGAGAAGGGTGGAGGGAGGTCAAGACTGGCCTCTGGGGCCTCAGCTGCCAGCACAGCCCAAACAGACCTCCCAACAAATCATTGCCTGACTATGTATTTCCCACTTCCTGGCAAACTACTCATGCAGCAAAACCCAAATCAAATGGCCCCTCCTCCAGGACACCACCCCTCGTGCCCTGGAAGAGGCTCCATAGTCCACCCCCAGCCCTCCAGCTTGAGTTCCACCTTCGACTCCACTCATGATCACACAGGGCTGGGCTCTCTCCACGTCCCCTGCATCGCCCAGGACGGCCCAGTCTCCGAGGACATCCATGTATGCAAAATAAAATCCCTCTGCTAGGCGTGCCCTGCACACAGCCCCTGCCCATTCTGTGCCCCAGCTCACCCAGGCACCCTTGCCAGGGCACTTAGCAGGCAGCCGGCTGGGGTTGCCCAGCATTTTCCGGTACAAGGCGGTCTCCGTGCTCCGCTGCGCCGCATGCTTCTTCACCAGCTTTGAGAGCTCTGCGTGGATCGTCTGCAGAAGGCAGGGGAAGCTGAGAACACGCAGCGGCCAACCTGTCATCACTGGCGCTCTGCCTTACTGGGACCCTAGGCTGTTTGGGTGGTGGGACCATTGGGACATAGGGGTCCCATCTGCCCCTTTCTGGGCTTAGCAAAGTCAGGGCTGCTGACCCCATCCCTCCTAGGGAGCCAATTGATGGCGCAGAGCACAAGGTAGCCAGGAGACAAAAGGTTCTGGAAGGAAGGCCAAGGACACTGGCATGGAGCAGGCTGGCAGTGCCCTCAGCTGCTGGAGGAGTGAGAGCCCAGACTGCCTGTGTGGCCGTCATGAGGGTCTTCACAAGCTGACCAGGACCCTTCAGGTACCTACTCCATGCCACTGCCCAGGTGGGAACACAACAGAGAGCCACAGCAAGAAAGACCTGGGGCAGACCACAGGAGGGACTTCCCAGCTAAGCAAGTCCCAGGGCACCCCTGTCCTGCTCACCTTGTTGGAAGGTTCCAGCTTCAGGGCTGCCCTCAGGATGGGGATGGCCTCACTGTACTCCCCCTGCTGGGCCAGCACCTGTAAGGGGAAGGGGGTGGCATCACTCTGGACCCATACCTGGGCCTCACTGTCCTTCAAGAAATCCAGCCCAGGAGGTTGCAGTGAGCCAAGATGGTGTCACTGCACTCCAGCTTGAGCAACAGAGCAAGACTCCATCTCAAAAAATAAAATAAAATAAAAACAGCCTGGTCAACATGGAGAAACCCTGTCTCTACCAAAAAATACAAAAATTAGCCAGGTGTGGTGGCATGCACCTGTAGTCCTAGCTACTCAGGAGGCTGAGGTGGGAGGATTGCTTGAACCAGGGGGCAGAAGTTGCAGTGAGCCGAGATCACACCACTGCACCCCAGTCTGGGTGACAGAGTGCAACCCTGTCTTAAAAAAAGAAAAAAAAAAAGGGTCGGGCGCAGTGGCTCATGCCTGTAATCCCAGCACTTTGGGAGGCCGAGGCGGGCGGATCACAAGGTCAGGAGATCAAGACCATCCTGGCTAAGACGGTGAAACCCTGTATCTACTAAAAATACAAAAAAAATTAGCTGGGCGAGGTGGTGGGTGCCTGATAGTCCCAGCTACTCGGGAGGCTGAGGCAGGAGAATGGCGTGAACCCGGGAGGCGGAGCTTGCAGTGAGCCGAGATCGTGCCACTGCACTCCAGCCTGGGCGACAGAGCGAGACTCCATCTCAAAAAAAAAAAAAAAAAAAAAGGCTGGGCGCGGTGGCTCACACCTGTAATCCCAGCACTTTGGGAGGCCAAGGCGGGCGGATCAAGAGGTCAGGACGTCAAGACCATCCTGGCTAACATGGTGAAACTCCATCTCTACTAAAAAATACAAAAAAATTAGCCAGGCATGGTGGCGGGTGCCTGTAGTCCCAGCTACTCAGGAGGCTGAGGCAGGAGAATGGCGTGAACCCAGGAGGCAGCACTTGCCGTGAGCCGAGATCACGCCACTGCAGTCCAGCCTGGGCGACAGAGTGAGACTCCGTCTCAAAAACAAACAAACAAACAAAAAAAACAGCCAGGCTCCTGGCTACTCATACAAGTGCCAAATGGAGCTCTGGCAACATCCCTGGGTTCCAGCCACTCCCAAACTGCTCTCCTAGCCCTCAAACTCCATCAGTGCACACTTAGCTTGGCATTGGCCCCCGCAACATGCTCCTTCTTCCTGTCTCAGCTGCAGATCTAGGCACCCACCTCGCTGCCTCCTCCCTCACCACCTCCACTGGCGAGAGGCCGAATGGATGCTTCCAGAGGTTTTTTTTTTTTTTTTTTTCTCTTTCCTTTAGAGACAGGGTCTTGATCGGTCACCCAGGCTGGAGTGCAATGGCATGATCATAGCTCACTGCAGCCTCAAACTCCTAGGCTCACACAATCCTCCAGCCTCAGCCTCCCGAGGAGCTGGGACTACAGGCGTGTACTACCATGTCCAACGAATTATTTATTTATGTATTTATTTATAAAATTAGTATTACTATTGTTATTATTATTATTATTTTGAGATGGAGTCTCACTCTCGCCCAGGCTGGAGTGCAGTGGCACGATCTTGGCTCAATGCAAGCTCTGCCTCCCGGGTTCACGCCGTTCTCCTGCCTCAGCCTCCCGAGTAACTGGGATTACAGGCACCTACCACCACCGGCTAATTTTTGTATTTTTAGTAGAGACAGGGTTTTACCATGTTGGCCAGGTTGGTCTCAAACTCCTGACCTCAAGTGATCCACCTGCCTCAGCCTCCCAAAGTGCTGGTATTACAGGCATGAGCCACCGCTCCAGGCCTACTTATTTATTTATTTTATTTTAGAGACAGGGCCATGTTCCCCAGGATGGTTTCGAACTCCTGGGCTCAACCAATCCACCTGCCTCAGTCTCCCAAAGTGCTGGGATTATAGGCGTGAGCCACCACGCCCAGCCCTTAATTATTTTTTAAATTTTTGTAGCAATGGGGTCTCACTATGCTGCCAAGACTGGTCTTGAATTCCTGGGCTCAAATGATCCTCCTACCTTGGCCTCCCGAAGTGCTGAGATTACAGGCGTGAGGCACCACACCTGGCCCTGATGTTTCCAAAGCTTTGGCCATAGTGATTCAGGACCAGGCACATGACCCAAATGAGTCAATGAGATCCAGCCTGCACTATGCTGGTGCCGATGGGAGATGGGTTGCTAAGGGGAGAAGATGGAGCTGGGCGAAGTGGCTCACGCCTATAATCCCAGCACTTTGGGAGGTAAAGGCAGGTGGATCACTTGAGGTCAGGAGTTCAAGACCAGCCTGGCCAACATGGTGAAACCCCATCTATACTAAAAATACAAAAAACAGCTGGATGTGCTCACTTGAACCCAGGAGGCAGAGGTTGCAGTAAGCCGAGATTGTGCCACTGCACTCCAGCCTGGGTGACAGAGCAAGACTCTGTCTCAAAAAAAAAAAAAAAAAAAAAAAAAAAAAAGGAGGGGGTAGAAGATGGAAATCTGGAACTTTCCAGGGGGGAGGGGGGAGCATCATGGTCACCCTGAGAGAGGAGCCGGCCCAGGAGGGAAGGTCAGAGCAGAGAAACAGCATCCCCACAATATTGTGAGTGCCTGGATCCAGCTATGCCTGAAGCCAGCTAATCCAAACTTGGCAGTTCCATGAGCCATCGATCCCTCCTTTCTGCTTGAACCTGTTTGAGTGGGTTTCTATCACCTTCAACCAGCAGGTCCAAACTTGTATGAAGCTACACAAGCAGCCACTCCTGCTGCCCCCAGGAGGATACTACCCCCAGGTTGAGAACAAAGGCTTCAAAAACAGGAACTGCATCTTCTCCCTCTTCATATTTCTCTGCAGAACTCTGCACACAGTATGTCCTTAATAAATCCCAGCTGGAGGGAGCCCCACCTCAGGCTTTTCAGAAACACAGCAGGTGAGCCAGTATCTGTGCCTCAGTTTCCTTCGTTAACTGCTAAAAGGTACTGAAAGCCCCACCTAGGGGTGAGGCTGTGAGGATGAACAGAAAAGGGGGTGAGAATGAAGGTCAAGTCTGTACAAGCCAGATTCACCCCTATGTTCTGCCAGAACTTTTTTTTCTGTTCTTGTGTTTTGTTTTTGACACAGGGTCTTGCTCTGCTGCCAAGGCTGGAGTGCAGTGGTGTGATCAAGGCTCACTGCAGCCTTGACCTTCGGGGCTCAAGCCATCCTCACCCTCCTGAGCAACTGGGACGACAGGCCCGCACCCCCACACCCAGCTAATTTTTGTATATTTTGGGTAGAGAAGGGGGTCTCCCTATGTTGCCTGGGCTCGTCGCAAATGCCTGGGCTCAAGCGATCCTCCTGCCTTGGCCTCCTGTAATCCCAAGTGCTGGGATTACAGGAATGAGCCATTGTGCCTGGCCTCTGCCAGGACTTTTACTGAGCACCTACTATGTACCTGGCCCTGTTTGCAAGGCTGGAGATTCGGCAGTGAGCAAGACAGACCAAATCTCCATCTTCGAGTAGGGTAGATGGACAAGAGGCATGTCACCTCCACGTGCTGCCTGTCAGGAACATCTCAGACAGTCGGCAATGCCTACGCAAAGGCCCTGAGGTGGAGAGAGCCTGGCTAGACAGCAGAAAGGGAGAATGCCACGTGGGATGGAGAGAAGCAGAAAGTGAGGTAGGAGAAGTGATAGCAGGAGGGGGAAGACCAGATAACTCAAGGCCCCAAGGGCTGTGACTAGGATTCCACTTTACTCTGAGTAAAACTGGGACCCATGGAGGTTCTATGTGAGGAGGTTTCAACACTGGGCCAAGCCGGGCACGGTGGCTCAGGCCTGTAATCTCAGCACATGGGGAGGCTGAGGCGGGCAGATCACTTGAGGTCAGGAGTTCAAGACCAGCCTGGCCAATATGGCTAACCACATCTCTACTAAAAATACAAAAATTAACTGGGTGTGGTGGCTCGCACCTGTAGTCCCAGCTACTTGGGAGGTTGAGGCAGGACAATCGCTTGAACCCAGGAGGAGGAAGTTGCGGTGGTGAGCTGAGATCACACCACTGCACTCCAGCCTGGGTGACAGAGTGAGACTCTGTCTCAAGAAACAAACAAACAAACAAACAAAAAACACTGGGCCAAAGGTTGGGGACCCAAGACTCAAGGATCAAATTCTGGCCTCAGCCAATGAATTGTTGTGACCAGGCCACACTCCTGCACCCGTCTGGGCCTCAGTTTCTCCACCTGCACCCCACAGAGCTCAGCTGGCTTATATACCTATGCCTTTCTCAAATGCAGGGTTGGGGACCACCCCGTATACCCCAGGCTGAGTGACCCGGCCTGGCACCCCGGTGTGGCCTACCTTGCCCTTGCGGAAGAGAGCCTTGATGTTGTCTGGCTGGTGCTCCAGCACAAGGCTGCAGGAGCGCAGGGCCGCGCGGTAGTGGTCGAGCTTCAGCTGCGAGGCCGCCAGGTTGTTCAGACACTTCACCTTCAACTGCAGGAGCTGTGCCTCCTCCTCAAACGTCATGTCCACTATTGGGAGACAGTGCCCGCCACGGCAGCCGTCACCATGCCACCAGACACCCTGGCACCCACCCCTCTGCAGAAGCTGCCTCTCTGGCCTCAGTTTCCCCAATTTTAACCCCGGACCAAGGGCCACGCTTTCCTGGGGCTCTCCTGAGGAAGCTACAAGATGGAGACTTAAGCAAGCGAAGGCCTAGCCTGTGGTGCATGTGAACTGGCCCTGTCTATGGTCACCCCATCCCCATATCCACTTGCATTCTACAACACTCCACTGGTCTGGGATATACCACGGGTCTGTAACAGGCCCTAGGTTAGGGGCAGTTGGGGATCTACCCATATTCTGGGCTATTCTAGAATATTCTGAGTCTGAGGCTCTCTGGGGCTGGAAGTTTCTGGCACGGAGTGGACACCTTTGCAGGGGAGATGGTGGAGATCTGACCCAGGCGGTCACCTTTGGCGCTGGAGGTGATAGCCTTGATGGCGAGGTCGTAGGAGTTGGCGGCCAGGACGAAGTCCGCCCGCTGGTAGTGGGCGTTGCCGCACTCCCGCTTCCGGTTGGCCAGGGCCACGCGCTCCTGCCCCGTGAGCATCTCCAGGTCAGGCCCGTCCACAGCCGTCTTCAGGGTCACCTCCAGGCACAGGGCCGCGTGCGGGGGGATGTATGGGCTCCTGCTAGTTGGGTGGGAGCAGGCAGGGGCAGCACTCAGACCTGGTGACCCCTAAACCCGCTGGGCTGGCTAGGAAGGAGTGAGCTTGGCTCAAGCCCCCGATCTGTCGCCCCTCTGCCCTCCGTCATTCCCTCCTCAGTAAAGTGCAGGGGAAGCGACTTGCCGCCTTGGAGCTGCGGGACTTGACGAACGAGTTCCCCTCCCTAAGCCTCGGTTTTCCTCCTTTTTATTAAGAGACAGGTTCTCACTCTGTTGCCCGGGCTGGAGTGCAGTGGTGCAATCTTGGCTCACTGCAGCCTCAAAAATGTGGGCTCAAGTGATCCTCCTGCCTGAGCCTCCTCAGTAGCTGGGACTACAGGTGTGCACCACACCCAGCTTTTTTTTTTTTTTTTTTTTTTTTTGAGACAGTCTTGCTCTCTTGCCCAGGCTGGAGTGCAGTGGTGCGATCTTGGCTCACTGCAAGTTCCGCCTCCCGGGTTCACGCCATTTTCCTGCCTCAACCTCCAGAGTAGCTGGGACTACAGGCACCCGCCACCACGCCTGGCTAATTTTTTGTATTTTTAGTAGAGACGGGGTTTCACCGTGCTAGCCAGGATGGCCTTGATCTCCTGACCTCATGATCCGCCCGCCTTGGCCTCCCAAAGGGCTGGGATTACAGGCGTAAGCCACCACGCCCGGCCCACACCCAGCTAATTTTTAAATTTTTTTGTATAGAGATGCGGTCTATATTGCTTAGGCTGGTCTGGAACTCCAGGTCTCAAGCAATCCTCCTACCTCAACCTCCCAAAGTGCTGGGATTTCAGGTGTGAGCCACCTCACCCAGCCTCAGTTTCTTGTCTATAAAATGGGCAAGTAGATGGGGTGAGCCGAGGGGTACACCCACTCCACCCATCCCCCTCCTGAGACCTGCAGAGACCTAAGGGTGGCTGACTCTCACCTGCCTTGGGGGCCGTAGCAGTACTTGGAGTCAGCAGTGACCATGGCCGTCTCCCCGACGTCCATGAGTGGGACACTGAGATCCAGGGCCTGGGGTGCGTGAGGATAGCCAGCGGTCAGGCAGACTCAGACCCAGCAAGGCGCGCCCCTCGCCCCTGCCCTGTCCCGCCCCAGCCCGCACCTGGATGACGTCACAGTCACCCAGAGTGAACACCAGCTCCGGCTCCTCCTGCACCCGTGTGCCATTCTCCAGCGACGTCTGCAGATGTACGGTGACCACCTGGCCCTTGACCGGGCGGCTCGAACCTGGCGGCCCTGGGACCAGCGTCTTCTTCCTCAACAGCCCGTTCCCTGCCAGGGTCCAGGGACATGCAGCCTGTCACCTGGCAGCTCAAACAGGCACCCGCTCCCCTGAGCCCCCACTCCTACCCTCAGCTCTGCCCACTAGCTGTCCAGAGGGGGCTGGCCCAACACTGGGGCACAAACCAAACTTCCAGTGGCCACTCTGCCACCAGAGTGGGGAACCCCACGTGCAGGACACTGGGCAGGATGGGACAGACTTCAGGGTGACAGTGCTGGTGCTAGAGACCAGCTCAGTGAACAATGGTTGGTCTGGTTTTTTTGTTTTTTTGTTTTTTTTTTTTAAGAAAACTGAGACTTGCCGAGTTTCCATCTATTTGAGAGGCCAATGTGGGAGAATCACAAGTTCAGGCCAGCGTCTGGGCAAAATGGCAAGAACCCAGTCTCCCCACCCTCCTCAAAAAGAAAGAAAACCAAAGCTCAGAGAGGACAAACAGCCCTCAGGCTGAAATCCTTGCCCTGAGATGTTTGGGCCTCGGTTTACCCAGCCATGAAATGAGGTGCTCATGGGACCCTTGGTTAGCAGAGCCCCTGTGACACAGTGTCCCCACCACAGCACCAAGTGGGATGAATTTAGAAGTTAAGCAAAGGACACACATGGTGGCTCATGCCTGTAATCCCAGAACTTTGGGAGGCTGAAATGAGAGGACTGTTTAAACCCAGGAGTTTGAGACCAGCCTGGGCAACATAGTGAGACCCCATCTCTACAAAAAATAAAAAATGACCAGGCATGGTGGCTCACACCTGTAACCCCAGCACTTTGGAAGGCTGAGGCAGGAGGATCACTTGAGGTTAGGAGTTTGAGACCAGCCTGGTCAACATGGTGAGACCCTGTCTCCACTAAAAATACAAAAATTAGGGGCCAGGTGTGGTGGCTCACACCTGTAATCTCAGCACTTTAGGAGGCCAAGGCAGGTGGATCACCTGAAGTCAGGAGTTCGAGACCAGCCTGGCCAATGTGGTGAAACCCTGTCTCTACTAAAAATACAAAAATCAGCCAGGCATAGAGGTGGGCACCTGTAGTCCCAGCTACTCAGGAGGCTGAGGCAGAAGAATCGCTTGAACCTGGGAGGCGGAGGTTGCAGTGAACTGAGATCGCACCACTGCATTCCAGCCTGGGTGACAGAGTCAGACTCTGTCTCAAAAAAAAAAAAAAGTAGTAAGATTTTTATCAGTAGTGGTGGTGATATTTAGTAATATTTCTGTTCCATCAGTGTCAATATGATTGGATACTATTGCTATACTATTGTTATTACAATCGATAGTGGTAATGATATCTTATTATTTGCATGGGCACCAGCATTATTTGGTATATTAGATATCAGTACTATACTAGTAGCAAGACGTCTTCCACAGAAAACTAACATTTCTCTTGTTTTCAGTTGCTGTGATGGGGTATGTTGGGGGGAACATGTGGGGGCTCATGTAGTTTTCTTCTTGTAGGATTGCTCTGAGCATTTACAATACTATCACTACTGTGAACCAACCAGAAGGCTGAACAAAATAACATTCCTCTGATCCACTTGACCCCAGAACACATTTTTTGTTTTGGAAGTTGGGGTCTCACTGTGTTGCCCAGGCTGGCATGCACTCAGGACACATTTTTCAGAGCCCAAGCATGTGTCAGACAAATGCCAAAAAAAGATGCATTGATGGGGTTAGGAGCTGCCAGCGCCTGGCGTGCTGGCTGTGTGGCTCTGGGCAGGTGACTCAGCCTCTCTGAGCCACTGTTAGCAGATCTGGGAAACGGGGACACAGCACATTGTGCATGTGTGTGAGTCAGTGGATAGAGTACATCAATGTGAAGCATCTACAGTAGTTGCCTCTGGCTGGTGATCACGGTGGTGACCATGTGACTTCCAACCCTCACAGCACAGATGGGGAAATGAGGCTCAGGGGACGAGAGGGCCAGGGCCAAGGGCACCCTGATCCACCTTTGCTCCTTACCCAGAATGTCCAGCCACTCTTCTGGGGCCGGGGCTGGGGCGGGCTCGGGCTCCATGGCAGCAAGGAACTCTCGGGCCAGGGCCCCAGGCTGCTCAGCCTCCTCCGCCGGGGGTTGTCCCATGTCCTCCAGCGGTGGCAGCTCACTCAGGTCATCCTCTTCCTCCTCTTCCTCCTCCTCTTCCTCCTCACCCTCTGCATCCTCAACCCCATCCAGTACCTCGAAGTCCTCGAGCGGTGGGACCCCGGCGGGTAGTGGGGCAGAGGGCTCAGAGAGTTCAGCACACGATGCCATGCTGCTGGGGGGACAGGAATTGGCCCTGGAAGTGGGGGGCAGAGATGTGGGTCAGAATCCTACACAGCCCCTCAAAGTCTCCGCTGTACTGATTCCCCACACTGCCGATCACTTTCTGTGTAACTCAAGGGCTCCAGGCCTCAGTTTCCTCATCTATACAGTGGGTGTAACAACAACCCCAGCTTGTTGGGAGAAATTAACCCATGCATCAAGCCCTTGGCATCAGGCTCAAATAGTGTTAGCCATTATTAGAGCTAATTATTATTTAATGTTTACAAATACTCCAGGAAGTAGGGAAGATTCCCCCCAACATTTTACAGAACAGGAAACAGGCCAGAGGGGCAAAGGCATTTGCCCAAGGTCACAGAGAAAGCCAAAGGCCAAAGGAGGATTTGAACCTGGGGCTTCAGGCCCTGTGGCTTTGCCTGATTATAAGCTAAGCGAGGGGTGCTGGGATTTTTGTGGAGAGGACAGCCTCCGAGGCCTTAGGGAAGCCATTTTTAGAGCCTCTAGGGCCACTGGGGGAAATTGAATCTTTTACCAGGGCCTCCCACCTCCAGCCTCTTCTCCAAAGGAGAGACCCTCCCCAAAAGCACCAACTGTAATCACCCAGAAACCCCAAGCGTTTTTTCCTTCCACACCCTGAATCTAACACTATCCCCCACAACCCCAACATCAGGGACCCTGGCCCAAATCCTTCCCCAGGAGACCATCCTCCTCTCATCAGGCCTAGGTCCCACCCCCTCAAAGCCGCCTCCTTTCCAGGAGTGGTCGAGGTCCCACCACATTCTACAGCCTCTTCCTTGCCCCAGACCTCCTGAACCAATAACCAACCCCTCCGTCCCCCAGGCCCCAAGCTCAGAAGAGTGTGGCACAGCCATCAAACCAGCCCGCCGCATCCCCTCCCTAACCCTCACCTGCCTGCTCCTCCCGGGCTCGGAGCCCCACTTTCAGAGACCCTCCCAGCCCCCACCCCCATAATTCCCCGCGCCCGCACAATTCGGCCTCCCGTCCCACCCCCCACCCCAACCACCACCGCCCCCAGCACGGGCCAGCTCCCCCCACAGCCGCTCCGTCTCGCCGTAAACACTCCAGTGTCCCCAGACGCCCCCCCTTTCCGATCCCATAACACCCCACGCCCTCCTGACGCCCCACAGCCCCGGCCGGGCCCTCAGTCAAGCCGCGACCCAGGCCCCCAACGACCCACGCCTGTCTGACGCCACCAGTCTGGGGCACCCGACCCCCGCACGCCTCGGGCGCCCCTAGCCCTGCACGCCTCCATCGGGACCCCCCCACTGGATCCCCTTTGCCCCCAGTGACCCCCATCCCTGGCCACCCCCGCCCGGCCGCGCCCCCTCGGGCACCCCCGACCCCCGTGCCCCCCCGGCTCGCCACCCCCGCGGCCCCTCGCCCCGCCCATCGGCCGCAGCCCCCGGCGCGCTAGCCCCCGGACCAGCCTAGGCCAGGGCAGCGGCCCGGCAGGCACAGCGCCCCCAGCACCCCAGGACACTTGCCTCTGGCTCCGGGACCCCCACTTGGGGTCCTGCGCCCCCCTCCCCGCCCCCAGCCGCGGCCGCCGCGCCTCGGGAACCAGGTTCGGCCGCTTGGCCCCGCCCCTGCCGTGCCCATTGGCCGCCGCTGCCGCGACTGCCGCACCCGTTGGCTCGTGCAGACGTCCGTCCCGGGCGTTGGCACCTCCCCCTTCCTGCTTGGCTCCGCGGGGCGTTCTTAAAGGGACCGAAGCCTCCCGGCTGCTGGGGCTGGGGCTGGGGCGGGGGCGGGGGCGGGGGACCCTGGGCTGGACCCCAACACGGGTCAGTATCGCGCAGCCTGTGCCACTCCTGCCTCTCCTCTGAGCTTCATCCTGATCATCTGCGAAATGGGGATAAACACCCCCATCTATGCACTCTCACCTTGGGGGCTGCTGGGGGCACAGTCCGCTCTAAATGTTATTTCCTTAAAGAGTTCAAGCTTGACGGGCAGGGCAGCTCTGGGGTTGCTGAATGACCCATCCTGAAGCCTTAGTTACAGAAGTGAACCTGAGGGCCTGAGGAGGAGTGACGTGCCCAAAGGCATACGGAAACCTCCCTCCCATCCCCCACACAGTTTAATGTCTAGAAGGTTGCCTGGTGCATACTGGAGGCGCTCAATTACTGCTGCGCAGGCGACTGAGCCAGCAGGGCCACTGGGAGGAGTTCCTCCTCTATGCACTGTCTGCTGGAGGGTGATAAGGTCCCCATGGCCCGGGAAGAAGGTGGCATCCTTGATTAGCTAAGTTTTTGTGGATCTTGTTTTGAAACCGGGACACTTCTCCTTCCTTCACTCAGTTTTATTTCCTTCCTAGCAGTTACTCCTTCCAGAATTATCTTGTCATTATTTTGCTTGTGGTTGGAGGGACCATCCCTCACTCTGCTTCATCCTGGCAGAGATTTTTGCCTGATTTGTACCCAGCACCTCCTTGAACCATGCCTGGCATCTATAGAAGCTCAATAAATGGGTAGGTGGATGGATGGATGGATGGATGGATGGATGGATGAGTCAGACACCAGCTTTTGGAGGTAGCTATCATGGAGGTGGTAACTGGCTTTTTGGAGATCACTTCTAAGGTTGGAGTTCCCAGGTGACCTCCTACAGGAAGCCCTCCCAGACCTCCCCAAGGCAAGACCAGGTGCCCCATTTAGCTGTCTTGGCACAATGAAGTTGATGAACGTCCACTTCATAACTAGTTTACTTGGGTTTTTTGTTTGTTTGTTTGTTTTTGTTTTTTGAGAAGAAGTTTCACTCTTGTTGCCCAAGCTGGAGTGCAATGGCACGATCTCAGCTCACCGCAACCGCTGCCTCCCAGGTTCAAGCGATTCTCCTGCCTCAGCCTTCCGAGTAGCTGGGAGTAGAGGCATGCACCACCGTGCCTGGCTAACTTTGTATTTTTAGTAGACACGGGATTTCTTCATGTTGGTCAGGCTGGTCTCAAACTCCCGACCTCACGTGATCCGCCCACCTCGATGTACCAAAGTACTAGGATTACAGGCGTGAGCCATCGTGCCTGGCCTTTTTTTTTTTCTTTCTTTCTTTCTTTTTTTTTTTTTTGAGACAGAGTCTCTCTCTGTCGCCAGGCTGGAGTGCAGTGGCGCGATCTCGGCTCACTGCAACATCCACCTCCTAAGTTCCAACGATTCTCCTGCTTCAGCCTCCTGAGTAGCTGGGACTACAGGCACCCGCCACCATGCCCAGCTAATTTGTATATTTTTAGTAGAGACAGGGTTTCACCATGTTGGCCAGGATGGTCTGGAACTCCTGACCTCATGATCTGCCTGCCTCGGCTTCCCAAACTAGTTTACTTATATCTCTGCCTTTTTTTTTTTTTGAGATAGGGTCTTACTTTGAAACCCAGGCTGGAGTGCAGTGGCACGATCTCAGATCACTGCAACCACGTCTATCTCCTGGGCTCACGCAATCCTCCTGCCTCAGCCTCCTGAGTAGCTGGGACCACAGGTGCACCATCATGTCCAGCTAATTTTTTTTTTTTTTTTGAGACAGAGTCTCGCTGTGTAGCCCAGGCTAGAGTGCAGTGGCGCAATCTCGGCTCACTGCAAGCTCCGCCTCCCAGGTTCACACCATTCTCCTGCCTCAGCCTCCCAAGTAGCTGCGACTACAGGCGCCTGCCACCATGCCCGACTAATTTTTTGTATTTTTAGTAGAGTCAGCGTTTCATCGTGTTAGCCAGGATAGTCTCGATCTCCTGACCTTGTGATCTGCCCACCTCGGCCTCCCAAAGTGCTGAAATTACAGGCGTGAGCCATCGCGCCGGGCCCAATGTTTACATTTTTTGTAGAGATGGGGTTTCCCCATGTTGCCCAGGCTGGTCTCGAACTCCTGGGCTCAAGCAATCCTCCCACTTTGGCCTCCCAAACTGTTGGGATTATAGGCGTGAGCCACTGCTTTGATTTACCTCTGCCTTGCCCTCTACACTGGCAGAGCCCCAAAGTCTGGGAAGGCTTTGTTCTTTCTCATTGTTATAGCTCTGAGGCTTGCACAGTGCCTGCCACAAAAGGTAGTGGTGGGGTCTCACGGAAATCACTGAGGAAGGAAGGGAGGTTAAAGGTGGTAGCATAGCAGAGCTATGTAAGAAATCACCTGGAGGGCTGGGTGCGGTGGCTTATGCCAGTAATCCCAGCACTTTGGGAGGCCGAGGTGGGTGGATCACCTGAGGTCAGGAAATCTAGACCAGCCTGGCCAACATGGTGAAACCCCGTCTCTACTAAAAATACAAAAATTAGCCAGGTATGGTGGTGCATGCCTGTAATCTCAGATACTGGGGTGGCTGAGGCATGAGGACTGCTTGAACCCCAGGGGTGGAAGTTGCAGTGAGCAAGACCCAGTCTCAAAAACAGAAAAAGAGAAAAAATTAACTGGGAAGGGGCATGAAATAATCCCTGGGTGACTCCAGGATCTTAGGGACTTAAACTATTCCCCATCCATCACTGAACCCCAGTTTTTAATTGTTTTTATTTTTTAACTTTTTTGTTTTTATAACCTACCTGAACCCCTATGTCTGTATCTGCACAGTGGGGTTTCTTGCTCATCCATCTGCATTTCTGTTACAGGGGCAGGAGGAATTGCACTAAACAACAATACTAATAAAAGAAACAAGCCTCGGCTGGGCACGGTGACTCACGCCTGTAATCCCAGCACTTTGGGAGGCTGAGGCAGATGGATCACCTGAGGTCAAGAGTTCGAGACCAGCCTGGCCAACATGGTGAAACCTGTCTCTGCGAAAAATACAGAAATTAGCTGGGTGTGATGGCACATGCCTGTAATCACAGCTACTCGGGAGGTTGAGGCAGGAGAATCGCTTGAACCCGGGAGGCAGATGTTGCAGCGAGCCAAGATCACGTCACCGTACTCCAGCCTGGGCAACCTAAGCCTGGGTAACGCAGTGAGAGCCTGCCTCTACAGAATATTAATTAATTAATTTGGAGACACAGTCTCCCTCTGTCTCCCACGTAGAGTGCAGTGGAGCGATCTGGGCTCACTGCAACCTCTGACTCCCAGGTTCAAGCGATTCTCCTGCCTCAGCCTCCTAAGTAGCTGGGATTACAGGCGCCTGCCATGACACATGACTAATTTTTTTTTTGAGACAGAGTCTAGTGAGGCTGGAGTGCAATGGCGTGATCTCGGCTCACTGCAACCTCTGCCTCCCAGGTTGAAGCAATTCTCCTGCTTCAGCCTTCCTAGTAGCTGGGATTACAGGCACCTGCCACCATGCCTGCCTAATTTTTTGTATTTTTAGTAGAGATGGGGGGGTTCCGCTATGTTGGCCAGGCTGGTCTTGAACTTCTGACCTTGTAATCCACCTGCCTTGGCCTCCCAAAGTGCTGGGATTACAGGCATGAGCCGTCACACCTGGCCTCTACAGAAAATTTAAAAATGTAGTCCCAGCTAAATGGGAGGCTGAGGTGGGAGGGATCCCTTGAACCCAGGAGGTCGAGGCTACAGTGAGTTATGATCAAAGCTCTGCACTGCAGCCTGAGCAAGGCAAGACGCTGTTTCTAAAATAATAGTAATAATTATTATTATAAATTAATAAGCTACTAAAATAAACTATAAAATAACACCACCAACAATAATAATAATGGCTGGCACTCACTGAACAGATATTTGCAGGCAAACATTTTACTTATATTTACTTTTCCCTTTTTTTGCGGGGGGGGACAGAATCTCGCTCTGTTGCCCAGGCCGGAGTGCAGTGGCACGATCTCGGCTCACTGCCACCTCTGCCTCCCAAGTTCAAGCAATTCTCCTGTCTCAGCCTCTGGAGTAGCTGGGACTACAGGCACCAGCCACCAAGCCTGGCTAATTTTTGCATTTCTCGTGGATACGGGGTTTCACTGTATTGGTCAGGCTGGTCTCAAACTCTTGACCTCGATCTCAAAAACAAAACAAAACAAAAAAACAAAAAAACAAGACTACTCTACTTGGAGGCCATATCATTGGCTGCATGTAGAGTTGCAATTGTGTTTCCTGGTGAACTGAACCTTTTTTTTTTTTGAGATGGAGTCTCAATCTGTCGCCTAGGCTGGAGTGCAGTGGCAAGATCTCAGATCACTGCAGCCTCTGCCCCTTGGGTTCAAGTGATTCTCCTGCCTCACCCTCCCGAGTAGCTGGGATTACAGGCACCCGCCACCACGCCTGGCTAATTTTTGTATTTTTAGTTGAGACGGGGTTTCGCCACGTTGGCCAGGGTGTTCTCAAACTCCTGATCTCAGGTGATCCACCTGCCTCAGCCTCTCAAAGTGCTGGGATTGCAGGCATGAGCCAGAGCGCCAGGCCCGATCTGAACCTTTCATTGTTAAGATGTGCCCCTCTTTACTTCTTTCATTTTTCCCTTAGAGTGCACTTTGTTAAGATTGCACACCAAGCCTGGGCATGGTGGCTCACTCCTGTAATCCCAGCACTTTGGGAGGCTGAGGCGGGCTGATCACGAGGTGAAGAGATCGAGACCATCCTGGCCAACATGGTGAAACCCCGTCTGTACTAAAAACAGAAAAATTAGCTGGGCATGGTGGCACACTCCAGTAATCCCAGCTACTCAGGAAGCTGAGGCAGGAGAATTGCTTGAACTCGGGAGGCGGAGGTTGCAGTGAGCCGAGATTGCGCCACTGCACTCTAGCCTGGAGACAGAGCTAGACTCCATCTCAAAAACAAAAAAGAAAAAAAAATTACACACCAATTCTCCTTGGTTCATGTTTTCTTTCTTTCTTTCTGACACAAGGTCTCACTGTGTGGCCCAGGCTGGAGTGCAGTGGCACAATCATGAGTCTGCAGCCTCAATCACCCACGCTCAAGCAATCCTCCCAGCTCAGCCTCTCCAGTAGCTTCAACTACAGGTGTGCACCACCATGCCCAGCTACTTTTTTTATATTTATTGTTTGTAGAGATGGAGTCTTGCTACATTGCTCAGGCTGTTCTCAAACTCCTGGGCTCAAGCAATCCTCTCACCTCGGCCTTGCAAAGTGCTGGGATTATAGGCATGAGCCATTGCGCCCGGCTCCATCTTTGTTTTTTAACTGGGGAATTCGGTCTATTGGTATTTAATGTAATTATGGACATATCTAGACATAAATCTGTCTCATTAGGTGGTTTTCCTCTTTTTTTTTTTTTTTTTTGAGATGGAGTCGCTCTGTTGCTAGGCTGGAGCAGTGATCACGCCATTGCACTTCAGTACAGGCAACAGAGTAAGACCCTATCACACACACAAAAAAGGAAATGAAATGGAAAAAAGTGGCAGAGAAAGCCTTCCAGTCCCCAAACCCGACCCCCCAAAGTCGCCATCTCTGGGCAGACTGAATGTTCGCATAACTTTCTATCCTCTCCCTTCATCATACAAAAAAACATGTTCTTATCTCAAGTCCAGTGTATACAAAACATCAGGGGCCAGCCAAGTCCCTTTTGGCCTCAATCTATAGTCCCCACCCCTTCTAAGACCCTCGTAAATGTTCCTTGGCTTCCAAAAGAGCCCCAAGGACCCACTGAAAAGTTTGATTTTGGCTTGGCACTGTGGCTCATATCTGTAATCCCAGCAATTTGGGAAGCCAAGGCGGGTGGATCACTTGAGGTCAGGAGTTCGAGACCAGCCTGGCCAATATGGCGAAACCCTGTCTTTACCAATACAAAAATTATCTGGACATAGTGGTGCATGCCTGTAATCCCAGCTACTCAAGAGGGTAGGGCAGGAGAATCACCTGAATCTGGGAGGCCGAGGTTGCAGTGAGCCAAGATTGTAATACTACACTCCAGTCTCGGTGACAGAGCAAGACCTGGTCTCAAAAAAAAAAAAAAAAAAAAGCCGGGTGCAGTGCTCATGCCTGTAATCCCAGCACTTTGGGAGGCCGAGGCGGGAGGATCACAAGGTCAGGAGATTGAGACCATCCTGGCCAACATGGTGAAACCCCTCTCTACTAAAAATACAAAAATTAGCCAGGTATAGTGGCATGTGCCTGTAATCCCAGCTCCTCGGGAGGCTGAGGCAGGAGAGTCACCTGAACCCGGGAGGCGGAGGTTGTAGTGAGCTGAGATTGTGCCACTGCACTCCCGCCTGGATGACAGAGTGAGACTCTGTCTCAAAAAACAAACAAACAAACTGTTGAACTAAATATACAAGAATTCTAGTCGGGCGCGGTGGCTCACGCCTGTAATCCCAGCACTTTGGGAGTCCGAGGCAGGTGAATCACAAGATCAGGAGTTCGAGACCAGCCTGACCAACATGGTGAAACCTGGTCTCTACTAAAAATACAAAAATTAGATGGGCGTGGTGGCACACACCTGTAATCCCAGCTACTTGGGAGGCTGAGCCAGGAGAATCGCTTGAACCCGGGAGGCAGAGGTTGCAGTGAGCCGAGATCGCACCACTGCACTCCAGCCTGGGCGACAGAGTGAGATTCCATCTCAAAAAAAAAAAAAAAAAAAAAAAGAATTCTAGCCGGGTACAGTAGCTCACACCTGTAATCCCAGCACTTTGGGAGGCCAAAGCGGGCGGATCACCTGAGGTCAGGAGTTTGAGACCAGCCTGGCCAACATGGTAAAACCCTGTTTCTAGTAAAAATACAAAAAATATCCAGATGTGGTGGTGGGTGCCTGTAATCCCAGCTTCTGGGGACGCTGAGACAGGAGAATCACTTGAACCCAGAAGGTGGAGGTTGCAGTGTGCTGAGATCACGCCACTGTACTCCAGCCTGGGCAACAGAGTGAGGCTCAGTCTCAAAAAAAAAAAAAAAAAAAAAAAACCACCACCAACAACAAAAACCAATTGTTGAACTAAATATATAAGAATTCCTGCCGGGTGTGGTGGCTCACGCCTGTAATCCCAGCACTTTGGGAGGCCGAGGCAGGTTGATCACAAGGTTAGGAGATCGAAACCATCCTGTGAATGGTGAAACCCCGTCTCTACTAAAAATACAAAAAAAAAAAAAAATTAGCTGGGTGTGGTGGCAGGCACCTGTGGTCCTTGCTACTCCAGAGGCTGAGGCGGGAGAATGCTGTGAACCTAGGAGGCAGAGCGTGCAGTGAGCCGAAATTGCGCCACTGCACTCCAGCCTGAGCGACAGAGCGAGACTCTGTCTAAAAAAAAAAAAAAGGATTCCAGTCCTCATTGACTTCTTTTTTTTTTTTTCTGAGACAGGGTATCCCTCTATTACCCAGCCTGGAGTACAGTGGTGAAATCCTAGCTTACTGCAGCCTGGAACTTCTGGGGTCAAGTAATTCTTCCACTTCAGCCTCCCAAGCACCTGGGACTACAGATGTGCACCACCACGCCCAGTTAATTTTTTAAATTTTTTTAGAAACAAGGTCTCAATGTTTCCCAGGCTGGCCTCAAACTCTTGGGCTGAATGGATCCTCCAGCCTCTGCCTCCCAGTCATTGACTTTCCCATGAATGACGGCAGCAGAACCTGGGAGCGATATTATCAACAGTTTACTGAGGGCTTACTGTGTACCAAGTCTTGTTGTAAGGATTTTGCCTACGTGATTTCATAAAGTTAAGCCACTTGCCCAGGGCCATTCAGCTAGGATTTAAAACTCAGATATGTGTAATTCCAGGGCTCTGAAACAGTCTTCATGTGCCCAAGAACTTGTGTGTTTATCTTCCAAGCTCTCAACAACCTTCAGAGATAGATGTTGTGATTACACAGACTCGCAATTAACAGAGACTCAGAGAAGTTACAAATATAATTTATAACATACACACCGTATAGAATCTCAATAGCTAACAATAATTACTTGTAAACATTAATTTTATTTTTTTTAAACCTAATGACACACTTCTGAAAAGCAAACATGTATGGAGCAATTACTATTCACCTTGTTTTGTTCATACATTTAACTTGGATTATCTCACTTTAAAAAAGGCATCCTAGTGGCCGGGAGTGGTGGCTCACGCCTGTAATCCCGCACTTTGGGAGGCTGAGGCCGGCAGATCACCTGAGGTTGGGAGTTCGAGACCAGCCTAGCCAACAAGGAGAAACCCCATCTCTACTAAAAATACAAAATTAGTAAGGTGTGGTGGCACATGCCTATAATCCCAGCTACTCGGGAGGCTGAGGCAGGAGAATCCCTTGAACTCAGGGGGCAGAGATTACGGTGAGCTGAGATCACGCCATCATACTCCAGCCTGGGCAACAAGAGCGAAACTCTGTCTCAAAAAAGAAAAAGAAAAAAAAGCATCCTAGGTAGGGCGCGGTGGCTCATGCTTGTAATCCCAGCACTTTGGGAGGTCGAGGTAGGCGGATCACCTGAGGTCGGGAGTTTGAGACCAGCCTGACCAAATGGAGAAACCCCATCTCTACTAAAAATACAAAATTAGCCGGATGTGGTGGCGCATGCCTGTAATCCCAGCTACTCGAGAGGCTGAGGGAGGAGAATCGCTTGAACCTGGGAGGCAAAGGTTCCAATGAGCCGTGATCCTGCCATTGCACTCCAGCATGGGCAACAAGAGTGAAACTCCACCTCAAAAAAAAAAAAAAAAAAAAAAAGCATCCTTGGCCGGGCGCGGTGGCTCACTCCTGTAATCCTAGCACTTTGGGAGGCCGAGGCAGGCAGATCACGATGTCAGGAGTTCGAGACTAGCCTGGGCAACATAGTGAAACCCCATCTCTACTAAAAATACAAAAAATTAGCCGGGCATGGTGGTGGGCGCCTAT
Organism: Pan paniscus; assembly: GCF_029289425.2. Taxonomy (NCBI): domain Eukaryota; kingdom Metazoa; phylum Chordata; class Mammalia; order Primates; family Hominidae; genus Pan; species Pan paniscus. The sequence continues at coordinate 23,412,185 of NC_073269.2, forward strand.
AATCCCAGCTACTGAGGAGGCTGAGGCAGGAGAATTGCTTGAACCTGGGAGGCAGGGTTGCAGTGAGCCGAGATGGCGCCATTGCACTCCCGCCCAGGCAACAACAGCGAGACTCTGTCTCAAAAAAAAGAAAAGGCATCCTCATCTCCGTATGAATTCATGGTTTGTATTTATTTTTTATTTTTTGAGACAGGGTCTTGCTCTGTTGCCTGACTGGAGTGCAGAGGTGCAATCACGGCTCACTGCAGCCTCCACCTTTGGGACTCAGGTGATCTCACCTCGGCCTCCTGAGTAGCTGGGACTACAGGCATGCGCCACCACGCCCAGCTAATGTTTTTGTTTTTGTTTTTGTTGTTGTTTTGAGACAGAGTCTCACTTTGTCACCCAGGCTGGAGTGCAACGGCACGATCTTGGCTCACTGCAACCTCAGCCACCTGGGTTCAAGCGATTCTCTTGCCTCAGCCTTCCAAGTAGTTGGGATAACAGGCATGCGCCACCTCGCCCAGCTAATTTTTGTGTTTTTAGTAGAGACAGGGTTTCATCATGTTGGCCAGGCTGGTCTCAAACTCCTGACCCCAGGTGATCTGCCCCCCTCAGCCTCCCAAAATGCTAGGATTACAGGAGTGCACCTGGCCATGTTTGTATTTTTTGTAGAGACAGACTTTTGCCATGTTGCCCAGGCTGGTCTCAAACTCCTGAGTTCAACTGATCTGCCCGCCTCGGCCTCCCAAAGTGCTTGGATTACAGGCATGAACCACTGCACCCAGCTTCATGATTTGTATTTATTTGGAGAATGGGTCTCTGTCACCCAGGCTGGAGTGCAGTGGCTTGATCACAGCTCACTGCAGCCTCAAACTCCTGGGTTTAAGTGATCCTCCCACCTCATCCTTCTGAGTAGCTGAGATTACAGGTTTGTGCCACCACGCCTGGCTTATTGTTTAGCTGTGCCTGCTGACGGGTACCTCTAGAAGCAGTGACACCCCAGCAGCAATGAGCACACACAGCACCCAGATCTTAGTTTCATTTTTTTTTTTTTGAAGACAGAGTCTCACTCTGTCCCGCAGGCCGGAGTGCAGTGGCGCAATCTCAGCTCATTGCAACCTCTGCCTCCCTGGTTCAAGCCATTCTCCTGCCTCAGCCTCCCTAGTAACTGGGATTACAGGCACACACTGCCACACCCGGCTAACTTTTTGTGTTTTAGTAGAGACAGGGTTTCACTGTGTTGCCCAGGCTGGTCACGAACTCCTGAGCTCAGGCAATCTGCCTGCCTTGGCTTCCCAAAGTGTTAGGATTACAGGCATGAGCCACCGTGCCCGGCCTTTTTTTTTTTTTTTTTTTTTTTGAGATGGAATCTTGCTCTGTTGCCCAGGCTGGAGTGCAGTGGCGTGTTCTTGGCTCACTGCAACCTCTGTCTCCTGGGTTCAAGCAATTCTCCTGCCTCAGGCTCCCGAGTAGCTGGGACTACAGGTGTGCACCACAATGCCCAGCTAATTGTGGGTGTGTGGTGTGTGTGTGTGTGTGTGTGTGTGTGTGTGTGTGTGTTTTAGTAGGGACGGGGTTTCACCATGCTGGCCAGGCTGGTCTCGAACTCCTTACCTCAGGTAATCTGCCCGCCTCGGCCTCCCCAAATGCTGGGATTACAGGCATGAGCCACAGCACCCGGCTAATTTCTTTCTTTCCCTTCTTTCCCTCCCTCCCTCCCTTCCTTTCTTTCCTTCTTTCTTTCTTTTTTTTTTTTTTTTGAGATGGAGTTTTGCTCTTGTTGCCCAGGCTGGAGTGCAGTAGTGTGATCTCGGATCACTGCAACCTCTGTCTCCCAGGTTCAAACGATTCTCCTGCCTCAGCCTCCCGAGTAGCTAGGATTACAGGGATGTGCCACCACGCCTGGCTAATTTTGTATTTTTAGTAAAGACAGGGTTACTCCATGTTGGTCAGGCTGGTCTCGAACTCCCGACCTCAGGTGATCTGCCCACCTCAGCCTCCCAAAGTGCTGGGATTACAGGAGTGAGCCACTACACCCGGCCTCTTTCTTTTTTGTTTTGAGACAGAGTTTCGCTCTTGTTGCCCAGGCTGGAGTGCAGTGGGTGATCTCAGCTCACTGCAACCTCTGCCTCCCAGTTCCAAGTGATTCTCCAGCGTCTCGAGTAACTGGGATTACAGGTGCCCACCGCCATGCCCGGCTAATTTTTTTGTGTTTTTAATAGAGACGGGGGGTTTCATCATGTTGGCCCAGGTGGTCTCGAACTCCTGACTTCCTGATCTGCCCACCTCAGCTTCCCACAGTGCTGGGATTACAGGCGTGAATCACTGAGCCCCGACTGATCTTGGTTTCTAAATCCTACTCTTGAAGCAAAGGAACCAGGTTCCTTGGAGAAATGGCTGATTCCAGGGATTTTACACAGCATTGGATCATGTTGTGGAGCCCAAGATAAATAATGCTCAGAGAATGGTGGCGACATATTAAAAGGACACAGGAGCTTATTTATTATTTATTTATTTATTTATTTATTGAGACGGAGTCTTGCTCTGTCGCCCAGGCTGGAGTGCAGTGGCTCGATCTCTGCTCACTGCAAGCTTTGCCTCCCGGGTTTGCACCATTCTCCTGCCTCAGCCTCCCGAGTAGCTGGGACCACAGGCACCTGCCACCACGCCTGGCTAATTTTTTGTATTTTTAGTAGAGATAGGGTTTCACCATGTTAGCCAGGATGGTCTCAATCTCCTGACCTCATGATCCGCCCGCCTCGGCCTCCCAAAGTGCTGGGATTACAGGCGTGAGCCACTGCACCCGGCCAGGAGCTAATTTAAAGGGGCAGGAAAGGAAATAATTATAATTATAATGATGTGGATTTATTAATCCACATCAGTTTATAGCGATTTTTGTTGTTGTTGTTGTTGTTGTTGCTTTTTGAGACAAAGTCTCATTCTGTCACCCAGGCTGGAGTGCAGTGGCACAATCTTGGCTCACTGCAATCTCCGCCTCCGAGGTTCAAGAGATTCTCATGCCTCATCCTCCTGAGTAGCTATGATTATAGCACCTGCCACCACGCCAGGCTAATTTTTTTTTTTTTTTTGGATTTTTAGTAGAGACGGGGTTTCACCATGTTGGCCAGTCTGGTCTCAAACTCCCGACCTCAGGTGATCCACCCGCCTGGCCTCCCAAAGTGCTGGGGTTACAGGCGTGAGCCACTGCGCCAGGCCTGTTTGTTTTTTGAGACTGGGTCTCACTCTGTTGCCCAGGCTGGAGTGGGATCTTCGTTCACTGCAACTTCTGCCTCCTGGCCTCAAACGATACTCCTACCTCAGCCTCTTGAGAAACTGGGACCACAGGCTCGGGCCACAGGCCCTTTTTTTTTTTTTCCAATTGTAGCTGTGAGGCATTTTATTACAAAAACTTGGTACTCGTATACACAAACTAACATGAACTTAAAATACATTTTCTTCATTTTTTAGCTTGACCTTCTTTTTTTTTTTTTTTTTTGAGACGTGGTCTTGCTCTATCGCCCAAGCTGGAGTGCAGTGGTGCGATCTTGGCTTACTGCAGCCTCTGCCTCCTGGGTTCAAGCGATTCTCCTGCCTCAGCCTCCTGAGTAGCTGGGATTACAGGCTCCCGCCACCACTCCCGACTAATTTTTTTTTATTTTTAGTAGAGACAAGGTTTCACCACGTTGGTCAGGCTGGTCTCGAACTCCTGATCTCGTGATCCGCCCGCCTCGGCCTCCCAAAGTGCTCGGATTACAATGACAGGATGTGAGCCACCGCACCCAGCCTGTAAACCCTTTTGAAAAAATTCCCCAGCGCATTACTCCAAAACAACGTGGAAGTGTAAATGGAAACCAGGGCTGGGCGCGGTGGCTCATGCCTGTAATCCCAGCACTTTGGGAGGCCGAGGCGGGCAGATCACCTGAGGTCGGGAGATCGGGACCCGCCTGACCAACATGGAGAAACCCTGTCTCTACTAAAAATACAAAATTTGCCGGGCATGGTGGCACATGCCTGTAATTCCAGCTACTCGGGAAGGCTGAGGCAGATGAATCGCTTGAACCTGGGAAGCGGAGGTTGCGGTGAGCCGAGATCACGCCATTGTACTCCAGCCTGGGCAACAAGAGCGAAACTCTGTCTCAAAAAAAAAAAAAAAAAAGGAAACTTGGACCAAAAAAATCAGCAAAAGTGGAGCAGGGATGTCTGAACACAGATGAGTCTAATTCCCTGCTTGGAAAGCAGGACACCTGAGTGTGGTTTGGCCTCTGACCACTGTAGCATTTACGACCTTGGGGAGGGTTACCACTCTGGGACCTCAGTCACACTATCTATAAAATGGAACACTTCTCTCAGCCTTCCTTCTTCCGGGCCGCTTTCAAGCCTGGGCTTCTGGAAATACGCAGGCGCGAGATGAATTGTTTGATTGGCTATTCATTGTGATGCACCCACGAGCTGAAGCTCCGTCTAAGCCCCGCCCTTTCCTGTCGTGACTTAACGCACGCAAGCGGCTCCAGGGTACGTCCCCGCCACGCGCGCTCGCACGATCGGTGCGTGGTGACGTTTCGCCGGCGCGGGCGCCATCCCGGAAGCGCGAGCAAGGCCGCCAGATGTGCAGGTGCCGCCGCTACCGACGCCGGGGCCGAGTTTGGGGTGGGGCTGGGGACTCCAGGGCCGCGGGGAACCGGTCCGGGTCGGGCGCGGCCCCCGGGCTGCGGTGGGGTGGGGTGCGCCGCTGGCCACATCTGGTCATTCCTGCTGCGCACAGGCCTCAGTTTCCCCGTCTGCTCAATGGATACGCAGGCGGCGCTACGGGCTGGATCTGGATCCGGATCAGGGGCATAGGAATTGGGGCCTCCTGTGTTCTGGGTGTGTCGTGTAACCTGGAGTTGGGCGTTGCCCGGTTTGTGCCTCAGTTTCCCTGTATTGTAGGGGACGGGGCGTGAGGGGATATTTGAGCCCCTCCCCACTTGGGGTTTTTCAGAGCTTGGATGGCTGAGTTAAATTCTGTTAAATAACCTGGATATAGAACCGTGGTGCTTCTCTGCCTCTCCCTGTGAGTTTCGGCAACGGAGCCCGCCCCTGTGAGCCTCAGTTTCACTCGGAGATGATTGTGTCTGCCTCGTAACGGTGATTGAGGATGAAATGAAGTGCTCTACAAGTGTTTGCCCGTAATATATTCTTAGAGGCCCCTGGGATGCTCTCAAAATGTTGATTCCCGGGACTTCTTCACACTCCTCTTGGAGAAACAGCCTGTCCTGAGCTCCAGTCGTTATCACCTTTGGTTTCAGTTGCCACAGACAGCACTGTGAGATCTTCATTCTACCTTATTTTCATTTTATGGTTGAAAAAACTGATTCAGAAGGGTGAAGTGGCTCTCCCATGGTCAAACAGCCTACCTCTCTGCGTTTCTTCAATAAATCTACATTTGGAGTTGGGATCAGAGCTCTTGCTGGGTCAATTTGACTGTGTATGTGGGCCAGACTAGCGGTAATCAGGGAAGGCTTCTTGGGAGAGGAAGTTGCGGGGGGACGGGAGGGAGGTGCCAGGAACCCCTCAGCCCTCACATCTGGGAGCCAGAGACAGAAAAGAGTCCTGTTTTGAAGGAGGAGTGTATCCCAGAAGGTCCCAGTACTGTGTCTCACTGGTACTAGCTATGGGCCTCCCTCTCCAGGTGTCTTTTTTTTTTTTTTTTTTTTTTTCAGTTGAGATGAAGTCTCCCTCTGTAGCCCACACTAGAATGCAGTGGCTTGATTTTGGCTCATTGCAACCTCTGCCTCCCGGGTTCAAGCGATTCTCCTGCCTCAGCCTCCTGAGTAGCTGGGACTACAGGTGCCCGCCATCATGCCTGGCTAATTTTTGTATTTTTAGTAGAGACGGGGGTTTCACCATGTTGGCCAGGCTGGTCTTGAACTCCTGACCTCAGGTGATCCACCAGCCTCGGCCTCCCAAAGTGCTGAGATTACAGGCATGAGCACCCGGTCCAGGTATCCTCTTTATACAAGATCATGCTTCTTTGGGAATGTGGAGACTGGGTGTCTGTGCGTGGCATGTCATAGGAGTTCAATAACCATAGTTGTTATTAGAGGGAAGGGGGTTTCGCCGGGTGTGGCACCTTATTTCTAGAAGGTGCTGCAAACCACTGACCAGATACAGATCACAAATAGATACTCTTGGCCTCCATGATATTTTGGAAAAAAGTATTGATTGCTGACATTTGTCAATGAGGCAATTTCCCAGAAAAAAAAAATCCCTGTTTCCTCTTTTTTCCTGGAGAAACATCAGAAGTCGGGCAGAAATCAGCTGCTGTAAGAAGCCACTGTCCTGTCACAGCTGGATATTGTGCACCTGTTCAGATTCACACCTTTGTGAGACCTGTGGGCTGTGGCCATTTGTTGTGACTTAGGTTCACTGGCTGTGTGACAGTGGCCCAGTTTCTCAGTGTCCCTGAGCCTCAGTTTTCTCATCTATAAATAAGAATGATAACAGTATGTATGAGCTTGATGCTTTGTTTAGCATAGAGTAGCTGCTGAATAAATGGGAGAGTACATTAAGTGAGCTCTGAAACCCTTTCTTTCTCTTTCCTTTCTTTCTCTCTCTCTTTCTCTCTCTCCTCTCTCTCTCTTTCTCTTTTTGTCTCTCTCTCTTTCTCTTTTTGTCTCTCTCTCTTTCTCTCTCTCCTTCTCTCTCTTTCTCTCTCTCCCTTCCTTCCTTCCCTCCCTCCCTCCCTTCCTTCCTTCTTTTCGAGATGGAGTCTCACTCTGTCGCCCGGGCTGGAGTGTAGTGGCGTGATCTCGGCTCACTGCAACCTCTGCCTCCCAGGTTCAAGCCATTCTCCTGCCTCAGCCATCCAAGTAGCTGCGACTACAGGTGCCCGCCACCATGCCCGGCTAATTTTTTTTGTATTTTTAGTAGAGACTGAGTTTCACTATGTTGGCCAGGCTGGTTTTGAACTCCTGGCCTCAAGTAGTCTGCCCACCTCGGCCTCCCAAAGTGCTAGGATTACAGACGTGAGCCACCACACCCGGCCTCTGAAACCCTTTCTGATCCAGTAGAAGTTGGTCTCTGTTTCTTGGCTATTAAATGTGTGGGCCTCAGAGCCAAACTATATCAAGATCCTAGATTTTTCCTGAACTCCCTAGGAGGGTCAGTGCTGTAGCCCCTCCTACCCTGGCTGCTCCGGGAAGTCCCTGCCTGCCATTACGGTCATCTGTGTGCCAGCAAAACTGGGAACCTCAGAACCATCTGGATTGCTGGGGCCCACAGGTTGGCTGTGAGTACCTGCAATTCTTGGCTTTAATTTGCTAATAAAAGTGTCACGTCAGAGCTGAGTTTGAAAAGTTCTGTTGCCCTTCCCCACAACAACATTCTGGCAGCCCCTTGCTATGAGCCAGACTCCGGGTCGGGTTCTGGTGACAGACACACCTCTGCTCTTTTTTTTTTTCTTTTTCTTTTTTTTGAGAGGGAGTCTCTCTGTTGCCCAGGCTGAAGTGCAGTGGCACAGTCTTGGCTCACCACAACCTCCGCCTCCTGGGTTCAAGTGATTCTCCTGCCTCAAGCTCCCGAGTAGCTGGGACTAAAGGTGCCCGCCACCATGCCTGGCTAATTTTTGTATTTTTAGTAGAGATGGGGTTTCACTATGTTGGCCAGGCTGGTCTCGAACTCCTGACCTCGTGATCCACCCGCCTTGCCCTCCCAGAGTGCTAGGATTATAGGCGTGAGCCACAGCACCTGGCCACCTCTGCTCTTTTGGAGCTGACATTGTGACGGTGACAGGCAAACGGGTTAGCTGATAACTAGGATAATTTCATGAAGAGGTGAACCAGTGAAGCAGTTAAATCAAGGTAAAGTGTGGCTGGGCGCAGTGGCTCAGGCCTGTAATCCTAGCACTTTGGGAGGCCAAGGCAAAAGGGTCGTGTCAGCCTAGGAATTTAAGAGCAGCCTAGGCAACATAGCGAGACCCTGTCTCTTAACAAACAAACAAACAAACAAAAACAAGGTAAAGTAGCCTGGGCGCGGTGGCTCATGCCTGTAATCCCAGCACTTTGGGAGGCTGAGGCGAGTGGATCACCTGAGGTCAGTAGTTCGAGACCGGCCTGGCCAACATGGTGAAACCCCGTCTCTACTAAAAAATACAAAAATTAGCCAGGCGTGGTGGCGGGCACCTGTAATCCCAGCTACTCGGGAGGGTGAGGCAGGAGAATCGCTTGAACCTGGGAGGCGGAAGTTGCGCTGAGCCAAGATCGCGCCATTGCACTCCAGCCTGGGCAACAGGAGTGAAACTCTGTATCAAAAAGAAATAAAAAAACGAGGTCAAGTCGTAAGAGAAGCGGTAAGAGTGACGGGAACAGGAGTCATTGACCTCTTGGGAGAGGAGACATTGGAGGTGGTGATGATTTGCTGAAGCAGCCACACACGTTCAGCTTGTGAGGACAGCAGTTGTTAGGCAGGGGATGAGGGAGGAAGCTGGCAGATTTGTGCAGGTGAGAGGTACCTGTGGCCTTGGGCTCATGGAAGTGGGAGGTGATGGGATTCTAATGTGCTTCGGTACAGTTTACAAATACGACCTCTCTTAGTTTGCCCAATACCTCCAAATTCCTGGGGTGGCACACCTGAGGTTCAGGTGGCATGACTGAGCCACAGTCACACATCCCCACTGTAGGATACCACCACGGTTGGGTTAGGTTCCAGCACATGGCGGTCCCGGCCTGGCCTCTTGGTCCCACCTCACCTGGTGACTAGTGCAGACCACTCTGTTCTTGCCTGTTTCAGGCAGCGGAGGAGGAGAAAGAGATGGACCTCCCGGACTCGGCCTCGAGGGTCTTCTGCGGCCGCATCCTGAGCATGGTGAACACAGATGATGTCAATGCCATCATCCTGGCCCAGAAGAACATGTGAGTGGCGGCTGGGGGACCTGAGCGTGGGAAGGAATCCACAGGCTGGCCAACATTCTTGTCTTGCCCGCCCCTACCCGGGGCCCACACTGGTGATAAAATGAAGGAAATGAGCAAATCTGTCGCTGGCTCCAAAGTAAATTCCTTCCCGGCCTGGAGGCGAGGCCTTGGCACAGGAAGCCGGGCTTTGGGGAGGTTTTGCAGCTGCGGATGGCTTGGCGGGGGCCGCAGGGGCTCCTGTCCCGAGGCCTGGGGTGGGAGAGTTGAAGGACCAGAGGGGGCCATATGCAGGTTTTTTTGTTTATTTGTTTCTTGTTTTTGAGACAGAGTTTTGCTCTTGTTGCCCAGGCTGGAGTGCAATGGTGTGACCTTGCCTCACTGCAACCTCCGCCTCCCGAGTTCAAGCGATTTCTCCTGCCTCAGCCTTCTGAGTAGCTGGGATTACAAGCATGTGCCACCATGCCCAGCTAATTTTTGTATTTTCAGTAGAGACGGGCTTTCATCATGTTGGTCAGGCTGGTTCTCGAACTCCTGACCTCAAGTGATCCACCTGCCTCGGCCTCCTGAAGTCCTGGGATTACAGGCCTGAGCCACTGTGCCTGGCCTTTATGCGGGTTTTATGCTGGTGCGCCTACTTCCTGTTGAAGGATTAGTCTCCCAGAGCCCAGGCTGTGTCTGCACAGTGCCCAGGGTCTCTTGGAGGGGACGTAAAGGCCTCTTGTCCTCACTGGGGTTTGGTGCTGTGGCCGCTGAAACCTTGCCCTAATTCAGGCCTGCCCTATGGGGAAGAAAGGCTAATACCAAGCTTGTCCAACCCTCGGCCTGTCCAACCCTTTGAATGTGGGCCAACACAAATTCGTAAACTTTCTTAAAACATTACGAGATTTTTTTTGCGACTTTTTTCTTTTTCTTTCTTAACTCATCAGCTGTCATTAGTGTTAGTGTATTTTATGTGTGGCCCAAGACAATTCTTCTTCCAATGTGGCCCAGGGAAATGAAAAGACTGGACACCACTGGGCTAATACAGTCTTGGAGTGGAAGCACACCCTCCCGCAGCTTTGTTTTTGTGTCTCTGAGCCAGAGGCTCTTCCCAGCTGTCACGACACAGTACAGACCTGATTTCCTTACCTTTTCTCCCAGACCCAGAGCAGCTCGGAGTCTCAATAGTACCTGTCTCTCTCCTGTGTCTTTTTTTTTTTTTTTTTTTGGGAGACAGAGTCTCACTCTGTCGCCCAGGCTGGAATGCAATGGCATAATTGCTGCTCACTGCATCCTCTGCCTCCTGGGTCAAGTGATTCTCCTGCTTCAGCCTCCTGAGTCGCTGGGATTATAGGCATGCACCACCATGCCTGACTGATTTTTTTTTTGTGACGGAGTCTCGCTCTCTCGCCAGGCTGGAGCGCAGTGGCGCAATCTCAGCTCACTGCAACCTCTGCCTGCTGGGTTCAAGCGATTCTATTGCCTCAGCCTTCCAAGTAGCTGGGACTACAAGTGTGCGCCACCACGGCCAGCTAATTTTTGTATTTTTAGTAGAGATGGGGTTTCAGCACGTTGACCAGAATGGTCTCAATCTCTTGACCTCGTGATCCGCCCGCCTCAGCCTCCCAAAGTGCTGGGATTACAGGTGTGAGCCACCGTGCCCAGCCCTGATTTTTTTATTTTTAGAAGAGATGTGGTTTCACCATGTTGGCCAGACCTCAAGTGATCCACCCTGCCTCAACCTCCTAAAGTGCTGGTCTCCTTTTTTTTGAGACATAGTTTCGCACTGTCACCCAGGCTGGAGTGCAGTGGCGCAATCTCAGGTCACTGCTATGTCCGCCTCCCGGTTTCAAATGATTCTCCTGCCTCAGCCTCCTGAGTAGCTGGGATTACAGGCGCCCGCCACCATGCCCAGCCAATTTTTGTATTTTTAGTAGAGACGCGGTTTTGCCATGTTGGCCAGGCTGGTCTCGAACTCCTGACCTCATGATCTGCCTGCCTTGAACTCCCAAAGCGCTGGAATTGCAGGCGTGAGCCACCGTGCCCGGCTGGTCTCCTGTTTTTTTAGGTCAGATTCAGACCTGGCTCTGGGGAACTTCTAGACTGAGGGGAGACAAAGCCAGACACAGACCCTCCTGGCCCTATGGTGTCAGGGCTGGGCCAGAGGAACAACCTGGGGCTAGTGGAATTAAAAGAGTCTGATTGGGCCAGGCGCGATGGCTCACTCCTGTAATCCCAGCACTTTGGGAGGCCGAGGTGGGTGGATCATGAGGTCAGGAGATCGAGACCATCCTGGCTAACCTGGTGAAACCCCGTCTCTACTAAAAATACAAAAAATTAGCCAGGCATGGTGGCGGACGCCTGTAGTCCCAGCTATACTCGGGAGGCTGAGGCAGGAGAATGGCATGAACCTGGGAGACGGAGCTTGCAGTGAGCCGAGATTGCGCCACTGCACTCCAGCCTGGGTGACGAAGCGAGACTCCGTCTCAATAAAAGTCTGACTGAATGAAGAGGTAGACAAGGCTACATGAGAAGGACACACTTGAGTAGGGTTTTGAAGGTTGAATAGGAGTTTGCTAGGTGGCTCAAAGAGTAGGTAGAACTCTGCAGGACAAGGGAACAGCCCATGCTAAGGTTGTGAAGCAGGCAAGGGCTTGGCATGAACAGTCTGCTGGGCCAGGTTGGGCAGGGCCCTGAAGCTGGGCAGTGAAGCTCATGCCCTCTCTCCACCATCAGGCTGGACCGCTTTGAGAAGACCAATGAGATGCTGCTCAACTTCAACAACCTGTCCAGTGCCCGCCTGCAGCAGATGAGCGAACGCTTCCTGCACCACACGAGGACCCTGGTAGAGATGAAACGGGACCTGGACAGCATCTTCCGCCGTATCAGGTGGGTGCTCAGTGCCACCCCAGGGCCCCAGCTGACCTCTGCCTCCACCTCCCCATCTGAGCCTCAGTTTCCTTCACATACCAGGGTAAAGGGGAGATTTCCATTTGTTTTACAAGGCTTCACTGCGCACTTAAGTGTCTGGGACAATTCCAACCCTGGGATAAAATCCTGACGTAAGTTTATTTACTGATTGATTAATTGATCGAGACAGAGTTTTTTTTGTTTTTTTTTTTTTTTTTTTTTGAGACGGAGTCTCGCTCTGTCGCCCAGACTGGAGTGCAGTGGCGCGATCTCAGCTCACTGCAAGCTCCGCTTCCTGGGCTCACGCCATTCTCCTGCCTCAGCCTCCGGAGTAGCTGGGATTACAGGTGCCCACCACCACGCCTGGAGAATTTTTTGTATTTTTAGTGGAGATGGGGTTTCACCGTGTTAGTAGCCAGGATGGTCTCGATCTCCTGACCTCGTGATCCACCCGCCTTGGCCTCCCAAAGTGCTGGGATTACAGGCGTGAGCCACTGTGCCCGGCCGAGACAGAGTCTTGATCTGTGGCCCTGGCTGGAGTGCAGTGGCATGATCTTGGCTCACTGCAACCTCTGCCTCCTGGATTCAAGCGATTCTTGTGCTTCAGCCTCCCGAGTAGCTGGGTCTACAGACATACTGTACCACACCCAGCTAATTTTTGTTGTTGTTGTTTTATTTTTGAGGTGGAGTCTTGCTCTGTCGCCCAGGCTGGAGTGCAGTGGTGCAATGTCAGCTCACTGCAACCTCCACCTCCCAGGTTCAAGCGATTCTCCTGCTTCAGCCTCCTGAGTAGCTGGGACTACAGGCGCATGCTGCCACGCCCAGCTGATTTTTTGTATTTTAGTAGAGACAAGATTTCACCGTGTTGCCCAGGCTAGTCTCAAACTCCTGAGCTCCAGCAATCTGCCTGCCTCGGCCTCCTAAAGTGGTGGGATTACAGGTGTGAGCCTAATTTTTGTATTTTGTGTAATTTTTGTATTTTTTTAGTAGAGACAGCGTTTCCCCATGTTGGCCAGGCTCATCTCAAAGTCCTGGCCTCAGGTGATCCATCCACCTCAACCTCTCAAAGTGCTGGGATTACAGGCATGAGCCATCACGCCCAGCCTTGCAGTTTATTTATTCTTAAAAAATGTAACACAGTGCGGCTGGGCGCGGTGGCCCATGCCTGTAATCCCAGCACTTTGGGAGGCCGAGGCAGGCGGATCACGAGGTCAGGAGATCGAGACCATCCTGGCTAACATGGTGAAACCCCGTCTCTACTAAAAATACAAAAAATACTAAAAATACAAAAAATTAGCCGGGCATGGTGGTGGGCGTCTGTAGTGCCAGCTACTCGGGAGGCTGAGGCAGGAGAATGGCATGAACCCAGGAGGCAGAGCTTGCAGTGAGCCGAGATCACACCACTGCACTCAAGCCTGGGCGACAGAGCGAGACTCCGTCTCAAAAAAAAAAAAAAGTAACATAGTGCTAGACACATAATGAAAAGGCAGGAATGGCTGGGCACAGTGGCTCATGCCTGTAATCCCAGCAGTTTGGGAGGCTGACGCAGGCAGATCACCTGAGGTCAGGAGTTTGAGACCAGCCTGGCCAACATGATGAAACCCCGTCTCTACTAAAAATACAAAAAAATCAGCTGAGCATGGTGGCACGTGCCTGTAATCCCAGCTACTTGGGAGGCTGAGGGAGGAGAATCATGTGAATCCGGAAGGTGGAGGTTGCAGTGAGCCAAGATGGCACCACTGCACTCCACCCTGGGCGACAGAGTGAGATTCTGTCTCAAAAAAAAAAAAAAAAAAAAAAAAAAATTTATCAGAGAAGAGGCCATATGTAAGAAGCAGCCTTGCAGGGGGAGCCCCCAGCCAGTGCCTAGGCTCAGAGCACCGAGAGTCTAACTAGTTGGGGGTTGGTGCCTACCTTGGGGCTGGAGGCCGGCTGGTGGGTGACTGTCAGGGCCGTGGCTGCTGGGCCGAGCACCTAGAGAGAGTGAAGATGTGAGATGATGAACAGTGTGGGGGTTCTCACTCCCGTCTCCCCTTGCCCTCAGCTGGCAGCAGGGGCTTGTGGCCAGCACCAGGCCCAGCCTACCTGCTCAGCAGGTTAAGCCCTGTGTGCCTTCTCTCCCCTGCAGGACGCTGAAAGGGAAACTGGCCAGGCAGCACCCAGAGGCCTTCAGCCGTAAGTGTCACGCAGGGCTCCTGCTCCCGAGCACGTCAGCACTCTCCGCCCAGGGCAGGCTTCTGGAAGGCCACCTTGGGGCCTGATACTGAGACCAGGCTGTAATGGGCAGTGGGTCTGGGGAAACCTGGGGTGGGGGCAGGGTCGGGGTGCTGGCCTGGTCCTGTCAGCAGCTGGCAGAATGGGCACTAGGACAGGAGTCCGTGCCCTGTGGGGAGGGCGCACAGGAGAATGTGGATAAGCAGCATGACAATCCTTATCCCTGTGTGCATTATGAGCCATCTCAGAACAGAGCACGGGCTCATGTGACACCAGCCCCGACATCGTCTCGCCCTCCCTGAGCCCCAGCTTCGAGGACCTGTCCCATGTCCAGCTGTTACCCACAGTCACCCATGGGGTGGGGACTGTGAGTATCCCCGTTTCATGGAGAGGGAAACAGAGGCCCAGAGGGGCAGGACTTGAGTTCGCATCTGTCTGGCTAGAGAGCTCACGTGTTCTCTGGGGTACCATTCCATGTTGCCACTACCTTAAAGGGCTCTGCAGGCTGAGCCTGGGTTCACGCCATCTGTTGAAAAGGCCGACAGCTCTCCATCCCAGGGCCTCCAACAGCAGTTTACAGAGCAGGGAGCTGGGCTGAGGGGAGGTCATATACCTAGCCCAGGTAGTGCAGTGAGCCAGGTTCGCCCTCAGGGTTCCTGTAGGCCTAACCCCAGATCTTGTGTCCCTTCCTCACCTCACCTTGAAGGGAGGGCTCTTCCCTGCCTGGGCCTCAGTTTTCTCCTCTACAAAATAAAAATGGGCCAAGTCTGCCAGGCGCAGTGGCTCATGCCTGTAATCCCAACACTTTGGGAGGCTGAGGCAGGTGGATCACCTGAGGTCGGGAGTTTGATACCAGCCTGACCAACATACAGAAACACCGTCTCTAGTAAATACAAAATGAGATGGGCGTGGTGATGGGCATCTGTAGTCTCAGCTACTCGGGAGGTTAAGGCAGAAGAATCGCTTGAACCCGGGAGACGGAGGTTGCAGTGAGCCAAGATTACACCATTGCACTCTAGCCTGGGCAACAAGAGCGAAACTCCGTCTCAAAAAAAAAAAAAAAAAGGGTCAAGTCATACCCCCATGGGGTGAGGGCAGCCGTTAGGGGTCACATGGACAATAAGTCCTACATCACAGAGCTTGGCAAGGTGACAAAACCAACTCTTGGGCCTCCTTCCCCCAGATATCCCAGAGGCATCCTTCCTGGAGGAAGAGGATGAAGACCCCATCCCACCCAGCACCACGACCACCATTGCCACCTCAGAACAGAGCACGGGCTCATGTGACACCAGCCCCGACACCGTGTCGCCCTCCCTGAGCCCCGGCTTCGAGGACCTGTCCCATGTCCAGCCTGGCTCCCCAGCCATCAACGGCCGCAGCCAGACAGATGACGAGGAGACGACGGGCGAATAGCCCTGCTGCCCGGTGCCTTGAGGGGGTCTCAGGGCAGCAGCATACAAGGTGGCAGCGGGTAACCCTGCCTTGTTCTGTCATCCAGGGCTCCTTTGCTGCCCCGTTCTGTCACCCAGGGCTCCTAGGGGGACAAGGCTCTCTCCCGAGGGGTGTGGAATTCCTGGGGGGGTCTTTAATTCTGGCTCCTTCCTTCCTCAGAACATCTGTATTCTGCAAGACCCCTCTGCCATGCCAGGGCACGCCCATTCCAGCTGGAGTCGTGGGGCTGGGCACAGGGGAATTTTTCCAGAGCTGAGCCTGACGTCTGCTCTGAAGAACGCTTAGAAGGTTCCCAGACACCAGAGCCAGATGTCCCCCACCCCCGGTCAGGACCTCCTTGAGGTGCACAAGCATGGTCTCCTCTGAGTTCACCCCAGCCCACCCCCGCACCCACTAATTCTGCTTTTCCTGCCCCTTGCTCCGTAAAAGTATCAAATACTTTCTCCTTGGTATCTCAAGGAGGTTTCTGAGATAGGTAGAAGAGACGGAGGCTGGCCATCCATTCAGCCCTGAGCGTGCTGAGTTCTGTGTTTCTCTGAATAGAGGTGTGGAACCTGAGGGGCCAGCAGGCCTCTCTGAAGGCCTCCATGGAGCAAACGGCGCCACCTCGGGAAAGAGTTTAATGGAATATTTTTGTACCCGATGTTTACAGATGCTGTTGGGAAGTTATCAATAAAAAGACACCATTACTAAAAAGGGAAAAGTACACCTAGCTGTGGCTTCTTCAATCCTTAAGCCAAGCAACCCAAAAGGAGGGCAAGTGCTGGATGTGGGGCTGGGGGCCCTGCTGGAGGGAGGTGCAGACAATCAGGCACTACAGGGCTAGAAAGAGATGTGGCCCTTTTTTGGAACCCCCCTGGTGGGAGCTATAACAACCCAAGTTCCCGTCACCAGCTAGGTCTTCCCTCACGCTGCTGTCACTGCTCACAATACTACTGTTCCCATCCTCCTTTCATAATTCCTTCTCCAGATCTCAGCCTTCCTCCAGATCTGGGAGCCACACTAGATCCATTCCCCATCAGACACACTCCCAGGGTTACCTCATCTTCTGAGTACTTAGAAATTATGTTGTTATGACCGGGCTTGGTGGCTCATGCCTGTAATCCCAGCACTTTGGGAGGCCGAGGTGGGTGGATCACCTGAGGTCAGGAGTTCGAGACCAGCCTGGCCAACATGGTGAAACCCCATCTCTACCAAAAATATAAAAATTAGCTGGGCATGGTGGTGTACACCTGTAATCCCAGCTACTTGGGAGGCTGAGGCAGGAGAATTGCTTGAATCCAGGAGGCAGAGGTTGCAGTGAGCCAAGATCGCACCACTGCACTCTAGCCTGGGCAACAAGACCGAAACTGTTGTCTCAAAAAAGAAAAGGAAATTAGGTTCTTAAAAGCATCTTCCCAGACGTGAGAGTGTCTGCTTTTGCCTGGTATAGTAGTGCCTGCAAATGTTCAAGGAAATAAACAGATACCCCTATTAAGCCTATAGGTAACTTCTCATTGCTCCCCATCTTCTCTGTACTCAGCACTTTTTTTTTTTTGAGACAGCATCTCTCTTTGTTGCCCAGGCTGGAGTGCAGTGGCCGAATCATGGGTCACTGCAATCTCAAACCTATGGGCTCAGGCAATCCTCCCGCCTCCGAAGTAGCTGGGACTACAGGTGCGCACCACCACACCTGGATAGTTCAAAATAAAACTTTTTTTTGTAGAGACAGGGTCTCACTATGTCTTCCAGGCTGGTCTCGAATTCCTGACCTCAAGTAATCCTCCCTCTTTGACCTCCCAAAGTGCTGGGATTACAAGTGTGAACCACTGCACCCGCCCTGGCACTTTTTTTTTTTTTTTGAGATGGAGTCTCACTCTGTCACCCAGGCTGGGTGCAGTGGCGTGAACTCAGCTCACTGCAACCTCCACCTCCCAGATTCAAGCAATTCTCCTGCCTCAGCCTCCCGAGTAGCTGGGATTACAGGCACCTGCCACAACACCTGAAAAATTTTTGTAATTTTTTTTTTCTTTTTTGAGACGGAGTTTTGCTCTTGTTGCCCAGGCTGTAGTGCAATGGCACTCTCTCGGCTAATTGCAACCTCTGCCTCCCGGGTTCAAGCGATTCTCCTGCCTCAGCCTCCTGAGTAGCTGGGATTACAGGCATGCGCCACCACGCCCAGCTAATTTTGTATTTTTAGTAGAGATGCCGTTTCTCCATGTTGGTCAGGCTCATCTCGAACTCCCGACCTCAGGTGATCCGCCCATCTCGGCCTCCCAAAGTGCAGGCGTGAGTCACCGGACCCAGGTCCCGCCCTGGCACTTTTTAACCACCCACAAATCTGGATCCTACACTGAAAAGAGACACTGCAGTGGCTCACGTCTGTAATCCCAGCACTTTGGGAGGCCAAGGCGGGCGGATCACCTGAGGTCGCGAGTTTGAGACCAGCCTGACCAACATGGAGAAACCCCGTCTCTACTAAAAATACAAAAGTGGCCAGGCATGGTGTCGCACACTTGTAATCGCAGCTACTCAGGAGGCTGAGGCAGGAGAATTGCTTGAACCCAGGAGGCGGAGGTTGCGGTGAGCCGAGATCGCGCCATTGCACTACAGCCTGGGCAACGAGAGCGAAACTCCGTCTCAAAAAAAAAAAAAAAAAAAAAAAAAATCCTGAGTCCCGCTTGACACCTTTTGTCAGGCACCACCACCTTTCCGGGCGAATGCGGTAATACCGTCTGCTCTCCCTGCTGCTGTCCTGAAATCCATTCAGGCACAGCGGCCGAGAGCTTTATAATAACCGATTCCAGGTGTTAGGTGCTTTCCCAGCCCCGACTCCTGCGTCCTGGACCCGCAGTCCTCTGCTTAATACCTTTGCTTTATTAGAAAACACTCTCCTCTACTCCGTTCAACTATTCGCTGAGGGCCTGCCAACCGCCAGCGGTTGTCAGTGGCCTAGAGGCAGCGGACGCTAACACCGGGAGAGGTGCAATAGTCTCAAGTGACTCGGCGGGCGGGGCCCACACCCGGAAGCGGGTGGGCGACCTTCACCCACGTGCGCTGCGGCTTCGTTCGCCAGCATCCAAGATGGCGGCAGGGCGGGGCCCAAGGCGCGGCGCGAATTGTGACGCAGGCGTCCGGCATGCTCCGTGCGCAAGCGCTTTCGGCGGCGATTAGGTGGTTTCCGGTTCCGCTGTCCTCTTTTTCTTCAGCGAGGCGGCCGAGCTGGTTGGTGGCGGCGGTCGTGTGGGTTCGCGCCGGGCCGAGAGCGGGTTGGGGGCTGCGGGAGGCTGCAGGGGCCTGGGCGGCAGAAGAGGCGGCCCTGAGCTGGCTCATGCGGGCCAGTCTCGGCAGTGTGGCTGGGCAGGGCTCGCGAGGCCACGGCTCGGAGCCCAGACCGGGGCCCAGGAGGCGAGCGCCGTTTTGGAGAGGAGCCTGCCTGCTCTGCCTGCCAGCGTGACCCCACGAGGCCTCGGGCGGGAAGAGGTCCTCGGGGCAGATCCGAGTTAATGAGAGAGGGGTATTGAGCGTGTAGCGTTAACTCTGCCAGTCACTGCGTCAGTCGCTTTGGAAATACTAAATTTCTCGAGCTGAGTCTTCATACCTGGCTCCATTACTACGTCTGTAAGGAGGAGCTGGTGGTAGTGTCTGCTTTTTAGACTTTTCTTTAGACTATTTGTATTTTTTTCAGATGGAGTCTTGCTCTGTCGCCTAAGCTGGAGTTCAGTGGTGCGGTCTCGGCTCACTGCAATCTCCACCTCCCGGGCTCGAGCGATTCTTCTGCCTCAGCCTCCCGAGTAGCTGGGATTATAGGCGCCTGCCACCACGCCCAGTTGATTTGTGTAGTTTTAGTAGAGACGGAGTTTCACCATATTAGCCAGGCTCATCTTGAACTCAAATGATCCGTCTGCCTCGGCCTTCCAAAGTGCTGGGATTACAGGCATGAGCCCCTGCGCCCGGTCGATTCTTTGTCTTTTTAAGTCAACTTTTATATGTGAACAATGCTTGGCAGGTGGTTGGTAGATACTAAGTGATGTTCGTGGTTTGGGGTCAAGGCAAGAAGTGGGGTCTGGAGAGTTTTGGTGTAATTGAGAAGGAAGCTAAGAGTGTTGGGTGCTCCAGCTTGGAGTTAGAGAGGAGAGAGGCTGCGACAGGAAGGCATGTGTGTTGTAGGGGATGGCTTCCCATCCAGGCTGGCAGCAGGAGCAGCCTGTGCAGATCAGGACCTGGCTGCGGTGGGAGAGGGTGGGACCGCCTTCAGGGAAGATGGATCTGGCAAGATGATGCCAAAGGGTACTTATTCCATCAGGAGATACTGACGAGTCCTTCCGCCGCTAAACCTAAGGAGAATAACCACAGTCTGTGTTCCTGAAGAGCACCCGTACGGTCAGGAGGGTGGAGGACATGTGGTCTTTAGTTCCAGGACATGTTTAGACTACAGGCCAGGGTGTGTGAGAAGCCTAGCAGGGCCAGGCTTGGAGGAGTGAAAGGAAGACAGGTACTGGGGCAGGACCAGTTGGACTTGGTGCAGGCAGAGGGATAGCAACTGTGGTGTAGGCACCTGAGCTTGTGCTACTCAGGCATGCATTGCTCACCAGTCTATCCTGCCTCCCTTCCTCCTGCAGACGCAAACATGCAGATCTTTGTGAAGACCCTCACGGGCAAAACCATCACCCTTGAGGTCGAGCCCAGTGACACCATTGAGAATGTCAAAGCCAAAATTCAAGACAAGGAGGGTGAGTAGGGCTGGGTGTGGGGGCTCTGGCTGTGAACTGGGAGTCCCTCTCTGCCCAGGGGAGTCTCAGTCCTGTGTGGGTTGTGCTGACTTTAGATCTGTTTTGCCCTTGCTTCTCCATGTGATCTGAAGAACGTTTGTTATCTTCTACCTCAGTTGGCCTTTTGAGAAACTGGGGGTAGTGCTGGAGCTCCCCTGCAGAGGACACTGCCAGTAATATGCTCCGCAGAGCCTCTAACTGAGCCTCCCTCCCCCTCAGGTATCCCACCTGACCAGCAGCGTCTGATATTTGCTGGCAAACAGCTGGAGGATGGCCGCACTCTCTCAGACTACAACATCCAGAAAGGTACCGGGGTTGGGGTTGCTGGGCAGGGACCCAAGATCCCCAGGTCCTAGGAAAGGAGCATTGATGGCCTCAGGGGTTGGGGAGCAGTTCAAATGACTTGTGTTTTGTTTAAAATAATGGGACTGGGCACAGTGGCTCATGCCTGTAATCCTGGCACTTTGGGAGGCTTAGGCGGGTGGATCACCTGAGGTCAGGAGTTCAAGACCAGCCTGGACAACATGGTGAAATCCCGTTTCTATTAAAAATACAAAAATCAGCTGGGTGCAGTGGCTCAGGCCTGTAATCCCAGCACTTCGGGAGGCTGAGGCGGGCAGATCACAAGGTCAAGAGATTGAGATCATCATGGCCAACATGGTGAAATCCCATCTCTACTAAAAATACAAAAATTAGCTAGGCATGGTGGTGCATGCCTGTAGTCCCAGCTACTCAGGAGGCTGAGGAAGGAGAATTGCTTGAACTCGGGAGACAAAAAAAAAAAGTCATAATGTGAATTTTTTTATCACTGCAATAAGGAAATTAGTGTCACTTGTGGGAGCGACAAGAATTCAGTGTCCTTTTTTGTGAGACAGAGTCTTACTCTGTCACCCAGGCTGGAGTGCAGTGACGCGATCTCTGCTCACTGTGACCTCCATCTCCCGGGTTCAAGCGATTCCCCTGCCTCAGCCTCCCGAGTAGCTGGGATTACAGGCACCCGCCACCACGCCCAGCTAATTTTTTTTGTATTTTTAGTAGAGACAGGGTTTCACTACGTTGGCCAAGCTGGTCTCTTAAAGTGCTAGGATTACAGGCGTGAGCCATGGTGCCCCGCCTAGACTTCAGTGTCTGACCTTGCCTGAACCACTTAGAGGTCGGCTTCCATGTTAGAAACCCAGATGGATGCCTCAGTTGGCATGTGTCAGTCTCAGACTCCCCCCAGGGCTCGTGGTCAGTGCTGAGATGGAGATTTCCTGGGGTAGGCTGGCTGGGACAGTGTATCTTCCACACGTAGAACACTCGGGGGATCCCGACTTGGTGTCCCCATCACACTTGAGAAAGCAGCAGACTATAGGCCCTGGAGGGTCCTGCCCCTGTGACTGAGGAGCCAGGGCTGGGCTCAGTCGCCGTCCTTCTGGCTGTCTCCTGCAGAGTCCACCCTGCACCTGGTGTTGCGCCTGCGAGGTGGCATTATTGAGCCTTCTCTCCGCCAGCTTGCCCAGAAATACAACTGCGACAAGATGATCTGCCGCAAGTATGTGTGCTCCGATGCTTGGGGGGCTGTGGGGGCTGCCGGAGTCGGGGTATGCCCTCACCCACCCCTCCTGTCTCTGTGCAGGTGCTATGCTCGCCTTCACCCTCGTGCTGTCAACTGCCGCAAGAAGAAGTGTGGTCACACCAACAACCTGCGTCCCAAGAAGAAGGTCAAATAAGGTTGTTCTTTCCTTGAAGGGCAGCCTCCTGCCCAGGCCCCGTGGCCCTGGAGCCTCAATAAAGTGTCGCTTTCATTGACTGGAGCAGCAATTGGTGTCCTCATGGCTGATCTGTCCAGGGAGGTGGCTGAAGAGTGGGCATCTCCCTTAGGGACTCTACTCAGCACTCCATTCTGTGCCACCTGTGGGGTCCTCTGTCCTAGATTCTGTCACATTGGCATTGGTCCCTGCCCTATGCCCCTGACTCTGGATTTGTCATCTGTAAAACGAGTAAAAACCTCAGTCGTGTAATTGGTGGGACTGAGGATCAGTTTTGTCATTGCTGGGATCCTGTCAGGCACTTTGAGGTGTCCCTCAGGCCTTGGCCCTGAAGTGTCTAGGTGTGTGGAGATGGGTAGAAAATTAGGTACACCCAATGGTGTAGAACGTTGATTCTCAAATTTTTTTATTTTATACAAATGGGGTCTCACTATGTTGTCCAAGCTGGTCTTGAACTCCTGGGCTCAAGCCATCCTCCCATCTCAGCCCCTCAAAGTGTTGGGATTACAGGCAAGAACTGCCATGCCTGACCCAGTTCTCAGTTTTTTGTTTGTTTGTTTGTTTTGAGACGGAGTCTCGCTCTGTCGCCCAGGCTGGAGTGCAGTGGCGCAATCTCGGCTTACTACAACCTCTGCCTCCGGGGTTCACATCCTTCTCCTGCCTCAGCCTCCCGAGTAGCTGGGACTACAGGTGCCCGCCACAACTCCTGGCTAATTTTTTGTATTTTTAGTAGAGACGGGGTTTCACTGGGTTAGCCAGGTTGGTCTCGATCTCCTGACCTTGTGATCCATTCGCCTTGGCCTCCCAGAATGCTGGTATTACAGGCGTCAGCCAGCACGCCTGGCCCAGTTACTCAGTTTTGAACCTGAGGCCGTGACATCACTCATGGTCTGCAGTCAGTGCTCTGCCCCTGAGCTGTACCCTCCTATGATAATCACTCTTAAGAAGGGCAACCCTTGGTGTTTTCCCCTTAAGGTCACCCAGGCTGGAATGCAGTGGTGTGGTCATGGCTCCCTGTACCCTGGAACTCAGGCTTGGGTGATCCTCTCTCCTTTGCCTCCGAAGTAGCCAGGACTACAGGTGTGCACCCACCACCACACTCAGATAATTACTTTGGTGTTTTTAAAGCTTGTAATGATCAGTAGGCCGAGGTGGGCAAATCACAAGGTCAAGAGTTTTTTAGATGGGGTGAGCACAGACCAATTCCTGTTTTATTTACTGATTTAAAATTTTGAGACAGTCTCACTGTCACCCAGGTTGGGGTGCAGTGGTAGGATCATAGCTTGCTGCAGCCTTGATCTCCCAGGATCTTGCCTCAGCCTCCCGAGTAGCTGGGACTGCATGCTTGTGCCACCACACTCGGTTAATATTTTGTAGAGATGGGGTGTTGCTATGTTGCCCAGGCTGGCTTCAAACTCCTGAACTTAAAAGCCTCCTGTTTAGTTTTGGTTTTTTATCACTTTTTTTTTTTTTTTTTTTTTGAGATGGAGCCTTGCGCCCATCGTGCAGGCTGGAGTGCGGTGGCGCAGTCTCGGTTCACTGCAGCTTCTGCCTCTCGGGTTCAAGCGATTCTCCTTTCTCAGCCTCTTGAGTAGCTGGAATTACCAGTGTGCGCCACCACGCCTGGCTAGTTTTTCTGTTTTTAGTAGAGACAGGGTTTTGCTATGTTGGCCAGGCTGGTCTTGAGCTACTGACCTCTTGTGATCTACCTGTCTTGGCCTTCCAAAGTGCTAGGATTACAAGCGTGAGCCACAGCGCCTGGCCTTGCTACGTTTTTGTTTTTTTTTTTACAGACATGGTCTCGCTATGTTGCCCAGAATGGTTTTGCACTGGGTCCAAGCAGTTCTGCCGCAGCCTCCCAAAGTGCTGGGATTACAGGGGTGAGGCACCTTGCTGGCCCCTGTTTTGATTAGGGTGCAGTGCTGGTGAAGCCGGTGCACGAGGCCAGTGATGCATCCTAATGAGGGGTGGAGTTGGCGGGACTTCCTGGGCCAGTTTGGGGACTTTCACAAAAGACCCCCATGACTCAGGGTTTTGAGTTCTTAACTAATCGAGTGAAGGATTCAAAATTAACCACTCCAAGGGGGGATTGAAGGAAGAACCACTCTTAATGGACAAAAAGAAAGAAAGGGGAGGGAGTAACAGGGATATGAGCTCTAGCCACCCAAGCCAGCAATGGCAACCCTTCTGGGTCCCCTTCCAGCATGTGGAAGCTTTCCTTTCGCTTCATTCAATAAACAGCTGCTGCTCACTCTCCTGGTCCGTGGACTCTTTTTGAACTGTTAACACCCCGCAAAGGTCCGCAGCTTCATTCTTCAAAGTTAGCGAGACCAGGAACCCATGGGCAGGAGAAACTGACTCATTGTGGGGGCTCACCCAGGATTTCCAAAGCGGTAACATCGGACCTCTTTCGCTTGCTACTCTGCTCTATTTTTCTTTAGAATTGAGGGCAAACACCGGGCACCTGTCGGCCATTTAAAAGCGACAAGTGCCGCCGCCTGACTAAAGACACAGATGTAAGGGTATCTGAGAAAGGGCTCTCTAACAACCCCCAACCCTTCTGAATCGAGAGTGTTGTTTTGCCTAGAAACCAGTTCCCACTTGCTCTGCATTTTCTGGGTTGAACCAAGGGCTGGCCAAGGGTGGAAAACAGTGGCCCCAAGCTCCTGGTAACGCCCAGTCGAGATGACAGTGCTTTGTGAAACCTTTGTTAAACAGCCACCCAAACGCACTTCACCCACGCTTTGAGAGGCATGCCTCCTAGGTCCAAACGTCTATAAGGAAGACTTTCTTGAGAACTTGTCTCCAGGATTCTCTCTACCCCCAGGATGAAAACCCTCTGGATTAGGAATCTAAAACAATTAGGATGGCAACCCTCAGATCTGTGTTCCTGATGTGCCATGGCTTATTTTTTTATTTTTTATTTTTTTTGAGATGGAGTCTCACTCTGACGCCCAGGCTGGAGTGCAGTGACACGATCTTGGCCCACTGCAACCTCAACCTCCCGGATTCAAGCAATTCTCTTGCCTCAGCCTCCTGAGTAGCTGGGATTACAGGCACCACGTGCCACCATGAGTGGCTAATTTTTGTATTTTTAGTAGAGATGGGGTTTCATATGTTGGTCAGACTGGTCTCGATCTGACCTCGTGATCTGCCCGCCTCGACCTCCCAAAGTGCTGGGATTGCAGGCGTGAGCCACTGCGCCTGGCCCCCATGGCTTATTCTAATGTAGATGGGCAACAATGCAAATATACAGGACCTGTTCCCCATATTCGACACCCAAGGCAACACCCAGGACAATATAGTGTGTGCCAATGGTTACTGGAAGGCTTAGGCCATTTCTCTTTCTGTCGCCCCCACCTCACTGGGAACCATTTCACCTATCATTTCTCTTGTTTAGGATCAGCAATCCGAACTACGGAGCTCTTCCACTCAGGGTACCACTCGCATTTGTGGGAGTTAAGTAAAATAATAGACCATCGACTGGGAGATCAAAAGTAGTATTCTTAAGATGGAAAGCGGGGACAAAAGGCTGTAGTGCATGAGACACTATTTCAGCCTTGGCCCAATCCCCTGTTGCCCCCCGCCTTAAAATTGCTATGTCTATGTACAATCTTTAAGGAGTTCATCTTACTGGGGCAGTTTCAAGCTCAGAAATATGCTAACTGGAGCCTTGTAAACCACCTAAGAATACACCCCAAACTTAGAACCCACTCACTGGAACAAAAACTTTTGGGCGCACTGGTAAGAGGCTGCTAAACCCAGCAGCCTGGCCTCCTTCTTTGTGGCTAAGAAGGGAGGGAAAAGAGTGTGGTTGAAACTGCTACGTCGGTAAGCACAATTAAATCTGATAAGCAGGGTTCCATGGGTGATTGTGCACCCTGGAAAAAGGACACTAAAACAGTAGGGGACCTGCTAGAACCAGTGTCCACTGGGAATGACTAGGGGTGCGGGCATCCCTATGCTTTCCTTTCAGATGGGAGATTTTCCCTCCAAAGTGAAGTCGCCCCTGAGGTGTATTCTGAATAACTGGGACCAATTTGATCCCCAGACATTGAAGAAGCAGCTCATATTTTTCTGCAGCACTGCCTGGCCACAATATCCTCTTCCAGGAGGAGAACAATGGCCACCTGAGGGAAGTATACACTATAATACCATCCTGCAACTAGATCTGTTTTGTAAACAAGAAGGCAAGTGGATTTAGGTACCATATGTTCAGACCTTTTTCTCATTAAAGGATGATAACCCACGATTGTGTAAGACATGTAACCTGCACCCCACAGGGAGTCCTCAAATTCTACCCCCATACCCAGTCCTCCCCACGGCTCCTACTAATGCCAAACCCCCTCTGGCTTCTACAGCCCCAAAGGGAACAAATAAAAGAGCCTTCAGAGAGCCAAGAGACCCCACTGGCCCCTGGCTATGTCCTCTTCAGGCTGTAGGAGGGGAATTTGGCCCAACCCGAGTACATGTTCCCTTTTCTCTCTCTGATCTAAAGCAAATTAAGGCAGACTTAACGAAAGTTCTCAGATGACCCCAATAGATACGTAGATGTCCTACTGGGTCTGGGACAATCTTTTGACCTTTCCTGGAGAGAGATCATGTTATTGCTTGATCAGACCTAACCTCTAATGAGAAGAATGCTGCTTTAACAGCAGCCTGAGAGTTTGGGGATACCTGGTACCTCAGTTAAGTAAGTGATAGAATGACATCAGAAGAGAGCAGTTTCCTACTGGCCAGCAAGCAGTCCCCGGTATGGATCCCCACTGGGACCCTGACTCGGATCATGGGGACTGGAGTCACAAACATTTACTGACCTGTATCCTAGAAGGGTTAAGGAGAACTAGGAAAAAGCCCATGAACTATTCAATGATGTCTACTATAACCCAAGGGAAGGAAGAAAACCCTACTGCCTTCCTCAAAAGGCTGAGGGAGGCTTTGAGAAAGTATACTCCCCTGTCACCAGATTCCCTCGAAGGCCAGTTAATTTTAAAGGACAAATTTATTACTCAGTCAGCTGCAGACATTAGGAAAAAGCTCCATAAGTTAGCCTTGGGCCCCGAGCAAAATTTGGAGGCATCATTAAACCTGGCAACCTCAGTGTTCTATAATAGGGACCAAGAGGAACAGGCCGAAAAGGAAAAGCAGGATAAGAGAAAGGCTGCAGATTTAGTCATGCCCTCAGACAAACCTTGGCGGTTCAAAGAGGAGAAAAAATGGAGCAGGCCAATCGCCCAGCAGGGCTTATTATCAGTGCAGTTTACAAGGACACTTTAAACAAGATTGTCCAAAGAGAAATAAGCCGCCCTCTCACCCACGTCCACTATGCCAAGGTGATCACTGGAAGGCACACTATCCCAGACGACAAAGTTTCTCTGGGCCACAAGTCCCCAACCAGATGATCCAGCAACAGGATGGAGGGTGCCCGGGGCAAGCACCAGCTCGTGTTGTCACCCTCACAGAGCCCCGGGTAAGTTTGACCATTGAGGGCCAGGAAATCGACTTTCTTCTGGACACTGGCACAGCCTTCTCAGTTCTACTGTCCTGCCCTGGATGGCTGTCCTCAAGGTCTGTTACCATCCAAGGGATCCTGGGACAACCTGTAACCAGGTATTTCTCCCGCCCCCTTAACTGTAACTGGGAAACCTTAATTTTCTCACATGCCTTTCTCATCATGCCTGAGAATCCCATACCCTTACTGGGGAGGGACATATTAGCTAAATCAGGAGCTATCATCTGTATGAATACAGGGAAGAAAAGACCTATCTGTTGTCCCCTACTTGAGGAAGGAATCAACCCTGAGGTTTGGGCATTAGAAGGACAATTTGGAGGGGCAAAGAACGCCTGTCCAGTCCAAATCAAACTAAAAGACCCCACCCCTTTCCCTTACCAAAGACAATACCCCCTAAGACCTGAAGCTCGAAAGGGATTACAAGGTATTGTTAACAATTTTAAAGCCCAAGGTCTAGTAAGAAGTTGTAACAGCCCCTGTAACACCCCAATTCTAGGGGTACAAAAACCAAATGGTCAATGGAGGTTGGTGCAGGACCTCAGGCTCATAAATGAGGCCATAATTCCTTTATACCCAGCTGTACCCAACCCTTATAGATTGCTCTCTCAAATACCAGAAGAAGCAGAGTGGTTTACAGTCCTGAATCTTAAAGATGCCTTTTTCTGTATCCCTCTACACCCTGACTTTCAATTCCTATTTGCCTTTGAGGATCCCTCAGATCAAACATCTCAGCTCACCTGGACAGTCTTGCCCCAAGGATTTAGAGATAGCCCTCACCTGTTTGGCCAAGCATTGGCCCAAGATTTAAGTCACTTCTCGCACCCAGGTACCCTAATTCTTCAATATGTGGATGACTTACTTCTCCCGTTGAGAGACCCTGTGCCATCAGGCTACCCAAGACTTTTTTTTTTTTTTTTTTTTTGAGACGGAGTCTTGCACTGTTGCCCAGGCTGGAGTGCAGTGGCGCAATCTCGGTTCACTGCAAGCTTCGCCTCCTAGGTTCATGCCATTCTCCTGCCTCAGCCTCCCGAGTAGCTGGGAGTACAGGCGCCTGCCACCACGCCTGGCTAATTTTTTGTACTTTTAGTAGACACAGGGTTTCACCTTGTTAGCCAGGATGGTCTCGATCTCCTGACCTCGTGATCCACCCACCTCAGCCTCCCAAAGTGCTGGGATTACATTTGAGCGCAAGGCCTTTTAAACTTTCTAGCTGATCGAGGTTACAAAGTATCTAAATCAAAGGCCCAGCTTTGTTTACAGCAGGTCAAATACCTAGGGCTGGTTTTGGCTAAAGGAACCAGGGCTCTCAACAAAAAACGTATTCAGTCTATACTGGCTTATCCTCACCCTCAGACATTAAAACAGTTGACAGGGTTTCTTGGAATAACTGGCTTTTGCCAACTGTGGATCCCCAGATACAGCGAAATGGCCAGGCCACTTTACACTCTAATTAAGGAGACCCAAAAAGCTAATACCCATTTGATAGAATGGGGACCAGAGGCAGCCTTCAGAACCCTAAAACAGGCCCTAACACAAGTCCCAGTTTTGGGTCTACCTACGGGAAAAAATTTCTCTTTGTATGTCACAGAAAGAATGGGAATAGTTCTTGGAGTCCTTACCCAGACTTGAGGGACTACCATACAGCCAGTAGCATATTTGAGTAAAGAAATTGATGTGGTAGCAAAGGATTGGCCTCACTGTCTGCAGGTGGTAGCTGCAGTGGCCATTTTAGTATTAGAGGCTGTCAAAATAATACAAGGGAGAGACATCACTGTATGGACTACTCACGATGTCAACGGCATACTAACTGCTAAAGGAGGTTTGTGGCTGTCAGACAATCGCCTACTTAGGTACCAGGCCTTATTACTTGAGGGACCAGTGCTTCAGATGCGCACTTGTGCAGCTCTTAACCTGGCTAACTTTCTCCCAGAAAATGAAGGACCAATAGAACATGACTGTCAACAGGTCATAGCCCAAACTTATGCTGCCCAGGAGGATCTTTTAGAGGTCCCCTTAGCCAACCCTGACCTCAACCTATATACTGATGGAAGTTCGTTTGTAGAAAAGGGATTACAAAGGGCAGGATATACCATAGGTTAGTGATAAAGCAGTAGTTGAAAGTGGGCCCCTCCCCCAGGGACCAGCACCCAGTTAGCAGAACTAGTGGCGCTTACCCGAACTTTAGAGCTGGGAAAGGGAAAAAGTATAAATGTATATACAGAGAGCAAATTTGCTTATCTAGTTCTACATGCCCATGCTGCCATATGGAAAGAAAGGGAGTTCCTAACCTCCGGAGGAACACCCATTAAATACCATGAAGAAATTATGAAATTATTACAGGCAGTGCAGAAACCCAAGGAAGTGGTAGTGGCCTTGCACTGCAAAGGCCATCAGAAAGGCGAAGGAAAGGAGGCAAAACGAAATCGCTGCACAGATGCTGAGGCCAAAGTTGCCGCAAGACGGGACCTCCCATTAGAAACACCTATGGAGGGACCCTTGGTATGGGATAACCCCCTTCAGGAGACCAGGCCCCAGTATTCCCCTGCAGAAACGGAATGGGGACTTTCACGGGGACATAGTTTTCTCCCCTCGGGATGGCTAGCTACTGAGGAGGGAAAGGTGCCCATACCCGCAGCTAATCAATGGAAAATACTTAAAACCCTTCACCAAACATTCCATAGGGGTATTGAGAATACCCATCAAATGGTCAAATCTCTGTTCACTGGACGAGACCTCCTTAAAACTATCCGGCAGACAGTCAAGGCCTGCGAAGTGTGCCAAAGGAATAACCCCTTGGTCCGTTGTCAAGCCCCTCACGGAGAACAAAGGACAGGGCACTACCCTGGAGAGGACTGGCAGTTAGATTTCACTTACATGCCTAAGTCAAGGGGACTTCAATACTTACTAGCCTGTGTTGATACCTTCACGAATTGGGTTGAAGCCTTCCCCTGTAAGACAGAAAAGGCCCAGGAGGTAATCAAAGCCCTGGTCCATGAAATAATTCCTAGGTTTGGACTTCCCCGTAGTTTACAAAGTGATAATGCCCCGGCTTTCAGAGCCACAGTGACTCAGGGAATTTCCAAGGCGCTAGGGATACAATATCACCTGCATTGGCTGGGCGCGGTGGCTCACGTCTGTAATCCCAGCACTTTGGGAGGCGGAGGCAGGTGGATCACGAGGTCAGGAGATCGAGACCATCCTGGCTAACATGGTGAAACCCCGTCTCTACTAAAAATACAAAAAATTTAGCCGGGCGTAGTGGTGGGTGCCTGTAGTCCCAGCTACTCGAGAGGCTGAGGCAGGAGAATGGCGTGAACCCGGGAGGTGGAGCTTGCAGTGAGCCGAGATCGCACCACTGCACTCCAGCCTGTGCGACAGAGTGAGACTCCATCTCAAAAAAAAGAAAAAAAAAAAAAAATCACCTTCATTGCGCCCAGGGACCACAATCCTCAGGGGAAGTTGAGAAGATTAATCAAACACTCAAAAGGCACTCAAGGAAATTAACACAAGAAACTCACCTCCCATGGAAACTCACCCTCTTGCCCATAGCATTATTAAGGATCCTAAATTCTCCCCACAAGATAGGACTCAGTCCTTATGAAATGCTATATGGACAGCCTTTTCTCACAAACAACCTCTTACTTGATTGAGAAACTGCCAACTTGGTCAAGGACATAACTTCTTTGGCTAGGTACCAGCAAATCCTAAAGACATTACCCGAGGGATGCCCCTGAGAAAAGGGAAAAGCATCGTTCCATCCCAGGGATCTAGTATTAGTCAAGTCCCTCCCCTCTACCTCCCCATCCCTAGATCCATCGTGGGAAGGACCATATTTGGTTATCCTCTCCACTCCAACTGCAGTCAAGGTGATTGGAGTGGAGTCTTGGATCCATCACACCTGAATCAAACCTTGGATACAGCCTGAAAAACCGGCAGAATCATTAGCTCGGGAATCTAAGAGTCAGCCGGACAAACCTTCTTACACCCACGAGCCGTTGGAAGACTTATGTATCCTCTTTCAGAAGGAAAAACCACAGGAAATTAATCAGTGCTCATAAGTTCTACCTCAGTTCTTGTTTTAAAAACAGAATGTACTCTAACATCCTAACATTCCTTGCCTTTGCCCAAGTCTTAACCTTTCCCCACTCAATGTCTTCCCCTAATCTTGAGGGAATTATTATTATTATTATTATTATTTTTTTTTGAGACAGAGTCTTGCTCTGTCGCCCAGGCTGGAGTGCAGTGACGTGATCTCGGCTCACTGCAAGCCCTGCCTTCCGGGTTCACGCCATTCTCCTCCCTCAGCCTCCCAAGTAGCTGGGACTACAGGCGCCCACCACCACACCCGGCTAATTTTTTGTATTTTTAGTAGAGACGGGGTTTCACCGTGGTCTCGATCTCCTGACCTCGTGATCTGCCCTCCTCAGCCTCCCAAAGTGCTGGGATTACAGGCGTGAGCCACCGCGCCCGGCCTACCTTGAGGGAATTATAAACATGTCCTCCAGGTTTTTATTTGAAGCACATCCCAATCAGAGTAACTCATCCTGTTGGGTTTGCATGAACCCTAATTTCCCCCTTATATACAGCAGTTCCGGCCCCCCTCAGCATATGGGTGGAAAGCTCTGAGGCCTCATACATAGCTAACACTTCTAAGGGTCCAGGATTTTTTCATCCTAGTGATAGGTCCAATTTCCCTGACAGGGCTCAAGCAGCCTTAAAAGCAGCCGCCGCCATTCTCCGACAATTCGCTCTATCAGCTATCCCAATCATAGGTTCTATGGGCACAATAACCTCCTTCTCTTCGCCTCCGCTCCTTTGTATCTCCCGTCAAGTGTTCCCAGGATCACAAGGTGTGGGACACGTGGCTGGCTGCAACTATAGCTTGCCTTGGATATAGAGTTCAAATATTCTAATTCTTACAGTACGACTACTGGCACCCCAATGTTTTGTGGAAATAAACATGAGCTCCTTGGAAACCCTATTTCAGTCACCTGTCCCTTAAGATTTACCACCCCAAGCCAAATAATTCCCCCACCAGAGGCCAAAACAACAAGCAATTACTGCTGGGGCAGACTTCCTTTTGCCCAGGACATCCCCCTCCTGGGACTTGGTTCCTCTCTCACAGGCAAAGGGTTAAAAAAACCCCATTGCTTCCTGCTTCCTGTCTGGGGTGCGCGAGTTTTTCTTTTTGTTGTTGTTGTGTTGTTTTGTTTTTGAGATGGAGTCTCGCTCTGTCGCCCAGGCTGGAGTGCAGTGGCGCGATCACCCTCACTGCAAGCTCCGCCTCCCAGGTTTGCACCATTCTCCTGCCTCAGCCTCCCGAGTAGCTGGGACTACAGGCGCCCACCACCACACCCAGCTAATTTTTTGTATTTTTAGTAGAGATGGAGTTTCACCGTGTTAGCCAGGATGGTCTTGATCTCCTGACCTCGTGATCCACCCGCCTTGGCCTCCGAAAGTGCTGGGATTACAGGCGTGAGCCACTGCACCCAGCCGAGAGTTTTTCTTAATGCAGCTAGCCACCGGTTTGCCTTACAGGAACCCCATAATACGTCCTTGGCAAATTCTATTCAGCTCCAACTGCTAGGAGTGGCCCATTTGTCCTGAACCCTCAAATCATGGGAATGAGAAATGAATTTAGACTGACCACAGCCCTTATGAGATTTTCAGCTACAGGGGTGTATAGAACCCTGATAAGGAGTTTTCTTTGTGTGTGGAAGATCCTTCTATATTTGCCTCCCCACCAACTGGACAGGAACTTGTACTTTAGCCTACATAGTACCTCCTGTGACTTATTCCTTTTCAGAAGAGGCAGTAGCTGTGCCCATTCATGCTAAGCTTCAGCCGAGAGCAATCTCACTACTTCCTCTATTGGCTGGTTTAGGATTTACTACCACCTAGGAGGTGGAAACGCTGGACTCACAGCCTAGATGAAATCTCTCTCCAACTTACTCAAATCCAGGACCAAATAGACTCATTAGCAGCCATGGTTCTCCAGAACCAGTGAGCACTAGATCTCCAATCTCCTCACTGCCGAAAGGGGAGGAACATGCCTTTTTCTGAACAAGGAATGTTGTTTTTATGTCAATAAATCAGGCATAGTGAGAGATGGAATTAAATGACTTCAGGATAGAGCCAGCAGACTACATGGTGGGACAACCGAAACTACCTCAGGGTTCTCACAGCCTGTTCTCCCCTGGCTTCTTCCATTTTTAGGTCCCTTCCTTATGATTATTCTAGGAGTAACCTTTGGCCCATGTCTTTTCAATTCCTTCATCCTTTCGTTTCTTCCTGAATGGAATCAATGAAACTAGAAATGTTACTGCAGATGGAACCTCAGATGACTTCAACCAGCACCTATTATCAAGGACCCCTAAACCAGCCTGCCGGCCCATACCCGGACGTTGACACCCAAACCACCTCTCACGAGGAAACCTCAGCTACAGAACCCCTTCTATGCCCCTATTCAGCAGGAAGCAATTAGAGTGGTCATCCTCCCACACCCCAACAGCAGTTGGGCTCTCCTGTTGAGAGAGGGGACTGAGGGGTGGAGTTGGCAGGATTTACTGGGCAGGTTTGGGGACTTTCACAAAAGACCCCTGTGACTCAGTGTTTTGAGTTCTTAACCAATCGAGTGAAGGATTCAGAATTAACCACTCCAGGCCGGGCGCGGTGGCTCACGCCTGTAATCCCAGCACTTTGGGAGGCCGAGGCGGGCGGATCACGAGGTCAGGAGATTGAGACCATCCTGGCTAACCCGGTGAAACCCCGCCTCTACTAAAAATACAAAAAATTGGCCGGGTGTGGTGGCGGGCGCCTGTGGTCCCAGCTACTGGGGAGGCTGAGGCAGGAGAATGGCGTGAACCCGGGAGGCGGAGCTTGCAGTGAGCCGAGATCGTGCCATTGCACTGCAGCCTGGGCGACAGAGCGAGACTCTGTCTCACGAAAAAAAAACAAAAAAAACAAAAAAAAACAAAAAAAAAAAACACTCCAGAGGAGGATTGAAAAAAGAACCACTCTCAATGGACAAAAAGAAAGAGGAGGGTAACATAGGGATATGAGCCCTAGCCACCGGAGCCAGCAACGGCAACCCTTCCGGGTCCCCTTCCAGCATGTGGAAGCTTTCCTTTCGCTTTGTTTAATAAACTGCCCTGCTGCTCACTCTCCTGGTCCGTGGACTCTTTTTGATCTGTAACACACACCGCGAAGGTCCACAGCTTCATTCTTCAAAGTTAGCGAGACCACGAACCCATCGGCAAGAAAAACTCCCAACTCACTAACAGCCTAGTCCCTTCCCCCTTAAAGGCCGGTGTCTGTCACCCCATACCTGAGCTGGTCCCTCTTCACTAAGTCAGGCTACCAGCATCTTCCTGCTCCTCCGGCTGGGCCCCTGGAGGAGGAAGCTTTCCAAAGCTCTGTCTAGCCCATGTATCCCTCCAGCAGGAAGCTCCAAGGCCTCCTCTGTACTTTGAGGTCGTTCTGGCCCCTGCTATGCTCCAGGCTCAGGGCTATTACACAAGACGCCCAATTCAACTCGGTGGGCTGTTGACACCGTCCCTGTCACTGAATCTTGTCTTCACCCCTGTGATTCTCTGAAGAGCCAGTGAATCTCTGTTAATGTTGGTGGAGTTCCAGCCACTGCACTTTTTTTGAGGCAGACTCACTGTGGCTCCGGCTGGAGTGCAGTGGCATGGTCATAGCTCATGGCAGCCCCCAACTCCCGGGCTCATGTAATCCTCCCACCTCAGCCTCCCGAGTAGCTGGGACTGGAGGCGGGAGCCGCCATGTCGGGCTAATTGGTTTTTCTGTAGAGATCGGGCCTCCCTAGGTTGCCCAGGCTTACTTAACACTCTTGAACGTCAAAACCCACGCTCAGTACCCGCTTCACGTGGAAGTCGGTGTTGAGATACAAGCATAGGAACGAACTCAAGGCTAACAGCTGTTCTGTATTCAGAGCCGCACAATCAAGGAAAAACACGATCGGAGGCGGGCCCTGGACGGGAACAAGAAGGGTGGGTGCAGGATGGTGGGCTTGACTGGGCGGCCCGCGGTCTTGGCTCCCCTTTCTTCCTTCTGGCTCGCCGGCCGGAGGGTAGGGGGTCCGTGGACCTCCCGGCCTGTAGGGGGCGTCGGGCGCAGCGGAAGGGCCTGCTCCGGAGCCTGGCCAGGGCTGCGCAGTCATGATCACCGAGACCGCGGCGGAGCGTACGGTCCCTGCAGTGCCTGCTGCGGAGGAGGCCACCGAAGCTCGGGGACGCGAGGAGCCGGCGTGGCCCTGGGTGAGCCCAGGCCCAAGCGGGAACGGGCGCGGGGCGGGCGGCGCAGACCCAGGGGCGCGGGCTTCATGCCCCAGCCGTGCCCCCTGTCCCGCAGAAAGACGCCCCGATCCGGACGCTGGTGCAGCGCATCCACCAGCTGCAGGCTGAGCGCGCGCAGGGCTTCCGCCGACTGGAGGAGTGAGTGGGGGCGCGGAGGGGCTCAGGGTTCGGTCCCCCGCCCGCTCCGGGCGTGGGCGTGTTCTCGGCGGGCGTGCCTGGAGGAGGAGCTGGGTCCTTGTGCGGCTGCAGAGTCAGATGGGGCGGGGATTTCGGGGCACCGGGTCCTCACCTTCACGAGAAAGGCCCCACAGCACGTCCCCACTACCCGACGACTCAATCCTCGTGGCTTCTCTCTCCCCCCCAAGAGCAGGGGTGGGCCTGTCTCGCGTTCCCCTGCGGGAGTCAGGAAGCGTCCTTCCTACCTACCAGTCCTCCCCTCTGGGGTCTGGGGACACTTCCTGGGGGCCTTTCAGGTGGTTGGCGCCGGTGCAGGGCCTGAGAGCCTGGGGGCGCGGCCTCAGGGTCCCCACCTGCCGCAGAGGCCACCGCCAGTACCTGCGCAGCGGCCCTGACTACGACTTCGCGCGCTACCGGAGCACAGTGCACGAGGTGACCCAGGCCTTCGCCGCCGCCTCGCGGGAGGTGCTGGCTGTGGAAGCAGAGCTGGGCGGGCCTCGCAGGCAGCCGCTGCTCGCCGGCCACGTGCGCAGCCTGCAGGAGCTGGAGCAGACGCGGCTGGGCACGGTGAGGCCACCACCCCTTCCCCGCCGTGTCTCTAGGACCCTGGCCGGCTCCTCTCATGACGCACCCCTGGTTGGGGGGTGGTCCCAGTATCCCATACACAGACCTCACCCCTTCCTGTCCCACCCCAATCCTCTATTAAGGCTTCACTTGGGGATTCTCGGACCTTGCCCTCTGCTGTTCATCCCCAATTTTTTTCCCAAGTTTTGTCCTTATTCCCAGAGCACTCCCGCTTTCTCCCAGCTCCGCCTAAATGCTATTCCAAGATGCCCAGATCCCGCCCCAACAATGCTCCACCCACTCTGGTTGTTCCGCGTCTAGGGTCCCACCCTCAACCTCCCGTAGATACAGGCGAGGGGGTCCCAGGCCACGCCTCCTCCGTATTATTCCTCCATCACAGCTTTAGTTCTTTGCCTATTTCTCTCTTGCGATCCGCCTGCTCGGCCCTGCAACCGTGTGTGACTGGAATTCCTAGGCCACGCCCCCCATGAGCGACCCGTCTCAGCGTCTCTTTGGCCTTTTTCTTTCTCTCTGTTTTTTTTTTTTTTTTTTTTTTTTTTTTTTTTTTTTTTTTTTTTAAAGACAGGCTCTTGCTCTCTCACCCAGGCTAGAGTGCAATGGCGCGATCTCGGCTAACTGCAACCTCCGCCTCCCAGGTTCAAGCGATTCTCCTGCCTCAGCCTCCTGAGTAGCTGGGATTACAGGCGTAATTTTTGTATTTTGTATTTTTTTTTAGTAGAGATGGGGTTTTGCCATATGGGCAAGGCTGGTCTCGAACTCCTGGTCTCAAGCGATCCGCCCTCCTCTGCTTCCCGAAGTGCTGGGATTTCAGGCGTGAGCCACCGCGTCCAGGCTTTTTGGCCTACTTTTATCCTGGGTCCCCGTCCCTGGGACCATGAGGCGCAACCTAACCCACCCCTACGGCCAATGCCTGGCTAAGACGTCACTGTTGTTCCCAGGCCACGCCCACATCGCGCTCAGCACTGCCTCTGGCCTGCCTGCTGTCTCCCTTCTGAGAGAGCCTCTAAACTGAATTTCGGACTCTTCCTACACAAAGCACTGCCCCTCGTGGTTCTACCCGGGCACTGCCTTTCTGGGTGCCTCTGTTTTTTCCTGAACATCCTTGGAGGGCAGGGGTGGGTTCTGCTCGTGGAGACATCCTTCCTGTTGCTCATTCCCCCACCAGGTGGCCCTGCTGCAGTTGATGGAGACGCCAGAGCTGGCGGGGCAGGAGGACGCTGTACGGATGCAGCAGCTGAAAATGAAGTGAGCGCTGCTGCCCAAGCCGCCTGGCTATGCTCGATTTGCACCAGGGTTGGCACGGTCAGGACGCTGCCAGCAGAGGAACCCTCTGCCAGTGCACAATGGTGTTCTCACCTGGTGGCCCTCAGATGTACACTTCCCCAGAGGGCACAGCCGTGAAACCTCACATCAGTTTCGCTGTGCATTGCTGGGACACTGCTGTATACCTCGACACATGCCAATCCTGCACACGTGGCTGTCCGTGGAGCTTGGACATGCCCCACTGAGCACAGACCTTCAGATGCCTGTCCTCAGCCCCCAAGCACACACACTCATGTACACACACATTTGACAGAGTCACACTTCATAACCTCCTAATGGTACACACCCCACCAAGATGGCCTTTTCTTTTCTTTTTTTTCTGAGACGCAGTCTCACTCTGTCACCAGGCTGGAGTGCAGTGGCGCGATCTCAGCTCACTGCAACCTCCGCCTCCCGGGTTCAAGTGATTCCCCCTGCCTCAGCCTCCTGAGTAGCTGGGACTACAGGCGCGTGCCACCACGCCCAGATAATTTTTTGTATTTTAGTAGAGATGGGTTTCACCATGTTGGCCAGGATGGTCTCGATCTCCTGACCTGGTGATCTGCCCACCTCAGCCTCCCAAAGTGCTGGGATTACAGGCGTAAGCCAGCACGCCTGGTCCTTTATTTTCTTTTCTTTTTTCTTTCTTTTTTTTGAGACAGAGTCTTGCTCTGTCACCCAGGCTGGAGTGCAGTGGCGCGATCTTGGCTTACCGTAACCTCTGCCTCCTAAGTAGCTTGGATTACAGATGCCCGCCACCATGCCTGGCTAATTCTTGTATTTTTAGTAGAGACGGGGATTCGCCATGTTGGCCAGGCTGGTTTTGAACTCCTGACCTCAGGTGATCTGCCTGCCTCAGCTTCCCAAAGT
This sequence comes from Pan paniscus, assembly GCF_029289425.2. Classification (NCBI taxonomy): domain Eukaryota; kingdom Metazoa; phylum Chordata; class Mammalia; order Primates; family Hominidae; genus Pan; species Pan paniscus. The sequence continues at coordinate 23,450,876 of NC_073269.2, forward strand.
GCTGGATTACAGGCGTGAGCCACCATGCCCAGCCCAGATGGCCTTTTCTCTCAGCCCACTGTGACCTATGGGGCCACCCCTTCTCCCTAGCACCTAAGTGTTCCCTCTTGCTGCTAGTGCTGCCTGGAGGTTTGGCGGCGGGCAGGAGGGCCTGGGGCTCACCACAGCCACAGCCCTCTTGCAGCTTCGCGGCAGCAGCTAATTCGCCCCATCTGGGTTTTATTTATAGTTCCCATCCGCTCTTGTAGGGTAATTAAAACCATGGAGGCGATCAGCGAGGTTCTCCAGGACCTCAGGTTTGATGCGGAATCTGCCGAGTGATGGCGGCTCCCCAGGGATGCGCCGAGGGAGATGGGAAACGGGGCGGATGGCGCCCAGCCCAGCCCTAACCGCCAGCTGGCTGGGGTCGCGCCCCACTGCGCTGCTGACCTTCCTGCAGTTCCAGACACCGCCCACAATAAAGAGCTCCTCCTCTGTAGCCGCTCTGCCATCTCTGTGTACAAGGGTGCTGCAGCCAGTGTGCCTAGGGAGGGGGCCCCCACAGGGCCAGGGATTGTGGGTAGAAGACTCCCACCCTCCCTAGAAACTGAGGGTTTTTTGCTTGAGACAGGGTCTTGCTGTGTCACCCAGACTGGAGTGCAGTGGCGAGATCGTGGCTCACTGCAGCCTTGACTTCCCCAAGCTCAAGCAGTCCTCCTGCCTCAGCCTCCCAAGTAGCTGGGACTACAGGCACATGCCACCACAAGCCCAGTTAATTTTTTTTTTTTTTTTTTTTTTTGAGATAGAGTTTTGCTCTTTTTGCCCAGGCTGGAGTACAATGGTACGATCTCGGCTCACTGCAACCTGCACCTCCTGGGTTCAAGTGATTCGCCTGCCTCAGCCTCCTGAGTAGTTGGGATTACAGGCATGCACCACCACGCCCAGCTAATTTTGTATTTTTAGTAGAGACGGGGTTTCTCCATGTTGGTCAGGCTGGTCTCGAACTCCCGACCTCATTTGGTCCACCCATGTCAGCCTCCCAAAGTGGCGGGATTACAGGCATGAGCCATGGCTCCTGGCCAATTTTTTGCTTTTAGTAGAGATGAGGTCTCCCTTTGTTGCCCAGGCTGGTCTCCAACTCCTGGCCTTGAGCAGTGCTCCCAGCTTGGCCTCCTAAAGTTCTGGGATTACAGGCATGAGCCTTTGCAGCCAGCCAGCTCAGGTATTTTGAATCACATTCTCCAAGGAGTTCAGAATCAGACCTTGCAAATACTGGATAGACAGTCTGAAGTCCTGGGAGGTGAAAATTCTAATCTCAAAGGGTCATTAAGATGCCTCACATTCCCCTCAAATCTCACAGCCCCCACCCCAGGCCAGGCAGGCCCCAAACTCACCTTCACAATCACAGCACCTAAATAGCTCATTTATTTAAAAGGACTCTTTTGGAGGGGCCCTAGGTAGTGGGGAGTAATGACTCCCCTTCTCACCCCCAGCCCTGGCAGGGGTTCTAGGCAACTCAACCAACCCTCACACACACACACACCCACTGGGGTGCACCCAAAGGTGGCCTCACGTGGGAGTCAGAGCTGTTATGGCCGTTGGAGCTCAGGGGCCACCCCAGCTCCTGCTGAGGGTGGCTCAGGTGCCCTGAAGTGAGGGTACAGAGGTGGCCCCAGTTTGGGTTCGGCCTCTGCGTCTCCATGTGGCAGGGAGGGTGGCCTGAGCCCCTACAGCTTATCTGGCAGGACCTGCAGGCAGAGGGGAAGCCAAGCTAAGCAGGGAGTCCAGGAGAGGGCCGCACCACAGAGCCACTGAAGGAGGCTTCATTCGTATCCTGTCCCCACCGCTTCTGGCTGTGTGACTTTGGGCAGGGTCCTGCCCCTCTCTGGGCCTTGGCGAGGCTATCTGAGCTGCAGGTAAAGCACTTGGCGCGGGGCCAGTATGCAGTAGGCGCCCATGCGTGCTAACTAGGGTGAGTATGTTCATTCATTTCGGAGGAGATTCCACTTCGGACATTTTCAGGGCATTGAATGTTCTTAGGCTAAAGGAGACAATGCCAGTTATACAGTAAGTGCTAAGTAAATGCTGATGAATAACAAAGGAAGAGGACGGATTCCATCTCAGCGACTCTAAGGCTGGGGTTGGGAGGCGTGGGGGTGTGAACAAGACCTGCAGCCACCGGAAGGGGCCCTCCCCTTGCTCCCTCCCGCCCACCCATTCAGGCCCACCTTACCTCTCGCCGTGCCCCGTCTGCCCGAGGGCAGGATCCCCTCGTCCTGTGCTTGGAAGGAAGGCAGAGGTGTCGTGGGGGCTGCAGACCTGCGTCCACACCTTGCTGTCTTCCCCCTCCCCTGTTTTCTGGCCCCCCCCAGCTCCCTGTCCCCACCCCCACGCCCGCGGGTCCCTCCTTCCTACCTGGTTGCGGGTCTTGTGCGACTTCTGCATCCAGGCTCGCCACTGGTCGTAGAGGCGGAAGCTGAGGTTGGAGCAGTACGCGTGCTTCTTGAGCCAGCCCAGGAACTGCTTGAGCTCGCGCCGCACCGGCCCCGAGCTCGGCTCTCCGCCCCGCGGCTCGCACGCCCCGCCGCCCGGGCCCGGGCGCTCTGGTGGTGGGCGGAGCGGCAGTGTCAGGGCGCGCCCGGCAGGGGGTGCGCGCGGGCAGGAGAGGGGAGACCCCGGCGTGGCGGGACCATGTTCCCCTCGGGGAACCTCCCTCCCCGTTTCTCAAGGACCGAGTCCTCCCCGCGGCCCTGCACAGCAGCCCAGCTGCGCCCCTGGCCCGGCTGCGCCCCTGGGGAGGTGGGGGGGAGGGGGAAGGAAGGGGCTCCTCCTCCACATCTCCTCCAGGAACCCGATTCCTGTGGCCTGAGCCAGGTGCGAGTGGAGTGGGGGGAGGGGAGAATGAGAGAGGCCAGAGCCGGGGGGATGAGACACAGAGACAGACAGACAGCAGGGCGCCGAAAAAGAGAAAGGGAGAAAGACGCACGGATGAGAGAGCCGGGGCCAGGGATGGAGAGATGGAGACGCAGGGTGGGTGAAAGCCAAGGGTGTCAGCCCAGGAGGAAAGGGCCTGATCAGGGTAGGACAGAAACCCTGGGGACACAGGGACAAAGAGATCGAGACAGAGACACAGAGGAAGAGTGACAGATGAAGGGAGACCAAGTGCAAGATGACCCCATGGGACAGTCCCCAGCATGGGCCCATGGGACAGGGAGTGGGCCAGGAGGGCCAGGTGGGAGGCCTGCCTGTCGGTCCAGCTGCCGGCTGCAGCCAGCCCCCAGCAGGCCGGCGGATAAGGACATCGGCCTCACGTCATAAATAAAGCCGGGGACCCGCTGACAGGCCCTGGCACGGCCCCGGCCCCCGCCGCCCCTGCTGGCCTTCCCCGGCCTCCCCAGCCTCCCCTGCGGACGCAGCGGCCTGCTGGCTCCTGTGCAAGAATCGCAGGTGCCGGGCACGAGCAGGGGCCAAGGCTCAGGCCCCTCCCGGCTGCGCTTGCTCCCGCCCACCCCTGAACCTGGAGGGGCCCAGGATAGGGGCTGGGGAGCTGGCTGGAGCCTGACTCTACCCCTCCCTAGCTCTGGGACCCTCTCTGGGCCTCAGTTTCCCTATCATCTCACGAGCCAGAGTGAGCTTGGTCTTCCCGGTGAACTAAGTTTAGACCTGTGTGACCTCCTAGAGCCTCAGTGTCCTCACCTGAGAAAAAGCGGCCTCCCTTGCAGTGAAACCCTGGGGGGATGGGACAATAAGTACCTCCATGCCAACTGCCTGCAAACACTTAGGTGGCACCCACCATGTGGGCACTTGCCACAAATTATGTCATCCAACCCTCATAACAGCCCAAGGCAAGTGGGATTCTCGACCCCACCTTCCAGATGGGGAAACGGAGGCCAGACATTCCAAGTAACAGCTTTCGTTTCATTTCACAAAAGAGAGACTAGAGGCCTGTGGACCCGGAGAAATCCCAGACAGCAAGAGGAAGCAGACCTAGGCACCTAATCATTCCCATCCCCCTGCCTTGATCAGAAGGAGAAACTGAGGCCCATCAAAGTAGGAGTTGGCAGCCCATTGGCCTTAGAAGCAGGGGTCTCAAACTCACTGGCCCTCTTAGGAGGGAGTCTGAGTGGCCAAAACAGACCAGATGGGGATGGGCAAATGGAGAGTGAGGGTCCTGAGAAGGGGAGACCACTGCTGGTGGGGGCTGTAGGCCATGCTGTTACATTTTCTAGATAATTTATTTTTCTAGGGAATCTAGGATATTTGTGTGAAAACTTCCTGGGTTTAAAATTTCTACTAGTTGGTCAAACTTTTTTTTTGTTTTCCAAACAACAGGCCAAAGAAAACAGATCCAAGGGCCACATTCAGCTCTGGGGGGGCCACCAGTTTGAGACTTCTACTCTCTTGGAGACAATCAGGAAACAGGCTGGGCATGGTGTCTCACACCTGTAATCCCAGCACTTTGGGAGGCCAAAATGGGCAGATCACCCGAGGTCAGGAGTTCGAGACCAGCCTGGCCAACATGGTGAAATCCTGTCTCTACTAAAAAATACAAAAATTAGCTGTGCATGTTGGCGCGTGCCTGTAGTCCCAGCTACTTGGGAGGCTCAGGTAGGAGAATCGCTTGAAACCGGGAGGCAGAGGTTGCAGTGAGTGCAGATCACACCACTATGCGACAGAATGAGGCCGTGTCTCAAAAGAAAAAAAAAAGAAAGAAAGAAAACAAGGAAACAGAGGCTCTAGCTGGTTTCGGACTGGCCGCTGGATCACCCAGCCCTAGGAGGGTGCTCACCACTGCGGGGAGTGGAGGCGGCTGTGGGGTGGCTCCACTCACTCCAGATCCCCGCTTTCTTGGAGCCATAGATGCCAAAGGGGTTGCAGCGCACTTGCACGAAGTACACGGTGCCGGGTTTCAGGCCGGCCAGGCGGCAGGAGGTCTGGTTGCTCACATCGTCCACCACCTGGACAGTGAGGACAAGGTCAGAGTAGAGGGCGGGGCCTAGCAGGAGCGGGGGCGGGGCCTGGAAGGAACAGGGGCGGAGTCAGGGAAGGGGCGGGTCACCTTCCAGTCCACACTGTCCTCCACTCGGTAGCGGATCTGGTATTTGGCTTGAAAGAGGAAATCCTTGAGGGCGGGTGGCGACACCCAGCGCACGCTCAGCTGGTCCTCCAGGCCCCCGACGCGGCTCACGTGCACGTCGGGCGGGGGGTCCGTGGTCACTGCGGGGCAGAGGAGGGCCCCTCTCAGCCTGGGACTGTCTGGGTTTAACTCCCCCCAGCAGTGTGGCCCAGGGCACTTGGCCTAGATGGAACCTGTCTCTGTTTTCCTCCTCCTCCCTCTGCCCCCACCCCCAGGACTGGTGGATTACACGATATATAATATTGGAGAAACACTCAGCACCTAATTAATGTTAGCTGCTATCACCATTATTATCTGTGACGGGAGAAACATAATCCTATCTTCAACTGACTATGGGAAAGCAGCCATTGCGGGGTTGATGATATTATTATTATCATGCTTAGGAGGCCAGGGGCTGTCAGGCCGTCAGCCTTCTGGGAACCTCCCTGCCACCCCCTCCCCACTCACACCTCCCTTCCACTCTTACTGAAATCTTTGATGTGACATTTTGCTGGGTGCAGAGAAGCAACTGAGGCTTAGAACTTTCCCACTGTAGCGTTAGGATGTGGGGAAGAGTGAGGCAGGCTGCGGGGGCAGGGATGGGGGCTACAACCCAGGCGTATGTGTGTGTTGGGGGGTTCTGAGGATCCTTCTGGGGGCCCCTGAGGGCAGCAGGGTGAGCTGGCCTCTCCCCCTGAGGCCTTGGTGAGGGGCCTAAAGGGTTAAGGCACAGGCCTGCTTGGGGCTGAGAAACACCCTAATTAGATTAGGCTCAATTCTGCTCACAGATCATCCATTTCCTGCCTCCCGCCCTGCGCCCCCCAGCTCCAGGCCTCGGCTTCCTGGGGCGCCTCCCGACCTGGGCGCCCCCTCCCCTCTCCCCAGGGCCCCCTCCTGCACACCTGGGCTGCCGAGGGGGAGGTGGCCAGGCCAGGTGTTCTCTGTGGAGTGGGGGTATCCTGGCTGTTTCTGGGGGCTGCGGACTGATGAGTGGATGCTCAGCTACTTACCTACCTTCCCTCTGACCAGCAGGGACAACCCGGGAGTTGCCGGGCTGGGGAGGGGCAGGCGGGACCCTAGGAAAAATGAGAAGGTGCAGGGGACCCCTCGGGATGCTCGGTGGGTGGGGCTGGTGCCGAGGGAGGGGCCTAGCAGACACTGGGGGCTCACCCACATCCAGGATATCCAGCGTGAGCACATCGGAGCGGGCAGAGCCCAGGCGGTTGGTGGCCTCCACCCAGATCTCATAGGGCGTAAAGAGAGCCAGGTCCTTGGGGATGTGGCAGGAGTGGGGCCCCACTGTGTGGTACTCCTCACATGTGTTGTCCTGCCCATACCACCTGCGGGGATGGGAGGGCGACAGGACGCATGAGGGTTCCTTGTGGCCCCCAGACCTCACCATGGCAGCCTCAGAGTGCAGACAACACATGGGGGCTCAGAGAGGGTCCGCGTTGGTCAAGGTCACGCAGCCAGCCTGGGACACACACATCGCCCTCAGGCCACCACCAACCTAAGCTTGTACTTGAGGGAGTAGTTGGTGTGCAGGAAGGTCTCCCCGTGGGCCCCTGGCGTCCAGCGGCAGGTCAAGTCCTTCATGTTCTTGGACCAGCAGCTGATGTTGACGGGTTTCTCTGGGGGCACTGGGAGAAGGGGAGGGTGCAGGAAGCAGGCTGAGGGTCTGGACTAGCTGAGCCTGGGCCGAGGGGTTGCTGCCCACCCACCAGGCCCCCACCTTGGAGTGGAAGGAGGGCAGACAGGACAGTCTCAGCCCTGTGCTGAGAAATGCCAGCACAGTTGGTGTGACAACTGCAAGGGCTCTTGAGAGGCTGGTGACTCGATCTCCGGGTTCTTTTTCTTTTTTCGAGGCAAAGTCTTGCTCTGTCCCCCAGGCTGGAGTGCAATGGTGCCATCTCAGCTCACTGCAACCTCCGCCTCCCGGGTTCAAGCAATTCTCCTGTCTCAGCCTCCCAAGTAGCTGGGATTACAGGTGCCTGTCAGCACGCCTGGCTAAGTTTTGTATTTTTAATAGAGATGGGGTTTCGCCATGTAGGCCAGCCTGGCCTCGAACTCCTGGCTTCAAGTGATCCACCCACCTCAGCCTCCCAAAGTGCTGGGCTTACAGACATGAGCCACCTTGCCCGACCGGGTCTCCAGGTTTTCATTCCCACCTCAAAGACCTGCATAGCCATGCCAGTGTGCCCACAGCTCATCCCCAGGCCAGAAGGCCCACAATTCATGCCTCACTCCAGAGGGAGATGCCGCTCCCAAGAGCTACCCCTGGGGTGTCCTGGGTGCCAACTTACGGCCAACATAGAGGCAGGAGCCAGCCAGGATGCTGCCGTCACGAGCGTGGCACACGAGGTTGTCCCCTGACTGCTGCCTGGACCCATTGAGGTTGGCCAGGGCCAGGGCCAAGGTGGAGGCGTTGAGCACACGGGAGAGCTCAGGGGGCAGGCGGCGCCCGTTGAGGGTCCAGTAGAGGCCCTCGGCGGTGGTTCCTGGTGGGTCTCCGTGCACTGAGCAGGTGGCCAGCAGGGAGGAGCCGATGAGAAGCGTGGGATCCTGGGGACTGATCACAGCTGTGTCTGGGGTCAAAGAGGAACATGTGTCAGGCCAGGGCGGGGACCCTCCAAGCCCCCAACCATGCCAGGACCTCCAGGGTTCATGGTGGTCCTGAAAAGACGCTGTTAATGATTGTCCCCCATTTTACAGATAGGGAAGGTAGAGATCAGCTGGGTTAAATGCCCAGGGCAACACTGGTGGCCAAACTGACAGACCTGGAGTTGTCCAGGTCTGTCTGACTCCAACACTGGATCCTTCCAAAACTCTTCATCACTGACATGCTTAAGGTTCTCTGAGGGGTCACACAACTCGGGCATATAGGCTCATTCGGATCCAAGTGACTCTTGCTTAGCACATTGTTATGACAAACACTATGCTTTGCTTTTTTTTTTTTTGAGACGGAGTCTCGCTCTGTCGCCCAGGCTGGAGTGCAGTGGCGCGATCTCGGCTCACTGCAACCTCCGCCTCCCGGGTCCAAGCAATTCTTCTGCCTCAGCCTCCCGAGTAGCTGGGACTACAGGTGTGCACCACCATGCCTGACTAACTTTTGTATTTTTTTTTTTTTGAGACAGAGTCTCGCTCTGTCGCCCAGGCTGGAGTGCAGTGGCACAATCTCGGCTTACTGCAAGCTCTGCCTCCCGGGATCACGCCATTCTCCTGCCTCAGCCTCCCGAGTAGCTGGGACTACGCGCCCACCACCACGCCTGGCTAATTTTTTGTATTTTTAGTAGAGACGGGGTTTCAGCGTGTTAGCCAGGATGGTCTCGATCTCCTGACCTCATGATCCATCCGTATGGGCCTCCCAAAGTGCTGGGATTACAGGCGTGAGCCACTGTGCCCGGCCAAGTTTTGTATTTTTAGTAGAGACAGGGTTTCACCATATTGGCCAGGCTGGTCTTGAACTCCTGACCTCGTGATCCACCTCCCTCGGCCTCTCAAAGTGCTGGGATTACAGGAGTGAGCCAATACACCCAGGCATGCTTTGCTTTTTATTTTTTTAGCGACAGGGTCTCACTCTGTTGGCCAGGCTGGAGTGCAGTGGCGCGATCATAGCTCACTGCAGCCTCGATCTCCTGGGTTCAAGTGATCCTCCCTCATCCCAGCTCCCAATTAGCTGGGACTACAGGTGTGCACCACCACACCTGGCTGATTTTTAAATATTTTTTTAGAGGTGAGGTCTCGCTAGTTTGCTCAGGCCAGTCTTGAACTCCTGGCCTCAAGCGATCCTCCCACCTTGGCCTCCCAAAGTCCTGGGATCACAGGCATGAGCTTCGGTGCCTAGCCTTCTTTATTTTTCATTCTCATTTTGTTTTTCTTTTTTGGCAACTAGAAACAAAAGATTGTGGGCTCTTCCTGTGATACTCCCAGAGCCTCACACATAGTAGGTGTTTCTGTGGGGGAAGGGCATTGCTTAAAATGAAAGCCCTGACCCTTACTTGAATCATTAAGAGCACCAATTTTTTTTTGAGACGGAGTTTTGCTCTTGTTGCCCAGGCTGGAGTGCAATGCCGCAATCTCTGCCTCCAGGTTCAAGTGATTCTCCTGCCTCAGCCTCCCGAGTAGCTGGGATTACAGGCACACACCACCGTGCCCGGCTAATTTTTGTATTTTTAGTAGAGATGTGGTTTCACCGTGCTGGTCAGCCTGGTTTCGAACTCCTGACCTTGTGATCCGCCTGCCTCAGCCTCCCAAAGTGCTGGGATTACAGGGGTGAACCACTGCACCCAGCCTGTATTTTTAGTAGAGTCCAAGTATCGCCATGTTGGCCAGGCTGGTCTCGAACTCCTGACCTCAAGTGATCCACTAGCCTCAGCCTCCCAAAGTGCTGGGATGACAGGTGTGAGTCATTGCGCCTGGCCTAACAGCACCATTTATTGAGCACTTGTTGTGTTCTGAATACTGGGCTAAGACTACCTACATTTTCTCAGCCAATCCTGCTTATATGTTAAAGATGAAAAAACTCCGGCTCTGAAAGATGGAGTTTCCTTGCTGGAATGAGGGAAGGCCATACTAGTTAGGCCCAGATTTTCTGGTCTCCAAAGTTCTGTTCCACACTGCCTACCTCTGGAACTAAAGGCAGCCCTGGCAAACTGCATGTCCCCAACTCCCATCCAAAGGGACTTGACATCATCGCTGTTTCCCTCCACTCAGTTTTCCTCATCTGCAAAGTGAGAACGAGAAAGCTCTTTGTCTCCTGGGCTATTGCGAAAGTCAGAGGGGAAAGGACTTCCTGAACCAGGTTGTGTGTGAGTCAGGTACTAGGCACAGGAAACTTGGGGACGCCCATGGGTGGTTGATGCCTCCTCTCCTGCTGGCCATGAGGGCAGCCCAGGAGTTCCCTTTCTGGAGACCAGAACCTTGTCCATAGGGAAACCAAGGCCCAGAGAAGGAGGAGGGGGTGCACAGGCCAACCTCCCAATGCCTCTCTGAGTCTCAGTTTCCCCATCTGGAAAGTGGGCATCATGGCGTCAATGTCATGGGGTTGGCTGGGTGCGGTGGCTCATGCCTGTAATCCCAGCACTTTGAGAGGCTGAGGTGGGAGGATCACATGAGGTCAAGAGTTTGAGACAGCCTGGGCAACATGGTGAAACCCTGTCTCTACCAAAAATACAAAAATTAGCCAGGTGGGGAGGGGGTGGTGGCCCATGCCTGTGGTCTTAGCTACTTGGGAGGCTGAGGCAGGAGGATCGCTGGAGCCCGGGAAGTTGAGGCTGCAGTGAGCCATGACTGCACTACTGCACTCCAGCCTGGGTGATAGTGAGACCCTGTCTCAAAAAAGAAACAAAAAATTTAGATTTAAATTTATAAAAACCAACAAAACAAACCTCATGAGGTTGTTTGAGAGGAGTGAAAATATTGTTGGAGACAATATTTTCCCATGAGATCTTTAAACCAAGTTGACCCGGACTCGAATGCCCCCAGCCTGACTCAGTGTTTTACTTTTTTTTTTTTTGAGACACAGTCTCACTCTGTCACCCAGGCTGGAGTGCAGTGGCACAATCTCGGCTCACCATAACCTCCACACCCAGCTAATTTTTGTATTTTTAGGAGAGACGGAGTTTCGCCATGTTGGCCAGGCTGGTCTCGAACTCTTGACCTCCAGTGATCCACCCGCCTTGGCCTCCCAAAGTGCTGGGATGACACGCGTGAGCCACCGCACCCGGCCTCAGTGTTTTACTTCTTTGTGCCTCTGGAAAGGGGCTTCTCGTTCCACACAGAGTGGTTGTAAAGACTCATCCACTCCTTTGTTCGTTCACGCGTTCATCTATTCATTCACAGGGTACCTATAGTGTGTCAGGATCTGTGGGCACTGGGGTGATGCCCAAGACACACAAAAGTCCTGCCCTTGTGGGCATCAAATCCAAGGAAGCAGCAGGAAAAAGGAATAAATAAATATCTAAGACAATAACTAGGGGAGAAAGTAAAGCAGGGGCTGGAGGAGGACAGAGCAGCGGCAGAAGCTTGGGAGGCCTGTCTGGGGAAGTGACCTTTGAGCAGAGACCTGAATAAAGTAAGAGAAGTAGCTGTGACATTATCTAACAGAGCATGTCCAGGCAGTGGGAGCTGCAAGTGCCAAGGTCCTGGGGCAGAGGCGGTGGGAAATGAGGTTTGAGAGGTCAGAGACCCTGACCTGCAGGGAGGAGGGATTCCAGGGTTCTCAGCCGGGGAGGGAGGGATGCGGTGAGATATGCGTTAAAAGGACTCCCCAGGCGGCTGGAAGATGGGACTGCAGGAGGCAGGGGCAGCCCAGCTTCGCAGAGATGGCAGCCAAGGACAGGGTGATCCTGGCCCCCAGGGAGGCCCCCTGAATGCCAGCGCTGCCCTGCACTTGCCCTCACTGCCCCAGATGGGCGAGGTGGGGTGGACACGGTTCTTGGGCCGGCCCTGATGATTTTCCGGGGCAAACTTGGCTCGAGGGCTCTGTCTCGCTGGAGCCTGGAATCGCAGTTGCGCTTGGGGCTTGGCCCAGGGCTCGCCGGAGGTCTCCGCGTCCGTGCGAAGGAGCCGGCTGAGCGGGCCAGAGCCGAGGAGGCGGGGGCGGCCGAGGGGGCGGGGGGCTGGGGGCCAGGGGACCGCCCTGGAGGTCCCAGGCAGCCAGCCGCCCGCTAATTCGGAATTCCTTCTGCATGAACTCGGGCGTGCCAGCGTCTCTGCCCCGGCCCACCCACCGCTTCCTGCCTGGGCCCCCCCAACAGAGTGGGAGGCATGGCCAGGCCTGCCCAGACCCCAGGCCCTTCTCAGCCCTTCTAGAGTGGGTCTCGCCCCTCCTGCCCCCCCCACCCGCCAGCATGGCCTGGGCAGGAAGGGGCTCTCTGGGGGGTCCTGGCTGGGGGGCGCTGCCCCTCTGCCACACCCGCCTGGCCTGGGCCCGCGTGGCTCACTTGCCAGCAGCTGCAGCTGCCCTCCCGGGGCTGGGCGGGGGACACCGGGCGGCGACGGGTTGTGGGGGGAAGGCAAGGCCAGGCGGGCCTGGACAGACCAATCTCCCACCCCCTTAGCCCCAGCCGGTAAGGTCAGAAGGACACTTTCTCCTCCCGGGATATGGGCGCAACACCAGTGGGAGAACCTGGGCAATTGACTTCCCCTCTCCAGTTCTCAATTTTCTCCTCCATAAAATGGGAGGAGAAATATGTTCTACTTGCTGGGGAGATCAATGAGATGTGATTGCAATCCAATGTCCAGAGGGCTCAGAAGCCTGAAGCCCCCAGGAGCTACAAAGATGACAGCCCCTCCCAGCTCTGGGGTCCCGGCTGACTAGGCACTCCCTCCAGGCCTCCACAAACAATGGGCTAAGGCACTGGGGACAGAGATGCACGCACTCCAGGCCAGGCGGGGGAGCAGCTGGGAACAGCCCACTGAGCCGGAGTTGGTGGTGGCTTGGCTTGGTTTGGAGGGCCTCCTAGAGGGCTCCCCAAAGCAGATCCCTAGGTTGGGCTTTTGAACAGCCCCCTTTTCACTCCCTGCCTCCCCTCCTTTCCCGCAGAGCTGGGGCCTTTAAAAGTTTTTTCTCTCCTCTTTTCCCAATCTGGAGCCACTGCCGTTATTAAAAAGGAACACCATGTGTTTTAAAAGGGAAAAGTGTGAGATTCTCTGCAAGCAGGGCGGAAGGGTAGCCTCCATCCCAGGGTCCCCACGGGGGTCCCCATCTCCCGTCCCGCTGGTACCTGCAGACACTTTACGACCCACCCGCCTGCTGGTCAGGTGCTAAGACACACCGTAAGTAGAAACATATTGCCGAGGTGTGAGAATCTTTTATTTAATTTCTTCCCCCCTTAAAGGAAAAAACACACTTACAATGCCCCCCCACCCCCTACACCTTCGCCTGCTGCTCTACTGGCTGAAAACAAAGCTTGGCGCTCACAGTGGCACTCACAGGCGCTGCCCACCGCCTGGCAGAGCCGTCAGGGGCCCTGGGAGGGCCCGAGGTAGCCCCTCACCTGAAAGCCGGGGGAGAGCCAGGCTTTCAGCAAGTGCCCCTAGAAGATGCCCGGACCCTGCCCCTTCCCGGAGGAGCCCTACAGGCAGCCCGCAAACAGCCCAGCACAGGGTGGGTGAACCTGGGAGCAGTGTGTGCCCGGCTACCCCCGGGGTGGCACGTGCGCCTGGATGGGGTGCGTGGAGTGACTGAACGTCTGGGGCGAGTGGTGCCTGCCTCTGTGCCCCTGGGTCGCCTCCCCTGTGGGATGTGTGTGACCGTGAATGTGTGTGTCGGGGATGGAATGTGTGTGCGTCCGCGATGGTGCGCGAATGTGCATCTGGGATGCAGTGTGCGCGAGTTTGAGGGCGAGGGTGACGGGCCACAAGCCAGTGTGATTCTTTGTGTGTCTCTGGGTGTGTCCCAGAGCGGGTCTGGATACGGAGACGTATCCTTGCGGGGGTGTTCCTTGGATGGGGGGCCCCAGAGTGCCTGAGGCCAGAAGTCCCTCCAGGGCAGGGGTCTTGGCCCGTAGAGCAGCGGGTTCCCAGTGGGCCCCCTCAAAGTTTGGGCCTGCTGGTGCCCGGACTCACTGGCTCCCGCTCCCGCTCCCTCTCCCTCTCACCCACTCGCTCACAAAGATTCCTCTCGCTGGAGGCTCTCCGCCCGATGCAGCCTGGCTGAAAACCGTTCTAAGCGCTGCCGGTGGCGGGGACTCCGCGGACCCCCGTGCGCCGGGTCCCGCAGGGGGAGGGCGGTGGCGCCGGCCCGTGGAGAGACAAGTCCCCCGGGACCCCGGGCTGCGTGCCAGGCGGCCAGAGCGGCCCCCCTGCAGCCCCGCCCTCCCCGTGGGGCTCATCCCTCCGCCTTGGGGGGGGCCCGCTGGGGGCCCGCACCCAGCGCGCCAACCGCTTGCGCCCCCGCCTGGGAGCGGTGCCCTGCAGTCCCAGGGGCCCAGAGTCCACCGAAGCAGACGCGTGCGCCCGCCACGTCCTGGCATGCAGAGGGTCTCAGGCCGCGATCCCCCCAGCCCCCGGGGGCCTGGCCTGGCGCCCTCGGCCCAGCTGCCCAGGTAACAGGGCCTCGGGCGCGGAAGCAGGACTCTCTGGACAGTGGACTGCGGCGCCGTGTGCCCCGCAGGTGAGGGCGCCCCGAGGGCTGCGCCGGGGGCGCCTTCCTTTGTTCCCCGGCCGTCCAGGTGGCGCCCGCGCCCCCTCCCCCCGCGGCTGCCCCCGGGGCGCCCGCCCTCTGCTCTGGCAGGGGGGAAGGAGTGGGGCGCCGGGTACTCACGGGCTCCTGATCCGCCTCGCGGCGCCCCGAGGACGCAGAGCAGCAGCAGGGGCAGCAACGGCGGCGGCCGCCGCGCGGATTGGGCGGCGGGGTCCCGGCGGCCGGCGGGCATGGGGCCGGCGCTGCCGGGGGCGCGCGGCGGGCTGCGGCTTGGCGGCGGTGGCGCAGGGCGCGGGACGCAGGCCGGGCGCGGGAGGGCGCGGGCCGGCGCGGGCCAGGCCGCCCGCACGTCGCTGGGCGCGGACGCGGAGGCCGGAGCAAGTCTGAGCAGCCGAATTGACAAGGCGCTAATGCGCCGCTGGCCCCGCCCGGCCCCGCCCCCGGCCCGGCCCGGCCCCGGGGGGGCGGCGGGCCCCGCACCGGCCTCCCCGCCGCCCGCCCGCCCGCGGGCACCGCGCGCCCCGCCCGTCCGGCCTCCGCCCCACCGAGAACCGCGCGCGCCCCATCCCGCGGCCCAAAGCCCCCTAAATCAACCCCTACCGGCCCAGGACCTCCCTCTCCAACCCTGCCAGCTCCAGGCTTCCCACCCCCAGTCTGGGACCCGGCACCCCCAATCCCGTTTCCATAACCCTGCCCACTTCCCTGCACCCTCCTCTCAGCCCAGTGCCTCTTCAGTGGCCCCTTTGGTCCCCAACCCTGCCCCGCTCCTCCATTCCCCCTTCCACGGCCCAATCTTCTGTCTCGGCCCCCACCCCAGCTCTGGCCCCGCCCCCCCCCCCACCGAGCGGTCCTTGAGTCCCGCCTACCCCCATCTCCAGCCCCTCAGCCTTCCCAGGGACCTAAAAGTCACCCCCAGCCCCACGCCCTCGGCGCGCGGGTCCCAGCCCTCCCACCTCATCCTGCCTCTTTTCGATTCTCCGCGAGTAGCCTCGGCCCCAGGCTTTGCTGGAAGAAAGGAGAAAAAGCAGGAAGGCACGGAGTCCCTCGCCTTCGCCCTGGCTGCGCTGTCCCCTTCGCGCGCGGAATGGGTTTGAGGTTGCTCTGGGCGCCCCGGGGGCCTCGGGAGGGAGCTCCTGCGTGGGCAGACGGGGAGATGTAGTCCCCTGTGGGAGCCGGGACCCAGGCCTGCGCAGGAACTGGGTCCCGCACCGCAGTAAGAGGGATTCCCAGGAGGAGAGCGGTAAGAAGCTCTTTCCCCGGGACCTATTCACACCCCGCCACGGAAAAATCCACTCAGCGGCCCGCGGGTGGGGTGCGCCACGCGGTGAGTAATCGCTCCGGCGGCCACCGCCCGCCGACTCCAGGTAACGCCGGCTGCCCGGAGCGACGCATAGTTTGTCTTCCTTCTTTTGCGCAAAGAGCCTTCTCCGTGTTATTATTTTTGGCCATTGCTCGAGTTTCGGGACCCCTCCCGGTCCGGGCGTCTCATCTCCCTCCTCCCGGTCCCCACCCGATGCGGGCGCCCAGGAATAAAGGGTTCCTGGCCTCCAAGGCTGCTGCGGATGGGGGTGCCTGAAATGAGAGTTGGGGGGTGCAATTACCCACTTTGGGTCGCAGCCTCGCCCCCAGCTGCAGCGCCCAGGGAAGGGAACGGCTCCAAGTCCCCTTTTCCAGGAGTCCCTTAGAGGCCTGGATTCTCTCTCCCGGTCCCCAACCAGCCAAGGGGGTAAAAGTGTCTGAGGGGGGCTCAGGAGCCCCCATTTGTCTGCCCAAGACTGAAGCCCCACCCTCTCCTACTTAAATCTCCAGTTCAGACTCCAGACTGTCAAAAAACAAGATTGGGGGATGGGAGCCTATAGGGGCCCAGGGCGCCCCTTCTCCGTCTGAATTCTGGATGGAGAAGACAGACAAGGAGAGACGCTGCCATTTACTTCGGGAAACCAGGCCTTTTGTGCCTCAGTTTCTTCCTCTGCACAGTGGGCACCACCCAGCCTAGGAGCTTCTGTGGGAAGACGCAGGGCAGCAGAAGTCTCTACAATCCAAGCCCTTAGCACAGCACTGGAGGATATCCTGGAGCAGAGGTGACCCCCAGCCCTGCTTGTCCCCTTTGAAACATGGAGCCATAGTCCCACCTGCCAGGGGACCCAGAGGGTTAAGTGGAGGTGGCAGTTCTTGGCTGGAATTGAGTTTTTAGGATACTCACCACTACTCCCCCATGGCTCCTGTCTGCAGATGCTCTCTGTGTGGATAGAGACGCCTCACCCCCTCCTGGGAGGACTTCAGGCTTCTGGAGCAAAACCTTGATTTTTTTCCCCCCTCCATTTCTGCTTCTCTTCCAGTCATTTTGGTTTTGGGAAAGGGCTCTCCCATCCATCCAGGTGCTCAGGCCAGAGACCTGGAAGCGCACGTGACAACTCTCTCCTTCACTCATCCCTCATGTCCAATTTATCAGCAAATCCTGTTGGCTCTGATTCCAAAACACATCTCCATTCTGAGACGCTGACCCCTTCTTCCCACCCCATTCAGATCCAGGCCCCATGGTCTCCCTCAGGGATGCTTCCCGGCCTCCTCCAGGGCCTGCCTGATAACCCTTCTGCCTTTCTCGGCACACCAGGCAGAGGGAGCTTTTAAAAGAAGAAAAAGCAGATCTTTGTCCTGCCACCCTCTCGCCATCCTCTCCCCTCCTCTTCTTCCCTCTCCTCTTCCCCCTCCTCTCCCTCATTCCGCCCCAGCCACTGGAGCCCTGTTTCCCCAAACATACCAGGCTTGTTACTATCGAAGGGCCTCTGCGTGTTGGCTGTTCCCTCTGCTGGAATGCTGTTCCCCACATCTTCCCCAGTTGGCCCTTTCTCTTCCATCACGTCACAGGATTAGTGCCACCTCCTCAGAGAGGCCCTCCACCCTTCCCCCAGCACTCTCCCTCTCCTTCACTTTGTTTTATTGTTTTTGAAACACAACTCTTCCAACCATTTCATTTCTTGTGCAACTGATTTTCTTTAGACTGTGGGCAGCCTCAGCCCCTTTGGACCCCAGTGGTGGGCCCAGTGAGGGCTGAAAGCGAAGCACTCACTAAATATTTGTAAAAGTAAAGGATGGAGAACTCTTACTCCCTCCAAGTAGCAAGAAAACTCAGTCCTAGCAAGTCATGCTGCCTGGGGTCCTAGCCTGGCCCACACTCTCTGTCTTGCTGTGTGACCCTAGCCAGTAGACATCCCTCTCTTGTTCTTACCAACAGAAGGGGAAGGACCATTTTCCAATCCTGCCCAGCCCCACCCTGGAGTGTGACTTCTGCCCTTGGGTGATCTTTACCCCACACCTTTGACTTCAGGGAAAGGGAATTGACCCCAGAGTGCATCCTTCCCGGCCCTTAGGGCCCCCAGAAGTTTAACCCTTTCCTCCCCAGTTCCATTATCTCCTTGAGGACAAAAGGGAGCTAGCGTCAATGGAACTTCTGGCAAATATTGACCCAAGTCCTTGAAGTTGGCTGGGAATGTGTAAGGGGCAGAAGGAGGGAGGGCCTCCCCTTGGGCAGAGGGAGGGCCTCCCCTTGGGCTGGGGGAGGGACCCCTCCTTAGTCCTGCACCCTCCACTCCAAGGTCACCTCTGGATGAGAGGTATTAGGTTGCGGGGGGGCCTCCATCCCCAGCTCCCTCGTGATTCCAGGGCCCTGAGGGTGCACCAGGGAGGGGGCAGTGGAAATGGCACCTTCAGGGTCCTCTGGGGACCCACAACCACTGGGAGTGAGGAAGGCTGAGAGCTGCCTCTCCCATTCTGAAAGCCCCGTGCTCAGGGCCCCCCAGTATGGGATTAGCTACCTGGTGTTCCAGGCAGGTGCTTTCAGGAATTAAGGGGCAGTGAGGGTCTGGACACCTGGTTCAGGGTCTGTGGTACAGGAAAGTGGGGCCTGTGTGTACCTAGGCTTTATAATTTCTGCCCTGGAGGCTGAGCCCGGGGAGAAGCAATGCCTGGGTGCTCAGTGTAATGCACACTGGACTTCAGGCACTGGAGGCGGGACCTGGGGAGTTGCAGACCTGCCTAGGGGACCTGCCTGGGAAGTTGCAGGCCTGCCCCAGGGAGGCCAGTTTCCCTGCCCATCTGTACCTTGAGAAGCCTCTGAAGTCTGGGTCCCAGGAGACACCAGCTGCTTTAGGGGGGCAGCCACATCCCTCCTTCCTCCCCCAACAACCCTCAGCAACCACCACCGGCGCCATGGTGCTCTGCCTCCTCCCTAGCCTGTACCCTGCTTGGAGGTGGGGGTCAGCAGGGTCGTGGTGAGGGCGGCAAGGGACAAAGGGTGCTTGTCCGCTGCCCGCCTTGACCTCGGCTGCTGTGGCTTCCCGGACGCCTGGCCTGCCGCTGATTCACGCCCAGGCCGGCCTCAGCGCCCCCCGCCTGCCGCCCCCCGCCAGGCCGCCCCGGGGGGTAGGAAGTGGGGGGGGGGCGAGGGCGGCGCCGAGTCAACTTTCCCTCTTAAGCCCCGAAGGAATGTCGGCGGATTTCCTGAAACCCGACCCTGGCCGCCCGCCGGCCCTCCCGCCCCTCACCTGGACCGGCTCCCCCGGGAACAGCAGGAGGGGCGCGGGGGCTCACCTTGGGGGCTGGGGTCAAGTCCTCTTTCCGCTCGCCCCCCCCAGCGGCCTAGTGCAGCGGAAAGGGGGCTGGGTGGGCGGCAATCAACCTCTTTCCCTTCTCCCCTCAGGCGACCTGGGTGATCGACCCACTCCTCCAGCCTCAGTTTCTCCTTCTGCAAAAGGGCGCGGGGTGTCCCTCCTCCCTGATGCGTTTTAAGCAATGCCCAAAGGTCACCTCCCATCATTGGCAGGGCTCTGCCAGCTTTTCTTTGCTTCTCTCCCTGTCACCTGGACAGAACCACTTTGCAGTCTGAGCATCAGTTTCCTCACCCATATAAAAGGGCAACGCTACCGGTACCTGTCTTATACGGTTGTTGCAAGAAAAAGTGTTTCGTTGGAATGAATGAAAGACAGTAATTGTGGAGGGGTTAGGCGCGCGCGGGCCTCTGGAATTAACATGTGTGGGCTTGAATCCTGACTTTGCCAACGCGTCCCGGAGCCTAAGTTTCCCACCTGTGAAATGGGGGACAGTATTGGTCATAACGCACAGGGCTGTTTCCCAAGGTGCGGGCCTGGCGCGCGGGTGGGTTAGAAGCGGAATTCTCCTGCTGGATTCTGGCGCAAACTGCGGGCTGGAGGCCCTCGCCGCCGGGTCGCAGCGACCTAGCATGGGAGGGGAGGGGAGGGGCGGGGCGGGGCGGGGGAGGGGCCGCACCGGGATCCAGATGTTCGGGGTCCGCCAGGCACAGCCGCGCCTGATTAAGCCACGTGGGGGCCGGCCGGGGGCCGCTGAGATGAAAGCGCGGCTGCAGGCCAGAGGAGGGGGTGCGCCAGGCCCCCACCCGGGACACCCTCTTCCCAGGCCGGAACCTGAGCCGCCCTCTGACCCGCAGACCCTGCGAGGCTGCCGCCCCGTCTGCGGGGGCGGAGCGTAGGTGGGGGACCTGCGGGCTGCTGAGCTGCGCTGCAGGCACCTGCGCCAGGCATGCCAGCGAAAGCGGGGGCATCTTTGCAGAGGATCCGGGTTTAGAGGGGTGTCCCCACTCCCTTATCTGGCGGAGAGGAAGCTGGGGGTACCCTCTAACCGAGATTCGGCTCCTGGGGCTACAGTCCATCGCCCTGGGGTGTGATGGTTATGGAAGTCAGAAGTGTCGCTATTTGCCCCGTTTTCCTATGAGAATTAGACATTTTAGCATCACCCCCTCCCCTTGCTCCTGAGCGTACCTCTGTGTCCCCTCCCACTAAGCTCCAGCCCAGGGGTCTCCAGCCTTGGGGAGACAGGGCCAGATTCCCTAGGTCAGTGGATCAGGGCTGGGCCAGAGGGAGGCGAGGCTGAAGGAGCAAGGGAGGGGCTCAGAGGGCTTCCCGGAGGAGGCAAACTGCGCGCAAGTTGTCTCCTTTCTAACCTGGGTGTCAAAAGAGAAGATGCCAGGACTCAGCTGCCGGGTCCTGCGGCTCTCACCTTCCTCCCTCTCCGTTCCCTGGTTGGACTCCAGCCCCATCGCCCTCCCTCCTCCTGCAACAAGCTCTTCCCCTCAGGATCCTCGCTGACCCTTGTAGCCTGGACATCCCTTTCTCCTCTCTCCCGCGTGGTCGGCTCACACGTCGCCTCCTCCGCCAAGCTCTCCGCTCTCCTCGACACCCCTGGCGAATAGTCCCCTCCATCGCATCCCCCTATATATTTCCTTTTGGCCCCAAGCGACAGCAGAGATCCCCCGCCCGTGGGCACCAGAGAGGTGTCCTGGGACCCCCGCGGTGGGATAGACGGTGGGGGCCGCGATGCACCTGCCCCGCCCGACCCGCACGCCTCGGGTGCCGCAGCGCAGCTACCCCGCCCGCTCTCCGCATCTCCCACCCCCCGCTTCCCAGGCTGCCTCGCTCGGGTGACGTCAGCGCCCCGGTCCCCGCCGCAGCCGCTGCATCCTCCGTGCCCGGCCTGAGCTGGAGTCCCCCGTGCCCCCCGCGTTCCGCCCGGCCATGGCTGCGGTGGCGTTGATGCCACCGCCGCTGCTGCTGCTGCTGCTGCTGTTGGCGTCGCCGCCCGCCGCCTCCGTGCCGTCCGCCCGCGATCCCTTCGCCCCCCAGCTCGGGGACACGCAGAACTGCCAGCTGCGGTGCCGCGACCGCGACCTCGGCCCGCGGCCCTCGCAGGTGAGGCGCGTGCGGTGCCAGGTGCCAGCGGGGGACGCGGGATCTCTCCGATGGAGGAGGCGTTGGGATGGGCTTCTCTTGGATGACAGCAGGAGACTTTGGTGGGGGTGTCCGTGGGGAGGTGGGGGTCGGGAATGGGGAGATCTCTCCAGTAGGTGACGGGCTGGGGTTCCCTCTGATGGGGGAGTGCTTGGGGATGCAGGTCCTTGCGATAAGGGGCCGATACCACCTCCCGGGCTCCCTCCACACTCTGCTGGGTAAGGACCCTCTAGCACCCAACCCCCAGCTCCCTCAGGCCTGATGGTCCCCCCACCTCATTCCTCCTCCTCCACATCGTGTTCCCTCCCCACTCAGAGCTACCAGCCCCTACTCATACCACCACTCCCCAGGATTCAAGCCTGATCTGCGTGTGACCAAAACCCCCTCCTCTGAGCCTCCCCCTCCTCCTCCAGGTCTGAGAATCCTTCTCCATGTCTCCCCTCCTCCCTGGAACCTAGTGGGGGGAAGGCTCATTTCTCTCCACCTTCACTGTCCATTTCTCTTCTCAAGCTCCCTCCCCATCTCCCTCCTCAGAGCTAAGAGCCCCCACTAATATTTGTAGCCTCTCCCAACTTCATCTCCATCTGGCTAGATGTGGTGGGGAGCGGGGAAGCCTTTCCCTGCCTCTGCTGAATGCTCCGGTCCCCCCACCCTCCTCCTGCCCCTCCCCATGGCCTGAGCTCCCTGTCCTCCCCTCCCCCAGGCGGGGCTGGAGGGCGCCTCCGAGTCTCCCTATGACAGAGCCGTTCTGATCAGCGCTTGCGAGCGTGGCTGCCGCCTCTTCTCCATCTGCCGATTTGTGGCCAGAAGCTCCAAGCCCAATGCCACCCAAACTGAGTGTGAAGCAGGTGAGGGCCCGCCGGCAGGGTGGGCCAGGGTGGGGAGAGGTGGCCTGGGAAGGGCGGTCCCAAGTCACCCGCTCCCACCTCCCACAGCCTGCGGGGAAGCCTATGTGAAGGAGGCAGAGCAGCAGGCCTGTAGCCACGGCTGCTGGAGCCAGCCCGCGGAGCCTGAGCCGGAGCAGAAGGTGGGCCTCCCACTGCGGCCTGGGGTCCCTTTTCCCAATACCCCCACCCGCTTCACCCCGTGGGAAATCTTCATTCACGTGCAGAGGCTCTGCCAGACTCTGCCTTCTATACCAGGCCTGCAGGGCAACCTCCATCCAGCCCCGTCATGTCTCCAGCCTTAGTTACATGCAACAATGCCCCCCATGCCCCACCACCTTTTCAGGAATAAGTGGCAGAAAACAGCCATCATTTATCAAACATCTGTCCTGGTTCGGGCCTGACTTCAAACTGTCCCAAATGTTTTTGTGTCACTTGGAGTCACAAGGGACAATGTCACCCCCATTTAGTGCCCAAGGGGCAACCTCCCAGGTCATACACAGGGCTGTGCAAGGAGCGAGATTTGAAGCCACCAGAGCTGTGGCCACTCCTCACCTCACTCCTCTTAGGCGCCCCCAGAGCTGCCAGGTGCTGGTCTAAGCCCTTCCCCTGTGATGAGCTGGTGGTCACTGTCACCTGGAGGGGCTCAGAACTGTGGCTCAGGGTAGAGCAGGCTTGCCTCGCAAGCACGCACACACTGCCTTATGGGAGAAATAATAACGGTTCATCTATTGTAGTCCAAGCAATGCTGCATCAGGGGAAACTGAGGCACAGAAAATCATGTAGCATAGCCAGAGACCTAGGGGCTGGGACTCCCCAGAAAGCCCTTTCCCCACTTCCCCCATTTTCCTCCACCCCTTCCCAGCTTTCACTGCTGTTCAGAAAAGCTCACTGCACTGTCAGCCCTTCCAATTCAGAGCTCCCTCTTATTTATTTATTTATTTATTTTTTGAGATGAAGTCTTGCTCTATTGCCCAGCCTGGAGTGCAATGGTGCAATCTTGGCTCACTGCAGCCTCCGCCTCCTGGGTTCAAGTGGTTCTCCTGCCTCAGCCTCCTTTGTAGGTGAGATTACAGGCACCCACCACTACAATCGGCTAATTTTTGTATTTTTAGGAGAGACAGGGTTTCATCATGTTGGCCAGGCTGATCTTGAACTCCTGACCTCAAGTGATCTTCCCACGTCGGCCTCCCAAAGTGCTGGGATTACAGGCATGAGCCACCATGGCCGGCCATCAGACCTCCGTCTTGACGCTGTCAAAATAAGAATAATGAGGATGATGATATTTTTAGTAATACGGACTACTACGCATTAAGTGCCTGTGCCGTGCCAGGCACTTGGCAGGCATCCTCTAGTTGAAATTTCATGGCTACTCCATGAAGGAAGAGAACGATACCCATTTTAGGGCTCAGAGAGCACAATCCACTTCCCTAAGGGTACACAGGAAGCCAACTGCCACGCTGAGATCTGTGTTCACTATAAGAAGTCCTATTGGCCCAAATCACTTAGCCACATCCAATCCAAGTGAATTCTCCTAGCTCCTCTCCTGTTAGTTTATTTATTCATTTATTTATTTGAGATGGAGTCTCACTCTTTCACCCAGGCTAGAGTTCAGTGGTGTGATCTTGGCTCACTGCAACCTCTGCCTCCTGGGTTCAAGCAAATCTCCTGCCTCAGCCTCTGGAGTAGCTGAGATTCCAGGTGTGCGCCATCATGCCTGGCTAATTTTTGTATTTTTAGTAGAGACAGGGTTTCACGATGTTGTCCAGGCTGGTCTCAAACTTCTGGCCTCAAGTGATCGGCCTGCCTCAGCCTTCCAAAGTGTTAGGATTACAGGCGTGAGCCACCACATCCTGCCCCCTCCCATTCATTGGTTAATGCCCTATTTCGGTGCCATCTTTGTGTCTTGGACCTTTATTCACCAGAGAAAGGTCCTGGAGGCTCCAAGTGGGGCCCTCTCCCTCTTGGACTTGTTTTCCACCCTCTGCAATGACCTCGTCAACTCAGCCCAGGGATTTGTCTCCTCCACCTGGACATACTACTTGCAGACTGACAATGGGAAGGTGGTGGTGTTTCAGGTGAGACCTCTGACAGGGGCCACGCCAGAGTGGCAGATGTGTGGGCAGGGTAAGAAGATGGGATGCATTGGCTCTTAGCTCATGAGATGCAAAGTCCACAGTGGGCGAGCTTCAGGCACAGCTGGATCCAGGGGCTCAGTGTCTCACTCCATGCCTTGACTCTGCTTTCTTCTGTGGTGGCTTCATTCCCAGGCATTTGCTTCTTCTTGGCAGTAAGGTGGATGCCAGAGGCTCCAGGTTACAAACGCTGTGTTTTTTTTGTTTTGTTTTTTGTTGTTGTTGTTGTTGTTGTTTTGAGATGGAGTCTCATTCTTGTTGCCCAAGATGGAGTGCAATGGCATGATCTTAGCTCACTGCAACCTCTGCCACCCAGGTTCAAGTGATTCTCCTGCCTCAGCCTCCTGAGTAGCTGGGATTACAGGCGGCCACCACCACACCCGCCTAATTTTTGTATTTTTAGTGGAGACGGGGTTTCGCCATGTTGGCCAGGCTGGTCTCGAACTCCTGACCTCAGGTGATTCACCCACCTCGGCCTCCCAAAGTGCTGGGATTACAGGCATGAGCCACTGCCCCGGCTCCCTCTGGGGTTTTAACTGAGCTGGGATTTACTCTGATTGGCCCTGGCTGGATCATATGACCATCTCTCAGGCAATTCACTGGCTTGGTCTGGATCATGTTCCTACTTCTGGAGCTAAAGGATGGGGTTAAGGCAAATGGAGGAGCCCATGAAAGCAGAAAACAACATCCCTGACATCAAGCCCACCCCTGATACCCAGGGGAACTGGGTATCAGCTGGGCGTGGGACATGGCAGTCACAGAGGGCCTGCCTGGGCCCAGGGGTGCTGTTCTCACAAGCCTCTCTGTGCTGTCTTGTTCCTGGCCCAGACTCAGCCCATAGTGGAGAGCCTCGGCTTCCAGGGGGGCCGTCTGCAGCGCGTGGAGGTGACCTGGCGAGGCTCCCACCCTGAAGCTCTGGAGGTGCACGTGGGTAAGGTGCAACCTAGACCAGTGTTCCTTCCATGGGTGGCCCCACTGCCACAAGGAGTCGGCCTGGCAAACAGACCTTCTAGGATCGGGATCTCCATCTCTCAAGTCCTGGGTTCCATGGCTCATCCCCCAGGTCTCCATGGTCTATTTCCCAGGGTTCCATGGTCCACCTCCCAGGGTTCCGTGGTCCACTTCTCAGGGTTCCGTGGTCTACTTCCCAGGGTTCCGTGGTCCATCTCCACGGGTTCCATGGTCTATTTACCAGGGATCCGTGGTCCACCTCCCAGGGTTCCGTGGCCCACCTCCCGGGTTCCGTGGCCACCTCCCAGGGTTCCGTGTTCCGCCTCCCAGGGTTCTGTGGTCCACCCCCCAGGGTTCCATGGTTCACTTTCCAGGGTTCTGTGGCCCATCTCCCTGGGTTCTGTGACCCATCTCCCAGGGTTCCATGGTCCATCTCTCAGAGTTCCATGGGTTCATCTCCTAGGGTCATCTCCTAGGGTCCATCTCCAAGGGTTCTTTGGTCCATCTCTCAGGGTTCCATGGTTCATCTCCTAGGATTCTGCAGTTCATCTCCCAGGGTTCTGTGGCCCATCCCCCAGGGTTCTGCAGTCCATCTCCCAGGGTTGCATGGTCCATTTCCCAGGGTTCCATGTTCCATCTCCCAGGGTTCCATGTTCCATCTCCCAGGGTTCCATGGGTTCATCTCCTAGGGTCATCTCCTAGGATCCATCTCCCAGGGTTCCATGGGTTCATCTTCTAGGGTCATCTCCTAGGGTCCATCTCCTAGAGTTCTTTGGTCTATCTCTCAGGGTTCCATGGTTCATCTCCTAGGATTCTGCAGTTCACCCCCAGGGTTGCATGGTTCATCTCCTAGGATCCATCTCCCAGGGTTCCATGGTCCCTGTCTCAGCATTCTGTGGTCCATCTCCCAGGGCTCTGATCTCCATTCCAGGACTCCATGCCCCAGGTCCTGACCTCCTCCCTCCTGGTCATGGTTATTGTGGCCTCTTAGCAAAGACCTGGTGGTCGCTGAGTGGCAGCTGATCTCTCAGACCCTGTAGGCCCCCTGGACAAGGTGAGGAAGGCCAAGATCCGAGTCAAGACCAGCAGCAAGGCCAAGGTGGAGTCTGAAGAGCCACAGGACAATGACTTCCTCAGTTGCATGTCCCGGTGGGTGGCAGGACCTTGGGGGTGGGAGGGGGGTGGGACTGGAGGTGCGGGTCTCCCTGGTCCCGGCCTGGGCAGCTGAGTGGTGCCTGCCGGGCGGGGCAGGCGCTCGGGTCTGCCTCGCTGGATCCTGGCCTGCTGCCTCTTCCTCTCCGTGCTGGTGATGCTGTGGCTGAGCTGCTCCACCCTGGTGACTGCGCCTGGCCAGCACCTCAAGTTCCAGGTGGGTGGGATCTGTGAATGGCGCTGGGCCGAGGGAGGGGGTGAAGGCAGAGAGAGCTGTTTGCTGGTCCTGGATTTGGCCACCTGCTCCCATGGAGGCCAGGACCTCAGACTTTTTTTTCTTTTTTCATGTATATACATATATATACATATATGTGTGTGTGTGTGTGTGTATATATTATATATATATATTTTTTTTTTTTTGAGATGGAGTCTTGCTCTGTCACCTGGGCTGGAGTGCAATGGCACCATCTCGGCTCACTGCAACCTCCACCTCCTGGGTTCAAGCAATTCTCCTGCCTCAGCCTCCGAAGTAGCTGGGACTATGGGCGCGGGCCACCACACCCAGCTAATTTTTGTATTTTTAGTAGAGACGGGGTTTCACCATGTTGGCCAGGCTGGTCTTGAACTCCTGACCTCAGGCGATCCATCCGCCTCGGCCTCCCAAAGTGCTGGGATTACAGGCGTGACCCACCGTGCCCGGCCTATATATATATTTTTGAGACAGGATCTCACTCTTTCACCCAGGATGGAGTGCAGTGGCACGATCACAGCTCACTGCAGCCTCGGCCTCCCTGGCTCAAGCAATCCTCCTGCCTCAGCCTCCTGAGTAGCTGGGACCACAGTCACGTGCCACCATGCCCCGCTAATTTTTGTATTTTTTGTAGAGATGGGGACTATGTTGCCCAGGCTGGTCTTGAACTCCTGGGCTCAAGTGATCCACCTGCCTTGCCTTCCCAGAATGCCGGGATTACAGGCATGAGCCACCTCACCCAGCCAGGACCTCACACTTGCTGCATGACTTGGGCAAGTTTCTTCACTGCCCTTTGAATTGGTGGGAAGAAAATCCACTCTTAGTTGGGGCGACATGAAGTCAGAGGTGGCCACACTTCTGTGGTGTTGGCCTCACCTCTATCATGCCCAGGTGTGTTGGTGACACCTCTGTGGTGCCCAGAGCCTGGGCAACATGGTGAAACCTTGTCACTACAAATCATTTAAAAATTAGCTAGATGTGGCTGGGCATGGTGGCTCATGCCTGTAATCCCAGCACTTTGGGAGGCCGAGGTGGGTGGATCACGAGGTCAAGAGATTGAGACCATCCTGGCTAACAAGGTGAAACCCCATCTCTACTAAAAATACAAAAAATTAGCTGGGCGTGGTGGCAGGTGCCTGTAGTCCCAGCTACTCGGGAGGCTGAGGCAGGAGAATGGCGTGAACCCAGGAGGAGGAGCTTGCAGTGAGCCGAGATCGCGCCACTGCACTCCAGCCTGGGTGACAGAGCGAGACTCCATCTCAAAAAAAAAAAAAAAGAAGGAAAAAAAATTAGCTAGACGTGGAGGTGCATGTTTATGATCCCAGCTACTTAGGAAGCTGAGGTGGGAGGATCACTTGAGCCTGAGAGTTCGAAGCTGCAGTGAGCTGTGATGGCACCACTGTACTCCAGCCTGGACAACAGAGAAGACCCCATCACACACACACACACACACACACACACACACACACACACACACACAAAAGTCCAGGTGTGGTGGCTCACACCTGTAATTCCAGCACTTTGGGAGGCTGAGGTGGGCAGATCACTTCAGGAGTTTGAGACCAGCCTAGCCAACATAGTGAAACCCCATATCTACTAATAACACAAAAATTAGCTGGGCGTGGTGGCGTGTACCTGTAGTCCCAGCTACTTGGGAGGCTGAGAAAGGAGAATCGCTTGAACCTAGGAGGCGGAGGTTGCAGTGAGCTGAGATGGCGCCACTGCACTCCAGCCTGGGTGACAGAGAGAGACTCTCTCAAAAAAAGAAAAAAAATAAAACAATCCGAGGTGGGAAGGAGACAGTCAGGGTTGGGGGCTCGGCCTCTCCCCCTCCCTCCACTTCCCTCCTCCCCTCTCTTCCTGCAGCCTCTGACCCTGGAGCAGCACAAGGGCTTCATGATCGAGCCCGATTGGCCCCTGTACCCGCCGCCGTCCCACGCCTGTGAGGACAGCCTACCACCCTACAAGCTGAAGCTGGACCTGACCAAGCTGTAGGCCTCCACTGGCCCCATCACTGCCAACTGCAGGGGGCCCCTCGGGCCTCACTTGCCCTGAGCCCAGGAGTCCAAGAGCAGGGTGGGTCCAGCCTTGAGCCCCTCCATCCTCAAATCCTTCCTCTCCTCCCAGTCCCACCCCTTGCCCCACGGAGTCCTGGGGACGCAGTGCCCCAGCTGGGAAGAGGGCGGGATCGGGCACTGGTTCCTCCTTGTCCCCGCTTTCTTGGGGCCTTGCTACTTTTTGTCTTCTATTGTGTGGCTTTCTGAGTATTTGAACCCCAGTCCTGTGTCACCTTCCTTTTTCCTTCTCTGTCCCCTCTCTGCGGGGGGGCGCTGAGGCTGAGGGGGAGCTGCGTCTTGCTAGGGCTTCCCCCTTCTCCCCATCCCGGTCTCCAGAGACCCAGCTTCTGAGAGACGGGGTGTGGGCATCTCCATGCCCCTATAAAGCGTGCCTGGGGCTTGTCTGGGGCTGGGGAGGAATAAACCATGTATATAAAAGAGTTTCAGGCTGAGCCTGCTTCTGTTCAGTTGTCTGTCTGCCCTTGGGGTGTGGCCCACGCATGGCTATGACCCCTGCCGAGCAGGATCTTTCTGACATGGGAAAGCCCTGGAAACCCAGGTGGCACCAGGGACTGCAAGTAGCTGCCTCTCAGAAGGACACTCCCTCTGCTCTAACCCAGGTCACACTCCCAGCTACAGATGTCCCTGGAAAACTGACTCGTGGACAGGCACAGCAGCTCATGCCTGTAATCCCAGCACTTTAGGAGACCGAGGCAGGAGATTCATTGGAGCCCAGAAGTTCCAGACCGGCCTGGGGCAACATAGCAAGGCCCCATCTCTACAAAATACACACACACACACACACACACACACACACACACACACACACACACACATATATTAACTGGGTGTGGTGGCTTGAGCCTGTGGTCCCAGCTACTCGGGAGGCTGAGGTGGGAGGATTGCTTGAGGCGGGGAGGCGGAGGCTGCAGTGAGCTATGATTGCACCACTGAACTCCAGCCTGGGTGACAGAGCATGACTCTGTCTCAAAAAAAAAAAAAAAGTGGCTTGTGCCACCCATCTGACTGGGGCAGTTCAGCGTCCCTTCCTGTGCCTGATGTCCCTGTTATGAAGGGACAAGTTGCATCTTGAAGAGGACTTGATTTTGTAGCCACCTGGCTTCCGGTCTACTTTTTCTTTTTTTTTTTTGAGACAGAGTCTCGCTCTGTCGCCCAGGCTGGAGTGCAGTGGTGCGGTCTCAGCTCACTGCAAACTCCGCCTCCCAGGTTGCAGTGATTCTCTTGCCTCAGCCTCCAAGTAGGTGGGATTATAGGCGCGTGCCACCATGCGCGGCTACTTTTTGTATTTTCAGTAGAGACGCAGTTTCACCATGTTGGCCAGGCTGGTCTTGAACTCCTGACCTTAAATAATCTGCCCACCTCAGCCTCCCAAAGTGCTGGGATTACAGGCATGAGCCTCTGCACCCAGCCAGCTTTATTTATTTATTTTTTAAAAAATGAGACAGGCTCGGCCGGGCACGGTGGCTCATGCCTGTAATCCCAGCACTTTGGGAGGCCGAGGCGGGCAGATCACGAGGTCAGGAGATCGAGACCATTCTGGGTAACACGGTGAAACCCTGTCTCTACTAAAAATACAAAAAAAAATTAGCTGGGCATGGTGGCGGGCGCCTGTAGTCCCAGCTACTCAGGAGGCTAAGGCAGGAGAATGGCGTGAACCTGGGAGGCAAAGCTTGCAGTGAGCAGAGATCACGCCACTGCCCTCCAGCCTGGGCAACAGAGCGAGACTCTGTCTCAAAAACAAAACAAAACAAAACAAAAAATGAGACATGGTCTCACTCTGTCACCGAGGCTGGAGTGCAGTGGTGTGATCACAGCTCACTGCAGCCTCCACCTCCCAGGCTCAAGCCATCCTCCCATCTCAGCCTCTTGACTGCAGGAAGGGAGCCACGCCCTTCCGTTCCTGTCTGTTCTGCAGACTCCTCCAGATTCTTCTTGTAACTCCGCTTTGAGATTCAGTTGACTTGAGTTGGTTTCTGTTGCTCGAAACCAGAGATTCCTGACTGATACAGGGCCTCATCCCCTGGGCAGAGCTCAGGATCAGGAGCATGACAGCCCCAGCCTACAGGCAATGGGGTGGAGAGTCCCAGGAATTCCAGGCTGATGGAGTGACAGTGGGTTGGCAGGTTGGGGCAGAAAATTAAATGATGCCTCCTGGGGCTGTGTGTAAGACTCTCCACCCTTCACTCTACCCTGGATCCTGGAAGGTTGATCCACTTGGACCCTCTTCTTTCCACTGGAGTCAGTCAGAGGGACCACTGGCAGGAGATGAGAGGAGGGAGGAGTCAAGGTCTTTCCTGGTGTCCTTCCCAGCATCCCCTGACTCAAGACCACAACTCGACCAAGCAGCCTCCCCTGGAGATCTTCAAGAGCTCTGGAGGGGCGGGGCGCAGTGGCTCATGCCTGTAATCCCAGTACTTTAGGAGGCAGAGGAGGGTGGATCAACTGAAGTCAGGGGTTCAAGACCAGCCTGGCCAACGTGGCGAAACTCCCGTCTCTACAAAAATACAAAAATTAGCTAGGCATGGTGGCGCACTCCTATAATCCCAGCTACTCGGGAGGCTGAGGCAGGAGAATCACTTGAACCCTGGAGGCAGAGGCTGCAGTGAGCCAAGACTGCACCATTGCACTCCAGCCTGGACAACAAGGGCAAAACTCTGTCTCAAAAAAAAAAAGAAAAGAAAAAAAAAGGCCCCTCGGCCAGGTGTGGTGGCTCATGCCTGTAATCCCAGGACTTTGGAAGTCTGAGGTGGGAGGATCACTTGAGTGTAGGAGTTTGAGAAAAATCTGGGGAATATAGCAAGATTCATCTCTACAAGAAATTTAAAAATTTAGCCAGACCTGGTGGTGGGCACCAGTAATCTCAGCTGCTGAGCTGAAGCTGAGGTGGAGGGATCACTTGAGCCCAGGAAGACAAGGCTGCAGTGAGCCATGATTGCACTAATGCACTCCAGCGTGGCTGAGAAGAGTGAGACCATTTCCAAAAAAATAAATAGATAAATCAAAATAAAAGGCTGGGCGCGGTGGCTCACGCTTGTAATCCCAGCAATTTGGGAGGGTGAGGCGGAAGGATTACTTGATGCCAGGAGCTTGAGACCAGCCTGGCCAACATGGTGAAACCCCGTTCCTACTAAAAATACAAAAAATTAGCTGGGCGTGGTGGCCCATGTCTGTAATCCTGGATATTTGGGAGGCTAAGGCATGAGAATCGCTTCAACCTGGGAGGCGGAGGTTGGAGTGAGCCGAGATCATGCTACTACACTGCAGCCTGGGCGAAAAAGTGAGGCACTGTCTCAAATAATAGCAATAATAGCCCAGGCATGGTAGCTCCCACCTGTAATCCCAGCACTTTGGGAAGCTGAGGCGGGCGGATTGCCTGAGCTCAGGAGTTCACAACCAGCCTGGGCAACATGGTGAAACCCTGTCTCTACTAAAATACAAAAAATTTGCCAGGCGTGGCAGTGTGTGCCTGTAGACCCAGCTACTCAGGAGGCTGAGGCAGGAGAATTGCTTGAACCCAGGAGGCAAAGGTTGCAGTGAGCTGGGATCATGCACTGCACTCCAGCCTGGGAGACAGAGCAAGACTCTGTCTCAAATAAATAAATACAATAATAATAATTGTTCCTTTAGGCCAGGCAGGGTGGCTCACATCTGTAATCCCAGCTCTTCGATAGGCCCAGGTGGGAGGATCGCTTGAGCCCAGGAGTTCAACGTTACAGTGAGTTATGATCATGCCTAGGTGACAGAGTGGGACTGTGGTTCAAAAAATACATGTATAGCCCATTTATTTATTTATTTATTTATTTATTTATTTATTTATTTATGTATTTTGAGACGGAGTCTCGCTCTGTTGCCCAGGCTGGAGTGCAGTGGTACGATCTTGGCTCACTGCAACCTCCATCCCCTCGGTTCAAGTGATTCTTCGACCTCAGCCTACTGAGTAGCTGGGATTACAGGTGCATATCACCACGCCCGGCTAATTTTTGTATTTTTATTAGAGCCAGGCTTTCACCATGTTGGCCAGGCTGGTCTTGAACTCCTGACTTCAGGTAATCCGTCAGCCTCGGCCTCCCAACCACTTTATTTATTAATCTATTTTGAGACAGAGTCCCACTTTGTCGCTTAGGCTGGAGTGCAGTGGCGAGATCTGGGCTCACTGCAACGTCTACCTCCCAGGTTTAAGCGATTCTCCTGCCTCAGCCTCCCAAGTAGCTGGGATTACAGGCACAAGCCACCATACCTGGCTAATTTTTGTATTTTTACTAGAGACGGGGTTTTGCCATGTTGGCCAGGCCGGTCTCGAACTCCTGACCTCAAGTGATCCGCCTGGTACCATGACCATCAGGATTCAACCCAGATGTAATATGGGCCCCATGGAGTATCATTCTGGGCCCTGTGTGGGGTTTCAGGAAAACCTCTAGGAATGTTGCCCAGAAATAAGACATGGGCAGAGGTGAGAAGAGAATGACAGCCAGCCGTTCTCTTTGGTAGAACTTTCTTTGATGATAGAAACGTTATGTCTGCACTACTCCCAGCCACCTGGAAGTTACTGAGCACTTCCAACATGGCTAGTGTAACTGACAAATTGTGTTTCTTATTTTGTTTAGTTTGAGTTGATGTACATGTAAGATTTTTCCGGCTGGGCACGGTGGTTCACAGCTATAATCCCAGCACTTTGGGAGGCTGAGGCAGGAGGATCACTTGAGCCCAAGAGTTCAAGACCAGCCTGGGCAACATGGTGAGGCACCTGTCTTTTTTTTTTTGAGACTGAGTCTCACACTGTCGCCCAGGCTGGTGGGCAGTGGCGCGATCTCAGCTCACACCAACCTTCACTTCCCAGGTTCAAGCGATTCTCTTGCCTCAGCCTTCCGAGTAGCTGGGAGCTGGGATTACAGTCACTTGCCACCACGCTCGGCTGATTTTTGTATTGTTTTATTAGAGATGGGGTTCCGCCATGTTGACTAGGCTGGTCTTGAACTCCTGACATCCGGTGATCTGCCCACCTCGGCCTCCCAAAGTGCTGGGATTACAGCATGAGCCACTGCACCCAGCTGAGGCACCCGTCTTTATTTAAAAAAAAAAAAAAGAAAGAAATTGGCCAGTTGTGGGGGCATGTGCCTCTAGTCCCAGCTACTAAGGTGGCTGAGGTGGGAGGATTGCTTGAGACCAGGAGTTTGACACTAGCTCGGGCAACATAGCAAGACCCTTTCTCTAAAACAATTTTTTAGGCCAGATGCAGGCAACAAAGTGAAGCCCTGTCTCTACAAAAAATATACGTATATACAAAATTAGCCAGGTATTATGGCGGCTGCCTGTAGTCCCAGCTACTCCCAGATACTTGGAAGGTTAAGGAGGAAGGATTGCTTGAGCCTGGGGAGGTTGAGGCTGCAGTGAGCTGTGACTGCACCACCGCATACCAGCCTGGGTGACAGAGTAAGATCCTGTCTCTGACGTGACATCATGCCAGGCTAATTTTTTAATTTTTTTTTGAGACAGAGTCTCTCTGTTGCCCAGGCTGGAGTGCAGTGGCACGATCTCGGCTCACTGCAGCCTCTGCCTCCTGGGGTCAAGCAGTTCTTCTGTCTCAGCCTCCCGAGTATCTGGGATTACACCACGCTAGGCTAATTTTTGTATTTTGTTAGTAGACATGGGGTTCTGCCATGTTGGCTAGGCTGGTCTTGAACTCCTGAACTCAGGTGATCCACCAGCCTTAGCCTCCCAAAGTGCTGGGATTACAGGCGTGAGCCACCATGTCCAGCCTATTTTTTGATTTTTTATAGAGATGAGGACTCATTATGTCGCTCAGGCTGGTCTTGCACTCCTGGACTTAAGTGATCCTCCTGCCTCGGTCTCCCAAACTGCTGGGATTACAGGCGTGAGCCACCATGCCTGATCAAAATTTGCCATTTTCATGAGTTTTGAGTGCATTAATTGCATCCACAATGTTGTGCAGCCATACCTGCCATGGATTTTTTTTTAATTGTTATTGTTTTTGAGATAGAGTCTTGCTCTGTTGCCCAGGCTGGAGTGCAGTGGTGCAATCTTGGCTCACTGCAACCTCCGCCTCCCAGGTTCCGGTGATTCTCCTGCCTCAGCCTCCCAGGTAGCTGAGATTACAGACATCCACCACCACACCTGGCTAATTTTTGTATTTTTAGTAGAGACGGGGTTTCACCCTGTTGGCCAAGCTGCTGTTGAACTCCTGACCTCTCTCAGCCTTCCAAAGTGCTGGGATTACAGGCATGAGCCACTGCGGCCGGCCCTGCTGTGGATTTAAATGGCTACTGTCACTGGTCAGCCCAGTTTGAAAGGGACTTCATATGGACTCACTCTGTCTCCTTGCCTGGCCCCCAGTTTCTCTTCTTAGTGGCTCTAGACATCTGGGCTGCATCTTGATTCTTAACTGTCCTCACCTCACTTCATTCCATCAGCACAGCTTGTCCCCTAGGCCTCCAAAGCATACCTCCAGCCCACAAGCATCTCTTTGTCTCCATGGCAACCACCGAAGTCCAAGCTGCCACTGCCTCTCACTCAGCAATGGTGCCCACCTCCTCCTCTTGGGGCTTCCGGCCTCTCCAGCCGCCCTCTGGTTCCATCTTGGATAAAGCAAATCTGATCCCAGACTCCACACCTTTCTGGGGTTTACTGTTGTCTTGAGGAGCCCAAATATTCCCAGACAGCAGAGATTCCCACGATCGGGTCTCACTAACACTAACCTAACATCTCCAAGCACTTTTTTTTTTTTCTGAGATGGAGTTTCACTCTGTCGCCCAGGCTAGAGTGC
The DNA here is from genome assembly GCF_029289425.2 of Pan paniscus. Lineage (NCBI taxonomy): Eukaryota > Metazoa > Chordata > Mammalia > Primates > Hominidae > Pan > Pan paniscus. The sequence goes on from NC_073269.2 coordinate 23,486,111, forward strand.
AGTGGCGTGATCTCCGCTCACTGCAAGCTCCGCCTCCTGGGTTCACGCCATTCTCCTGCCTCAGCCTCCCGAGTAGCTGGAACTACAGGCGCCCGCCACCACGCCCGGCTAATTTTTTTTTGTATTTTTAGTAGAGACAGGGTTTCACCGTGTTCACCAGGATGGTCTCGATCTCCTGACTTTGTGATCCACCCACCTTGGCCTCCCAAAGTGCTGGGATTACAGGTGTGAGCCACTGCACCCGGCCATCACCAAGCGCTTCTGTGAGGCTCTGCCCCTCACTCCCTCTGCTCTGGCGGCTGCGTAAGGTTCTCTCTGGATTTCTTGAGCCTACCTTGTTCCTTCCAGCCCCAGGGCCTTTGCACATGCAGTCCCCTCTGCCAGGAGCACACTCCTGGTCCTGCTTCACCAAGTTCTCAGCCACGTCAGCATCCCCTGGGATCCCCATGTTTCACTTCCTGTCCATCTTCCCTGCTCTGATGACATTCGTCGTTGATTAAAAATTATTTGTTGGCTGAGGGCAGTGGCACATGCCTGTAATTCCAGCACTTTAGGAGGCCGAGGTGGGCAGATCACCTGAGGTCAGGAGTTAGAGACTAGCCTGGTCAACATGGTGAAACCCTGTCTCTACTAAAAATACAAAAATTAGCCGGGCATGGTGGCACATGCCTGTAGTCTCAGCTACTCGGGAGGCTGAGGCAGGAGAATCTCTTGAACCCGGGAGGCAGAGGTTGCAGTGAGCCGAGATCATGCCACTGCAGTCCAGCCTGGGCAACAGAGCAAGACTCTGTCTTAAAATAAATACATAAATAAAAATAAAAATAATGGAGGCCAGGCATGGTGGCTCACACCTATAGTCCCAGCTCTTTGGGAGGCTGAGGCAGGTGGATGGCTTGAGGTCAGGAGTTCGAGACCAGCCTGGCCAACATGACGAAATCCCGTCTCTACTAAAAATACAAAAATTACCTGCGCGTGGTGGCTCAGGCCTGTAATCCCAGCTACTCAGGAGGTTGAGAGGGGATAACCTAATTCTCCTGCTCACCTATGAAGAGCTTTTGATCTTTGCCAGCCTGGCAGCCACCTCTCCTGTGGCATCCCTCCTGCCTTTTGGTCTTGGAGACCAAAATGCGCTTGTCCTCATTTTGAATCAATGGTCTGGCCTTGGGGCCTTTTCTGCAGCTTCCCTTTGCTTTGCAATGCTGTTACGGACTTGGTAGGCATCTACCCAGCACCTGCAGTCTTCCTTCTTCCTTCGTTTTATTTGTTTGATTTTTGTTGTTTCATCTGTCGTCCAGGCTGGAGTGCAGTGGTGCGATCATGGCTCACTGCAGCCTCGACCTCTCAGGCTCAAGTGATTCTCCCACCTCAGTCTCCCGAGCAGCTAGGATGACATGTGAGTGCCACCACAAGGGCTAATTTTTTAAGTATTTTGTATAGACAGGATCTCCCTATGTTGCTCAGGCTGGTCGTGAACTCCTGGGTTCAAGCAATCTACCCGCTTTGGCCTCTCAAAGTACTGGAATTCCAGGTATGAGCCACCGAGTTGGGCTGGCAGAGTGTTATTGTTTGTTCTTTTCACAGCTGTGTGTAGTTGATCACTTTTTTTTTTTTCTTTTTAGACAGAGTCTTGCTCTGTCGCCCAGGCTGGAGTGCAGTGGCGCGATCTCGGCTCAGTGCAACCCCTGTCTCCCGGGATCAAGTGATTCTCCTGCCTCAGCCTCCCGAGTAGCTGAGGCTACAGGAGTGCGCCACCATGCCTGGCAAATTTTTGTGTTTTTAGTAGAGACAGAGTTTTGCCATGTTGGCCAGGCTGGTCTCAAACTCCCGACCTCAGGTGATCTACCCTCCTTGGCCTCCCAAAGTACTGGGATTACAGGTGTGAGTCACTGTGCCTGGCCTTGATCACTTCTTGAATCCCATGACCAGCCTAGGATTGGGTCCAGAGTGAATGCTTCACAAATGTAGAATGAGTCATGCCAGGTGGTGTGGGCACAAACAGTGAGCTCCATAGGTGTGTGGAAGTGGGAGGGGAGTCCCTTCCAACCAGGTGGTGAGTGATGGCTGCCTGGAGGAGGTGGCAGTCAAGTTGGGTTTTGAGGGATGAATATGATCTGGGGAGAAGGGAGGGTGTCCCAGGTGGAAGGAAAAGTATCGTGTGTGTGTGTGTGTTAGATCTGTCTGTGCATGTAGGTGTGTCAGAGGCGTCCTGGGGTGTCTGTGTTTGCCTACAATGTCTTCAACCCTTTCTCTCTCTCTCTCTTTTTTTTTTAGACCAAGTTTTGCTCTTATTGCCCAGGCTGGAGTGCAGTGGCCCAATCTTGGCTCACCACAACCTCCGCCTGTCGGATTCAAGTGATTCTTCTGCCTCAGCCTCCCAAGTAGCTGGAATTACAGGCGTCCGCCACCACGCCCGGCTAATTTTTTGTATTTTTAGTAGAGACAAGGTTTCACCATGTTGGCCAGGCTAGTCTTAAACTCCTGACTTCATGATCTATCCACCTCAGCCTCCCAAAGTGCTGGGATTACAGGCGTAAGCCACTGTGCTCAGCCTATTGACTTCTTTATGGGTTCATCTTCTGCCTCCTACATCACTCAAGACTGGGCTCACTGGGAGGGCAGGGCTGCGTCGGCTGTGACCCCAGTACCCATCAACGCAGGTCACAGAGGAATGACCCAACAAGGGTGTCTGGGATGGCTGGGAAAGAACCCCGCTTGCCATGCAGAGGCCTTGGGGCTGCTCTGCCCAGTAACCAACCCCTTACCCTATCCTGACTCTCAGGAGAGAAAGGCCTCTTTGACCACGTAGCTGAAGACCAGACTCACCACAGCTCTGTCTCTGAGCTTCAATTTCCTCTCCTGTCCTAGAGCCCTGCCCCTCCCTCCATTTTCATCCTGAGCTGCACACAGACCTGGTGGTGGGTGGGTGGGTGGCTGGCGTCATGGCAACGGTAGCACAGGGTTGCCACAGCAACTTGGTTCCCTAGTGACAGGCCTGAGTTTCTTAGCCCAGGGGTGGCAATCCGCCAGGAAGAAATGGGGAGAGGGTGTCCCCAGCGTCCAGCTGGCACACAGGGGACATTCTGTAAACACTTGGAGGGCAGGATGGGGATGCATGGTGGCTGTCTTTTCCTGGGGTGCGAAGAGGAGACTTCAGGTCCCTGTTGGGCTCCATGCAACTCCTGGCACACTCTCCCTCCTCAGGGCCCCCATGCAGGCTGTTCCCTCCGCCTGGAGGCTGTTCCCTCTTCGCTCCGTCTGGCCAGCTCTTCAGCCTGACCTCCTGGCTCAGCCCCAGCTTTTATCATGGTGACAATTAAGTGATGGCTTGTTTTCTTGTGTGATGATTGGTTTAATAAATGTTCCCTCTGCCAGATGCTACGCGCTAGGCGTCTTGGTCACAGCTGTGTCCCACACACCAAGGAGGCTGCTCTCAATACATCTTTGTCGACACTCTCCATCCTTGCTCCGCCTTGCCCACTTCTTCCAAGCCAGTGCGGCCTCATCTCTATCCCTTGAGCTTTTTCTGGCACTGGGCTTAGGTCCTTCATATTATGTCCTCTCAGAATATATGGGAACATTGCACAATGTTCTGGAATGTCCTGGAACATTCTAGAACATTCTGTCCCCTTCTTTTACTGAAGCTGGGACATCATCACCTCTTCAGGGAGGCTCTCCCTGATCTTCTGGCTGAAGCAGTGCTCCCCTACCCAACACACACTTGATCGCTCTCAGCTCATTGCCTTCAAGGCAGTTATTGCCATCTGAAATGGCCTTGGTCATTGATCAATTATATATCTCAGATTTGTCTTTCCCATCAGAATGTACCTTTCAGAATATCTTGGAACATGAGGTCAAGGATCTTGTCGGATGGGCTGACAGTTGAATCCCCAGCAGCCTCTCAGCACCCTAGTCCCCACAGTGGTGGGTCCCAGTTGGTCGCCCCCCAGAGGTAGTCCTAGTTCTTATCACATTGGGTGGATTTGACCTTGTCTTTTTTTTTCTATTGGGATGGGATCTCTCTATGTTGCCACGGCTGGTCTTAAACTCCTGGACTCAAGTGATCCTCCTGCCTCGGCCTCCCAAAGTGCTGGGATTACAGTCTTGAGCCACCGCAATTGGCCTGATTTTATTTTAGTAAATCAGCTTTTTTTTTTTTTTTTTTGAGGCAGAGTCTCACTCTGTCGCCCAGGCTGGAGTGCAATGGCTTGGCTCACTGCAAGCTCCGCCTCCTGGGTTCACGCCATTCTCCTGCCTCAGCCTCCCAAGTAGCTGGGACTACAGGCGCCCGCCACTACACCCGGCTAATTTTTTGTATTTTTAGTAGAGACGGGGTTTCACCGTGTTAGTCAGGATGGTCTCGATCTCCTGACCTTGTGATCCACCCACCTCGGCCTCCCAAAGTGCTGGGATTACAGGCGTGAGCCACCGCGCCCAGCCTTAGTAAATCAGCTTTAATAAGACATAATTTACATCCAATGGCACATCCATGTTAAATGCCCAGTTCAATGAGTTTTGGCAAATGTAATCCTCCTAAGATACCCCTATAATCAAGATATACACTAGGTATGGTGGCTCACACCTGTAATCCCAGCACTTTGGGAGGCTGAAGTGGGAGAATCACTTGAGGCCTGGAGTTCAAGACCAGCCTGAACAATATAGTGAGACTCTGTCTCTACCAAATTTTTTTTACAAAATTAGCCAGGTGTACTGGCATACACCTGTGGTCCCAGCTACTCTGGAGGCTGAGGTACGAGGCTCATTTGACCCAGGAGGTCGAGGCTGCAGTGAGCTATGATTGCGCCGCTGCATTTCAGCCTGGGCGACAGAGCGAGACCTTATCTCTAAAAATATAAATAAATAAATAAAAGGGCCCGGCGTGGTGGCTCATGCTTGTAATCCCAGCACTTTAGGAGGCTGAGGTGGACAGATTGCTTGAGCTCAGAAGCTCAAGACCAGCCTGGGCAACATGGTGAAACCCCAACTCTACAAAAAAAAAAAAAAAAAAGCAAAAATTAGCTGGGCATGGTGGCGCATGCCTGTGGTCTCAGCTACTCGGGAGACTGAGGTAGGAGGATCACTTGAGCCCAGGAAGTCAAGGCTGCAGTGAACTGAGGTTGCACCACTGCACTCTGGGTGACAGAGTGAGACCCTGTCTCAAAAAAAAATAAATAAATAAAAATAAAATAATAAAATTAGAAAGGCATGGTGGCATGTGCCTTATAGTTCTAGCTACTCAGGAAGCTGAGGAGGGAGCATGGCTTGAGCCCAGGAATTGGAGGTTACAGTCAGCTATGATCGTGCCACTGCACTCCAGCCTAGGTGACAGAGCGAGACGAAGACCCTGTCTTTCTTTTTTTTGAGCCAGAGTTTTGCTCTTGTTGCCCAAGCTGGATGGAGTGCAATGGCATGATCTCGGCTCACCGAAACCTCCGACTCCTGGGTTCAAATGATTCTCCTGCCTCAGCCTCCCGAGTAGCTGGGATTACAGGCATGTGCCACCACGCCCGGCTAATTTTGTATATTTAATTTATTTATTTTATTTTTATTTTTATTTTTATTTTTTTTGAGACAGAGCCTCGCTCTCTCATCCAGGCTGGAGTGCAGTGGCGCGATCTGGGCTCACTGCAAGCTCCGCCTCCCGGGTTCACGCCATTCTTCTGCCTCAGCCTCCCAAGTAGCTGGGACTATGGGCTCCCACCACCACGCCTGGCTAATTCTTTTGTATTTATTAGTAGAGACGGGGTTTCACCATGTTAGCCACGATGGTCTCGATCTCCTGACCTTGTGATCTGCCCGCCTCGGCCTCCCAAAGTGCTGGGATTACAGGCGTGAGCCACCACGCCCGGCCAATTTTGTATTTTTATTAGAGATGGGGTTTCTCCATGTTGGTCAGGCTGGTCTCAAACTCCCGACCTCAGGTGATCTGCCCGCCTTGGCCTCCCAAAGTGCTGGGATTACAGGCGTAAGCCACCGCACCTGGCCAAGACCCTGTCTTTTAAGAAAATGGATAAATAAAACATAAAAAAAGAAGGTAGCCAGTCGAGGTGGCTCGTGCCTGTAATCCCAGTACTTTGGGAGGCCGAAGTGGGCGGATCACCTGAGGTTGGGGAGTTTGAGACCAGCCTGGCCAACATGATGAAATGCTGTCTCTACTAAAAATACAAAAATCAGCCAGGCCTGGCGGTGGGCAACTGTAATTCCAGCGACTTGGGAGGGTGAGGCAGGAGAATCGCTTGAACCCGGGAGGTGGAGGTTGCAGTGATATGAGATTGCGCCACTGCACTCCAGCCTGGGCGACAGAGTGAGACTGTCTCAAAAAAACAAAACAAAACAAAAACAACAACAAAAATTTAAATAAATAAATAAAACATAAAAAAAGAAGGTGGGGCCAGTGCAGACATGACTTCAAGGAGGTGCGGGAGGCTGCTGGCTGGGGTAACAGAGAGAGATCATGGTGTTTGTCAGCAAGCCCCACTCATGATCCTGAAAGGATGTGCCGCCTCCATTAAAAAAAATTTAGGGCCAGGCGCAGTGGCTCACGCCTGTAATCCCAACACTTTGGGAGGCTGAGGTGGGTGAATCGTCTGAGTCAGGAATCCAAGACCAGCCTGGCCAACATGGTGAAACCCTGTCTCTACTAAAAATACAAAAATTAGCCAGGCGTGGTAGTGCATGCCTGTAATCCCGGCTACTTGGGAGGCTGAGGCAGGAGAATTGCTTGAACCTCGGAGGCGGAGGTTGCAGTGAGCCGAGATTGTGCCATTACACTCCAGCCTGGCGACAGAGCGAGACTCTGTCTCAAAAAAAAAAAAAAAAAAGGTAAAACACAGAGTTTGTTAGATAGGAGAAAAATCAAACAGGACTGAGGACAGGGAGTTGGTGTCGGGGGACCTTGAGCTTGCCCCAGGACCACTCCGTGGTGACCGCCTGATGGGGCAGACACTGTCCCCAGCCTAAAACCACAGGAACATGAAGCCCTCCCCCAAGGCTTCACTTTCCTTCTCCATAACACCTGGGGATTGTAAGGGAGGCCTCCAAGCTCTGACCTGAGGGTGTGAGCCCTGCAGCTGGTCTGAAGTGGGAGAGCAGGTGGCGCGGCCCCTGCCTCTAGGAGAGCCGTGCCAGCTGTGGGCCAGATGGTGGCCAGGCCCGTGGATGCTGCCTGCTATGTCCCTGCCTGCCGGCTCTGCCAGACCACAGGTCATCATTACTGGATGAGGCGTGTGCAGTCACTGGCGTGGGCCCTCCAGGTCCTCCACTTGTCTCTGCTCCATGCCAGTGATAGTGGCCACTAGAGCTCAGGCCAACAGCTCTGGCAGACGTCACTGGCCTCACTCTGCCTCACTCGACATCCCATCTGTTCCATCTCTTTTTGGTCCCACCTGCAAAGTGCATCTCAACTAGGACTACCTCCCACCCCTCCATGTCTGTCACCCTGGGATGAGCCCTACCCATTTTTCCCTGGATTATATGCCTCCTGACTCATGTCCCAAATTCAAGATATTGTCCCCCAGTTGTCAGACACTGTTGAACAGTCAGACACTGTAACACTGTTAAACTGACACTGTTAAAACCAATGTCAGCTGGGTGCAGTGGTTCACGCTATAATCCTGGCACTTTGGGAGGCTGAGGCGGGCAGATCACTTGAGGTCAGGAGTTTGAGACCAGCCTGGCCAACATGGTGAAACCCCGTCTCTAATAAAAATACAAAAATTATGCTGGGTGCAGTGGTTCACTCCTGTAATCCCAGCACTTTGGGAGGCCAAGGCAGGTGGATCACTTGAGGTCAGGAGTTTGAGACCAGCCTGTCCAACATGGTGAAACCATCTCAACTAAAAATACAAAAATTGGCTGGGCATGGTGGCGCATGCCTGTAGTCCCAGCTACTCGGGAGGCTGAGGCAGGAGAATCACTTGAACCTGGGAGGTGAAGATTGCAGTGAGCTGAGATTGTGCCATGGCACTCCAGCCTGGGCGACAGAGTGAGACTCCATCTCAAAAAAAAAAAAAAAAAAATTAGCCAGGCATGTGGTACATGCCTGTAGTCCCAGCTACTCGGGAGGCTGAGGCAGGAGAATGACTTGAATCCAGGAGGCGGAGGTTGCAGTGAGCTGAGATCACACCACTGCACTCCAGGGTGGGCCACAGAGCAAGACTCCGTCTCAAAAACAAAACAAAACAAAACAAAACAAAAACCCAGTGTCAATTACATTGCCACTGCTTACAAGCCCCCTCTCCCTTCTCATTTCATGCAGAGGACCCCAAAAATGATCCCCAAAGCCCTCTGTGACCTGAAGCACCTCCTGTTGCCTCCCACCCATTCTCCTCCCCTCTCCTCTCCCTCTTCCTAATTTTTCTCTGCCAGGCCACTCTCTAGGCATGCTCCTGCCCCAGGGACATTGCACTGGCTGCCCTGTGCTATGTGATCGTGGAGGACAGATCACACAGTGTGTCCAAAGTGCAGCGAGTCTACAGCACACTATGTGTGTGTGCACAGCCAGGAGCCCAGAGAACCTCTTCTTTCTTATCTTCAGCTGTGTGTCTTGTGTGTCTGACATATGGGTCAAATCTGGATGTTTATGAAGTGTGCGTGCATATGGACACCATTGATTTCAGATGTTATTTGTGGCGGGTGTGTCAGCTGTAGGTCGCTGCTGAGTGAGGTTTGATGCCTGCATGTGGTTCGTCTGGAACAAAGACTCCTGGGGCGGTGCTGACTTAGGGCAGGCAAGGGTGTGTGTGTGTGTGTGCAGAGCTTGCCGGAACGTGAGCTGTTCATGCACGCGTGCATTCAACATTTGCAGAGTGCTTACTGTGTATTGGAGATGCCAGCAGTTCCCTTCAGCACTTGGTATCTGTCAGCTTGCACAGGGTCATCTGAGAGCATTTTGTGTAACGATTGAGCACGTATTGTTGTATCAGGCCCTCTGTTGGAGATGCTGGTTGAGTGTGGTCCAACCTGCAGGAGTCCACTCAAGCAGGCCCCTTCCTTCCTCCTATGGGGTCTCCAGCCCCATAGCCACCTCCTTCTTCCAGCACTGACGGGAAAGAAGGCTTTGAGCTCCTTCTGGATCACTGCTTTCTGCCCAAGACTGCACAAGTCAGAGTTTTCTGACTTGGAGGTTAAAAGAATAAATGAGCTCCAAGCTACAGAGGGGATCCTGGGAGCCTGGAGCTTACCAGAGATGGGGGGTGAGGGGTGCCCCCAAAAGGTCTAGATGCTTTATAGACGCCTATAGATGCAGGACTTTGAGCCCTGGCTGAGGGTCAGTGTGTTGGGAGGGCTGGTGCTTGGGGATCTGAGGGTGTTGGGTCCGGTGGAATGGACTTTAGGAGTGTAAGGTTTGAAGGATCTGTGGGCAGGGATTTGGGGGAGTGGGAGATGAGATTTGAGTAGAGAATGGGAGATAATTGGATGTGCAGGGTTTTAGAGTATGAGAAACCAGAATTGGTGTATGAAGCAGGTGGTGGGAACCTAAGGCCAGATGATTGGGGTCTCAGGGTGGAGGCTCTGAAGAGGGTATGTCAGGGGAGGGTGGGGAACCATGAGGGGCTGGAAGTCTGAGGCCTGGGCATGGGTGAGTTTCGCCCCTGAGAGAGGCCTGGGAAGGAGGTAAGACTGGAGTCGGGGTGTGCAGGGTGGGGAGAGGGAGGGTGTGGTTCTCAGAGCTTAGAGACCCATTTCTCCATGCTCCATCTCACCCTCCCTCCCACCCTACCTGTAACTCACTTCCCTGTGGCTCCAAAGTATAACCACGCCCAGCCAACGCCTGGGGCACGCCTGCCAGCGCCCCAGGGCACTCACAGACACTCCTTAACACCTGCATGTGCCCCGCCCCTCCTCAGATCCGCCGCTCACTTAGCCCGGCCCCACCCCCATCAGATGAGGCTCCGCCCCCCGGCCCCGCCAATCCCTCGCCCCCTCCACGCACACACCCCTGATCTTCCCCGCCCTCCTTCCAACCAGACTCCACCCCTCGCCCAGGCCCCGCCCTTCCTCAGACCAGGCCCTCTCTTCGCTTGACCACACCCATACCCAGATTCCTCCCCTGTCCTGCCCAGACCCGCCCAACCTCAGACCCATCTTCTCCTTTCTACCTCCCCGACCACCCCCCACCGCATTCCTAACCTCCACCTTGTCCCTTCTCACACCTGGCCCCGCCCTTTATCCTGCGCCCCGCCTCCTCCGCAGGCCGGACCCTTGTCCCTCCTCCTCTTGCCCTGGGCCTGCCCCTTCTTCAGACCCCGCCCCACTCCTCAGCCCAGGGACCAACCCCATCCTACGCCTACTTGTCCTGCTCCGCCCCGTCCCCACCTATCCACAGACAGTACGCCCTCTCAGCCCAGAACCGCGTCACTTTCAGACTTGGTTCCGCCCCTCACGCCAGGGTCCCGCCCCAATCCGGCACCCCTAGCCCAGGCCCCGCCCTGGACCCACCTCTCTGCATAGCAGGCCCCTCCCTTTATCCCAGACCCGCCCTGGCCCTCCGTAGACCACGCCCCTCCGATTCCGGGCCCGCCCCAATCCTTGGTTTCTGGTCCCGGCCCCGCCCCTCCGCAGACCTGGCCCCGCCCCGCCCCCCGCGTCTCGGTTTCCCGGGCCTGCGCGCGCGGCTCCCGTCACTCGAACGCGCGACGGCGGGGGGAAGATGGCGGAGTCCGGCGGTAGCAGCGGTGGTGCTGGTGGCGGCGGCGCTTTCGGCGCGGGCCCGGGCCCCGAGCGCCCGAACAGGTGAGACCCGGCCCGCAGGATAGACCTGCACCTGTCTTGGAGCCCAGGGCACCTGTGGGCAGTCTTGGGCGTCCTGAGGGGTTGAGGGGAGGCCTGGCACGGCTCGAGGGTCTTTCGCTGAGAATTTGGACTTTACGGGGCCGTGGGGTACTGGAGGAGCCGAGGGCTACTGAGGGGTGGCTGGAGGGGGGCTGGGTGCCCCAGGACCTCGAGGCGTCTGCAGGCGGCCCTAGGGACCTGAGAATCCTGGGGTTCTGAAGGGAAACCGAGGGGCTCCTGACTGTGGTGGGCCGTGGGGCAACTGGGGATGCCAAAGGGCCTGGGCAGCAGAGAGGGCCTGAGCAGGGGCCATGGCCAGTCTGAGGGTGGTGAGGTGTCTTGGGGGCTCTGAGGAAGGGGCTAAGGCCCAAGGCATCCTGGGAGGTGCTGAAGGGCCCCAAGGTGGCTAAAGGTGGTCCTGAGAGCGTGCTGAGGGGCCCTGGAAGGAGTGGAGACTGTGGGAGGCCCTGGGTGGGGGACTTAGGTGAATCTGGGAGTCTGAGATGGGGAGGCTGAGGGGGCCTGGGGGTGCCAGGGCCCCTGAGGGGCTGGGGTGGGTCTAGGGAACCTGAGGGGGGTGAGAGAACTCCAGGGGGTTTATAAAGAACATACAGAGGGTTCTTCTTTGGGGCTCCTCCCTTCCATCCCCATGGGGTCCAAATCCACATCCCCAACAGGCTAAAGGACTTACAGAAAGGTCTTGCCCTCAGACAAGGGGACAGAATTCACCCCTTTGGTCAGAGGGAGGCCCCCTTTCCCCATGGCCCAGTCCTGACATGGATTGCTTGAACGTCCAGGTTTGCATGACAATTAGTTATCATCAATAACTAATGATATGTGTGTGCATGCATTGTATTGGATTGTCAGAGGGAAAGAACACCTGCCTTAGGAGTGTGATCTCCTGCTCTTTTCCTATTGGGCAAAGCCAGACCCTCCCACCCCAGCTCCTCCTCTAGCCCACCACCCAGGTCAGGCCAAGGAGGAAATTCAGGCTTTTTCTTGCTGGTGAGCTTCCAGGAGCCAGTAATTTCAGGCAACATGATAAATGATGAAGTTGTTTGATACTTACGTGCTGTGGAGTTTTGGACCTGTGGGCTGATTGTTGGAGGGAATGGCCTGATGGCCTGGCTGTGTGATTTGGTACTGAATGGAACACGCATGGGATGGGTGGGGAAGGGAGGAGGGATGGCTGGGCCAGGGCACAGAGGAGGCAAAGGCCCTGCCTGTTCCTGAGGATGCTGAGTGGCACCTTGAGACTTAGGTCTGTGGGCATTGAATCTGGTCTGCCAGAGGGGCCATGGGGAACCCAGGAGGTGTGTGTCCAGAGGGGTGACCAGCCTCCTGGGGTAGGTGTGGGGCAAGATTGTCCTGCAGTAGGGAGCCAGGAGATGTCAGAGGATTTTCAGAGATATTCAGGGAGTGGCCAGGGCTTGAAAATTGGGTATGAGTTGGCAAGTAAGGGACAGGGAAGAGGGACAGTGAACCCCAGGTCCCTGCCTTGGGCACTGGAGTGGGATAACCTGGGGCTAGGGCTTTTTTTATTTTTATTTTTTTGAAATCCCGTCTCGCTCTGTCACCCAGGTATCTAGGCTGGAGTGCAGTGACGCCACCCAGGCTCACCGCAGCCTCAAACTCCTGGACTCAAGTGATCCTCCCACCTCAGCCTCCTGAGTAGCTGGGACTACAGGTGTGCACCACCACACTTGGCTAATTTTTAAATTTTTTGTAAAGACCGGGTCTTGCTCTGTTGCCAGGCTGGTCTCAAACTCCTGGGCTCAAGCAATCTTCTTGCCTCACCCCTCACTAAGTGCTGAGATTACAGATGTGAGCCACCATGCTGGGCATGGCTCTTTTTTTATAAACAGCTTTATCAAGATATAATTAATTGCATGGCATACAATTCACTCATTTTGTTTTTATTTATTTATTTATTTTTTGAGACAGAATCTCGCTCTGTCACCCAGGCTGGAGTGCAGTGGCGCAATCTCGGCTCACTGCAACCTCTGCCTTCCAGGTTCAAGGGATTCTCCTGCCTCAGCCTCCTGAGTAGCTGGAACTACAGGTGCCCGCCACCATGCCTGGCTAATTTTTGTATTTTTTAAGTAGAGACAGGGTTTCACTGTTGGCCAGGCAGGTCTGGCACTCCTGAGCTCAGGTGATCCACCCGCCTCGGCCTCCCAAAGTGCTGGGATTACAGGCGTGAACTACTGCACCCAGCCAATTCACTCATTTTAATTTATCATTAAGTTTTTTTTTTTTTTTTTTTGAGATAGAGTTACTCTGTTGCCCAGGCTGGAGTGCAGTAGTGTGATCTCGGCTCACTGCAACCTTTGCCTCCTGGGTTCAAGCAATTCTCCTGCCTCAGCCTCCCGAGTAGCTGAGACCACAGGTGCATGCTACCATGCCCAGCTAATTTTTGTATTTTTAGTAGAGACGGGGTTTTGCCATGTTGGCCAGGGTGATCTTGAACTGCTGACCTCAAGTGATCTGCCCGCTTCAGCCTCCCCAAGTGCTGGGATTACAGGTGTGAACCACTGTGCTCAACCCAGGTCATTAAGTTTCAGTACATTTACTGAGTTGTGCATCCTTCACCACAATCCAGTTTTTTGGAATGCTTCCATCACCCCAAAGAGTTCCCCCAAGCTCGTCTGCAATTAACCCTGCTCCACCAACATACAGCCCCGGGGACATCCTGATCTGCTTTCACTCTCTGTAGCTTTGCCTTTTCTAGAAATTTCATAAGAATGGAATCAGACATGTGGCCTTTACGTCTGGTTTCTTTCCTTAACATAATGTTTTTGAAGTTCATCTGTGTTGTTGTATCAGAAATTTGTTCTTTTTCACTGTGGAGTGAAAATAAACAAACTGTGTCCGTCCATACAATCTCGTATGGACGGACACAGTTTGTTTATCCATTAACTGGTTGATGGACTGTTGGGTTGTTTCCATTTTGACAACTGCAAATAAAGTTGCTGTGAACATCTGGATATGTGTCTCTGTGTGGACGTATATTTTCATCCTCTTGGGTAAATACTTAAGAGTAGAATGACTAGTTCATATGGTAGATGTGTTTAAATATTTTTTTTTTGAAACAGGGTCTCACTCTGTTGCCCAGGCCGAAGTGCAGTGGTGCAATCACGGCTTACTGTAGCCTCTACCTCCTTGGGCTCAGGTGATCCTCCCACCTCAGCCTTCCAAGTAGCTGGTAGGTACTACAAGGGCATATGCCACCACACCCAGCTATTTTTTCTGTGCTTTTGTTGAGACAAAGTCTTGCCATGTTGCCCAGGCTGGTCTTGAATTCCTGGGCTCAAGCAATCTTCCCACCTCGGCCTCCCAAAGTGCTGCGATTACAGGTGTGAGCCACTACGCCTGGCTATGTTTTAATTTTTTTTTTTTTTTTTGAGATGGAGTCTCTCTCTGTTGCCCAGCAGTTGTTCACTGCAACCTCTGCCTCCTGGGTTCAAGTGATTCTCCTGCTTCAGCCTCCTGAGTAGCTGGGATTGTAAGGATGCACCACCACACCCAGCTAATTTTTGTATTTTTAGTAGAGACGGAGTTTTGCCATGTTGGCCAGACTGGTCTTGAACTCCTGACCTCAGGGGATCCGCCCGCTTCGGCCTCCCAAAGTGCTAGGATTACAGGTGTGAGCCACCGAGACTGGCCATGTTTTAATTTTTAGGAAACTGCCAAGCTTGTTCCCAAAGTGGCTGTACCATTTTGCATCCCCACCAGCAATGTTCAAGAGTTCCAGCTCCTCCTCATCCTCACTAACACCTGGTATGGCCAGTCCTTAGTTTTAGCCATTCTTATAGGTGTGTGCTGGTGTCTTCATTTGGTGTTTTTATTTATTTATTTATTTGTGAGATGAGGTCTCACTCTGTCGCCCAGGCTGGAGTGTGATGGTGCGATCCTAGCTCACTGCACCCTGGAACTCCTGGGTTCAAGCAATCTTCGGGCCTCAGCCTCTGGAATAAGTGGGATTACAGGTGTGCACACCACTGTTCCCAGTCTTATTTTGGTTTTAATTTGCATTTCTCTAATAACTAATGATGTTGGACAGTTTTTCATGAGCTTCTTAGCTATTCATCTCTTTGGTAAAGTGTCTTTTCAAATGTTTGGGCCATTTTTAAGTTGGGTTGCCTTTTTTTTTTTTTTTTTTAAGACTGAGTCTCGCTTTGTTGCCCAGGCTGGAGTGCAGTGGTGCGATCCTAGCTCATTGTAACCTCCACCTCTTGGGTTCAAGCGATTTTCATGTCTCAGCCTCCCGAGTAGCTGGGATTACAGGTGCATGCTACCACACCCGGCTAATTTTTGTATTTTTAGTAGAGACGGGGTTTCACCATGTTGGCTAGACTGGTCTCAAACTCCTGACCTCAGGTGATCTGCCTGCCTCAGGCTCCCAAAGTGCTGGGATTAGAGGCATGAGCCACCACACCCGGCTCTTTTTCTTTTTTCTTTTTTTTTTTGAGATGGAGGCTTGCTCTGTTGCCCAGGCTAGAGTGCAATGGCGTGATCTTGGCTCACTGCAACCTCTGCCTCCCAGGTTCAAGCAATTCTCCTGCCCCAGCCTCCCGAGTAGCTGGGATTACAGGCGTGTGCCACCACACCCGGCTAATTTTTGTATTTTTAGTAGAGGGGGTTTCTCCATGTTGGTCAGGCTGGTCTCGATCTCTTGACCTTGTGATCTGCCCGCCTCAGCCTCCCAAAGTGCTGGGATTACGGCGTGAGCCACCATGCCCGGCCCTCTTTCTTAAAAGACATCTTTGTCATTCTCCCCTATCCTCCATCCTAGTGAAAAATCACTGTTTGGAGCAACTGATAGGGGCGTCTCATGCCTCAGGTGCTAGTGTGGGGAGAACCCCTAATGTGGCAAGATGGAGCATGCAGAAAATGGATCATGTTTTGAGGGAGATTGGTACAAGACATTCTCCCAAAAGTCATTTTGAGACATTGAGTCTTTGTAGCATTGTTCGTCTGTTCCTTCATTTATTGCAAATGGGACAGCCAGGCCTGGTGCACGACCCACCTCCTCGCCTCAACCTGCCCACGCCTCCTTCCTCTGCATCCTTCCACTCTCCAAGGTTCTGGCCCCTCAGAGCCACCTGCCTGACCATGCAAGCTCAAGTAGTCCCCAGGACACTTTTGCTAGTCACCTAGTGTGTGTGTGTGTGTGTGTGTGTGTGTGTGTGTGTGTGTGTGTGTTTGAGATGGAGTTTCGCTTTTGTTGCCCAGGCCGGAGTGCAGTGGCACGGTCACTGCAACCTCCACCTCCCGGGCTCAAGCAACTGATTCTCTTACCTCAGCCTCCCGAGTAGCTGGGATTACGGGCGCCTGCCACCAAGCCCGGCTAATTTTGTATTTTTAGTAGAGATGGGGTTTCTCCATGTTGGCCAGGCTGGTCTGGAACTCCTGACCTCAGGTGATCTGCCCGCCTGGGCCTCCCAAAGTGCTGGGATTATAGGCGTGAGCCACCGCGCCCGGCTTGTGGTTTTTTGTTTGTTTGTTTGGTTTGGTTTGAGGAAGAGTCTCACTCTGTCGCCCATGCTGGCATGCAGTGTCGTAGCTACCTGCAGCCTTCTTGACCTCCTGGGCTCAAGCTATCCTTCTGCTTCAGCCTCCCGAGTAGCTGGGACTACAGGCATCTACTAACACACCTAATTTTTTTTTTTTTTTTTTTGAGACACTGTCTCGTTCTGTCGCCCAGGCTAGAGTGCAGTGGCACAATCTGGACTCACTGCAACCTCCACCTCCTGGGTTTAAGCGATTCTCCTGCCTCAGCCTCCTGAGTAGCTGGGACTACCAGTGCACGCCACCACGCCCGACTAATTTTTGTATTTTTAGTAGAGACAGGGTTTCACCATGTTGGCCAGGGTGGTCTTGATCTCCTGACCTCGTGATCCACCTGCCTTGGCCTCCCAAAGTGTTGGGATTACAGGCGTGAGCCACTGTGCCTAGCCCACACCTGACTAATTTTTAAAAATTGTTTTGGGCCGGGCGCGGTGGCTCATGCCTGTAATTCTAGGACTTTGGGAGGCCGAGGTGGGCAGATCACTTGAGGTCAGGAGTTTGAGACCAGCCTAGCGAACATGGTGAAACCGCTTCTCTACTAAAAATACAAAAATTAGCCAGGATTGGTGGCACGTGCCTGTAATCCCAGCTACTCGGGAGGCTGAGGCAAGAGAATCACTTGAACCCGGGAGGCAGAGGTTGCAGTGAGCTGAGATCGCTCCACTGCACTCCCACCTGGGCGAGAGAACCAGACTGTCTTAAAAAATATATATATTATTTTATAGAGATGGGGTCTTATTATTATTATTTTTTGAGATAGAGTTTTGCTCTTGTTGTCCAGGCTATAGTGCAATGGCATGATCTCGGTTCACCAAAACATCCGCCTCCCGGGTTCAAGCGATTCTCCTGCCTCAGCCTCCCGAGTAGCTGAGATTACAGACATGTGCCACCATGCCTGGCTAATTTTGTATTTTTAGTAGAGATGTGGTTTCTCCATGTTGGTCAGGCTGGTCTCGAACTCCTGACCTCAGGTTATCCTCCCACCTTGGCCTCCTAAAGTGCTGTGATTACAGGCATGAGCCACTGTGTCTGGCCAAGATGGGGTCTGATTATGTTGCCCAGGCTGGTCTTGAACTCCTGGGCTCAAGTGATCTTCCTGCCATAGCCTCCCAAAGTGCTGGGATTACAAGCATGAACCACTATGCCCAACCTGTATTTTTGTTTTTTGTTTTTGAGGTACGATATATGTAACACAAAATTCACCCACTTTAAGTGAACAATTCAGTGGCATTTAGTACATTCACAGAATTGTGCAACCATCACTGCCATCCAGTTCCAAAACATCTTTGTCCCCGCAAAAGGTGACCCCATCTTCATTAGCGCTAACCCCCTATTCTCCATTGCCCAGCCCCTGACAATCACCAATCTGCAGTCTGTCTCTATCCGTTTTCAAGTTTTATAGGTAGAATCATGCACTATGTGGCCTTTTGAGTCTGGCTTCTTTCACTCAGCATGATGCTTTGGGGGTCATGCATGTTGTAGCCTAAATCAGCACTTCATTCCTTTTTATGGCTGAGTAATATTCCACTGTGTGGATGCACCACATCATCCATTCATCTGTTGATGGACACTTAGATTGGTTCCACCTTTTGGCTATTATGAATCATGCTGCTATGAACATGAGTGTACACATTTTTGTCTAAACACTCATGTTCAGTCCTTTGGGGTACACATCTAGGAGCGGAATTGCTGGGGCACATGCTTGTTGTATATTCTTGATCATGCTGGTCACCACCTAACGTTATTTGTTGTGTTTCTCTGGTGCCTTGAGGTTGGAAAGCCTGTCTCTCTTGTGCCCTCTTGTGTGCCTGGAACATGAATGACACAGAAGGAGGAAGTGTCCCAGAGACGTGGCTGAGAGGGAGGAAGGGAGGGATGGGGGTGTGCAAAAGCTTATTGCTCTCTGAGGCTTGCAGTCTGGCAGGTGGGAATTCCCTTCTATGGGATCAGGTCGATCTTTTGCCTTTCCAGTGAGGCTTGTGGGGCTGCTGGGGGGCAGTGGGGGCTGGCCTTAGTCTCTAGCTGCCTTTCTAGCCTGCCAGGCAACGCCCGCATCTGCCTTTTTGTCCCACGAAGGTTTTGTCTTTTGGCCAGGGGCGGGGGCAGTTCCTGTCTTCCCCCTGGCCCTTCCAGCGGTACCACAACTCAAGAAACTGTCCCCAGGAGGGACTGCGCTCCCCAACCCCCGACCGCCCCCAACGTTATATAACTTGTTTGTTCCAACTTCTGTCTTCTGCAACCAAGGGGGAAAAAAGAAAGAGAAAAGCTTATTCTCCTTCCTTCCTATCTCGAGGGATCAACAAAAAACCCGTTGCCTAGTAGAGATGGTCATTAATGACTGAGCCGAACCTCAGGGATGGACAGAGTGGGGCTGCCCTGGCTGGGGTGTGCGGAGAGGAGGTGGGGTCCTTGCTGCAAGCACAAAGGACACTTGTTCACCAGCTGGCCTCCTCCCAGCTCGGGCCGTGGGGTCTAGACTCCTTGGAGGGAAAGGAGGCTTGGGCCACTTGGGGTGTTGCAAGGGGAGGCAAACCCTCTGGGGAGTCGCACCTCCCCAGCTAAAATTCTGTCACTGTGAGGTGCCTGACCGGCAGAGTTTTGGAGGAACCTTCTGGCCTTGCAGCCTCTCCGACATGGGCCTTTGGCATCCACGCTTTTTGGCCCACGCTCCCTGGAGACGCCTGGGTAGGGCCCAGGCTCACTGAGTCATGCTGTTCCTGGGGGTGAGGTGGGGGGATCTGGGTGAGGGATGTGCCAGCTTCAGGCATTTGCATAAGAAGTGGTGGCTAGGCTGGGTGCTTTGGCTCACTCCTGTAATCCCAGCACTTTGGGAGCCCAAGGCAGGCAGATTACAAGGTCCGGAGTTTGAGCCCAGCCTGGCCAACATAGTGAAACCCCCTCTCTACTAAAAATACAAAAATTTGTCAGGTGTGGTGGTGGGCGTCGTTAATCCCAGCAATTCTGGAGGTTGAGGCAGGAGAATCGCTTGAACCTGGGAGGAGGAGGTTGCAATGAGCCGAGATCGTGCCACTGCACTCCAGCTTGAGTGACAGAGTGAGACTCTGTATCAAAAAAAAAAAAAAAAAGAAGTGATGGCTGGGACGTTGTGCCCAGGGGCTTTGCTGCCTGCTGAAAGTGTTTGCATGGAAAGTTGTGGCCGAGACGCTGCGCCCGGTGGGTTTGTCACAGTCAGTCTGGCTGGGTGGCCTTTGCCTGTTGAAGCTTTCTCCACAATCTAGATCATCTCCACCAAGCCCAGAGGCCTTGGAAGGGTCCAGCCCCCCAGCTCCTGCTAGGAAGACTTAGGGGAAGAGGTGGCTTTCCAAGGAGGTTCTTGCTACTTTGGGGAAGTTCTCATTCCTTTGGCCTCTTGCCCCTTTCTTTTTTATTATTATTAATTTTTTTTGACGTCACTCTGAGCTCAGGCTGGAGTGCAGTGGCATGATTTTGGCTCACTGCAACCTCCGCCTTCTGGGTTCAAGTGATTCTCCTGCCTCAGCCTCCCAAGTAGCTGGGACTACAGGCGCCCACTACCATGCCTGGCTAGTTTTTGTATTTTTAGGAGAGATGGGGTTTCATCATGTTGGCCAGGCTGGTCTTGAACTCCTGACCTCAGGTGATCCACCTGCCTTGGCCTCCCCAAGTGCTGGGATTACAGGCATGAGCCAGTGCGCCCGGCCTCATGCCCCTTTCAGAAGGAGGATTTTGACCCTTCCAAGACGTGGACTCAAGTCCTTCTCCTGGAAAATGTGGTCAGATATGGCGGCATGAGGTGTCTCATCATACCCATGGGTGACTGTGGCTCCCTCTTTATGGGTTGTGGCTGTGACAGATTCCTCATCTGGGAAATGGGGCTCCAGGCCCACCAGGTGGGGGGTGTCTGGGAGGAAACGAGTGGGGAGAGGTCACATGTACCTCATCAGTGTTACTGTGGCAGTGCGGACGCCCATGATGGGGACACTGCCATCCTTCTGCCCGCCATGCTCGCATGGGCCTTGAGGGGATCGTCAATGCCAGCAAGCCTTGATGTGGCGTGCGTGTGTCAGGCAGGGAAAGGAGAGGGTGAACTTGAGCCATTGGGAAGACAGTAGTGCCATGACTTGGGCCATAAGAGGGACAGCAGCAGGGGCAGCGAGAGAGTAGAGCACGTCCAGCGTGAGCTGGAGAGGGCAGGTTCGGCCAGGAGCAGGCCTGGGAGCAGGAGCTCGGCAGGGCGGGGGCAGGGGCGGTGGGGGGGGTGGTGCGTCTCAGCAGGGATGGGGGCAGGTGGAACTGGGCCAGCCCAAGAAGGGCACTGGCCCACAGGCCGAGCCACATCCAGGCCACTCGATCTGCCCCTCACTGATCCTCAGCTGAGCCCCTTCTCTGGGAAGGAGGCCACCCTCTCCTCCCCTCCTTGTCGGCAGGTCCCAAGAGCTCTGGGAGTGGAATTGCTCTGAAAGCACTCACTTCAACCTGAATCGTGCAGTGCGATCATCACAGCTGGACTGTTTCCACCTGGTAGCTGTGACCCCCGGGACGGCCTCCTTGTCGTTGTCTGTAGTTACCGGGGAGAAAGGCTTTATTACCCTCCGCCATAATCGCACCATCTCCAGGGAGCCCCTGCGAATGTCATCCCACCTCCCCCACGGCGATTACTTTTTATCTCACCCACCTCTCCTCAGACACTGTAAAAGGGAGGCTTTCTCCTCACTCCAGCCCTTTGGTTTTTTCCTTTTTCTGATATTTGTGTGTGTGTGTGTGTCTTACCCTTTGGTTTTAGGGAATGTTTTAGATTTGGTGTTAAGAGGCCCTGGAGGAGGAAGAGAGGAGGAGGAGGAAGAGTGGAGGAAGAGGAGGAGGAGATGAGAGGGAGGAGGAGGAAGAGGAGGAGGAGAAAAAGAGGAGGAGGAAGAGGAGGAGGAAGAGGAGGAGGAGGAAAGAGAGAGGAGGAGAAAAAGAACAGGAGAATGGGGAGGGAGAGAGGAGGATGAGGGGGAAGGACACAGATAGAAATAATTCAGTGACTTGGGGCCTTGGATCCTGGAAGAAGGGGGTGGGATCTGCTGAAGGCAAGGGGTGACTGGGCAGCATGTGTCCCGGCATCCCCAGCTCTTTGCTCTGTGGACAGGATTTGTTAGACACATTTCTCTGCCTTTGTGCAGGTGCCACAGTCTCCTGTGTCCACCCCATGCCTGGTGCTGGACATGAAGGGTCCATGGGACAGATGGACCCTGCCCATGGGGCGCATACATGCCAGCAGGAGTTAGAGAACGTCATGCGGTCATTTCCGGGCTGGCTGGGCCAGGGGGCCAGGGCAGGGTTTGGGTGAGCGGCATATCAGTCAGCCTCCTGTTTTGAAAGGATCCCTCTGTAGGCCGGGTGTGGTGGCTCACACCTGTATTCCCAGCACATTGGGAGGCCAAGGCGGGTAGATCACTTGAGGTCAGGAGTTCGAGACCAGCCTGGGCAACATAGTGAGATCCAGTCTCTACTAAAAATACACAAAACTAGCTGGGCGCAGTGGCGGGTGCTTGTAGTCCCAGCTGCTCTGGAGGCTGAGGCACGAGAGTCGATTGAACCCAGGAGCCAAGATTGCACCACTGCACTCCAGCCTGGGCGACAAAGTGAGACTCTGTCTCAAAAAAGAAAGGATCCCTCTGGCAAGAGACAAGTGACCCTCGGCCAAGGTGGGCCCTGGAGGGATGGAGAGGCACACGCAGGCTTGGGGATGCCTGGAGGTTGAGCTTGTGCTGACCGATAGTGGTGGCCAGTTTCTGCCCTCCCCACTGGGCAGGCTGAAGGTCAGGGTTGTCCTTGGTCCCGCGCGGCTGCACTGCCTGCAACAAGCAGCAGACTTGGAGGCGCCACCTGGCCTAGGGGATTCGCAGCCCTTCCTGTGTTCCAGAAAAGCCCTTCATGCCTCTCCTTGCTCAGGGTTCATGCCACTTGGAGCTCCCACAGTCCTTGAGGGCTTCAGGTCTTCCCACCAGCAGGTCCCAGTCCTGGGAATGTCCCTCCTCCTGAGAGAAGGCCTCAGTCTGGCTGCAGCTGCCCAGGAGGTCCTCAGGTAGCATCTCTTGTGGGTTCCACCTTCGAGCCACAGCCTGGAGCCAGCTCCTCCTGCTCTCTCCTCCCCATCCCAGCTCAGAGCCACTCCTGGCTCTTCCCCTCCTGGGCATCATCCCCAACTCCAGCCAGCGGGACCCTCCTAAGGCAGGAATCAGACCACCTCACTCCCCTGCCGGCCACCTGCCAGTGGCTCCCTCACTCTCAGAACAAAATCTACTTCTTGATGTGACCTGCTGGGCCCCTGAGCTTCCGCAGCTCTGACGGCTCTGCTGGGCTCTGAAGCACGCTCACTGGAATGTCCTGTCCCAGCGATTTGCACGGCTCAAGTGTTGTCTCCTCGGGGCCTGGCCACTGTGTCCACCGTGGCGCCACTGCTCGCCCTGTCGTCATGGTACATTCTCTGCTTGAGGACCCATGTCCCTGTAGAATGTACGTTCCCCAAGGGCAGGGCTTTATCAGATCTTTTTACAGTGGTGGTCCTGGCGCTGGCACAGCTACTGGCACGGGATGGATGCTTTTGAGTGTAGATCCAGTGAGTACCCCACCCCGAACAGTCTTCGACACATACCAGAGGGGAAGCCTCCTGGCATAGCTCTGCATGCCCAGGCTGGCCGAGGGTCATCTGCCTCTTCCTCTTCACTTCATTGAACCAGCAGGGTGTGGGCGGAGAAGCAGAAATTCACAGGCATGTTGTCAGTAAACCGGCCCTGTTACCTGTTACAGAGCCCAGGGCACCATACCGTTTTGCATGTGCTGTCTTTAGTGAGTGAGCAAAACCTCAGCCCTGCATGTTAAAGCAAAGGCGGCAAACGACAGCCGCTCTCTCCCTGTCCAGCTGTCTGAAGTGGAAGTGGGGGCCAAGCCCGCTGGGTTCCCGCTGCCGGCAGCCCCGCCCTCCTCCTCTGGTAGCCGCTCTGCAGCTGTGCGGACCAGCTCTCTTAACACTTGTTAACCCCAGCCTCCAGTCCCTTCCTGCCCCCCACCCCGCCCCTTCCACATGTCTCTCCGGAGAGGGCCGCGCAGAATTCACAGGACTCGTCTCCAACGGCTGCGCCAGCAATTCCCTAGCATTCCTCCTCTGCAGAGTGGATTTTGGTGCATGTCCAGCGTGATTTCAGACCCCTCACTGCGCAGCGGAGTGCCTGATCGCTCTGTGTGCACCACCACGGTGCACACTGAAAATATTGTGATCTGGGAGGAAGTAACCAGCACCTTGGGGGAATCACAGACCTTTCCTGCGAGGGCGAGGGCTTCCGGAATTGAACAGGCTGGGCCTGGAGGAGATCTTGAGGGGTGGACCTTCAGGCTTGTAAAGGCCTGGAGGGGGGTCACCCGAGGATCGAGGCCGAAGATGTTTACTGACGCCACAACTGTGAAATTCCACAGGGGTCAAAGACGGACCCGGGCGGGAGCGGTCTGGGCTGGATATCCGGAGAGTTCTGCTCTCCACGGGATGTTAGAATTTGAGGCAGTCTGCCTAAGGAGGCAGAGCAGAGAGGCATGTGATCACCCAGATCGTCTGAGAGCGGGACATTTTCCCGGAGCGGGGTGGAAGGAGTGTCAAGGTGACTGTGAGATGACAGACACGTAGGGGAGCCCCACGGACCCCCAAGACACCCTCTCTGTTGCCATCAGCCTAAGTCATCCTCTATCTGAAAAACTTCCAGGACTGAAGTTCGAGTTGGAAGCACGCGTTCTCCTTGGTGAAGTCCGTCCTGTCCCAGGAGGGCTGCGCTAGGTCTCTCCTCTGGCTCCCCCTCCTCGGGTCCTCGTGGCTCTCTGTCGTGTGAAGCGGGGGGTCAGGAGCGCACAAATGTTTATACTCCACGTGAGTCACTTGCACAGATGACGGGTGATGTTTTCCTCGCCAAGGCTGATGGCACCGGGCCCCTTTGCCGTTCCAGCCTCAGTCACGCCTCCAGTCTGTTAGCATTTAGAGTTGCTGAACTTTCGCATTGGTCAGGGGCGCGGGCAGCTTGCTGACCTTTTCTGGGAGTCGTGGCGGACGGAGTGGAGCCGTCTGTCTCGTCACAGACAGGCGGGGCTGCGGCTGGGGATGGCCGCCGCCCACTCGCCCTCAGAATGGCCCTCAGCGGGGCTTCCTGACCCCTCAGCCCCGGTAGGAAGCTGGTGTGCACTGCAGGGAGAGGCGGCAGCTGGAAAAGTGTTAAGGCCACAGTGGTTTTTCCAGAGGCTCGTCTGGAATGCCGTGGATGGATCTGAGGCTCCTGACATCCAAGGCCCCTCTTGGTGGGGAGAGCCAGAAACCCAAGACACTGCCATCAGTTAAAGACTCGAAGTTCACATTTTAAAAAGTGCAAGGAGACACCCGGTTTTAGGTACGTTGGGGTGCAAGGTCTGAAGGCTGGAATCTGTGGCTCCCTTCTTTCAGCTCTGCCATCCCTCTTGTCTGGGTGCTGCCCACCTGGTAGAAAGGGGACCTCACCTTGCCACTCCACTAGCCTGCCAACACCACCGGGAAGGCGACCCTTCATCCTGGTGGCTCCAGTAAAAATCCCAGGGAAGGCTCTGATTGGATCAGAAGGGCCAAGTCCCCATCCCAGGATGAATCCCTATGGCCAGGGGCCCTGGAGCCTCTGTCCAGTCTGTGTCACATCCATATTTTCAGCCCAGCAATGGGATCTGCCTGATCTCCACCACTGGGGCTGAGAATAGAGAACAGGAGGTTCCAGAGGAGAACAGGGGGCCCTTATGAGAAGAGGGGAGGGATGGTAAACACCCCAAAAATGAAGATATTCATGACAGACCCCCTCTGATGCTGAAATTTGTGTTGTCTTTGGAAGGCGCTGGGCTAAGCTGTGGAGTGCCTGCATCTGGCCCGGCTCTGCTGGGGATGAGCAGTGCCATGTGGCAGCCCCGTCCCTTCTGGGGCTTCAACACCTGTCCTGCCAGTGGAGGCAGTGGGGTGGGCTGCCTTGCAGCACGTTACCACCCCGACATGCTAGAATTCAGCAGTGCTAGAATTTCACTGGGTTTCCAAGCGGTGCTCTGGAGCTGTGCAGTCATGTACCTACTTGCCTGAACTGTGGAGTGAAGGGATTTGCTCATTCAAGTGGTCCCTGCTGCCGGCCCAATGCAGTGGGACCAAGTCAGGGGATGGGCTGTGGCAGAAGCAGTCTCACCTCAGTGGGAGGGAATGGGAAAGGGAAGCCTCAGGCCGAGACCTGCCCACCCGTCAGCCCTGGATGGGGACCCAGCTGGGCCATGAGGGTGAGGAAAGCCATGGCAGAGAAGGCTCTGGGGTGGAGGCAGCAGAGGCGCTGAGCGCAGAAATGCTGGTGGGCTCAGGAGTGTGGTGGAGGGAGAAGGGTCTGAGGGCAAGAGGGTTGGCCACTCAGCACAGAGCACAACATGAGCAAAGGTCCAGAGACAGGATGTGCAGGAGAGTCCCACTGAGGGCTTCGCGGTGGATCCTGAAGGATCACATACACTAGGACTCGGGCCAGGAGGTCTTGTGGGGAGGAACAAGCAGTGAGCTAAGATAAGAGTTGGGCTCCAGCAGTCCAGGTGCGGTGGCTCCCGCCTGTAATCCCAGCACTTTGGGAGGCCGAGGCGGGCAGATCACCTGAGGCCGAGAGTTCGAGACCAGCCTGGTCAATGTGATGAAACCTCGTCTCTATTAAAAATACAAAAATTAGCTAGGTGTGGTAGTGGGTGCCTATAGTCCCAGCTACTCGGGAGGCTGAGGCAGGAGAATTACTTGAACCTGGGAGGTGGAGGTTGCAGAGAGCTGAGATCACACCACTGCACTCCAGCCTGAGTGACAGAGCCAGACTCCATCTCAAAAAAAAAAAAAAAAAAAAAAAAGAAGAGTTGGGCTCCAGCCCAGTGCTGCCACCTGGGAGCCATCCACCTGCCACCTCACTCATCCACTCACCCTCAAACCCCACCTCCCTGGCCAGCAGCAAGCTCTCTGCCTCCACAGCACCCCTCCCATCCTGGCTTGTACCTGGACCACAGTGTTGGGGCATCCCCATCAGAACAGCCCCCACGAACCAAGGGAGCACCCACTTTGTATAAGGCCATCAACTGGGGTGGTGCAGTTCTGGTTCCTGGCTCCGTTGTCAGCAGGCAGCCTAGAAAAGGGGCACGGCTATCATCCCATTTTACAGATGGGGAAGTTGAGGCACAGAGAGGTTCAGGGGCTCATCCAAGGCCACACAGTAAACAAGAGGCAGAGGGACACTAGGTATGGCCAGCAGAGACCTTCTTTGGCCAGTGCACAGGTGCTTTTTGGCCTTTTCATGGTCCCAAGTGGGTGGGCCCTATGATCATCACCGTGATGCAGATGGGGAGACTGAGGCTCAGAGGGCTGAGACTGCTCACCAAGGCTCTGCCTGAGCCTGGAGGATGCATGTGGAGCTAAACAGCAGGAAGAGCAAGACAGGGGCTCTTCAGGGCCGGCCCAGCACAAAGATGTGGGTTTATCTGTCCATCTATCCACCCACCCTTCATCCACCATTCATCTATCTGCCACCCACTCACTCCTTCTTACCCACCTGTTCACACCTATGTCCACCAGTTCACCCACCCACCTGACCATCCATACCTCCACCTGTCCATCCACCCACCCACCCACCCACCCACCCATCCGCCCCTATCCACCCATCTTTTCATCAGTCCACCCTTCCATCCACCTACCCATCCACCTGCCCTTCCATCCACCCACCTACCCATGCCACCCACCCTTCCATCTACCCACCCACCCATCCATCCACCCATCCACCCACCCTTCCATCAGTCTACCCTTCCATGCACCTACCCATCCACCCTTCCATCTACCCACCTAGGCACCCACCCACCCTTCCATCTACCCACCCACCCATCCATCCACCCATCCACCTGCCCTTCCATCAGTCCACACTTCCATCCACCCACCCACCCTTCCATCTACCCACCTGCCCACCCACCCTTCCATCTACCCACCCACCCACCCATCCATCCACCCATCCACCCGCCCTTCCATCAGTCCACCCTTCCATCCACCCACCCACCCTTCCATCTACCCACCTACCCACCCACCCACACACCCACCCTTTCATCTACCCACCCACCTATCCATGCACCCATCCACCCACCCTTCCATCAGTCCACCCTTCCATCCACTCACCATCCACCTGCCCTTCCATCCACCCACCTGTCCACCCACCCACCCATCCATCCACCCATCCACCCACGCTTCCATCAGTCCACTCTTCCATCCACCCACCCTTCCATCCATCCATCCACCCACCTACCCACCTACCCATCCATCCACCCATCCAGCCATCCACCCGCCCTTTCATCAGGCCACTCTTCCATTCACCCACCCATCCACCTGCCCACTCTTCCATCTATCCACCCACCCATTCATCCACCCACCTACCCACCTACCCACCCACCCACCCACCCATCCATCTGCCCTTCTGTCTGTCAGCCATCCATCTGCCCTTCCATCCACTCATCCATTAACTCATCTACCTGCCCATCCAGGCACCCTTCCATCTACCCATCCACCTACCTACCACTATCCATCTACCAACCCACCCACCCATCCACCAATCCACTCATCCACCATCTGCCCACTCATCCACCATCTGCCCACCCATCCACCTGCCCGTCCAGCCACCCTTCCATCTACTCACCTATCACTATCCATCCACCAACCCACCATCCACCAATCCTCTCATCTACCATCCGCCCACCCATCCATCCACCCATCCACCAACCTACACACCTGTCTGTCCACCCATCCACCCACCCTTTCATCCATTTATTCACCCATCCATCCATCTACCCACCCAGCTATCCACCCATCCATTCATCCGTCCATCCATTCATCCAGCCATCCATTAACTCACCTATCCATCCACGCACCCTTTCATCCACCCATCCACCTATCCATCTACCCACCCATCTATCCACCCATCCATCCACTCATCCATTCACCCCTCCCTCCACCCACTTACCCATCCATTCACCCGCCCATTTACCCATCCACTCACCGATTCACCCATCTACCCACCCATTCATCTGTCTATCTACCATTTGCCCATCCACCCACTCATTTACCCATCCATCTACCTGTCCATTCATTTGACTTCTCATCCACCCATCCAGTTGACAAGCATGACTGAGCTCCAACCATATGTTAGGCATGGCGGTGAGCACCAGGACATTGCAGGAGACAGAACCTTGCCTGCTCGGCTTCCATGGGGTTCCCCTTTCAGCCATGGGGAGACAGGCTGGAAACAGATGATGTGGCAGATGGAGTGAGGAGCAAGGAAGACAAAAATGGCCCAGGTGGGGATCAGGGAGGTGGGGTGGCTGATGAGCCGTAGACCGAGGCTCTCCCAGCGGGGCCTGGCAGGCACCGCCCCTTCATCTATAGAGTGGGGTTCCCTCTCTTGCAGGGTGGCTGGAGGACTAGTGGGGTAAATCCACATTCTTGCCTGGGGCCGGCCTTGAAAAGCCCCTGTCTTGCTCTTCCTGCTGTTCAGCTCCATGTCCATCCTCCCAGCTCAGGCAGAGCCTTGGCGAGCTGTCTCAGCCCCCTGAGCCTCAGTCTCCCCATCTGTGTGATGGTCACGATCAGAGGCCCACCCACCTGGGACCGGGGAGAGGTCGACCAGCACCCGTGTGTTGGCTGAGGAAGGCCTCCTTTGGCCAAGCCTGGTGTCCCCCTGCCTCTGTTTACTGTATAACTTTGGGCCAGTGGCCGAACTTCTCTGTGCCTCCATTTCCCCATCTGTAAGATGGGATGGTAGCAGTGCCCCATCAGAGACTGCCTGCCAAAAGGTGGGCCAGGAGCCAAGACTGCACAGACTGGGTGCTCCCTCGGTCGGTGAAGACTGTTCTGATGGAGACGCCCCAGCATTGTCATCTGGACATGGAGAGCCAGGATGGGAGGGGTGCTGTGGAGGCAGAGAGCTTGCTGCTGGTCAGGGAGGTGGGGTCTGAATACCCCCTTGTCTTCATGCTATGGAGGCAGAGAGCTTGCCGCTGGTCAGGGAGGTGTGGTCTGAACACCCCCTTGTCTTCTGGGCCTTTGTTTGGATGGTGGGGCTTCCTCTTGTTGGCCTTGAGAAGTGGCTGGAGTTCGGCAAGTCCGGGATGGGGGCGCTGTGCATAATGTCTTCGTGTCCATTGGCCGCAGTCAGAGCCCCACACATCCTGGACTCCTGGTGGCATTGGTCAGAGGCTGGGATTAGGGCAGGACATCACAGCCCGGCCTTGAGGGCACTGGGCTTATGGTGACCCCTGAGGAGCAGGTGAGGGGTGGCCACACGTATCCATCATCCACCCACCCATGCCTCCAGCCTCCTTCCTCATCTAGAACACCCCCATGCTCCTGAGATGACAGCTTGCAAACCACTGCACCTCTAACCCCCTGTTTTCTGGAAGGTTTGAGCAAGGCTCAGGAAAGAGGAGGCCACGCAGCTTGCCCTGGCTTCATGGTGGGGTTGGTGGGGGACCTGCAGGATGGGGGTGGACGGGCCTCAGCTTTCTGCTCCCAGCTCTGTGGGCTTCACCTCTCAACCTGCTGAGCCTGAGAGCAGGGAGTGTCTCCTGCCACCTCACTGGGTCCTTGGGGTCATTGGTTGTGGTCCTTTCCAATTGATCCTCGATTCCGAAACCTGCCTGCCTGCCCTCCCTGAACTCCCGGTGTGACTTGGGCAGCCCGCCACCCTCTCTGAGCCTTGGCGTCCCTGGCCGTCACTTGGGGGCTGTCTGGGGGTGCCAGCCCTGGGTACAGTGGCCTCCTGCTAGGCACTCCCAGATGCTCTGTCTCCTGTCATTCTGTCCCCACCCAGCAGGCACAGACAGGCTGAAGCCAAGGACAGACAGGCAGGGAATGGCTCCAGATCAGGAGGCTGGGAGGAAGGGGAAGGCCAGGGCCTCCTTCGCAGGGGTCAGAGGGCATCCATGCAGGACGCTGTGTGAGTTGGGCCAACAGGCGCAGCTCACGGCTAGCCCTGTCTGCCTCAGTAGCGCGGGGCTCTTGGAGGAGGCTTGAGGGTGGGTGGGTGGGGAGGCTGCGAGGTTAGGGTGGCTCTGACCCTGCCTGGCCTGCCCAGCACGCCTGCCCTCCCAGCACAGGGCGGGAGTGGCGGGTTCCTGTTTGAAATGATTCGTGAAGATGTTGGAGAAAATCAGCATGTCAAGCAGGAGGGAGACACAGACAGCTGCACCCTGGCGGCCCCTGAGCTGCAGTCTGTCTCCCTGTCTCTGAGTCTCTGTCCCTCTCTCCCTGGGTCTCTGTCTCCCTGTCTCTGGGTCTCTGTCCTTCTGTCTTTGCATCTCTGTCTCTGAGTCTCTGTCCCTCTGTCTCTGGGTCTCTGTCCCTCTGTCTCTGGATCTCTGTCTCCCTATCTCTGAGTCTCTGTCCCTTTGTCTCTGGGTCTCTGTCTCCTTGTCTCTGGGTCTCTGTCCCTCTGTCTCTGGATCTCTGTCTCCCTGTCCCTGGATCTCTGTATCCCTGTCCCTGGGTCTCTGTCTCCCTGTCTCTGGGTCTGTGTCTCCCTGTCTCTGTCATGAGACAGGGTCATGAGAGAAGGTATCAGTGTGGTTGGAGTCTCTGTCTCCCTGTCTCTGGGTCTGTGTCTCCCTATCTCTGAGTCTCTGTGTCTTCATCTCTGGGTCTCTGTCTCCGTCTCTGGGTCTCTGTCTCCCTCTCCCTGGGTCTGTGTCTCCCTGTCTCTGAGTCTCTGGGTCTCTGAGTCTCTGTGCCTCCATATCTGGGTCTCTGTCTCCCTGTCTCTGAGTCTCTGTGTCTCCATATCTGGGTCTCTGTCTCCCTGTCTCTGTGTCTCTGTCTCTGGGTCTCTGTCTCTTTGTCTCTGTTGCCATCTCTGTGTCTCTGTCCCTCTGTTTCTGGGTCTCTGTCTCCCCATCTCTGTCCCTCTGTCCCAGTCTCTGGGTCTGTCAGTGGCTGAGTGTCCTGGCCTGCTGGGACACTGCGATGGGGCCCTGCACCCGCTCCTGGCTCTCCCACTTGTCCATCCAGAAGCCATTATCTTTCCTCCACTCCCACGGGAGCCAAGGGAGGCAGAGAACAGCAGGTGCCTTGGAAGGGGCGGCCCCTTATCAGGAGGGATAACCCCAGGAAGTAGCCTTGGGCAGTCTGGGGGAGAAGCAGGGCGGCCGGGCCTCAGGGGCCTCTGAGCTGTCCCACGGGAAAGCTTGCTGACGTGAGCGTGGGGGCCGGAGCGTTTGAGGGCCAGCATGAGGTGCCGGAACCCAGCAACTCCATCCTGTGGGCTGGGAGCAGTTCCCAGTGCTGTGAAACATTGTGGTCACCATGGCAACAGTACTGGGGGAGCTGCCTTTGTGGAATGGGTGGGACCCTGCCTCTTTGTACCTTTTACCCTCGAGGCACGTGCCCAAGAGCCAGCGAGGACTGCAGCTGCTGGTGGCCAGGGGTGGGGGTGGGGGGGGAGCAGGGGCACGCTGGGCCACGGTGTTCCCATCTTGGAGAGGGATACTGAGCCTGTGATCTCCCCGGCTGCTGGGGATTTGTGAGGCTGCATGTGAAGACCTGTGCCTGCTTGGTGAGGTCAGAGTGGGTGGGAAGGGTCATGAGAGAAGGTGTCAGTGTGGTTGGAGAGTAGGGTGGTGGCTGTGAGGCTGAGAGGTTGGTGGTGGGATTCCAGGCCCCCCACAGCTCTGGCACTCGAGCCCCACACCACCTCCCACACACTGCCTGGTCGCTGTCACCCCCACCCCTGCCACCATTTCTGCTTCCCTTCCTTTCACTGGCTCTCTGTTCCTCTCTCCCTGTATTTCTCTCCTTGTCTCTCTGGGTCTCTGTCTCCCTCTCTCTGGGTCTCTGTCTCCCTGTCTCTGGGTCTCTGTCTCTCCCTCTCCCTCTCTCCCTGGGTCTCTGTCTCCCTCTCTCCCTGGGTCTCTGTCTCCCTCTCCGTCTCTCTAGGTCTCTGTCTCCCTCTCTCCCTGGGTCTCCGTCTCCCTGTCTCTAGATCTCTGTCTTCCTCTCTCCCTGGGTGTCTCTTTCTCTCCCTCTTGCTGGGTCTCTCTTTCCCTCTCCCTCTGGATCTTTCTCTCCATCTCCCTCTCTCTGGGTCTCTGTCTCCCTGTCTCCCTGTCTCTAGGTATCTGTCTTCCTCTCTCTCTGGGTTTTTTTCTCCTCCTCTTGCTGGGCCTCCGTCTCTCCCTCTCTCTTTCTCTGGGTCTCTGTCTCCCTCTCTCCCTGGGTCTCTGTCTCCCTCTCTCTGGGTCTCTGTCCCCTCTCGTCTCTGTCTCCTCTCTCTGGGTCTCTTTCTGTCCCCCTGTCTCTGGGTCCCTGTCCCCCTCTCTCTGGGTCCCTGTCTCCTTCTCTCTGGGTCTCTGTCTCCTTCTCTCTGGGTCTCTATCTACCTTTCTCTGCGTCCCTGTTCCCCTCTGGGTCTCTGTACCCTCTAAGTTTCTGTCCCTTTATCTCTGAATCTTTTTTTCTCTCTCTGGGTATCTGTCCACTTCTCTCTGGGTCCTGTTTTTCTTTCTGTGGGTCCCGGTTCTTCTCTGGGTCTCTGTCCCCTCTAAGTCTCTGTCACTCCCTCTCCGAGTCTCTGTTTCCCTCTCTTGCTGGATCTCAGACAAGGCTCTCAGGATGGTCTTGGTCCAGTTGCCAGCCTGGGACTGGCTGGGAGAGAGGCTAGGGATTGGGCAGTGGCTTCTCAGCCAGCCCTGACATCCCCTGCTGTCCCCTGAAGTACAGCCTCTTCCCCACCCATGCACCGAGACCCTGGGGCGGCATCGCATCAGCCGGGGTGGGAGCCAACCAGCTGTGCTGTGCTGCTGTGCTCCTTCGAGCCACATGGACAATAAAACCAAAATTGGCTTTGAAAGTGGAAGTGCTCTCCTCTTTGAGGGGAAGTGAGGGACTGCACGCGTCAGAACCGCCTATGAGGGGCAATGCCGGCAGGCTCCGTTCTGGCCCGAGCGCTGGGCTCTGCGTGGGGGTGGGAAAGGATTTTACAAAACCCCAAAGAAATGTTTCCATGAAATTCTTTCTTGTTCTTGCCTTTTTTTTTTTTTTTTCTTTTTTGGACATTCCAATGAAAAGAACTGTTCTGGGGCTTTGGATCGCTTCTCATGGGTTGGGAAGCCGACCATGGAGATGAGGCCAGCCCGGGGCCGGAGGAGGGGCGCCTGCCCTGACAGGTGCGTGCCCCTCACTGTTGTCCCCCTAGGCAGCCCCCACCTCCCTCTGCTCCTGATCCTCCCATGAGGCTTCATCCCTAGGGTGCCTGGCCGCAACCTCTGCAACTCTGAGCTTCTTGTGACCTCCCCCACGAGGCCATCATGCCTTGGGCTGGGTTCCCCCAGAGCAGACTCTCAGGCGAGGGTTCGAGGGCCCCACGAAAGAACAGCGTGGGGAGGGAAGGAGCCTCCACAGGGTGTGTCAGTAGCGAGCAGGTGGTCCCGGGGCAACCCTTGGAGATCTCGGGAATCCCATAACAGGCGGTCCACCTGGGGGAGTTTACCCCACCCAGGCTCCCTGGATGTCAGCCCTAGCACATCCCTGCACTGGGACATCTGAGAGGAGCAGGGGTGGTGTTGCCAGGGCAGACCTGGGCGTGTCCTTGGGTCCAGCACAGGCCTGGGCCTGGCTAGGGTGCCCGATGACATTGCTGGGGGGATACAGCGGCAAGCGGGTGTGAGAATGGCCCCTAGCCCGGGCCAGGCCTGTAGCGGGGGCGTGTGGCCACTCAGAGGCCAGATTCGGGCAGAGGGTGCAGCCAGGGCGGGCAGCAATGGTCTCTTGAGACGGCCCTGGCCGGGGCTGCTGACGCATTGGCTCCGATGACTCACGTGCGGGTGACCGTGACTCGAGTGGCCGTCTGGAGACTCGGACCGGCTCAGGGCCACCGCCTTCCTGGGGGCCTGTGGCCCCGCCGTGCTGGCCGCCCCCTGTCTGGACCAGCCTGAGTAATGGGTCCTTCCCCTCCTCCCAGTGGCCGGCTGGAGAGGACCTTAGTCATCAGCCCTGGCCCCGGCCCTCCCTCCTCCGCCTGCCCACCTCCGCCCAGGCTGCGTCTCGCTTCTCCGTCCAGGCTGGGGGACTCCTGCCCCTACTGGCCTCCTCCCTCCTTGAGTTCCCCAGGAGGGGCTGCAGTGGGGTGGGTTTGGCTTCACAGGGGCGGCAGTGAGGGTGACGTCAGGGGCCTCAGGGACAGTTGTCCCATCCCTAAGATGAGAGGAAGGAAACAGCCATGTGGACGCGTCAGGCATCACCGGGGCATGAGGAGGAGGCCTGGGGAGGACAAGCTGCTTCCTCCCCTGTTTGGTCCAGCGTGGGCCCTGTGCCCTGTAACCAGCAGTGGATGGGCCTCACCCTGCTTTCTGGGCCTGGGGTGTCCTAAATTCCAGATGGGAGCATCCAAATTCTCCGAGTGTGTAGTCGTCACGTGCTAGTGGCAGCCTGGGTCCCAGGGCTCTGCGTTTGCTCATCTCATCCTCCAGCGGCCCTGGGGCTGGGGAGCTGGATGGTCATTTGCCCCTGCTTTGTAGCTGAGGCCTGGGTGGTTGAGTGACTGCTGAGTTCCCAGCTAACCAGAGCTGGCTTGGCCCAGGCTGCTGGCCCCTGATGTCTCCTCTGAGATGCCCTGCCAGTCAGCTGAACCGATCCTGCCTTCTGGGTTCCGGGCACCCTCTCTGCTTGCTGGGGAACCCACAGATCCCATGTTTGGAACACTGGCCCACCTCCCTGGTTTCCTGTTCCTCAGTCATCAGAGTAGCAGGGTGCAGGGCAGTAGCTCCTCTCCTCCCCAGAGGGAGGTCCTCTCTGTCCAACTTCTCAGTTCTCCAGATTCTGTGCACTCATGGGCAGATGCATATGTGTGGCACTTTGAGCCCAAATAGCATCCCACTGTGTGCACTCTGCCTCTTCCTTCCTCCTGCAGCCTTGACGTCATCCCCTGCATGCAACATCTTCCCCAGGATGCGTCAGCCTCCTCACCCATCTATAGGGCAGCCCTCACTCAGAAGGTGCTGTGATTCCACGAATCTCCTTTAAGGGTGGTTAGCTTATTTCTCGTCTGTGGCCCCTAGAGATTGTATTTGGGTAAGTTTCAGAAATAGAGTTCTTGGGTAAAGGACATGAGCCTTTAGAGTGTTGCTGGGTCTACGCAGCTGCCTTCCTGGGGGTCACCTTGCTTCATAAGCCCCCGAGAGTGTGCTTCCCTGACTGCAAGCGAGGCTGACTCTTACGTCCTTCTAGCCAGCTCTGCTTGCTTTCCTGGGAACCATCAGCCCACATTCTTTGTGCATCTTTCGATCTCACTCTGTCACCCAGGCTGGAGTGCAGTGGCACAAATATGGCTCACTGCAGCCTCCACCTCCTGAACTCAAGTGATCCTCTCACCTCAGCCTCCCAAGTAGCTGGGAACACAGGCTCATGCCAGCATGCCTGGCTAATTTGTATTGATTTCTTGATGCTCTTTATATATGGAAGAGCATGGTAAATATGCTCCTAAGGACTGAGTGGCCCCATGGTGAACTTGCCGCAGTGCAACGTGTTTCTTCTGATGAAAATGTACACATGCACACCTGCCTCCAAGGGCTTTACAGGAGGCACAAGAAGTCCTCCCATCCCTCCCCCCAAATCTCCTTGAACTTCTAAGGAAAAACCAGACCAAAATCAAAATGGCAAAGGCTGGCAAGGCCCATGCATACTTCTGGGAGACAAAGTGTCCACAGAAAGGCCGGCAGGGGTCACCCAGAGCCCGAATGCGCAACCCTTGCCACAGCTGCAACACAAAGCTGATTCTGGGTGATCTGACCCCTTTTGGTCCCCATTGCCTGGACCGCGTGCCCATGAGGACGGGGCCTACTTCGTCTCATTTATGCAGCATCCCTGCATGCATGGGCAGGGAAGAGGAGTTTGCAAAGCCAGTGAGGCAAACTGGGGACAAGGAGAGACGTGGTCACCTTGAGGGTCCTCAGAGGCACATGCAGGATGCGGCTTTGGCCCCAGGCAGCCTGGACACCCGTCACAGGGTGTCGGTGAGAGGGCATGCCATTCATGGGAAGCAACGAGACCCTGCCCTGGAGATGTCCAGGCAGGTGCTGGACCCCTGTGGGGGGCTGGATAGGGGAGGGCGGCCCATGAGCCTGCGACATGCTCCTCACAAGCCTCGGATCTGGATCTGTCATGGGTCTAGGGAAAAAAGAGCCAAGGCTTGGCTCAGGGCAGCAGCCTGGTCAAGTGGGATCGGGGCGGATGTGTGGGGAGGGGAGGAAGGGAGGAGGGGAGGTGAGCGTCCCTTCCACTTGGCAGGGGAAAGGCCACGGGGACAAGCCAGAGTCTCAGGGTGCACCTGGACCCCTTTCCTTCCCTGCCCTCCTCAGCTTTCAGAAGGCTGCACCCCCACCCTCCCAGGCAAACACCAGGTCTGGGCTCCAGCACCCCCAGCACCGCAGCATTGCTGGCCAGCCCAGATGACCGTGGCATTGGGCTCTGAGTAGCATATGTCCTGCTTCCCCAGGGACTCAAAGGCTTTCCACTGAGCACAGGCCCCACACTGGGTCCTTCGTGCTATGTCCCCACCCTCTAGGACATGCAGCGCCTCGCAGGCAGGGCTGGGGCTTGGGCAACTTCTCTGCCTGTGGTGCCTTGCAGGGCTGTGGTCAGCGCCTGGCCCTGAAGCCCCTCTCCCCAGCAGTTTGTCTTGATCACTCACCCTTTCCCAAGGGTCTCTGGAAGGGTGGTCTGAAGGGGAGGTCAGGGACCTCCGGTGGCAGCTGCTATGTTGACTGAGTGCCCACTGTGCGCCCTGTGTTTGACGTTGGCTCTTTAATGCCCACTGTGGTTTTGGGGCTGGCTGGCAGTGGGGCCAAGGAGCCTTCCGTCTCCTCCCGCTTTCTTGGAAAGATCAGTGCCCGCATTCCTGGCCCTTGCTTATGGGCAGGCGTGGGTCCCAGGAATGGGAGAGCAAATTCCAGAGGGCAGAGGCCACCAGGACAGAGCAGGGTGCCTCAGCCTGGTGGGGGTGGGGGTCTTAGAGGGGACTGATCCTGGAGGTGGCACCAGGGTCCACCCCCTGTTGTGTTCTGAGGAAGAAGTGGTGTGTTAACGGCTCCTAAGCTATTCATTCATTGATCCGTTCAACAGTTTCCCCAAATGAAATAGCAAAGGGGTGGTGGGGCTGGAGAAGAGGGGATGAGGGGGCAGTAGGGGCAGACTGCAGTGGGGGCTGGACCACAGAGGGCTCGTATACTCTGGGGTGCTGGGGGCTGTGGCGGGGCTTGCAGGGGACTTGAGAAGGCTCCCGTGTGTCCTTTGGTTTTTTTATTGAAGTGAAATTCACGTGACATAAGACTGTCTGAAAGTGGACAATTCAGTGGCATTTAGTAGATTCACAGTGGTGTGCAAACACCACCTCTATCTAGTTCCAGAACATTCTCATCCCTCCAAAAGGAGACCCCACCCCATCAGCAGTCACTCCCCCCTCCCCTCCCCCAACCCTTGGTGGCACCCATCTGCTTCCTGTCTCTGCGGATTTGCCTGTTCTGGGCATTTCACGTCAGTGGAGTCATACACAGTGTGGCCTTTTGTGTCTGGCTTCTTGCACTGAGTGTTGTGTTCAAGGTAATAGTGTGTGTGTGAACCTCTGGGCCATGTCCCCACCTCTGCTTTCCCCGCAGCACGGCCGACAAGAACGGGGCCCTCAAGTGCACCTTCTCGGCACCCAGCCACAGCACCAGCCTCCTGCAGGGCCTGGCCACCCTCCGCGCTCAGGGCCAGCTCCTCGATGTTGTGCTGACTATTAACAGAGAGGCCTTTCCTGCACACAAGGTCGTCCTGGCTGCCTGCAGCGACTACTTCAGGTAAGTGCTGGCCCCAGGCAGCTGGAAGGGGCGGCTGCCTGTTGGGACAGGGACAGGGCAGATGGCACCCACTTTCTAAAGGGGGCCTGTCTCAGCGCTACCCAGGGACAGCTTCGAGGGAGAATGGCTGGTACTGGCTGCTCTTCTTTTTTTTTTTTTTTTTTTTTTTTTGAGATGGAGTCTCGCGCTGTTGCCCAGGCTGGAGTGCAGTGGCACAATCTCGGCTCACTGCAACCTCCGCCTCCCGGGTTCAAGCAGTTCTCCTGCCTCAGCCTCCCGAGTAGCTGGGAGTACAGGCACCCGCCACCATGCCCAGCTAATTTTTTTTGTATTTTTTAGTAGAGACGGGGTTTCACCTGTTGGCCAGGCTGGTATTGAACTCCTGACTTCGTGATCTGCCTGCCTTGGCCTCCCAAAGTGCTGGGATTATAGGCGTGAGCCACCGCTCCGGGCCCCTTCTGATTTTAGAGAGAGGTTTAATGTCCAGTAAACCTGCAGGTTTCCCGGAGTTTGCATCTTACTCTCTTTGGGCAGAACATGCCTGGAGGGACAGAGATGGCCTGTGGGCACCCACTCACTTCTACCCTGCATGCAGGGTGGCAGGGCTTGGCCAGGTTTTTGATCTGTTTTTTTTTTTTTTTTGAGACAAAGTCTCGCTGTGTCGCCCAGGCTGGAGTGCAGTAGCACAATCTCGGCTCATTGCAACCTCCGCCTCCCGGGTTCAAGCGATTCTCCTGCCTCAGCCTCCCGAGTAGCTGGGACTACAGGCTCATGCCACCACACCTGGCTAATTTTTTGTATTTTTAGTAGAGACGGGGTTTCACCATGTTAGCCAGGATGGTCTTGATTTCCTGACCTCATGAGCCACCTGCCTCAGCCTCCCAAAGTGCTGGGATTACAGGCGTGAGCCACTGCGCCCAGCCCAATCTGTCTTTACTTGACGCCTGCTGTATGCCAGGCACTATTCTAGTCCTTGGGATGCAGCAGGGATGACAGTGAAATGGGCACAAGCCCCTGCCCTCAGGGCATCCCCTCAGGACACCTGGAGCAGGACAGCTGGGGGACTGGAGGGGCATTGAGGGCCGCAGAGACCCTGTGTCTGCCAACACCATGTCCTGGGCTCTGTCTGAGGCCCAGATGAGTTCTCCTCCCTGTCTCCCTGAGCTGTGGGCACTTCCCCAACGTGACAGAAGAGGCCATGGCGGGCACTGTCTGTCTGTCCCTGTGCCGTGGCCGGGCCGGAAGTGAGAGCACCACAGAGCAGGGCTGTGGGGTGGGGGGTGCATTCTCCTCGCCAGCTGGGGGCTGTTGCGGGGCTGTTGCAGGGCTGACTGGTCTCCCTCCCTGGGTGACCAGCAGGTGAGCCTCCTTCCTGCCAGGCGGTGACCCCGCCAGAGAGAGCTGGGCCGCCCTGGGGAGGCTCCCAGGCCCCAGCCCAGGTGTGCCGCTCAGCCACACATTCCCCGAGGCCCGGGCCGCCTGCCCCATGGGCTCAATGAGGCTGTTGTGGGGGCCGCAGCAGCCGAGCCAACTGGGGCGCCGCTTCTATTTTTATTCTGGATTTGGGGACGGGTGGGCCAGCCCAGCCAGCAATGCCCTTTAAAGGCTCCCCTGTGCTGGCACTGCAGCCAGCGAGACCTTAAAAGGCAAAGCTCCCTCCTGTCGCCTGCGACCGCCTCTGCCTTCATCGCATCATGCCCGAGGGCCAGCGCGGACCCGTGGGGACAAGCGGGGCAGGGTCTGGGGAGCTGGCAGCGTACTTACTGCTCCTGGACCGCTCAGAGATGCTGAAGAGCTGCTTGTTGGGCAGATGTCAGTGGGCGGCCCCGAGATAGTGCCCTGGCAGCTGTCTTTGCCCCTGTAGCCCTGAGCCTGGCTCACAGGAGGTGCAAGACTAGGGGACAGGCCTCTGTGGGTCAAATGCACAAGGGATGTTCCCTCCTCCTCGGACGGCCATCAGGGGAGGTGCACTGGCAGGAGTGAGAGTTACTATGCCATGCCATTGCGCCTCCTGGAAGGAACCGCCCATTCCCCTGGAGCTGGGGTGCTCTCCCCTCTTCTGCTGGGGAACACCCTAAATGCTGTAGGGGAACTGTGACCTAGAACCGTGTGCCTCCCCGCTGCCCTCCCTCACGGGGGCCTGTGTCCCCTCCCACTCTCAGGTTCTGCCTCCCAGAGCACAGCAGTACAAGGGTGGAGCTGGGGTCTCAATGGAGGCTGGGGACGTAGCTGTTGGGTGGGAGGTGCTTCCCCGACCACCTGAGCCTGTCTCTGGAGACAGCAGTCACCCCAGCACAGCCTCCTGGTGGGGGCTCCATTCCTGGGGACCCTCATGACCTTCCCCTCTTCACATGATGGTTGTTGAGACTCAGGCTGGGCATATCAGAACTGCCTGCTTAGGTCAGTGAACAAGGTGAGAGTTGAACTGTGGTGCACGGCACCTCCAGAGCACTGGCCTTGCAGTTCCTGAGCTCAGGTGTCAAGTGGGGCTGCAGATCTGTCCCCAGAGCCACAGGGTGTGTTCTCATCCTGCGCTGCCATACCTGGCCCCTCTAACCGCACCCCCAACAGGCACATTGTGGGTGAGGCTGACCCGGGCCACCGCTCCTGCAGCTCCTACACGATCTAGTCATGAAGGGGCAGGGGCAGGGTCCTCTGCAGAGGGGCCAAGCAGGGAGTTGCTATTTATAGGAAGATGCATGGCTTGGGTGGATTCAAAATCTTTTTTTTTTTTTGCATGTTTTTTTTGTTTGTTTGAGACAGAGTCTTGCTCTTATTGTCCAGGCTGCAGTGCAGCATGATCTCGGCTCACTGCAACCTCCAGGTTGGTCTTGAACTCCTGACATCAGGTGATCCACCCACCTCGGCCTCCCAAAATGCTAGGATTACAGGCGTGAGCCACTGTGCCCGGCCTTTGCATGTTTTTGTTTGTTTGTTTGTTTTTGTGACTGAGTCTCACTCTGTCACCCAGGCTGGAGTGCAGTGCCAGTGGTCTCGATCTCCTGATCTCATGATCCACCCGCCTGGGCTTCCCAAAGTGCTGGGATTACAGGCATGAGCCACCGCGCCCAGCCCCTTTGCATGTTTTTAATGAGCATTCCGCCTACTTTCCTCTTGCTGGCTGTGCCCTGTGTTCTGTGTCCCCAGGCCACTGTTCCCCAAGCCAGATCATTCCTGGCTGGCCAAAACACCCCTCAGCCACTGCGAGCCACACGTTGTGTTTCTGCCCTTCAGGGCCATGTTCACCGGCGGCATGCGGGAGGCAAGCCAGGACGTCATCGAGCTGAAGGGCGTGTCGGCCCGTGGCCTGCGGCACATCATCGACTTCGCCTACAGCGCCGAGGTGACACTGGACCTGGACTGCGTGCAGGACGTGCTGGGCGCGGCCGTGTTCTTGCAGATGCTGCCCGTGGTGGAGCTGTGCGAGGAGTTCCTGAAGGCGGCCATGAGCGTGGAGACCTGCCTCAACATCGGCCAGATGGCCACCACCTTCAGCCTGGCCTCGCTGCGAGAGTCGGTGGATGCCTTCACCTTCCGGCACTTCCTGCAGATCGCCGAGGAGGAGGATTTCCTGCGCCTGCCACTGGAGCGCCTGGTCTTCTTCCTGCAGAGCAACCGGCTGCAGAGCTGTGCCGAGATCGACCTGTTCCGCGCGGCCGTCCGCTGGCTGCAGCATGACCCGGCCCGGCGGCCGCGCGCCAGCCACGTGCTCTGCCACATTCGCTTCCCGCTCATGCAGTCGTCCGAGCTGGTGGACAGCGTGCAGACGCTGGACATCATGGTGGAGGACGTGCTGTGCCGCCAGTATCTGCTGGAGGCCTTCAACTACCAGGTGCTGCCCTTCCGGCAGCACGAGATGCAGTCTCCGCGCACCGCCGTGCGCTCGGATGTGCCCTCGCTCGTCACCTTCGGCGGCACGCCCTACACTGACAGCGACCGCTCGGTCAGCAGCAAGGTCTACCAGCTGCCTGAGCCGGGCGCCCGCCACTTCCGCGAGCTCACGGAGATGGAGGTAGGCTGCAGCCACACGTGCGTGGCCGTGCTGGACAATTTTGTGTACGTGGCCGGGGGGCAGCACCTGCAGTACCGCAGCGGCGAGGGCGCAGTGGACGCCTGCTACCGCTACGACCCCCACCTGAATCGCTGGCTGCGCCTGCAGGCCATGCAGGAAAGCCGCATCCAGTTCCAGCTGAACGTGCTGTGCGGCATGGTGTACGCCACGGGCGGCCGCAACCGAGCCGGCAGCCTGGCCTCCGTGGAGCGGTACTGCCCCCGGCGCAATGAGTGGGGCTACGCCTGCTCGCTGAAGCGCCGTACCTGGGGCCATGCTGGGGCCGCCTCAGGGGGCCGCCTCTACATCTCGGGTGGCTACGGGATCTCAGTGGAGGACAAGAAGGCTCTGCACTGCTACGACCCCGTGGCCGACCAGTGGGAGTTCAAGGCGCCCATGAGCGAACCCCGCGTGCTACACGCCATGGTGGGTGCCGGCGGCCGCATCTATGCCCTCGGGGGCCGCATGGACCACGTGGACCGCTGCTTCGACGTGCTGGCTGTGGAGTACTATGTGCCCGAGACGGACCAGTGGACCAGCGTGAGCCCCATGCGGGCCGGCCAGTCAGAGGCCGGCTGCTGCCTGCTGGAGAGGAAGATCTACATCGTCGGGGGCTACAACTGGCGTCTCAACAACGTCACGGGCATCGTACAGGTGTACAACACGGACACCGACGAGTGGGAGCGGGACCTGCACTTCCCGGAGTCCTTCGCGGGCATAGCCTGCGCCCCCGTCCTGCTGCCCCGGGCCGGGACCAGGAGGTAGCCCCCAAGACCCCCGGGACCCTGGCCTGACCGCATGTTGTCTCCAAGTGGGGCTTGGCGAATGCACGTCTGCCTGAGAACCCCAGTGCCCCCCTTCGCCCGGGCTGCCCTTGAGGGGCCTGCTGCGTTGATAAGCCCCCCTCCCAGGGGTCCCTCCCTCCCTCCTTCCCAAAGCAGATCCTGGCTGCGAGTCCATCCGAGGGAGCCTGCCGGCAAAGCGTCTGACATGTGGTGGCAGCAAATTCGTCCCCGGGGTGGTTTCCTCGCCTGGCCCCCGAGTCCCCACGGGCTGGCGGGTGGAATCCCAGGTCTCCAGGGGGTCCCTGTGCAGCTCCATCTCACTTCTCTACCGTCTCCCAGCCCCACGGTTCCAGGCATTCAGATGTGAGCTCATCAACATTGAACCCAAAGTCGGTGGTATATGACTCACCCTCCTTCCAAGTCTCCTGCGCGCGTGTTTTTAAAATAAACTCACCCGAAACGTCCGTAACACACGGACCTCCAGGAGAAGTGAGAAGTGGCTTAGAAGCCCCTGGTTTGGGGTGGGTGGAGGAGGAGGGCACGTGTCTGCCTCCCCTGGGGTGCCCTCCTTCCCCCATCCCAAGCTGCTGAGGGGAGGCCCTGGTCATGCCTCAGTTCCTGTCTTCATCTGCTTTCCGGAGGAAAAACCATATCAACTCCTAGAAACGCTCCTTAGGGGCTTGGGACCTTCCATTTGGCACTGAGCATCTTGTGGGGCCTTAACTGGCTGAGACATCCCGGCCCTCTACATTTGCCCTGTTGGCCAGGCAGTCCCCTTCCCGCAATTGGAGGGCGACGCTAACTTCAGAATCCCATAGTGTCGCTTGCCGCAGGTCTGGTGGGGTGTCTTTTTTCTCCTCCCTCCTTTCCACCCCTCCGCGCCCTGCCACTCCCTGGCCTGCCCTGTTTTTGGGTCAACATTGCTACGGAGCCAGCAGTGAGGCCTTTCCCTTCAAGGGCTCTGTGGTATCTCTGGCCACATTTGTTTTAATGTCTGAACCTCTAAACCTTTTCTTTTTGATTGGTTTTACTGTTTTTAAGAAGCCAGCACTGCTGTCTCATAGATGGGATTTGTACTCTTGGGGCAACTTAAAGTGTCTCTCTCGCTGCTAACAGACGATTGATGTCTTGTCTCTGTGACCCACTCACCATGTAAAGAATTAACCTCCTATCTTAGCAGACGTCGTCTCCTAATATTTCCCTTTATTTAATAAAAATGTTATGGTGAAGAGATGGAGCCGGCCCAGCACTGAGCTTGTGCGGCTTGGGTCTGATTGGTCACAGATTCCTCGTGGGTCCTCCGCGTGTCTGGGGGCTCCTCTCCCCCGCCTCAACCTTTTCCAGCCTTTCAGAGGAGTTGGCAGGGGGCTGGGCTTTGGCTCAGGGGCGCAGAGGCAGCAGGAAGCGTGGCCAGGACTTTCACCCTGGCGTTTTTTGTTGTTGGTTTTTTTGTTTTTTTGAGACAGAGCCTCGCTCTGTCACCCAGGCTGGAGTGCAGTGGCGTGATCTCGGCTCACTGCAACCTCTGCCTCCTGGGTTCAAGCAATTCACCTGCCTCAGCCTCCCAAGTAGCCAGGATTACAGATGCAGACGCACACCACCACACCCGGCTAA
Source organism: Pan paniscus (assembly GCF_029289425.2). Lineage (NCBI taxonomy): Eukaryota > Metazoa > Chordata > Mammalia > Primates > Hominidae > Pan > Pan paniscus. Next base: position 23,530,781 of record NC_073269.2, read on the forward strand.
TTTTTGTATTTTTAGTACAGACGGGGTTTCACCATGTTGGCCAGGCTGGCCTTGAACTCTTGACCTCAGGTGATCCACCTGCCTCTGTCTCCCAAAGTGCTGGGATTACAGGTGTGAGCCACCATGCCCGGACCAACCTTGGCACTTTGGAAGAGGCTTCAGCCCCCTATTCTCATCATGGCCGGCCAAACTATGAACTGGGCTGCCCAGAGCAGGCCACTTATCAGTTGCAGGTTAGCAGAGAAAGCCTGATGTTCCCGGACGGCCTTCCCAGAAGGGAGGCCCTGGGATATCACACACACATGGATCTGCATAAGTTGCTGTGCCTGCATGCCTGGAGCTCCTGTGTGGCAGCCATCGGGGCTGGGGTAACACTAGAGGCTGAGGGGGTGGGCAGTGCTAAAATAGGAACATGGTTGGGAACCTAAAAGAAGCCCACACTGTCAGGGGCATCGAAACAAAAGCCGAGTTCCCTGGGGACTTACCAGAACATTCCAGCCCCACCCCCGACCTGAGCTCCCCCAAAGAGAACCCTTCCCCACTGGAGGCATGGCCCCTTCAGGGGAGCAGTGAGAAGCTTTGCCAGCTGCAAGTCCCCTGGATCAGCTCACACCTCAGAACATCTTGTCCCCAATGAGCTGGCAGGGGCGCCGGCCCAGGGCGGGGGGCGCTGCTGTATCTAACCGGGTCGATTGTGCATAACCGTCTAGGCTGGTTCGTGGAATGTTCGTGGGGCCCCCTGCCCCTCCCTCAGCCTCCCCCCGCATCCCCCCAAGAAAGGAAAATTATTTTTCGTATTGTAAACTTTAAACATGAAAAAGCTGTTTTTAATTTAGCAGAAACTGGCTTGAATCTTCACTTTGTGAACGTTTGTGTCCTTCAGAGGCACAATACGCCTGCGCACACTCGCACATGCTCACGCACACACCTGCACACGCATGCCGCAACACGCACATTCACATGGCCGTGCTCGTGCACGCCTGCACACGCATGCTTGCCCATACCCACGCATTGCAGCGCGTTCACACGCTCACCCGCACACAGTGAAACACAAGCTCACACATATGCACACACACACATATCTGTGCATGCACCCCTGGACCAGCGTAGCCCACTCTGCCTGGCGGCCCAAAGGGGTCTGGAGCCCGGCACCGCCCCGAGCCTGGGGGAAGCCTGTCTACTTCCAGATGCCCTGCCTACTCGCTGAGGCCTGGACGCCGGCCGCAGGAGCCTCCCTCGCACCTGGGCTCAGGCTGTGGGAAAACGCTGTCTCTTGGGACGGTCGGATGCAGGCCCGCAAGAGGGAGGCCAAGTGCGACTTCTGGGGCCTCTCAGCAAGTGAGGGCCAAGGGGGCCTCTGGGGAGCCGTGTGAGGTGGGAATCCGCCCCGGACCTGGCCAGCTTGGAAACCCGCCCCTGGCTCTGTCTCCGAGGAAGCAGCTCCAGCTCGTCCGTTCTCACGGGCCCTGGAGATTCACTTTGCACGGTGCAGCCTCGGACCCTGCTCTTCCTCGGGGCGCCTGACCGTGGATCTCAGCGGCCCGGCACCTAACACAGAGCCTGGCACAGACGGAGCATAGCTCGAATGTTTGCTGCACAAAGGAGAGGTGCTGGGGCGGGAAGGTGAGGGCAGCCTTCTTCACACTAGTGGCCGTGGGCACCTTCTGTGTGCAAACCCCGGGGAAAGGAGGGCACCAAGCCGTGCTCCACCCCCAGCAAGGCCCCTGCTTTGTTCTCGTCTTCCTGTCGCTCTCATTCTGGTGGCCAGCCGGGCAGCCATTCCTCCCTCCTCACCATCAGATCCCTGATTTGGTGCCAGCAGCAACGTGCCCAGCCTCTGGGGTTAAGATTCAGCTGAGCCGTTCTTGGCAATGCCTTTTGCTGGGGTTGTTTGTAATCTGGGCGTGTTTCCCAGCTCTGGCCAGCAAGCTTGAAGGGGTCGGGTGTTTCTGGACAAGGGAGAGAGAGGCCTTGTTGCCCCCTTCCCTTCCTTACTGCTTCTTATGAGGACACGATGCCAGGGGCTTCTGCAGCCATCTTGTGGCCAGGAGGAGCAAGTTAAGAGAGCACACTCAGGCTGGGCGCGGTGGCTCACGCCTGTAATCCCAGAGCTTTAGGAGGCCGAGGCAGGAGGATTGCTTGAGTCCAAGAGTTCAAGACCAGCCCTGAGTGACATAGTGAGAACTTATCTCTACAAAAAAAAAAAAAAAAAAAAAAAGCTCATCAGGGTGACGCACGCCTGTAGTCCCAGCCACTCAGGGAGGCTGAAGTGGGAGGATCACCTGAGCCCAGGAGTTCTAGGCTGCAAGGAGCTGTGATTGCACCACTGCACTCCAGCCTGTTTTTCTGAGCCTGGTTTTCCAGCCTTCTCATCACTTCTGTGAGCTACCAAACAATTTTTTTTTTTTTTTTTTTTTTGAGACGGAGTCTACTCTGTTGCCCAGGCTGGAGTGCAATGGCACCATCTCAGTTCACTGCAACCTCTGCCTCCTGGGTTCAAGCGATTCTCCTGCTTCAGCCTCCTGAGTAGCTGGGATTACAGGTGCATGCCACTACTCCTGGCTAATTTTTGTATTTTTGGTACAGACGAGGTTTCGCCATGTTGGCCAGGCGGTCTTGAACTCCTGACCTCAAGTGATCTTCCCACCTTGGTCTCTCAAAGTGCTGGGATTACAGGCGTGAGCCACCACGCCTAGGCTTTTTTTTTTTTTTTTTTTTTTAATAGAGACAGAGTCTCACTATGTTGTCCAGGCGGGTTTTGAACTCCTGGGCTCAAGCAACACTCCTGCCTTGGCCTCCCAAAGTGCCGGGATTATAGGCATGAGCCACCATACCTAGCCAACCAACCAGTTTTGCAATACACACATTGGCTATTTAAATTGTCCAGGCTGGATGCAGCGGCTCACGCCTGTAATCCCAGCACTTTGGGAGGCTGAGGCAGGCAGATCACTTGAGGTCAGGAGTTCAAGACCAGCCTGGCCAACATGGTGAAACCCTGCCTCTACTAAAAATAGAAAAGTTAGCCAGGTGTGGTGATTAATGCCTGTAACCCCAGCTACTCGGGAGGCTGAGGCAGGAGAATTGCTTGAACCTGGGAGGTGGAGATTGCAGTGAGCCAAAATTGCACCACTGCACTCTAGCCCGGGCAACATAGCAAGACTCTATCTCAAAAAAAATTTAAGTAAATAAATTGTCTAGAGTCAGTTTCTGTTGCTTACAAGTAAAAACCCTGACATGAGATGGGAATACTCCAGCATCTGCCACATTTACATTATAATTTTGGAACTGCTTGGTGACAAGCATATCTGGCCATTAGTGTTTTCTGCAGTGCAGACATTATTTCTCATAACAAGGAGACTGGAGGTCAGAGGTGCCGGGATGTTATGACTGGTGGCCCATGATTTCTGGGAGGGGGCATGACTATGCCTCTCTCTCTCTTTCTTTCTTTCTTTTTGGTTTAGAGACTGTATTCCCAGCACTTTGGGAGGCTGAGGCAGGCAGATTTCTTGAGCTCAGGAGTTGGAGACCAGCAACACAGCAAAACTCTGTCTCTACAAAAAATAGAAGAATTAGCCTGGCATAGTGGCGTGCACCTGTAGTCCCAGCTACACAGGAGGGTGAGGTGAGGGTAGGTTGAGCCCTGGAGATCAAGGCTGCAGTGAGCTGTGATTGTGCCACTGCACTCCAGCCTGGGTAACACAGTGAGACCCTGTCTCCAAAAAAAAAAAAAAAAAGAAAAAAGAAAAAAGTAAACAAGGGAATCAAAGGGGTGAGGCAGCTAGGCCTTCAGCTGAAATTATACCAGAGGATGATCCTGCCACCACTGCAGAATCCAGACGCCTCCGTTGGCACTGCCATCTGCCCTGGGCACTCAGCCACAGCTGCCCCTAGAAAACAGATGGCCCTGCCCCGATGCTGTTTCTCTGTAGCACTTGTGCCTGCATGGAAACATCCCGGAGGCCCAGCCAGTATCCCACGCCATTCCCCAGCTGTCCCAGGAGTGGTGAAAGTGAGTACATTCGTGTGTATTAGTCAGCCACTGCTGTGCAACAAACACCCCCAAGTCTCAATGGCATACAACAATAAGCGTTTGTTTTTCACATGTCTGTGAGTCAGCAGAGGTGGTGTCTGCTCTAGGCGGGCCTCGGCTGGGCAGCTCTGCTTACAGGTGCAAGGATGCAGAGTAGCCCAGAGTCCCTGCTCCACGGGTTCTTGCCTCCTGCTGGAACAGCAGCTAGCCAGGGCACATTTTCCTCCTGCAGGTGTCTGAGGACAAGTGGAATCACGTGAGGCCTCGTAGGGTCTCAGTTCGGGACTCACACACTATCACATCTGCCCGTAAGTCTTTTTTTTTTTTATTTTGAGATGGAGTCTTGCTCTGTTGCCCAGGCTGGAGTGCAGTGGCACAATCATGGTTCACTGCAGCCTCGACCTCCTGGGCTCAAGTGATATTCCCACCTTAGCCTCCTGACTAGCTAGAACTATACGCTCATGCCACCAAGAGCAGCTTATTCATTTATTTATTTATTTGAGACTGAGTCTCGCTCTGTCACCCAGGCTGGAGTGCAGTGGCGCAATCTCGGCTCACAGCAACCTCCACCTCCCAAGATCAAGCGATTCTCTTGCCTCAGCCTCTCGAGTAGCTGGGATTACAGGTATGTGCCACCACACCTGGCTAAGTTTTGTATTTTTAGTAGAGATGGGGTTTCGCTTTGTTGGCCAGGCTGGTCTCGAACTCCTGGCCTCAAGTCAACCACCTGCCCTGGCCTCCCAAAGTGCTGGGATTACAGGCATGAGCCACTATGCCTGACCTGCCCGTAAGTCTCTGGCCAAGCAAATGACATGGCTGAGCCCCACATCTGGAATGGGGAAGTGTCTTCCACCTGGAAGGAAGAACTGTAGAGGGCAGGGACGCAGGAATAGGTGGGAACCGCGGCCAATATTTCGATGGGTCACCCTTGGCTTGGGGGCCTCTCTTGTTAGCAGGGTGACCAACTTCCCTCTGTGGGGGGACTCCCCAAACTTGGATGGGGACCCTGATGCTGGCAACCAAAAAGAAAGGCCCGTTCTGCATCTCCTTAGCAGCCACTGCCCCCTGGAGGTCGAGGTATCCCTCTTTTTTGTTTGTTTGTTTCAGGTGAGTGGGGGCTGTGAGTGCCCCAGGCTCTTGGAAAGCAGGATGGGGGTCTGGATGTAGGGAGGTCAGTGGGGCCTTGGCCAAGTTTCAGGGCATGGACACTGTAGGTGTCCCTGGGAGCATGCCCAAGTCTCTCTATGTTGCCCAGGCTGGTTTCAAACTCCTGAGCTCAAGCAGTCCTCCTGCCTCTGCCTCCCAAAGTGCTGAGAATATAGGCACAAGCCAATGCATCCAGCCAACCAACCAGTTTTCCAACACGCACTTCAGCTATCTATCCCTCAACACAAGTGGCTGGGTCCCTAGACTTGAACCATGGGTCCCCCGCCTGCCCAGTTCCAGCCTCTCACTACCCTCCTTGGCGGCCCACCCCGTCCCACCCTCCACCCACCACTCAAGCCTGGGTGGGAGGACGAGGGGCCTGGGTCCTCCTGTAACCTTATCGTAAGGAGGGGCATCACTGGCTTCTCTTGGGTCCTTTCCCTCTCTCTTCATGATCAGACCCGGCTTTTGCTTTGCCCTTTAAAAACTCTGTACGATGAGAGCCTCTTTTGGAAGTCAAAGACAGACCAGGGATTGTTTTCCTCTTTGCCTCTCAGCTCCAATGGCCCTAATTCACCTCCACACGACGTGGGTACCCCAAATCGACTAAGATCCCATATAAGGAAGAGCTGAGAAGCAAAGCATGAAAACTAACATCGCGAAGTAGCGTTTTGCTTTCCTAACAGTTGCTGAGTGCTTGGATGAAGCAGGCACTGAGCTAAGTGCTTTCCATGTGTTATCTGTTTCATCTTTCCAAGAGCCTGCTATGAGGAGCACCACTGTCCACATTTAGCAGAGGAGGGCAGTGAGGCTCAGAGAGGTGAAGACAGTTTTCCATTGTCACACAGCTTGACAACTGATAAGTGTTGGACCACACAGAAATGCTCAAGAGTTTCTTGATCTCCCGGGTCAAGCGATTCTCGTTCCTCAGCCTCCCAGGTAGCTGGGTTTACAGGCGTGCGCCACCACGCCTAGTTAATGTTTTTTTTGCATTTTTAGTAGAGACGGTGTTTCACCATGTTGGCCAGGCTGGTCTCAAACTCCTGACCTCAGGTGATCCGCCCGCCTCAGTCCCCCAAAGTGCTGACATTACAGGTGTGGAGGTGGAGGTTGCAGTGAGCCGAGTTCGCGCCACTGCACTCCAGCCTGGGTGACAGAGCAAGACTCTGTCTTAAAAACGCACAAACGAATGAACAAAAACACATAAGAAATCACGTGTGTCTGTGCCCTTTCCACATTCCACAGGCACACAGGGAACTCTGGCCTGGCCCTGGCCTCTTTGGGAAAGGCGAACATAATCTCAGCTCAATCTACAAGGGATCAGATGAGACCGCACAAACAGCTGCCTTCAGAGAGTGGGATGTTTCTGGGTCATGGGAAGAGACGCTGGAGGTCCACTGCAGCTAGACCCTTCAGGAGGGTCTCTCAGAGCAGAGGCCTGCAAGTCGAGAAGGAGCCAGCCACGAAAGCATCTTGGAGGAGCGCAATCCAGGCAGAGGGAACAGCGATGAGGCCCGTGTGGCTGGAGCGAGAGCTGAGCCGAGCATAAGCATGTGGAGCCGCCAGGAGGAGGGTATTTTTTTTTTTTTATTTGAGATGGAGTCTCACTCTGTCTCCCAGGCTGGAGTGCAATGGTGCGATCTCGGCTCACTGCAACCTCCACCTCCTGGGTTCAAGCGATTCTCCTGCCTCAGCCTCCCAAGTAGCTGGGATTACAGGCACCCACCATCATGCCTAGCTAATTTTCGTTTGTTTTTTTTTTTAAGAGACGGGGTTTCACCATGTTGGCCAGGCTGGTCTTGAACTCCTGACCTCAGGTGACCCACCTGCCTCTGCCTCCCAAAGTGCTGGGATTACAGGCATGAGCCACTGCGCCAAGCCTTTAGATTTTTTTTTTTTTAAGTGCGATGGGAGTGTGGGATCTGCCCTGCTTTGCAAAGCCCGCAGGGCTGCTGTGAGGAGCAGTGTTGGACCACACTGGGTGGCAGCAAGTTCCTTTGATGAAGGAAGAAAGTGAAAACCTCAGGGTTGGTTTTTGCCCAGGTCACTGGACACTGAAGCCTCGCCCTTCTCAGGGCTGGGGGTCAGTGGAGCAAGAAGCGGGGCTTGGGCTGCTGTCTGGCCATTGCACAATGAGCGGGCTGGCTGCTTCCTCTGACTCATCACCAGGGTTTAGGATGGATCAAGTTTCACGCCAGGCGGGCCGTGGGGTGAATGGGGGTGAGTAGGAAGAGCAGCAGACTGACTTCTGCACATGCCCAGGATGGCTCCTTGCTGTAACCCCTGCTAGTCCCCAAAATCTTTTCTCTTCCATCTTCCTGTGTCTGGAAACTGGCTTAGTGCAGATATATGTAAGTGATCAGGGTAAGTGGCATTTATGGAGCACCTCTTAGTGAGACACATATTAACATATGTTAACATACTAACATATTAACATATGTTGACACATACTAATTTCATTTAAAGCCTACAGGGCCAGGCGCAGTGGCTCACGCCTATAATCCTAGCACTTTGCGAAGCCGAGCCAGGAGGATCACTTGAGGTCAGGAGTTCGAAAGCAACCTGGCCAACATGGCAAAACCCCGTCTCTACTAAAAATACAAAAATTAGCCGGGTGTGGTGGCCTACACCTGTAGTCACAGCTACTCAGGAGGCTGAGGCAGGAAAATCGCTTGAGCCTAGGAGGTGAAGGCTGCAGTGAGCCGAGATCTCACCACTGCACGCCAGCCTGGGAGACAGAGCGAAACTCCATCTCAAAAAAAAGAAAAAATTAGCTAGGCGTCGTGCTACACCCCTGTAATCTCAGCTACTCGGGAGGCTGAAGTAGGAGGAGAATTGCTTGAACCCGGGAGGCGGAGGTTGGAAGTTGCAGTGAACCGAGATCGCAACACTGTACTCCAGCTTGGGTAACAGAGCGAAACTGTGTCTCAAAAAAGAAAAAAAAAAAAAAAGATACATGTAATTGATTAGGGTAAGTGGCATCAATTACGGAGCACTTCTTAGAAGTAAGGCAGTTGACACTTATTAACTTCATTTATTTTTATTTATCTATCTATTTATTTATTTTTTTTTTTGAGATGGAGTTTCACTTTTGTTGCCCAGGCTGGAGTGCAATGGCCCAATCTTGGCTCACTGCAACCTCCACCTCCTGGGTTCAAGCGATTCTCTTGCCTCAGCCTCCCGAGTAGCTGAGATTACAGGCATGTGCCACCACGCCCGGCTAATACTGTATTTTTAGTAGAGACGGGGTTTCTCCATGTTGGTCAGGCTGGTCTCAAACTCCTGACCTCAGGTGAGCCGCCTGCCTCGGCCTCCCAAAGTGCTGGGATTACAGGCGTGAGCCACCACGCCTGGCTAACTTCATTTAAAGCCTACAAAACTCAGTGTGTGGAAGCAGCTGAGGTCAGCTGTGAGGCCTTAGTTTTGGTGCATAAGTTGCTAGGGCAGCTGTTGTCCCTGCTCTCTGTCTTTATTTCTTCTCTGACCTCACAGGATGCTGTCAAGAACTAGAAGCCAGTCAGGCGTGGTGGCTCACGCCTATAACCCCAGCACTTTGGGATGCCAAGGTGGGAGTATCATCTGAGGTCAGGAGTTCGAGACCAGCCTGGCCAACATGGTGAAACCCCATCTCTACTAAAAATACAAAAATTAGCTGGGCGTAGTGGCGCACGCTTGTAGTCCCAGGTACTCTGGAGGCTGATGCAGGAGAATCACTTGAACCTGGGAGGCGGAGGTTGCAGTGAGCCAAGATCGTACCACTGCACTCTAGCCTGGGAGACCTAGCGAGACTCTGTTTAAAAAAAAAAAAAAAAAAAAAGAACTAGAAGCCACATATGTAGCGGGCCCAGTCTCGCATTGGACTCACAGAAGCTGCAGTCTCAGTCAGAACCAGGAACAGAAAAAGGACTTGAAATAGATTTAGGCAGGCCAGGCACGGTGGTGCACACCTGTAATCTCAGCACTTTGGGAGGCTGAGAGGGGCGGATCACTTGAGCCCAGGAGTTTGAGACCAGCCTGAGCAACAGGATGAATCCTGTCTCTACAAAAACCACAAAACATTAGCCAGGCATGATGGTGCACACCTGTAGTCCCAGCTACCTGGAAGGCTGAGGTGGGGGGATCACCTGAGCCTAAGGGTTGGGGCTTCAGTGAGCATGATCATGCCACTGCACTCCAGCCTGGGCAGCAAAGTGAGACCCTGTCTGAAAAAACAAACAAACAAACAAACAAGAAAACAAATAGACAAGCACAAAAGGGAATAAATTTTTGGCCTACATAACTTAAAAGGCAGGTGAGTCTAGCTTCAGGAATGGCTGGATCCAGAAGCTCAGGCTGGAGTACAGTAATGTGATCTCGGCTCACTGCAACCTCTGCCTCCTGGATTCAAGCTGTTCTCCTGCCTCAGCCTCCCAAGTAGCTGGGATTAGAGGCATGTGCCACCATGCCCAGCTAATTTTGTATTTTTAGTAGAGATGGGGTTTCCCTATGTTGGTCAGGCTGGTCTCAAGCTCCTGACCTCAAGTGATCCACCCACCTTGGCCTCCCAAAGTGCTGGGATTACAGTTGTGAGCCACCGTGCCAGGCCTGGTTCTGTTTTCCTCTGTGTGGGTCCACTCTTTTGGCCCAGCTGAACTAATCTTTTGTTTTTTTTTGAGACAAAGTCTCCCTCTGTTGCCCAGGCTAGAGTGAAGTGGTGCTATCTTGGCTCACTGCAACCTCCACCTCCTGGGTTCAAGTGATTTTCCTGCCTCAGCCTCCCCAGTAGCTGGAATTACAGGCGTGTGCCACCGCGTCTGGCTAACTTTTTTTGTATTTTTAGTCGAGATGGGGTTTCACCATGTTGGCCAGTCTGGTCTCAAACTCCTGACCTCAGGTGATCTGCCCGCCTCTGCCTCCAAAAGTGTAGGGATTACAGTCATGACCCAGCGCCCAGCCTGTTTTTTGTTTGTTTGTTTGTTTGTTTGTTTGAGACAGGGTCTTGCTCTGTCACCCAGGCTGGAGTGCAGTGCATTATCATAGCTCACTGCAGCCTCCATCTCCCAGGCTCAAGCAATCCTCCTGTCTCAGCCTCCTGAGTAGCTGGGATTATAAGCAGGCACCACCACGCCCAGGTAATTTTTTTATTTTTAGTGGAGATTAAATCTCGCTATGTTGCCCAGGCTGGTCTCGAGCTCCTGGGCTCAAATGATCCTCCTGCCTCGGCCTCCCAAGTTCTGGGATTACAGGCATGAGCCACAACACCCAGCCTGGCCTGAACCAATCTTGATGGCCAGCACAATGGGCTATGCTGATTGGCCAAGACTTCCACCTTAGGGAGGGGTGTTTGTGTGGTGGGAGAGTGGTGAGACCAGCCATTCACATCTCACAGACTGAAAGTCAGAACCAGTGTTCCCCAAATAAGGGTTGTTGACACTAAAAAGTTGAGGGAGTGGGTGGGGTTGAGAGAAGGAATATGCTTGTTAGGCAAAAAGTATAGGAGCTTACCAAAGTGCGCAAAATCATATCAAGAAGGAAGATGGCCGGGTGCGGTGGCTCATGTCTGTAATCCCAGCACTTTGGGAGGCTGAGGCGGGCAGATCACCTGGGGTCAGATGTTCAAGACCAGCCTGGCCAACATGGTGAAACCCTGTCCCTACTAAAAATACAAAAAGTAGCCGGGTGTGGTGGTGGGTTCCTGTAATTCCAGCTACTTGGGAGGCTGAGGCAGGAGAATCACTTAAACACCAGAGGCAGAGGTTGCAGTGAGCTGAGTCTGTGCCACTGCACTCCAGCCTGGGAAACAGAGACTCCGTCTCAAAAAAAAAAAAAAAAAATCCCATAAAAATTAGCTGAGCATCATGGTGCATGCCTGTAATCCCAGCTACTTGGGAGGCTGAGGTAGGAGAATCGCTTGAACCTGAGAGGCGGAGATTGCAGTGAGCCAAGGTCGCGCCACTGCACTCTAGCCTGGGCGACAGAGTGAGACTCTGTCTCAAAACAAAGATAAAGTAGGGCAGTGGCAATATCCAAGGCATTCTAAATGAAAATCGATATATATATATATATACATATATATATATTTAACATGAGCATTTTATTACCTGTTGTAAAGCATGAATCAAAGCATGTTTGGAAGATGTCAGCATCCCCTCCAGCCATCCTCAGTCCAATAAAATGTGTGCTTGTTGTGCCATTAGAGCCATCATCAATTCCCCCAGCTGACCTTCCTAGCTTCCACCCAGCCCATGCTCTGAAATCCCTGCAGCCTCCTGAATATAAACTTTCAATATTGGTGGTTGGGGGTCCCTATCTTGAGGGAGGGAGGGTTAGAGTCCCTCCTGCTTCCCTGGCTTACCACTCTGCCATCGGGGGAGTCTCTGCTCCTTCCTTCACTGCTGAGTCTTGATGGGATTTCTGGACCCTTCTGTTAGCACCTTGTTGCAAAATAGAGATCCTTGAACAAGACTGGACTGGAGAAGTATGCAGAGGGAAGGCTGAAGCTCTGTAACTCCAGTTCTTTGGGCTCAGGTATCCAGAGAATAGCAATATGCCCATTGCAAGGGAATGGGAAAAAACAGTCGTCGGCTGGACATGGTGGCTCACGCCTGTAATCCCAGCACTTAGGGAGGGCGAGGCGGGTGGATCACCTGCGGTCAGGAGTTCAAGACCAGCCTGGCCAACATGGTCTTTAGTCTCTACTGAAAATAAAAAAATTAGCTGGGCGTGGTGGCGCCTGCCTGTAATCCTAGCTACTGGAGAGGCTGAGGCAGGAGAATGGCTTGAACCTGGGAGGAGGAGGTTGCAGTGAGCCGAGATCGCACCACTGCATTCCAGTCTGGGCGACAAGGGCAAAACTCGGTCTCAAGGAAAAAAAAAAAAAAAAAAAAAGAAGTTAAGGGCAACAGCTAGGTTTATGGACTGAGAGAGCCGATTGCAGGGCTCAGGTCTTAGCTAAGATAACTTTCCGCCTCCCTGTCTGTGGTGGCTGCAGGAGCCTCCCTCCCTAATGTTCTGTGGCTGGCCACTGGTCTTATTTACCGCATCACATTTACCTCCATCTGAAAAGTTCTTGGTTATTTGTGTGCTATGTCTGCCCCCTCTCTGACTGTACACTCCATAAGGGCAGGGATCACCTCTGCTTGTTCACGCCTGTACTCCAGTTTGCCTGGCACATAGTAGGTGCTCAGTAAATATTCCTTGAATGAATGAATGCATGAGTGACCAACGCCCTAGTCTGTTTTCAGAGCTCTTAGAGCTCCAAATCCAGGTTCAACTTGGGGTGCCACCAATCCTTGCGGGGCGGGGTGCCTGGCCCCACCCTTGTGAATTGGGAGGATCTGGGTCAGGCCGTCTCCCTTTTGGGGGCTCCAGTGCCCCAGCCGATCCGCGGTCCTTGTCCAACAGCCCAGAGGCCGCTGTCCAGCGGGCCAGGAGGCGGATCACTGCGCCGGCGCTGAAATTTCCACTCGCGCTCCACCGCCCTTCCCGCGGGCCCCGAGCGCGCGCCGGGGCGCGCGCATGCGCCTTCGCCCCCGCGCCGCGCGCCGCTCCTGTGCGCCTGCGCCGCGCTCACGACCGCCGGCGCGCCTGCGCACTGCTCGCCGCCCGTGGGCCCAGCCAGCGCTTGCGCGGTGGCACGGGCGAGTGGGGGGGCGAGGAGGTGGAGGAGGAGGAGTAGGAGGAGGAGGAGGTGGCGGCGAGAAGATGGCGACTTCGAACAATCCGCGGAAATTCAGCGAGAAGATCGCGCTGCACAATCAGAAGCAGGCGGAGGAGACGGCGGCCTTCGAGGAGGTCATGAAGGACCTGAGCCTGACGCGGGCCGCGCGGGTAAGGGGGCTGCCCGCGCCGACCCTTCAGGGCCGGCGGAGGGAGGGAGGGGGCGCGTGTCCGGCGCGTGCACGGGGCGGGGTGGGGGGGGGCGCGGCGGGGGCGGGGCGCGCGCGGCGGGGGCGGGGCTTGGCACGGCCCGAGGGGGACAGGTGTCCCCACGCCCCGGGCGTCGTGGGCGGGACAGGTGACCCCACAAAATCCATACCTGATGGGGTACAGGTGCCTCGCATCACTGCTCCCCGGTGGAGACAGGGGCCTCTATATCATTACTACTAGGAGGGAACAGGTGCTAGTACCTCGTCGTTACCTGACAGGGGACAGGTGTCCCTACATCATTGTTACCCGAGGGGGACAGGTGCCCCACATTATTACTACCTGGAAGGGACAGGTGCCCCCGCATCATTGCTACCTGGGGGGGCAGGATGACACAGGTGTATGAGCTGGGTGCTGCTTGCAAGCACCATTGGTAGCTGGGGGTGAGGGTGCAAGTGCCCCCGCATCCTTGCTACCTGGGAGGGACAGATGCCCTCCCATTCTTGCTACCTGAGGGGGACCGGTGTCTCTACGTCATGGTTACCTGTGCCTTTACTCCCTGGGTGTTGGGGGAGGAACAGATGTCCCCACTTGCAGAGCTGAGGTGGGACAGGGATCTCTCCCTCTTGGACAGCTGAGGGAATGGTCAGATCCTGTCCCCCAGGGGGTCCAGAGGGGGGCCAAGAAGGCAGATTGTGCTCAGTCCTGGAACTTGGAGTTGAGACAGCTGCCCCATCTCCATGTAGCCCATATGGTGGGGGCCAGGTGATGTTCCTCCCAGTGGAACAGGGGATGCTGACCACAGCCCCTGCCCTCTCAGGACCAGGGTGGAGGGCCAGGTCTGCCTCAGGTGGCTGGGCGCATTTGGTGTGCAGGGGCAGGCCAGGTTCTGCCAGGCTCCTGGCTGGCAGAGCAGATACCCCGCAAATCTCACCTGGGAAGTTGCTGTGGGCCAGGAGCAGGGGCTTGATTGGGGCTGGTGTCTGAGCACGGCAAGGCACCCGAGTTCCTCAGGCCTCAGTTTCTTCCCTTGTCAGGCATCCTAGCAAGACCTTCCTCTTGGGTCAGGGTGGTGAGCACACTTTGCAAAGGTGATGCTGAATCTCCACTTTGTTCTTGCAGTGTGGTGAGACCTCTCTCCTGCATCCTGGGGCCTTGGGGAGGGTTTGGGTGGGCTTTGCAGATGCTCATATCCCTGGTTTCCAGATTCAGCCACTGATGTGACTGGCTCAGGTGGACTTAACCTCAGTCTCTGATTCCTTAGGTAGCACTTTCAGTGTGTGTTACTTTGTAACTAGTTGTTTGTTTCTCTGAGAGATTGTGACCTTATAGACTAGGATTTGTGTCTTCATTTCTGTGTTGGTAATGATTGGGAGCTCACTGTCACCCAGGTACTGCTTTAGGCATGCTCGGTGAGTGTGCCACATCTGTCCTCCCAGCTCCAAGCAGCTACATTCTTGCTCAGGATGTACAGAAAGAGATGGCTGGTGAATGAATGAATGAAAAAAAAATAAGAAAATGGCCAGGTGTGGTGGCTCATGCCTGTAATCCCAGCACTTTGGAAGGCTGAGGCAGTGGATCACCTGAGGTCAGGAGTTCGAGACCAGCCTGGCCAACGTGGTGAAACCCTGTCTGTACTAAAAATATAAAAATTAGCTGGACGTGGTGGTAGGTACCTGTAATCCCAGCTACTGGGGAGGTTGAGGTGGGAGAATCACTTGAACCTGGGAGGTGGAGGTTGCAGTGAGCCGAGATCATGTTACTGTACTCCAGCCTGGGTGACAGGAGTGAAACTCCATTTCAAAAAAAGAAAATAAGAAGAAAGTGTGCAACTTGAGCATCCTTCCACGTGAGTGTCCCCCACATATCAGGGCTTCTGAGGCAGGAGTGGCCACTTCTTTTTGTCTCCAGCACATGGTGTGTGCTGGCGTGCAGTTGTTGTCAAATGTTTGCAGTGTGACCGGAAGAAAGGGGTCACGGTAGGTTCATGGGTGTCATTCTGATTAGAAGTCCAGTTTCTGCGTGGGATTGGAAATAGATTATTGTTGTTGAAAACATCTCTTTAAAATAATAGCTTTATTGAGATATGATTCACACATCATACAATTTACTTGTTTAAAGTGTACAGTTTGGTGGTTTTTAGTATATTCACAGAGTTGTGCAACCACCCCTATTTTGTAATTCCAGAACACTTTTTATCCACCCAGAAAGAAACCCCGTCCCCATTAACAGTCACTCCCCATTCCCCCTCCCCTAGCCCCTGGCAAGCACTAAGCTGTCTTCTGTCTCTGTGGGTTTTCCTATTCTGGGCATTTTATATAAATGGAATCACACAACACGTGGCCTTTTGTGACTGGCATCTTTCACTCAGCATCATGTTTTCGAGGTTCATCTCTGTAGTATCATGGATCAGTGCTTCGTTCCTTTTTAGGGTCAAGTAATATTCTGTTGTATGGATATATTGTATTTGTTTATCCATTCATCAGTCAATGAATTTAGAAAAATTCTGAGGCCAAGTGCAGTGGCTCACACTTGTAATCCCAGCACTTTGGGAGGCCAAGGTGAGTGGATGACCTGAGGTCAGGAGTTCGAGACCAGCCTGGCCAACATGGTGAAACCCATCTCTACTAAAAATACAAAAATTAGTCGGGTGTGGTGGCACATGCCTGTAATCCCAGCTACTCGGGAGGCTTAGACAGAAGAATCGCTTGAACCTGGGAAGTGGAGGTTGCAGTGAGCTGAGATTGTGTCACTGTACTCCAGCCTTAGCAACAGAGTGAGACTCCATCTCAAAACAAAAACAAAAACAAGATTCTGAAGATATGCAGGTGGCAGTTCTTTCAGCCCTGGAAACCATTTCCCATCTTCCTCATCACCTGGGGTCAGGGGAGCATGGGCTCTGGGCAGAGGTGAGTTCACACTAGATTTTTAGACACAAAGCATTGTTCTCTTTCTGGGGCAGGGGGTGATTCTGCCCCCCAGGGGACACTTGGTGATGTCTGGAGACATTTTGGGTCATCATGATTAGGGGGTGCTTCTAGCATCTGGTGGGTGGAGGCTGGGATGCTGCCCAACCCCCTACATGTAGTGCACAGGATGGCCCCATCGTGTGGAATAATCTGGCCCCAGATGTCGGCAGTGCCAAGACTGAGAAACTTTTTTTTTTTTTTTTTTGAGATAGACTCTTGCTCTGTTGCCCAGGCTGGAGTGCAGTGGCGCAATCTCGGCTCACTGCAACCTCTGCCTCCCGAGTTCAAGTGATTCTCCTTCCTCAGCCTCCCGAGTAGCTGGGATTACAGGCATCTGCCACCATGCCTGGCTAATTTTTGTATTTGTAGCAGAGATGGGGTTTGTAGTAGAGACCGTGTTGGCCAGGCTGGTCTCGAACTCCTGACCTCAGGTGATCCGGCCACCTCGGCCTCCCAAATTGCTGGGATTACAGGCGTGAGCCACTGTGCCCAGCCAAGGCTGAGAAACTTTTGATTAGAGGTGTAACAGTGAGGTGGGCCAGGGTGTGAGCTTTGCACCTGGTCAGGTAGAGTTCCATCCTTTGCTCCCACCTATATGGCTGTGCCGTCTCTGGCAGGCTGCGACCAGGGTGGGCAAGCTTATTCCCAGCTTGACTGGCCACTGCACAGTCCAAGTGGCATGTCCGCCGTGCCTGGAGCAGGTGAATGAACCTATATGATGTGGGCTTCCCTCCTGCAGCCATGGCGCGCTGCCTCCCATACTGTAGACAGCAGGAGTTTGGCCACACCTGCAGCCAGGTGAGGCATGGTCCGGTCGGCACCTGCTCCTCTCCTTTGAATTCCAAAGGACAGCATGTCACTCATGCGTGTCTGTTCACAGTTGCCGGTGGTGATGGCACCTGAGGTGTCTTGCTGCCGTGGAAGGCCAGTCAGCAGATGTTTGGCTAGAAGACAGGGACCTCACCAGGGCACAAGCACTGAAGGGTTGGGGGACAGGGCGTAAAGTCGGGAGACTGTTTGCAGGTCTCGGGGCGGAGGGGTGGGTGTGTGGGCGTTCCCTCCCACTCTTAGGCTTGGGTCAGCGTGACAGGCAGGCTGTCTATGGCGCTCTGCTGTGTGACACTGGGTGGGTTTCTCAACCCCTCTGGGCCGTAGAATCCTGACTTGTAAAGTTGGGGCAGCGGGTTCATTCCGTCAAATGACAATTTTCATTGTCTGGCATGTCTCAAGAGACTGGGGTGCTGGAGCTCCTGCAGTGTACAGGGCATACGGGGCTGTGTTCTTGGGGAGCCAGCATAGTTTTAGGGGGGACAGGAGAGCATCAATGCATCCGAATGAAGCAGACGCCCTCAGAAGGTGGCACATGCTGGGAGAGAAGTGGCTCAGCCACGTGCTAGGAGTGGCTGGGACAGGGGTGACACAGCATCCCCAGAGAGCAGGGAAGAGCACTTCAGATCGGGGACAGGCACAGTCAGAGCCTTGTGGTGGGAACGACTTGGCGAGTTTGAGAATGGGTGGAAAGCAGGGAGGAGGGCAGGTGAGGCTGCAAGAGCTTGGATCTCCCCTGAGGGAGGGGTCTGGGAAGCCTCCCTGCTTGTTTTGTTTGTTTGTTTTTTTGTTTTTGTTTTTGTTTTTTTGGAGAAGGAGCCCCCCCGTCGCCCAGGCTGGAGTGTGGTGGTGCGATCTTGACTCACTGCAACCTCTGCCTTCTGGGTTCAAGCGATTCTTCTGCCTCAGCCTCCCAAGTAGCTGGAATTACAGGCATGCACCACCACGCCTGAGTAATTTTGTATTTTTAGTAGAGATGGGGTTTCTCCATGTTGGTCAGGCTGGTCTTGAACTCCCGACCTCAGGTGATCCGCCCACCTTGGCCTCCTGGAATGCTGGGATTACAGGTGTGAGCCACGGCGCCTGGCCCCGCTTGTTTTTGTAACAGCTTTATTGAGATGTCATTTCCATGGCATTCCGCCACTCAGTGGCTTTTAGTATATTCACATTTGCACAGCCAACACCAGTCAACTTGAGAACATTTCGTACCCCCAGAAAGAGACCCTGTCCCCATCAACAGTTACTTCCCACTCCCCCTTGCCCAGCCCCTGGCAGCCACAAATCTGCTTTGCTTGCTTGCTTTCTTTTTTTTTGGAGACAGAGTCTCAGCTCTGTCACCCAGTCTGGAGTGCAGTGGCACAATCTCAGCTCACTACAACCTCTGCCTCCCGGGTTCCAGTGATTCTCCTGCCTCAGCCTCCTGAGTAGCTGGGATTACAGGCAGGTGCCACCACACCCGGCTAATTTTTGTATTTTTGAGTAGAGACAGGGTTTTGCCATGTTGGGCAGGCTGGTCTCGAACTCCTGACCTCAAGTGATTCACCCGCCTTGGCCTCCCAAAGTGCTGCGATTGCAGGTGTGAGCCACCACACCTGGTCAACTAATCTGGTTTCTGTCTCTATGGATTTGCCTGTTCTGGACATTTCATATCAATAGAATCCTACACAGTGAGGCGAATCCTGCACCACGAAGCCTTTTGTGTCTGCCTTGTTTTACTTAGCATCGTGACTTCAAGCCTCTAACTTGGATCAGTGCTTCATTTCTTTCTTTCTTTTTCTTTCTTTCTTTTTTTTTTTTTGAGACAGAGTCTTGCTCTGTCTCCCAGGCTGGAGTGTAGTAGCACAGTCATGGCTCACTGCAACCTCTGCCTCCCGAGTTCAAGCGATTCTCCTGCCTCAGCTTCCTGAGTAGCTGGGATTACAGGCGCCTGCCACCACATCCTGCTAAGTTTTGTATTTTTAGTAGAGATGGGGTTTCTCCATGTTGGCCAGGCTGGTCTTGAACTCCTGACCTCAGGTGATCCGCCCGCCTCAGCCTCCCAAAATGCTGAGATTACAGGCGTGAACCACTGTGCCTGGCCTCCATTTATTTCTTAAAATTGGTGGCATGGACAGACGCAGTGGCTCATGCCTGTAACCCCGGCACTTTGGGAGGCCAAGGAGGTGGGTGGATCACCTGAGGTTGGGAGTTCGAGACCAGCCTGGCCAACATGGTGAAACCCCATCTCTACTAAAAATACAAAAATTAGCTGGATGTGGTGGCACACGCCTGTAATCCCAGCTACTTGGGAGGCTGAGGCGGAGAATTGCTTGATCCCGGGAGGCAGAGGTTGCAGTGAGCCCAGATTACGCCACTGCACAACAGCCTGGGCGACAGAGTGAGACTCCATCTCAAAAAAAAAAAAATTGATGGCCATATATATATATATATATATATATATATATGTAACATAACACTTACCATTTCGACGTTTTTTAAGTATAAAATTCAGTGGCATTAAGTTTATTCCCAGTGTGGTGTACCGTCACCGGCATGGCTCAGTAATAGTTCATGTCATATTCCATGGTGTGGGTCTACCCCGTTTTGTCCATTCATCTGGCCATGAACACGGGTTGTTTCCACCTTTGGCTGTCGTGAATCACGCTGCTGTTGGCATCTTTGTCCACGTTTTTGGGTGGATGTATATCTTCATTTCTCAGAGCATGTGCTGGGGAGTAGAGTTGCCGGGTCCTCTGGTAACTCTCCATTTATCCATTTGAGGATGTCGTGTGTCTCAGGAGGATAGCTGTGGCTGTGAGTGGGATGGGTGTGGTGTGAGCAGCCGCTGCAGGTGTCCAGATCAGGGGGAATGATGGCTGGAGCAAGGGGGTGACAGAGCGGGTGGATTTGGTGACATTTCTGCAGCAGAGCCACCCAGACGTGCTGGAGGATTGGATGTTGGGGGTGAGGGGAAGGGAAGGGGGGAGTGTCGTCTGCTTGCCAGGGGTTCAGGACATTGGGGATTCCTCGTATGACTGATCATTGACGACCTCAGACAGCAACACCTGGGCCAGAAAAAGTACCCAGGCAAGACAGTCACGGTGGCATGGTCAGGGCTGAAGGAGGGCACTCTCCTGCTGTTACCTACTGTGAAGCTGGAGTAAAACGGGCCCCTGGGCTGCAGGCACAGCGCAGTGGTGGCTCAGGTTAGCTGAGTGTGGAGCCCGCCCCCCAGTCCTGGCTTTGGCGCTATTTGTTTCTGTGCCGGCTGCTTCAGCTGTCTGCTGCCATCCGCAGCCTCCGTATACAGGCAGGACTCCCTGAGCTGCTCCCTGAACAAAAGGTGGGGCAAGCTGCCCTCATCCTCATCACTCTCCAGGCCCCTCCAAAAAGCTAAGCTGTCTCAGTACTCCCCAGGTTGTGAGCTGCATGCCCTGCAGCAGGCTGAGTGGTGGCCGCTAAAAAACATCTGCTCACCTTCTAGCCCTGTAACCCGTGAATTGGACCTTAGTTGGAAAAAAGGTTTCTGTAGATGTGATTAAGGTAAGGATCTGGAGATGAGATCATCCTGGGGGGGTGGCCCTAAATCCAGTGACTGGTATCCTTATGAAGAGTGGGCCATGGCTGGGCGCAGTGGCTCACTCCTATAATCCCAGCACTTTGGGAGGCCGGGGTGGGCAGATCACGAGGTCAGGAGATCGAGACCATCCTGGCTAACATGGTGAAACCCCGTCTCTACTAAAAATACAAAAAAATTAGCTGGGCGTGGTGGTGAGCGCCTGTAGTCCCAGCTACTCGGGAGGCTGAGGCAGGAGAATGGCATGAACCTGGGAGGCAGAGCTTGCAGTGAGCCGAGATCACGCCACTGCGCTCGAGCATGGGTGACAGAGCGAGACTCTGTCTCAAAAAAAAAAAAAAAAAAAAAAAAAAAGAAGAGTGGGCTGGGAGTGGCGATGCATGCCTTTAATCCCAGAGTTTTCAGAGGCCGAGGCAGGAGGATTGTTTGAGCCCAGGAGTTTGAGGTTACAGTGAGTTATGATCACTCCAGCCTGGGTGACAGAGTGAGATCCTGTCTCAAAAAAAAAGAAAAAGAAAAAGAAAAAGGAAAAGATGGAGGGGGACCAGGCACAGTGGCTCACGCCTGTAATCCCAGCATTTTGAGAGGCTGAGATGGGACGATAACTTGGAGCCAGGAGTTTGAGACCAGCCTGGGCCACAAAGTGAGAACTCATCTCTATGAAAAAAATTTTTTTTTAATTAGCCAGGTGTGGTGGTGTGCATCTGTAGTCCCAGCCACTTGGGAGGGTGAAGCGGGAGGATCACTTGAGCCCAAGAGTTAAGGCTGTGGTGAGCCATGATTGTACCATTGCACTCCAGCTGGGGTAAAAGAGTGAGACCCTTTTCTCCAAAAAAAAAAAAAAAAAAAAAAAAAAAAAAAAAAAAGACAAGAAAGGACACAGAGACACAGGGGAGAGGACCATGTGACAATGGAGGCAGAGATTGGAGCGATGTGGTCACAAGTCAAGGAATGCCCAGAGCCCCCAGAAGCTGCAAGGGATAGGAAGGGTCTTCCCCTAGAGCCTCTGGAGGAAGCATGGGCCTGCCGGTGCCTCTTTTTTTTTTTTTTTTTTTTTTGAGATGGAGTCTCACTCTGTCGCCCATGTTGGAGTGCAGTGGCGTGATCTCGGCTCACTGCAACCTCCTTCTCCCGTGTTCAAGCGATCCTCCTGCCTCAGCCTCCCGAGTAACTGGGATTACAGGCTCCTGCCACCACGCCTGGGTAATTTTTGTATTTTCAGTAGAGATGGGGTTCATCCTATTGGCCAGGCCGATCTCGAACTCCTGGCCTCAAATGATCCACCTGCCTCGGCCTCCCAATGTGCTGGGATTACAGGTGTGAGCCACCGCGCTCGGTCTTCCCCACCCCCACTCTTAGGACACAATCCAAACCCGAACACTGAGCTCCTACACTCCAACCCCGACCCTGTGGTCCTGATCCTCCACCCCAGGCCCTGCTCTTGCTGTCTCCCTCTGTCTCATCCAGTGTAGAGCAAGGGCCCCTGCTACTAAAAAGGGCTGAATGAAGGGTCCACTCCGGGCCTCGGTGGTAACCCCACACAAAACCTGCGGAGCCAGCTGGAGCTGGCTGGACTTATGCATCTGCAAGCGGCCGCAGCCCTGTCCTGATGTGAAGTCCACAAGGTTACCTGGTGCTACAGGTTCTTTCAGGCCCGGGGTTCCTTGCCACTGGCTAAAGTCACAAATGACCACAAAGTGAGGGGCATGAAAAACAGAAATTAATTCCCTCACCGTCATCAATATGATGAAACCCCGTCTCTACTAAAAATACAAAAATTAGCTGGGCATGGTGGCATGCACCTGTAATCCCAGCTACTCAGGAGGCTGAGACAGGAGAATTGCTTGAACTTCAGAGGTGGAGGTTGCTGTGAGCAGAGATCGTGCCATTGCACTCCAGCCTGGGCAACAAGAGTGAAACTCTGTCTCAAAAAAAAAAAAAAAAAAAGAAGTGGTTAGGGTGTGCAGCGACCAGGTCCACGTGCTCTGGGGAATCTGGGAGGGCTTCCTGGACCCTCAGCGTGTGTGAAACCAGGGGCTGCAGGGCTGGGTGAGGAGCAGATGTCCCTGGCTCAGGAACAGGCATGGCACTTGTGGCTCTGCAGTTAGAAATTCATTTTTCTGGGCCGGGCACGGTGGCTCACGCCTGTAATCCCAGCACTTTGGGAGGCTGAGGCGGGCGGATCACAAGGTCAGGAGATAGA
Source organism: Pan paniscus (assembly GCF_029289425.2). Lineage (NCBI taxonomy): Eukaryota > Metazoa > Chordata > Mammalia > Primates > Hominidae > Pan > Pan paniscus. The sequence goes on from NC_073269.2 coordinate 23,553,358, forward strand.
GACTATCCTGGCTAACATGGTGAAACCCTGTCTCTACTAAAAATACAAAAAATTAGCCGGGCATGGTGGCACATGCCTGTAGTCCCAGCTACTCGGGAGGCTGAGACAGGAGAATCGCTTGAACCTGGGAGGTGGAGGTTGCAGTGAGCCAAGATCGTGCCACTGTACTCCAGCCTGGGTGACAGAGCGAGATTCCGTCTCAAAAAAAAAAAAAAGAAATTCATTTTTTGGCCGGGTATGGTAGCTCACACCTGTAATCCTAGTATTTTGGGAGGCCGAGGTGGGCAGATCACGAGGTCAAGAGATCGAGACCACCCTGGGCAACATAGTGAAACTCTGTCTTTACTAAAAATACAAAAGTTAGCCAGGTGTGGTGGTGTGCACCTGTAGTCCCAGCTACTTGGGAGGGTGAGGCAAGAGAATTGCTTGAACCAGGGTGCTGGAGGTTGCAGTGAGCCGAGATTGTTCCACTGCACTCCAGCCTGGGTGACAGAGTGAGACACCGTCTAAAAAAAAAAAAAAATTCATTTTTCATGGCTTGCCAGCACCTACCACCAAATGTGCAATCAAGACAGGTTTTACCAAGGAGCTTAACTCTTTTGTTTTTTTTTTTTTTTTGAAACAGTTTCTCTCTGTCGCCCAGGCTAGAGTGCAGTGGTGTGATCTCAGCTCACTGCAAGCTCCGCCTCCTGGGTTCACGCCCTTCTCCTGCCTCAGCCTCCTGAGTGGCTGGGGCTACAGGCGCCCACCACCATGCCCGGCTACTTTTTTTTGTATTTTTAGTAGCGACAGGGTTTCACCATGTTCGCCAGGATGGTCTTGATCTGATCTCGTGATCCACCCGCCTTAGCCTCCCAAAGTGCTGGGATTACAGGCGTGAGCCACCATGCCCGGCCCGCTTAACTCTTACTGTTTGCAGGCACACTGATGTACTCTGTTTTGTTCTAATATGAAAATTAGCCTGGACTGGGTGGGCACAGTGGCTCACACCTGTCATCCCAGCGCTTTGGGAGGCCAAGGCAGGTGGACCACCTGAGGTCAGGAGTTCGAGCCAGCCTGGCCAACATGGTAAAACCCTGTCTCTACTAAAATACAAAAATTAGCTGGGCATGGTGGCGGGCACCTGTAACCCCAGCTATTCTGGAGGCTGAGGAAGGAGAATCGCTTGAACCTGAAAGGTGGAGGTTGCAGTGAGCTGAGATTGCACCACTGCACTCCCCAGCCTGGGTAACAGAGCGAGACTCCGTCTCAGAAAAAAAAAAAAAAAATAGGCTGGCATGGTGGCTCATGCCTGTGGTCCCAGCTACTTGGGAGGCTGAGGCGAGAGGTTCTCTTGAGCCTAGGAGCTTGAGGCTGCAGTGAACTATGATCACGCCACTTCACTCCAGCCTGGCCGACAGAGAGACTCCATCTCAAAAAAAAAAAAAAAAAGAAGAAGAAGAAAGAAAGAAGAAAAAAATAAAAAGTACCAGTTGGGACCCACTGAATTGATGACTTACTAATCCAGAGCTCTGTAAGCTACGTCTCTTTATTTTATTAGAACATGGGCACAACCATTTATTCCTTTTTTGTGGCTGCTTTTGTGGGACATCAGCATAGTCCCATGCAACAGAGATCATGCTGTCCACTGTGGCTTTGACCTCCTGGGCTCTAGCGATCCTCCCACCTCAGCCCCCTGAGTAGCTGGGACCACAGGTGTTAGCCACCATGCCCGGCTAATTTTTTTATTTTTTGTAGAGACAGGGTCTTCTCCCTGTGTTGTCCAGGCTGGTCTCAAACTCCTGTGCTCAAGCAATTGTCCCATCTTGGCCTCCCAGAGTGTTGGGATTACAGGTGTCAGTCACTGCGCCAGGCGCATCTGGCCCTTCACAGAAGGGATTGGCTGGCCTCTGGGACTCCCACACAGTTTGAAACCCACTGACCTCAAGTGTTAAGGAAGATCAGCTGCAGGGGCTGGGGGTGGTTAGCAAGGAGAGTGAGGTTGGTGGCAGTTCTCCCACTTTCAGCGACCTCTTTTTTTTTTTTTTTGAGAGAGGGAGTCTTGCTCCTATAAGATCTTGGCTCACTGCAACCTCTGCCTCCTGGGTTCAAGTGATTCTCCTGCCTCAGCCTCCCAAGTAGCGGAGACTATAGGCACGCGCCACCATGCCCAGCCAATTTTTGTATTTTTAGTAGAGATGAGGTTTCACCATGTTGGCCAGGCTGCTCTCCAACTCCTGACATCAAGTGATCTGCCCGCCTCAGCCTCCTAAAGTGCTGGGATCACAGGCATGAGCCAATGTGCCCAGCTAATTTTTGTACTTTTGGTGGAGATGGGGGTTTCGCCATGTTTGCCAGGCCGGTCTCGAACTCCTGGTCTCGAGATTTGCCCGCCTTCGCCTCTCAAAGTGCTGGGATTACAGATGTGAGCCACTGCGCCCGGCCTGGGGATTTCTTTTTTTAAATGGGACTCTGTAAAATGCCATATGGACAGCACAAGTGGGGTCTGCCCTGGGGAGAGACTGGCCTGAACCCAGGGTCAGGGAAACATCAAAATCCACAGGTTATTCCGTGCAGAGTAGGGGGCTCACTTGGGGCCGATTCTGCCCCCGGGGGCATTTGGCAACTTTTGGGGACATTTGTGGTTGTCACGACGGGGAATGGGGTGCTACTGGCATCCAGTGGGCAGAGACTGAGGATACTGGTCAACACTACAGTACACACGGCTGGGTGTGGTGGCTCACGCTTGTAATCCCAGCACTCTGGGAGGCTGAGACAGGCAGATCACGAGGTCAGGAGATCCAGACCATCCTGGCTAACACAGTGAAACCCCGTCTCTACTAAAAATACGGAAAATTGGCTGGGCATGGTGGTGGGCGCCTGTGGTCCCAGCTACTCGGGAGGGTGAGGCAGGAGAATGGCGTGAACCCGGGAGGCAGAGCTTGCGGTGAGCCGAGATCGCATCACTGCGCTCCAGCCTGGGCGACAGAGTGAGACTCCATCTCAAAAACAAACAAACAAACAAAAACACTACAGTACACAGGACGGCCCCCACCACAGGGAATTATCCAGCCCTAAGTGTCAGCAGTGTCACAGTCCAGAAGCCCTGGTGTCAGGCCCTGTGTGTGCCGGGAGCATGCAGGTGCAGAGGGGTGGGTGGAGGCTACTGGCTACATGAGATGCAAACCTGGATCCTGCAGTACATGACTGCTCCGGGCAGCTGGTGGCATCCTCCCGGGTTTACAGAGTGGGAGACAGGCCCGGAGAGCGAATGTCATAGAGCGCTAGAGTGGAGAGGCTGCCATCTGACCCAGGTTGGACTAACCCCGCAGCCTGCGTGTTTTTGCCGTGTCACGGAGTTCTGGGAGTTGGCCGGCTGGTCAGGGTGGGGCAGGGCGGTTCAGGCTGCTGGAAGCCTGTGTGCCGAGGAGGGGGCCCTCAGAGCGGGTACGACAGTGGGTGGAGGGCCTGGAGCCAGGCCCTGCCATGTGGAGCCATGGAAGGTTCTAGTGGGATGGCAATGTGCGTGACAGTGGGGGTCCAGGGAGTGGCAGGAACTGGCCTTGCTAGAATCCATGTATTTGTGCACAGTGGATTGTTGCAGTAACTCATGAGAAAGGGCCTGTTGCCTGCCCCCATGGCACAGATGAGAAATTGAGGCACAGGAGGTCACATGGCTGACGGTGGGAGGAGGAGCTGGGACTTGAACCTGTGTCTGACTCCAAGGCCCATGCGGAGGACCTTGTTGTACGCTGAGCCTCTCAGTTCATGTTCATCTGTTGAGAAGCATAGAGGTCATCCCTGGTTTTTCTCAACCTAAACATTCTTTGTGTTTGTCCCAGTGCATGTACTGGGGGAGTGGGGACCTCTCCAAGGTGCCTGCCTGGGAATGGCCCCACCTGTGTGTCCCTGAGCCCCCTCCAGTAGGGAGGAGGGTGAGCAGCTGGAGGTGTGCCACTCATGGAGGAAGACTCGGGGCATTTAGGAGGTGATGGTGACAGGGATTATTGGGAGGACGGGTGGGGGAGTCCCAGGCTGCAGCGTGGGAACCAGAATCACAGGGGAGGGTTGGGGGGTAGGAGAGTCCTGCTTCACCTTGGAGCTCATGGGATAGAACACACCCCCACTTTATTTCTGGTTGGGGTATGTCTCTGACCTCCAACAGGTCCTGCGTGGCCCCTGGGTGGAGGTGGGTGCCCTGTTCTTCTGGGTGTGGCTGTGGTGCCAGCAGCTGGATGGGGGTCCAGGTGTGTAAATAAGGAAGTGCCGTGCGCCTCGAGGGCCAGGGATGCCCGAGAGCCAATGTTTATTATTTGCCAACTGGAAACGAAGCGTGGCCGGGGCTTCCTCCTTGGGATTCTTGCACAGAGGGATTCAGAAGCACTTGGCACCGGGGGGAGCAGCCCCATCGGTGTCCAGCCAGGGCCACACAGTCAGCCTCAGCCCCCACCTCGCTTCCTTCTGGGCGAGCTTAGACCTGGGAGGCCTCTGTTTTTTTGGAGTGCCGTGGTGTGATCTCGGCTCAGCAACCTCTGCCTCTCGTGTTCAAGCGATTCTCCTGCCTCAGCCTCCTGAATAGCTGGGATTACAAGCTTGCACCGCCATACCTGGCTAATTTTTGCATTTTTGGTAGAGATGGGGTTTCACCATGTTGGCCAGGCTGGTCTCCAACTTCTGACCTCAAGTAATTCTCCCTCCTTGGCCTCCCAAAATGCTGGGATTACAGGCATGAGCCAATGCTCTTGGCCCAACCTGGGAGGCCCTGCTGTCTTTGGTGCATGGTGCAGTAGGGGTCACAGTGGTCTCTGCCTCATTGGATCATGGTGAGACGTGAATGTGAAGGCATCTGGTGTATCTGGAATGGGGCCTGGCATAGATACTCACTGTGTGCTCACTGCTGCCAAGATGCTGGAGGTGTGGCTACTGTGGACACATGGTGTACCCAGTTGGCACTGGGCAGGCATTTGGCAGGCATCCAACAGGTGCTTGATGGGGACACAGCAGGCCTGCAAGAGGCACTTTGTGCCCACACAAGGAAATATTTAGCAGATGTTCAGTAGGTGCCCAGTAGATGCTCAGCAGGCACACAGTGTGTACTCAGCTGGTGTTCAACAGGCTAATGGTATGTACTCAGCTGGTGCTCAGCAGGCTTACAGTGTGTGTTCTGCAGGTGCTCAGCAGGTGCACGGTGTGTTCTGCAGTGTGTACTCAGCAGGTGCTCAGCAGGCACACGGTAGGTGCTCAGCAGGTGCACAGTTTGTGTTCTGCAGGCGCTCAGCAGGCGCAGCATGTACTCAGCAGGCGCTCAGCAAGCACTCAGCAGGCACACAGTGTATACTCAGCAAGTGCTTAGTAGGTGCACAGTGTTTACTCAGCAGGCACTCAGCAGGCACAGTGTGTACTCAGCAAGTGCTTAGCAGGTGCACAGTGTGTACCCAGCAGGCGCTCAGCAGGCACAGTGTGTACTCAGCAAGTGCTTAGCAGGTGCACAGTGTGTACTCAGCAGGTGCTTAGCAGGCACACAGTTTGTACTCAGCAGGCGCTCAGCAGGCACACACACAGTGTGTACTCAGCAAGTGCTTAGCAGGTGCACAGTGTGTACTCAGCAGGCACTCAGCAGGCACAGTGTGTACTCAGGCGCTCAGCAGGCACAGTGTGTACTCAGCAGGCACTCAGCAGGTGCACAGTGTGTACTCAGCAGGTGCACAGTGTATACTCACCGGGCGCTCAGCAGATGTGCAGTGTGTGCTCAGCAGGTGCTCAGCAGATGCGCAGTGTGTACTCATCAGGTTCTCAGCACATGCACAGTGTGTACTAAGCAGGTGCTCAGCAAGTGCCGTGTGTACTTAGCAGGCACTTAGCAGGCTCACAGTGTGTATTCCACAGGTGCACAATGTGTATACAGGTGCTCAGCAGGCGTACAGTGTTCAGCAGGCACACGGTGTGTATTCAGCAGGTGCACAGTGTGTATTTGGTTGCTGAGCAAGTGCACACTGTGTACTCAGTAGGCGCAGTGTGTGCTCTGCGGGCACTCAGCAGGTGCACAGTGTGTATTTAGCAGGCGCTCAGCAGGTGCATAATGTGTATTTAGCAGGTACTCAGCAGGCGTACCGTGTGTGCTCTGCAGGCGCTTAGCAGGTGCACAGTGTGTATTTAGCAGGCACTCAGCTGACACACCGTGTGTATTTAGCAGGCGCTCAGCAGGCACAGTGTGAACTCAGCAGGTGCTCAGCAGGCATCAGCAGGCTCTGGAATCTGACCTCCCTGTGGGCAGGCCTGTCTCCAGTTCATTCTGGAATCTCATAGAAGCAGGTGCTAAGAGGGCCAGTACCATGTCACATGGTCCAATGTCCCCACTTCAGTCCTGGGAGGGGTGTGCGGGGTCTTCTCAATACCTCCATCTGGGAACATGTACCAGCTGTTGAGGGGCCCTGAAGTGAGAAGAGTAGTTTGTGGTATTCCTGGAGCTCACATTTTTCTAAGCAAATCCTGAGCCTGTATACTTGTACGGAACACAGTGTGTTCCAGGGTCAAATCCTCGGGGTAGGATGACCCTGGGGCTGCATGGTGGTGCCCACCCTGCCCTCTGAGTGCCTGAACAAGAAGCACTGGGGTGGCCTGGTGAGTTCTCCCCGCAGCAGTGAGGGTTTGGATAGGAAAGTCCATTCCTCGAGTCAGTTGGTATTTCCTGAGCATCTCCTGTGAGCTGGCCCTGGAGACACCTTGGAGAGCAGGTCAGCTGGAGACCCTGCCCTAGGGAGTGACAGGAAGCCACACCTGTGCCAGCTGGCCCTGCCCCTGAGGTTGCGGCTCTGAGCCAAAGCAAAGAGCCTGGCCTCGCCTGGCTCTGGGGGTGATGCCTCGTGGGCCAGGGTGAGGGGTTGAGATCGGGTCCTGGGGTGGGGAGGGTTTTGAGCAGGGCAGTGATGTGGGATTTATGCTTTGCAAGGATCCCATTGGCTGCCATGTGGGGACAGGCCTGGGAGGAACGAGTAGGGAGCAGCAGGAGGCCTAGGAGGGGCCAGGGCAGGTGTCCCCCGGAGATAGTGGGTGCTGGGGCTCTGTGATGACCTGGGGCTTGGCAAAGGCGGGCTTGTGACAGACTGAGCCTCATCTCGGCAGCTGTGACACCCATGGATCCTGAGCCTGATTCCCCAGGAGGGTGGGCGACGGGAGGGTTATGTTAAGTGGCTGCGTCTTCCATCTCAGGGAGCCCCACACTGGGGAACGTCACCACTATAGCGGCTGAGAGGCTTTGGGTCCTCATTTACTACATAAAATTCCCCCTTCTCTGTACTTGGGTCCTGACGCCTCCGCTGGTCCCAGGAGTTTCACTCCGTGGGGTGGGGTTGAAGGGTGGGGTGAGGCCCAGAGGAGCTGAGTCTGCTTGGAAGGGTGGGCCTTCTCCCACTGAGGGTGCTAATACCCTGTGCCCATATCCTAGCCACCCTGTCCCTTATCCACATACCCCACTCTGGTATTTCAACAGCCCAGAGACCACCACGGTGCTTGGGGGCTCTCGGCAAGGGGGCGAAGCCTCCCTGAGAACTTCTGCAGGCCGCCCTTCTCTTCCCTTTCCTGCCGGGGCTCTTGCTGCAGAGAAGCTCTCTGCCACGCTTTTTTTTTTTTTAATAAAAAAAATGAAAATAAAGAAATCATTTATGTTTCAAAACTTTGATTAAAATTGAAAACAGAAACACCACAGCACTTCCCGTTTCCTCTGCATCTGGCACCACTCACCTGGGTGCAGAGGGTGGGTGGGTGCATGCCAGCCGGTCATTCGCCCGGAAATCTCTGGGAGGAAGTATCAGCACAGCCTAGCAGGGCGCCTGGGACTGGCTCTGTGGGCTGGCCGTCCCTCTGGCTGGGGACACGGGGAGGCCGAGCGTGTCCGCAAAGACACGCGAGCTGTCCACCTTTCTGGGCTGCAGGGGTCTGCGGAACCTCGGAACCTCGGAGGGGCTCTCTGTCTGCTTCAGCGTCTCTTTCTTAAGTGACTGAAAGCAGAGGCTCCCTGCTGCGTTACACCATTGAGTCCTTTCGCATCTGTGCGCATCCCGCTTCCATCGCTGCGGGGATCCCTTCGGTCCTCCCAGGCAGGCGAGATTGGTGGCTGTAATTAGGACAGGAGTGGCTCATTATATCATCACAGAATAAATGCACAGACCCTGGGGATGATTTATGGTCCCAACAGCCTATCTTTGCGCCCGGGCGGCCTCGGCCTCTGTTCGGCAAGGAGCCTGCTAATCCCTTCACTGCCGGCTCAGCCGGGGGCAGAGGGAGGAGCCTGAAGGTCCACCATGGGGTGGAGGCTGCCTGCTCGCGGGCCCGCCCCCGGAGCCCGGGGCTCATCACGCTGCTCTATGCGCCTCTGTTGGCTCCTGCCAAACAGTCCCTCCCTTCTGTGCCTCAGTTTCCTGGCTGTAAAAAGGGGGTGCTCACAGAGCCCCCTTGAGGAGTCGTCACATGGATTAGATGATGCATCCACGCAAAGTGTCTGGCCCCGTGCCCGGCCCGTGGTGGGTGCACACCTTGAAAGATGCCTGCTTGGCCGAGGCCAGCTGTTGAGCTGCTACTTGGGGCAACAGTGAGAGCAGGATCGCACCTTGTTCACCTCTGTGCCTTGGCCCAGAATGTGACAGCTGCCACTGTGTGGCTTATGGGTCATCTGTTTAGTTTCACCTGAGGGAGTATTCATTGCTGTTAACTGTTTCTTATGAGATAGGATTTTTGTTTTTTGTTTTTTGAGACAGAATCTCACTCTGTCACCCAGGCTGGAGTGCAATGGCGCCATCTCAGCTCACTGCAACGTCCACCTCCTGGGTTCAAGCGATTCTCCTACCTCAGCCTCCTGAGTAGCTGGGATTACAGGCGTGTGTCACCAGGCCCAGCTAATGTTTTTTATTTTTTTTGTATTTTTAGTAGAGACGGGGTTTCACCATGTTGGTCGGGCAGGTCTCCAACTCCTGATCTCAAATGATCCGCCCACCTCGGCCTCCCAAAGTGCTGGGATTATAGGCATGAGCCACTGCGCCCACCGTTTTGTTTTTTTTTTTTTTTTTGAGACGGAGTTTCACTCTTGTTGCCCAGGCTGGAGTACAGTGGTGCAATCTCGGCTCACCGCAACCTCCTCCTCCCGGGTTCAAGCAATTCTCCTGCCTCAGCCTCCCGAGTAGCTGGGATTATAGGCGTGTACCACCACACCCGGCTAATTTTGTATTGTTAATAGAGATGGGGTTTCTCCATGTTGGTCAGGCTGGTCTTGAACTCCCGACCTCAGGTGATTTGCCCGCCTCAGCCTCCCAAAGTGCTGGCATTACAGGCGTGAGCCACCGTGCCCAGCATTTTTTTTTTTTTTTTTTTTTTGAGACAAGGTCTGGCTCTGTTGCCCAGGCTGGACTGCAGTGGTGCGATCTTGGCTCACTGTAGCCTCAATTTCCTGGGCTCAGGCAGTCCTCCTGCCTCAGCCGCCTGAGTAGCTGAGACCATAGGCGTGTACCACCACAGCTGGCTAATTTTTAGTATATATTTTTTGTAGAGACGGGAGTCTCCCTGTGTTGCCTACGCTGGTCTCAAACTCCTGGGCTTAAGTGATCCTCCTCCTGCCTGGGCCTCCCAAAGTGCTGGCTTGAGCCCCATACCTGGCTTCTTAGGGGATAGTCTTTTTTTTTTTTTTTTTTTGAGATGGATTTTCGCTCTTGTTGCTCAGGCTGGAGTGCAATGGCGCAATCTTGCCTCACCGCAACCTCCACCTCCCGGGTTCAAGCGATTCTCCTGCCCTCAGCCTCCCAAGTAGCTGGGATTTCAGGTATGTGCCACCACACCCGGCTAATTTTGTATTTTTAGCAGAGGCAGGGTTTCTCCATGTTGGTCAGGCTGGTCTCGAATTCCCAACCTCAGGTGATCCACCTGCCTCGGCCGCCCAAAGTGCTGGGATTACACAGGAGATAGTCTCTTAGACTTTGTGAAAAGTTTTGGAGGTAGTGCAGGGAATACCCATAACCCCCCACCTGTTTCCCACGTTGTGAACATCACACGTGACCTGGTTGCAACGGCCAGGCTGGGACCTCCAGTTGTCACAGTTCTTTTTTTTTTTTTTTTTGAGATGGAGTCTCGCTCTCGCTCTGTTGCCTCAATTTCCTGGGCTCAGGCAGTCCTCCTGCCTCAGCCTCCTGAGTAGCTGAGACTCGGCTCACTGTAAGCTCCACCTCCTGGGTTCACGCCATTCTCCTGCCTCAGCCTCCCGAGTAGCTGGGACTACAGGTGCCTGCCACCACGCCCGGCTAATTTTTTTGTGTGTATTTTTAGTAGAGATGGGGTTTCACCGTGTTAGCCAGGACGGTCTCGGTCAGGATAGAGACGGGGTTTCACTGTGTTAGCCAGGATGGTCTCAATCTCCTGACCTCGTGATCTGCCCACCTTGGCCTCCCAAAGTGCTGGGATTACAGGCGTGAGCCACCGCTCCTGGCCCAGTTGTCACAGTTCTATTAACTAGACTCCAGACTGTGTTTGGATTTCCCCGGATTGCTCCTTTAAGCACCTTCTCTGGACAGGGTTATGTGTTGCATTTATTTACTTACGTATTTATTTATGCATTTATTTATTTATTTATGATAGAGTCTTGTTCTGTCGCCTAGGCTGGAGTGCAGTGGTGCGATCTCAGCTCACTGCAACCTCCACCTCCCAGGTTCAAGCGATTCTGGTGTCTTAGCCTCCCAAGTAGCTGGGATTATAGGCATGCACCACCACGCCCGGCTAATTTTTGTGTTTTTAGTAGAGATGGTGTTTTGCCGTGTTGACCAGGCTGGTCTTGAACTGCTGACCTCAGATGATTCGCTTGCCTTGGCCTCCCAAAGTGCTAGGATTATAGGTTTGAGCCACCATGCCTGGCTAATTTTTGCATTTTTAGTAGAGATGGGGTTTCACTATGTTGGCCAGGCTGGTCTCGAACTCCTGACCCCAAGTAATCTGCCTGCCTTGGCCTCCCAAAATGCTGGGATTGCAGGCGAGAGCCACCGCGCCTGGCAACGTGTTGCATTTAGTCAAAGCATCTCCTTTGATTCCTCCAATCTGTGACGGTTCCTCAATGTCTCCTCATCATCTGTGACCTTCACCCTCTTGAGGAGAGCTGGTCAGGTGTTTTGTGGAATGTCCTTATTGTGGTCTTGTGGAGGTTTTCTGGCAATTGGACTGAGGTTGTGGGATTTTGGTGGGGATCCCACAGAAGTGAAGTGCTCGTTTTCTTTTTATATTTTTTCTTTTTTTATATTTAAAATAGGGATCTGCCTGTGTTGCCCAGGTTGGAGTGCAGTGCTCACTGCAGCCAGGAATTCCTGGGCTCAAGCAGTCTTTCCACCTCAGCCTTTCAAGTAGCTGGGACTACACCATCATGCCTGGCTAAGTTTTAAAATTCTTTTGTAGAGACGGGGGTCTTGCCATGTTGCCCAGGCTCAAGTGATCCACCCTCTTTGGTCTCCCAAAGTGCTAGGATTACAGGCGTGAGTCACCATGCCCAGCCTTTTTCTTTTTTTTAAATTTAGTAAAATACACATAACATGTGCCCAGATGCGGTAGCTCTTGTCTGTAAGCCCAGCACTTTGGGAGACTGAAGCAGGTGGATCACCTGAGGTGAGGAGTTCGAGACCAGTCTAGTCAACATGTTGAAACCCCGTCTCTATTAAAAATACAAAAATTAGCTGGGTGTGGTGGCGGGCGCCTGTAATCCCAGCTACTCGGGATGCTGAGGCAGGAGAATCGCTTGAACCCTGGAGGCAGAGGTTGCAGTGAGCCATGATCGCACCACTGCACTGCAGCCTGGGCAACAGAACAAGACCCTGTCTCAAAAACAAACCAAAAACAAAACAAATACACATAACGTGTAAGTTACTGTCTTAACCTTAAGTGTGCAGTTCAGTGGCATTTAGTAAGTACCCTCACATTGTTTTGCAATCATCACCACCATCTGTGTTCAGAGCTTTTGCATCTTCCCTCACAGAAACTCTGTCCCCATTAAACACTCACCCACCCACCCCCTACCCCCCAACCCCCAACCCCCACCCTCCTACTACCCTCCATTCCCTCCCAGCCCCTGGCAACCACCATCCTACTTTCCACCTCTATGAGTTTGACGACTCCAGGGACCTCATGTAAGGAGAATCATCCAGGATTTATCATTTTGTGTCTGGCTTATTTCACTGAGCATAATGTCCTCAAGGTTCGTCCACATTGTAACATGTGTCAGAACGTCCTTCCCCTCTAAGGCTGTTATTCCACTGTATGGATGGGACACATTTTGTTTATCCGTTCATCTGTTGATGGACATTTGGCTGGTTTCACCGTTTGGCTATTGTGCGTAGTGCTGCTGTGAACATTGGTGTACATCTCTTTGAGTCCCTACTCATAATTTTTTTGGGTATATTCCCAGACATGGGATTGCTGGATCATGTGTAATTGTATGTTTAATTTTTTTTGAGACAGAGTTTTGCTCTACCACCCATGCTGGAGTGCAGTGGCGTGATCTCGGCTCACCACATCCTCTGCCTCCTGGGTTCAGGCGGTTCTGCCTCAGCCTCCCGAGTAGCTGGAATTACAGGCGCATGCCACCACACCTGGCTAATCTTTGTGTTTTTAATGGAGATGGGGGTTTCACCATGTTCGCCAGGCTGGTCTCGAACTCCTGACCTCAGATGATCCACCTGCCTTGGCCTCCCAAAGTGCTGGGATTACAGGCGTGAACCACCACGCCCAGCCAGCATGTTTAATTTTTTGAGGAACTGCCACACTGTTCTCTGTAGTGGCTATACCATTTTATGTTCCTACCAACAGTGTATAAGGATTTCAGTTTCTCCATATCCTCAATAACACTTGTTATTTTCTGATTTTTTGATAATAGCCATCCTAATGTCTACTAATATTTACTAATCCTAATATCATTTTTTCTGCAAAAAATGATATTTTGATAGGGATTGTGGTTTTGGTTTGCATTTCCCTAATGATTAGTGATGTTGAGCATCTTTTCATGTGCTTCTTGGCCATTTGTCTGTCTTTGGAGAAATGTTTATTCAAGTCCTGTGCCCTTTTCCTTTTCCTCTCTCTCTTTTTTTTTTTTTTAATGCTTTTTAGTATATTCATACTTTATCTATTTTAAATTGGGTTGTTTTTCTTTTTGCACTTGGAGATCCTGTTTTCCCAGAGCTATTTGTTGAAAAGACCATCCTTTTCCCATTGAGTAGTTTGGCACCCTTGTTGAAAATCACTTGACCATATATGTGACAGTTTATTTCTGGGCTTTCTATTCTATTCCACTGGTCTTTTTTTTTTTTTTTTTTTTTTTTTTTAAGACAGAGTCTTGCTGTGTCTCTCAGGCTGGAGTGCAGTGGTGCAATCTTGGCTCACTGCAACCTCCTCCTCCCGGGTTCAAAGCGATTCTCCTGCCTTAGCCTCTTGAGTAGCTGGGATTACAGGTGCCCATCACCACACTCAGCTAATTTTTGTATTTTTAGTAGAGATGGGGTTTCACCATGTTGGCCAGGCTAGTCTTGAACTCTTGACCTCAGATGATCCCCCCCCCGCCTTGGCCTCCCGAAGTGTTGGGATTATAGGCGTGAGCCACCACATCTGGCCCCATTGGTCTTTATGTTTCTCTTTATGCCAGTATCACACTCTTTTGATTACTGTAGCTTTGTAGTTAAGTTTTGAGATCAAGAAGTGTGAGTCTTCCAATTTTGTTATTCTTTTTCAATATTGTCTTGGCTATTTGAGGTTTTTTGAGATTCTGTATGGATTTTAGGGTGGATTTTTTTCTATTTCTGCAAAAAAGGATATTTTGATAGGGATTGTGGTTTTGGTTTGCATTTCCCTAATGATTAGTGCTGTTGAGCATCTTTTCATGTGCTTATTGGCCATTTGTCTTTGGAGAAATGTTTATTCAAGTCCTTTGCCCTTGTTTTTTAGCGCTTTTTAGTACATTCACATTTTGACTATTTTTAAATTGGGTTGTTTTTCTTTTTGTTGGTGGGTTGTAAGAGTTCTTTATATAGTCTACATATTGATCCCTTATCATCTATATGATTCGCAGATATTTTCTCTCATTCCGTGGGAATGGGGCCTTTTCACTCTGTTGATTACGTCTTTTGATGCACAAGTGTTTTTAATTTTGGCAGCATCCAATTTATGTATTTTTTCTTTTGTTGCCTGTGCTTTTGGTGTCAGATCCAAGAAATTATTGCCAAATCCAGTGTATGAAGCTTTTCCTCTGTTTTCTTCCAAGAGTTTTATAGTTTTAGTATATATAGTTTTAGCTTTTATGGTTTTAGTTATAGAGTTACAGTTTTAGTTTTTTACTTTTATAGTTTTAGCTTTAGATCTTTGATCCGTCTTGAGTTAATTTTTGTATATGGTGTTAGATCAGGGCACAGCTTCATTCTTTTGCATATGGAGATCTTGTTTTTCCAGAGCCATTTTGTTGAAAAGACTGTCCCTTCCCCGTTGAATGGTTTGGCACCCTTGTTGAAAATCACTTGACCATATATGTGAGGGTTTATTTCTGGGCTTTTATTCTATTCCATTGGTCTTGATGTTTGTCTTTATGTCAGTACCACACTGTTTTGATTACTGTAGCTTTGTAGTTAAGTTTTGAAATAACAAAGTGTGAGTCCTCCAATTTTGTTATTTTTCAAGATTGTCTTGTCTATTTCAGATTCCTTGAGATCCCATATGGATTTTAGGGTGGATTTTTTTCTATTTCTTCAGGAAATGGTATTTTGGTAGGGATTGCATTGAATCTAGACTGTTTTGGGTAGTATTGCCACCTCTGAAATATTAAGTTGTGGCCGGGCACAGTGGTTCACGCCTGTAATCCCACCACTTTGGGAGGCCAAGGCAGGAGGATCACTTGAGCCCAGGAGTTCAAGACCAGGCAGAGCAACGTAGTCAGATCCTGTCTCTATTTAAAACAACAACAACAAAAAGAAGTCACACTCTCCTCCTCCCAGCTATGTGACCCTGGGCAAGCCCATAATTGGCCCCTGCCTCAGTTTCCCCATCTGTAAGATGTGCCATGAAGGGGGCTAACTCTGTCAATGCATGAACAGTCCTCAGGACTGTAGCTTGCACAGGTAGTGCTCCATGAAGGCAGCCATGTCTCCTGGGAGGGCTGCCTGGAGGAGGAGAGCTCTGCAGTGGGACATTAGGGGTGAGGTCCGAGTTGCCGGTGCAAGAGGTGGGTAGGGAAGGGAAGGCTCTTTGGGTGGAGGAGAAACAGCATATATGGGGCCCAGAGGCCTACAGGAGGCAGGGAAGGAGGAAGGAGAGTGGAGACCCAGATCTAGAAAGGCCCAAGAGCCAAGCTGGGGAGCTTGGACGTGATCCCACAGCCAGCTATGGGGTGGGGAGGGGTGACCCAGGATCAGCTTTGAGCTTTAAGAAAGGCTAGAGAAAAGGTGGTGGGGTTGGAGAGGAGAACAGGGAAGGGAGTTGTGGGTTCTGGAGGGGCTCAGGAACTGCAGAGGAGAGGTGAACCCAGGGTGCCCGAGAGAGGAACGGGGCCACCCCGGGTTTCTGGCTTCTGTATCAGCATCAGGAAGATCATGGCACTGTCTGCCAGGGCCAGGTGAATTGGGCACGTTGGCTGGGGGAATCGGGACCATGACGAGCCTGGTGAGGGGCTGCTGGGCTGGAGGAGTCTCCTGGGGCATCACAGGAAATGTTCTGGAAGCAGGGCTGGGGCGGCACTTGGGAGTTAGCTGACAGTAAGGAGTGACGTGAGAAACACAGAGGCCAAGTCCTCGGGGAGCCAAGTTTGAGAGGCAGACGGAGCGTGGGGACCGAGGTCAGGGCTCCTGCGGGGCCGGCCTGGCCCTTCCCTTCCCACCGCCGTTCGGGACCCTGTGGTATCTTC
This sequence comes from Pan paniscus, assembly GCF_029289425.2. Lineage (NCBI taxonomy): Eukaryota > Metazoa > Chordata > Mammalia > Primates > Hominidae > Pan > Pan paniscus. The sequence continues at coordinate 23,569,235 of NC_073269.2, forward strand.
CGTGGGCACTGGCCCTGCTCCCAGCTGAGCGGTGCCCAGAAGCAGGAGGACCCTGGTTTCCTGCCCCTACTCAGCCACTCTGCCCTCATACCAGCATCCCATGCCGTGGCAAGCCCAGAGCTGTGCTCAGTTCAGGCAGCCGTGTGGCCACCCTGGTGACTCCTCCCTGCCGCTCCCTGCTGTCCTGTCCTCCGTGGGGTGCTGTCTCTAGGCCCGGGAGGAAGGCTGAGGGGAAGGCCTCATGGGTGCAGTGGGTAAATGTCCACCCGGTACCTCCTCTGAGCCCGCATGGTGCTCGGAGGTGCAGGGTCCCAGGGCTGTTTCTGGAGCAGCAGGTGCCAGGCATGGCATGGGAGGAGCCTTGTGGAGCCCAGAGTCGCAGGTGCACCTGGCAGTGGGCAGAGCAGCTGCAGAGGCTTGGTGTTGGCAGGGTGCACATGAGGAGGTGGTAGCCGAGGGGACAGGGCCTCCCAGCCTGGTGCCCGCAGCCTCCCTCACACAGGGACCACCTTTCCCCTCCCCTGGCCCCTCATCCTCTGTCCTGATGTCCCCTCATGGTGCCTTTTTATGCCCACCTTGCCCCCACACGTAACCCTCAGGCAGTGGGAGAAGGGCTGCAGTAGGGGGGTGTGGCTCTTGGTGCAGGGGACAGGCCAGGTGGCAGGAGCCAGGACAGCTTCAGAGGGAGAAGCCTCCAGGCCCAAAATGGGGCCTAGACAGGAAGGAGGGAGAGGGCAGGTTAAGAAGGGCAGTATCTCCGTGGGGCTGAGAGGGAGCAGAGAGGGCGTCTGAGGGTGGCTGGGGGCTGTGTCTGAGCAAGGCCATGGATGGGAGTTGGGATGAGCCTCTGTACCTGCGGACACCCCTGCTGAGGTCCTCTGGGAAGCCGGCAGTGCACCTAGGACTCCACCTGGGGGAGATGGGTCCCGTCTGCCCTGGGCGGGCTTCCTCATGCTGGGACCCCAGCCTGGAACGCAGCCAGGATCAGGAGCCCTAAAGTTAGGACCTGAGGGCTCCGAGGGCTGAGGCCGGGGACAGCTGCCTGGCGTTCCCTGCCGTGGACGGGCTGCTGCTCTCATGTTGCCTGCCCTGCCCTGGCCCCTCAGTCCTGCCTCCTCCAGCAGCGGTGACTTTGCCACAGGGAGGACAGCTCAGGTCACTCCTGGTTAAATCCTTCCAGCGGCTTCTCGTCCCACCCAGGATGGGGTCCCACAAAGCTCAGCTCTCTTGAGGCTCTGAGCCCAGCACCCGCCCCCCGACACTTCTTTGCCCACCCTGGCTTCCTTGGCGAGCCACTGTCGTGGTCACTCTGTGACCCCAGGGCCTTTGTGTTCACGGGGCCTCCTGCCTGGAGTGCTCTTCCCAGCTCCAGCGTCACCTCCTTGGCCACCTTCCCCCCACCCCATTTCCAGCTTGTTTTCTGCACAGCCCCACTCACTCGGAAGTCCCCCACTTCCTTCCTCCATCTACCCACCCAGCTGCCCGGCCCATGCCCATCTGAGCCAGCACAGCTTGTCCTGGGCCAGCAAGGACTTGTGGCTTCCCCTGCTGTGGACTCCCCGTTCCTCAACGTCCCTCCCTGGCCTCCCGTCCTACTGCCTGGGGACAGTGTCTGGCCAGCAGATCCTTCTTGAAAGGGACCATCCCTCTGGGTGAACTGGACATGCAGGGTTTTCTGGGGCTGCTGGAGGGGGTGGGAGCCAGGAGCCAGTGTGAGTGGGCGGCTGGCCGGGCTCCTGGCCGTGTTGAGCTGTTCCCTCCCATGGGGGCTTTGGGTCAGAGGGTAGCGAGGGTCACACTCTCAGGCACCCTTGACTGTTTATTTTTTACATTTATTTATTATTTATTATTTATTTATTTTTTGAGACAGAGTCTCACTCTTTCACCCAAGCTGGAGTGCAATGGCTTGATCTCGGCTCACTGCAACCTCTGCCTCCTGGGTTAAGTGATTCTCCTGCCTCAGCCTCCCCAGTAGCTGGGATTACAGGCACCCGCCACTGTGCCCGGCTAATTTTTGTATTTTAGTAGAGATGGGGTTTGGGTTTTGCCATGTTGCCCAGGCTGGTCTCGAACTCCTGACCTCAAGCGATCCACAGCCTTGGCCTCCCAAAGTGCTGGGATTACAGGTGTGAGCCACCGCACCCGGCCTCACCCTTGACTGTTTAGAAAGCCCATGCCCAGGCTTGGCCAGTCACCCCTCTTTCTTCACCCTGTCCCACCCCACAGTGCCCCCTCCCCAGGGCTTTGTAGGCCTCCAGCTGATGGGGAGTCTACTGTGGCCAGGGCTGCTAACAGTTAACTGCTGGATGAGCTGCAGTAAATTTCCTTGGGGTTTTGGCTCAGGGTGAGACCCGCATTCCCAGCTTTGCTTGGCCACATGTGGCATCCTAGCACTGAACCTTCCCGTCCCAGGTGGCCTGCTTCTCGGGGAGGGGCCTGGAGGACTTCTTGTTTGGGAGTCGGGGAGCCATCCTTCCCTCCAGGCCTTGGGTCAGCCCACACAGCTGCTGACCCAGAGTGAGGGGCAGTGGGACGCGTTGGCCTTGGCGGCCCCGGGGCCGCTTTGGAGGGGAGCATGAGGGCACCGATCCTGCGCCTCTGTGCCTGGGCCGGGTGGGAGCTGGGGATGCATCCATCGCCTGCCAGGAATCCGGGCCCCGAGTTGTCGGCACTTCCAGTGTTTCAGGAGAAGCGAAGCAATTCTGATGTTTAAGTTAACTTAAAAGAAAAAAAAAGTAAAAGTTGGCCACCAGTTTGCATTTTTAAAAAAATCCTTCTCAGACCTCAGGAAGGCCACAGCTGCGGCCGGCCACGCTCCTGCTCCTGCCTGCCAGGTTACAGGCTCTGACGTGGGCCTGAGGGCCTCTGGGCTGTAGTGGGTGGGGCGGCCGTGCTGGTCCTGGGGTGGGTGCCGGGCAGTTCCGCCCATTCCCGGCTGCGTTGGGAGGGGGTGTGTGATAGCCAAGAAGCTTGATGCCAAGGGTCTTGGATCAGCAGCTGACGTCCTCTTCCTTATACACATGTGGGACCGTGGTGGCTTCCTGGTTAGATGGCACTAGTGTGGTCTACTTTGGGCCCCTCCACCCACCCCCACACTGCCAGAACCTTGGGTATACTTTTTATTTCTCCTTTATACTTTTTTCACTGAGATAAAACACATATAACATAAAAATTAGCCTTTATTTAATTTTTTGAGACAGGGTCTTGCTGTGTTGCCCAGGCTGGAGTGCAGTAGTTCTATCCCAGCAGCCTCAACATCCAGGCTCAAGTGATCCTATCACCTCAGCCTCCCAAGTAGCTGGGATTACAGGCATGTGCCACTATGGCCAGCTAATTTTTAAAATTTTTTTGTGGAGATGGGTCTCACTATATTGCCCAGGCTGGTCTGAAACTCCTTCCTGGGCTCAAGCCGTCCTCCTGCCTCAGCCTCCCAAAGTGCTGGAATTACAAGCATGAGCCACTGTGCCTGGCCAAGTTAGACGTTTGTTTGTTTGTTTGTTTGTTTGTTTTTGAGACAGGAGCTCACTCCGTTGCCCAGGCTGGAGTTCAGTGGCATGATGTTGGTTCGCTGTAGCCTCCACCTCCCGGGTTTAAGTGATTCTCCCACCTCAGCCTTTCTGGTAGTGAGATTACAGGCGCCCACCACCACACCCAGCTAATTTTTTTGTATTTTTAGTAGAGATAGGGTTTCACCATGTTGGCCAGGCTGGTCTAGAACTCCTGACCTCAGGTGATCTGCCTGCCGTGGCCTCCCAAAGTGCTGGGATTATAGGCGTGAGCCACCATGCCCAGCCCTAATTAGCCATGTTAAAGTGTGCAATTTAGTGCCATTTAGTACCTTCTCAATATTGTGCAGTGAACACCTCTACCTGGCTCCAGAACATTTCATCCTCCCAAAAAGAGAATCCCCTTAGCCGGGTGCAGTTGCCCATTCCTATAATCCCAACGCTTTGGGAGGCCAAGGCCGGCAGATCGCTCGAGGTCAGGAGTTTGAGACCAGCCTGGCCAACATGGCAAAACTCTGTCTCTACTAAAAATACAAAAATTAGCTGGGCATGTTGGCATATGCCTGTAATCCCAGCTACCTGGGAGGCTGAGGCAGGAGAATGGCTTGAACCCGGGAGGTAGGGGCTACAGTGAGCCGAGATCGTGCCACTGCACTCCAGACTGGGTGATGGAGCAAGACTGTCTCAAAAAAAAAAAAAAAGACCCCACCCCCTATCCCCATCAGCAGTTACTCCCCGTTCCCCTCCCCAGCCCCTGGCAGCCAGCAGTCTGCTTCCTGTCTCTATGGATTTGCCTGTTCTGGACATTTCAGATCAATGGAATCTCACACTATGTGGCGTTTTGTGTCTGGCCTCTCTCACTCAGCATCGTGTCTTCAGGCTTCTTCCACGTCGTAGCGTGGATGAGTGCCTCATTCCTTTCCATGGCTGAATAGCATTCTGCTGTATGGATGGAGCACATCTGGCTGAAGCACATTCTACTGTATGGATGGAACACATTCTGTTCAGCCACTTGTCTGCTGATGGGCATTTGGCCTGTTTCCACCTTTTGGCTGTTATGAACAGAGCTGCATGGACATGTGTGTTGCAGGGTTTGTGTGGACACTGTCTTCAGTTCTCTTGGATCTATACTGAGGCCTGGAATTGCGGGATCATGCAGTGACTCTGGGTTTAACTGTTTGAGTAGTGGCCGGGCTGTCTTCCCGGAGTAGACTGGTTTTCTAAGCTCCTTTTCCTTGTTCTCTGCTGTGACCCTTCTGTGGGAGCTGAGGCCCTGCACCCTTAGGCGTCCTCCTCGTGCCCCTCCTCCCTCCAATGTTACTGGGCCTGTTGTTGGGGTTTGTAGTGTTTCTGTACGGCTCTGCAGAGGCCAGGCTCACCGCCGGTTGGCCTTAGCTCAAGGTCCAGGTTCGTGTTGGCTGGGATTCCTGCCCAGGTCCATTTGGAATATTCCACTTGCGCGTGAAGCAAAGGCCCAAGTATATGAAGTGGCGTGCCCAGGCACAGAGCCCCGTTCTGTACACCCAGCTGCACGCGCGGGGAGGAGCTGACATCCCAAAAGGCCACGCAGAGGTGGGAGCTGGAGGACACAGCCCTGCAGTATCTGCTGGGGTGAGCCCTGCACCACTGGCAGCCCACTCCCCAGCCTGGTGGGTAGGGCTGTGTTGGGAGGGCCTGCAAGTGTGGAAACCTACACTAAAAATAGCAGCCACATGTCTCCTGTGGGCGGCCCACGCTCACCTCTCCTGGCACCCTAGCGTGCCCAGAAGCAGCAGGGTGGGAGGGCACGCCAGGCCCCACACAAGCCCATACTGTCCTTACACGTATGCATGAGGCTGGGTGAGCCATGCACACCCAAGGCCACCCTCCACAGCCCTGTATCCCATGCTAGGGTTTGGGGTGCCCCAGAAATCAGCAGGAATCAGAATAGCTCCGTTTGAGGAAGACATCACAGCACACATGCAGCCATGATGCAGTTTCCCCAGTGGGTCCAGGCAGGCGCACTCCATCCACCTGCTATTCGGTTTGCAACAAAACTAACACTCTTTTTTTTTTTTTTTTTTGAGACGGAGTCTTGCTCTGTCACCTAGGCTGGAGTACAGTGGTGTGATCTTGGCTCACTGCAACCTCCGCCTCCTGGGTTCAAGCAATTCTCCTGCCTCAGCCTCCTGAGTTGCTGGGATTACAGGTGTGCACCACCACGCCCGGCTAATTTTTGTATTTTTAGTAGAGAGCGGGTTTCACCATGTTGGCCAGGCTGGTCTCGAACTCCTGACCTCGTGATCCGCCTGCTTTGGCCTCCCAAAGTGCTGGGATTACAGGTGTGAGCCACCACACTCGGCCTAAAACTAATGCTCATTAAACAGACAAGGGCAGCTTCCCATCCACTGGTCAGATGTGGCTACTGGCCAGCTTGTGCTCTGATCCCCAGAAAGGTCTCTCCAGAGCGTTCTCATTTCAGCATGGCAGGTTAGGGATTGAGGTGTCGTTCTCACCCCCAAATGTTGATGACCTCTGGGGAACCTCCAACCCTGTGGCCACATCCTGCTGTCTGCACCCTGAATATTTGGGCCTATATGCTCCCTTGCCCTCCCTCAGCCCTTTGGAGGGCCTCTCCTGCCCCCACTGGGCTCTGGGGCCTGCAGTTCCCAGCCTGGGCTTCGGGAAGGATTTCCGTGCCTGTTCAGGGACCTTTCAAGCACAGTTTTTATTATTGTCCTGGGGCTGCCACTACAAATGACCACAAAATCTGGTGGTTTAAGAAACAGAAATGTATACTCTCCCAGCTCTGGAGGCCAGAAGTCCAAGATCAAGATGTGGGCAAGGTTGACTATCTGTAGAAACCTCTAGGGGCGGATCCCTCCTGCCTCTGGGGGCTCCCGGAGCTCCTTGGCTTGTAGCCGCATCACTCCAGTCCCTGCCTGTCTTCACATGGCCTGTGTGTCTGCATCTCTTTCCCCTTCTCCTCTCTTTTTTTTCGTTTGAGACAGAGACTCGCTTTGCCACCCAGGCTGGAGTGCAGTGGTGCGATCTCGGCTCACTGCAACCTCCACCTCCCAGGTTCAAGCAATTCTCCTGCCTTAGTCTCCCAAGTAGCTGGGATTACAGGTGCACGCCACCACGCCTGGCTAATACCCCTTCTCTTCTCTTCTAAAGGCCCTTGCCATTGGATTAGGGCCCACCCTACTCCAACATGACCTTAACTCAATTACAGCTGCAAATACCTTATTTCCAAGTAAGTTCCCATTCCAGGTGCCAGGGGTCAGGACTTGGACATACCTTTCTGGGAGTACGTCCCACAACAGAAAGTAAGTATTGTGGTGCAGGCCCCATGCCCAGCAGGGAGCTGCAGCCTCCCCTCAGCCACCTGTGGCCCCGGGGACGGGCCTGTCCTCCCCTCTTCCCCTGCTTCTCAGTGTGTGGACATCACGATGCTTTTGCTTTCGTCATTTGTGTGATCGCATCTTGGAACCAAGTGCTGTTTGCACGTGCAGGTGGGCTCCCAGGCGGGGGGGTCTCTCTGAGTTGGCCTGTTTGGAGGTTTGTCCCAGCCAAGGGGCCCGCCTGGCTGAACCCACCCTGCTCAGGGCTGCATCCTGTTTCCCTGTTGACTTTGCTGCAGCCCACGCTCCTTCCTGCCACTGCTTGTGGTTGGCTGCTGTTTGGAGCTGTCCCCGGCATTCCTGCACCCGAAGCCTGGGACAGGTGTATGCTTATGTGCTGGCAGCGGTGGAGCGGGGGGATGTTGCCAAAGAGCGGGGATGCTGAGAATGGTCCCCATGCTGGGCTGCAGGTGGGGAGGGATGCCTCCGGGATTCCCAGAGTCACTGGTGGCATGTGCCCCCCGCTGCCCTGCCCAGTGCCCTGCCCTGGGGACCCTGTAGTGAGTGCAGCAGCCACAGCCCACCCTTGTTGGGGGCTGTGGTCTTAGGGTGGGGACATCAGCCTGAGGGTCATTATTGGAGGTGGGGCCAGAATGTGGCTCCCGAATGACTTTTTTTTTTTTGAGACGCAATCTTGCTCTGTCACCCAGGCTGGAGTGCAGTGGCACGATCTCAGCTCACTGCAGTCTCCACCTCCCAGGTTCAAGCAGTTCTCTGCCTCAGCCTCCCGAGTAGCTGGGATTACAGGCATCTGCCACCACACCCAGCTAATTTTTGTATTTTTAGTAGAGATGGGGTTTCACCATGTTGGCCAGGCTGGTCTCAAACTCCTGACCTCATGATCCACCCACCTTGGCCTCCCAAAGTGCTGGGATTACAGGTGTGAGCAACTGTGCCTGGCCGGCTCCTGCATGACTCTTAGCCCAGGTGCAGCCCAGCAAGCATTAGCGTGTGGAGAGCCCAGCGGGCATTAGTGTGTGGAGAGGGCATGGCTAGTATAGGGGCTAGCGAGTAGAGCATGCTGTGTCATCTTTCCTGTAGAGCTGGAGTGACCTGCTCAGGTGGGAAGTTTGGAGAGACTCCAGCTGAGTGGTTTGGGCGCTGCAGGGTTAACTTGAGACCCCAGTAGGAGGCTTCTGTATTTGTCCAGGCAAGAGATGTGGCTTGGGCCAGAATGAGGACAGAAGAGGCGAGAGGGCAGAAGAGGTGCTGGGACATGGGGGAGCCAGGTGGGGCATGGGGGGTTCCTAAGGAAGGGACAGGTTTGGGCAGTTGTGAATGTGCTCGTGTGCGTGCAAGTGAGTGGGAGCTGGCGTGCAGGCAGGACAGGAGTGTGAGCATGTGTGTGTGCATGTGAGCATATGTGCATGCATGTGCATGAATGTGTTTATGTGACTATGTGCATTGCTGTGAGTGTGCACACATGTGGCTGGGTGCATGTGTGTGAACACGTGTGATGTCTGTACAGCCTCCCTGGGTGGGTGACTGGCGCTGGGCTGGAGACATGAGTTTGGGGAGCTTTGAGTGAGGGGTGATGGTGGCACTCCCAGGGTGGGGCTGAGAGGGGGCTGCTGGGCTTGGGAGTGGAGGGCCCAGGGGAAGGCTTTCCCCCAGCACCCTCTCCCAGGGTCTTCAGGCTGTGTGGGAGCCAGGACTGGGTCTGTCTCCTTGTGGCCTCTGTCCTTGGTGCAGTAATGACTGGGTAGTGGCCCTTGGGGTCAAGGGCATCCCTGGAGCCCTTGCCATAGATGCTGAGCTGGAGCAGGGCTGCCACCCCATACTGTTCAGGGGCCAGTCCCTCCCCTCTGGAGCCGATCACCCCAAACACTGTCCCCTCAGAAGGGTCGTAGTGCTCACTCACAGGAGCCTGTGTTTCTGCCTGTGTGTGGGGCACTGGGGCCCAGAGAGGCAGACACAGATGCCTGCGGCCACCAGCTTGGATGCAGGACCCCTGGGCTCAAACACTGCTTTCCAGTCTCAGCCTACAGTGAGTATGGGCGGGGCTGGAGGATGCAGCTCAGAGAGGAGGGTGCAGGGTTCCGGGGTGGGCCAAATGCTGGGTGGGAGCAGAGCAGGGCCGCAGGGACATGGGAGGGCCTCTCGCAGGACGGTTTCTCATGCCAGCCCTGGTCAAGGCAGCAGTGGTTTCCAGACACGGGGGTGCGTGTGTGAGGCAGGAACAGTACAAGCAGAGGGCCCCTGGGGAGAGGGCCTTTGACAGCAGGAAGAGGACCTGGCAGTAGGGACAGGAGTGAGGGAGAAGAAAAAGACAGCAGGGCCTGGGCAGCCCCATCACAGGGCCGGCTTTGAATCTTACTTATCTATTGTTGAGGTGAACACCACATAACATAAGATTCACCATCTGAAAGTGAACAGTTCCATGGCGTTTGGCGCATTCACAGTATTGTGCAGGCATCACAGCTATCTAGTTCCAGAACATTCTCATCATCCAAAGGAGACCTTGTCCCCATTAGCAGTCCCTCCCCTCCTCTCCTCCCCAGCCCCTGGCAGTTACTAATCTGCTTCCTGTCTCTATGGATTTGCCTGTTCTGAGCATTTCAGATCAATGGAATCTCACATTCTGTGGCCTTCTGTACCTGGCTTCTCTCACTCAGCATCACATGTTCAGTTTCATCCACATTGTAGCATGGGTCAGTGCTTCCTTCCTTTTTTGTTGTTCCTCTTGAGACAGGGTCTCACTCTGTCACCCAGGCTGGAGTGCAGTGGTACGATCACGGCTCACTGCAGCCTCCACCTCTTGGGCTCTGTCCAACCTCCAACCTCTGCCTCCCGAATAGCTGAAATTATTGGTGTGCACCACCATGCATGCCTGGCTAATTTTTTTTTTTTTTTTTTTTTTTTTTTTTTTTTTAGAAACAGGGTTTCACCATGTTGGCCAGGCTGCTCTCAAACTCCTGGCCTCAAGGGATCTTCCCTCCTCCGCCTCCCAAAGTGCTGGGGTTACAAGTGTGAGCCACCGTGCCCAGCCTTCATTCCTTTTCATGGCTGAATCCTATTCCACTGTATGGACGGACCAGTCTTATTCATTCATCCCTTGGCACACACATGGGTTTTCCCACCTTTTGGCTATTGTCCATCGTGCTGGTACACACACTCATGTATGATTGTCTTCATTTCGTGGGGGCATCCGTCCAGGAGTGGGATTGCTTGGTCATAACAGCAGCTCAGCACGTCACTTGTTGAGGAACCGCCACACAGATTGGGGGTTTATTTTAAATAGGATGGAAGCCTACTGGTGTGTTTAAAACAGGAGCATAACACAATTTGAACTGAATGAATAAAGAGAAGAAAATGAAGGAGTCTCGGCAGCCACTTGCAGAGGGAGCAGGGAGGCCTGGGAGGAGGTCACGTGGGTGTCTGGGTGCGAGATGACACGGGCTAGTACCAGGGAGGGGGCTGACGATGGGCCCTGGAAGTTGGGCTGCTGGGAAGTGATCATGGGAGTGATGAGGCAGGCAGAGGAAAGGGACACCTCCAGCCTCTGTCCCTGCTTCCTTTACCCTGGCGGGCGCAGCCTCCAACTAGTGACCCCTCCTCTGGGCTTGGTCCTTCCCTGCATCGTGTGTGTCTGCTGGGCACTCCAAATGTGGTGCCTGGCCCCGCTAGCCCAGAATGCGGCCTGAAGATGGTGAGACAGGCAAGGGCCGACCCCACCGGGTCCCCAGGGCCTGCAGCAGGTGCCACCTGGGGCCCGGCTAGGAGTTCGGGGGCCTGGGTGAAGCCTTTGGGACAGGGCTGTGAGGGCACTCAAGGGGTACCAGGTGGGCCCCGGCAGGCCCAGGATCTGGCCTTCCAAATCATAAAATGACTTTTGGTGTTATGTAACTCCATAGTCAAGCTATGTCTAAAAAATGGAGCATAAAAGCTATTTTGGGCTCATGGTAATGAGGGCATCTCGCCTTTGTCTTAGCCGTCCTGGGGGGAGGCAGCGTCGAAAGAGCTGCTCAGAGAGGCGGGTTCAGCCCAGACCCCAAGCAAGCCCTGTGTCAGCAGGCAGATGCCGTTTTCAAAAATCATTTGTTCCGCCTCGACCGGAGGTGGCTCCTGGCAGATCGCCCCGCGGTGCTCAGAATCCCAGAGGCCTGCGGGCGGCTGACCCGGGGCGAGCAGGGCCGGGCCTCCTCTGCCGTGTCTGGGATCTGACTTCCCTGAGGTTAGGTCCGGCACCTGTCAGAAACCAGGCCTGACATTTTCAAGACGGGCACAGGCCCGCTCCGGGGAGGCCCCAGGCCCATCCATGTGGGCAGCGTCGGCGTCGGGCTTCTTGCCTGGGACCGAGGGGCCGCTCCTGGGGAGACCCTGTTTCAAGTGGCCAGCATCCCCCGCCAGTGGTTTGCATTATTCAATTGGTGATAAGATTTAAAATTAAATTGCAAAGGATCTGTTCCCCCAGCTACAAATAGAGACGTGTGCTTGCACATTCCAGAACACAAGTGTGCACCGAGAGATGTGTTTTGAGTCAAGGTGGAGAAAAAGTGAGTTTTTTTGTTTTGTTTTGTTTTGTTTTTGAGATGGAGTCTCACTGTCTCCCAGGCTGAAGTGTAGTGACGCGATCTCGTGTCACTGCAACCTCTGCTTCCCTGGTTCAAGCGATTCTCCTGCCTCAGCCTCCCGAGTAGCTGGGATTAGATGTGAGCCACCACACCTGACTAACTTTTGTATTTTCTTTCTTTCTTTCTTTTTCTTTTTTTTGAGACAGTCTCGCTCTGTCGCCCAGGCTGGAGTGCAGTGGCATGATCTCGGCTCACTGCAAGCTCCGCCTTCCGGGTTCACGCCATTCTCCTGCCTCAGCCTCCCGAGTAACTGGGACTGCAGTCGCCTGCCACCACGCCTGGCTAATTTTTTGTGTTTTTTTTTTTTTTTTAGCAGAGACGGGGTTTCGCCATGTTAGTCAGGATGGTCTTGATCTCCTGACCTTGTGATCCGCCCGCCTCGGCCTCCCAGAGTGCTGGGATAACAGGCGTGAGCCACCACGCCCGGCCTAACTTTGGTACTTTCAGTAGAGACGGGGTTTCATCATGTTGGCCAGGCTGATCTCGAACTCCTGACCTCAAGAGATCCACCCACCTTGACCTCCCAAAGTACTGGGATTGCAGGCGTGAGCTGCTGCACCCGGCCGAGTTTTGGAATTCCCTCTCTTTCTCTCTGCTCATGTACACTATGTGCACGCATGCATGGGGCCCTCTCTCTCTATGTATACTATGTGCACGCATGCATGGAGCCCTCTCTGTCTGCCCGTGTACACTGCGTGCACACATGCGTGGGGCCTTAGTCCTTCCTTTCCTGTTGGTGGCTGTGACAAATGACCACAAACTGGGTATCTTAAAACAATAGAAATGTATTCAGTGCAGGTGTCGGCAGGGCTGGTGCCTGCAGGAGGCTCTAGGGGAGGATCCTTCCTGCCTCCTCCAGCTTCGGTGGCTCTAGGCGCCCTTTGCATCACTCCAGTCTCTGCCTTCATTGTCATGTGGACACCTCCTCTCACTGTGTCTCTTCTCATCTTCTGAGGATGCTAGTCATTGGATTTAAGGCGTACCCTACTCCAGTTCAACCTCTTTTTTTTTTTTTTGAGACGGAGTCTCGCTCTGTCGCCCAGGCTGGAGGGCAGTGGCGTGATCTCGGCTCACTGCAAGCTCCGCCTCCTGGGTTCACGCCATTCTCCTGCCTCAGCCTCCCGAGTAGCTGGGACTTCAGGCGCCTGCCACCATGCCCGGCTAATTTTTTGTATTTTCAGTAGAGACGGGGTTTCACAGTGTTAGCCAGGATGGTCTCGATTTCCTGACCTTGTGATCCACCCACCTTGGCCTCCCAAAGTGCTGGGATTACAGGCATGAGCCACCACACCCGGCCTTTTTTTTTTTTTTTTTTTTTAAAAACAAGGTCTTGCTCTGTCGCCCAGGCTGGAGTGCAGAGGCACAATCATAGCTCACTTCAACCTCTGCCTCCTGGGGTCAAGCGATCCTCCCACCTCAGCCTCCTGAGTAGCTGGAACTACAGGCGTGATCCACCATGCCCAGCTAATTTTTGTATTTTTAGTAGAGACGGGGTCTTGCTATGTTGCCCCGGCTGGTTTCAAACTCCTGAGCTCAAGCAATCCACCTGCCTCAGTCTCCCAAAGTGTTGGGATTATAGGCGTGAGCCATGCACCTGGCCTCGACCTGCAAAGACTCTCTCCAAATACAGTCACATTCACAGATGGGGGGGTTAGGACATGGCTATGTGTTTCCAGGGGACACAGGCAACCCACAGCAGACATTCTGCCAAGTCCATCATCACTGGCCCTTACTGAGGTCCCCCAGCCTCCTCTGGGTCTGCCCAGGAGGTGCTGTGACGTACTTCACCCCATGATCCAGCACATGGGAGTACCTGGGTCACCGTGCAGCCGGGGTCTCAGCAGAGGCCGGAGTCTGCCCGGAGTCACCAGAGGCTGTGGGTTTTGGGGACATGCACCGGAGACCCCCACACCTATGCATCCGCTGACTAAGTCCCAGATGAGATTCATCCCAGCCCCGCTGCCATCCTGCCATGGGGAGCTTGCAGCCCTGAATGGGAGATGAGAAAACATGCCAAGCAGTTATCAACTTGTCTGGGGCCCCTTGGCTGGGGAGAGGAGACCTGGGGTGTGGACGCAGGCCACAGGCATGCCAGGTGCCTCCCAGCTGGCTTCAGAGATGCTGGGGGAGTGGATTGGAGAGTATCCCCCAGACATATGCGCCCATGTCCTAAGTCTTGGAACGTGTGACTCTGGCCTTATGTGGAAAAAAGGTCTTTGGGGGTGTGATGAAGTGAAAGACCTTGAGATGAGATCGTCTTGGATTTAGGATTGGCCCCGAATCCCATGACCGGTGTCCTTATTTAAAGAGGAGAAGACACAAGCACACAGCGAGAAGGCCACGTGATGAAGGAGGCAGAGACCAGAGTGATGCGGCCACAAGCCAAGGAGGCCAAGGACTGCTGACGGCCACCAGTTTTTGAATGGACATGATGTTCACATAACATGAAATTAAGCATTTTAGAGCAGGCCGTGGTGGCGTGTAGCACACTCCCAGTGCTGTGCAACCTTCCCTTCTGTCTGCGCCCAGAACATTTCCATCTCCCCAGAGGGAGACCTCACCCCGCAGGTAGTCACTCCCCATTTCCACTCCCAGCCCCAGGCAACCACTAATCTGTCTCTGTGGCTTTGCCTATTCTGGATATTTCATATCAATGAAAATCTCACACCATGTGGCCTTTTATGTCTGGCTTCTGTCACTCAGCATCGTGTTTTCGAGGTTTGTCCATGCTGTAGCGTGGATCAGTGCTACAGTCTTTTTTTTTGAGACAGGGTCTTGCTCTCTTGCCCAGGCTGGAGTGCAGAGGTGCAATCTCGGCTCACCGCATCCTCTGCCTCCTGGGTTCAAGTGATTCTTCTGCCTCAGCCTCCCAAGTACCTGGGATTACAGGCATGGGGCACCACTCCTGGCTAATTTTTGTATTTTTGGTAGAGATGGGGTTTCACCATGTTGGCCAGGCTGGTCTCAAACTCCTGACCTCAAGTGATCCACCTGCCACAGCCTCCCAAAGTGCTGGGATTACAGGCCTGAGCCACTGTAATTGCCCGGCCTACAATCATATTTTGTTGTACGGATGGACCACATTTTGTTTATCCATTTATTTGGTGGGTTTTGTCTTTCGGGTGTTGTTAACCGTCCACCTACCCTTTGTAAGTTTGTTGACATCTTATCTCCAATCTCCCCATGGGGAGAGACGGAGACCTGTCTCTTCCCATCTGCCTTAGCATCCTTGCTTCTGAAGACAGCTCTCTGGAAGTAGCAGGGCGTGAGGAAGGGATGAAGGGTGGGTGTCTGTGTCACCACAGCCCAGAGGTGCGGAGCCACGTGGCGTCTCCATGCTGTGGCTTAAAGTGTTGGAAGTTTGTGGCCAAGGCCAGTTCACTGGGGACCCCAGGTCCAGTATGGGTTTCCTAACAGTAGGTTTGCATCACATTAGATAAAAGACCTCAGAGAGAACTCTGGAGGGCAAGGGGGCATCTGGTTGGTATTTCTGCCTGATTGCCATTTGTTTGGGGCCTGGAGAGGGAGCCTTAGCTGTGTGTTTTGATGTGGTCAGACGGCCTGTGGGCAACAGGGCAGTGGCCCTGCGGGGACACTGGTCTCAGATGGAGTGAGACAGCCCCTGCGTCGACCCACCTTGCTGCCTGTGCCAGCTCCACAGCAGCCTCGTCAGTGTGGGGCACATTGCACACGCCACCATCCTCTCAGTTGTCCCCGTGTGCTTGGAGCCCCCGGGAGGGAGGATGCACGTTGGCGTGTTAATGGCGATGGCATTCCACCGTCACCCCAGGCAGAAGCAGACACTGTATGCTGCACTTATAAGACATGTGAAACCTCCCTGCACAGAACAGAGCATCCCACATATGTGGTCATGGGAGTTGAGAGAGCAACACCGTGAGCCCAGGGCTTGTCCCCTGGGCTCCAGGCGGGAACCGGCGGGGCGGACAGGCTCCTCGGCAGCATCGACACAGCTCCCTCGTCCCCTCTGCAGATGGCGAGGCCCCAGGAGGGAGCAGTGACAGCTGATCAGTCTGTGGGGTGGGGTGTGTGGGTGCGTGGGGTGTTGTTCTCTGCACTTGCTAGGAGTCAATTTCATTTTCATCTTAGAGAGGTAACGGGTTGTTGCTGTGTGTGGGGGGATTCCATGATGAGCTGGCTCTAGGATCAAGGGACCTGGGGTGTTCAGGTTCTCAGCCCTGCCCTGGAAAGGGAGACAGCAGCACCTGTTGGGACTGGGGGGCCATGTGTGAGTTTCTGGTGGCTGCTGTAATATATTAAAGTACTACACCTGGGCTGCTTAGAACAAGAATGTCTTCTCTCATGGTTCTAGAGCCTGGAAGTCTAAAATCCAGGTATCGGCAGGGCCGAGCTTCCTCTGGAGGCTCTGGGGAGAAATCTTTCCTGCCTCTTCCAGCTTTCAGTGGCTCCAGCCGTTCCTTGGCTTGTGGCTGCATCGCCCCAATCCCGGCCGTCCCCCTCTGCAACTGTGTCTCATCTTCTGTCTCTTAAAAGGGCAGCAGTCACCCGATGTAGGGTCCTCCCGGCTAATCTAGGATGATTTCTTCATCCCAAGATCCTTCCCTTAATTATGTCTGAAAAGACTCTTTTTTCAAATAAGGTCATACTCTCAGGTTCCAGGGATGAGGAGGTGGATATAACCTTTTGGGGACACCGTGAATTCACTCCCCAGTAGCTGAGCTGACCTGCATCGAGCGCTCGGGATCTGCCTCTCACCCTCTTGGTTGCCTTGGCAGTTCCCTAAGGCCTCTGACCCCGTCACCCCCTGCCCAGCTTCCCTCAGCACACTGGCCCCACCCGGGAGCGCTCCTGTTGGTCCGTCCCTTGGACCCGCCTGGAGCTGGGGGGTGTCCCCTTTGTCCTGAGTACACACCCAGGAGACCCCTGTATGCTTCACCTTGGGGAGCTCAGTATCTTTTCTTCATAGCACTCTAGGCCAGCGTCCCTGTGTGAGACCCCCTTGCTCCCTAGTGCCCCTGCCTGGCCCCTCATGGCAATGCTGAGGGGGAGGCCTCCTGTGACCTCTGACCTCTGCAGGCCTCTGCACCTCCAGCCCCTTCTCTCCCCCAGCTCGGGCCTGAGGCCAGCACCCCTTAGGTGGTTTGATCCATCTCAGTTGTCCCTCCCTGTGGCCTCCAGGGAGCCCCTGTCCAGCTCCCAGAATCCTTGCTCTCTGTCATCGCTTGGTTTCTGGGTTCCTGCCTGTCTCTATCCTGGAGAGGAGAAGGAGGAGGACCCAGAACCTAGGAGGCCTCGGCCACCCTCCTGGAGCAGAGGTTGGGGCAGCCTGGCCAGCCGTCCCCACATACGGGCCCCTGGGTCAGCGTTGGAGAAGGCATCAGTGCCAGACCTGTGGCTATGCGTGCTCACAGGGGCACCAGGCTGCCGGCTGGACCTGGCTTGGCCACTTGCATCCCTGGGGAGGCCTGGCCGTCCTTGGCGCCAGCCCCTCCTCCCTCTTCCTGAGCCTCCCACCTCTCTGGCCTGGGTTAGGGGCTTCTTTCTCCTCTTCTGAGTCTAATTCTGTCTTTCTTGCGTGGCTCAGGTATTCCGCCACCTTCCCCCAACACAGCCTGCGTGGTCTCCCTCTCCTGGCTTACAGGGTCCACCTCGGCCCTCCCGTGTTCTGGAGAATTCCTCTCTCCCCGTGTGTGGCGCTTCCGGGGCTGCCGGTCACCCTGGCTGCTCCTGCTGCCCAGATCCCCTGGGGACATCCCAGGGACGGGGGCCACCCAGCCTCAGCCCAGGTCTGCCTGTGCCCATGCAGATCTGCAGTAAAGATGTTCTAGAAAGTGCTTCCTCCCGACTCATGTACCGCGCCCTCGATCTTCTCTGGAGTTGAGGCCGGGCCCTGGAACAGGCTCCAGCTCCTTGTTCTCCCAGCTGGTGACGCAGGAACATCTTTGCGCATAAATCTGCGTTCTGGACGATTTCCCTCAGGAGAGCTTCCCAGAAGTGGGATTACCAGGTCAGAGGGCAGGAACGTTGCTCAGGCACTCGGCGGACGCTGCCAAATGGCTCAGCCGGCTCTCCCAGCCACCTGCCTCTCAGAGCCCCACGCATTTCCAGCACCGCTGACGTGTGCCGGCCTCGCTTCACCCCTCGGTCCCCGGGGGACAGCAGAGGAGGCCCAGGCCCAGGAGGGGAGCTGGCTGCCCCAGAGGAGCCCTCAGGCGGCCAGCTATAGGGATGAGGTGAGAGCCATGGGCATCTGCTTCCTTGGGATGGTTCTTAGTGTGGGCTGGAGGTGACCTGGGGTTTGGTGAGTGTAGGGGGTTGAACAGTATCCCCTCAAAAGTTCATGTTCATCCAGAACCTGTGAGTGAGCTCATTTGGAAATAGGGATTTTACAGATGGACTTAAGTCATGATGAGGTCATTATGGAATAGGGTGGGCCCTAAATCCAGTGACTGGTGTCCTTATAAAGAAGACAAAGGCCGGGCGTGGTGGCCCACTCCTGTAATCCCTGTACTTTGGGAGACCAAGGCGGGCGGATCATGAGGTCAGGAGTTTGAGACCAGCCTGGCCAACATGGTGAAACCCTGTCTTTACTAAAAATACAAAAATTAGCCAGGTGTGATGGTGGGTGCCTGTAATCCCAGCTACTTGGGAGGCCGAGGCAGGAGAATTGCTTGAACCCAGGAGGTGGAGGTTGCAGCGAGCCGAGATTGTGCCACTGCATTCCAGCCTAGGTAACAGAGAAAGACTCTGTCTTGGGGAAAAAAGAAAAAAAAAAAAGAAGGCAAAACAGGCCAGGCACGGTGGCCTAGGCCTTTAATCCCAGCACTTTGGAAGGCCAAGGTGGGAGGATCACTTGAGGCCAGGAGTCCAGGTCTAGCCTGGGCAACATAGCCAGACCCCATCTCAGCAAAAAATTAGAAAATAATTGGCCAGGCTTGGTGGTGTGCTCCTGTAGTCCCAACTACTGAGGAGGCTGCGGCAGGAGAATAACTTGAGCCCAGGAGTTCGAGGCTGCCATGAGCTATGATTGTGCTGCTGCACTCCAGCCTGGGTGACAGAGTGAGACCCTGTCTCAAACAAACAAGGCAAAACAGAGGCACAGGGACAGAAAAGGAAAAGGACAAGGTCAGGCACGGTGGTTCACGCGTGTAATCCCAGCACTTTGGTAGGCCGAGGCAGGCAGGTCACGAGGTCAGGAGATCGAGACCATCCTGGCGAACACAGTGAAACTCTATCTCTACTAAAAATACAAAAAATTAGTTGGGTATGGTGGCACGCATCGGTAGTCCCAGCTATGTGGGAGGCTGAGGCAGGAGAATCGCTTAAACCTGGGAGGTGGAGGTTGCAGTGAGCCGAGATCACGCCACTGCACTCCAGCCTGGGTGACAGAGCAAGACTCTGTCTCAAAAAAAAAAAAAAAAAAAAAAAAGAAGAAGAAGAAGAAAGGGAAAAGGACACAAGCAGACAGAAGCAAAGAATGAGGCGATCCGTCTACAAGCCAAGAAGTGCTAAGGATGGCCAGCAGCCGCAACAGCTGGGAGAGAGGCCACCTTGCTTTTATTTTATTTTTATTTTTTGAGATGGAGTCTCACTATGTTGCCCAGGCTGAAGTGCAGTGGCACAATCTCGGCTCACTGCCACCTCTGCCTCCCAGGTTCAGGAAGTTCTCCTGCCTCAGCCTCCTGAGTAGCTGGGATTACAGGCGCCCGTCACCATGCCCAGATAATTTTCTTTTGTATTTTTAGTAGAGATGGGGTTTCACCATGTTGGCCAGGCTGATCTCGAACTCATGACCTCAGGTGATCCACCCACCTCAGCCTCCCAAAGCGCTGGGATTACAGGCGTGAGCCACCGTGCCTGGCCTCCACCTTACTTTCAGAGCCTCCAGAGCTGTGCGGGAAACATCTCTGTTGTGTCAGCCACCTGGTTTGTGCTTATTTGTTACAGCAGCCTCAGGAGACTGATATCATGCCCAAGAGTTGGGGATGGACCAAGGGGGACTCTGGGGTCAGGACAAGTGACCCCTCCCCTGGTGTCCTGGCCCTCCCGGTGAGGTTGCACAGAGGTTGGGAGAATGTCCCGTCCTGGCCCATCTCTGCCTCTCCACCCCCTTATGTTACTAGGTGAAGAATTGTACATTAGCCTCATTTGAAACTTTATTCCCAGGCCTCTTCAGCTTCAATCGCTGCCCAGGATGCATTGTGGGTAAGCAAAACCAGGACAATGGGCTTGGGCTTAAAAGTATCAGAGATCCCGATTTCATTCATTCCTGACACCAAGTCACTTGAAAAAGCAGTCGTAACATCACAGAGCAGCTCCGGGGAAGTTCTCCGTGCCTTATCCTCTTTTTTAAATTTTTTTGGAGATGGAGTTTCCCTCTTGTGGCCCAGGCTGGAGTGCAATAGTGCAATCTTGGCTCACTGTAACCTCTGCCTCCTGGTTTCAAGTGATTCCCCCGCCTCAGCCTCCTGAGTAGCTGGGATTACAGGCATGTGCCACCACACCTAACTAATTTTGTATTTTTAGTAGAGATGGAGTTTCATCATGTTGGCCAGGCTGGTCTAGAACTCCTGACCTCAAGTGATCTGCCCACCTTGACCTCCCAAAGACCTCCCAAAGTTCTGGGATTACAGGTGTGAGCCACCTCACCTGGCCTTTTTTTTTTTTTTTGAGACAGAGTCTTGCTCTGTCGCCCAGGCTGGAGTGCAGTAGCACGATCTCAGCTCACTGCATCCTCTACCTCCCGAGTTCAAGTGATTCTCCTGCCTCAGCCTCCCAAGTACCTGGCATTACAGGTGCCTGCCATCATGTCTGGCTAATTCTTGTATTTTTAGTAGAGACAGGGTTCCACCATGTTGGCCAGGCTGGTCTCGAACTCCTGACCTCAGGTGATCCACCTCCCTTGGCCTCCCAAAGTGCTGGGATTACAGGCGTGAGCCACTGCACCTGCCCGCCTTATTTTCTTTAGAAGTTGGTTCAGGCTGGCCGGGCGCGGTGGCTCACGCCTGTAATCCCAGCACTTTGGGAGGCCGAGGTGGGTGGATCACGAGGTCAGGAGATCGAGACCATCCTGGCTAACGTGGTAAAACCCTGTCTCTACTAAAAATACAAAAAAGTTAGCCGGGCGTGGCGGCGGGCACCTGTAGTCCCAGCTACTCAGGGGGCTGAGGTGGGAGAATGGCGTGAACCCAAGAGGCGGAGCTTGCAGTGAGCTGAGATCGCGCCACTGCACTCTAGCCTGGGCAACAGAGCGAGACTCCGTCTCAAAAAAAAAAAAGAAAAAAAAAAAGAAGTTGGTTCAGGCTGGGTGTGGTGGCTCATGTCTGTAATCCTAGCACTGTGGGAGGCCGAGGCAGGAGGATCATTGGAGCTCAGGAGTTTGCGACCAGCCTGGGCAACATAGGGAGACCGCGTCTCTACTAAAAATAAATTGGCTAAGCGTGTTGGCCTGCCGCTGTAGTCCCAGCTACTGGGGAAGTTGAGGTGGCAGGATTGCTTGAGCCTGGAAGGTTGAGGCTGCAGTGAGCCATGATTACACCACTGCACTCCAGTCTGGGTGACACAGCAAGACCCCATCTTTAAAAGAATAATAATAATAATAAGTTGGTTCCGTTTCATTTGCTTGGAAGCCCCTTCAGTTCCCAGCCCCGCAGCCCTGTGGCCTCCCCCAGAGGTGGTGTCCACACTCCTTATCCTCGTTCTTGGCCCTGCTGGAGCCTGTGGCAGATTCCTGGGGTTGCCTGTGAAACCAGGAGCTGTGACTCCTGCCTGGGCCTCAGTGATTACGGTGGGGTCACGCACTGGGTGCCGGGGTCTGCCACACCCCACCCAGGGGCCACTGCCCAGCAGCAAGTGCACTTAGCCATGCAGCTCCCCACACAGATCGAGGTGGGATGGTGCTGGGTGCCAGCCATCCTGTGCTTATGTCCTGTCCAAGGCCGGCCGTGGCTTCTGCTGGCTTACCCTGGGAAGGTGGCCTGCACCTTCAGCTGGCCCTGCTGGTGGCGTTGGTGGGGATGGGCTCTCCTGAGAGCCTCAGCAGCCCATACGAGGTAAGGGCTTTTTGCTGTGTGTAGATCCCACGAAGCACATCACCAGCTCCTCACTCAGGGTCCCTCCTGCCTCCCCTGGATCTGCTGGGGCATGTCCCAGGCAGGGGGCGCCTAGTGAACACCGAGCCCCCCTGCTTCACACGCTACCTGGTGCAGCCCCTGGACTTTGGGGTGGAGTCGGGGTCACATTCACAGGGCCTTCCGGGTAGGCGTGTCTTCAGGATGGGCCCTTCTCCCAGTGTACTGGGGCCCCCCTACGCCCTACAGCCCTGCCGTGGAGTCACCGGCTGGGCGTTCGCCGCTGCTTGTGCTCTCCTGGTTTGGGCTTCATCTGCACCCTCCCCGTCCCTCTGCAGTGACTACCATGAGAGCTGGCCTGGCCTGGTCTCTGCTCCCTGTGTCCAGCCTCCACTCCCACCCCTGCAGTTCCTGCCGCCCGACCCGCTGCCTACCTCATCCTTCATCCTGGACGGTTCCTGTAACCACCCCTCCCAACTCCCTAGTCTCAGGATCCCTGCCCCCTCTGGGCCCTTGTTGACCCTACTCTTCAGCCAGTGGTGCCCCCCTTGGTCCCCCTACTCCTGGGGACCAGCCCAGAAGCCGCCAGTGGCCCCTGTGGCTGTCTCCTCCTGGTGTGCCCCGAGTCGTGGCCTTAGTTGAGTCCCATGTCCAGAGGGAGCTTGGAGAGGGAAGGGCTTGTCCCAGGCCCTCCACAGTTCCGGGGCTGAGTATCCTTCCCTCCCTCCCTCCCTCCCTCCTTCCCTCCTTCCCTTTTTTAAGAGACAGTGTCTCGCTGTCACCCAGGTTGGAGTGCAGTGAGTGGTACAATCTTGGCTCACAGCACCCTCCACCTCCTGGACTCAAACAGTCCTGCCTCTGCCTCCCGTGTTGCTGGGACTACAGGTGTGTGCCAATGTGCTCAGCCTGGGCTAATTTTCTTAGGCTGCCATAGCAAAGCACCACGAATCAGGTGGCTTAAGACAATAGAAATGTCTTGTCTCTCATCTCTGAAGGCCAGAAGCCTAAGATCAAGGAGTCAGCGTGGCTGGTTCCTCCTGAGGCCACGAGGGAGAGCCAGTCTCAGGCCCCTTTCCAGCTCCTGGTGGCCCAGCGATCCTCGGCAGGCTCTTGACTTGTAGACGCGGCACCCCAATCTCTGCCTTTATTGCCGCTTGGCCCACTTTCCTCAGTGTCTCTGTCCTCCCCTCTCATGGGGGCACCAGTCATTGGATGCAGGGACCTCCTTAATTCCAGGATGATCTCATTTCAAGATCCCGCACTAATTACATCTGCAGAAACTCTCTCTTTTCAAATAAGGTCACGTTCCGAGGTTTTGGTGGACATGAGTTTCAGGGGAGCTGTGAGTCCATCTAACTAACACAGGACCCGATTCATCCTGGGCTGCCTGGCCTTGAACTCTGGGCTGCTCCTGCTACCTTGCGCTGCCTCCAGCTGGACGGCAGGCCCCCCGCTAGCCCCCGTGCGTCCCCAGCCCGTGAACCCCACCGAGCAGGCACATTGCTTATCTTCGGGAGACTCATTACAGAAACACCGCCCACAGCTTCCTGCTCGTCACACCTCGGCTGCCTGGCTGCCCCGGGGGGTGGGGGGAAGGCACTGCTGGTCACCTTTGTACCACAGACACTTGGCCCTTTAGGGCTAGCGCACACTGGAGCCCGACCCAGGAACCCCCTCTCCTCACCCACCCTGCACCCCGGGGGCTCCTGCAGGGAGAGTCCTGGGCTCCGTGGGCTTCACCTGGGTTTGGCTGCCTGTGGTTGCCCCCTGATGACTGGGGATGTGGGGCGATTCTGGGCTGCCCAGTTTCAGATACACCTGTCTATGGACAGTTCCTGTAATTCCTGGGGGTGATGCTGGGCCCCCAGGGGCAGGGCATGTTGGCCTGCAGAAAGACACAGGCAGGCGGCTTATTTGTGAGCAGGTGCCACAGACTGAATTCTGTCTCCCACAAACTCACAAGTTGAAGCCTTCACCCCCAGCGAGGCTGTATTTGGAGGTGGGGCTGTTAGGAGGTAGTTAAGGTTAAATCAGGCCATAAAGGGGGGGTCCCGATCTCTAGGATTGGAGGCCTTGTAAGAAGAAGAAGAGAGATCTCTAAGCACACACAGCTGGGAGAGGCCATTCGAGGACTCAGAAGGTTGGCCCCCCAGGGCCAGGAAAGGCGCTGTACCTGGAACCTGGTCTGGGTACTGCTGGGCCCTGATCTTGGACTTCCAGCCTCCAGAAGGAAGGCATTCTGTCCAGAGGAAGACATTTCTGTCATTTAAGCTGCTTGGTCTTTGGTATTTTATCATGGCAGCCTGGGCTGCTAAGACAGAGGATTATTTTGGATGCAGGGATTGGGGGTCTGGCAGGGCTTCCTGGGGAGGTAGTGCTTGAACTGAGTCCCAGATGATGAATGGGAACTGTTGTGGAAGGTTCCAGACAAGGGCTTCGTGGGTGCAGGGCCCAGCGGCAAAAGGCGGAGGAGGGCCTTGAGTGCCGCCAGTGGGGAGTTGGGGTTTGCCTCTGGGGGAAGGAAAAGAGAGCTTTAAACCTGGGGATACTCCAGAAGCCTTTCAGAATAACGACAGGAGGCCGGGTGTGGTGGCTCACACCTGTAATTCCAGCACTTTGGGAGGCCAGGCAGGAGGATCACCTGAGGCCAGGAGTTCAAGACCAGCCTGGGCAACATAGGAAGACCCCATCTCTGAAAATAAAAAACTTAGCGGAGCGTGGTGGCGGGCACCTATAGTCCCAACTACTCGGGAGGCTGAGGCAGGAGGATCATTTGAATCCAGAAGATGGAGGCTGCAGTGAGCTGTGTTCACTCCACTGCACTCCAGCCTGGGCAATAGGGCAAGACCTGTCTCTTAAAAAAAAAAAAAAATGATGACAAGAGACAGCCCTCCCGGCTGGGGAAAGAGCCTGGATTGTAACTGAGGCCCCTCCTGTCTTCCCTTAGTGCCTCAATTTACCAGCTTGCAAAATAAGGGTACAGCTGTGTCTCCCTGCTCTTAGGACTGCTGCAAGGCCCCACACAGGGTGGGCGCTTGGCCAGCTGGCAGGGCTGGAGTCTCTTTTGTGGGGAGGGAGGCCCCTGTGAACCAGCTGTGTGCGCTCAGCCCCCGAGGGACCCTTCACACGTCCCAGCCGCCACCTACAAGAGAAACAAAACGTGCTCACGGCAGACCCTCTGTTCAGCTGGGTCTGGAAATTTGGCAGCAGCAACCATGCCTGATAAAAGGCATTCCGAGGCAGGCCTGGTGTTTGTGTATGTGGTTCTGTATTTACATGAGTGGAGGGAGCAAGGAGGCAGCAGGGGAGTGTCTCCAGGGCCCAGGAGACTCAGCCTGGAATCCACGTGCCCGTGATGCTCTCATCATCATTCCCTATCGCTTCCCAAGCTCGGCAGATGTTTACTGAGGAACTCTGGTGGACCAGCCATGCAGCGAGGGGTCAGCTCAGCTCTTCTCATCAGGCCCTCAGTAAACGTGGGGACCCACGGCATGGAGGGACTGAGGCAAAAACAAAGATGACAGCCAGAATGAACTCAGAATGGGCCAAAGACCTAAGTGCAAGAGCTAGAAGTGTAAAACTCCTGTAAGAAAACAGAGGGGCTGGCTGGGCGCGGTGGCTCCTGCCTGTAATCCCAGCACTTTGGGAGGCCAAGGTGAGCGGATCACTTGAGGTCAAGAGTTCAAGACCAGTCTGGCCAACATGGTGAAACCCCATCTCTACTAAAAATACAAAAATTCGCCGGGCATGGTGGCGCGTGCCTGTAATCCCAGCTACTTGGGAGGCTGAGAATCGCTTGACCCCGGGAGGTGGAGGTTACAGTGAGTCAAGATCGCGCCACTCCACTGCAGCCTGGGTGACAAGAGTGAGACTCCGTCTCAAAAAAAAAAAGTCCAGAACAGATAAATCCACAGAGACAGGAAGCGGATTAGTGGCTGCCAGGGGCTGGGGGAGGGGAATGGGGAGTGACTGCTGATGGGGATGGGGTTTCTTTATGGAGTGATTGAAATGTTCTAGAACCAGACAGAGGTGATGGTTGACAGTGTACTAAACGCCTCTGAATCATTCACTTTCAAACAAGATCATGGTAAATTTTTTATGTGGATTTTATTGCAGCTTTTTTGAAAGTATATTTTTCATGTAAAAGATTAAAAAAAAATAGAAAGAAACAGGCCACAGAGAGAAACCAATGGTGGGCCGGGCACAGTGGCTTACACCTGTCATCCCAGCACTTTGGGGGCCAAGGCAGGAGGATTGCTTGAGGCCAGCCTGGACAACATGGGGGACCCTGTCTCTACAGAAAAAAAAAAAAAAAGGCCATGGTGGTGCACACCACTACTCCCAGCTACTTAGGAGGCTGAGATGGGAGGATTGTTTGAGCCCAGGAGGCTGCAGTGAGCCCTGATCGTGCCGCTGTACTCCAGCCTGGGCCACAGACAAAGACCCTGTCGCAAATAAAAGAAAGAAAAGAGATGCGGGACGTCAGTCTCAGGCTGTGGCCTTGTTGCTCCAAGCTGTGTTCCCACACACACAGTTTCCAGAGGTGGGCAGTGGCAACACCCTGGGGAGGGTCCGTCAGGGCTGGCAGCTCCTGCTACACAGCAGGTGATCCCCTCAGTCACTAGCCTCTCCTGTTCCCCTAGGACCCAGTGCCTGGAGGTGGGCAGCAGCTCCCACATTCCCGGTGTACCCTGCGGCCATTACCCAGCCCCGGCCTCTGGGAGAATGAATCGGTCAGGGGATGCCGGGCATGCATCCCTTACCCCTATGGCGAGGCATCCGGGCAGAAAATCCTCCCCCACAACACGCACAGGTGATGGCGACGGGCATCTGGGCAAAATGCGTGAGATCTGGGGCTCTTTGCTGGGCCCTTGGAGGAGCACAGGAGGAGGCTTGAGGGTCAGACATGGGAAGTTCTATGTCCACAAGTCAGGGGCAGAAGGCTTTGCTGCAGCCTCCGACATCACTTGGAGCTTTGGGGGTACCTGTCAGAGACTTGGATGCCCCAGGGCTGGGCAGAGGCCTGAGGGCTCTTGTCCCTGTCTCCCTTCTCACACTGGCATCAGCCCCTCCTGGCATTGGGGATGCCGTCCCTGCTGGTGCATCTGGTTAAAAGCTGGCCTGGAGGGTGTTCACCTCCTTTGTTCTGCTTGATCCAGGGCAGTGACAAGGGGAGCCCCCGGGGAGCGGGGGATCCTGAGCATGGCACTGGATCGAGGCGCGCGCCAGGTCCTGCAGGCCTCGTTTTGAAGCCGAGGTCTCAACTGCAGGGAGCAGATGGCATGTCCCCTGGGAGTGCTGGGGCGGGGGCGGTGACAGGGCTGTGGGGCCGGCTCTGGGCAGCATGGGCAGGTGAGGCCTCACGGTAGAGGCCTGGAGCCCTTAGGGGAAGAGTCCTGCTCTGGCTCTGGCTCGATGACCGTATTTCACCCTTGGTGGCCCATCTCAGACCCTATGAGCTCCCAGTCCTGGGCCTTGGCACCTGCTGTTCCTCCTCCCCTGCAAGGCTCCCCAGTGCTGTGTCTCTGCCAGTCCACGGCCGCACAGTGGCTCAGGCTGAAGCTCCCACAGTCACCACTTGCCTGGAGATCTAATGCTTGCTGCCCGCTCTGGGCTGTGGGCTCATGTGAGCAGTGCCCATCTGGCTGGCTGGCTGCCATGTCCACTGAACCTAGAACCATGCCCAGTGCTGGGCAGACTCTTGCCTTGAGTCTGGCAGGGGAGGTGGGGACACTGCCGTGGTGGGGCGGGAGCCGGGCTGGCTGAGCGGGTGGGTGCCTGAGCCTTGGTTGGTTCTCAGCTGTTGACCCAGCTGGGCTTCACGCCAGCAGCAGGGGTTCCAGCCAGCGTGGACATGAGAGGATGAAGGCTCTTGCCCTGTGGGGGTGTCCTTCAAGTCGGCACACATCCCCACCTGCGGCTGCTGGGACGCTTGGAGATCCCTCCAAGGCCCAGGCCTCCTTCCCCATTCCAGGGTCCCTCTGCCTTCATCAGCCTTCCCAGAACTCCATCTTGGGAAGCCCTGAGTTATGGGGCTGCAGGGTCAAGGGGTGCGAATCCCCGGGGTCCTGGTCAGCTCCCAGGATCCAGGATCCAGGTACATCCTGTGCATTCGCTGGGCTGGAGAAAGTGTTCACTCCCCACCTTCCTCTTGTAGGGCCATGCCTCAGGCTGAGGTGCATGCTGCCTCTGCTCTCAGGCAGTCTCTGTGCTTTCTTGAGCCTCAGTTTCCCCATCTGGACTGTCAGGGGAGGGGCTGTGCAGAGGGCGGCCCCTTGGAGGAGGCTCAGTGCTGGGCAGCGGTGGGCCCAGGGGGAAGAGCCTTCTGGTACAGGCAGCACCCGTGCAAAGGCCCGGAGGTAGCGACTGGTGGCTCCGGGAGGAAGCATGTGAGCTGGAGCCTATGGTCATGGAGAGTAGAGACTAGACTTTGAAGCCTAGAGGTGGAGAGGGGGGGAAACTGAGGCCTGACTGGCACAGACAGCGCTTCCCTCCCTGGCCCCCCCACAGGGAGGCCCTGGGTCTGCCACGGCTTTGCAGGGCCGAGCTCAGCCATCAGCCCGCCTGCTTCCCTCAATCTCATTAGAAGGTTGGCCGGTTGCCATGGCAGTTGCTTCTGGGCGTGACCAAGGCTGGCCGGTCTGCAGAGCGAGCCCCAGGAAGGGCCGGCAGGTGGGGGTGTCGCTGTGCCCTGTGCAGAATTCCTGGGAGACTGGGTGCTGCCCGAACATCTCTCCACATCCTGGAGAAGTAGCCACAGGCGCATTACACTGGGGCCACCCGGCCTCCATTCCCCTACCTAGGGGCTTCTGCTCCATCCAGCCCTGTGGACGCTTCCTGGGCGGGGCAGGGGGCATAGACTCAGCAGGAGTGTGGACGTGGGCACAGACAGAGGCAGAGGTGGGCGTTCTCCAGGGCGAGGGTCCTGTCAGCAAGGGGCGAGGGTCAGCGGAGGCCTGAGAAGCCACCTTTACGAAGGGCTCTATAGAGGGGTCAGGTGGGGGGGTAGGACTTTGTGTGAGGGGGTCCCGGCGCAGGCTGTATCAGGAGCGGGGGTCCCTGCGGTCAGCTTGGTAGTGTCAGAGCTTCTGGGTCCACATCTGCCTCCCACGTGCCTCCACTGATGCTGGCAAGCTCTCATCTGAGATCGGGTGGCTTCAGTAACACTTGTCCCAGGAGGGGCCATGTGACTTCAGTCATGCTGGTCACGCAGGGGTTAAGTTTCAGGCATGTGGGGCCTCAGTTTTCCCATCTGGAGAGTGGCATGTACTGGTACACCCTCAAAAGCCCTGTAGAGGGGTGAATCATGTCCCACAAAAAGATACGTCCACACTCTCACTCCTGGAACCTGGGAAGGTGACCTTACAGTTGACTCCTGAATCAATGGTTTTGAGCCACGCATGTCTACTCATACGTGGATTCTCTCCCGCCTCTGTCATGCCTGAGACAGCAAGACCAAGCCGCCGCCCTCCTCCTGCTGCTGCTCCTCCTCCTCCTCCTCCTCCTCCTCCTCCCTTTTCCTCCTCCTCAGCCAGCTCTACGTGAAGGACGGTGAGGACAAAGACCTTTGGGATAATCCCCTTCCACTTCACAAATAGCAAACATTTTCTCTTCCTTAATGATTTTCTTAGTATCATTTTCTTTTCTTTAGCTTTATTGTAAGAATACAGTATGTAATACGTATAACATACCAAATCTGTCTTAATTGACTCATATTATCAGTGAGGCTTCCAGTCAACAGTAGGCTATTAGTTAAGTGTTGGAGGAGTCAGAAGTTATACTGGACTGGGGCACGGTGGCTCATGCCTCTAATCCCAGCACTTTGGGAAGCTGAGGTGGGAGGACTGCTTGAAGGCAGGAGTTGGAGACCAGCTGGTCAACATAGTGAGACTCCATCTCTACAAAAGTTAAAAATTAGCCAGGCATGGTGGTTTGTGCCTGTGGCCCCAGATACTCAGGAGGCCAAAATGGGAGGATCACCTGATCCTGGGAAGCCAAGGCTGCAGTGAGGTGTGATTGTGCCACTGCCCTCCAGCCTGGGCGACAGAGTGAGAGCCTGTCTCAAAATAAATAAATGAATAAATAAATAGAAGTAAAAAGTATAAAAAGAAAAAAAATTATACTTGGATTTTTGGCCACATGAGGGTCGGCTCCCCAATCCCCGTGTTGTCTCAGGGTCAACTGTAGTTGGAAATAGGGCCTCCAGATGAGACCGTCCTGGATTAGGGTGGGCCTTTCTCTTTAATTGTAAGAGAAAGGAGAGCTGAGCCAGGCCCAGTGGCTCACTCCTGTAATCCCAGCACTTTGGGAGGCTGAGGCAGGCGGATCACCTGAGGTCAGGGGTCTGAGACCAGCCTGGCCAACAAGGCGAAACCCCATCTCTACTAAAAATACAAAAATTGTCCGAGTGTGGTGGCACGCCTGTAATTCCAGCTACTCAGGAGGCTGAGGCAGGAGAATCGCTTGAACCCAGGAGGTAGAGGTTGCAGTGAGCCGAGATCGCGCCATTGCACTCCAGCCTGGGCAACAAGAGGGAGACAACGTCTCAAAACAACAACAACAACAACAACAACAACAAAGCCAGAGGCTGGTGCGATTGTGACTTGGGGGGCTGCTTCTTGAGCAGGGGTGTTGGGGATGCCCCTCTAAGGAGGGGCCGTCAGGCCTTGCATGAGGGGTCAGTGGGGAAAGGACAAGCTGGGGGCACTTTGGGGCTTGGGCGGCTGGAGGGAGTGAGGCTGGGGAGGCCGGAGGCAAAGCGTGGTTAATGGGGCGCCCACCCACCCTCAGCAGGGCCCTCCAAATTGCTAGTGGGGTCTACTCTCATGGCCGGGCAGCCAGGACCAGATGCCCATCTGTCTGGCCCACAGGCCATGAGTGAGGGGCGCCCTGGGAGCTGCAGCTTTCCCGACTCCTACCGGACGCCTTCTCCAGGCCTCAGCTGTTTCACCTGTCGCCCCGCTTGTTGACAGCCATGGGGATGGTGTGGAGATGGGACACCTGAGTCCCAGGTCAGCCCCGAGCCTCTGTGTAGGGCAGGCTGGAGCTGCTGTGGCATCCCAGGAGCTCCCTCCAGAGCTAGCCGCTGGCTCCAAGTGAGGGTTACACCTTGAGGTGGCTTGTGTTGCCTGGGCCAGCTGAGGAAGGGGGTGGCCAAGCTGCCACCTGAGGCCTCCTGGGTTTTAATCTTAAGTGCTTGTACAGCCTCCAGACAGGCCTGTCACCTGGCTTGTGAAGTCAGCTGTGGAGGGAGTGCAGCAGCGTTCATTCATTCATTCATTCACCCCCTCACGTCTTTGTTCACTTGTGGATTCTGCCGGCAGGCGCTGCTGAGCAGCGGGCCCTGGGCTGGCTGCTGGGTTCACGGAGCTCGTCCTCAGGGTCTCAGTGGTTTGGGGAGCACAGCATGGTGGGGGGCAGGGGACTGTGATGTGGCGATGAGAAAAGCTGTGATGTTGCCTGCAGTGCAGTGACATCTGGCAGTTCTTCCAGCTGAGGCCAGAGGTCTGTGGGGGCAGAGCCCAAGCTGGCGTCCCACCACCCTGAGACCCCAGAGAAAGGAGGACCCTGCTCCCAGGGGTTCCAGTCAGGCTGGGGAGGAAAGTCAGCTCCTGCAGACTCAGGAGTCTCCGTGCCCACCCTCTGGCTAGAAAATTCACTGGAAGGACTCCCCAGAAGCCGTTTTGTTCATGCTTATGGTTTATTGCAGCGAAAGGACACATTAAAATTACCCAAGGGAGGCTGGGTGTGGTGGCTCACACCTGTAATCCCAGCATTTTGGGAGGCTGAGGCGGGCGAATCTCTTGAGGTCAGGGGTTCAAGACCAGCCTGGCCAACGTGGTGAAACTCCGTCTCTACTAAAAATACAAAAATTAGCTGGGTGTGGTGTTGCATACCTGTAATCCCAGCTACTCAGGAAGCTGAGGTGAGAGAATCGCTTGAACCCTAGAAGTGGAGGTTGCAGTAAGCCGAGATAGTGCCACTGCACTCCAGCCTGGATGACAGAGCTAGACTCCATCTTAAAAAAAAAAAAAAAATCACCCAAGGGAAGAGGCAGATGGGCAAGGTCCAGGAGAAACCAGGCCAGAACCTCCAGTCAGCCCCTCATGTGAACAGTGCGTAATTCTCCCAGCATGGAGCACTGCCAGCCGCAGAAGCTCCCCTGGCCTGCATGTCCAGGGTCTGTACTGGGGGCTGGTCCTGTAGACGTGGCTGACCACCCTCATGGCCAACCTGTCTCTAGTCCCTCCAGATGTCAAGCTGATGTGCCCAAACTCCCACCCTAAAACCACAGTGTGAGCAGACTCTGCCATAGCCCAAGGCCTCAGGCATACAATGACACTCTTATCAGGCAGGATATTCTCCTGCAGGTCACCTCCCAGGAGCTGGGGACAAAGGCCAGACCTCTCTTGGGGCCAGCTTAACGCTTTTGCTGTACAACGCCTCATGCAAAACCAAGAATGAGCATGGGGTTCCCCAAAAGAAGAGCAGAGGCCAGGCGCGGTGGCTCATTCCTGTAATCCCAACACTTTGGGAGGCCGAGGCGGGTGGATCACTTGAGGTCAGGAGTTTGAGACCAGCCTGAGCAACATGGTGAAAAACTCTGTCTCTACTAGAAATACAAAAAAAAAAAAAAAATTAGCCAGGCATGGTGCCTGTAGTCTCAGCTAGTTGGGAGGCTGAGGCAGGAGAATCACTTGAGCCTGGGAGATGGAGGTTGTAGTGAGCCAAGATGGCGCCACTGCACTCCAGCCTGGGCAACAGAGCGAGACTCCATCTCAAAAAAACAAACAAACAACAACAACAACAACAAAAAAGAAAAGCAGAGTCCCCACTCAGTGTCCACTCCTGGCCCAGGGGCTGTGCTCCGAAGCCTGAGTGCCTCCAGCAAAGTGGACAGGAGCTGGGAATTGTGGGCAAGGTTTGGACAGAGATGGGGCTTGGGAACCATGAGAGTTCTGTGTGTCCCCAGTCCTGTAGATTGTCCCCGCATCCCAGGTTTCCTGTGGCCTGGGGACATAGTGTAAACAAAGCTGCTTCAGGGAGTTCTTGCCCCTGATGTCTGGCCTCCTGGGAGCTGGCAGCTCAGCCCGTGTAGAAAGCACATGTGGCATGAGTACCTGCTGTGTCACACGTCGTGTGTCCCTCTCACATCTGCCTGTAGCACTCACTCTAGGTCGGGGACACAGGTCCAGGAGGGGTCACAGCCTTTAGGGCCGTACAGTCAGTGAGAGGTGAATGTAGCACAGGTTTCTGTCATGCTACTTGGACACAGAAGAGGGTGGAGAAAGTCACGGGAGGCCACAGGCGACCTATGCCCAGGTAGGTGTGGGGTGGGAGCTGTAGGACCCCCACCCTACACCCCCTCCCCCTGCTGCAGCCCAGAGCTGGCCTGTTTCATCTGGTGTGACTGCTGGGAGGGACACTGTGGATGTTCATTGTGTATGTGTCTGGCCAGCGGCCACCAAGGGCTCCCAGCACAGACCCTGGGCCGGACCCCCAGGCCCTCGAGAGCCACCCAATAACACACAAGGTTAATCTTACCATCGGCTCCACTTCAGCTCACAGGAAACAGCTGTTTACCTGGGCGAGGTGCTCAGCCGGGCAGGTGGCCAGTTCCTGGGCTTTACTTCCGCCTCCGGTGTCCAGGGCCCTCTAGGAAGCTGGGGCGGTGGGGCAGCCAGCTCTCCACGCACTGCCAGGAGCTGTTTGTAAGGAACGAGTCGGCCTTGTTGTGTACACAGTGTCCACCCTAGCAACCGCCCCTGCCGGGCCAGAGTGGACAACCACCCCTCCTTCCTGCCTGCCCAGCCCCGCCTCTCCTCACGGTGGCTGCCTCCCCCAGTTGCATGGCGGGCATCATGGACCAGCATCCCCAAGGGCCTCGGGTCGTGCCACCTGAGTCAGGGGCCTCTGTTACTGGCAAATCAGCATCAGCCACATGAAGGGGAGGAGGCCAGGTTCCAGCCCTGTTCAGAGTCAGCGTGACCCATCAGGGAGCTCCTGGCCCCTGGTTCTGTGCCCTGATGCCATCAGGGAGTGGGAAGCAGGGATGCAGCCGAGATGAAGGCGCTCAGCTGGGCCCAGCCCCCAAGAGGCTGGGAGGGACCATGAGGAAGGAACATGGGGCTCAGGACCCTCTAGAACTCAAGCTGGGTCTGGGGGACTGACTTGGCTGCCCTGGCTCTGTGTGGGCTGCCGTCGGGATCACAAGTCCCACGCTTTGAAGGCCATCACCACGCTTCTGAGACAGCTTCCTCCGATTCAGGCCAGTGGAAAGCCGCCTGGCCTGCCAAGTCACAGCCTCTGGCCGTGATAAGAAATGGCTCCCCTGGGCTGGTGAGGGGCCTCCTTGGCAGGCTGCAGGCCCGCCAGTGCCTCTCTTGCTCATTCACTGACTGGCCGAATCAGCAGCAAGGCAGCCAGCTCCCCAGGTTCACGGTCATGGGTTTCTGCATGGTGCATTGCCCCGCCTGGGGAGCCGTCCCGGCACCTCGGGTTTCTGATTCTGCCATTTTTGGTGGAGGGACACCTGGTTTCCTTAAGCATCTGGGTCATGAGGTCCTGCAAACTTCTGCACTTAGGCTGTCAATCCCACCACTTGGGTCTTTTTGTGCCTTTGGGGCTGGCACTCTGAGGTGAGCCTGGGAGGTGACCCCTCCCGCAGCTGCTGGCTTCTCTCTCGCAGCTCCAGCTCCAGAAATCACAGTACCTGCAACTGGGCCCCAGCCGAGGCCAGTACTATGGCGGGTCCCTGCCCAACGTGAACCAGATCGGGAGTGGCACCATGGACCTGCCCTTCCAGGTGAGTGCCCTGCCCCCATTGTGGGGAGCTTCCCCCAGCCTCCCACTGGGGGCCAGACATTGAGGACAGCTGGGGTTATCAGACAGTTGGCGGAGCCCACCCAACCCCTGCCTTCTCCTTGTCTGCCCTGGGAACCAGAGGAAGCAGAGTGGCCCCACCAGGGTGCCCCCGCAGCCCATTCCCCATCAGCAGACCCCGAGGCGAGCCCTCCATCTGGCCATCCAGCATTTCGGCAGCCGCTACACCTGTTGGCCGGCTGTGCGGCAGCGGGAACCGCTCGGGGCCACTGGGGCTTGGCTCTGTTCTGCCTCACTAATCCGCAAGCCCAGCAATTCTCAGAAGGAGGCCCGGCGGCCTGACCCCACTTGTCTGCAAACGTTTCTTGGCAGAGGCCCACACAGCGCGGCTCCCGCAGGCCGCACAGCCGCCGTGCACAGCCTTATCGTAAACAGGAGATAAGGCCCACAGCGGCCCTCTTCCCTGTCCCTGGTCTGCGGGTGGAGATGGGGATGGGGTGGGGCCGAGGGAGCTGGCCTATGAATCAGGGCCACCCCCAGGACGGTGTCTGGGCTCTGCATGGACAGGTCCCCCTGGGGGGGTCACACCTACTCTGTGGCTGAGAAAACCACCTCGGACACAGCCATGGCCACTGACAGGCCAGATGGAGCCGGGGCCCCTCCCGAGTCACCCACCAGCTCCACCGCCACCTGCACCGCCGCTGGACAGGGCAGGGATCCTTGGGCTGGCCACCACGGTGCGCCTCCTCCGGCATACAGAGTGCGGGCCATCACTGATGCTGGGCGTGTTCTTTGTCACAGCCCTTCCCGGCCAGGTTTTCTCCCCTCCTGCCCTTCTCTCCCTTTCCTGTTTCTCCTGTCCCCTCTTCCCTGGAGGAGAGTCTCTCTCTGGGCACCTTGCAAGCTCAGCCTGAGTGGGGCTGAGGGGCACAGGACCCTGTTGGGTGTCTGTCGCCCGAGGCCCACAGCCCGGGGGGAGGTCCCACGCATCCCGCCTTTGGGGCCAGGCAAGGCAGCAGCGTCTCAAAGTCTCGGTTCTTTGCATTTTCAGCCCAGCGGATTTCTGGGGGAGGCCCTGGCAGCGGCTCCTGTCTCTCTGGTAAATGAGCCCCCAGGCTGAGGCCGCGGCGTCCCCGGCGCCAGCCTGCAAGACCCCGACCCGTGTGCGGGCGCTGGGGATCCCTGAGCTCCCCAAGCGGCCGCCCCTGCGGCTCCCAGGGAGGTGGAGGTGTCCCGTCCGCCAAATGGAAATGGATCCACTCCGCACCCCCATCTCGGGAAGTGCGTATGGTCGCGTCGAGAGGCCCTGGGGACTCTTGGGGTCCATCTGGGGCAGATGCCATAGCCGCGCATCCCCATCTGGGGTCCAGCAGAGCAGAATCCCAGCATGTGCCCCAAAGCTGCATGGTCCGTCCCTATATACACACAAACACACACACACACACACACACACACACACATACACACACATGTGCACGCATCTCCCAAACCAGGCCAGCAGGCAGGATGTGGCGAGCCCGGGTGTGGCCAGCCCCCACTTCATTCTGCCTCTGGCTTGGCTTTGGCTGCCTCAGTTTCCCTCTGGGCTTCAAGGCATCTCTGGAAGGAGATGAATTGCCCCTACCCTGAGGAGCCTGTGCGCTGGACAGCACAGTTCCCACCCTCATCGTCACAGGCCCACGTCTCCCATGCCCACAGCCTTTTGGGGGCAAGAGCCACAGAAAGACCCAAACCAGCAGAGTTCATGCTGGATCGAAGAAAGACTTGGGGGTCCCCAGGGCTGGGGACAGTAGTCAGCCCTGAACTCTGGCCGAGGCTGGGACAAAGCAGCAATCCTAGCCATGGACAGGCTTCTGGAGAGGAGACTCACTTTAGTATCAGAGTCTCATTTTGCCCGGCTGCCCAGAGAAGGCATAAGGGCTCAGGGGCCAGATGGCCGGACTGGGGGATTGGCTGCATCCAAAGCTGGCAGAGCCTGCTGATCTCACCCCAGTCAGATGGCAAGTGGGCAACACAGGGTCAGGGCGGGCTCCTGGCAGCCCCGGGGGCATGAGGCCGGGCATGTAGCAGGGCCTGGGGAGGGCCAGCCTGGTGCCAGCCCCAGGTGCTGGGAGGAAGCCCCGTCCAGCCAAGCAGTGGGCCATGGCTCCGGAAGGCGCCTGTACTTGGCTCTGGTGGTGCCTGGAGTGCCTGGAGGAGGCTGCGGGGGAGGGTGTGTGGGGGCCGCGTCTCAATCAAGAGCAGCCCTGGGCTCCACAAGGAAGCCTCCCAGGAACTCTCGCTTGGCCAGGTGGGCCCCGAAACAGTCCTGGGCTGGAAGCCCCTGGGCCGTCTCTTGGCAGGCCCCTCCAGGGATGACGTAGGTGGGGGTAGGAGGCCGTCCAGGCCCGGAGAGAGAGGGCGGAGGCCTGTCTGCACCTGGTGAGACTGGGGAGGAGGGCTGCCTAGGCCGGCTACATCCCTGGCACCCGGCGGGCGCTGGCCCCGAGCTTGTGCCGCTCTGCCTGGCCTGTGCATGCCAGCTGCACTGCACGCCCCTGCCACCCTGGCTCCCGGGACCCCAGCTCACACCCCCTCCCTGCCCCCCAGTGCTTGGAGAGCCAGGGAGCTGGGGCTGAAGGAAGAAGCCCATCCCAGGCTGTGGAGCGATGGCCGAGGGTGCTCCAGAGTGGGGGGCCCTGCGATCAGACTGGGGCCAGCGCTGGGGCCACAGCTGGTAACCATTGTTTGGATTTCTCTCTCTCTGTTTCCATCTCCTCCTCCCCCAGACCCCCTTCCAATCCTCGGGCCTGGACACCAGCCGGACCACCCGGCACCATGGGCTGGTGGACAGGGTGTACCGGGAGCGTGGCCGGCTCGGCTCCCCACACCGCCGGCCCCTGTCAGTGGACAAACACGGACGGCAGATATCCTTTTCCCCAGAGGATGAGGGTGGGGGCCAGGCCCTGTCGGTGCCGGCAGGGCCCCAAGTTTACCCAGCAGGTTCTGACAGGGCTGCCTGCTTCCAGCTCTGGGGACAGAATCAGGGCAGCACCATCTGGGAGGCTTGATCTCAGGGCAGCCTGGGGGACTTCCTGGAGGAGGCTGTGCCACAAGCCCTGGAGCCTTTGGCCAGACTTGGGGGCTCAAGGGGCACAGGGAACAGCTCCCAAGGCAGGAGTTGAGGAAGGTTATACCTGACCACAGAGGGCTTAGACACCTGGCAGGGCAGTGGGGCCAGGAAGGCCATGAGCAGGGAGCCCACAGTCAGGGCTGTGAGCTGATGAGGCCTCTCCTACGCGCTGCACGGAGGGCAGCCCAGCCAAGGCAGTGGGGCTAAGGGGGTCTGTGTGAGACCTGGACGCATCCAAGGGAGGCTCCATCTCGGTAAGACAGGAGTAAAATTCGCCTCTGCGACTGGGTCACGCAGAGATCAGCCAGAGTCCCCCCCTCCCCCCCAACTCAGCCGCCCCTTGGTGCTCAGCCAGCCAGGCCCCACAACACCAGAGTCTGAGCGGCCTCAGGTTGCTCCCGGGATCCCCCGGCTCTCCAGAACAGAGAAGCTTGTTCTCCAGTTCTCATTTCCGTGGGCTGGGGGAGCTTGACCAGCTGGGCCCCAGACTGAGCCCTTGGGCCCCAGGAGCCACCCCGTCAGCCCAGGATGGAGAGTCCAGACCAGGGCCAGCTGAACTCAGACTCCCCAGCGTCCCCACAGGCCCTACTTTCACAGCCCAGAACCCCCTCCCTTGGAGGGGTGCAGCCCGCACGTGCGCTCACGGAGCAGAGTGCTGAGTGCTAGGTGGACAGGGCTGTACCCCTGGAGAGCCCCTGGAATGGGGGCTGCTTGTAGCCAGGCAGGAAAGGCCAGCAGGAAACGCCCCCCGCCCTACTGGTCCCAGCTGTTTGCAGGCCTCAGGCCGACCCCAGCCAGCCAGCCAGGGCTTCCTGCCCTGGGCTGAGAGTGTGTTGTTGGAGGCGGGGTCTCAGCCAGTGGCACTGCCCCCTTAACTCACCTCACGCCGACAGCTGCCCCTACGGCACCGTGTACCTCTCACCACCCGCGGACACCAGCTGGAGAAGGTCAGTGGCTGGACACCCCCCCGCCCCGCCCCCTTCTTGTTGGAAACAAAACCAAACTCTCATCATGGTTACATGTGGAAAAGCAGGACACAGTCGCTTAAACAATGACCAAACTAAGATGCATCCAGAAGTTTCTAGAAATTAGCCTTCACCCTGAAACACAGGAGTTCCAGCTTTGGGAGGTCTTCTAACATTTCCCTTCCCCCCACTTATGACAAAAAAAAAAAGACAAAAACAAAAGTGGGACCAGGAGTGGTGGCTCAGGCCTGTAATCTCAGCACTTTGGGGGGCCGAGGCAGGCGGATCACTTGAGGTCAGGAGTTCGAGACCAGCCTGGCCAACATGGTGAAACCCCGTCTCTACTAAAAATACAAAAATTTGCCAGCATGGTGGCGCATGCCTGTAATCCCCAGCTACTCAGGAGGCTGAGGCGGGATAATTGAACCCGGGAGGCGGAGGTTGCAGTGAGCCAAGATTGAGCCACTGCACTCCAGCCTGGGTGACAGAGTGAGACTCCATCGCAAGAAAAAGAAAGTGGGACGATACCGCATATTCAGCACTGTAGCTTGCTCTTTCCTATTTAATGCTGTATTCAGAGCAGGTACCCATGTTACTCAACAGCCATTAAAAATGTGATGATAAAATTATATTAACACATTTAGGATGGAAGATTAGGAAAAATACAGGCCAGGCACAGTGGCTCACGCCTGTAATCCCAGCACTTTTGGAGACCAACGCAGGCGATCAGTTGAACCCAGGAGTTGAAGACCAGCCTGAGCAACATAGAAAGATCCCATCTTTACAAAAAATGAGAGAATTAGCCAGATGTAGTAGTGCACGCCTGTACTCCCAGCTACTCGGGAGGCTGAGGTGGGAGAATTGCTTGAGCCCAGGAGGTCAAGGCTGCAGTGAGCTGTAATCATGCCACTACAGTCCAGCCTGGGCCACAGAGCGAGACCCTGTCTCCAAGGCCTAAAATAACAATAATATAGTTAATATAAAAACATACAATAATATAGATTATGGTTGCACAACAATGTGAATGTACTTAATGTCACAGAACTATACACTCAAAAACAGTTAAAACTATACATATATACACACATATTTACATATATATGTATACAAACGTGTGTGTGTATATAATTTTTTTTCTGAGACATGGTCACACTCTGTTACTGAGGCTGGAGTGCAATGGCGCGATCACAGCCCACTGCAGCCTCGACTTCCCAGACTGAATCGTCCCACCTCTGCTTCCAGCTAATTTTTTTTTTTTTTTTTTTTTTTTTTGGAGAGACAAGATCTTGCCACGTTACCCAGGCTGGTCTCAAACTCCTGGGCCCAAGTGATCCACCCATCTCGGCCTCCCAAAGTGCTGGGATTACAGGACATGAGCCACTGTGCCTGGCTGTTATATATATTTTACTACAATAGAAATATATATAACAGGCACAGTGGCTCACACCTGTAATCCCAGCACTTTGGGAGGCCGAGGCGGGTGGATCACTAGAGCTTGGGAGGTTGAGGATGCAGTGAGCCATGATCATGCCACTGTACACCAGCCTGGGGGGCAGAGTGAGACCCTGTCTCAAAAAAAAAAAAGAAAAACCATATACATACATACACACGCACACACACCACACACATACACACACATGTTAGTAAACAGAAGAAAAGTAAGCAAGCTGTTCAAAAGATATATGTATACTACAATATTAAATTCTCACCAAGCCCGTATCATAGGTCGGGCCCTGTTCCCGCCATCACATTCATTAACTTACATAAAATGAATGGAGCTTTATGGAGTGGGCAGTGTGTTCATCTCCATTGTAGTCCATTTTAGACATGAGGAAATTGAGCACAGAGAGGTCAAAACACTTGCTCAGAGACACATAGCTGGTGGTGGCTGTACCCACATTTTGCCTGGCAGCCAAGGAGGCTTTCTGGGGACCCACTCTTGAGGCACCTGCAGCCAGGAGCAGATTGGGTGGCCTTGTGCCTTCTCCCCATCAGTTCCTAGAGGGAAATGCGGTCCCTGGAGGTAGAGGGAAGAGCCTCTCCTGGGCTGGTTGAAGCAAGACCTCCTGCCTCAGGTTGGCTTCCCAACCACGGGGGCCTCTAAGTGGCTTCATTCCTTCCGGGGCCTTCTCCTAGCCCCTTCCACCTGTCACACTGGGTTTGTGTGACACTGAGCATCCTAGAGGTCACAGTCACCTGATTGTGTTTGTCACCAAGAGGGGACCTGGTGACAGACTGGAGGCTCATACCCCAAGGCTGGGCACCTGTGGGGCTCCTTCTTTGGGAGGTTTCAGCAGGAGGGCACTGTCCTTTCCCCAAAGCCAAGAAGCCTTGCTCTGTTGCCCAGGTTGGTCTTGAATTCCTGGGCTCAAGTGATCCTCTCACCTCAGCCTCCTGTGTCGCTGGGACCACAGGCATGCGCCACCTCGCGTGGCTGCTTTTTGTTTTTCACGAGCTTTGCAGATGAACACCGCAGTCACTCTGGTGGCTCTTTTTAGAATGAGGTCCTGAGAGCTTTGCTCAGGTGCAGCAGCTCACAAAAATGATCCACAGCTGCCACCCTGTCCATCCAGCATGTCCCAGCTGGGATCAGGACTGTCGCATTGTCTGCCTTGGGCTGAGGCTCATTGTCTCTTCCTCCCTCCCCACCAGGACCAATTCTGACTCCGCCCTGCACCAGAGCACAATGACGCCCACGCAGCCAGAATCCTTTAGCAGTGGGTCCCAGGACGTGCACCAGAAAAGAGGTATGGACAGGGGACTCGGGTGTCTCTGCTGGGGTGAGGCAAGTCCAGCAGGTAACCCCTGTTCTCCAGGAGGTCACAAGCTTGTGGGCAGATGGCTCTTCAAAGGAAGACTCAGACCATGCTGAGGGATCGGGGGAGGGGATCGGAAACTTTCAGAGGTGGTGCTACTTAAGTTGGATTTTGAAGAGTGCATAGGAGTTTTCTAGGCAGAGAAAACAACCCTGCAGGCGCACGTTGGCTCCCATTCCTGGATTGAGGGCGTGGCCATGAAGTCTGGGTGCTGCACAGATGCTGGTTTCAAATGTAGCGGCAGCAAGCCCACGCAAAGGAGCATCTGTCAGCTCATGACAGAGCAGGCCAGGGGTCGACTTCTAGCCACAGGTTCAGCTCCTTCCACTGCTTCCCACTGGACTGTTTCCTGGCTCTGCTGCTGAGAACTCTCCTCGCCTGCAGTCCCTGGGCCCGTCCTAGCTATAGCGAGTGAGAAAGAGGCCATCTCTTCCCAACTCTTGGCCAGAGTGTCGCCTCCAGCTGAGCCATGCACACCCCTGTGGCGGGGACAGATCTGTACCCAGGTCCTTGGCTCCAATTTGAAGCCGGGCGTGGAGGCGGCACCCTGGGAACCTTCAAGGAGGGCATATGCTGTCTTAAAAACTGGGGCGGTGCCATCAGAGAAGGGAGCTTGGAGGCTTGAGGCCAGCCCCAGGGAACCTGGTGTGGCCCAAGGCACTGAAGCCAGGGAGTTGCACGTGCTTAGGGCTCACATACCTATGCTTGTATTGCTGCCGTTCACCGAGTGGGTGGTTAACACGCAAGGGAGATTCTGCTGATAGGAGGAGGAAGAGGAGGAGGAGGAGGACTGTTGGCCAGAACCTCACTCCGGGGTTCCGGCTCAGCGTGCAGCAGAGACGGGAGGGAGAAGAGAATGTCTCCATAATGAAAATGAGGCTTCTGGAACACCCAGGGGTGCTGAGGACGGCACAGTGCCTGGGGCTTCCCTGCTATTCCTAATGAGCAGGCTGTTCTGAGGCTGCTGCCTGTCCTACTAGGTCCCCACAGACAGGACGTCCGAGGGGTGGGCAACAGGATGTCACCATCCCCTGGGACACTGTAACCTGGGAAAGGAGCTGTAACGTGGGACCCCTGGTGGCCTTGGAGTGGGGGCCTGGCAGGGACACATCATCTATCCCCACTCTCCACGGAGCGCCTGAGGTGGTGACAGGGCTGGGGTTGGCCTGGCTGCCTCCTCGCAGCCTGGCTTTCAACAAGGAAGGGGTTGGCCTATCTGGCTGTGCTCATCGTGGGTCTCCCAGTTACAAGTAAAAAAAATGAAATGTGCAACAGGCATAAAGAAAATGGGGAAATGGGCTGGGTGTGGTGGCTCACGCCTGCAATCCCAGCACTTTGGGAGGCCGAGGTGGGTGGATCACAAGGCCAGGAGTTTGAGACCAGCCTGGGCAACATAGTGAGACTCTGTCTCTACCAAAAATACAAAAAAATTAACTGGGAGTGTTTGCACGTGCCTGTGGTACCAGCCACTCGGGAGGCTGAGGCAGGAGGGGGAATTGTTTGAGCCTGGGAGGTGGAAGTTGCAGTGAGCCAAGATCACGCCACTGCACTCCAGCCTGGGTGACAAAGTGAAACCCTGTCTCAAAAGAAAAAAGAAAATGGGGAAATGTTTACTCTTACCTTGACTGAAAGATCCAAGGAAAGGCACCTTCAGGCCCAGCTGGTTCCAGAGCCTCAATTGATGCCCATCCATCCCGTCGCTCAGACTCTCCCTCTCCTCTTCTTGCTCTGGGGCTGGCTGACATTGTGGCTGACTCACGGGGCTGC
Source organism: Pan paniscus (assembly GCF_029289425.2). Taxonomy (NCBI): domain Eukaryota; kingdom Metazoa; phylum Chordata; class Mammalia; order Primates; family Hominidae; genus Pan; species Pan paniscus. The sequence continues at coordinate 23,612,229 of NC_073269.2, forward strand.
TGCTGCCATGAGTGCACTGGTCCCACCTCCATCAGCATTGAGTGACATGGTCTGAACCCCTGTGCTTGGTGCCGGGGGCTCAATAAAGGTTCAGCCACTGGGTGTCAGCAGCCCAGAGCAGGAAGCAAGATCAAGTGGTGGATGCGGAACAGAACATGCAAGCTAGGGCCAGGCGCGGTGGGTCATGCCTGGAATCCCAACACTTTGGGAGAGAGGCTGAGGTGGGCAGATTGCTTGAGATCAAGAGTTTGAGACCAGCCTGGCCAACATGGAGAAACCCTGTCTCTACTAAAAATATAAAAATTAGCTGGGCTTGGTGGCACATGCCTATAATCTGAGGCTGAGGCAGGAGAATCTCTTGAACCCAGTAGGCGCAGGTTGCAGTGAGCCAAGGTGCCACTGCACTCCAGCCTGGGTGGGAGAGCAAGACTGTCTCAAAAAAAAAAAAAAGAAAGAAAGAAAGAAAAATATACACACAAGCTAGGCAGCTGCTCTTGGGAGAGATTCTTGGCTGTTCTCTGTAGCCTGACGCCTCTGAGGCCCACGTTGGTTCAGCCTCTTCTGTGGGAAGCAGAATCCACACATCCTCAGGCTCCAGAGCTGCTGTTTTATATTATTTTATTTTAGAGACAGGGTCTTGCTCTGTCACACAGGCTGGAGCGCCATGGCATGATCACAACTCACTGGAGCCTCTACCTCTCAGGCTCAAGCGAGCCCTCCACCTCAGCCTCTCGCATAGCTGGGACTACAGGTGAGCACCACCACACCCGGCCAACTTTCTTATTTTTTGTAGAGGTGAGGTTTTGCCATGTTGCCCAGGGCAGTCTCAAACTCCTGAGCTCAAGTAATCTGCCTGCCTTGGCCTCCCAAAGTGCTGTAATTACAGGTGTGAGCCACTGTGTCCAGCCTTGTTTCTCTTTGTCTCTCTCTCTTTCTTTTTTTTTTTTTGAAACAGAGTTTCACTCTGTCGCCCAGACTGGAGTGCAATGGCGTGATGTCAGCTCACTGCAACCTCTGCCTCCCCGGTTCAAGCAATTCTGCCTCAGCCTCCCAAGCAGCTGGGATTACGAGTCCTGACCACTATGCCCGGCCAATTTTTGTATTTTTAGTAGAGACAGGATTTCGCCACGTTGGCCAGGCTGGTCTCAAACTCCTAACCTCGGGCGATCTGCCCACCTCAGCCTCCCAAAGTGCTGGGATTACAGGCGTGAGCCACCACGCCCAGCCTATTTTTTCTTAAGTCACAGATTCTCTGACTTATTTAAAGTTGATGGGCCGGGCACGGTGGCTCACACCTGTAATCCCAGCACTTTGGGAGGCCAAGGCGGGCGGATCATGAGGTCAGGAGATCGAGACCATCCTGGCTAACACAGTGAAACCCCGTCTCTACTAAAAATACAAAAAAAAAAAAAATTAGCCCGGCATCGTGGCGGGCACCTGTAGTCCCAGCTACTTGGGAGGCTGAGGCAGGAGAATGGCGTGAACCCGGGAGGTGGAGCTTGCAGTGAGCTGAGATTGTGCCACTGCACTCCAGCCTGGGCGACAGAGCGAGACTCCGTCTCTAAATAAATAAATAAATAAATAAATAAATAAAGTTGTTGTTGTTTGTCATGAAGCCCTTTTTTGTGGTTTTAGTACAGTCCACAGAAGTTCCCGTTAGGACAGTTGCAGTCTTACCATGGCCATGACTCCGTGTGTCAGGGACGTGTCCTCCTGGTACCACCATGTGGCTGCAAAGAAATTTCTTCTCTGATTCTCCTTCTCCCCCTCCCACCTCCCCAGTCTTACTGTTAACAGTCCCAGGAATGGAAGAGACCACATCAGAGGCAGACAAAAACCTTTCCAAGCAAGCATGGGACACCAAGAAGGTAAGAGCCTATGAGCTTTCAAAAACTTTTTTTCTTCTTTCTCTTCTCAAGCATCACCTGGGCAAAGGTGACAAAATGGCAGGTTGGGGTGGCTTCACCTTCCCAAGACAGGGAACCTCACTCCGATTTTTCCATCTTCAAATTCAGAGAATCTGTTAGGTCTGTTGATCACTAAGATCACTAACAGCAGGCCTTATCCAACAGGCCGGAACTGCACAAAAATTACAACCCAGGCTGGGCGCGGTGGCTCACACCTGTAATCCCAGTACTTTGGGAGGCCGAGGCAGGCGGATTGCCAGAGGTCAGGAGTTCAAGACCAGCCTGGCCAACATGGTGAAACCCTGTCTCTACTAAAAATACAAAAAATTAGCTGGGTATGGTAGTGCACGCCTGTAATCCCAGCTACTTGGGAGACTGAGGTGGGAGAATCGCTTGAAACCTGGAGGCAGAGGTTGCACTGAGCCGAGATTGTGCCATTGCACTCCTGCCTGGGCAACAGAGCAAGACTCCATCTCAAAAAAAAAAAAAAAGAATTAAAACCCGTTGCTGGTCAAGTTGCACTGAAAGGGACAGCAATGCAAATTACTCCTCCCCTATGGGAAAGTGAGGCACCAGCCTGTGCCAAAATCCTTTCAAAAGGGTTTGCTCCAGGCTGTGCATGGCTCACGCCTGTCATCCCAGCACTTTCGGAGGCTGAGGTGGGAGGATTACTTGAGCTCAGGAGTTTGGGAGCAGCCTGGTCAACAAAGTGAGACCCTGCCTCTACAAAAAATGAGCCAGGGGTGGTGATGTGTACCTGTACTCTGAGCTACTCAGGAGGCTGAGGCGGGAGTATCACTTGAGCCCAGGAGGTCAAGACCGCAGTGAGCTATGACTATACCATTGCACTCCACCCTGGACAATAGAGCAAGACCCCTTCTGGTGGGGAAAAAAAAAATATTTGCTCCAATAATTTCTTCTTCAGGAATTCAATCATTGAGAGTTGAGGAATGAATAAGGAGCAATGTGTTTTTTAAAGGTATTTTCCAGAGCTTTTGCAATAAACTAGAAACAGCCTGCACATTTCAGGAGTAAGGAATTTGTTGAGGAAATAGTCTTCAGTCCCTCGAGGAGATAAGATATTGAAGAAATTTTAAACTCATGAGAAACACTCCTGATACTATTGTCATGTGGACAGAGTGGGATAAGAATATTGGAAAAGGCATAAAACTTGCAGAGATGCAGCTGCACAGATACCAGCAGGCAGACCTGACTGAGGGGCGTCTCACAAGGGTTGTGCATTTTCTGTCTTGGTGAGTGTGGGTGGCGCTGTCAGCCCTTTATATCCATCTGTGTATTTCTTTTTCTTTTCTTTTATTTTTATTTTAAAATTTTATTATATTTATTTTAATTATTTTTATTTTATTTTTTTGAGAAAGAGTCTCGCTCTGTTGCCCAGGCTGGAGTGCAGTGGCGTGATCTCGGCTCACTGCAACCTCTGCCTCCCGGGTTCAAGCGAAGTGATTCTCCTGCCTCAGCCTCCCGAGTAGTTGGGGTCACAGGCGTGTGCCACCACAACTGGCTAATTTTTGTATTTTTGGTAGAAACAGGGTTTCACCATGTTGGCCAGGCTGGTCTCAAACTCCTGACCTCAAGTGATCTGCCCGCCTTGGCCTCCCAAAGTGCTGGGATGACAGGCTCTTTTTGTTTTTTTAGAAATAGGGTCTCTCTTATGCCTAGGCAAGAGTGCAGTGGTGCCACCCTAGCTCACTGCAGCCCTGGAGTCCTGGACTTAAACAGTCCTCTGCCTCAGCTTCCAGAGTAGCTGGGACTACAGGTGCATGCCACCATGCCTGACAAATTTTTGTATTTTTTGTTTTTTTGAGGCAGGATCTTGCTCTGTTGCCCATGCTGGAGTGCAATGGTGGGAACACGGTTCACTGCAGCCTCAACCTCCCAGGCTCAGGCGATCCTCCTGCCTCAGCCTCCTGTGATGCTGGGACTATAGGAGCGTGCCACCAAACCTGGCTTTTTTTTTTTTTTTTTTTTTTTTCTGAGATGGAGTTTCACTCTTTCGCCCAGGCTAGAGTGCAGTGGCGCAATCTGGGCTCACTGCAACCTCCGTCCCCCAGGTTCAAGTGATTCTTCTGCCTCAACCTCCCGAGTAGCTGGGATTACAGGCGTGAGCTACCGTGCCCGGCCAATTTTTAAATCATTTATAGAGACAGGAGCTTACTTCGTTGCCCAGGCTGGTCTCGAACTCCTGGGCTCAAGCAGTCCTCTGCCTCAGCCTCCCAAAGTGCTGAGATTACAGGCATGAGCCACCTCGCCTGGCCTATTTTTTAATTTTTGTTAAAGACGGGGGTCTCACTATGTTGCCCAGGTTAGTCTCAAACTCCTGGGCTCGGTCTCTGTGTTTCAGTTTGGCACAAGGAGTCACTGAGATTTCCACTCTTATGGGAAAAAAACTTTAAAAAAGAACCCTAGGCCAGGTGCAGTGGCTTACGCCTGTAATCCCAGCACTTTGGGAGGCCGAGGCCGGTGGATCACCTGAGGTCAGGAGTTTGACACCAGCCTCGACAACATGGTAAAATCCCATTTCTACTAAATACAAAAAATTAGCCAGGTGTGGTGGCACTTGCCTGTAATCTCAGCTACTTGGGAGGTTGGGACAGGAGAATTGCTTGAACCCGGGAGGCAGAGGTTGCAGTGAGCTGAGACTGCGCCACTGCACTCCAGCCTGGGCACCAAGAGCGAAAACTCCATCTCAAAAAAAAAAAAAACTCTAGGCTGGACGGACACAGTGGCTCGTGCCTGTAATCCCAACACTTTGGGAGGCTGAGGTGGGAGGATTGCTTGAGCCCAAGAGTTTGAGACCAGCATGGGCAACATACTGAGACCTGGTCTCTGCAAAACATTTTAAAACAGTTAGCTAGTGTGATATGTGTGTGTGCCTGCTACTTGGGAGGCAGGAGGATCACTTGAGCCCAGGAGCCCAGGAGTTCAAGTCCAACCTGGGCAACAGAGCAAGACCCTGTCTCTAAAAAAAAAAAAATTCTAACAACAAACAAAACAAGAAAACAAATGTCCAGCAGCAGAGAGGTGGGTAAGTAGGCCACGGTCCACCCACACAGCTGGATGTTCTGCCGTTACTCAAGAAAAGGAAGATGGCGACAGTCACCTTGCAGAGGGAGACACACCCCGATAGTGGAGTGGGGTGGTGGGTGAATTTTTAATACTGCTCAGAAATCCATTAATGTCTCCATAATGTTGGTGGAATGCTTTTCAAAGTATTCTTGAGAACGTGATCGCCGGTGTGCTTTGCAGAAATCCGGTAATGAAGCGAATGTTTACTCTCAGAATGAAGGAGGCTCTGGCCAAGCAGAAACCCGTTCAGCCGGCGTTCTCCACAGAGGCTTAACACCCGCCGGTCGCACGCCACCCCTCGGGCACCCCAGTGGCTGCGGGTTGGGCATTGCCCCCTCACGGTGTGTGCATTTTGAGGCCAGCCCCACCCTCTGCCAGCATGTTCGCCTTTTTCATCTGATAATCCCGAAAGAACTCAGCCAGAAGTGTTTGCCCCAGGGCCCTAGGGGCGGAAACGTGTCACACTGGGAGGCCTCATCCATGGCTGGGGTTCTGTCTGGTCATGCCTGCCAAGAGCAGAAGACGGTCCTGCCTTTGTCCTTGAACAGGAGTCTCGGGGGACCCTACCTGGAGCCTGTAGTTCCCCAGGGCCTGCAGTGATCCCATGTCTTGGCTGGTGTTAGTGCCCCCAACTCACAGGGGAGGAAACATTGGTCCTCCAGGAAGGTTTTCCTGGGCACCCCCTCCCCAGGGCCAACTCACCGGACTCTGTCTGTGAGCGGTGGGGGCTTGGAGGCTGCCCTGCTACCCTACTGTGTCCTCACAGCCAGAGCCAGACCCCACCCTGCCTCAGAAGCCCTTGGAGGTACCCGGCAGGTCTTTCTGCTGGGATTATGATTTTCTTTCCCGTTGCTGTGAAAGTCCATACTTCAGTCCGGGTGCCGTGGCTCACGCCTGTAATCCCAACACTTTGGGAGGCCGAGGCAGGAGGATCACTGGAGCCCAGGAGTTTGAGGCCAGCCTGGGCAACACGGTGAGCCTCATCTCTTAAAAAAAAATTTAAAAATAAAAATTAGGCTGGGTGCAGTGGCTCACGCCTGTAATCCCAGCACTTTGGGAGGGTGAGGTGGACAGACCATGAGGTCAGGAGATCGAGACCATCCTGGCTAACATGGTGAAACCCCGTCTCTACTAAAAATACAAAAAAAATTAGCCGGGCGTGGTGGCGGGTGCCTGTAGTCCCAGCTACTCGGGAGGCTGAGGCAGGAGAAAGGCGTGAACCTGGGAGGCGGAGCTTGCAGTGAGCCGAGATCGTGCCACTGCACTCCAGCCTGGGCGACAGAGCCAGACTCTGTCTCAAAAAAATAAATAAAAATAAAAAATTAAAATTAAAATTAAACATTTTTTTAAAAGGCGGAAGAGGCCAGGCACCGTGGCTCATGCCTGTAATCCCAGCACTTTGGGGGCCAAGGTGGGCGGATCATGAGGTCAGGAGATCGAGACCATCCTGGCTAACACGGTGAAACCCTGTCTCTACTAAAAATACAAAAATTAGCCGGGCTTGGTGGCGGGCACCTGTAGTCCCAGCTACGCGAGACACTGAGGCAGGAGAATGAGGTGAACCCGGGAGGCGGAGCTTGCAGTGAGCTGAGATCGTGCCACTGCACTCCAGCCTGAGAGACAGAGTGAGACTCCGTCTCTAAAAAAAAAAAAAAAAAAAAAAGAAAAAAAAAAGGCAGAGGAGCCCTTCCCGAGACCCTGAACTTCAAAGGCTCTGTGGGCCACAGTCCAAGAGGAGCCTATTGTGGGCCCTTTCCATATACCATGTCCACGTCCCGAAAGTGTCCTGACAGTGCTCCTCAGCCAAGCAGAAAAACCAATGTCATGCTGAGGGCTACCCAAGCCCTAGTCAGTGGGGGATGAGTGTGGCTGCCCACATAGCAGAGGGATGTCTCGGGACTCTCAGGAAGTAGCAGACCCTGAGGGTCCCTGGGGAAGTCACATGTCTAGGTCTCTGCTGCAAAGCTGGTCAGCCCCAAGACAGGGGCAGTGACCTCTGAACTGAGTTTAGGGCATCAGGTCCAAGCTTCCTGGGTCTCCCCTGACTCAGTTCTTCCCTCCTTTGGGCCTTGGGCTTGATTCACTCCCTGGAGACTGGTGGCTGCTCACAAACTTGCCCGGTGGGCACTGGACAGAGGCAACTCCTGCCCCCGGAACCCCTGCCACCATGATCTGGGAACAGCATGGATGGTTGGGGACAGCTCTAGGGACACTTAGCCTCGGGTACCAGGGCTTAGGGCGGCCAGCTTAGCAGAGGCCCCTCTACTGTGCTGGCTGCTGACTGCTGTGGTACACAGCCTTGGGAGTGTCAAGAGGCGCTTTACACAAAATTTAAAAAGCAGCCGGGCGCAGTGCAGTGACGCGTGCCTATGGTCCCAGCCACTCGGGAGGCTGAGGCGGGAAGATCACGAGCTCGGGAGGTTGAGGCTGCGGCGAGCTGTGATCACACCACTGCACTCTAGCCTGGGTGACAAAGTGAGATCCTGTCTCTATGAAATAGAATAAAAATTTAAAAAGATCCACATGCCATGTTCTCCCCAGACTCCTCTGAAAAGAGACTGCCCACTGAGGGCAGGAGCAGGGGGAGGGGACCCATAGGGAGACCCTCTCTGTGCAACTCTTGGCTTCGCGCTGGGCATGTCTGGGGCCCGCCCCTCCACCCTGGGGGGGTGCCCCTGTCCTCCATCTGTGGGGCTCTGTGGCCCCAGCAAGCTTGGTTCTCATGATGCATCTCTGGGCTTTGTGGGAAGATCAGCCGTTTCAAGGAGGCCCAGTGCCCAGGAGGAGGGCCCCACGGGGTGTGCCCCAGGGCTCAGGCTCTCCTGTCTTCTCTTTCAGACGGGGTCCAGGCCCAAGTCCTGTGAGGTCCCCGGAATCAAGTAAGTCTCCACAGGGCCCACCCCGCACACTGCATCTGCTGCGCTGCTCCGTCCACCCCGGGGTATTCTGTCCACTCTCTTGAGGTTGCAAGTCCCTGCAAGAGGGACACCGTGTGACCAGAGGCCAGTGACAGAGCCCCCACATGCCCACCCCTCAGACACCTCATTCCCAGGGATGATGCCCTCTCCTGGGTTCAGGGAGGTTGCTGCCCCCAGGCCCCCCACCGTCCTCACCGGGTGATAGGCTGCTTTCCAAGGTCTCAGCCTGGTGCCAGCCAACAGTGGTTTCCCAAGCACACGGCACCTGATGGGGGGTGGCCTTTTGCACCTGCTGATTTTCTCCCACCAGCCCCCTGTCCCCGCCGCCAGCCCCCTGTCCCCGCCACCAGCCCCGCCCCGTGAGCTCACCTCCTGCCTGCCTCTGGCCTTTTCCCAGCATCTTCCCGTCTGCCGACCAGGAAAACACTACAGCCCTGATCCCTGCCACCCACAACACAGGGGGGTCCCTGCCCGACCTGACCAACATCCACTTCCCCTCCCCGCTCCCGACCCCGCTGGACCCCGAGGAGCCCACCTTCCCTGCACTGAGCAGCTCCAGCAGCACCGGCAACCTCGCGGCCAACCTGACGCACCTGGGCATTGGTGGCGCCGGCCAGGGTAAGGCAGGGACACTCCGCCCTCGGACAGAGCACTGGCTTGTGGAGACAACACGGGCATCTGCAGGATGACTTGGCAGAGTCCCGTCCCAAATACCAGGGCATGGGGGACAGGGCTGGGGGGCGGCCGACAGGCTGACCCAGCGGGCACAGGCATCCCAGGTAGGGGTGGGGCCTGGGTACAGGCCTGGTGGAAAGGAGTGCCTGGTGCCCCCAGACACCAGACAGTGGGTTTGAGGGTGTGTGATGGTGCTTTGGGGAGTCCAGGAGGGAAGCCCTGGGAGTTTTAACGCAGCTGGGGTGGGCCAGGCCTTCCCTCCGCCCCTCCTCGCCCCCAGCCCCTCATTGGGGGGCAGGACCAGGCCTGACCTGCTTCCTCCACCCGACATCTGACAGCGACCACCTACTTGTCACATCCCAGCACCACCACCCCCAACCGTCTCCAGCTCCACACTCCTTTCTTCCTCAGCCACATCCACAGGGACGTTGCACAGGCCCCTCGCCCGTCCCAATAGCTCCTGGTGCTGCTGCTGCCCTGCTCCCCCGGGACCCCCTCCTGTGGCTGCACTGATTGCAGAGGTGTCCCCCAACTCCTCTGTCCTTTCCCGGACGTGGACCTGACCCATTGTCAGCGTGTCCTGTCGGCTCCGCCCTCAGGATCTGGCCTGACCTGGCTCCTCTCCCCAGGCCCCCAGCCCCCTCCCCACCTAGAACAGCCACCAGCCATGGCTTCCTCCACTTGGGACCTCGCACGGCCCCCAGCTCCCTCTCAGTGAAAGCCTGAGGCCTCCAGGGTCTGGGATGTCCACCCTGGCCCACCCTCCACCCTCTGAACTTAGCCCCAGTCCCACCTCAGGGCCTCTGCACATGTAGTCCTTCCTCTCCAGGAGGCTGCAGGCCTCCCTCCCTCCCCTGCCCTGCCCTGCCCTGGTCAGAGCTAGTCCCCTTGGCAAGGCTGTCCCGGCCCTGGCCTCTACTGCCGCGTTGCTTTCCTGCACCCCTGCCCTGGCCCACGTTGCTGCTCCGTCCTTAGCTGTTGTCTGCGTCCCCATTGGCTGCATCCTGGGGGTGGCAGGCACCTGGCTTCCAAGGAGGAGAAATGGCGTGGCTCCAACTAGGCCTGGGGGGTGGGACAGGCTGGAGGGGCTGTGGGGGATGCACTGGGGGTGGGGGTGACAGACGCCACCTTGCTGTGCTCTGTCTTGCCCCAGAGCTGGAGAATGAACCGGCCCCGGCCCACTCCACCAGCCCATCCTGCCTCTGCCCCAGGCTTGGAAGGCAGCACCAGGCAGGGCTTTCCATGAGACAGTCACATGCTTACATTTGTAACTGGCGGAGTCCCCCTGGCTGCCCTGGAAGAAGGAGCTTTTGGGAGGGGCGGCCACTGGAGCAGGACAGCACCCCAATTGGGGGCTCTGCCTGGAGACTCCAGGGTGAAATTGGCCAGCCTGGGAGCTGGGTTGATGCAGGGAGTGAAGGAGAGGGAGGAGCCTGGAGGCGTTCCTGGCTTTGGTGCCAGCAGGGCCAGGGGCAGGCAAGGGGCGTGGAGGGTGGCGTGAATGTTCCTGGGTTTTTTGGAGGAGGGCATGGGGACTAGAATAGTGAAGAGGGAACAGGGCCCCAGCCCGAGCGCATTGAGGCTGCATTCTGACTCCCACACCTGGCCCCTGGGCCCTGGGCCCGCGGGGCTCTGCCACTGGACAGAGGGCACCAGAGAAGGCCCAGAAAACACAGCCGATTCGGAGGAGCCTTCTTCATTGTCTCCAGATAGACAGGGCCAGGCAAGCGGCATCCACACGCACCTGCGCAGAACCAGAAAGCTGAAGGTCAGCGCTGGGGCTGCAGGTACCCCTGCCCCGCATAGAAGCCGCCATCTCCCAGCCCCTGCTTTTCCCCTCACATCTCTTCACGGCCACCAGAGCACATGGCCCCCTTCCCGCTGGAGGGTCCTTGGCAGGTCCCCAGCGCCCGCCCGGGAGCTGCGCACCTCCAGCCGGCACCCAGTCTAAACGAGCACAAGGAAACACACAACATATGTGGAAGCTGGAGCTGGCGCTGGCCAGAGCGGCCCGGTAATGCCTGACATGTGTTGGGTTGTTTGTGAACCTGCCGCCCAAGCAGCTCGCCTGGCAGGGGCTTTGCTTTCTGGACGCCTTTTAAATCAAGCCGAGCTGCCGGCCCCTGGCACACACGAAGGTGGCCCCCTCCCTCCTCGCAAACCCACCCGCCAGTCAGAACGTGAGCTCCCTCAGGAAGGAAGACAGAGGCCTTCGCGGCCGAGGAGACAGTACCCCGCTTGGCTCCATCTACATTTCCCATATCCCTGGCTGCTTTCCAGAGTGCAGGAGGAGGGCAGGCCCTGGCTCCTCCTTCCTGGCCCAGCTTTGAGGCCGGGCGGGCCCTGACACCTGGCCCGCCCTCCCCTGGCAGCTCTCCCTGCCCGCTCCAGACTTCCCCTCCAGCTGGCTCTGTGCCTGTTCCCAAAGGTGAGCCAGGTTGCCAAAAGGAATTCAACAGCAAGGCTCCCGTCCGCCCTCCTGGGCCAACTGGCCTCTCCAGGGGTGGCCGAGAGCTCACTTTGCAGCCAGTGGAAGATTAAAAACTCCCTTGTATTAAGGGCAGACATTAGAGACTGGCAGCCCAAGGGCCAAATCCAGCCCATGGTATGTTTCGTGTGGGCCCACAGTTGTGCATCTGTAATACAGCCACACGCCACATCTTGACATTTCTGACAACAGCAAACCACATAATCGGCAGTGGCCCCATCAGAGTATAATGCTGTGTCTTACTGCTCCTTTTCTAGGCTTAGACACACAAGTCCTTACCATTGTGCTACAGTTGCCTACTGTTTTTAATTTTTTTTTTCTTTTTTTTGAGACAAAGTCTCACTCTGTCACCCAGGCTGGAGTGCAGTGGTGTGATCTCGGCTCACTGCAACCTTCGCCTCCCAGTCCCAAGCGATTCTCCTGCGTCAACCTCCCGAGTAGCTGGGAGTACAGGCGCCCACCACCACGCCTGGCTAATTTTTGTATTTTTAGTAGATACGGGGTTTCACCACATTGGCCAGGCCAATCTCAAACTCCTGCCCTCAGGTGATCCGCCTGCCTCAGCCTCCCAAAGTGCTGGGATTACAGGCGTGAGCCACTGCGCCTGGCCGACGGTATTCAGGACAGTCACCCTGTACAGGTTTGTAGCCTGGGAACAAGGGCCCTACCGTCTGGCCGAGGTGTACAGAGGCTCTGCCATCCAGGTTTGTGTAAGTTGCCCTGTGATCCTCATGCACAGCCATGAAATCGCCGGACAACGCGTTTTTTCAGAAGTCACCCCCATTGTTAAGTGATGCTTGACTGTACTTAGAATCAACATTGAAAAACCAGGGGAATGCCCGTAGAACACCAGATTTCTGGCTGCTCTTGAAGAATCAGACAGCCCAGTGGCCATGGCCGATGTCCTGCACCTCGAGACGGGCCACAGTGCTCTGGTTTGCCTCAGGCCCCACCCGCCCCTGTCGTCCCACATCGGTACCCTCACACGCTCCTGACGTTTGCCCCTACTTTGTACCGAGCCCGACCTCTGCTTCTGACCTGGGCACTGAGCATCTCTCAGCCTGCTGGACGCACGAAGTGGCGGACACTTAGGAGAAGATGAGGGAGTGGCCCAGGGTCGTGACTCTGAGTGTGCTCTGAGCAGGCTTCCCCCACATCCTCCCATCCAGGCCTCTGTTGATGCCTCCCTGGACGCCAGGGTCTGCAAAGGGCACTTGCTGCCTGGGGAGCAGTCAACAGCACCAGGCTTCCTCCCACAGTGCGCAGCCAAGCAGAGCTGCCAGGGCATCCGAGGGGATGTGCAGGCGTGACTGAGCTCGCCCTGGTGAGCAGCTGCCCTGGGCACGGACAAGGCTGTCTGTCATCTCCCCTCGGTGCTTGTCGGGTGTGTTCCCACGGGCCCACGCACCCGCCGTCTCATCTGCCGGAACAAGGTTAATCTGTTGCCCAGATCTCCTGGGGTGAGTCAGGCGGCTTCACCCCCGCCTTGACTGCAGGCCAGATGCTCTTCAGAGACTGCTCCTGACCTCACCAGGGCCTCACTTTGAACCGGAGAGGGCGGCTGTTATCGTCGCCATCTCACCAACCAGGGAACCAAGTCTCCAGAGTGGATGGGGGTCAGGCCAGGCCCGCAGGGGTCCTCCTGCCATCGAGGGGCCTGTTGCCTGCCTGGCATGGTGCCCACAATAACCCAGCCAGCCCCAGCTACTGCCACGTTGAACTTGACCTCACCCAGCTTCATCACTGCAGCAGAATCCAAGGATTGGGTTGCTCAGTGCAAGGGCCTTCGGGGCCGGGGTGAGGGAAGGGGTGATGAGGCGGCTCCTGGCAGGACCTCCAGCAGGAATGATGTGTCAGACCCCAGGGCAGAGAGGGGGAAGGATGTTGAGGAGTGACATTCTTTAGTTCAGACAGCCTGATGGGTGGCACTGCAGCTTGGGGAATGCACCAGGTCTGGGGAGGAGGAAGTGGCTGTGGGACATAGGGGATAGCAGGTGCTCAGGTCTGGGGGCCAAGAGAAGCAGCTGCAGGAATGGACACATTCACTGAAGGAGGGCAAGATCCACGAGGCGGTGGGCAAAACCACAGCATTGGGCAGGGCCTGCTGGCTTGAAGCTAACCACAACCCCAGCCATTTTCAGCCAAAAAAAACCATTTATTGTCTCCTGAAAGTGGGAAGCAGGCTCAGATGCTGCCTCTGCCCTGCAGCCCTTCAGCTGGCTCCTCACCTCGCCACAGGATGCCCCACACATGGCTTCAGACAGCCCTTCCTGGAATTCCATCCAAAGCCCCTGGGAAGGCTCTCATTGGGCCAGCCTGGTTACATGCCCATCTGGGGGCCAATCTTATGCTCCAGAGATGGGGATGTGCTGGTTGGCTGGCTGTGAGACACCCCCTTCCTGGAAGGAAGGAGAACAGACTCTGCAGGACTGTGGGACCCTCGGGTCAGGGATCAGGGCCTCCGGGGGGTGCCCAGGTTTGGCAGTTGGGACATGTCCATGGGCTTCTGTCTGAGCAGTTGAGCTATTCCCATGCAGTGTGACTGTGGGAGTGTAAGCAGCCCTTTCTCAGTGATCAGTCTCACACCTGCTCTCCCTCCCTCCTACTTCCTTTCTAGGAATGAGCACACCTGGCTCCTCTCCACAGCACCGCCCAGCTGGCGTCAGCCCCCTGTCCCTGAGCACAGAGGCAAGGCGTCAGCAGGCATCGCCCACCCTGTCCCCGCTGTCACCCATCACTCAGGTGCGAGGGCAAGGTGGGGGGCAGGTGGGAGGGGGAAAGGGAAAGGTGGAGGCCTGGCTCTACCTCTCGGAAGGCCTCCTGTTCCTTCCAGGAGGCCACAAAACCTTGAGAATGCTCCCAACACTTTTAGTTTTTATTATCAAATTTTCAAGCTGGGTGCCGTAGCTCATGCCTGTAATCCCAGCACTTTGGGAGGCTGAGGCGGGTGGATCACTTGAGGTCAGGAGTTCGAGACCAGCCTGGCCAACATGGTGAAACCTCGTCTCTACAAAAAATACAAAAATTAGCTGGGCATGGTGGTGTGCGCCTGTGGTCCCAGCTACTAGGGAGGCTAAGATGAGAGGATCACTTGAGCCCAGGGGGTGGAGGCTGCAGTGAGCCATGATCACACCACTGCACTCTACCCTGGGAGACAGTGAGACTCTGTTTCAAAAAAAAAGAAAAAACTCAAGAGGTTAGCTTTTGATTTTTCAATTTGCTGTATTTGCTTGTCTACTTTTTTGGGTAGTTTGTATGTGTCTAGGAATTTGTCCATTTCATCTTTGCTATCCAACTTGATGGCAGAAAATTTTTCATAATACTCTTTTGTAATCCTTTTTTTTTTTTTTTAAGACGAAGTTTTGCTCTGTAGCCCAGGCTGGAGTGCAGTGGCATGATCTCGGCTCACGGCAACCTTGCTTCCTGGGTTCAAGCCATTCACCTACCTCAGCCTTCCAAGTAGCTGGGACTACAGGCATGTGCTACCATGCCTGGCTAATTTTTTTTTTTTTTTTTTTTTTTTTTTGGTATTTTTAGTAGACATGGGGTTTCACCATGCTGGCCAGGCTGGTCTCGAACTCCTGACTTCAAGTGATCTGCCTCCTTTGGCCTCCAAAAGTGCTGGGATTACAGATGTGAGCCACCGTGCCTGACCGTAATCCCTTTTTTAAAAAAATTTTTGAGACAGAGTCTCGCTCTGTCACCCAGGGTGGAGTGCAGTGGCGTGATCTTGGTTCATTGCAACTCTGCCTCCCAATTTCAAGCAATTCTTGTGCCTCAGCCACCTGAGTAGCTGGGATTACAGGTGACCGCCACCACGCCTGGCTAATTAAAAAAAAAAATAATAGAGATGGGGTTTTGCCATGTTGGCCAGGCTGGTCTCGAACTCCTGGCCTCAGGCAATCTGCCCACCTCGGCCTCCCAAAGTGCTGGGACTATAGGCGTGAGCCACCACACCCAGCCTTGTAATCCTTTTTATTTACGTAAAGTTGGTAGCAAAGTTCCCATTTTCATTTTCTGATTTTAGTAATTTGAATCTTCCCTCTTTTTTACCTAATCAATGCAGCTTCATAGAATGAGTTAGGAATGTTCACTTCTCTTCTATTTTTTGGAAGTATTTTTAATTCCTCTTTAAAAGTTTGGTAAAATTAGGTGGGTGTAATGGTAAATTCCTGTAGTCCCAGGTTTGGTAAAATTCACCAGTGCAGCCACCTGTGTCTTAGCTCAAATGTGTTGGGAAGTTTCCAATCTCATCTCCTTCTTATAAGGCTATTCAGGTTTTCTGTTTTTTCTTGAGTCAGTTTTGGTCATTTGTGCATTTCTAGAAATTTATCCATTTTGTCTTTTTAAAAACAAAACAAAAAAACCCTAACAGAGAACTTTGACATTTTTAAAATTTTTTTATTTTTTAATTTTAATTTAATTTTTTTTTTGAGACAGAGTCTCACTCTGTCGCCCAGGCTGGAGTGCAGTGGCGTGCTCTTGGCTCTCCTGCAGCCTTTGCCTCCCAGGTTCAAGCGATTTTCGTGCTAGCCTCCCAAGTAGCTGGGATTACAGGCATGTGCCTACCATGCCCAGCTGAGTTTTGTATTTTTAGTAGAGACAGAGTTTCGTCATGTTGACCAGGCTGGTCTCAAACTCCCAACCTCAAGTGATCACCCCGTCTCAGCTTTCTGAAGTGCTGGGATTGCAGGTGTGAGCCACCGCGCCCGTCACTTGTTTGTTTTTAATGTAACCACAGTGGCATTGTCCACCTACAACGAAGTTAATGGTAGTTCCTTGGTACCTGGCAATGCCCGGCCCGGACTCCATTTCTCCCCGCCCCTCGGCCCCCATGTCTCCTGTCTGCTTACAAAGCTGTCTTATTCAGATCAAGATCCAGACAGAGCTGTGGGCGCTGGCTCCTGGCAGCTGTGTCTTCAGCCACTTTGTGAGCTAGGCTGTCTTAATCTGACACCTGCCCCTTCCGTCTATCTGGAAACTCCTTTCTCTTCACAAATGACCCACTGGTCCTCAGAGGCCGGGCATCCTGCTAAGTGGTTTTTGTTCCATAGCTCCTGGGCACGCTCAGCCTTTCTTAGAGGGCAGGGACCCCACCTTTCCCAAGGACTGTCAGCTTGGTAGCCCCTGGCTGTGAGTTTCCACACAGACAGTGAACGTCACACACTTCCCTCTTATTGATTTTCCTCTTTCCAGCTCTGCGAAGGCCTGAGCCAGCCCTTGGTGAGGGGCCATGCTGGTATCTCCAGCAACCCCAGCCTCTCCAGCATCCCCAGAGTGGGCAAGGCTTTGGGTGGGGGGGTTTGGGAAGGCAAGGCCAGTGGATCACTTGAGGTTTCCCCACAGCACCCACAGGGGCTGGGAGCTGGCTGCTCACTGAGCCACCAGGGATGGCCATCCTGGGCTTGCCCTGCAGCTGGTGGGCTGGCCTGAGCTGCACGGCATGTAGTGCGGGTGCAGGCACAACAAGCTGGAGGAGGTCAGGTCCTGCCCAGCTCCAGCTGACCCCCTTGGGGCCCTGCGTGAGGCCCACCCTCTCTAGCCTGGGCTCCCTCATTGTGAGGAGCACCCAGCCCAGGGGCTGCCTGTGATCACAGGGCCCTTCCACCTCGCCTGCTGAGCATGCCAGGCTATGGGGGCCCGAGGGGGCCAGGCGCTGACAACCAGGGCCCGCCCCGCCTGACGCTCTCCTCTCCTGCAGGCCGTAGCCATGGACGCCCTGTCTCTGGAGCAGCAGCTGCCCTACGCCTTCTTCACCCAGGCGGGCTCCCAGCAGCCACCGCCGCAGCCCCAGCCCCCACCGCCTCCTCCACCCGCGTCCCAGCAGCCACCACCCCCGCCACCCCCACAGGCGCCCGTCCGCCTGCCCCCTGGCGGCCCCCTGTTGCCCAGCGCCAGCCTGACTCGTGGGCCACAGCCGCCCCCGCTTGCGGTCACGGTACCGTCCTCTCTCCCCCAGTCCCCCCCAGAGAACCCTGGCCAGCCATCGATGGGGATCGACATCGCCTCGGTAAGCCCAGGGTGGGGTCCCTCGGGGCCTGACTGGGGGTCTTGTAGAGGACAGCCCGGGGGCTGCAGAACAGTCGGGTTACCTGCTGCATGGGCCAGGGGTCAGAACCCCAGCGAACGCTGCCTGGGCCCACCTCTCCACGGGGCTACCCCTTGGAATCAAACTGAGACTGTCACTCCCTGTAGAGATGGAGAAACTGAGGCACGAGCAGGTGGCTGGCCCCAGATTCCACCCAAGGTGGGCCACCCCATGTTTAACTGCCGAGCACCCCTTCTTGGCCTCTCTGGCCCCTCCCACCTGAAGCCAGGCTTCCTAGGAGGCAAGAAGAGTACGGCGTTCTCAGGGCCAGGGCGCAGGCCGGGGGCCGGGGATGACGTGAGCTTATCAGAGAAGGAAAGACGAGGCCAGTCCAAGAGGCGGCAGCCCGTTGGGCACAGCGCCTGGGGCCCAGGGCTGGGGGCTGCAGCTCAGACCATTGGACTTTCTGCCTAGGGCCGGCTCAGGCAGACAAAGGCTGGGCTTTAACCCCGTACCCACAAACCTTCCTGACTGTCCAGACCACCTGCTTGCTCCAGCGGTGCGGGCTGGGTGGCAAACAGCTGCATTGGGCCACATCCAGGGAAACAGGGACTTGTGTTCCGGGCACAATGAGTCCTCCCACTTGACCCCGACTGCCAGCCCCAGGCTAAATGTCCTCCAAACATTGTGTGCTCTGCAAAGAACAGCCGCCTGAGCTGGGTGGGGCAGGCAGGTGAGCCTGTGGGTAGACACCCGTGTTCCCAAGCTGCTCTGACCTCACGGAGGGGACCACCCACGGCCCCTGGGTGGAAGAGTGCCCAAGTCCTTTCTTTGGTGGAAACACAGAAGGTCCTGGGGGAGGCTCCCAAGGTGGGGCCTCGCCTTGGAGCTGGGTGGTTCTTGGAGGCACAGGGTGTCTGGGCCAGGTGCAGGGACGGCCCTTCTAGGGCTCTTGGGTCAGGCTGTCCATGTCCAGCACCCTCACACAAGAAAGACGGCTTCCTGCCCCCACTTCAAGGACTTCTAGCCTCCTGGGGTTGAGGGGGGACTCTGAGTTTTTGCACAGACTCACCCAAATGAGAATCTCCCTCTGATCCCTTTGTCCTTTCCAACTCCAGGAAGGCCCAAGTCAGCCATCCCTAAGTAACAGTGCTGGCACCTCCATCACCCACACAGGCGAGCTACCCGCAACCCCCCGCCCTACCCCACCCCGCCCCACCTGGACTCAAGCCCTACCCCAAACTGCCCAGAAGGCGCCACCAAGGACATGGGGGAGACAGCAGTTATAGGCCCTGGACCGGTCAGGCTGGGCCTCATTCAGTGACTGGCTCAGACAGGTCAGGCAAGTTGTCTGCAGGCACACAGCATGGCTGGGCCGTGCTAGGACAAGAGAGTGGTCTGAATCCAGGGCCTGGCCTGGCCCGACCTGCCTCTGAAAGTTCTGGGTCATAGCAGTGAGATGCCCGGGCCTTTCGTCCCTCGAGCAGGTGGAGGAAGTGACTGCCCCTTGCAGGTCTCAGATGGCATAACCCAGGCAGGTTTGTCCTGCAGCAGGGCAGGGATAGTGACTGCGCCATGCTGGGAGCCTGGGCTACCAGCAAGATGGCCTTCACTCAGTCCCCACCCCCAGAGGTGGGCCAGACCTGCTGGGCTGCAGACTTAGGGGCTTAGAGAGCCAGGGGACCTGCCCAGGGCACACAGTCAGCGAGAGCCGGGAACAGGAGGCAGCCTTGGGTTTTCCCTGCCCATGGGGGTGTGTGTGTGTGGGTTGTGGGTGTGCACAAGTGGGTGGGTGCGGGTGTATGTGGTGTGCACCTGCATGGGTGTGCATGCATGTGGATGTGTGTGCATGTGTGCATGCGTGGGTATGTACATTTGTGGATGTGTGGACATTTGTGGATACGTGGACATTTGTGTGTGGATATGTGTGCTTGTGTGGGTGTGTGCACACGGTGTGTACATTTTGGTGTGTGAATATATGTGTGTGTGGGTGTGTACATGCGTGGGTGTGTCCATGTGGGTATGGGTGTGCATGTGGGTGTGGGTGTGCATGCGTGGGTGTGTACATTTGTGTGCATGTGTGCATTTGTGGGTATGTACGTTTGTGTGTGGATGTGTGCCTGTGTGTGCATTTGTGGGTGTGAGTATGCGTGTGTGTGCATGTGTGGGTGTGCATGCATGGGCATGTACATTCATGTGTGGATATGTGCACATGTGTGGGGGTGTCCGTGTGTGTGTGGATGTGTGTGCATGTGTCTGTGTGGGTGTGCATGTGTGGGTATGTATATTCTAGTGTGGATATGTGTACACGTGGGTGTGTCTGTGTGGGTGTGCATGCATGAGAGTGCACATGTTGCTATATGGCTCTGAGCCTGCTGAGTCAGGGCCAACCCTCTGATCACCCTCCTGTAGCTCCAAGAAGGAGGGCAGTTATTCACCCTCCATGCCGTTCCTTCCTGGGTTCGGGGGCAGCTCCCCAGAGGGCTCAGGTACCCACCTTTCCTGCAGGTGTCCAGGCTCCTCTGCCTACCAGTGGGGTGGCGACCATCACCAAGGTGTGAGGGGTAGGGGGACCTGCCTGGGGGCTAATCAGGCTGCTCCCGGGAAGCAGGGACTGGAGCCCGGGCTTGGGCAGCTGGGCTGCGGTGTGCTGATCTGTCTGTCATCGCAGGCGCCGGCTCTGCAGCAGTACCGCACTAGCGCCGGCTCCCCGGCCAACCAGTCTCCCACCTCGCCAGTCTCCAATCAAGGCTTCTCCCCAGGGAGCTCCCCGCAAGTAAGGGGCGCCGCCTCCCCCTTGGCCTGTGGGCTCCACGCTTGTCTTGTTCATGCCCCGTGTGTTCCCTGCCCACTGTCTGTCCTCATGCATCGCTCCTCATGCATGTCCTCATGCATCCCATCCCGTCCACGCCATCGGACCTCAGCTGTGCACCTACCAGGCTGCACCAGGGCAGGAACCCCACAGGGTCCTTCCCAGGAGCCGCCAGAGCCTGCCTCTGCTGAACACTAGGTGGGGGTGTGCATTAGTGACATTAGCCATGGCTGTGGCCCTGCCTGGGTGTCCTCATTGAGTGGCCCAGGGACAATGCCCTCCACACCCAGTGTGTCACCCAGAGCGTGAGCTGGAGCTTTAGGGACCCCCCCGACTTGGGGGTGCAGCTGAGATGGCTGGCCCGCCCGCAGGGAAGGCGCTGACTGCAGCCCTGCTTTCCCCTTCACCCCATAGGCAGCTGTGTTTCTCCAGAACCACTGGCCCAGGAGGCTTCTCTGAGCCACTCTGCAGTGTCTCAGGGCCCTTGTCCCCATTCCACAGACGGGAGACTGAGGTCAGCCTCAAACCTCACCCATCAGCCCTGGGTTTTCCTGTTGTACCCAGCACCGTAGGACCCTGGCTTGCTCATGCCCCAGCCACTCCGAGGTTCAGGTTCCTCGGAATGCCCCTTCGTTCTGCCTGGCCAGTGGAAGCGGCCAGCCTGGCTCCCCACTCAGCCTCCTCCTGTTGTACTTTGACATCAGGTGTGGCCAGTAGACCCCACATTCCATCTAGAACATTTGTCCGGGAGAAGGGGTGCCCACAAGGCCAACATCCAGCTGCCAACTTTTTTTACCCTGGCAGCAGAGCCTTCCCAGAACCCCGCTATCCTGGGACCATCTCATCCCTGAAATTTCACCAAGCTGAGAAACCCCTAGCAGCCACTGCCGTGCCCAGGGCCCTGAAGCCATCCCTGTCCCTTGTAGAGGGGATGCTCTCGTCCTACTTCCCAGCTAGATAAAAGAGTCGCTCCTCCAGGGCTGAGTTCGGGCTCCCTTGTCCCAGGGCAAACCGTGAGCGCCACAGACAAGGACAGTGAAGCCCCTCTGCCCCCATCTCCAGCTCTCACACGTGTATAGGGACATCTGCCCCATCAGCCAAGGGCCGTCTGGGACCACTGCCTGTAGCCCCGTGTTCTGGAGGCAAGTTGGTGGGCAGCAGTGGTCTCAGGGACGTATGGGGGTCAGCCTGGTGTCTGCGCATGCTTGGTCTGCCCGCACTGGCTCTCTGAGCTCTCGGGCTCTGGCAGCGTGTCTGGTCTCGTCGTGTGGTACTGTTGGGGATGGGGCTGGAGGGGCTGGAGAAGCGGCAGGTGAGGCCTGTCCCAGGTGGGCAGCCCAGGTGGGGCTGGTTCCTGAGTGAGGTCCCTCTTGCATGTGAGACAGGACAGGACAGGAATTAGGAGTCGAGCCAGTTTCTCTCAGGAGAGAGTCACTGGAATGGTTGGTGAATTTTTGGGCCCCAAGCCAAAGCGGGTTAGTCTGCTGGGCAGCGAGCAGGTGGCGGTGTTGTCAAGCCCATGTCTGTGTGTCTGGTGTCCGTCGTGCGCTGATGCAGGAGGCAGGCGGCTCATGGAGGTATAGGGACATCAGTACGGGGCTCTCGGGCAGATGGTTCTAGGTGGAGCCGAGACCTGCCTTCCCTCTGCACTGGGTCTCCGAGGACTCACCCATCGGTCCCACAGGCCCAGACCACCCCACACCTGCTGTGTCCTGCCTTGAGTAGCCACTGTGTGCACCCCAGCCAGGCCCTGGGCCACAGGCAGCTACCATTTGGTCCAGTTTGTGGCTCTCTCCCAACTTCAGGCTCACCTTTCTGGCAAGCCCTCACGGCAGGCTCACAGGGAAACCTCAGCCTGTGTTCCCCTGTGTATGCCAGGCCTTTTTGAGCCCAAGCCCACAGGGACAGGATCAGGCGCTGTCCTGGAAGCCTGGTCCCACCCCACACCCCGAGCCCCAGGATAGACCCAGCTTCGGACCAGCTCTACGACAGCCAGGACATTACCTATTGCCTGCCTGCCTCCCTCGCCTCGGGCAAACCAAGCCGCAAGCTTGCGGTCCTTGTTTCCAAAACCTGAAGCCGTTGATTTTTAGGGCCAAGATAGCATTTTTGCCACACGTGCTGGCCTTCCCTTCCTTGGGTCACCTTTTTACCTCTTCTCTGGCATTTGAGTGGGACGTCCAACCTCACAAGCCTCCTCGCCCCAGGGTGAGCGTGTCTGTCTCTGTTGTCTGCCCACTGACCACCAGGAGCAGCTGGTGGGTTTGTGGCCGGCCCCTCTCTGGGATTGAGGCCAGAGACTCAGGCGTTGGGGTCTTCCTGGAACAAAGGGGATCGCTCTAGAACAAAGCTCAGATGGGGAGCTCCAAGGGAGAGGGCCAGGGCTTTGGGTCTGTGGAGACATTCACCTGGACGCCTTATAGGGCACATGCCTTACGCTATAGCTCTGAGAATGGCTGTGGGGCAGTGGCTTCCTGGGGACACTAGCCAGAGCTCCCAGCCCCCTGGATGCTGCCAGGCCTCCAGCAGCCACAAGGTCACACTGCAGCTGGGGTTCCCGAGGCCTCGTCCACAGCCACCCTCTCCTCGCCTCCACACCCCAGCCAGACCTCATCCCACCATCTCTTGGGCAGGGGCTCCGAGTGTCTCCTTTCTAGCGTCTCCACCACCCATAAGGTCCCCTAGCCCCCTGCTCCTGTCAAGGGACAGCCCCTGTCACCCTGCCTCTGAGAGCCCTGCTGGCCTCAGATAGCAGGAGTAGGGCCCCGGGTCCCGCAGGCCGGCAGCCCTGGGCAGGGGCTCTCCCTGTGCCTGTCCTGTGCTCTCTCAGCTGGTGGCTGGCTCTGCGCGCCCATCCTGTCCATGTACGTGGCCTGCGTCGTGTCCTTTGTCTCCTGTCAGGAGTCACCAAGTGCACTTTTTGTCCTGAATGTAACGTCTGGGCACTTCCCGCCTTGGCCCTGGTGACAGGTTCTCCTCTGGGGCCTGTTGGGTGGGGGTTCCTCATCCCTGTGGCCCCCAACTTCCCTGTGATGGAGATAGAGGCTGCCTTACCCAGGCTTGAGGAGAGGAGATGGGGATGGGGCCTTGGGAAGGGGCTTTCGGGTTGCAGAGGCCTCCCAGGAGCAGGTGGCGGAAAAAAAGTCATCCAGGATTGGGGGGCACTTCTGGAACCCCAAAATAAGCATCATCATCAGCCTCCTGCCATCTGGGAGGTTCCAGGGGCCTCTTGTCTTCCAGCCGGGCTTGGGAGGTGCCGACTTCCCACCTGGCCTCAGGCCGTGACCACAGCAGGCCTCTCTTCTGTCTGCAGCACACTTCCACCCTGGGCAGCGTGTTTGGGGACGCGTACTATGAGCAGCAGATGGCAGCCAGGCAGGCCAATGCTCTGTCCCACCAGGTGAGCGGGCGCCCAGGCTGCCAGCCGGCCAGTGCCCAGGACAGATGCTTGCTGGGACCCTCGCTGGGACCCGGGCCTTGCGAGTCAGAGCTGCACGTGCTCGGGGGGCCCGTGCCTGCCCCTCAGCTTTGCCCCTCGGCCCCCGCCCCATCCCATCTGCGGGCTATGGAGGCTGAGTCCCCGGCAGGGGTGGCCTAGCGCTGCCTCCCCTGGCATCTATGCCCACCTACAGAGCGGAGGCCGAGGGCAGAGGGTGAGGGGGGGCAGGCAGCAAACGCCGGGCCAGACAGGGATGGGACCGTGGCTGTGGACGCGGCGCCTCGGCATGGACCGTGCACGCGGGTTTGCCGGGAGGTCGTGCTGGCTTTGCGTGGAGGCCAGGATCGGGGGCATCCAGAGGGCTTGGTGGCAGCCTGGAGCTGCTCACTCATTTGCTCATCCATTCATCCATTCATCCAGCCAGTCTCTAGGGTGGCGGGGAGGCCCCAGGTGGCGGGCGGAGCGGGGTTCGTGCTTGGCAGCCTGGGTGCCGAGCATCCTGCAGGGACAGAGTCCCCAGCTGCGGGCAGGCCAGCCACAGCAGCCAGGGGCTTGGGGTGGCCAGCTGGGCAGGCCCGCGGTGGCCCTCACAGCCCGGTGTGCCTCCCTTCCCAGCTGGAGCAGTTCAACATGATGGAGAACGCCATCAGCTCCAGCAGCCTGTACAGCCCGGGCTCCACACTCAACTACTCGCAGGCGGCCATGATGGGCCTCACCGGCAGCCACGGGAGCCTGCCGGACTCGCAGCAGCTGGGATACGCCAGCCACAGTGGCATCCCCAACATCATCCTCACAGGTGAGGCCAGGCCGGGGGCGCGTGTGCGGCGCCCCAAGGGGCCTCAGCCCGTGCGGAGACAGCCAGAGACTGCTGTCCCGCAGCAGGAGGGTTGACAGGGCCGGGGTTGTGACCCAAGCTTGATGGGGGCCCGAGGAGGCCACACCCCCTCTCCCCCGAATTTGACTCACTCCTGGGCTTCGGGCCAGGCCAGGCCAGGGAGATGCCTCTGGACCAGACGTCCCGTGCATAGGATAGAGACGGTCACTCTCCCCTCTCGGCGGCCTCCTGTCTGGCCAAGCAGCCCGGGTAAAGGTCAAGCAGCCGGGTACACGGTGCCCACTGCCCAGGCCACTGACTTGTCAGCTGAATGTGCACCAGGGTCAGGGACGGCTGTGGGGTGGGCCCTGTCTGGTGAGCCCAGCCTGGGCAGCCAGCTAACAGGTCAGGGCTGTGATGCACCGTGACAACCACGCCCAAGCAGTCTGAGCACGGCGCCTGGGCTCCTGGGGACAAGCCAGCCCCGTCCTGCATGGCACATATCAGCAAGACCCGGCTCCATCTAGCACAGAACCCAGATCCTGTCTCCCTGCTGAAGAAGATGATTCCCTTATGAGTCAGGGCTGCTGGATTGAGGGTGATGCGCCCCCTGGCAGTCCTCACCGGCCTCTTCCAGGCTGGAAGTGTCCGTATTTAGTGCTCCCCCACTGTGGCCTGGGCTCTGAGTGCAGAATCCAGCACCTCCTTCCCACCCTGCGGGTGTAGGCAGCAGTTGACGAGAAATTCAAGGGTGGACGCTCCAGCCTCAGACTCAGGAGAAGAATCAGAATCTGACCCCCGCAATGGCCTCAAGGGCCCAGAAAGACAGGGCGTTTCAGCCCCATTTCTCAGACCTGGAACCTGAGTGTAGGTGGAAGCCTAGGTTTGAACCCGGGTCTTTGTGGGGGAACTGAGGATTCCCTCCAGCCCTAGCAGCAGCTGGGTCCCCACAGTCACTCCAGCCTGCTTCTCAGTGACTCGTGCCGAGCAGCCCTCATGGCTGAGGGAGCCGGGGAGGTCCCTGCCCCCGCCAGGTCATGCTGACGTGCGTCAGTGACACAGCCTTTGGCCTGAGGCTTCTCCTTGGTGCTCCTGACATCTGGAGCTGACATCTAGGGCCAGACTGGTCTCTGGGGTCCAGGCACTGTAGGGTGCTGAGCAGCATCTCATGTGCTGGCCCCTCCCCCAGTCATGACAGCTGGAATGTCCCCAGACATTGCCAGCATACCCAGGGGACAGAGTCGCCCGGCGGGCATGCCTGGTCCGACACATGGATGCGAGCGATGGAGCCAGGGCTAAGCAGTGCCTTTTGTCCCCACCCCATCCCCCAGTGACAGGAGAGTCCCCCCCCAGCCTCTCTAAAGAACTGACCAGCTCTCTGGCCGGGGTCGGCGACGTCAGCTTCGACTCCGACAGCCAGTTTCCCCTGGATGAACTCAAGATCGACCCCCTGACCCTCGACGGACTGCACATGCTCAACGACCCCGACATGGTTCTGGCCGACCCAGCCACCGAGGACACCTTCCGGATGGACCGCCTGTGAGCGGGCACGCCGGCACCCTGCCGCTCAGCCGTCCCGACGGCGCCTCCCCAGCCCGGGGACGGCTGCGCTCCGTCCCTCGCCAACGGCCGAGCTTGTGATTCTGAGCTTGCAATGCCGCCAAGCGCCCCCCGCCAGCCCGCCCCCGGTTGTCCACCTCCCGCGAAGCCCAATCGCGAGGCCGCGAGCCGGGCCGTCCACCCACCCGCCCGCCCAGGGCTGGGCTGGGATCGGAGGCCGTGAGCCTCCCGCCCCTGCAGACCCTCCCTGCACTGGCTCCCTCGCCCCCAGCCCCGGGGCCTGAGCCGTCCCCTGTAAGATGCGGGAAGTGTCAGCTCCCGGCGTGGCGGGGAGGCTCAGGGGAGGGGCGCGCATGGTCCGCCAGGGCTGTGGGCCGTGGCGCATTTTCCGACTGTTTGTCCAGCTCTCACTGCCTTCCTTGGTTCCCGGTCCCCCAGCCCATCCGCCATCCCCAGCCCGTGGTCAGGTAGAGAGTGAGCCCCACGCCGCCCCAGGGAGGAGGCGCCAGAGCGCGGGGCAGACGCAAAGTGAAATAAACACTATTTTGACGGCTGTCTTTTATATTTCTGAGCACACACAGAGCCCTGGCGTCCACCGGGGCAGGCGCAAAGTGGACAGAGCATGCAGGGCGGCGGACCCCCCCACGACCCTCCTCGCCCTGTCTCCATCCCCTCGAAGCCCTGCCTCACCGCAGGCAGGCCCATCGGTGGCCACCTTTGCCGGGAAGTGACCGGAAGGCCCCGTGAGGGGTCGAACGCGGAGGCAGGGGTTACCTCTTGGGGCTTTACAATCCGTGGCCCCTCCTGTCCTGCACTGTGGTCACCAGTCCTGTCATAGATGCTGTTAATTTAAGGTACAGGCAGAGGTGGCCAGGGGAGTTTCATTGTGGTTTTTTTTTCCTTTTAGTTTCTAGTTACATTTTGGTTGTAGATGAGTCGCTTAATCTTTTAAGCCAACACTTGCCTGAGAGCATGTTTTTATTTCAGAAATCCAACTTTACCTATTTTTTAAGCTAACTGGAAATGGAGGCCATGCGCCCCAAAGCAGCCCGCCACCCACCTGAGTGTAAGCAGTGAGTCCGGCTTTTGGGTTTCACCCCAAGTTATCTCAAAACAAAAGGGCTGGTCAGGCTGGGCAGGGCCTTGTCAGGAGCTCACGGTAGGCAGAGGTGCCTCTGTCAGGGCCACAGAACAGACTTCCGGGAAGGGGCCTTGGCTTTTATTGAGGGTCTCTCGAAGACCGAGCCCTGCCAGCCTCTCCCAGAGGTGCCTGCTAGTCCTTAGAGTGTGTGTGTGAAGATGCCATGACCAGTGGCAGCTGAGACCTCTCTGCCCCAAGAGTGTGGGGGACTGGCAGGGAGCGAGGGTCCCCGAGACGAGGACCATGGCCCTCCCTGAGAACCTGGGTGGAACTGGCATTTCATCCCCTCTCCACCCTACCCTCTGGCTCCTAGCCCACACCCCCTCTCTTGGGCAGCGTGGTCTGCTGGCTGCCCCTTCTTGGCAGCTCAGGGTCGTGGCAGGTGGACTTGGAGACACACAGCAGTGTGCGTTTTAGTGGCAGGTTTCAGGAGCACCTCCAAGACCAGGGTGACAGGGTACTTGGGAGCTGTCCTGGACCCTCCCCATACCACGGGCCCTGCAAGGGAGGCATCAGGGCTGGCTTTGTTTTCTGCTGTTCTTGGAATAGGAACTGCTGTTCTGATCCCCCCAAAACTGCATTGCGGCTCTCGCTCGCCCCTGCCTGCCGGGCCAGCGCCTTCTGCTGAGTCCGTTTATTTGTAGTGTCATGGCCGCTGCTTTCACTGGGGTCCTGGGCACCCTGGCTTCTGTCCTCAGAGCTGGGATTGATCCTAGCAACCATCCCTTCCTCTCTTTGCCCGGCAATGCCTTTGGCATGTGTCTGAGCAGCCAAGTGGCCACTCATAGGAGAAGGCTCCCTGGTCACGTTGCTCCTGCTGCCGTCTTGTTCCAAGGTGTGGGGGGGACACTGTCAGTCTGTCCAGGTCAAGGTCCCTTTCTCTTACCATGACAGAGGCTGGGGGCAGACAGCGGGGACTTTTTTTTTTTTTTAAAGAAAAACTACATGTACATAGGAGAGTTTGATTACCATTAGACTTGTATGTAGGACTTAAAAAAAATGGCCTTAATAAAATTACAAGCAACCCGCCTGGATGCGGTTTTCAAAAGAAGGCATTGAGGACCATGCTAGGAAACCTCATTCCCCATCCGTCCAACCTCCGGCGGGCGCCACTGCTTGTCCTCTGGTCTTCGGTGTGGACAGATAGGAGAAGAGGGATGCCCACCTCAGAGCATCCCAGGCCCGTGGCCCATTTTCAGCATCCTGAAGCCAGATTCACAGTGACATTGTGTTAACGTGACGACCTTGGTCCATTATGGAGTTCTTTTTCCAATGAGAACCTGGTGGACCGAGGTCCGAGCTTGCCAGGGAAAGTGGGGCCCACGCGAGTACCTGGGACCCAGCCAGGAGCCAGCAGCCAGGCGTCCCTGTGTTCCAGAAGGATTCATGCCCCTCCTGGACCTGGGCGGGCCTCCCAGGGGGTCTGTATCACGGCCTTTTGTGTGTGCGTACGTGTGGTTTTTTTAAATATCACTACTACATATTCTTGAATTGCCAAGACTTTCTGAAACAAGACAGCTTAAGGGAATCAGCCTTTTGCTTTGTGATGTGAAAATACTGTGATTTGACGAGCCACTTCCTGAGGGGCAGGCCCATGTGGGGAGGCTGCGGCGTGTACATAGACCCGCCGTCTGTGTCCTTGGTCAGGCCCGGATGCTTGGTCTACACTGGGTTAGAGGCTGCTCTCCCCATGCACCCATGTGCTCATGGCTTCTGCAGACCCTCTGCTGGGTACATCGGTCCCCTACGGCGAAGTTCAGCCAGGGCTCTCCCTCCTGAGAGCATGGCGTCCCCACCTTCCTGTTTCGCCGACGTCACTACCCAGGGTGGCAAGTCTTGCAGGCAGAGGGTGTAGCCCAAGTTCAGCCTCTCTCTGTGTCCTCCAGAGAAGAGGGTTCTTTGCCCTCATCAGGGCCCTGCTTGTGGGTTTTTGGCTCTGGGGAGGAGAGTGTTGGCATCAGTGTGTTTGGCCTGATTTCTTCAGGGGGCCAAGCTCCCGGGAGGACCCCTAGCCAGGAGGGCCCCCCATGTCCATCCATCCCTCCTGCTGGGGCTTGGATGTCAGGCTTGGGGGCTGTGAGCTGGGACCTCGCCTGAGCCCGGTCAGGTGGGACAGGAGCCTGCCAGAGGCCCATGGGGGGCCAGGCCGGGTGGCTTCTATTTTATTTTTTTAGAGATGGGGTCTTGCTGTGTTGCCCAGGCTGGTCTCGGACTCCTGGGCTCAAGCAGTCCTCCCTCCTCGGCCTCCCAAAGTTCTGGGGCTACAGGTGTGAGCCACTTCTGCCCAGCATCCCAGGCCTGAACAGCCTTGGCAGGACCCGTCCCTAGAGGGGGCTCTGGTGCCTCCCTTAGGTGGGCCTTGAGCTGGTTTTTAACCAAACATCCTTCCAAACTCGGGCTGCGACCTGCTTCCTGAGTTTTCTGTATTTCCAAGGAGCCCTCCGACCAGGGAGAGGCTGGTGGAGTAAGGTCCAGTGGTATTCGGGGGTCCTCTGTCACCTCGCCCTGAAAACAGCAGCTCCCATCACCTTCACTGGGTCCCGATGGAGCCGTCTCAGAGGCCGAGGGGCCCTCTGTGTGGGGGTGGGACGCAGGGGCTCTCAGAGCAAGGGCCACAAAGCCGATGGCACAGATATGCCCCTGGGCCTGGCCCCGTCACCCGCATGTGGTGCCCTGGGCCAGGGCGTGCGGGCGCCAGAGCCTTCCCTACACAGCCTAAGAGCAGGGGCAAGACTCGGCCCCTCACTCACCCTGGGAGGCCTGCCTGGGCTACATGGACACCTGGGTCTCTTTCTACCCCCATTCACCATGGACCAGGGGCCTCCATTTCCTGGGGGCTCTTGCGGCATGTGATTTGGGGGTCCCTGGGACATTCCCCAGTCAGCTCCACCTGAGCCAAGTGTCCTGTTCCCTGTGGCCCTTGGCCTTCCAGGGTCCTGGCCAGGCAGGGGTCAGGCACCCCATACTCTTCCGTGTGGCACAGGTGTCCACCCACCCCCACTGGCCACAGACACCATTCTCCCCCTGGGAGCAGGAGGTGGAGTAAGTTGTACCCCCAGGCCTGGGTGCTGGGGAGTTCCTGAGGGCATGGGTGGGGCAGGAGTGAGTGCCTCGTGATCCCAGCCTCAGTTTCTCTCTTGTCACTTTCTCAAACCTGCAGGTCTCAGGGCCCCGGGCTCCTCCTGGGCAGGATGGGGGGCAGGGGCTGGGCCTTGGGGTGGTGCTGGCTCTGATGATTCCAGAGCCTGTATCCACCTTCTGGGCTCCTGGCCAGCACCCCACCCCCAGGAGCCAGGGACAGGTAGCATGTGTTGGGGTCGGGGGATGGCCCCCATCTCGAAGTGTTCTGGAATTTGGGGGCAACCCTTGCCCAGCCCAGCCATCAAGCACTTCTGATCTCCTGCCCACCAGGAGGGGACTTAGCCATGGACTTGGCCAGTAGGCCTGGGGAGGGAGGGCTTTGGCAGCCAAAGTCCACTGGCCCTGCCGTGCCCCTGAGTAGGAAACTGTCCCCTAGGGGCTGGGTGGCCCCACTGATATATGCAAACCCGCCGGTGCGAGCCCTGTTCCTGCCTGTGCTCCTCTGTGCCCAGGCTGGCTCTCCCCCAACCCTAGCATGTATACTCTGCCACGGACGTCCCGTGGGCCATGATTGTGGGCGGCCGCAGCGGGCGGGGGCAGGCGGCTCAGGGCACACTCGGCCGTCCCTGCCCCATCCTCTGGCGGGGCCGCTTTTGTCTTTGTACCTTTGCATCCTTTGTAATGAAACGTAATAAAAATCCAACGTTTTCGTCACTGGCTCTTCCTCTTTTTTCTGAGCCCCTCCCTCCTCCCTCAGGGGTGACACATGGGCGTGGCAGGTGCACTGGCAGGTGCCTCAACCCTTCCGAACACACACACACACACACACACACACCCCAGACCAGGCAAGGGAAGGGGTCCCCAAAGCTGGGACAACTGGGAACCTGCCCCCCAGAATCCTGGGGCGGACACTGTATCGGGGTCTCAGCTCTTCCATGGCTGGCATCCAGTCCTGTGACCATGAGGTGGTGGGTCGTGGAGGTGGACCCAGGGGCCTCCCCAAATCCCAAATCACAGTTGGACAGTCCCTGGCAGGCCACTGGCACTCAGCAGCAGCTGCAGCACTGAGGCCTTGGTTTGGGGTTCCCTGGCCCGACCCTCCCTCAGAGGCCCGTCCCTACTGTCTCCATGCAGCAAAAACCACAGCCGCCACTCCCCGCACACACACTTTATTTTGTCCTCTCTGAGCCCTTCTCACTTCCCCCTCAGGACGGTCACCCCTTGGGGCTGGGTGCAGAGCCCCCATCCAGCCGCGGTGAGGGTGGCTGTCATCCGGCGGGTCCTCACCCTGGTCCCTAGGCTCGCCGCAGCTGATGGGTCTCATAGTCCTCTGGGATGGTGTCTGCAGGGAGAGGGCAGGCGGGTGAGGGCTGAGAAGGCCAGCAGGGCCTGTGTGCAGACTCCCCGCCCACGGCCCGCTGGCCCTCGGCTCACCATTGCAGCGGTAACGCAGGTTGGCCCAGATGATGTTCTCCTGGGAGAAGCAGAAGACCCCCAGGCGGCCACCCCGCATGGTTGTGTCCAAGACCACGTTGCTGTCAGCCACCAGCTCAGGGCCCTCATAGAATCGCACCCTGAGGGTCAGACATGGTGAGGCCTGGGGGATCTGGGCCAGACCCTTCCCTCTCAGAGCTTCAGTGGCCAGCCCTGGAAGATGGGTACCCCTGACTGGGCTGCACTGGGAGCAAGTGAGGCCTCTGCCCTGGGCCTCAGTTTCCTGGTGTGGTGGGCATCAAGGGCCCTGGACATAGTTGGTGCTAAACAGAGCACCTGGGCTTGCTAGCAGCATGGAATGGAGGCTGAGAAACAGGGACTGGGTGAGGCCCCATTTCTAGCTGGATACACACTGTGTGCTGTGTCCTGGCCAGGGTCTCGCTCTGTCACCCAGGCTGGAGTGCAGTGGTGCAATTACTGCCGCCTTAATTCCCAGACTCAACTGACCTCAGCCTCCCTAGTAGCTGGGACCATGGGCACGTGCCACCATGCCTGGCATTTTTTTTTTTTTTGAGACAGAGTCTCACTCTTGTCACCCATGCTGGAGTGCAATGGCACGATCTCTGCTCACTGCAACTTCCGCTTCCCGAGTTCAAGCGATTCTTCTGCCTCAGCCTCCTGAGTAGCCGGGATGACAGGGCCCCGCCACCACACCTGGCTAATTTTTGTATTTTTAGTAGAGTTGGGGTTTCAACATGTTGGCCAGGCTGGTCTCAAACTCCGGACCTCAGGTGATCCACCCGCCTCGGCCTCCCAAAGTACTGGGATTACAGGCATGAGCCACTGCGCCTGGCCTAATTTTTTTCTTTTTTGTAGAGACAGGGTCTTACTATGTTACCCAGGCTGCCTCGAACTCCTGGGCTCAAGCGATCCTCCCATCTTGGCTTTCCAAAGTGATGGGGTTACAGGTGTGAGCCACCACGCCTGGACCAGCATAGGTTCATTCTAACTGCTCTGTATGTTTCCTATCGTACAGATAAGGGGACCAGGGTCACACAGCCCCTGCCTGGCCAGGGTACTCCCACCTGGGCCCGTGTGTCCCCAGCCCAGCCCACCACAGAGGGTGGAGTCCCCACCTGATGTAGCCCACTTGGGGCCGGTGCTGCAGGAACCAACGATAGGACTTCTTGTCCTTCCAACCCACGTTTCGCGGGTCCTTCCACAGCAGCCGCACCTGGGACTCTGTGTCTCCTGTATGCCACAGAGCGTTCCGCAGCTGTTCCCCGGGGCCTGTGGAAGACTTCACAGCCTGCCAATACCCAGGAAAGGTGGTCAGAGACCTCGCGGGCCACCGGAGCCCCCCTAGACACCTTCCTGGAGAGACAGTTGGGAGCAGCAGGTGGTGGGCGGCCAGGGGGATCCGGATGAGAGACCCACAAGGAAGCCTTCTTCAGGGGCCTAATGGCAGCTTGGGGATAGGTCACAGGGGGCAGCAGTGGTCTGCAGGTTCATGAGAGGATTTGGGAGTCCGTGGACAGATTCAGGGTCTGGGAGGATGGGGGGCTCTGCAGAAGGACTTGGAAACTAAGGAAAAGTTTAGGGCTGTGCGAGAGGGTTTAGGGTCCATAGGAACACTGGGGGGCCCTGAGAATGTTTGAGAATTTGTGCAAGGAACTGGGAGGATTTGGGGACTGCGGGAGCCCAGAGGAGGGCTGGGACAGCTTTGAGGTCCATAGTATGAGGCTAGGGGGCTGGGGGGCTCTAAGGGCTGTAAAGGGTTTTACGGAGGGTCATGGGAGGGCATGAGGACCGCAGAGGTCAGGCACGGACGGCCCTGGCACCTTGAGTTGGATGCCAGGCTCGGCCACAGCACGGAAGGGGTTCGCCTGCCAATACGTTTGCTCCATCTGCTTCCACATGACCACGTAGAAGCTGGAGCTGTCCTGGTAGCCAAAGATGAAGCCCGCATAGTCGTCATCCGTGACCGTGTTCACATGGAACGTGCCCTCGAAGTCCACGCCATTGAAGGCAGTGTAACCTAGGGATGGAAAGAGAGCAGTGGCCTTTCCGAACGCCAGCCCCAGCCCCCGGAACCTGGCACCCAGAATCCAAACCTGCCCCCTGGGTCCCGATCTGCCTGCAGACCTGCACCATTCCCACTCGCAGAGCCCGGACTCAGCCACGCCCCCCATCTACCATTGGCCACGCCCCTCCAGAGTCCAGCTCCACTTGGCCCCGCCCTTCCCGAGCCCGCCCCTCTTCTGGCCCCGCGCCTTCTCCTCCCGGGCCCGCCCATATAACCCCGCCCCTCTGTCCCCGCCCTTCCTGAGCCCGGGCCAGCCCCCTTCTGGCCCCGCCCATTCTCAGCCCGGGCCTGCCCCTTCTCTGGCCCCTCTCCCTGAGCCCGCTCCGTGGCAGGATTGCGCTGCTCCCCGCTTCTCACCCACAGCCAGGCCTGGGTCGCTGTTCATTGTCTGCACGATCTCCCTTCCCTGATGGGGTCAAAGAAAGGAGGGCCTCAGGCTGGCCGTGACAGCCCTACGCACCCTGTCCTCAGCATAGGCCTCACTGTGGGGGTTCTAGGGTCCCATCACCCCCCACGTGGACCCCGCTCCCACCTGGTTGAGCACCACCCAGTTTGGGTCAATCTGCGCGTCACCCTCCGGGTCCAGCACGACTGTCTGGAAGGCCCGGAAGTCGGTGAGCGTGACTTCAGCGTTCTCCGGACACACGTCGATCTTGTCTACCACCTTGTCTGCATCAAAGTCGTCCTGGCACACGTCGCCCACGCCGTCCCCTGAGAGGTGGGAGACCCCTCGGTGGGCTAAAGTCAGGGCCCGCCCACCGTAGACCCCGCGCCAGGAGCCCCCACTGGCCCCGCCCCCACCGCAGACCCCGCCCCCGCCGTACTGTCCGCGTCCTCCTGGCCGGGGTTAGGCACCAGGCGGCAGTTGTCCCGACTGTCAGGGACTCCGTCATTGTCGTCGTCGTCGTCGCAGGCATCACCCTGGCCATCGTGGTCTGAGTCCTCCTGGGCACTGTTAGGCACCGTGGGACAGTTGTCCCGAGAGTCCTGATGTCCGTCTCCATCCCTAGAGTGGATAGGTGGGATCCAGAGACAATGAGCTCTCCAGAGCGTTTTGTCAAAGGCTACCCGGACGCTCACCCCAGGTGGCCTCCTTACTGGTCTTGATCGCTGTCACAAGCATCTCCCACAAAGTCGTGGTCCACATCCGCCTGCGGAGGGCAGCATGCGGGGGTCCATAATCAGACAGAGGAAATCAGAAAGCCTCCCACCCAACCCAGCCGCACAGCCAAGGTCCTCCTGACCCCAAGGAAACCCCCACCGCAGGCTGCTCGGACCGGGAGGTCATTTCTCTGGCAGTGTAAAATGCTCTAAGCTGGGCTGTGGGCTGGGTAATCCAACTTGCAGTTCACCCAGAGGGCTTACCCAGCTGGAGTCTGGCCTGCCCTCACCTGATCCGGGTTGCTCTTCTGGGGACAGTTGTCACAGGCATCCCCTATACCATCGCCATCACTGTCCTTCTGGTCTGAGTTGGGTACCCTAGGGCAGTTGTCGGCCTGGTTGCGGATCCCTGCAGAAATCCACGGGACCAGAGCCCCAAGATTGGGACCAGGCCAGGATGACTTCATTAGGATGAGGCCAGCCTGAGGCTGGCCTGGAACAGAGTCCCAACTTCATGGAAGCTTTTTTTTTTTTTTTTTTTTTTGAGACAGTCTCATTGTGTCACCCAGGCTGGAGTGCAGTGGCATGATCTCGGCTCACTGCAACTTCCACCTCCCGGGTTCAAATGATTCTCCTGCCTCAGCCTCCCGAGTAGCTGGGATTACAGGTGTGCGCCACCACGCCCAGCAAATTTTTGTATTTTTAGTACAGACGGAGTTTCACCATGTTGGTCAGTCTGGTCTCGAACTCCTGACCTCGTGATCCACCTGCCTCAGCTTCCCAAAGTTCTGGAATTATAGGCATGAGCCACCCCGTCTGGCCCACAGGAACTTTAAGAATGAATGGTCCCATCCAAGGGAAGGCTAGTGAGGGGGACGGGCTCTCACTCCCAGGGTGGCTCAGCTGGGTGCCCGTGTGTGCCACCCTGAGCCCCTATGTCCCCATCTGTAAAGTTGTCACCTCCCAGGTCCTAAACCCCAGGCTCGAATCTCTTGTCCTCTTAATTCCTGCCTGCGGCATTGACACAGGGACCACCTTCCCTTCCAAATATCCCTGCGTTTTTCCTGGCCTTGCAGCCCAGCTTGCATTTTTCTGGCGCCCCACCATGGTCTTTGGTCCAGGGCGCCCTAGTCCGCTTACCCCATCCGGCTTCCAAAACCAGCCAAGCCCCGCCCCGGAGCCGAATCCCGCCCTTCGGTGCCCGCCGCCTCTCCTCGCCCCCCAACCCCCATCGAGCTCACGGTCGCCGTCGATGTCGTCGTCGCACGCATCGCCCCGGCCGTCCTGGTCTGTGTCCTTTTGGTCGTCGTTCTTCTGGGACCGGCAGTTGTCGCACGCATCGCCCCACTTGTCCTCGTCCGTGTTGCGCTGGTCTGGGTTCCGCACCAGCGGGCAGTTGTCCTGGATGACAGGGTGGGTTAAGGGTGAGATCAGGTCGAGAAGGCAAAGGTCACACTCCTCAGATTCCCAAATCTCCGAGGACGCGTCTCCTCCGCAAGGAACCTTTCGCCCCTCCTAGACCACGGAGGCCACGCCCCTCATCCAAGCCACGCCCCATCCCACTTCCCTAGGCCCCGCTCACACTCTGTCTTTTCTTTTTTCTTTTTCTTTTTCTTTCTTTCTTTCTTTCTTTCTTTCTTTCTTTCTTTCTTTCTTTCTTTCTTTCTTTCTTTTTTTTTTTGAGACAGAGTCTTGCTCTGTCGCTAGGCTGGAGTGCAGTGGCGCGATCTCGGCTCACTGCAACCTCTGCCTCCCGGGTTCAAGCGATTCTCCTGCCTCAGCCTCCTGAGTAGCTGGGATTACAGGTGTGCACCACCACGCCCCGCTAATTTTTGTATTTTTGGTAGAGGAGGGGTTTCACCATGATGGCCAGGATGGTCTCCATCTCTTGACCTCGTGATCCGCCCGCCTCGGCCTCCCAAAGTGCTGGGATTACAGGAGTGAACCACCTTGCCGAGCCGTAGATCTACCTTTTCATTGGGGACCCCGTCCCCGTCGGCATCCGGATCGCAGGCGTCTCCGATGCCATCGCGGTCCACATCCTCCTGCCCTGAGTTGGGCACAGTCACGCAGTTGTCCTGGGGGCGGGCACAGAAGGTGTGAGGGGCGCGGTCATGAAGTCCCGCCCTCCCTCCTGCCCGGGCCCGCCCCGCTCCGCCCCCACCCACCTTACGGCACTGGCGCTCCGGGCAGCGCAGCTTCTCGTCCGGGAAGCCGTCTAGGTCAGTGTCGCGACCACAGAGGATCCCGTTGCCGGCCCAGCCAACGGCACACTGTGGGAGAGTGTAAGTGGGTGCCCTGGAGTGGCCGCCACCCAACCCCGCCTCAAGCCCAGCCCGCCCGCACTCACCACGCACGACCGCGAGCCATCGCGCTCTAGGATGCAGTCTGCATGCTCGTGGCACTCGCTGGGCGAGCCGTCGGGGCAGAAGCGCTGTGCGCGCCGCTGGCAGCCGGACGCCTGGTCGCCCACGAAGCCGGGCTGGCACGGGCCGCACTGGAAGGAGCCCTGCGCCGGAGCCGCCGGAGGTCAGCGCAGGCCGCCCGCCGCTCGCCCCACCTCCCGCGATCCTTTCTTCCTCCCCAGCGGGCCTTACCCGGGTGTTGATGCACACGGAGTTGGGGACGCAGTTATGTTGCCCGGTCTCACACTCGTTG
Source organism: Pan paniscus (assembly GCF_029289425.2). Classification (NCBI taxonomy): domain Eukaryota; kingdom Metazoa; phylum Chordata; class Mammalia; order Primates; family Hominidae; genus Pan; species Pan paniscus. The sequence goes on from NC_073269.2 coordinate 23,649,458, forward strand.
ATGTCCGTGCAAACCTAGGGGAGGGGAACTCAGAGGTCACCACCCCACGCAGACACCTCCGGACCTCCCACCTCCTCCACACTTCCTCCGCATCCTGCCTCTCCCCTCCATCCTGCCCCAAACCGATCAGCCCTGGCGCAGCGGACCCCTCCTCTCCCCACCCCTCCCGCTGGAAGGAGGCTGGAAGAGGAGTTTACTGGTAAACAAAATGGACGCCCCCTTCCCTTCTGCTCCAAAAATGGGGCCCCCACACCCCTCACCTGCTTGTTGGCCTTGGCGAAAGCCAGCCCCACGCCCTCGTGGGTGGGGCCGCTGTACCCCGGCGGGCAAGCCTCGCAGCGGAACCCCGGGCTGGTGTTGATACAGCGGACTCGGGGGAAGCAGGGGTGGGCGTTGCACTGGGGGAGGAGGGGCCACAGAGGGTCAGAGGGCTTCGAGCTGGGCCCTGGGGGCCGCACCTCGTAGTGTCTCGGATGTGGAAAGTTCAAGGGCCATATGCCAGTGCTTGGAGCTCTTCGCCACGTGAGATGGAAGCAATTGTCGCAGGGGTCAGGCACGACTTTGCCTTGATGACGGCAAGGGCGCAACCGGGAGAGGAGAGGAGAGCTGTTCCCTCATGGGCGAGGGGAGGAAGGATGAGGGCGGGCATCCCCAGCAGAGGGGGGCAGGGGTCGTCGGGGCGTGCGTGCCCGGCGGTGGCGGGGGGTCTGGGCGTGCGTTCCCTGGCTGTGGAAGGGTCGTTGGGACTGGCGATCCCCTGCGGCGAGGAGGGTAGCTGGGGCGGACCACCCCTGGCGGTGAGGGAGTCGTCGGGGCGGGCGTCACTAGCTATGGAGGGGGTTGTGGGGGCGGGTGGTCCCGGGTGGTGACGGGGATGGTCCTTGGGTTGGGCGTCCCCCCGCGGTAAGGAGGTAGTCTGGCCGTGCGCCCCCGGAGGTGAGAGACTCTTCGGGGCGAACACTCCCAGTGGAGGAAGGGGTCTCCCGGGCGGCGAGAGATTGGGGGGCGGTAGAGGGAGTCGTCAGGGCGGTGGAGTGTCGGGGCTAGCGCACCTCGTTGACGTCGGTGCAGTGCGAGCCATTGCCCGTGAAGCCCGCGGGGCAGGGGCCGCAGCGCGCGCCGCTCTCCGTCTGGATGCAGGCCACGCCAGGGAAGCAGAAACCGGGCGCGCAGTGGAGCAGGGGCCGCACGCTGGGTAGGCCGGTGCGTACTGACTGCTGCATCCCTGCGGGGGGGAGGGGGGAGACGCGGCGGGGCTGATCGGTGGCTCGCCCGGGGGCAGAGCCTATCATGGCCACGCCCCGGGGCTGGAGGCTTCCCCTTCCCCCCCACCCCCCGCCCCGGGGCGGCCCGAAATCCTGCGCTGTCCGCGATCCCGCCCCAGAGGCTGCGCGCTCTGACCGCAGGGTCTCCCCGGTCTCTCTCTGAGTCTCTGTCCCGCTTTTCTGCCCCGTGGCGTCTCTCACTTTCCCAAAACTCTCGCACCGCTTCTGTCTGTTTTTGTCTCTGTTTCTACACCCCCCATCCCATTCCCGTTCGTCTCTCCACCTCTCCGTCAGCCTCCATCTCCTTCCGTCTCTTTTCCTCCCCAGCTTTCCCTGGCTCTCTGTCTCTGTCTCTGTGTCTCCGTCTCCCGTCTCTTCTCTCTCCCGACCGCCCCGCCGCGCTCACCGCACGCGTCACACTCCATCACCGTGTTTTTCAGGAACGTGATCTCCCTGACCTGCAGGGGTGGGATGGAATCAGCGGGGTCCCAAACTCTCCTCATCCCTCGGGTCTCCCCTGTCTCTACCCCGGGGTCCCTTTCTACAGCCTCTTTTCGCCAAGGACTCCCTACCCGCCGACCCCCTTCCCTCCCCATCTCCTCTCCACCTTCTCGGGTACTTCCTCTCTCCTCGCTGGGAACTGAGACCCCCTTCCGTTCCCTGGCACTCCCTGCCCCGCACCCGGGCCCCGCACCTGCTGCCGCAGCAGCTCCCGCACGTCCTGCAGCGCCGCGTTGGTTTCCTGCAGTTCCCGAAGCATCTGCGGGCCCAGGTCTGAGCCTGCGGCGGCAGGGGACCTGGTGAGGCGTCATGGGGCCGGGGAATCCCACCACCAACTCCCACCGTCGCAGCGAACCCGGACCTCCGACGCCCCACTGCGCTCCTCTAGTCTCGGTCCCGCCACCTGCTTTCTGCGCCCGGCACGTCCCCTACGAACAGTCCGTGAGCCCCAAACAGCCTGGATCCCGGGCCTCTCACGGGTCCTACAGTCCGTTGTGGGGCCGTGGGCACGGCGCGGGTGCTAACGCGGCTTACCCAACGGGCTCTGGCCCTGTCCGGACGCGCCGAGGGCAGCCAGGGTGAGCAGAAGAACGCAGGCGGTGTCGGGGACCATGGCGGTGGCGGGGAGCTGGGTGGCTGCTCGCTTTCTACCGCCCACGAGGCCCGCGGGGCCTATTTATCCCCAAGGCACGGCCGGCCCCAGGGACGGCCCACCACAGCCCTGCCCAACGTCCAGCCTCAAGGTAAACAGATGGCGCTGGCCCCTGCGTTCAAGTCCCCGCCCGGAATGCCCCGCGAAGTCGCCCGCGGCTGAACTCGACATGGTGGGGAAACTGAGTCCCGGGGTCTGTGGAGAGAGCTGGTGGGGCAGGGAGTCAGGGGGTACTGCCCCCACTTTCATTCACTGTGTGTGTGCGTCTGTGTGTGTGTGTGTGTGTGTGTGACGGGGTGTGGCTGTATCGCATCCTCTTGCTTCAGTCTCCCATGTAGCTGGGACTACAAGCGTGCACCACCAAGTCCAGCTAATTTATTTTTATTTTTATTTTTATTTTTAGAGACCGGGTCTGGCTATGTCGTGCAGGCTAGTAGTCTCAAACTCCCGGCCTCAAGCGATACTCCCCACATAACTGGGATTACAGGATCCAGCCATAGCATTCAGCTCATTGATTGATTGATTGATTGAGTGCTTGCTGTATGCCAAACCTGAGTTCCAAACAAGGCAGGCTCCATGGCCACGCTCTCAGCTCACACTTGGGGAAACAGAGTCACCAGTGTCTGAAAAAATAGGTCCACCCACTATGGATCAGACTGACTGGCCCTCCACTCCTCCTGAAGTGCTTCAAAACTGGGTAAATTGCCGGGTGCGGTGGCTCACACCTGTAATCCCAGCACTTTGGGAAGCCAAGGCGGGCAGATCACCTGAGGTCAGGAGTTCGACACCAGCCTGGCTAACATGGTGAAACCCCATCTCTACTAAAAGTACAAAAATTACCCGGGCGTAATTCCTCCCTTACACAATGGAGGTAATAAGTTAATAATTATTAATTAATGATTAATAGTAATGATGATTATGATGATGAATGGAAAATAGGGGAGGGGCAGTTGAGACCGGGGACTCTCAATTTTCCTGCCTCTGTCCAAGGAGGCCGCTTCTGGCCCCAACGCTGGAGGGCTGCAAATGACTCCCCCCAACCCAACTCATTGCTGGTGTTCCCTCCCCTCCCCGTGGTCCCTCGGCTGGTGGAGGAGGGGACAGCGTTCAGGATCTTGCCCCAACCCCTGTCCAAGGGGACAGGCCCACTTGGTTTTCCAATCTGTGCAATGGGGTGTGAGGCCCCCATCTGGAGGGGAGCAAGTTAAAGGGCTCTAGCAAGGGGAGGTCCGGGGCTTCTGTTTGTCCAGGCTGTGCCATACCTTCCAAACTGTGCTCCAGCTGCTGTGGGAACAGCCTGTAATAAAAATAAAAGTTACCACTAACTGGCCAGCCACACTCTGGAGTTACAAAACCCCTTAACCTCCTGGAATCAGTTAACACTCTCCACTCCCACCTTCCAGTACTCACAGCCTCTATTCTATAGACAGAGAAACTGAGGCCCAGAGAGAAAAAGTGACTGGCCTAAGGCCACTGCCCGAGGGCAGGGGTGAATCTAGACTCAGAGCCAGATATCTTTTCTGGAGAGCCTACAGAGAAGTCACCGAGGGCTTCCTGGAGGAGGTAGCAAGGAGACAGACATAAAAGAAAAGGAGGACTTGGATCAGCAGAGGGAAAAGGTGAGGGCAGTTTTGGTGGAGGGAAGCATGTGAAGCTTGGAGGTGGGGACATTTCTAGACACATTAATTATTTCACAAACATCAAGGACTGTTGTGTGTCATGTCTCCTGTGCTGGGTGATGGGCACACAGGGTGAAGAAGTCAGACCAGTCTCTCCTTCAAATGGGGAGCCCAGTGGGCTCATGGCTGTGATGGGACACACAGACAATGGTAGGAGCCCCCAGGAAATTGATCTGTTTGAAAGGGGATGGGTCAGGGCGGGCTTCTGGAGGAGGAGGGACCACCAAGCTGAGGACTGGATGATGAGGAGGACACAGCCAGGCAGAGGTAGCAGAAAGTCATTCCAGGTAGAGGAAACAGCATAGGCAAAGGCCCTGAGGCAGGAACCAACCTGGCCCGTTGGATGGACTGACCTCAAGGTGACAAGCTCTTGGGGCTCAGTGAGAAGCAGGAGATGAGGCTGTGTGTGAAAGGGCAGTGCTGGTGGTGTGGGGCTCCAGTGGTCTCCCGAGGGTAATGGGGAGCCACAGAGAGTGCGTGAAGAGAGACAGGCCTGTAAATGGAGTGTTGGTGGAAGCAGCTGGTCCCAGCCAGAGCATTTCCAATGAAGCCTGTCCTCAATAGTGCCTGCCCTGCCTGCTGCCTACATTGGGGCCATGAGCTCACCTCCTGTTTTCCTTGGCCTTCAGCACACCTGGGGGCCGCTCCCGGCAGCACTGGAATTCTCGGGAAAACCACAGCTCCAGTGGGGCCTGGGGGCTGGCATATGCTGCACACAGCTAGGACAGGAGCACATGGAAGCCAGGCCCCTGCCACAGGCTGGTCACAGTGCTGGGGCTTGGACACACGTGGCCTTATCCATGGCTGGGCCACGGGGAGTTGCAGGGAAGGGCATTCCAGGCGGAGGGAACTACAAAGGTGGAGTTCCTGAGGGTGTCCCAAGATCGGACAACAGAGGCCCGGAAAGGGGATGTCTGGGGTCACACTCCTGCCTCCTGGATCTCGCCAGCCCTGAAATCCCCCTTCTAGGCAGCAGTCCCCTCCTCCTGTGCACAGCACACTTGCCTCAGATTACAGAATAACTCACTGTAGGTGTCATTCTGGGCCTTTGTACCTGCTGTTCCCCCCACCTCGTACAAACTCCTCCATCCTTCAAGGTCCAGCTATAATGTCCCCTCCTCCAGGAAGCCTTCCCTGCTGATATTCTCCGGATAACCTTCCAGCCTAGCCCTGATCCTCGGGACTGTGAGTGTCTGTGGTTTGCTCTGTCCCTCCGAGCCTGAGGGGCTCCCACCCAGGGGCCTGGACTGGTGTAGAAAGGTTAGGTTGGAGGGTTTGGTGAGCCGGGACAGCATCCCTATGATTCGTGTTCATTACTATTCTTTTTTTTTTTTTTTTGAGATGGAGTCTCACTTTTATCGCCCAGCTGGAGTGCGATGGTGCAATCTCGGCTCACTGCAACCTCTGCCTCCTGAGTTCAAGTGATTCCCCTGCTTCAGTCTCCTGAGTAGCTGGGATTACCGGCACCTGCCACCACGCCCAGCTAATTTTTTTATATTTTTAGTAGAGACGGGGTTTCACCATGTTGGCCAGGTTGGTCTCGAACTTCTGACCTCAGGTGATCCACCTGCCTCAGCCTCCCAAAGTGCTGGGATTACAGGCGTGAGCCACCGCGCCTGGCCATTACTACTTTTTATAATTAATGTAATGTCATTACTATTTTTTTTCTTTTTTAAAATAGAGATGGGGGTCTTATTATGTTGCCCAGGCTAGTCTCGAACTCCTGGGCTCAACAGATCCTCCTTCCTCGGCCTCTCAAAACCCTGGGATTTCAGCCACTGCACCCAGCCAACATTATCATATGAATCCTAGTAACCCCTGCCACCTCTGTACTTGATATGGCAGGGAAGGGGGCCACACAGCCTGGGTTCAAATATTGGTGAGCATGGCCTTACTGTGTGACCTAGGTCACTTAACCTCTCTGTGCTTCAGTTTTCTCACCCATAGAATGAGGATGATCACTGTTGAGAGGATTGAATGAGCTGACCCATGGAAATCCTTCAGCCCAGCACCCAGCTCCAGTGCTACTAGCGTGCTTATTCCATATGAAATTTATACACCGTGGGCCAGTGTGGTGGCTCACACCTATAATCCCAGCACTTTGGGAGGCCACAGCAGGTGGATCACCTGAGGCCAGGAGTTCGAGACCAGTGTGGCCAACGTGAAACTCCATCTCTACTAAAAATACAAAAATTAGCTGGACGTGGTGGCGCGTGCCTGTAATCCCAGCTAATTGGGAGGCTGAAGCAGGAGAATCACTTGAACCGGGGAGGCAGAGGTTGCAGTGAGCCGAGATCACATCACTGCACTCCAGCCTGGGCAACAGAGCGAGACCTTGTCTCAAAAAAACAAAACAAAACAAAAAAACTTATACCCTGTGCCTGTTGCTTATACCTCAGATCGTTCTTATTTCTATCTTACTCAGAGAGGAGAAGAGACAGTCTGAGGTCACACAGCCAGAATTAGAACAGAGGCATGCAAGACCCTCAAGCCCTTCATACCCGCCCTCTCTGTCCTTGCCACAGAAACAGAATCCAGCATTTCGCTGGCCCGAGCCCCTCATTAACTGGGATGTCTTCTCGGCCCAGGACCTCCTGGCCAGAGCATCTGGCCGGCGCCCCAGCCAGCCCCACACCAGGCCCCGTGGTTCCAGGAGCCCGGCCAGGCTGGGGAAGAGGGACGGGTGCCTGCATGATGGGGCCCCGGGGCCCTTCCTGGCAGACGCCTGCTCAGCCAGGAGACGTGTGGGCGCCCCGGCTCCCTGCCTCCCGCCCTCCCCGCCCCCCCCCCCCCCCCCCCCCGTTGCCTGCCTTTGTGAATGCAGAAGGAAAGTATGTTGTGAAGGCAGCCGCCCTGCCCTGGGAGTGCCGGGCTGTAGGCCCCCAGTCTGCGGAATTCATCAGGGCGGCAGGGGAGGGCAGCTTGGCGACCTCTGCATCCTCAGCCTGCCTTGAACTGGGAGAGACGTACTGGAGGCATCTCTCTAGAAGGAACAAAAGGCAGGGGTGGGATGGGGGGCTCTGAGCTTTGAAGTCCAGGAGACGCCCCCCGACTGGCCGTGTGACCTTTGGCAGGTGCCACCTCCTCTCCCAGTCTCCTTTTTTTTTCTTTTTTTTGAAACAGGGTCTTGCTCTGTTGCCTGGCCTGAAGTACAGTGACAATCATAGCTCACTCATTGCAGCCTCCAACTTCTGGGCTCAAGTGATCCTCCCACCTCAGCCTCCCAAAGTGCTGGGATCACAGATGTGCACCACTGCACCCAGCCCCATTCTCCCTTTACTCAGTCCCTACCCCCATTGCATCCCAGGCTCTACTGGATGGCGATAAAGGAAGAAGACAACAATAAATACACTGGCTACAGTTTTCTTGAGCAAGTGCCAAATGCTTGAAACCTTACCACTCAGCCTTTGTGGGTTTTCTCTTTCTGTCATCCCTTAAGTCCCAGAAGGCAGGAATTTGTCATCATGGGAGACAGTGGGGCACAGTGATGAAGGTCTCAGTGCCTGAGTTTCATATCCCAGCTCTGCTGTGGTACATGAGGCAAGTTGCTTAACCTCTCTGTGCCTCAGTTTCTTCTTTTTTCCTTTATTTCTTCTTTTTTTTTTTGCCATCTTCGAAAGTTTCTTATAATGTAAAATTTTACTTCTCAGGTTACTATACTGAAGAGTTGCTTCAGGAGAGAAAGAATTTCACCAGAGGCCGGGCGTGGTGGCTCATGTCTGTAATCCCAGCACTTTGGGAGGCCAAGGCGGGCGGATGACCTGAGGTCAGGAGTTCAAGACCAGCCTGGCCAACATGGTGAAACCCTGTCTCTACAAAAGTACAAAAATTAGCCGGGCATGATGGCGGGTGTCTGTAATCCCAGCTACTTACTCAGGAGGCTGAGGCGGGAGAATTGCTTGAACTCAGGAGGCGGAGGTTGCAGTGACCCGAGACTGCACCATTGCACTCCAGCCTGGGCGACAGAGTAAGACTCTGTCTCAAAAAAAAAAAAAAGAATTTCACTAGGAACAGATAGGAATTTCACAATATTCAATTGATACTGGTTTCTTTCTTTTTTTTCTTTTCCTTCCTTCCTTCCTTCCCTCCTTCCTCCCTCCCCCCACCTTCGTTCTTCCCTCCTCCCTGTCTCTCTCTCTTCCTCTCTGTCTCCATTTCTTTCTTGTTTTTGAGATAGGTTCCCGCTCTGTCACCCCAGCTGGACTGCAGTGGTACAAACACAGCTCACTGTAGCTCAAACTCTTGGGCTCAAGCCGTCCTCACACCTCAGCCTCCTGATTAGCTGGGGCCAAAGGCATGTGCCACCACACCTGGCTAATTTTTTTTATTTTGTAGAGACAGGGTCTTGCTCTGTTGCCCAGGCTGCTCTCTAACTCCTGGGCTCCAGTGTCTCTTCCATCTTAGCCTCCAGGGTAGCTGGAATTACAGGCATAACACCTATATTTAATGAAGGTTTCATGCAGTCAAATAAACTAGTGTCTGTGTTCTGAGGGGAGGAGAGTGCCTTCAGGGCTAACTGTAGAAGCTTTGTGCTCTCCTTCAGTCTCTCTGTCTAATGAAGTAAAAATGGAAATGTGTAAAGTTTTACGCAAGGTAACGGTAGCAGGAAAAACCAAGGTGAAAATAAGTATGAGAAGAATCCTCACCTCTTAGCGTCAGTGTAAGAATTGAATGAATTAGCGCCCAGAAAGTTCACAGCCCTTGCTTGGGAGGCGGAAGTGGGAGGATTGCTTGAACTTAGGAGTTCAAAACCAGCCTGGGCAATATAGCAAGACCCTGTCTCTGAAAAAAAAAAAAAAATTTTTAAATTAGCCAGGCATGGTGGTATGTGCCTGTAGTCCCAGCTACTCAGGAGGCTAAGGTGGGAGGATGGCTTGAGCCCAGAAGTTTGAAGCTGTAATGAGGTATGATTGTACCACTGTACCCCAGCCTGGGTAACAGAGTAAGACCCCGTCTCAAGAAAAAGAAAGGCCCAGGCGTGGTGGCTCATGCCTGTCATCCCAGCACTTTGGGAGGCTGAGGCAGGTGGATCACTTGAGGTCAGGAGTTAGAGACCAGCCTAAGCAACATGGTGAAACCCCATCTCTACCGAAAATACAAAAATTAGCCAGGCATGGTGGTGCATGCCTATAATCGCAGCTACTCAGGAGGCTGAGGCACGAGCGTTGCCTGAGCCCAGGAGGCAGAGGCTGCACTGAGCTGAGATCATGCCACTCTCACTCCAGCCTGGGGTGACAGAGTAAGACAGAGTAAGACTCTGTCTCAAAAAAAAAAAAAAGAAAAAAAAAAAAGGAAAAGAAAGAGCTGAGCCCTCAATCAATGTCAGCTATTAACATCCCCATTTTACAGGTTGGCAAACTGAGGCTCAGCAAGTCTGTCCTGTCTCCTCAATTTGGTCACTGGATGCTCAGAGAGGGAAGTCACCTCCTACCCCTGCCTAAGGCTCCAGGAGAGGGTCTCCCAACCAGGCTTCTGCAGTTCCCGCTGCAGAAGGTAGGGTGGGCTGTCAGCAGAGAAAGTGGAGAGTGCAGGGACCAGAGCACTACTGCAGTTCCTCAGTACCCCTCGTGCCCCTCCCAGCCCCTACCTGGGCTCATTAACAGGAGGCCCTTGTTCAGGGGAGTGATGGATGGCGTGGGAGGCCGAGGGCGGGGTGTGTTTACCCACCGGCGGCTGCAGACAGGAGCCCAGGCCAGGGCCGGGCCAGTAGGGGAGGGAGGCTCCCAGGTAGGGAGGAGCCCAGCCCCAATACTGCTGCACGGAAAGGGGCCAGCTGGGCCCCTTCTGGAAACAGAGGCCAAGGGTCAGGGAGGCCATCTGCTGGGGAAATTGGTGCCGAGAGTTGAACAAGTGAACAGGTGCCAGCAGAGCAGAGCCCCAGGCAGAGGGCACAGCAGGGGCAAAGGCCCAGAGGTGGGTATGTGCTTGATGTGTTGGAGGTTCCACGAGGCGTCAGGAGTGGCTGCAGCAAGCGGGGAGGGGAAATGGAGGAAATCTTCCAGCTGTGAGCCATGTTTAGGCTCCATGGGCGTGTCCATTCCCACATCTTTCTGCATGCCAGGCCCTTACCTGGGCTGTGACCACTCCCTGGTGCCCTGTCTGCTTTCACATGGCTCATTCCTCGCCCCGGCTGGCTTAGAGGCTCCCGCTGGCCTTCACAGGCCCTTGGTGTGCTCCATCAGAGCTGTGACCATGCTGTATGGGCACTGCCAGGTTACACGGGTCATGGGGCTGCCTCCTCCATCAGACTGAGCTCCACCATCTTGTTCCCCAATGTGTTCCCTGCATATACACATGATGGAATACTCCAATAACAGATGGACGGGTGGATGTATAAGTGGATGGATGGATGAGTGGATGGATGGATGGATAAGTGGATGGATGGATGGATGGATGGATAAGTGGATGGATGGATGGATGGATGGATGGATAAGTGCATGGATGGATGGATGGGTAAGTGGATGGATGGATGGATGGATAAGTGGATGGATGGATGGATGGATGGATAAATGGATGAATGGATGGATGGATGGATAAATGGATGGATGGATGGATGAATGGATAAATGGATGAATGGATGGATGGATGGATAGGTGGATGGATGGATGGATAGGCAAATGGATAAATAAGTGAATGGATTGATTAATGGATGGATGGATGATGTATAAGTGGATGGATAGTTGGATGGATAAGTGGATGGCTGGATAGACAGATGGATAGGTGGATGGGTGCAAAGATAATGAATTGATGAATAGATGGATGAATGATGTATAAGTGAATGGATAGGTAGATGGATGGGTGAATGGATGGATGGATAAGTGAATGGATGGATAAATGAATGGATAAGGAGATATGTTGTATGGATGAATGAATAAGTGAATAAATAATGGATACATGGATACATTTATACATGTGGATGGATAATGTATAAATGGATGGATAAACAGATGAATGGATGCATAAGTGGATGGATGGATAAATGAATGAATGAATGAGTGGATGGATAGATAAGTGGGTATATAGATGAATAAGTGGATGGATGGATGAGTAAGTGGATAAATGGATGGATGGATAGGTGGATAGACAGCTGAATGGATGGATGATGTAGAAGTGGATGGATGGATGGATGGATGGATGGATGGATGGACAGATAAGTAGATGGATGGATAGATAAGTGGATGGATGGATAAGTGGACGAATGGGTGGATGGATAGATGGATGGATGGATGATGGAGTAAAGAAAAGCTACAAGACCACAAAACAAGGATCCACAGGACTAAGAAATGACAGAATCACATCACTGGTTAATGGAGCAACTGAACTGTGGAGTCCTAGGGCCACGGGACCACAGAGTTAGAGATCCACACAGTCCAGTCAACAGAAGCACAGAACCGAAGGGTAGTTGGAAGCTATAGGACCCCAGTGGGGGCAGAGACAAGCCATTGGGGCATCCCACATCCACGGTGCCACCAGGATAGAGTCTCAGAGTTGACCCCAACAGAACCACCCTCTGGCCACACGCTCACCTCTCAGCTCTCCAAGGAGCCTCCCAGGGGCCACTGAAGCCACAGGGTGCTTTTTCCCCCAATCTGTGGAGCAGCCTTGGGGGACAGGACCATGCCATCGCCAATGCCTGCAGCCAGTCAGCCTCCAAACACTCAGTGAGTCCCGGCACCAGGGCCAAGTGAGGCTGTCCAAGTACCAGGAAACACTGCCAGCCTCTGGCCAGGCTCCTCTGGACGCCGAGTGCTCTGCAGCCAGGGGCAAAGGAATCAACGGGTAACGTTTACATCCATGTCCCTTCCAAAGCCAGCAGCAACATAGCATGGAGGGGAGGCCGTGCCCCAGCTGCGTCCCCTCCGAGCCACGGTGCACTGACTAGCTGCCCGCTCCATCGCCAGGAGTCACAGCTCAGCTCGAATTTCTCGACACATCCACGTATTAATGAGCTCTCCCAAGACAGCACCCGTTTGCCCAGCAGAACTTGCACCTGATGCCCAGAACAACCAGCCCATTTGAGATGGGGGAAACTGAGGCCCTTGTCTCAGAGGTGAGCCCAGGAACACAGCAGGCTGGAGCTGAGTCTCAATCCCAAGCCTGCAGGATGCTAAACCTGAACTTATCATCACCCAGTTGGGCTGCCTCTCAGGCCCCAGCCCCTTGTCCTGGGACCCCCCACCCCTTCCCCACCAGGTGTTTGCTTCCAAATGTGGTGCATTGCAGAATGCCAAGAGCACGGGCTGCAGCAGTTTTTTCCCTTCCATGGGCTCAGAATATCTAGCTCACAGGGCTGTGGTGGAGACAAACTGTGGTCATAGCACAGAAAGGGGACCTGATTGCTGGCCTGATAGGAGCCTTGCCCACACCATTTCCCTCTCTTCTTCTTCTTCTTCTTCTCCTTCTCCCTTTTTTTTTTTTTTTTTGAGATGGAGTCTCTCTCTGTTGCCCAAGCTGGAGTGCAGTGGCATGATCTCGGCTCACTGCAACCTCTGCCTCCGGGTTCAAGAGATTCTCCTGCCTCAGCCTCCCAAGTAGCTGGGACTACAGGCATGAGCCACCGTGGCTGGCTAATTTGTGTATTTTTAGTAGAGACATGGTTTTGCCATGTTGGCCAGGCTGGTCTCGAACTCCTGATCTCAGGTAATCCGCCCACCTCAGCCTTCCAAAGTGGTGGGATTACAGGCCTGAGCCACCGCCCCTAGCCTTTTTTTTTTTTTTCCGCTAGGTTTCGCTTGTGTGATTACCTCATTCCATCTTACATATGAAAAAGTAGAAGGCAAGAGAGTGAGGTTCTAATCCTCCCGATACCCACCCTGGCAGCTTCAGGGAGGGTTTCTCGCATCTGCAGTGTAGTAAAAACATGGCATTGCTGGGCACCGTGGCTCACACCTGTAATCCCAGCACTTTGGGAGGCTGAAGCGGGAGGATCTCCTGAGCCCAGCAGTTCCAGACTGGCCTGGGCAACATATTGAGACCTCATCTCTACAAACAAGCAACAACAACAAAAAGGCTGGAGTGCGGTGGCACAATCTCAGCTCACTGCAACCTCCACCTCCCGGCTCAAGTGATTCACTTGCCTCAGCCTCCCTTGTAGCTGGGATTACAGGTTCTTGCCACCACAGCAGGCTAATTTCTGTATTTTTAGTAGAGATGGGGTTTCACCATGTTGCCCAGGCCGGTCTTGAACTTCAGACCTCAGGTGATCCGCCTGCCTCGGCCTCCCAAAGCGCTCGGATTCCAGGCGTGAGCCACTGCCCGGTCTGCCTGCCCTTTCTGAATAGCAAGGATGGACCCCTGAAGTGCCAGGCTGAAATTCCGCCAGCTCACTGAGTGGGGAAACACCCTCTCCCTGACGAACTCAGCAAAGATCTCAAGGCTAACTCTCATAGGCTCAGCCCTGAACCAATCACTGTAGTCGGTGGGTGGAGGGCTTTGATTGGCTGGGCCAGGAGACTGAGTCCCCTCTGGGGGTTGGAGGGGCAGGGGCCAAAGGAGGATGGTGTCAGTAACTCGTGGTGCAGGCAAACTTGATGGAAACTGAATCCCCACCCAGACTCTTGCCTTAGTGGGTCTCTGGCACCACGGGCTACTCTGAGTGGCTTTTTCTGGGGGTAGGTGGAGGGACGGAATCTCCCTCTGTCCTCCAGGCTGGAGTGCGGTGGCGCAATCTCGGCTCATTGCAACCTCAGCCTCACGGGTTCAAGCATTCTCCTGCCTCAGCCTCCCAAGTAGCTGGGATTACAGGCGCCCACTACAACACCCTAATTTTTGTATTTTTAGTAGAGATGGGGTTTCACCATGTTGGCCAGGCTGGTCTCAAACTCCTTACTTCAGATGATCCGCTCTCCTCGGCCTCCCAAAATGTTGGGATTACAGGTGTGAGCCACCGTGCCTGGCCTGAGTAGCTTTAACGGGGTGACCCTGGCCATGTGCCAAGCCCCATCCCCTGTCTCTACCTCCGGCTGCTGTATTTGAGGCCCCTTCTTACTGCCCTCTGCTTGCAGGAAGGTGGGTTCTTCCTTACTCTGCTGGCCTCCCGACCTCCCCTGGGTACCAAGCCACCTTAAGCATCACAAGGAAGCAGGCATTACCTGGAAGAGTCCCCACCACCAGTTTCTTTCACCTGAGGTCAGGAGTTCGAGACCAGCCTGGCCAACTTGGTGAAACCCCGTCTCTACTAAAACTACAAAAATTAGCGGGGCGTGGTGGTGCCTGCCTATAATCCCAGCTACTCAGGGGGCTGAGGTGGGAGGATCACCTGAGCCTGGGGAGGCAGAGGTTGCAGTGAGCTATGATCGTGCCACTGTACTCCAGCCTGGGTGGCAGAGTGAGATCCTGTCACAAAAACAACAGCAACAACAACAACAAAAATTAAGGAAGGGAATTCCAGGCAGAGAGGTGAGCTTGTGCAAAGGCCCTGGGGTAGGAAGTAATTTTCTTGTTGGAGGAGGTGAGGAGGCCGATGTGACTGGAGCAGAGTGAGGGAGGAGGGGGGAGATGGGTTAGAGAGATGGGCCAAGGTGGGATCACATGGGGGCCTTGCAAGCTGCAGCAAGGAGGTGGGTTTTATTCTGAGAGCAATAGGGAGCCATGGAGAGTGTGTGAGCAGGGGAGGAACATGATTTATGATTTTAAGACATCTCTTGTGGCTGCAATGGGGAAGAGGCCAGGCAATGTCAAGGCAAGAGCTGGTGGGGCCAGGGCCAGGGCACGGCCACAGGGTGGGGAGGAGAGGTTAGATTTGTTTGTTTTGAAGCCTGAGAGGACTAGAGCTACTGATGAGCTTGGGAAGGAAGGGAGGGAGGAGTCTCAGACACGCCCAGATCTTGAACCCATCACAGGGTGGTTGGTAGGGTTGTTGCCCGACACAGGAAGACTTAGCGGAAAATCATGAACCCCACCTTGGCCATGTTGTTGCTGAGGTGTCTGGTCTGGGCTGGCCAGGCTCCAGATGGAACTGTGGACCTTGTGGGCAAAGAGTGGCCTGTGACTTCCAGGCCTGGGCTGTGTGCGTTGCAGGGAGATGGGCAGGGGTCTCTGGCTGCGTCCTTGATCCCCATCCTTTGTGCAAACAGGTGGGGTGGGGCAGGGGGAACCCATGTTTTCCCCATCCCGGGTCCTTTTGTTCCAGTTGGAAGCCACGACCAATTCGAAAAGTCCAGATGTGGAGTTGGACGCAACCCTTGGACCATGCGGTCTGGGGAGGCCAGTGGCCCGTCATCCAACAGGTCAGGCCTCCATGTGGCCTCGCTGGCTGTGGCCCGGCTGGGGCTGGGGGGCAGAACAGCTTTGATTTCGAGTCTCTGGCTGAAACTGCAAAGGTTAAAAAAATAATCACCAGCACCAAGGCGTTGCCCCTTCAAGACGTCAATCCCAACACCAGGCGGAAAAAACAGGCCCTGGGGCCCCCGCCAGCCCACAGGCCTGAGACCTGCAGAGGGGCCTGATCAGAAGGCCAAAAAGCTGGGTCCCCACATCTCTCCGGGCACAAGGGGAGACTCGGCTTCCCGTCTGGAACACAGAGCATTGCTGTAGAAGCGCATCCACGTTCAAGGTCAAGTGCAGCATCTACCTGCCTGCCAAGCCCTGGCCCAGGCAGTGGGGACCCATGAGGCGAGTCAAGGTTGGCCCCGGTCTGTAGGGCTCCCAGGCCAGAGATGGGGTTTCCCCATGCTGGTCAGGCTGGTCTTGAACTCCTGACCTCAAGTGATCCACCCACCTTTGCCTCCCAAGTGCTGGGATTATGGGTGTGGGCCATCGCGCCCAGCCCCTTCCTTCATATTTACATAAAATACCCTTCTGTGACCCAGGACTTGGCTTAAATGTCAACACCTCAGGAGACCTTTCCCAACCCATGGGCAAAAATACCTACACCCAGGTATTTCTTTCAGAAACTTCTCACTCTTGGAAATGATCTTCTCGGCTACATTTTCATGAGGTTGGGAACGTGGTTTATCCGCAGTTTGTGCCATTGTACCTGGCATATACTAGGTGAGATTGTCTCCTTGGGGACAAAGGAGGATGCTGGCTATCACAACAAAGTTTCACAAACATATACCCTCTGAGACCCCCAGACCTCCCCCAGCAGTGCCCCAGGATTTACAACCAGAACTTTATTTATTTATTTATTTATGAGCTGGAGTCTCGCTCTGTCGCCCAGGCTGAAGTGCAGTGGTGCAATCCCGGCTCACTGCAGCCTCGACCCCCTGGGCTTGGGTGATCTTTCCACCTCAGCCTCTCGAGTAGCTGGGACCATAGGCACATATCACCCTGTCCAGCTAATTTTTATATTTTGTAGAGACAAGGTCTTGCTATGTTGCCCAGGCTGGTCTCAAACTCCTGGGCTCAAGTGATCCAACCACCTTGGCCTCTCTAAGTGCTAGGATTACAGGTGTGAGGTACCACACCTGGCCTACAACCCAGAAATTTGCCCTCAATAAATGGCAGAGTGAGGCTGGTCACAGTGGCACACATTTGTAATCCCAGCATTTTGGGAGGCAATGGTGGGAGGATCGCTTAAGACCAGAAGTTCAAGACCAGCCTGGGCAACATGGTGAAACCCCCATCTCTACTAAAATACAAAAGAAATTAGCCAGGTGTGGCGGTGTGTGCCTGTAGTACCAGCTACTCGGGAGGCTGAGGCAGGAGAATTTCTTGAACCTGGGAGGCAAAGATTGTAGTGAGCTGAGATTGCACCACTGCACTCCAGCCTGGGCGACAGAGCAAGACTCCTTCTCTAAAAAAAAAAAAAAAAAAATAGGGCCGGGCGCGATGGCTCACGCCTGTAATCCCAGCACTTTGGGAGGCCAAGGTGGGCAGATCACAAGGTCAGGAGATCAAGACCATCCTGGCTAACATGGTGAAACCCCATCTCTACTAAAAATACAAAAAAATTAGCCGGGCGTGGTGGCAGGTGCCTGTAGTCCCAGCTACTTAGGAGGCTGAGGCAGGAGAATGGCGTGAACCTGGGAGGCGGAGCTTGCAATGAGCAGAGATTGTGCCACTGCACTCCAGCCTGGGTGACAGAGCAAGACTCCATTTCAAAATAAATACATAAATACATAAATAAATAATAGGCAGGCACAGTGACTCATGCCTATAATCCCAGCACTTTGGGAGTGCCGTGGTAGGAGGATCACTTGAGACCAGGAGTTCAAGGCCAGCCTGGATAACATTATGAGACCTCACCTCTTTTTTTTTTTTTTTTTTTTTTTTGAGACAAAGTCTTCCTCTGTTGCCCAGGCTGGAATGCAATGGCATGGTCTTGGCTCACTGCAACCTCTGCCGCCTGGGTTCAATCGATTCTCCTGCCTCAGCCTCCTGAGTAGCTGGGATTACAGGTGTGCACCATGACGCCCAGGTAACTTTTGTATTTTTAGTAGAGACGGGGTTTCACCATGTTAGTCAGGCTGGTCTCGAACTCCTGACTTCATGATCTGCCTGTCTTGGCCTCCCAAAGTGCTGGGATTACAGGCGTGAGCCACAGCACCCGGCCGAGACCTCATCTCTTAAAAAAAAAAATTAGGCCAGGCATGGTAGCTCATGCTTGTAATCCCAGCACTTTGGGAGGCTGAGGTGGGGCTAAGGTCAGGAGTTCGAGACCAGCCTGGCCAATATGGTGAAACCCCGTTTCGGCTGGGCGCGGTGGCTCATGCCTGTAATCCCAGCACTTGGGAAGACAAAGGTGGGTGGATCACGAGGTCAGGAGATCGAGACCATCCTGCCCAACATGATGAAACCCCGTCTCTACTAAAAATGCAAAAATTAGCTGGGTGTGGTGGCACGTTCTTGTAATCCCAGCTAATCAGGAGGATGAGGCATGAGAATTGCTTGAACCCAGCAAGCGGAGGTTGCAGTGAGCCGAGATCGCGCCACTGCACTCCAGCCTGGCGACAGAGCGAGACTCTGTCTAAAAAAAAAGAAAAAAAAAAAAGAAACCCCGTTTCTACTAAGACTACAAAAATTAGCTGGATATGGTAGCGGGCGCCTGTAATCCCAGCTACTTGGAAGGCTGAGGTAGGAGAATTGCTTGAACTCAGGAGGTGGAGGTTGCAGTGAGCTGAGATTGCACCATTGCACTACAGCCTGGGTGACAGAGCGAGACTCCGTCTCAAAAATAAATAAATAAAATTAAAAAACAATAATAAATAAAATAAATAAATGGCAGAGTGGTTTGAGTCATGCTGGAGGCGCACAGGCAGCTATGGAGGGTCAGCAGGAGGGACTGCTATGCTGCGACTGAAGGAGAGATGAGAATTGGCCTGGTAAGAGGCCACAGAGGGTGCTCGGGTGGGGGCACCAGCGTGTGTAAAGGCTTGGAGGCGACAGAGAACGATGGAGTGTTTCTGGAACTGTGTGTAGAGGGGCCCAACTCACACAGAGTGAGGGGAGAAAGGGCCATACTGCTGGAAGGGCCCACAAGCCCTGGGACGATGGGACTTGGACTCCATCCCAGGCAATGGGGAGCCATGGGAGGTATGTGAGCAGAAGGCACATCAGACCTGTACCCCCTCGTCCTGTGCCAGGTACCGAGAGGCTCCCTCCCAGACCTGGGAACCCCATGGGCTCAACATGCATGGTAGACACATCTCAAAGCAGTTTTATGTGAATTCCTGAGGAGAGCTGTCTCCAACAGGCCAGGCCACCCGCTATCCTCACCACCACGGGGCTGGGGAGGTCTGTCGTCCACAGGAGCCTCCCAGACCCAGATAATGCGCTGACAGCTGCCTGGCCCTGCCTGGGCCTCGAGGCCTCCCCCCAGCATGGCTGGGTTCCCCCGAGGCCCGGGTCTGACTACCCCTTCCCGGCCTGACCACCCCTTCCTGGCCCTCGGTGGATGCTGAAGACATTTCTTCTTATTCCGCTGGAATTTTCCTCGTGGACCATGCCAGCGCCTCCAGAAACACATGAAAGGAAAATGTTTCCAGTCTGAGCAGGGCTGTTTTATGGCTCTCCGGGCTGGGAGTCTGACCACAGAGTGGAAAGGGCTCGTCATACCACTGTTCCTCCTGCTGAACGGCTCGGACCCGGCCCACCCTGCCATGCCCTCCTTGGAGGCCCGGGTTCTGCAGGGTTGTTTTTTTTTTCTTTTTTTTTTGAGAGAGGGTCTTGCGCTGTCACCCAGGCTGAACAGGCTGGGGTGCAGTGGTGCGATCTTGGCTCACTGCAGCCTCCACCTCCTAGGCTCAAGCGACCCTCCTGCCTCAGCCTCCTGAGTAGCAGGGACTACAGTCTCTTGCCACCATGCCTGGCTAACTTTCCAAAACTTTTTGTAGAGATGGGATCTCCCTATGTTGCCCAGTTTGGTCTTGGACTCCTGGGCTCATGTGATCCTCCTGCCTCGGCCTCCCAAAGTGCTAGGATGACAGGCATGAGGCATTGCTCCTGGCCTCTGCAGGGTTTTTCCAGCTAAGGAAAGTTTCCCCTGCCCTTGTCCCCCTGACCAGGGAGCAACTCCCTCAAAAAATAGAGGTTGGGGGCCGGGCACACTGGCTCATGCCTGTAATCCCAGCACTTTGGGAGGCTGAGGTGAATGGATCACCTAAGGTCAGGAGTTCGAGACCAGGCTGGCCAACATGATGAAACCCCGTCTCTACTAAAAATACAAAAATTAGCCTGGTATGCTGGCACATGCCTATAATCCCAGCTACTCAGGAGGCTGAGGCACAAGAATCTCTTGAACCTGGGAGGCGGAGGTTACAGCGAGCTGAGATCTCACCACTGCACTCCAGCCTGGGTGACAGAGTAAGACTCTGTCTCAAAAAAGAAAAGAAAGAAAATAAGAAAAGAAAAGAAAAGGGGAAAGGTAAAAGAAAAATAGAGGTTGGGAGCTCAACCTTGGAGCTGATGCGTTTTTCCATCGTTTATTCATTCAACAGTCTACTTTTTTCCCAGAGTGTGCCCATTTCTGCATCGGGTGCTGGGGCGCAAATGAGAACAAGGAGGATCTGTCACTATTCTTTGGGAGCTCGTGGAAAGGTGGAAAGGGGGGCTTCATGTGACCCCATTCCCAGAGCTGAACATGGAGGCTTGGGGGGAAGCTGCTTGCCTGAGATGGTGCAAGGGAATAAGTGACAGGGTCAGAACGCAACACACAGAGTGCCTCCAAAACCGGTTTTCTGGTGTGGTGGCCCGTGCCTGTAATCCCAGCCACTCAGGAGGCTGAGGCAGGAGAACTGCTTGAACCCTGGAAGCTGCACTCTAGCCTGGGCAACAGAGTGAGACTCAGTCTCAAAAAATATATAAAATAAAATAAAATAAAGTGCACAATTCCCTGGCATTCAGTGCACACACCATGTTGTGCAATCACTACCTCGATCTACTTCCAGACTATTTCGTCACCCCGTAAAGACGCTCCGTTCCCATCAGCGGTCACTCCCCCTTCCTCTCCCCAGGCCCTGGCAACCACAAATCTGCTTTCTGTCTCTGTGGATTTGCCAGTTCTGGCCATTTCCTACAAATGGAATCACACACTATGTGACATTTCGTGTCTGGCATCTTTCACTTGGCATGTGTTTTTGGGGTTCATCCATGCTGTAGCAGGGAGCAGTGCATCCTTCCTCTTTTGTTTTGTTTTTGTTTTTGTTTTGTACTTCATTCCTTTTTGTGGCTGAATCATATTCCATTGCATAGATGGACCACATTTTGTTTATCCATTCGTCTGTTGAGGGACATTTGGATCATTTCTACTTTTTGGTTATTTAATTTCCTTTTATTTATTTATTTTATTTTTGAGACAGAGTCTCACTCTGTCGCCCAGGCTGGAGTGCAGTGGCGTGATCTCGGCTCATTGCAACCTCCGCCTCCTGGGTTTCAGAGATTCTTCTGCCTCAGCCTCCTGAGTAGCTGAGACTACAAGTGCGTGCCACCACACCCCAGTAATTTTTGTATTGTTTTGTGTTTTTTTTTTTTCCTTTTTGAGATGGAGTCTCACTGTGTCACCCAGGCTGGAGTACAGTGGCACAGTCTCGGCTCACTGCAACCTCCGCCTCCCAGGTTCCAGCGATTATCCTGCCTCAGCCTCCCAAGTAGCTGGGACTACAGGTGCATGCCACCATGCCCAGTTAATTTTTGTATTTTTTAGTAGAGATGGGATTTCACCATATTGGCCAGGCTGGTCTCAATCTCCTGACCTCATGATCCATCTGCCTCAGCCTCCCAAAGTGCTGGGATTACAGGCATGAGCCACCATGTCCGGCCCTAATTTTTGTATTTTTAATAGAGACAGGGCTTCACCATGTTGGCCAGGCTGGTCTTGAACTCCTGACCTCAAGTGATCTGCCAACCTTGGTCTTCCCAAGTGTTGGGATTACAGGCGTGAGCCACCGAGTCCAGCCTTTTTTAGGGGACAGCAGGGTAACTCTCCGTCACCCAGACTGGAGTGCAGTGGCGCGATCATGGCTCATGGCAGCTTCAACATCCTGAGCTCAAATGATCCTCCTGCCTCTGCCCCCAAAATAGTTGGGACTACAGGTGCATGCCACTATGCCTGGCTTATTTTTTCTTTTTCTTTTTATTATTTATTTATTTTTTGAGATGGAGTTTCGCTCTGTCACCTAGGCTGGAGTGCAATGGTGTGATCTCAGCTCACCAAAACCTCCGCCTCCCGGGTTCAAGTGATTCTCCTGCCTCAGCCTCCCGAGGAGCGGGGATTACAGGCATGTGCCACCACGCCCGGCTAATTTTGTATTTTCAGTAGAGACGGGGTTTCTCCACGTTGGTAAGGCTGGTCTCAAACTCCCAACCTCAGGCGATCTGCCCGCCTCAGCCTCCCAAAGTGTTGGGATTACAGGCGTGAGCCATCGCGCCTACTTCCTTTCTCACACTTTTAAACAGTGCTGTTATTGGCCTGGCACCGTGGCTCATGCCTATAATCCCAGCACTTTGGGAGGCCAAGATGGGTGGATCTCTTTGAGCTCAGGAGTTTGAGACCAGCCTGGGCAACACGGTGAAACTCTGTTTCTATAAAACATAACAAACAAACAAACAAACAAAATTAGTCCGGCTTGGTGGCTCATGCCTGTAGTCCCAGCTACTCAGGAGGCTGAGTAGCTCTGTCGCCCAGGCTGGAGTGAAATGGTGTGATCTCAGCTCACCGCAACCTCTGCCTCCCAGATTCAAGTGATTCTCCTGCCTCAGCCTCCTGAGTAGCTGGGATTACAGGGGCCCACCACTACGCCCAGCTAATTTTTTTGTATTTTTAGTAGAGACAGCATTTCACCATGTTGGCCAGGGTGATCTTGAACTTCTGACCTCAGGTGATCTGCCAGCCTCAGCCTCCCAAAATACTGGGATTACAAACATGAGCCACTGTGCCTGGCCTACACCTCATATTTTTAAAAGCAGCTAGTCAGGGTTTTTTAGAGAAATAGAAGCAATTGGATAGGTATGTATTGATAGAAAAAGATTTATTGTGAGGGATTGGCTCACACACTTATGGAGGCTGAGAAGTCCTACTATCTGCTGGCTGCAAACTGTGGACCCAGGAAGCCAGTGATGTCTTTTTTTTGTTGTTTTTTTGTTTTTGTTTTTCTTTCTTTCTTTTTTTTTTTTTGAGATGGAGTCTCACTCTGGCCCAGGCTGGAGTACAATGGCGCAATCTCAGCTCACTGCAACCTCCACCTCCCAGGTTCAAGTGATTCTCCTGCCTCAGCCTCCTGAGTAGCTGAGATTACAGGTGCGCACCAACCATGCTCCGTTAATTTTTGTATTTTTTAGTAGAGATGGGGTTTCACCATATTGGCCAGGCAGGTCTCGAACTCCTGACCTCATGATGCACCTGCCTTGGCCTCCCAAAGTGCTGGGATTACAGGCGTGAGCCACTGTGCCTGGCCTCGTTGTTTTTCTTGAGATAGAGTCTCACTCTGTCACACCGGCTGGCGTGTAGTGGCACAATCTTGGCTCACTGCAACTTTCACCTCTTGAGTTCAAGCGATTGTCCTGCCTCAGCCTCCCGAGTAGCTGAGATTACAGGCACGCACCACCACATCCCACTAATTTTTGCATTTTTTTGTAGAGATGGGTTTTTGCCATGTTGCCTAGGCAGGTCTTGACCTCCTGGGCTCAAGCGATCCTCCTGCTTCGAACTTGCAAAGAGTTGGGATTACAGGTGAGAGCCAGAACATCTCTTGTTTGATCTTGTCACCTTCTAACACATGACACCAGTTTCTTATTCCTGATGGCTTTGTTATTGTCCTTCTCTCTACTAGAGTCGGCTACATGAGGCCACATGGTCGTCTGTGAATTGGGGACAGTGACACCCACCTTGATGTGTATATAGGGTGGGGGTCCACAGGGCCCACAGGGAAGTGTATTTGGTTTCCTGCCATCACACCTTCCAAAACAGCCTCGGTAGCCGGATGTGGTGGCTCATGCCTGTAATCCCAGCACTTTGGGAGACTGAGGCAGGATGATTATTTGAGGCCAGAAGTTTGAGACCAGCCTGAACAACATAACAAGACCCCTGACTCTACAAAAAATTAAAAAATTAGCCAGGTGTGGTGGCCCATGCTTGTAGTCCCATCTACTGAAGAGGCTGAGGTGGAAGGATCACTTTAGCTTGGGAAGTCAAGGCTGCAGTGAGCTATGATCGCGCCACTGCACTTCAGCCTGAGTGACAGAGCGAAACCCCGTCTCAAACAAGCAAACCAACAATAATAAAACAGCCACAGTGAACTTCCATCCAAAATATATCCCAGGCTGGGCACGGTGGCTCATGCCTGTAATCCCAGCACTTTGGGAGGCCAAGGTGGGCGGATCACTTGGGGCCAGGAGTTTGAGACCAGTCTGGTCAACATGGTAAAACCTCTTCTCTACTAAAAATACAAAAAATTAGCTGGGTGTAGTGGTGCACGCCTGTAATCCGAGCTACTAGAGAGGCTGGGGCAGAAGAATCGCTTGAACCCCGGAGGTGGAGGTTGCAGTGAGCTGAGACCGTGCCACTGCACTCCAGCCTGGGAGACAGAGCACAACTCTGTCTCAAAACAAAAATAAAAACAAAAACAAAAAACAAAATATATCCCAGCCTGAAGCCTGGCTCGGGAATTCCAAGGGGTCCGCAGGGACTACCTTCCTCTCCAGACACTGTCAGCAACCTTTACCACCCTCAATAGCAGCCTTGAGTCTCTGCAGCAACCAAAGCTTTGAAGCCAAGCCAAAACCCACCTCCCTGACACGCTAGCACATCCCCAAAAAAGCAACCTGTGATCGTAGAATCAAGGTGGCTGCCGGCTTGCCCCCACCACCTGAGGTTTACACAGACCCACCATCCCCTTCAAAGACACTGTTCAAAGCAAGCAGAGCTCTAACACAGACACACACACACACCTATTTTTCTTTTCACTACCAGCATGCCCGGGTGTGCCTGAGGCTTGGCTGTGTATCCAGATCCCACAAGGGGCTCCTTTGAGACAGGAACGGGGCCACAGAGGAGGGGCCCACAGGAACCCACAAGCACCCACTGTTCCTAGGGAGGAGTGCTGTACATGGAGGGTCCCGGGTCCACCCGAACTGGCCACACCTCTGCAAGGGCAGCCACCGCGAGGGCCACGTCTGTGGAAGCTGGGAGCTCAACAGAAAGGGTTTCTTTTTTTTCCTTTTTTTGAGATGGAGTCTCACTCTGTCACCCAGGCTGGAGTGTAGTGGCGTGATCTCGGCTCACTGCAACCTCCATCTCCCTGGTTCGAGCGATTCTCCTGCCTCAGCCTCCCGAGTAGCTGGGATTCCAGGCACCCACCACCACGCCTGGCTAATTTTTGTATTTTTTAGTAGAGACGGGATTTCACTATGTTGCCCAGACTGGTTTCGAACTCCTGACCTTCAAGTGATCTGCCCGCCTCAGCCTCCCAAAGTGCTGGGATTATAGGCATGAAACACCGTGCCCTGCCAACAAAGTGTATTTTAAAGGGACCCAAGCCTGGGCTGGGAGAAGCCACTGCAATATCCTAAATATCCTTTTCCCAAAGCCGTGGAATTTCTCTGCAGCGGCCAGGGCCAACGCTTACCCTCGAGGGACCTCTCTTGGTATGAAGGAAAAATTCCATTTTCCTGGACCTGGGGAAGCTGATGTGGAACTCGAGGAGGGGCCGGCCTACGTTGAGAGCAGACACAGGGCACAGGGTAGGTTATAAATTTAGGACTCCAGGCTCAGGGGCGTGACCAGGCTGATTTAGGTCTTCAAGCAGGACAGTGCTAGGGATGGCCTCATTCAATATTTTTTTCTTTTCTTTTTTTTTCTGAGATGGAGTCTTGCTCTGTTGCCCAGGCTGAAGTGCAGTGGTGTGATCTCGGCTCACTGCAACCTGTACCACCCGGGTTCAAGCGATTATCCTACGTCAGCCTCCTGAGTAGCTGGGACTACAGGTGAGCGCCACTAGGTCTGGCTAATTTTTTGTATTTTTAGTAGAGATGGGGTTTTGCTGGGTTGGCCAGGCTGGTCTTGAACTGAACTCAAGTGATCCGCCCACCCGGGCCTCCCAAAATGCTAGGATTACAGGCATGAGCCACGGTGCCCAGCCTCATTCATTTTTTTTTTTTTTTTTGAGATGGGATTTTGCTATATTGCCCAGGCTGGTCTAGAATTCCTGGGCTGAAGGGATCCTTTTGCCTCAGCTTCCTGAGAATCTGGGACTACAAGTGCATGCCACCATGCCTGGCAAGGTTGGCCTCATTCTGTCTGGAACCCGGCCTAGACTGGGCGAGAGAGACACTTGCAATAAAGACCCATGGAGACTTCAATGTTGTCTGAAACTTTTAAAAAGTTTCAATAATGTGCCGGGTGCAGTGGCTTATGCCTGTAATCCCAGCACTTTGGGAGGCCAAGGCAGGAGGATCACTTGAACCCAGGAGTTTGAGACAAGCCTGGGCAACATGGTGAGACCCTGTCTCTATAAAAAAGTAAAAAAATTGGCCAAGCACGGTGGCTCACACCTGTAATCCCATCACTTTGGGAGGCCGAGATGGGCTGGATACCTGAGGTCGGGAGTTCAAGACCAGCCTGACCAACATGGAGAAACCCCATCTCTACTAAAAATACAAAATTAGCTGGGCGTGGTGGCGCATGCCTGTAACCCTAGCTACTTGGGAGGCTGAGGCAGGAGAATCGCTTGAACTCAGGAGGAGGAGGTTGCAGTGAGCCAAGATCTCACCATTGCACTCTAGCCTGGACTAGAGCGAAACTCTGTCTCAAAAAAAAAAAAAAAGTGAAAAATGTAGCCAGGCATGGTGGCCCGTGTCTGTAGTCCCACCTGCTTGAAAGGCTGAGGCAGGAAGATTGCTTGAACCCAAGAGATCAAGGCTGCAATGAGCCATCACGGTGCCACTGCACTCCAGCCTGGGCAACAGAGCAAGACCCTGTCTCAAAAAATATATATTCAATAATGAATCGTCACAATTTAGGCAAAGAAAAGAACGCAAGCATTCATAAATAGCTGCTGCTCAGTGGCGGCTGGTCAGATACCAGGTGCCACCATATGCCCCTCATGTATCACTCTCTGGGGTGTTGGGGGTGTCACTAGATTCCATTTCTCAGGTGAAACACAGAGAGGCCAAGACATTGGAGAGAGGTCACACAGCAAGCAGATGGCTGGGCAGACATGTGAATTCAGACGTGATGTAGTTGACCCAGACTCACTATCGCCATCCTCTGTGGTTTGAACACAGTGATGTGTCATATGTCTGCCAGCACTTTCATCTTGAACTTCCCGGGCTCAAGAACTATAAGCAACACATTTCAGTTTTTCTTTTTTCTTTTTCTTTTTATCTTTTGATATGGAGTCCTGCTCTGTTGCCCAGGCTGGAGTGCAATGGTGCAATCTCAGCTCACTGCAACCTCGGCCTCCCGAGTTCAAGTGATTCGCCTGCCTCAGCCTCCTGTGTAGCTGGGAATCACAGGCACTCACCACCATGCCTGGTTAATTTTCATATTTTTAGTAGAGACGGGGATTTGCCATGTTGGCCAGACTGATTTCAAACTCCTGACCTCAGGTGATCAGTCTGCCCTGGCTTTCCAAAGTGCTGGGATTACAGGTGTGAGGCCACCATGCCTGGCCCAGTTTTTATTTTTATTTTTGAGACAGGGTCTCGCTCTGTCGCCCAGGCTGCAGTGCAGTGGTGCGATCTCAGCTCACTGCATCCTCGACCTTCTAGGCTCAAGCAATTCTTCCACCTCAGCCTCCTGAGTAGCGGGGACTACAGGCCCACATCACCACGCCCAGCTAATATGTCAAAATTTTTTGTAGAGACAGGGTCTCACTATGTTGCCCAGGCTGTTTTCAAACTCCTGGGCTCAAGCGAGCCTCCTGCCTTGGCCTCCCAAAGTGCTGAGATTACAGACGTGAGCCACTACACCTGGCCCCTGCCAAATATTTTTAATCCCCACTTGGTTGTGTCTGAAGGTGCAGGGCCGACTGATAGAGAAGATCACTGTATTGTTTGTTAGGTTTTTAAAAATAGCTAGAAAAAAAAATCTGCACCATAAGACAGGTTGAGAAAAAATAACTAGTAGCCAAGTAAACAAAAGTGGTCATGGGCCCTCCAGTGATGACTAGACCAAGCACTGTTTTTATTCTCAGCCTCTCCATATGACATACTAGAAAATCCATCTGGAGAGGGGATTACATGCAGATGCCAGCCGGATGCGGTGGCTCATGCCTGTAATCCCAGTACTTTGGGAGGCCGAGGCGGGCAGATCACCTGAGGTCAGGAGTTCCAGACCAGCCTGGCCAACATGGAGAAACCCCTTCTCTACAGAAAATACAAAAAATTGGCCGGGTGTGGTGGTGGGCACCTGTAATCCCAGCTACTTGGGCTGAGGCCCAAGAATTGCTTGAGCCTGTGAGGCGGAGGTTGCAGTGAGCCGAGATCGCGCCATTGCACTCCAGCCTGGGCTACAGAGTGAGACTTTGTCTTTAAAATATATATATATATAAAATAAAAATAAAATGCAAATGACTGGGCCCACCTAGGACTCTCTTAAACTGAGTGCCTGGGTGGAGGTGGAGGGTGATCCTCGGAGACTGTGCCCCTCGAATCTGAGATGTCTGCATTCAGGGGAAGTCTTGGTGCCTTTGAAAGTCCTTTTGTCCCCACTGGGACAAATTATCCCTTTTTTGTTGTTTTTTGAGACATGGTCTCGCTCTGTCACCCAGGCTGGAGTGCAGTGGCTCGATCTCGGCTTACTGCAAACTCCGCCTCCCGGGTTCAAGTGATTCTCCTGCCTCAGCCTCCCAAGTAGCTGGATTACAGGCATGGGCCACAACACCCGGCTAATTTTTGGATTTTCAGTAGAGACGGGGTTTCACCATGTTGGCCAGGCTGGTCTCGAACTCCTGTGCTCAAGCGGTCCTCCCTTCTCGGCCTCCCAAAGTGCTGGGATTATAGGCGTGAGCCACTGCGCCCAGCTGACAATTTCTTTTGGGTGATTTTTTAGAGTCTCCAGTTGAATCTCACTTCCCAAACCCCATGCCAGATTCAAAGACAGCTCACGTCTCTGTCCAAGCCTCAGTCTCCCCCTCTGGAAAATGGGTTGATACCACCTGCTCTCAGAATTGCTGGGCACTGTTTGTTAACTGATGGTGTCCTGTTTTTTGTTTCACACTAAGATTTCGCAACCTCAGCATGTTGACGTTTGGGGCAGGATAGTTCAATTTTTGTGGGGGACTGTCCCGTGCATCATAGATGTTTAGCAGCATCCCTGGCCCCTACCCACTAGACGACAGTAAAGAGTTGCTGGATTCAGCAAATATAAATACAGAAAACCCTGTTAAACATAAACTGCAGATAAACAAATACTGCTTCTGCCTAAGTATGTCTCAAATGTTGCATGGCACATACTTATACTAAAAAGACATTTGAGCCAGGCACGTTGGCTCACGCCTATAATCCCACAACTTTGGGAGGCCAAGGCGGGCGGATCACGAAGTCAGGAGTTCGAAACCAGCCTAACATGGTGAAACCCCTCTCTACTAAAAAATAAAAATTAGCCAGGCGTGGTGGCAGGTGCCTGTAATCCCAGCTACTCAGGAGCCTGAGGCAGGAGAATCGCTTGAACCCGGGAGGTGGAGGTTGCAGTGAGCTGAGATCGTGCCACTGCACTCCAGCCTGGGTGACAGAACGAGACTCCGTTTCAAAATAACAAACAAACACAACTCACAGAATAGGAGGGAACATTTGCAAATCATGTATCTGCTAAGAGATTTGTATCCAGAATAGAAAAATAACTCTTTTTTTTTTTTTTTTTTTGAGATGGAGTCTCATTCTGTTGCCCAGGCTGGAGGGCGGTGGCGTGATCTCGGCTCACTGCAAGCTCCGCCTCCCGGGTTCAGGCCATTCTCCTGCCTCAGCCTCCCGAGTAGCTGGGACTACAGGCACCTCCACCACGCCCAGCTAATTTTTTGTATTTTTACTACAGATGGGGTTTCAC
The DNA here is from genome assembly GCF_029289425.2 of Pan paniscus. Taxonomy (NCBI): domain Eukaryota; kingdom Metazoa; phylum Chordata; class Mammalia; order Primates; family Hominidae; genus Pan; species Pan paniscus. The sequence continues at coordinate 23,678,975 of NC_073269.2, forward strand.
CGTGTTAGCCAGGATGGTGTCGATCTCCTGATCTCGTGATCCACCCGCCTCGGCCTCCCAAAGTGCTGAGATTACAAACGTGAGCCACCGCGCTCGGCCGAAAAAAAACTCTTATAAATCAACAATAAAAAGATAAATAACAGAATGTATTTGTTTAGTTATTTATTTTTCAGAGACAGGGTCTCACTGTGCGGCCCAGACTTGAGTGCAATGGCCCCATTCTAGCTCCTAGCTCACTGCAGCCTTGAATTCCTGGGCTCAAGCGATCCTCCCACCTCAGCCTGCCAAGTATCTAGGACTACAGGTGTGTGCCACCATGCCTGACTAAGTTTTTGCTTTTATTTTTGGTAGGGAGACGTCTTGCTATGTTTCCCAGGCTGATTTCAATCTCCTGGCCTCAAGCAATCCTCCCACCTTGGCCTCTCAAAGCACTAGACGGTGTATTTTCTTACAAGGGCAGTGATCCCATCATGCGGTACTCCCCTCATGACCTCATCTAACCGTGATCACCTCCTAGAGGCCCCATCTTCTTTTTCTTTTTTTTTAGGATGGAGTCTTGCTCAGTCACCCAGGCTGGAGTGCAGTGGCGTGATCTCGGCTCACTGCAAGCTCCGCCTCCCGGGTTCATGCCATTCTCCTGCCTCAGCCTCCCGAGTACCTGGGACTACAGGCGCCCGCCACCAGGCCCAGCTAATTTTTTGTATTTTTAGTGGAGATGGGGTTTCACCGTGTTAGCCAGGATTGTCCCGATCTCCTGACCTTGTAATCTGCCCGCCTCAGCCTCCCAAAGTGCTGGGATTACAGGTGTGAGCCACCGTGCCCGACTGAGGCCCTATCTTCTAATACCATAACAATGGGAGTTTAAAACTTCACAAGATGCATTTTTTTTTTTTTGAGATGGAATCTCGCTCTATTGCCCAGGCTGGAGTGCAGTGGTGCAGTCTTGGCTCACTGTAGCCTCTGCCTCCCAGGTTCAAGCAATTCTCCTGCCTGAGCCTCCCGAGTAGCTGGGATTATAGGCATGTGCCACCATACCTGGCTAATTTTTGTATTTGTAGTAGCAATGGGGTTTCACCATGTTGGCCAGGCTGGTCTCAAACTCCCAACCTCAGGTGATCTGCCCGCCTCCTAAGCCTCCTAAAGTGCTGGGATTACAGGTGTGAACCACCGTGCCCAGCCACCATATGCATTTTATGGAGACAAGAACATTCTGTCCTTAACAGGCACCAAGATCATTCAACAGGGGATAGAAGGGCATCTTCAGCCAGTGGTGCTAGAATGACTTTGCATCCACAGGCAAAGGAATGAAGTTGGATCCCTACCTCCTACCATGCTCAAAAAATGAGCTCAAAATGGATCAAAGCCCTAAAGGCAATAGCTAAAACCATAAAACTTTTTTTTTTTTTTTTTTTGAGACGGAGTCTTGCTCTATCACCCAGGCTGGAGTGCAGTGGCTCGGCTCACAGCAACCTCCGCCTCCTGGGTTCGTGCAATTCTTCTGCCTCAGCCTCCCCAGTAGCTGGGATTACAGGCACCCGCCATCATGCCCAGCTAATTTTTGTATTTTTGTAGAGATGGGGTTTCACCATGTTGGCTAGGCTGGTCTCGAACTCCTGACCTCAGAAGATCCTCCCGCCTCGGCCTCCCAAAGTGCTGGGATTACAGGCATGAGCCACCACGCCCAGCCCATAAAACTTTTTTCTGTTGCCCAGGCTAGAGTGCAGTGGCGCGATCTTGGCTCACTGCAACCTCCACCTCTTGGGTTCAAGCAATCCTCCTACCTCAGCCTCCTGAGTAGCTGGGATTACAGGCGTGCACCACCACACCTGGGTAATTTATGGTTTTCTTTTTTTTTTTTTTTTCTTTTTTTTTTTGAGATGGAGTCTCGCTCTGTTGCCCAGGCTGGAGCACGGTGGCATGATCTCCGCTCACTGCAAGCTCCACCCCCCCCAGGTTCATGCCATTCTCCTGCCTCAGCCTCCCGAGTAGCTGGGACTACAGGTGCCCGCCACCACGCCCGGCTAATTTTTTGTATTTTTAGTACAGATGGGGTTTCACCGTGTTTTGCCAGGATGGTCTCGATCTCCTGACCTAGTGATCCACCCGCCTCGGCCTCCCAAAGTGCTGGGATTACAGGGGTGAGCCACCGCGCCTGGCCTAATTTATGTATTTTTGGTAGAGATGGGGTTTTGCCATATTGGCCAGGCTGGTCTCAAACTCCTGACCTCAGGTGATTCGCCCACCTTGGCCTCCCAAAGTGATGGGATTACAGGCATGAAACACAGCGCCTGGTCTTTTTTAAAAAAATGTTTTGAGGCAGGGTCTGGCTCTGTTGCCCAGGCTGGAGTGCAGTGGCATGATCTCAGCTCCCTGCAACCTCCCCCTCCCGGATTCAAGTGATCATCCCACCTCAGTCTCCCAGGTAGCTGAGACTACAGGTGCACGCCACCATGTCCGGCTAATTTTTATATTTTTAGTAGAGACAGGGTTTTGCCATGTTGCCCAGGCTGGTCTCAAACTCCTGGGCTCAAGCGACCCTTCCAAGTTGGCCTCCCAAAGTGTTGGGATTACAGGCATGAGCCACCGTGCCTGGCCCTTGTGATGGCTAATTTTCTGTATCAACTTGACCAAACTAAGGGATGCCCAGATACCTGGTTACACATGATTTCTGGGTGTGTTTGTGAGGTTGTTTCAGGAAGAGGTTAGCATTTGCACTGGTGGGCTGAGCAGGTGGGCCTCCCCAGTGCAGATGAGCATCATCCCACCCTGTGAGGGCCTGAATAGAACAGAAAGGCCCAGGGAAGTTGGATTGACTCATCTTCTGCCCACCCCCCTAAGCTAGGGCTTTGATCTCTTCCTGCCCGTGGTGCTCCTGGTTCTCAGGGCTACACACACACTGGAATCAGCCTTGTCTCTCAGGGTTTCCAGTGATACCACAGGACTTTCCTGGGTCTCCAGCTTGCACATGGCAAGCAGATCATGAGACTTCTCCATGACTGCAAGAGTCAGTTCCTTATAAGAAATCTATTTCTGGCCGGGCGTGGTGTCTCATGCCTGTAATCCCAGCACTTTGGGAGGCCGAGGCAGGCGGATCACCTGAGATAAGGTGTTTGAAACCAGCCTGGCCAACATGGTGAAACCCCGTCTCTACTAAAAATACAAAAATTAGCTGGGCGTGGTTGTGCACACCTGTAATCCGAGCTACTCGGGAGGCTGAGGCGGGAGAATCGCTTGAACCTGGGAGGCAGAGGTTGCCATGAGCCAAGATTGCACCACTGCACTCCAGGCTGGGTGACAGAGCAAGATTCCGTCTCAAAAAGAAAAGAAATGTCTTTCTAGGCTGGGTAGGTAGCTCACGCCTGTAATCCCAGCACTTTTAGAGGCTGAGACAGGAGGATCGCTTGAGGCCAGGAGTTCAAGACCAGCCTGGGCAACATAAGGAGACCCCGTCTCTATATATATAAAAAAAAATTTTTTTAAAGAAAAAAAGTTTAAAAACAAGAAATCTCTTTCTAATCTTTCCATATATCCTATTGTTTCTGTTTCTCTGCAGAATCCTAATGCAGTCTCTATATGCTCAAAGAGTACAAAGATGTTGATAGGTCTTTAAAAATTTTTTCTTTAATTTATTTTTTATTTTTTGAGACAGGGTCTCACTCTGTCACCCAAGGTGCAGTGCAGTGGCACAATCAAGGCTCACTGCAGCCTCAACCTCCTGGGCTCAAGCAGTCCTCCCCCCTGAGCCTCCTGAGTAGCTGGGACTACAGGCACGTGCCACCGCACCTGGCTAAGTTTTACATTTTTTGCAGCAACGGGCCCTCAATATGTTGCCCAGGTTGGTGTTGAACTCCTAGGCTCAAGTGATCCTCCTGCCTTGGCCTCTCAAAGTGTTGGGATTTCGGGCGTGAGCCACCAAGCTGGGCCTCACTGATGGATCTTGAGTTTGCTGAAAATCTGTGCCAGAAAAGCCTGGGAACAGAAGATTTTGACAACATGTGGCACTTTGTAGCCACCCCTTCAGCCTATAAAGTTAGGGAATGTGGAGAATAGGATTTCTCTTTTGTTCTCCCCAGGCCGTAACGTGGAGTCATGAGTTGTCCATTGGAACATTTATTGAGCATCTACTGTGTGCCCAGCATTGCGGCTGGCTTTGGGCGTGCAACAGCAAACGAGATCGACAGGCCCCTCACTCATAGGGCCGACTTCCACCCTGGTATGGGTCGGGCTCTCCAGTAGCAGAGCCTGAGACAGGGATTCAGCGTCATGGGAGTTTGGGAGTGGGTGCTCTTGGGGGAAGCTTCCGAAGAAGTGAGGCGAAGTAGGTTAAGATAGGGAAAGAGCTATGTAAGGAGGTGGGCTCAGCTGGCCTGGAGCCTCAGCCCATCTCCGGGGCAGCCCTGGAATGTGAATAGCACCAGATATGCTCCCCACTTTTTTATTCATTTGAGACGGGTCTTGCTTTGTTCTCCAGGCTGGAGAGCAGTGGTGTGATCATAGCTCACTGCAGCCCTGAACTCCTGGGCTCCCAGGCTCAAGAGATTCTCCTGCCTCAGCCTCCCAAAGTGCTAAGGTTACAGATGTGAGCCACCGAGCCCAGCCCAAGGGTCAACTTTAATTACGTGTCTGGCTATTTCTTCATAAACAAAATGAACAACCATGTGTGCTGCTTAAGTGTCTGCTGGCTGGGGGGATTTCCCTTCACCACTGCCCTTCAAGGATGTCCCACAAAGGGGCTGCAGTGCTGTGGCTGTCCACTTCCAGGTGAAGCGGGAGTGTCACCCAGAATCATCGGTAAACCAGGCCAAGCATTTTCTTTTTTTTTTTTTTTTGGTTCATGCTATTCTCCTGCTTCAGCCTCTGGAGTAGCTGGGACTATAGGCACCCGCCATCACGCCTGGCTAATTTTTTGTATTTTTAGTAGAGACGGGGTTTCACCGTGTTAGCCAGGATGGTCTCGATCTCCAGGATGGTCTCGATCTTCTGACCTCGTGATCTGCCTTCCTGGGCCTCCCAAAGTGCTGGGATTACAAGTGTGAGCCACCGCGCCCGGCTTTTTTGTTTTTTAGATGAAGTCTTGCTCTGTCGCCCAGGCTGGAGCGCAGTGGTGCGATCTTGGCTCACTGCAACCTCCACCTCCCAAGTTCGAGCGATTCTCCTGCCTCACCCTCCTGAGTAGCTGGGATTACCATGCTACCATGTACCACCATTCCCAGCTAATTTTTGTACTTTCAGTAGAGATGGAGTTTCTCAGTGTTGGCCAGGCTGGTCTCAAACTCTTGACCTCAAATGATCCGCCCACCTTGGCCTCCCAAAGTGCTGAGATTACAGGCGTGAGCCACCGCGCCCAGGCAATAATTTTTTTTAAAATTTGTAGCTGGGCATAGTGGCTCACGCCAAGGTGTGAGGATTGCTTGAGGCCAGGAGTTCTAGACAAGCCTAGGCAACATAATGAGACACCAGGCCAGGCCCGGTGGCTCACGCCTATAATCCCAGCACTTTGGGAGGCTGAGGCGGGTGGATCATGAGGTCAGGAGATCGAGACCATCCTGGCTAACATGGTGAAACCCCATCTCTACTAAAAATACAAAAAATTAGCCAGGCGTGGTGGCGGCGCCTGTATTCGCAGCTACTCAGGAGGCTGAGGCAGCAGAATGGCATGAATCCGGGAGGCAGAGCTTGCAGTGAGCCAAGATCACGCCACTGCACTCCAGCCTGGGCAATAGAGTGAGACTCCACCTCAAAAAAAAAAAAAAAACCATAATGAGACACCAACGCTACAAAAATAAATAAATAAATAAATAAATAAATAAAAATTTAAAAAAATTAGCCAGGTATGTAACAAGCATCTGTAGTCCTGGGATGCTGAGGTGGGAGGATGGCTTGAGCCCAGGAGTTGGAGGCTGCAGTGAGCTATGAGCACACCACTGCACTCTAGCCTGGGCAACACAGCAAGACCCTGTCTCAAAAAAAACAAAAAATTGGTAGAATAAATCAGCAAAACCATCTATTCCTGGGATTCTCTTTGCTGGATTCTTTAATTACTAACTTTACTTGTTGTAGGTCTATGTAGCTTTTGTATTTTTTTTTCTGAGATAGGGTCTTGCTCTGTAGCCCAGGCTGGAGTGCAGTGGTGTGATCTCAGCTCACTGCAACCTCCACCTCCCAGGCATACTCAAGCGATCCTCCTGCCTCAGCCTACTGTGAAGCTGAGACTACAGGTATGCGCCACCACACCCAGCTATTTCGTGTATTTTTTTGTAGAGATGCGGTCTCACTATGTTGCCCAGGCTGGTCTCTAACTCCTGAGCTAAAAGCAATCTGCCCGCTTCGGCCTCCCAAAGTGCTGGGATTACAGGCATGAGCCACCGCACCCAGCAGTTTTGTATTTATTCTTGAGTCAGTTTTAGTAGTTTTTGTGTTTCTAGAAAATTTTCCATTTCATTTAGCTTATTCAGTATGTGGTCACCCAATTGCTCATACTTTTTATTTTTTTATTTTTTTATTTTTATTTTTTTGAGATGGAGTCTTGCTGTCGCCAGGCTGGAGTGCAGTGGCACAATCTCGGCTCCCTGCAACCTCCGTCTCCTGGGTTCAAGCGATTCTCCTGGCTTGGCCTCCCGAGTAGCTGGGAGTACAGGCACACACCACCAGGCCCAGCTATTTTTTTTTGTATTTTTAGTAGAGACGGGGTTTCACCATGTTGGCCAGGATAGTCTGGATCACTTGACCTCGTGATCCGCCTGCCTCGGCCTCCCAAAGTGCTGGGATTCCAGGCGTGAGCCACTGCGCCAGGCCCCAATTGCTTATACTTATACTCTTTTCTGTTTCTGTAAAGCCAATAGTATTGTCTTCCCTTTCATTCCTGATTTTAGTAATCTGAGTCTCTTTCCTGTTTTCCTGGGTCAATCTAGCTAAAGTTTCATCAATTTTCTTTTTTTCTTTTTTTTTTTTTTTGAGATGGAGTCTTGCTCTTGGTGACCAGGCTGGAGTGCAGTGGTGCAATCTCCACTCACTGCAACCTCCACCTCCCAGGTTCAAGCAATTCTCCTACCTTAGCCTCCCAAGTAACTGGGATTACAGGCATGCAGCACCATGCCTGGCTAATTTTTTGTATTTTTAGTAGAGACAGGGTTTCTCCATGTTGGTCAGGCTGGTCTCAAAATCCCGACCTCAGGGGATTCGCCCTCCTCAGCCTCCCAAAGAGCTAGGATTACAGGTGTGAGCCACTGCGCCTGGCCGTCAATTTTCTTTTCTTTTTTCTTTTTTTTTTGAGATGGAGTCTTACTCTGTCACTCAGGCTGGAGTGCAGTGGCACGATATCGGCTCACCGTAACCTCCATCTCCTGGGTTCAAGCGATTCTCCTGCCTCAGCCTCCCAAGTAGCTGGGATTACAGGTGCCCGCCACCACACCCGGCTAATTTTTGTATATTTAGTAGAGACGGGGTTTCACCATTTGGGCCAGGCTGGTCTTGAACTCCTGACCTTGTGATCCACCTGCCTTGGCCTCCCAAAGTGCTGAGATTACAGGCGTGAGCCACCACGCCCGGCCAATTTTCTTAGTCTTTTCAGATAACGAACTTTTAGTTTTATTCATTTTCTCTATTGCTTTTCTTTTTCTTTTTCTGTTTTTTGTTTGTTTGTTTGTTTTTTTGAGAGAGGGTCTCACTTCATCGCACAGGCTGAAGTGCAGTCATAGGTCACTGCAGCCTGGACCTCCCACGCTCAAGGAATCCTCCTGTCTTGGCCTCCTGAGTGTCTGGAACCACAGGCGCCCACCACCACACCTGAATGATTTATTTTAGTAGAGACGAGGTCTTGCTATGTTGCCCAGGTTGGTCTTGAACTCCTGAGGTCAAGTGATTCTCCCACTTCAGCCTCCCAAAGTGCCAGTGTCAGGCATCAGCCACTGTGACCGGCCATGCATTTTATTCCCTTTCTTATTTTTCTCTGTTCTAATCTTTAGTATTTCCTTCCCTCTTTGGGTTTATTTGCTCATCTTCTAGTTTCTTAATGTAGGAAGCTTAAGTTACTGATTTGACATCCTCTGTGTTTTGTTTGCTTTTTTTTTAGACGGAGTCCCATTCTGTTGCCCAGGCTGGAATGCAGTGGTGAGATCTCAGCTCACTGAAACCTCTGCCTCCTGAGTTCAAGTGATTCTCCTGCCTCAGCCTCCCTAGAAGATGGGATTACAGGTGTGCGCCACTACACCCAGCTAATTTTTGCATTTTCAGTAGAGATGGGGTTTCACTATGTTGGCCAGGCTGGTCTCGAACTCCTGACCTCAAGTGATCTGCCCGCCTCGGCCTCCCAAATTGCTGGGATTACAGGCATGAGCCACTGTGCCCAGCTGAGAGCCTCTGTTTTGATGTAGACATTTATAGCTATGAATTTCCCTCTGAGCACTGCTTTTGCTCCATCCCATAGTTTCGGTATTTTATATTTGAATTTTTATTCATTTTAAAGTACTTTCTAATTTCCCTTTTAATTTTTGCTTTAACTCCATAATTTAGAAACATATTTTTAATCAGTATGAATCACAAATTCATATTTGTTAATTTTCTAAATCTCCTTCTGTTATTAAATTTTATTTTCATGCCACTGTGGTAAGAAAATATATTTTGTATGATTTCAGTCTTCTCAAATGTATTGATACTTGCGACCTGATATTTGCTGTATTCAAGAAAATGTTCCATGTGCCTTTGGAAGGAACATGTATTCTGTCATTGTTGGGCAGAGAATTCTATAAATGTCTGTTAGGTCTCGTTGGATAATTGTTTTGATGAAATTTTCTGTTTCCTTGATGATCGTCTGTCTAGTTATCCTATCCATTTTTAAAAGTGGAGTGGCTGGGCACGGTGGCTCATACCTGTAATCCTAGCACTTTGGGAGGCCGAGGCGGGTAGATCACTTGAAGTCAGGAGATCAAGACCAGCCTGGCCAACACGGTGAAACCCCATCTCTACTAAACATACAAAAAAATTAGCCGGGCATGGTGTGTGTACCTGTAATCCCAGCTTACTCTGGAGGCTAAGGTAGGAGAATTGCTTGAACCTGGGAGGTGGAGGTTGAAGTGAGTTGAGATCACACCACTGCACTCCAGCCTGGGCAACAGAGTGAGACTGTCTCAAAAATAAATAAATAAATAATAAAAATAAAAGTGGGGTATAGGCCAGGCACAGTGGCTCATGCCTGTAATCCCAGCACTTTGGGAGGCTGAGGTGGGCAGATCACTTGAGCCCAGAAGGTCGAGACCAGCCTGGGCAACATAGCAAGACCCTGTCTCTACAAAAAATAAAAAAAATTAACCAGGCGTGGTGGCACACACCTGTAGTCTCAGCTACTCTGGAGGCTGAGGCAGGGAGATCACTTGAGCCTGGAAGGTCGAGGTTGCAGTAGGCAGAGATTGCAACATTGTGCTCCAGCACCCACAATAGAGTGAGACCCTGTCTGTACAAAAAAAAAAACAACACTTTTTTTTGAGACAGGGTCTCACTCTATTGCCCAGGCTAGTCTCAAACTCCTTTACTCAAACACTCCTCCTCCTACCTTGGCCTCCCAAGCTGCTGGGATTACAGGCGTGATCCACAGTGACCAGCCTTGATTTCTTTTTAAATCCATTCTGACATACTCTGCATTTTAGGTAGAGTTTAATCCATTTACATTTAATGTAATTGCTGATGAGCACTTATTTCTGCCATTTTCTGATGTTTCTTTTTCTTTTTTTTGAGACGGAGTCTCACTCTGTCACCCAGGCTGGAGTGCAGTGGCGTGATCTCGGCTCACTGCAACCTCTGCCTCCCGGGTTCAAGTGATTCTCGTGCCTCAGCCTCCTGAGTAGCCGGGATTACAGGTGTGTGCTACCATGCCTGGCTAATTTTTATATTTTTAGTAGAGATGGGGTTTCACCATGTTGGCCAGGTTAGTCTCAAACTCCTGACCTCAAGGGATCCGCCTGCCCACCTGCCTCAGCCTCTCAAAGTGCTGGGATTACAGGTGTGAGGCACCGCACCCGGCCTCCTATTTTTCTATACATCTTATGTCTTTTTTGTTCAATTCCTCCACTACTGACTTCTTTTTTGTTAAATAGATGTGGTTTTTTTTTTTTTTTGGTCTTTTTCTTTAAATAGATGTATTCTAATGTACCATCCCAATGTCACTTTGCAATTGTGAGTGTATACCGGAAATAAGAAGAGATTTTTAGAAATGGAGTAGGTGGGTCAAAGTGGGAGAGGGGCAATTAAAACTCTGAAAGGTCGGCTGGGTGTGGTGGCTCACACCTGTAATCCCAGCACTTTGGGAAGCTGAGGAGGGAGGATCGCTTGAGCTTAGGAGACTGAGACCAGCCTGAGCAACATAGTAAGACACTGTCTCTACAAATAAACAATTTAAAAGATAGCTGTGTGTGGTGGTGTGTGCCTGTAGTCCCTGCTACTCATGAGGCTGAGGTGGGAGGATCCCTTGAGCCCAGAAGGTTGAGACTGCAGTGAGCTGGGTCACACCACTGCACCCCAGTCTGGGTGACAGAGCAAGACCTTGTCTAAAAATAAATTTAAAAAACTCTGATAGGTGTTACTAAATTGATCTGAAATTTGTCTACAAATTCCACTGGATGTGTTCCAAAGAGAGCTTTGCATGATATTAAAATTATCTGTTGGTCTGTCAGTATTCCCCCTTAAACTGTGCCTTCTTGGAGAGGGAGACCTACTTTGATTCATTGTTTATATTCCTACAGTTTAGTGCATGCTAGGAGCCCCCCCGAAATGTTATTTTTATTTTTTATTTTTTGTAGAGATGGGGGTTTTGCTGTTTCCTAGGCTGGTCTTGTACTCCTGACCTCAAGTAATCGTCCCACCTCAGTCTTCCAAAGAGCTGTGATTATAGGTATGAGCCACTATGTCTTGTCCCTGAAAAAGAGTGAAGAAGGCTGTGGCTCACACCTGTAATCCCAGCACTTTGGGAGGCAGAGGCAGGTGGATCACCCGAGGTCAGGAGTTCGAGACCAGCCTGGCCAACGTGGTGAAACCCCGTCTCTACTAAAAATACAAAAAAATTAGCCGGGCATGGTGGCAGGCGCCTGTAATCCCAGCTACTTGGGAGGCTGAGACAGGAGAATTGCTTGAACCCAGGAGGTGGAGGTTGCAGTGAGCCAAGATTGTGCCATTGTACTCCAGCCTGGGCGACTGAGTGAAACTCCGTCTCAGGAAAAAAAAAAAAAAAATGTGAAGAAGGAAAACAGAACCTCTGTCCCTGTGATGATAAACAGGCAAATTGGAAATAAGGAACCACGGCAAACTGGGAACTTTTAGTTCAGCTGTGCAAGCTAGGAGCTCTTTCAGCTGACTTATTTAAAGAGCAGCAGAATCTTGGGACAGAAAGGGAAATGGGGGTGTTTTCCAAGATACTTTACCAGAGAGGAAGGGAACGCCTGGGGTTAGGAAATTAAGGCCCATAAACCAGTAGCTTACCTTGGATTTAAAGTGTCAGAAAACTTTTTATTGAGCACCTACTGTATGAGGCATCATTCTCTCCGTGGGGAAGATCATAATGAACAAGGCCAACACCCTGTCCTTATGGAACTACGCATTAAGAGAGTGACTGGTAGCTCATTTATTCCTCTCATATATATATATATACACAGAGAGAGAGAGATAGAGTGTATATATATATATACACACACACTCCCTATCTATATATAATAGAGTGACTAGTAGCTCATTTATTCTTATATATACAGTGTGTATATATATGTATATACACGCACTGTCTATCTCTGTCTCTATATATAATAGAGTGACTAGTAGCTCACTTATTCTTATATATACAGTGTGTATATACATGTATATACGCGCACTGTCTATCTCTCTCTATATATATAATAAAGTGACTAGTAGCTCATTTATTCCTCTCATATATACAGTGAGATATATAATATACATCATATATATATATATATACACTTTTTTTTTGAGACGGAGTCTCGCTCTGTCACCCAGGCTGGAGTGCAGTGGTGCAATGTTGGCTCACTGCGGCCTCCGCCTCCTGGGTTCAAGCAGTTCTCCTGCCTCAGCCTCCCAAGTAGCTAGGATTACAGGCACACACCATGCCCGGCTAATTTTTGTATTTTTAGTAGAGACGGGGTTTCACCACGTTGGCCAGGCTGGTCTCGAACTCCTGACCTCGGGTGATCCACCTGCCTCTGCCTCCCAAAGTGCTGGGATTACAGGTGTGAGCCACAGCCTTCTTCACTCTTTTTCAGGGACAAGACATAGTGGCTCATACCTATAATCACAGCTCTTTGGAAGACTGAGGTGGGACGATTACTTGAGGTCAGGAGTACAAGACCAGCCTAGGAAACAGCAAAACCCCCATCTCTACAAAAAATAAAAAATAAAAATAACATTTCGGGGGGGCTCCTAGCATGCACTAAACTGTAGGAATATAAACAATGAATCAAAGTAGGTCTCCCTCTCCAAGAAGGCACAGTTTAAGGGGGAATACTGACAGACCAACAGATAATTTTAATATCATGCAAAGCTCTCTTTGGAACACATCCAGTGGAATTTGTAGACAAATTTCAGATCAATTTAGTAACACCTATCAGAGTTTTTAAAATTTATTTTTAGACAAGGTCTTGCTCTTTCAGCCTCCGAAAGTGCTGGGATTACAGGCGTGACACACCGCACCGGGCTCCATATATATCAGCAGCAACCATATATCATATGAGAATATGAGAGGAATAAATGAGCTACTAGTCACTCTATTTATATTAACATAAATAAATATATATTAATACACACACACACACACATAGGATCTCTGTCACCCAGGCTGGAGTGCAGTGGCACAATCCTAGCTCACCGCAGCCTCAAACTCCTGAGCTCAAGTGATTCTCTTGCCTCTACCTCCTAAAGTGCTGGGATTTCAGGAAAGAGCCACCTTGCCCAGGCTTCCTATGCCACCTTAATGGCAACAGAAACCCTAGGCTCAGAGAGGTTAAGTCACTTGTATAATTTCACACAGCTGGTAAGTGGTCAGGTCTAGAGTCCACCACAGACCATGTGCTTCCAGTTGTTTTGCTGTATACGTCCACTAAATAATAATCATAGCAAAAATAGTAATGGTATAATAACAGTGGCAGAGGCATCAGGAACAGCAGCAACCATCATTTCCAAGTGCCAGGCCCAGTACGTAAGACTATCCCCATTCATTTATTTTTACTTATTTTTGAGACAGGGTCTCGCTCTGTCACCCAGGCTGGAGTGCAGTGGTGCAATCTCGGCTTACTGCAGCCTCAACTTCCCAGGGTCAAGCGATCCTCCCACCTCAGCCTCCCTAGTAGCTGGGACTACAGGTGCGAACCACCACGCTTAGCTAATTTTTTTTTTTTTTTTTGAGACAGAGTCTCACTCTGTTGCCCAGGCTGGTGTGCAGTGGCACAATCTTGGCTCACTGCAACCTCCGCCTCCTGGGTTCAAGCGATTCTCCTGCCTCAGCCTCCTGAGTAGCTGGAACTACAGGCTCGTGCCACCACGCCTGGCTAATTTTTTGTATTTTTTGTGGAGACGGGGTTTCACCATGTTAGCCAGGATGGTCTCGATCTCCTGACCTCATGATCCACCCGACTCGGCCTCCCAAAGTGCTGGGATTACAGGCGTGAGCCACCGCGCTTGGCCTAATTTTTATATTTTTTGTAGAGATGGAGTCTCACTCTGTCTCCCAGGCTGGTCTCGAACTCCTGAGTTCAAGCAGTTCTCCCGCCTCAGCCTCTGAGTGTTGGGATTACAGGTGTGACCACCGCGCCGAGCCCCACTCCCTTTTTAAACCAATGCACAGGGAGCATCTACTATGTGCGAGGCACCCTCCATTTTACAGATGGGGAAACTGAGTTCCAAGCAGCTTTTGCCAGGAGTGGGAGCGCACCGTCCCTGCCCAGTCTCTCCAGTTGGGCGTTCCGAGACCACCTATGTAGGGTATTCGGCTAGCGCTCAATTAAACCGAAACACCGTCGCAGCGACCACAGGTGCAGACCACCAAGTCCACACCGCCAACCGCCCGGTCGTCCCTGATTAGCAGTTGGTGCGCGACCAAGTCCTCGAGCTGCCGCCGCAACGGCGGTTGAAAGCCCCACCCCCTGCGCGTGCGCGGTGCGCGTCCCGTCTTCCTGCTGGGCACCAGGCGTCCGCGAGGAGCGCGCGCGCTTCCGCCGGCGTCGGGCTCGCGCACGCGCACGGCGACGGCGGCGGTGGCGGCAGTTCCTGCTCTAGGCTGCGAGCGGCTGGCGGCTTCGAGGGGAGCTGAGGCGCGGAGGGGCTCGGCGGCAGCGGCGGCGGCTCGGCACTGTTACCTCTCGGTCCGGCTGGCGCCGGGGCAGGCGGTTTGGTCCTTTCCGGGCGCGCGGGGGCGACAGCGGCAGCGACCCGAGGCCTGCGGCCTAGGCCTCAGCGCGGCGGCGGGCTCGAGTGCAGCGCGGAACCGGCCCGAGGGCCCTACCCGGAGGCACCATGAGCGTGGAGGCGTACGGGCCCAGCTCGCAGACTCTCACTTTCCTGGACACGGAGGAGGCCGAGCTGCTTGGCGCCGACACACAGGGCTCCGAGTTCGAGTTCACCGACTTTACTCTTCCTAGCCAGACGCAGACGCCCCCCGGCGGCCCCGGCGGCCCGGGCGGTGGCGGCGCGGGAGGCCCGGGCGGCGCGGGCGCGGGCGCTGCGGCGGGACAGCTCGACGCGCAGGTGAGCGGCACATGGCGGCGCCGGAAGCCCGGGCCCGGCCTCGGCGCCTGAGACCTGCCCCGAACTCGCCTCGGGCCCGGCCTGTGTTTGCCCGGAGTACCCCATCGCGGCCGGGCCTGGGGCGACCTGCCCCGGGTCCCCTACTCTGGCTCGGCCTGAGCTTACCTGCCCCAGGTCCTGCAATCTGCCCGGGCCTGGCCTGATCTGCCCCGGGTCCCCCGCTCCGGCCGCGACCTGGCTGAGTTCCTTCGGCCCCCAACTCCTGGGCCGGGCAGACTTGCTTCGAGTCCTCCACTTCGTTCGGGTCCGAGCTAACCTGACCCTGTTCCTTTACCCCAGCTGGGTTTGCTCCCCCTCCTGGGCCCGGGCTGACCTGCCTTGTGTCCCACAACCAGTCTGGCCTGGAGTAACCTGCCGCCTGACTTATCTGAGTTCTTCCATTCCATCCGGGCTAGGGTGACCTGCCCTGGTCCCTCTTTCGCAGGTCTCGGTATTCTGCCTCGAGTTCTCCTACGACCTGGGCCGGGTCTTGCTCAGGCCGGAGCTTGAGTGACTTCCCTCAGTCCCTTTCCGGGAGTATCCAGGGTGACCTGCCCTAATCCTGTCTCTGGCCTGGTCCGGGGGTCCCGCCCGGTCTCCCCATTGGTGGGTCTGGCCGCCTGTCCCACCTCCCATCTGTGGTCGCAGCCATCTGGGCACCCCACCTTTCACAGTCACGGAGCGTAGGTTCGACTTTCCCCATGCATAGGGGCGCTGGCCAGCGGAAGGTTGAGGCAGAGAAGAATTTTTGCCTCCCATGGAGGAGCACATATTGGCTGGCTTATAAGATCATTCAGGAAGCAGGTTGTATTTTGTTTTTTCTTGCATCGCCTGTTGCTGAAACCGACCTGTTACATAACTTCACAACTCTTGCCTTGGAAAAGTTGGGTTTGAGTTTTGTTCTTCCAATAAGACAGCAATAATGGCTTTACATAAACGAGTCTGCCACGTTGGAAACTTATTTTTAATGATGTGGATGTGGAGAAGGTTACTTAGGTATTTTAAATGGGGGCTTGGGTTGGGAGAAGTATCGGGCATGCATTTCCTGGTCCTGGGTGCTGCTTGCCTGGGGTGGGAGAGGGGCTGGGAGGGGGTGGCGCGTGTTGCACCGGGGTCCTGGGGAATGTCCTCATCACCCTCTGGATTTCAGGTTGCTTTCACCTTAGGCTTGCTTTGTGCCTGACCTCTCGCTCAGGTTTATTTTCCTGAATGCTCCGACAGGAAGAAGCTCCGAGGCTTACCTTGGCACAGGTGTCCCTTGGCATATGCTGGTGTTTCAGAACTGGGGGAACCACTTCTTGCTCATCCAGAGTGAGCTCAGACCCTGTCCTTGCATGGGGGGCTTACGTGGTAGTCGATTGAGTCACTCTCGTGGGTAGACCACCCACTTGGGCTTTCTTTTAGCCCCTAATGGAAGCAAAAAACATTTGACTCATTCTAACCCCATATTCCTTAAAATAGAAGGTGGGGTGTGAGGAGAACAGGTGTGCACGTATGGGTGTTTTTTTCAGTTTTGTTTACATTTTGCGAAGGAAGGGAGGGAGAGAGGAGAGTTCTCCTGAAGAAGGGAGCCTGAGCTGCGGAGGCCCCACCTCCTTGTAGTTTTCATGCCCTGTAGACCTTTCTGCTTCCGCAGCTGTGAAATGGGGGTGGCAGTTAGATTTTTATTCCTTTTAAACATAAAGGAAACCTAGATCCATGTGTGAGTCGACTGTATAGGCTGTCTGTAATCTGAAGTCCAGCCTGTCGGGGAGACTCGGTAAAGATCTCTGTGGAGCAGTGAGCCATGAGCGTGACAGCGCGGATCGGGGGGTTGGCTGGGTGTGAAAGGTAATCATTTTCTTGTGAATCCTTTTAACTGTAGCCAGCATAAAACAGCAAACCTGGGGCAGCCTTTAGTTCTGCTTTTGTTTCTGGCATTCCGTTTGGGATTAATTGTGGGGCATGTCCTTCTCTTTCAGTTGAAACAATTGATTTTTTTTTCCTGCACCTGAACACACTGGTCTGTACAAAAGGAGAGCATTAAAACGCTCCCCTGGAGGTAAACATTGCAGTTGAGCTCACTAGAATTCTGACGACATCAGAGGGTTTGTCCTGTGCTACTTTTAATTGACCCAGATGCCCCACCCACCTGTTACCTGTAATTTGGATTTGTTTGTGGGGAATGGGAGTGGCACCCCTTTGCATCACAAGGGGAAGAACGGAATTTGGGGGCAAGGAAGTCTATGAATATCATTCAAGGGAAAGCGGAAGAAAGTTATCTCTTGTGTGGATTGAAGGCAGTGTCTGCTAAGATATTTGGGAAGACTTTCCCTGTTTGTCCTCAGGAGTTGGCCGTGTAACCAGCTGTTAAGTTGGGGGCTCCTGGAAACTCTTATTCTGCTTTTTTAATTTTTATTTTACTGGGGAAGTGGCTATCAGCTGTCAAGTGCCCTGCAGTCACTTTTGCTTAGCGGCTTTATTGAAATAGAATTCACTTGCCACAACATACAATTTACCCATATAAAGTGTACAGTTCGGCAGCTTTTATTTAGTATATTCAGAGTTGTGCAGCCATTACCACAGTAAACTTTAGAACATTTTTGTCACCCCAGAAATAAACCCTGCACCCCTTAGCCCATCCGTCCTACCTCCACAGCCCCTGGCAACCACTCACCTGCTTTCTGTCTCAAGATGTGCCTGTTCTGGGCATTTCACATCAACGGAATCATATCATATATGGTGTTTTGTGTCTGGCTCCTTTCACTCTGCGTGATGTGTGAGAAGTAGCTACAAGGTGAGCTTCGTAGCTGTTCCCTGGCCGAGCATTCAGGAAAATGAACCTGATCGAGGTTCATCCACGCTGTGGTATGTGTCATCATTTCATTCCTTTTTTTTTTTGAGACAGAGTCTCGCTCTGTTGCCCAGGCTGGGGTGCAGTGGCGTGATCTTGGCTCACTGCAACCTGCGCCTCCCAGGTTCAAGCGATTTTCTTGCCTCAGCCTCCCCAGTAGCTGGGATTACAGGTGCAACACCACCATGCCCCGGCTAATTTTTGTATTTTTAGTAGAGACGGGGTTTCACCATGTTGGCCAGATGGTCTTGATTTCCTGACCATGTGGTCCACTTGCCTCGGCCTCCCAAAGTGCTGGGATTACAAGCGTGAGCCACCGCACCTGGCCAGCATTTCATTCCTTTTTAAGGCTGAGTAATATTCCATGGGTGGAATGGTCCAGATGGATGGACCATGTTTTGTTTATCTCGTCATCTGTTGATGGACATTTGGGTTGTTTCCACCTCTTGGCTTTTGTGAATAGCACTGCTGTGGCCATGAGTGTACGGGTTTCTGCGTGGATGTGTTTATAGACCTGCTGGGCCGCGTAGTAACCTTGGGTTTAATGGTTTCAGTAACTGCAAGACTGTTTTCCAGTGTGTAGCCACTTTCCATACCAACCCTACCTGAACTGGTTTTGTGCAGTTGGTTTTCCCTTAATGTGTGTTGAAAGACAGTGTGTCCCCACCGGGATGGGAAAGTGGCAGCAGGGGTGACTCCCTGCACTCAGAGCTGGTTCAGATAACATTCCTTTTCTGGTTTATGAAATGAAACTGATATTTATCAAAGCCCTTGAGATCCTGGGATGAAAAGCGCTGACACAGTATTGCCAAGTGTCCTTAAGATACAGGGACAGTTTTCGAGCATCTGACCTTTTCCTGGGCCCTTCTCTGCTGCCACTTCTCCTGCTCCCAGGACAGTGAAGGTAATTTCAGAAGTCCTTTGCATAATAGCTGGTGTTACAAGCCTTTTGGTCTGCCTGGTTGGAATATTTCCTCTTGACTGTAGCTTCTGCCCTGCATCCTCCAAACGGGAACTAGAGTGAAACTCTTAAGAGTTGGAAATACTGCTCAGTATTAAGAAGGAACAAACTATTGATACCTGCAACAACATGGATGTGTCTCATAATAATTACTTTTTTGTATGTGTCATTCATCATATGATTTAATTCATAAAAAAATTCTAGAAATTGCCAGCTAGCCTGCAGCAATAGAAAGCAGACCAGTGGTGGCTGGACAGAAAGGTGGGAAAGGGGAGGCAGGTGACAAAGGGCACAGGAAACTTGGGGGTGATGGATGTTTTTATTATCGTGATTGTAGTGATAGTTTTATGGGTGTTTAAGTACATTGATGTATGTCAGTTTCTAAAATGGCACATTAAACATTTGCAGCTTATGGTATGTCAGTTACGCCTCAATGAAACTGGAAAGAAAAGTCAGGGAGATACCACTATCCACCCATTTTTTTTTTTTTTTTTTTTGGAGACAGAGTCTCGCTCTGTTGCCTAGGCTGGAGTGCAGTGGCACAATCTTGGCTCACGGCAACCTCCACCTCCTGGGTTCAAGCGATTCTCCTGCCTTAGCCTCTCGAGTAGCTGGGACTACAGGTGTGTGCTACCATGCCCGGCTAATTTTTTGTATTTTTATAGAGGCAGGGTTTCACCATGTTAGTCAGGATGGTCTTGATCTCCTGACCTCGTGTTCCGCCCTCCTCTACCTCCTAAAGTGCTGGGATTACAGCCGTGAGCCACTGCGCCCAGCCTGGCATACTTTTTTTAAAAGGCTGAAAGTGCTACTTGGGTTTTTTGTTTTTGTTTTAAGGCAAAGTCTCATTCTGTCACCCAGGCTGTAGTGCAGTGGCGTGATCATGGGTCACTGCAGCCTCGACCTCCTGGGCTCAAGCGATCCTTCCACCTCAGCCTCCCAAGTAGCTGGGACTACAGGTGTGTGCCACCACGTCTGGCTGATTTTTCTTTTTTTGTAGAGATGGGGTTTTGCCATTGTTACCCAGGCTGGTCTTGAACTCCTGGGCTCAAGAGATCCTCTCACCTCAGGCCTCCCAAGTGTTGGAATTACAGAGTGAGCCATTGAGCCTGGCGAAAGTGCTGCCTGGAACTCTCATGCCATACACCTACCTGTGCCCTAGCAGAGATGAAGGTGTGTGTACGTAGGGCTGCGCCAAATGCTGACAGCATCTCTTCATGAGAACCCCAAACCGGAAGCAGCCCCAGTGGCCATCAGCAGATGAATGGGTAAACAAAGCAGTGTGTACATTCAGTGGGAAAAATGTGTGCCTATTGGTTTGAGTTGCTTTTCTTAGCTCACCTGAAAGTATGAGGTCTGTGGGTAGGTACAGACCTTTTAGGCAGCAACACGCATGTTTTTGTGCAGGTGCTCTGGGTGACCTTGTAGATAGATGCTGCTTGGTACTGGTCCCACTTTGTTCCTTCATCCTCAGGTGAGGTCTGCACTGCCTGTTCCGTCTCCACTCCTGGTAGCCTGTGGGAGTCACAGCTGAATAGTCATCTCGTACTGGGATTTTACTCTGAGTGCATGAGTTGTTTCCCCAGGAAAAACATGCTGTCTTTCTGGATCGTAAGGGACAACTAGCTAAAGCTCCTAGCCGACCTGTCGTCCAGCCCTCACTCTCCTCCTGCCAGACTTCTCTGTATTGCCTCCACTTCTC
The DNA here is from genome assembly GCF_029289425.2 of Pan paniscus. NCBI lineage: Eukaryota > Metazoa > Chordata > Mammalia > Primates > Hominidae > Pan > Pan paniscus. The sequence continues at coordinate 23,699,243 of NC_073269.2, forward strand.
TGAGTGTGTAAACCTGGGCTCACTTTTCCTTTTGAAGTGGTAAAATACTCAGGATAGAAAGTTGCTACTTTGTCTTCAAAGCCATTGTCCTGACCTATCCTTGACTGTCCAGGTGAACACACCATCTTCTGCTGAGCCCTGAGATTATGACAAAGGCGGGGTGAGTTCCATACAGTCTTGGGTTCCGAAAAGTGGTGAGTTTAAAATTTGCACATGTAGCTGGGCACAATGGCCCATGCCTGTAATCCCAGTACTTTGGGAGGCTGAGGCAGGCAGATCATTTGAGCTCAGGAGTTTGAGACCAGCCTGGGCAAAATGTCCATGATCGCACCACTGCACTCCAGCCTGGGTGACAGAGTGAGACCTTGTCTTAATAAAAAGAAGAAAATCCAGGCCGGGCTTGGTGGCTCACGCGTGTAATTTCAGCACTTTGAGAGGCAGAGGCAGGCGAATCACCGGAGGTCAGGAGTTCCAGACCAGCTTGACCAACATGGAGAAATCCTGTCTCTACTAAAAATACAAAATTAGCTGGGTGTGGTGGCGCATGCCTGTAACCCCAGTTACTTGGGAGGCTGAGGCAGCAGAATCGCTTGAACCCGGGAGGTGGAGGTTGCGGTGAGCTGAGATCGTGCCATTGTACTCCAGCCTGGGCAACAAGAGCAAAACTCCATCTTAAAAAAAAAAAATGCTCATGACTTCATTTTGGCTTTTTGAATCCTCTGGTAGCCCAGGTGTGGTTTTAGGGTGCCAGAACATTGGAGATAAGATGCCATTTACCTGGAGGAGTGTTGGCAAGTGTTTGGTCAGCACTTACCCCTTAGTAGACTTACTGAGTGTGTTTTCAAATTGTTAGGAGTTTCCCAGTGATTATGTGAAAGTGACCTGAGCTGACACTTTACAGTTAGTGGTGAATACACGAAACAGTTTCTATTTTTATCACAATTAATTACCCGGATTCAGGATGACGGGGTGGGGGGTTATGACTAATACTATACCAGGACTAACCAAAAAAAGAGTTCCCTCTCAGCCTAGCTACCACCACCACAAAAGCTTACCACCATCAGCTACCACCACATTTCTCTCATTGCTTGATTGAAGTCTGATGACCTACCAAGGAACCCCCTTCTTTTCTTTTTAGACGGAGTCTCGCACTGTCGCCCAGGCTGGAGTGCAGTGGCGCGATCTTGGCTCACTACAACCTCTGCCTCCCGGGTTTAAGTGATTTTCCTGCCTCAGCCTCCCGAGTAGCTGGGATTACAGGTGCGCACCACCATGCCCAACTAATTTTTTTGTATTTTTAGTAGAGACGGGGTTTCACCATGTTGGCCAGGCTGGTCTGGAGCTCCTGACCTCAGGTGATCTGCCCACCTTGGCCTTCCAAGGTGCTGAGATTACAGGCATGAGCCACCACACCTGGCCCCTTTAAGTATAGAACTTAGTGCTGTTTTAGTAAATTTACGGAATTGGGCAGCCACCACAGCAGTGCCTTGCTGTCTCTGATTTCTCTTTCGCTCCTTTCCGCTCCCTCCCCACCACCCCTTGTCAGACCATGTGCTCATGCCCAAGGTCACCCGTTAGGGAGGTGTGTCCACCGCCTCAGACTGAGCCCTGCCCTGGGGAGGTCAGAAACATGGCCAAGCCCTGGCCCCATGCTCCCCCACCTTTGAGCCCCGTGTCTGTTAACTTTTGCACCCTCTGCGAGCTGCCGGGCAACCTCTTCAGCCTGGCCCTGGACTTCAGCCATCCCCTGCTGTTTTCTTACTTCCTGGCCTTGCTGTGCTTGTGGGACTGAGGGCAGTGAGGCCAGCAGAGGGAGAGTGAAGCCTTTGACCCCCGCAGTTGCACTGTTAGAGGACAGCACCTGCCGCCTGGCCAGGGTGCTGTGAGGGCCCCAGGAGTAGGAGTGGGCTCCCCTGCTAAGGGAAAGCCTGTGAGAATGGCGCCTCTGGAGTTGTTCAGAAGCTGTACCTGCCAGGCAGAGGGGTGGGCACAGCACTTTGCCTAGAAGGAGGGAGGGTGGATGTGGGGCCAGTGGGGCCAGGGCAGGGGCCGGGCTGTGTCCTGGAGCCTTTAGGAGCTGCTGGGGTGCCTTGACCAAGGCTGGGAGGAGGGCTCTGAGATGGCAGTGGTGGGGGTTAGGGGAGGGGCTGTGGTGTTGGAGGTTGGGCAGTGTGGCCCAGGTTGGACCCCGAATGGATGGAGGGGCCACGGGGCAGTGGAGACGGAGGACACCGGGGTCAGGGCTGTGTGTGTACATGTGTGTATGCATGAGTAAGTGTGTAAGTGTGTGTGCCTGTGGGAACTGCCAGGGTACCGGCTGCCCCCTCCCAGTCCTCACAAGAAGCCACAGACTTAAAAAGCAGCTCCAGCTCCTTCCTGTGGTCTCATCAGGGTCCATAATTCCCCAGGCTGAGCCGGGGCTCTCTCCGCTGGGGAGGCACTGTCCTGAGGGCCTTGTGAGAGGGAGAGGCCTCCCCAGAGCGGCTGCAAGGAAGCTAAAGGGCACATGCTGGGCAGCAGCTCACAACTGAGGGGCAGTTTGTGCTTGTCACGGTGGTGAGAGTGCTTTCATGGTGGTCGGGATAGTCTAGCTTGGCAGAGAAGGGCCGTGACACCCAGCTGTGCTCTGTGGCATTCAGGGCCGAGGGGCCTGGCTGGAGGGGCTGGTGGGAGGAGTGGGTCCGGGCCCTGGCACCAGTGCTGTTCGGGGCTCTGGAGGGTTCATGGCCTTGAACTCTCCTTGCTGGAGCACATACCTATGAGAGCAAAGTTCTGCTTTCTCTGATACATGGAGGGCTGCTGGGTCCTGGAGTCCGGTGGCTGGCCGCAGGTCCTTGTGCCTTTTTCTGTGTTGGTCGAATAGCAGCTTAAGAGCCGGGTAACCCAGCCGGGCTTCTCAGGTCCCGTGGGCCTTTGCCAGGATGGTGTCTAGATGTGTAAGGGTGGCTCGTTGGGCTCTGGAGAGCCCTTGCGACGGTGAGCATGGCATCTTCCTGAAGCATCAGCTCCTTGCAGAGCGAGTGCAGGCTCCTGGCGGCCCCGGGAGAGGGGGTTGCAGATCCTAGGCAGAGGTATTTGGTCAGAGCTGCGCTGCCTGCACCGTCCTCACCTCTTTTTCAGTACGGGGATCCATGCGCATAGCTTGCAGCCCTGCTGCATCCTCCGTGTAGAAACGTCTACGATGAATTCTCTAACATACAAGAGCTGGTGAGCCCTGTGCCTCCGTCTCCCTGATGAGACAGTTGTGAAGGTTTTCTTCTCCCTGTTTTCTTTTTTTTTCTTCACTGGTGTGTGTTTTTAAAGCAAGTCTTTTGTGTCCTTTCACCTTTGTGTCTGAGCTGGAGCCCTGTGAATTGGCGATACTCTGCCATTTTGACCTGCAGTATGTAGTATGCATTTCTAGAAGCAGAAAAGGGTGCCTATCCTGAATAGCTGCAGCGCCGTTATCACACAAGCAGCGTCAGCAATGGCTTTTCACGATTGTCCGATACGTAGGGACAGTTGGCCTCTCTCCACAGCAGATTCTTTCCTGGGATCCTGGAGGTCCGCTGTTGAGATGATGGCTGTCTCTGGGCCCTGCTTTCCGAGCGGCCTCTCCCGCTGCTTTTCATCTCGCCAAGCTGCAGTCTGGCCTGGGTTGTTGTCCTGTGAGGTGTGCACCTTCTGGACTGAACCCCTCATTGTCACACTTCAGCTTCTTGCTGAAGGTGTGGAGTGGATTTCATCTCAGGCTGTGGGCTCCTGGGAGAGTGGCTGATCCCCGGGCTGGGAAGGCAGGGGCGGCCTGAGGTGAGCTGGGGATGCCTTGCACACTCGGCCCGTTGAAATGAACCTCACGCGGACTCTAGCACACCTGGCTGGAACAAGGGTCTGCCAGTCCACACAGGTGCCATTGGTGAGAGGGGAGGCAAGAGGCCCTTTCTCTTTGGGAAGAACGAATGTGAGCCTAGGCAACATATTGAAAAATTAAAAAACTTTCTAGGCTTTGTGCACACCTGTAGTCTCAGCTACTTGGGACGCTGAGGCAAGAGGATCTCTTTTAAGTTCAGGAGTTTGAGGATGCAGTGAGCTATGATTCTACCACCGCACTCCAGCCTAGGTGGCAGAGCAAGACCCTGTCTCAAAAAAGTAAAGGAATGGAGAGCCTGGGGACCGCTGTGTCGGGTGGTGGGACTATGTGAAAGATGGTCAACTCCTAGCAGTTTCACGTGGTTCAAACTAATAGATTAAAGGTGGCTAAAGAGACATCACAAATCACGTGCAGTCATTAACTGGGACTTGGATTTTTAAAAACCTGTAAAAGACGTTATGAAGACATTGGGGTGATGGGTGAATGTGTATTAACCAACAGTGTGGCAGGCTGGGTGCGCTCATGAGCCAGCTGTTTTGTGGGGATGTGGAGAAAGCCCTCCCCCGGGGCCGGCCACTCTGAAATGGGTCAGGAAAAGATAAGTGTGTGAGAGCAAGGGGAGTCGGAGTGCAGGGGGATGTGATGGAGAGTGTCCAGCTGGAGGGGTGTGGGGGTCAGATTTCTGTAGCTTTGGAATTTTTCAAAATAAGTTAGAGGAAATATCAGGGCAGAATCCTTCCAGTTTGGGGGCCAGACCTCCTGGCAACCCTCTGCCTTGAGAGGGCTCAGAGATCCTGCAGCTTCTTGGCAGTCATCACTCTGAGGGTGTGGTGAACTTCCTATTCCCTCCCCTTTTTTTCTTTTACAATTTTTTTAATTAAAAAAAATTTGGGGGGGTGCTGGGTGCAGTGGCTCACACCTATAATCCCAGCATTTTGGGAGGCCAAGGTGGGTGGATCACCTGAGGTTGGGAATTCGAGACCAGCCAGACCAACATGGAGAAACCCTGTCTCTACTAAAAATAGGCGTGGTGGCGCATGCCTGTAATCCCAGCTACTTGGGAGGCTGAGGCAGGAGAATTGCTTGAACCCGGGAGGCAGAGGTTGCGGTGAGCCGAGATTGCGCCATTGCACTCCAGCGTAGGCAACGAGAGTGAAACTCCGTCTCAAAAAAAAAAAAATTTAAATAGAGATGGGGCCTCACTATCTTGCCCAGGCTATTCTCGAACCCTGGGCTCAAGATCCTCCTGCCTTGGCCTCCCAGAGTGCTGGGATTACAGGTATGAGCCATCACGCCTGGCCTCCTGCCCTCTCTTTTATTTAAGCCTTGGAATTAGAGAATCAGGAATGAGCTGCTTTGCCTTTTGAGCTTGGCCTTTAGCCAACAATGTTGAGGGCCTCCTGGGGTGCAGGCTCCATCTAGGTGCTGGGCTCATGGCAGGGAGCAGGACAGACAGTGCCCCACGGGGGCCTTGAGGTGGGGTCAGAGGATGCCTGCCTGAGAGGCACCCTGTGGACCTCACCCTGAGGCTGAGGGAACAGCAGGTGCAAGGCCTGGGTGCTGGCAAATGCAGACAGTGGTGCAAATGTTGGAGTAGATGTCTGTGGCCTAAGAGTTTATGATGGCACATTTGGGGGGATTTTTGAGTTTTTGAATTTCTGTGGTTTTCGTCTGTGGGAATGAAGTGACTTTCTTTTTTTTTTTTTTTTTTTTTTTTTTTTGAGACAGAGTCTTGCTCTGTGACTCAGGCTGGAGTGCAGTGGTGTGATCTCGGCTCACTGCAACCTCCGCCTCCTGGGTTCAAGCGATTCTCCTGCACGGGGATTAGAGGTGCGCATCACCATACCCAGCTAATCTTTTGTATTTTTAGTAGAGATGGGGTTTTGCCATGTTGGCCAGGCTTGTGTGTGTGTGTGTGTGTGTGTGTGTGTTGTTGTTGTTAAGAGAGACAGGGTCTTGGTCTGTTGCTCAGGCTAAAGTTCAGTGGTACCATCATAGCTCACAGCGGCCTTGACCTGCTGGGGTCAAGCAATCCTCCGGCCTCAACCTCCTGATTAGCTGGGACTACAAGTGTGCGCCACCACACCTGGCTCGTTTGTGTATTTTTTTGTGGAGACAGGATCTTGGCTGTGTTGCCCAGGCTGGTCTTGAGAACTCCCGGGCTCAAGCGATCCTCCCAAAGTGTTGGGATGACAGGTGTGAGCCACCATTCCTAGCCTTGAAGTGACCTACTGTTGTGCTGCCCTGATGCACGGTCTGAGTTCTGGAGTGTGTCTCTGGGCAGAAAGCCCCTGTACAGCTCTTAGATGGACTTCCAGGATGTGGTTTTAGTCGTAGCTAGGTTCACATCCAGAACTAAAGGAGTTAGAGACTCCAGCTCTGGGGCCTCGTGTATGACTAGGAAGTGGGAATTCTAGGATACGTCTTTAAATACTGTGTCCGGAGCAGAGGTGATGGGAGGAGCTGCTTTTTTTTGGGGGTAGGGGGTTTGGGTTTTTCTTTTTTCTTTTTTTTTTTTTGAGATGGAGTTTTGCTCTTGTTGCCCAAGGTGGAGCGTGCAGTGGCACGGTCTCAGCTCACTGCAACCTGCGCCTCCTGGGTTCAAGCAATTCTCCTGTCTCAGCCTCCCAAGTAGCTGAGATTACAGGCACGTGCCACCACGTCCAGCTAATTTTTTTTTTTTTGCCTTTTTAGTAAAAACGAGGTTTCACCATGTTGGCCAGGCTGGTCTCGAACTCCTGACCTCAGGTGATCCGCCCTGCCGAGGAGCTGCTTCTTGGTGAATGCCTGGGATGGGTACAGGGAGGCCTTGCCCCTCCAGAGCCTCCCTGGTGAGGGGATAAGTTGACAGCCTCAAAGGACTTTATTGGAGTGGCTCTGTGCCAGCTGAAGATGATGACCCTCTTGTCCTTCACCCATCATGTCCCCCGGCGTGGGCTGTGGAACTTCTCTGTGCCAGGCACTGTCCCCTACTGCTGTTTTAGCTCATTTCATGATAGTTCCTAGGGTCAAATATATTTTTGAAATTAATGTTTTATCTTGAAACTTTTCAGAGAGTGAAGGGAGAAGTTAACCCAGAAGTCAGCTTATGTTGTGACCAGATCACTGCAGGGCAGCATTGGGCCCAGTGTGCATCTGTGCCTGCAGGTAGCACGTGCCCATGCACCCCAGCCAGGCGGGCTGGAGGGGCCTCTGTGGGGTGCTGCTCCCCATGAGCACCTGTCCCTAGGCTCGCACAGGTGCTGCATCACACAGCAAGGGCATTAGGCCGAGGGGCTGTCTGGGGTGCTGGGACTGGCAGTGGGAGATTTGGTGCCGTCCCTAGGGGAGCTCCCATCACTCCTCCCTGGCCCTTAATTTTGTGCCACCTTGTGTTCTGCCATGACACAGTGCTCCCGCTGCCTGACCCCGTGGTGGGGTTAGGTGGCCTATGGGGGCCATGCCAGGGACTGTTGGCCATGTCATTTGAGGTGCTGGTACTTGGGAGCGGCATGAGGAGCCCCAGTGGCTGTGTGGTCTCCTTGCAGGTATCCTGTGCAGTTGTGGCCTGATGACTTAGAGCCATGCGCTGTCTACCTTTGCTGAACATAGAAGAGGCGCCTTCAGTGAGGGTGTGGCCTCGGTTACCAAGGGTATCTCAGTGTTCAGTTTCTACTTCATCCTCAGGAGAGGGCTGCCTTGAAGGGATGGGGAGGGTGAGGTGGCGGTGGATGTGGCCGGTGACATTTCCACATCCGCATGGGTGGCAGCTACGTAGTGTTTGATGAGCCTTACACTGTGGTGGGTCTGGCATCATGAAGCTGTCCTCAGGGCACACTGCTGTCAGTCTGTAAAAGTTACCCTGCTCCTTGTGGTCCTCAGTCATGGGAAAGAAGCATCTTCCTAAGCATCCTGGTCGTGGGCATGGACGTGGCTCTGTGGCTAGGCGGGGGTTAGACCAGCTGTGTGGGGGACCGGGAGGTGCAGGAGGCCACCAGTGGCCCTTTTTTGGCCAGGTAGGTTTGCTAGAGAAGAGTGAAATCCAGTCAGAACAAGGGAAACTGTCTCAAAGCAGAGATGAGGCCAGGGTGTCACACCAGAGTCATCGAGGCTGGTTCTTCTGCACTGAGTCCTGGAAGCTGCAGCCTCACTCAGGTGACACTGCATTCTGCTGCAGGTTGGGCCCGAAGGCATCCTGCAGAACGGGGCTGTGGACGACAGTGTAGCCAAGACCAGCCAGTTGTTGGCTGAGTTGAACTTCGAGGAAGATGAAGAAGACACCTATTACACGAAGGACCTCCCCATACACGCCTGCAGGTGAGCTGGGCTCAGCTGGGCCTGGGCATGTGCTGGACAGGTGGGTGCCTCTGGCACGGGCCTGGGACACTCACCTCCCAGGTACAGGGTGGCGCCCTTGTGCTGTGACTCTGGGTGGCGGTGTCCTTGGGAGTAAGGAAATTGCTCAGGCCGTGTGCACAGCCAAGGCCTGTTACCGGTCAGGAGGTGGGCTCAGCAACCTCCGACACCCTGAATTCACCAGCTGGTGGGAAAAGTTTTCCTTCCTTTGGCCTCCTCAGACCCTGGGCGCATTGCCTGGTACCTGCTCACTCCCTCATAGAAAGAATTTGTCATGGCATTGGGTGAGCATCTGGGGTGGGAGGGTGAGTGGAGCAGCTGAGATACCCTCACAAAGCAGTTGCTGCAGGGTTCTGGGGCATCCCTGCCTCCCGCTGCCTTGGCCATGCCTGGAGAATTGGATGTGAAGACAGTAGTTAGTGGATAGACCTGCATGTTGACAAATTTAGAATTCTCATCTCGAGTGGGATCGTCCCTTGTTGAGGCTTATTTCTGTATTTTTGTGACACACAAGTGAGGAAATGTAGATTAGAAGAGGGGAGAAGGTTTTGGCCAGGCACGGTGGCTCACTCCTGTAATCCCAGCACTTTGGGAGGCCGAGGTGGGCAGATCACGAGGTCAGGAGATCGAGACCATCCTGGCTACCACGGTGAAACCCTGTCTCCACTAAAAATACAAAAAATTAGCCAAGCATGGTGGCGGGCGCCTGTAGTCCCAGGTAGCTACTTGGGAGGCTGAGGCAGGAGAATGACATGAACCCGGGAGGCGGAGGTTGTAGTGAGCCGAGATCGCACCACTGCACTCCAGCCTGAGCGACAGTCACGGCAGGTTTGGGCCTGAGCCCTGCCTGTCTGTGGGCACCCACTTGGGGCCCTCCCTGCAGCTCCTCGCCCGCGTGCTGCCCAGCGCTCCGGGACTGAGGCTGCTCTTCGCTAGGCTTGGTGGGCAGGCACTCTTTCCTGCATCTCAGCTCTTAACTCATTCTCATTTACAGATGTTTTCGTGTATATAATTGTGTTCTCTTAACACACAGAGATGGCCATAAGTCCTGGTGCAGCTCTGGGGAGCTAGCATTTTTGGGTTTGGTATGTGGATTTTCAGAAAACCACAGCCAGTGGTGGGGTGAGGCTCTCCCGAGGCTCCTCGCTTGGGCTTCGGGGCCTGAGCTTCAGGGCGCTGCCGCTGCAGGGTCTGTGCCCAGCTCCCTGGGAGCACAGTGCCCTCTGCTGGAGCCCAGAGTTCACCATGACCACTGGGTCTGAGGCTGGATTCCTGAATTTCAGGCCAAAGAACGGGGACTAGAATGGCCCTGGAGGAGTGAGGCCTCCTTCCAGCAGGACTCTCCTTGGAGGTGGCTTTGCTCCTTATCCCCTCGGAGCTTCTGCCACATACCCAACCCCTTCCCTGCATTCTTGGATTTGAGAAGCCCTGGTTAACTGGTTTGATTTGGTTACTGGGATTGTTGGGGTTGAGTATGTGTTTAATGAAGAACTTAAAAATGTTGTCAGAGGAAAGAATTTCACATCTTGCCAAATGAAAACCAGAGAGCAAGCTTCCAGCTGTAACTGTCGCTGTTTTGATTTTTTAGTTACTGTGGAATACACGATCCTGCCTGCGTGGTTTACTGTAATACCAGCAAGAAGTGGTTCTGCAACGGACGTGGAAATACTTCTGGCAGGTAGATAATCAGACCATGCATGTGTCTTTAATCAGTGCTGTGCTCAGATTTGTGTGTAAATTATGGAAATGTTGAAGCAAAGCGTAATATAAAATCACGCTAACAAACCTGGGTTTTTTCCTCCGCTGTGACTGGTTTAACTTGAAACAGATGGTGGTGTGTGAATGCCTTAATGTATTTACCCTTGATTTATTCTCTGTGGCTCTTTTTATTATGCAAGTAGGGTTGGCTTAATTCTCCTTCCCAGTTTTTATTTCGATTTTTCTGCAAGATGAGCTCTTGGCACACCCGCTGATCTTCATTAACGGGAGGATGTTCCCAAGGCAGTAACGGGCATCCAGGGGCGCTGGTTCCTGAGCAAGCTCGCTCTGGCCTGAGCTCATCGGAGCTGTCCGGAGGCTAATTCAGGCCAGATCCTGAATCATCGGCTTCAATTAAGTTCACTTGACCGTCGGCGCTGGGCTTGCCTTCCTGATGTTGATCAGCTGCAGCTGGACTGTGTCGCTTGTTCTGTGTTTGGGACAGGACAGTGTTCTCCCAGTGCCCAAATTCCAAGGGGGGAGTTCGATGGTCTTGCCCGAGTGGTGGGACTCTCGTCCTGGTGGGTCCCGTGCCAGCGGCTCCCCTTCCCCTCCAGGTTGCTGTGTACAGGTCACTCCACTGCTGGAGAGGATGGAGCAGAGCCTGGGAGGCAGAGCTCCGAGGTGCTAGCAAGGAAGTGTGGGGTCTTTTTCTGAGGTTCACGTTCTGGAGAAAGAAAATGACCAAAGCCCGGAGGCAGGCTTACTTGCGCTGACACAAGCCCCTCCTGTGCCTTTGACAGCTGTGGGTCTCGGAGGGTTACAGATGGAGCAGTCAGATCTCGTGGCATCTCTGAGTTAGTAACTTGAAATATGGTGTTACGAGCAAGGCGAGAAAGGGGCTGCTGTTTTTAAAAGATTTTAAAGAAGGGTATCTTCTGGATAACCAAAAGACATTCTTGTCCCATTTTCAGAATCTTCTGGGTAATTTAAGTGTTGCTATGTTTGCATTTAGTTCCTCTTGTTCAGGAAAAGCAACTAAATAAAACTTCTCTTAGCTGGCAACCCCAGCTTCCGGTCAGCAAAGCCAAGAACAGGGAAGTGAGCAAAAGGGCCTCAGAAACAACAGGCTTGAGCCAAGCACCACTGAGCATTCTGTGCGAGGCCCAGGGGAAGGTGAGGAAGCAGCCGCTGGCCCTTAGGGAGCTTGGCTGTGACAGGGTGAGGATGCATGGGAAGACACGGAGACAGCTGATTCTGCCCACGTGGCCTGCAGGGCTCCAGAGTGGAGTCGGGCTTTGGAGATGCCCAGAGTGGCCATGGCTGGTTAGAGAATCCTGGGCCTCGTGGCAGGGAGAAGGGTTAGAAGATTAGCTGAGCTGAAGCTTTTGGCAAGAATGGTTTTCCAGAGGGGAAGAGAGAGGGCGCAGTGAGGAAGGCTGGGAGGCCCTGCAGGCGTGTTCAGAGCTGCTGGAGACACCGGAAGAGCCCAAAGGCAGAGCAGCTGGGCATCCTTGTTAGATACGGCAGATAGGTGCTGGAGGGTGGCTGGCTTGGCACAGGGCAGGGTTCAGCCCAGACCGCGGTTTAGGTGAGCAGTGTCCTGGCCACGTCGCAGCAAGGAAGGAGCTGAGCCAGCCAGGGCTTCACACACAGCCCTGGGCTTCTGTAGAACCGCCCCCGCCTCTGCTCAACCCTTTTGCTGCTTTTTGCGGGGGTTTCCAGTCGCCTGCTTATCAGATTTCCCGGCCTGCAGCAAAGCAGGAGGGACTGTTGCTCCTGGAAGTAGGCACAGGGCCTCTGAGGAGTGATTTCAGAAGAAGCCACAGAAGATGGTGGCGGGGGTTGACCTTGGAAAGAAGGGGCTGGGGCCTTGTGGGAAATGTCTCTGACCCCACAGCAGCCCTGGGCCAACAATGGGTTAAATTAGGCCTGATAAGTTGGATTTAAGAAAGCAGGATTTTTAAAAAAGGCAGGAACTATGTGAACCGTGTTAAGGAAGTTTTCCTTAAAGTGGTTCAAGTTGGGATTGATTTTTGTGCTCAGTGGGGAGCTTTTGGGGGAGGGCTGGTCCCCAGAGATGCCAGATGGATGAGGTGTGACTGCCTCTGCTAATGGACCGTGAACGGTACCGGAACTTTTAACAGGGGCCCGAAAATTGGAAGTGGTGAAAAGCCAAATTTTGGGTGTTAACCGTTTATCATTTCCTGGTTTCAGCCACATTGTAAATCACCTTGTGAGGGCAAAATGCAAAGAGGTGACCCTGCACAAGGACGGGCCCCTGGGGGAGACAGTCCTGGAGTGCTACAACTGCGGCTGTCGCAACGTCTTCCTCCTCGGCTTCATCCCGGCCAAAGCTGACTCAGTGGTGGTGCTGCTGTGTAGGTGAGTGGTCCCCAGATGTCTCCTGGGGGTGACCTTTAAGCTCCAGCCGTCTCCTCACAAGCCTTGGCCCAGCCCAGCCCAGCCCAGCCCAGCCGTGGCTCTAACTCCAGGGAGTTGTCCTCCAAAGATGGTTTTTGCTGAAGGGTGAGGCATGAGAGCGTTTAGGGGCTGAGGCTTGTTAAGGAGTCGGCAGTACCGTGTAACTCTTTTGGGGCGTTCTGGCTAAGTCATAAAAACAATTCTGTAAAAACAAAGTCTGTTCTGAGTTTTAAGAGTTCAGAGCTCAAGTGCACGGGGAGATGCGATTTATTACTAACAGTTTGAAGGTAATGTGATCACATAATAAAATGCAGGGCACGCCCCTTTGGGTGAAAGGTCAGCATGGGAGGGGGCCCTCCCTGCTCCGGGGCTTCAGGAACGGGAGCTGGTCCTCACGGCCCCCTCCCGCTCTGCAGGCAGCCCTGTGCCAGCCAGAGCAGCCTCAAGGACATCAACTGGGACAGCTCGCAGTGGCAGCCGCTGATCCAGGACCGCTGCTTCCTGTCCTGGCTGGTCAAGATCCCCTCCGAGCAGGAGCAGCTGCGGGCACGCCAGATCACGGCACAGCAGATCAACAAGCTGGAGGAGCTGTGGAAGGTGGGGCTGCCCAGCGGGCCGACCCGTGCCTTCGTGTGGTTTCTGGTTGCGGGGAGGGGAGTGTCTTCAGAGACGGCTTGACCCAGTGAGACCGCTGGAGATTCTCTGAAAGGAATTCAGGCAGACCTCTGCCACCTCTACGTGGAATGACCTCAGGGCACCTTGGTCACCTTCCATCCAGGCAGCCTTACCTGACCGAGAAGATCCTGGCCTTGGGGAAAGGAAAGCTCTGGCTGCTGGAATTTTTCTTGTCTTGCCGGGGTGAGGATGGGTGGTGGGAGGGGAAGAATGGGGCTGGCTGTGGGCAGACTTGTCCTGCAGAGCCTGAACCTGCCCAGACAGGTGGGCTGCGAGAATGTCCTGGGGAAATAGGTTGGTGTCGAGGTCGGCACAGTCAGCTGAGACAGAGGGGAGAGGAGAGGGTGCCGGGTCAAGTAGTGGGTGCCTGGCCCTCCTTCAACAGACAGCCCTCACTTTTCCCCACGGAAGCCTTTCTGTGCTTCCAGCTGTTTAGGATTTTGTGATAAAGTAGTTCTAATAACTAGGCTAGAAGTTTTCATTTGCCTCCCATTCAGTCAGAAATCTCACATAGGAACTGAAGTGCAAGTTAAAATATTTTTTTAAGCATTGTTCAGCTGGATACCTTTCCACTTGGATTTTCCGGTTGCCAGATGATTTCATGATTCCCGTTTATATCTGAACAGCCCAGAAAATGTCCTGTCCCCACCAGCATGGCACTCACTGAGGGAGCTGGCCCCCAGGGGAAGAGCTGCGGGCCCATGTTGGTCTGGCTCAGGGTTAGCAGACGTGGGAGACAGGCCTCCCGGGCTGTGGACACAGCGAGAGAAACCGGTGGTCTTTGTGGCAGCCTGCGAGGCGGGTTAGCTGCTCTCGTTCACAAGCTGGGCATACTTGGAGGAAGCAGCTGGCTCTGAAGGTGCCCTCTGCTGTGGACAGTGTGGCAGGCTGGCGCCTGGGGCTTTGTAGGCAGGTTCACCCAAGTACCGGAACCCCGCTGGGGTGCGGAGCAGCAGCTGAGGCCCAGGCATGGGCCAGGCAGGTGTGCAGCTCCCTGTGTGGCATGGAGTTCCCGTTCCCAGGGTTCTCCTTGCAGGTGGGGCTGCACCAGAACCCCTCCATGCCACCCACCATGGCCCATTCTGAGAAGCGGCATGTGTGCTCCATCCCTCTGGTGCCTCTGCGCCCTCGTTCATTTGCATGTAGGGAAAAACAGGACGAGTGTGGCACGGTGTTGTTGTCTTTTAGGAAAACCCTTCTGCCACGCTGGAGGACCTGGAGAAGCCGGGGGTGGACGAGGAGCCGCAGCATGTCCTCCTGCGGTACGAGGACGCCTACCAGTACCAGAACATATTCGGGCCCCTGGTCAAGCTGGAGGCCGACTACGACAAGAAGCTGAAGGAGTCCCAGGTGATGTGTGCGAGAGGGCTTGGCCTGGGCTGGGTTCTGGCTCTCACAGCTCTCTCCTCAGGCTTCCAGAGGGAGGTTTTCTCTCCAGGCTGTGGGAGCTGATGTGGGCTGCAGCCGCGACACCTGAGAGTTGGAGCTTGCGGATCCAGGCCTGGCAGCCCGGTGGTCTGGGCCCCCGCCCTCAGATCTGACATCAGCCTCAGTGTTTTCTGTTTAAATCCAACACATCTTTCCCAGTGGGGTCCACAGCTTTGCCCACAGTTGCGAGAGTTAGACTCAGGCGTGATCCCTGTGAAGACCACATTTAGGCAACGGGAGCCCTGGAGCGCTGACCTCCCCTCCCTCCCTCCCCTCCTCTTTCTGTCCCTCCCTCCCCTCCTCTCTCTCTTCCTCCCTCCCACAGCAGCTGCTCCCTGGCCATGGAGGCCTCTGGTGTGCGGTGAAGCCTCCAGACGGGATTGGCCTGTGTGTGTTCCGGGGACTCCTAATGGCTTCTCTTTCAGATGTGCCCTTGGTGGCATTTGGGGCTGCAGGTGCCACTCACGGCGCCTGCTCTCACGGCAGAGGCTTGCTGTAGGGCCCGCCTCATGGGGCCTCGGGCATGTGGAGGCCAGGCCCGGGCCTGTGCTGGAGGCTAACCGGGGCTCTTGTTTTTCATGTGCTCAGACTCAAGATAACATCACTGTCAGGTGGGACCTGGGCCTTAACAAGAAGAGAATCGCCTACTTCACTTTGCCCAAGACTGACTCTGGTAATGAGGATTTAGTCATAATTTGGTTAAGAGGTGATTTTAAGTTTTAAAATATTTGTGACCATAAGTAGCATAAATTCCTAGTTCCACCCTTGTAAAGTGCCCCTTAATTTGAACTCTCCCTGGTGGAAGCGACGGCGTGGGTTAAAATGGCCACCTCTCTCACTTTTTTACCGCAAGACATGCGGCTCATGCAGGGGGATGAGATATGCCTGCGGTACAAAGGGGACCTTGCGCCCCTGTGGAAAGGGATCGGCCACGTCATCAAGGTCCCTGATAGTATCCTTCATGTGAAGAGGGTGGGGCCGGCTGGTGGGAGAGGAAAGTGGGGGCATCAGGTGGAGGCCACTGTGGATTTGATGCTCACTGCTGGGCCAGCATCTCATGCTCTGTGGTGGGTGCTGGTTGGCATCGCCCTCCACTGCTCTTAGGAGAATCACAGGGCCTTCACCTTCAGGGGACAGCTGGTTGTATGGTTGCTTCCCCTCTGCCCGAATGGTGATGGTGATGCCACTTGTGTGGCGCGCGTCCCTGGGCTGACTCTGGAAGTTAATGTATGCCGCTTGTGTGGCACGTCCCTGGACTGACTCTGGAGGTTAATGTGGCTGCAGGAGCGCCTTACCTGGACGCTGACTCTGCACACAGAGGTTCCAGAAGCCAGTGGTCACATGCAGACCCTCTGAGCACACACTTGCTCCCAGGCCATGTTTGGGAATGTGCAGTGACCTCATGGTGACGCAGCCTGCCGGCCAGAGTGGGGCAGCTGTAAGGCACAGGTGCAGTCAGAGGCTTGGGGCAGGGAGGAGTCCTGGGAGAAGACACCGCGGGTCAGACTCAGGCTGCCTCTTGGTGACTGGCCAATGCTGCTGGGGCCTGACCATTCAGCGGTGGCCTCCATAGGGGTAGGGAGAGTTGTCTCCCACACCCACCCTGGGCCTGACAAGCTCATCCTGAACACGTGAGACCGGTTTTGGGGCTCGGGGTCAAGGGAAGGGTGTTGCCTACCGGCCACAGCCTCCTGGAGGGCAGGTTGCTTGTGTATGTGGAGCCCTTTGCTTGGCCATACTGGGAGGGGCATTGTTTCCGTGGAACTGTGAGAAGAGCTGCTGTGGCCAAAGCTGGGTTCTGCGAGCTCTGCCTGCCCCTGCTGGCCACATGTGCAGGAGCTCCCGGCGAGGTCCTGGGGCCCGGGATGTGGCTGCTCCCTGCTGGTGAGCGCTGCTGGCTTCACTGCCGCCCTCTCCGTCTCTGAAAGGGGCCTAGATGGGTGGCTGGGAGTGGCAAGGAGGAACTCCGGGCTGGCTGGGGGTGGGACACCGGCTCATGGTGAGGTAGAGTCTTTCTTCAAGGATGCTGTTCTTCTGGTCTCTGGTCTGGTGTTGGCTGCACGTTTTTAGCGTTTGGTGCAGAGCCAGCGGTGTCTTAAGTAACTAAATTTTAAAAACGCTGTTTAAAGAGCGTGTACCAAGGGTGGCCCAGAAAGGTCAGCCCGGCTTTTGACAAGGATGCAAACTTAACTCAGCACACAGATTATGGCGATGAGATCGCCATTGAGCTGCGGAGCAGCGTGGGTGCACCTGTGGAGGTGACTCACAACTTCCAGGTGGATTTTGTGTGGAAGTCGACCTCCTTTGACAGGTACGTCTTCTCCCATCACTGCCCCCTGTTCCCTGGTTGCCACGTGTGGCATCTTTATGAGCCCTCCCCGTCACTGTGGAGTGGGGTTCCCCACCCAGCTCTGCAAACTCAGGATGCCGGAGAGGCGGCCACAGCTGTGCGTGTCGCCAACCCCAAACCCTCCTCACAGGATGCAGAGCGCGTTGAAAACGTTTGCCGTGGATGAGACCTCGGTGTCTGGCTACATCTACCACAAGCTGCTGGGCCACGAGGTGGAGGACGTAATCATCAAGTGCCAGCTGCCCAAGCGCTTCACGGCGCAGGGCCTCCCCGACCTCAACCACTCCCAGGTGCGCGCCGTCCTCAGCGCGCGGGGCCTCGCCCATGGGCCGGGACGCAAGCGGAGGCTGCCCCTAACGGCCGCTTGTATTGAAGGTTTATGCCGTGAAGACTGTGCTGCAAAGACCGCTGAGCCTGATCCAGGGCCCGCCAGGCACGGGGAAGACGGTGACGTCGGCCACCATCGTCTACCACCTGGCCCGGCAAGGCAACGGGTAGGGCTGACATGGCCCTTGCGGGCAAGACCCGGGAGGGCTTTAGGGTGGCCAGATGGAAGGCCTGGTGCTGGGAGCCTTGGGCTCTGTCACACCGAAGAGAGCACGTGGCGGGTAGTGTCGCCGTGGCGCCTACCGCTCTCTATGTGACATTATTCGTGTCAGCTCCAACCTTAGGATTGCATTTTAGTAACCAGGTCTGCTACTGGTTTAGAAAACTGGGGGCAGGGGGGGCATGGCTGCAGCAGCGTGAGTTCCGTGTGCGGCACTTTATAGCGTGGCGGGATGGTGCAAGTTCCAGCCTTGGCATTGCTTGCGGTGGGTAGAGCTGTGAAGCCTGGGCTGTCTGGATCTGAGCTCCTTCGGCATCGTGTCATTACTGCCTGTTAAAAATGACAGGAGTTTAAGGCCAGCCTGAACAGGGTGAGACGTCTCTACAAAAAAAAAATTCAGAAATTAGCTGGGGGTAGTGGCGTGCACCTGTGGTCCCAGCTACTCAGGAGGCTGAGGTGGGAGGATTGCTTGAGCCCAGGATGTTGAGGCTGCAATTAGCTGAGATCACACCACTGCACTCCAGCCTGGGCAACAGAGCAAGACCCTGTCTCAAAAAACAGAGTCTTGGCTTACTACGTTCACCGAGCTTCCTCTGGGTAAGCACTGAGCTGCCCCAATGGTGTTGCAGGCCGGTGCTGGTGTGTGCTCCGAGCAACATCGCCGTGGACCAGCTAACGGAGAAGATCCACCAGACGGGGCTAAAGGTCGTGCGCCTCTGCGCCAAGAGCCGTGAGGCCATCGACTCCCCGGTGTCTTTTCTGGCCCTGCACAACCAGATCAGGAACATGGACAGGTGTGTGTCGAGTCCATCCCTCCCAGTTGGTCCCTGAGCTTCTGCGGGTGACATGTACAGAACTCAGGCACCCTGCTGACCCGCATGTGCTTCCAGCATGCCTGAGCTGCAGAAGCTGCAGCAGCTGAAAGACGAGACTGGGGAGCTGTCGTCTGCCGACGAGAAGCGGTACCGGGCCTTGAAGCGCACCGCAGAGAGAGAGCTGCTGATGGTGAGTGCCCCTCCTGCCTGCAAAAGGGCCTGTGGGCTGGCGGCCTGATGGTTTTTGTTTGGGCCAAAGCACCTATTTGAATTGTTGCTTTGCTTCTGGAAAGAGAACCTAGATGCTCTCTACTTGGCCTCTCTGCGCTCAGTTGTACAGTAAATTAGGGACATCTCGCTGCCTGGAACACGGTCTTCTAGGGAGTCTCCACTCCCTGCCAGCCTCTACTGGGATCCGGCAGTGGATCTAGAACACTCCTGCTCTTTCATAACCAACCAGCCTGAACTAGAATCAGCCTGAGTGCAGGTTCCAGCAGCTCAGCACTGCCCCTTGGAGGCTGTCGTGAGGCGCAGAGCTCTTGGTGTGGAGAGGTTGTCTTCTGTGAAACATGACCGTTTAAGGATCTTAAAAGTTTGTAATCACCACAGCCTGGACCATGTATCTTGTCCTGAGGGACAGCTTGTTTTTTATAGTGTCAGGGAGGGTGAGAAACAGGAGAGCTTCTGTGTTCTGTCCCACCTGCCCTCCGGGGTCTGGTGGCGTTTACAGTGCAGGTGCCCTGATGCCTCTGCACCCTTCCCCAGAACGCAGATGTCATCTGCTGCACATGTGTGGGCGCCGGTGACCCGAGGCTGGCCAAGATGCAGTTCCGCTCCATTTTAATCGACGAAAGCACCCAGGCCACCGAGCCGGAGTGCATGGTTCCCGTGGTCCTCGGGGCCAAGCAGGTGGGCTGCCTCCCCTGCCCTCCTGTGTGAAAACTCGTGTGTGTGATTCTTGGTGTTTGTCTTTTAAAACACCTTGTATTGACGTAGGATGCCCAGCAGAGTGCGCGCACACTGGGG
Organism: Pan paniscus; assembly: GCF_029289425.2. Classification (NCBI taxonomy): domain Eukaryota; kingdom Metazoa; phylum Chordata; class Mammalia; order Primates; family Hominidae; genus Pan; species Pan paniscus. The sequence continues at coordinate 23,718,391 of NC_073269.2, forward strand.
GCTCCCTGAGGGGTTTATAGAGGGTGGGTTCTGCCAGCTGCACGTCCAGTGTGCGTGGTGAGCAATGCCCCTGTGGCCAGGTGGTGTCCTGTGCATCCTGGGGCCCCTACTTCCTTGCTAGTGTGTGTTGAGGCCGATTCACACCTGAGGTTCTTGACTTGTGGGGGCCCCTGTTCCTACAGCTGATCCTTGTAGGCGACCACTGCCAGCTGGGCCCAGTGGTGATGTGCAAGAAGGCGGCCAAGGCCGGGCTGTCACAGTCGCTCTTCGAGCGCCTGGTGGTGCTGGGCATCCGGCCCATCCGCCTGCAGGTCCAGTACCGGATGCACCCTGCACTCAGCGCCTTCCCATCCAACATCTTCTACGAGGGCTCCCTCCAGAATGGTGTCACTGCAGGTAATGGGGCTCTGCCCAGGGCAGGGGCTTCTACAGAGAAGTGGCATCAAGGGAATGTGGACTGGGGAGAAGGAACTGGCCCATCAGTTTCCCCTGAGCGGCTTCACATAGCCACTGCTTGAGGTCAGGGCACTTTGTGCCCAAGGTCTTGGTGGCATGGTCTTGGATCAAGTGGTGTCTCTGGGGCATGTGGGGAGCCTGTGTCCTCTGTAAAACTCAGTCATTGCCTGAGAGTTCATCCAAGCCTCATGTGGCAGCATGCACAGCAGCCAGGACAGGCTGTTAGGGGAGCTGAGCCCGGGCCTTAACGTGGGCCGTGCATTCAGTGCTTCATGAAGAACAGCTGTTCTCAGGGCCTGAGCCCCTGGGGCCCGCAAGACCGTGTCCGGCTTCCCTGGATAACACAGAGGCCTCACCTGCCCTTTTTCACTCTGCTGACGCTCACACTGCTGGTGACCCACTGGTGCTTCTGCAAGAGTCGGCCCAGAGCAGCCAGACTGTGCCCGGATCACAGTAAGAAACGCCCTGGATGAGGAAGTGAACAGTACATCTTACTAAGCCTCGAGTGTTTCACTGTGACCAGATAAAATTTCTCGTGACACCTTTGGGTATGCCGGCGCTTGAAGGAAGGCCTTGTGGACACACCCTGGGTATTCACCCCAAGGTGTTGGGCAGACTTTTTCCAAAAATGATCGAACCTGTCGCTTCATGGAGAACTAGTGGCAACATCTGTTACAGTAGTAAAATTCAAGTGAAAACCAGAATTTTGGAAAGCTTAACGTCGCTTGCCATGAGTTTGGTGTCTTCCTAACACCTAGAGACTTTTCTGGTGAGGTCTGTGGGGGTGACAGATGGAATGTTTCCACCATTGCCGGTGAAATGTGTCAGCCTTTGGAAGACCTACTTGACTCGGTGGGAGATCCTTCCTGAATGACCAACGGAGTGTCACGAAGTCACATGGGGATGGAGTGGCAAAGAGTTGTCACAGGCCTGCGGAAACCCACCTTTGTCCAGCTTGATGTGGCCTCAGGGCTGGAGACTCCCAGCCATGCAGAAAGGCTGTAAAAACAAACCCATCTCCCTTTCCAGCCTCAGGCATCCATGAGGCCTGGCTTCCCCACAGCATCCCCAGAGCCCAGGAGGGTGGACTGAGCAGAGGTGGACCCCAGGGCCCAGCTGTCTCCGATTCAGCCAGATAGTAAGGAGATTTGCAGAAATGGGAGACAGGACCACTCTTCTTACTTAGCTTATTTTTGGAGAAATAACTAACATGTAATGGGTTATTTTTAAATGAATTAATATGTTTTTTAAATTTCCAAGTTTAGAGAATACAGTTATCCAATAAACAAAAGCTGTTTGGACTCCCTAACTTTTGAGAGTGTAAAGGGTCCTGAAAGCTGCCGACACAGCACCTCATGAACTCCAAACCTGTGAGGTTGGTATTGTCAGGCCTAGTTACAGGAGAAAGTGAGGCTCAGAGCCCACCCCCTGGGTTGGGCCACACCACTCTTTGCCTAGCGGTAGGTCTTGGGAGTTGATGCCACTATTGACATCGCAGGGACACCGCTGTTCCCAGCGCATGGCAAGGCTGAAAACACAAGGCCGCAGAGACCTCGCTTGTGCTCTGGGGTGTCTGAGCGCTGGCTGGGAAAGGCGTGGCTCGGCGCAGGCTCAGACCCCTCATGGTCCCCAGGGCATCGGCCCAGAGGGCGGACGCTGGTGCACACTGCTCTCTAATTGATGCACAGCACATAGTTCACACCCAGGAAGTACATTTTAGGAAATTCTCTATTGAAATGTAAACATGTGGCCACATTACAAGTGTCTGGCTCAATGAGTGGTTACTAAGTGAGCATATTTGGATAGCCAGCACCTGAACCCAGAACCACCTGACCAGCTGTGAGAAGCCGCCTCATCCCTGCAGGTGGCCACCGTCCAGGGGTGCGCATCCACAGCAGCCCCTGGGCTGAGGGACTTCTGAGCTCATCCGGCGGCCCCTGCGCTCGCTGTAACAACAGTGATCCACTTGGCCTCATTTTCAGCTCGACGTGGGATCATATGATGTGTCCTGGCGTGTCTGGCTTCCTCTGTCCATGTCAGGCTGGTGCTGTGTAAAAACACCGGTTTTCTCCACTGATGGAAGCTCCCAGTAGAGTGAGGAGGGCACCTGTGAATTGCAAAACTGGTTTTACAGTTTTAAGGAAACGCAACAGGGCCCAGAAAAGCCAAGATGAGCATGAAGAGCCCGAAGAAAGTGGCTGCTCACACGGCAGGACGCCCCGGCCCCCCAGCTGCAGTGTTGGGCTCCGGCCCAGGAGGGAGCCCAGAGGCAGAGCCACCGGTCCACAGGCCCTCAGCAGGAATGGACAAGGCTGCAGGGCAGGGGGACACAGTTGGCTCAACAGTGTCACACACAAGTCAGTTGTAGGGGCTGTGGCGCCTTTAAGGCAAGCTTCTGGAAGGAAGCAGGAGAATATCCTGTATCCTGGGGTTGGCAGAGATCCAGGCTGCAAGAAAGCCCTGGCTGAGACCCTGTTCCCTGTTCAGGGGCTGAGCCAGCTCTGTGCTGGCCATGGTGCTCTCGGTGGCCTCTCCTCAGCCTTGCCCAATCCTGGGCATCTCTGGCCAGGGGACCGGCTCAGGTGACCTCACCAGGGCCTCACAGATCGAAGTCTTCTGCCCCAGGACCTGCAGCACTGTAGCGTAGCAACTACATTGCGCTGTGTCTGAACTCATTTGAGGCGGGCTAGGGCTTTTGAAGTGTTACTTCTTTCCCTCCCCTCACAGCGGATCGTGTGAAGAAGGGATTTGACTTCCAGTGGCCCCAACCCGATAAACCGATGTTCTTCTACGTGACCCAGGGCCAAGAGGAGATTGCCAGCTCGGGCACCTCCTACCTGAACAGGTGAGCAGGGACAGGCCCACCGGCGTCTGCAGGTCTTGGGGACAGCTTGAGAGGTTGTTGACCCATTCTACTTATTTTTAACATGGGACTGAAACTTTTTTTGCCTTCATTTCCTGTTTAGCCTGTTTAGACTCTAAACCGTGTTGTTTCTGCCTCCTTTTCCATTGTACTTGTTTTTTATTGGGCAGATACTTGCTAATCCCACATGGCAGCCTTTTCTGCCCCTCGAGACTCCCCTGGTGAAGGCTGGGGAAGCTCAGCTGTGCAAACGCCAGTGATGGCAGCTGCCTTCCCGCAGGGTGTTGTGTCTGCACCCCTCACGGCCTCCAGCCTCAGGGCTCGGGATCCCACAGGTGGAGCCCAGCACTGAGAGCCTGGGTTTCTTAGGACCGAGGCTGCGAACGTGGAGAAGATCACCACGAAGTTGCTGAAGGCGGGCGCCAAGCCGGACCAGATTGGCATCATCACGCCCTACGAGGGCCAGCGCTCCTACCTGGTGCAGTACATGCAGTTCAGCGGCTCCCTGCACACCAAGCTCTACCAGGTGCGCCGCGCCCTCGGGCACACTTGGTCTTCTGGGCCATGCAGGGGTATTGACCCTTGACCTTTAAGTTACCCCCCAAGAGGGGCCCGTCCTGGCTGGAGCTCAGAATGGCCCAGGAAGCACCAGCTGGCCCACCCTCTGGGGAGGGCACAGACAGCATATCCCCACAGACCCTGCGAAATTCCACATGATCAGGACAGAGACTTTGAGAAATACGTCACAGGGATCAGAAACATGGGCTGAGATTGGCACATCAAGGTGTTTTCTCGGGACAGTTGAAATAAGTCCAAGGTGGAACGGCAGTGGTCTGTGCCTGCCACACACTGGATGTTGTGCTGTGGAGACTGTGGTGTTCACACCTTTATTGACACCTGGATGAAACACCCACTGCGGGTGTGTGGGGAGGAGGCACAGCTCTGCCTCCATGGGGAAATGAGCCCAAGTGCTGAGTCTGAGTGGCCACATGGCAGTGGTTTCTGTTCTGTTTTTGAGCACGGCTCAGGTTCTCTGGGATGAGCACGTGTGCTCTTAGTGCTGAGAAACAAATCTCCGTGGCTAAATGAGAACAGGCTAGGTGTCATGGCCCACACCTGGAGTCCCAGCACTTTGGGAGGCTGAGGCAGGGAAGTCGCTTGAGGCTAGGAGTTCCAGACCAACCTGGGCAACATAGGGAGACCCTGCCTCCACCAAAAAAAAAAATAATAACTGGGTATGGTGGCATGTGTCTATGGTCCCAGCTACTCAGGAGACTGAGGTGGGATCAGCTGAGCCTGGGAGGTCAAGGCTGCAGCGAGCTGAGATCGTACCACTGTACTCTAGCCTGGGTGACAGAGCAAGATCCTGTCTCTAAAAAAAGAAAACAAAACGAAATGGCAGCAGAGCCAGGACAGCCCCTAGGTGCGGTGAGCAGGCGCCAGGCCCCAAGCTCCCGGGTGGGATTTGAGGGTGGGTCTTGGTGTGTTTCCTGCATTTTGGGGGGACTGGGAAGGCAGCCTGCTGGCTGATAGTGACCACAAAGCTCCCTTCCAGGAGGTGGAGATCGCCAGTGTGGACGCCTTTCAGGGACGCGAGAAGGACTTCATCATCCTGTCCTGTGTGCGGGCCAACGAGCACCAAGGCATTGGCTTTTTAAATGACCCCAGGCGTCTGAACGTGGCCCTGACCAGAGCAAGGTAGGGAGGCTGCCTGCTGCGTGCTGCCCAGCCGCTCTCGTCGGTCCTCACTTCCCAGGGAATTTGGGGCTAGGGTTGGGGGTTGCCAGGGCCAGAGGTCAGAGGACTCTGAGCAGCAGTTGAGAAACGATGTCTCACTGGAGAGATCTTTGTTTCCGTGTCCTGGGGGTTTGCTGTGGCCCCTGTGCCTCAGCCCAGCAGGACGTATTTTTCCAGGCCCTTCTGGTCTGATTCAAAATAAATCTTGTGTGTGTCTGTCAAGTTGTTTAATCTGAGAGGCTGTAAGTTTTGGTCCTGTCCACTATTTTTGGTTCTAAAATACAACTTTTGTGAACTGATGATAGCAGAAGGGACCCCGAGAACAAGGTGTCCATTCTGTCATCCCACATAAAACTAGACATCAGGCCGGGCATGGTGTCTCACACATGTAATCCCAGCACTTTGGGAGGCCGAGGCAGGTGGATCACCTGAGGTCAGGAGTTCTCGACCAGCCTAACATGGTGAAACCTCCTCTCTACTAAATACAAAAAAATGAGCCGGGCGTGGTGGCACATGCCTGTAATCTGAGCTACTTGGGAGGCTGAAACAGGAGAATCGCTTGTACCTGGGAGGAGGAGGTTGTGGTGAGCCGAGATTGCGCCATTACACTCCAGCCACTGGGCAACAAGAGCAAAACTCTGTCTCCAAAGGGAAAAAAAAACACTAGACAGCAAGGACCCATTCACCAGCTGGAAGTCGGGGGGACCTGGCCTGTGGCTCCACCCAGCACAGGGAGAGAGCCTGGCGCTCCTTCCGGCTCTCATGCGCGGTGGTTCTCCTCTAGGTCACCATGGCTTTGTCATTGGTTACTCCCTCTTTCTAAGGCGCCCTCTTGTTTGGTGGGCAGTATTGGGTGGGTCCCCCCACAGCTTCGTGAGGTGGGCTAGAGGAGCTGGGCATCGGGTCAGTGCCCCAGCCTGCTGGGGGCCCTGTGGGGCCGCCTGTGCCCCGGTGCCTGGAAGGCCGACTCTCTTGACAGCAGGTCTTCTCTCCAAACATATCCACCCAGCCAGGTGTCTGCCATGGGGCTGCTTAGAGTCGGCCACAAAATCAACCCGTGTGCAGGGTCAGTGGCTTGGCATTGGGCTCTGGGGCCTGTCCCTGTGGCTGGCAGCCTGCCTGCTGCCCGGTCCACGCCTCTGTTGCCTTGGATTTGGGTTCTAAGTGAATGCAGCCTTGCCTCTTGGACCGTCCTGTGAGACGGGCAGCTCTCCACCTGCGTACTCAGCACTGCGCCCTTGTTGCAGGTATGGCGTCATCATTGTGGGCAACCCGAAGGCACTATCAAAGCAGCCGCTCTGGAACCACCTGCTGAACTACTATAAGGAGCAGAAGGTGCTGGTGGAGGGGCCGCTCAACAACCTACGTGAGAGCCTCATGCAGTTCAGCAAGCCACGGAAGCTGGTCAACACTATCAACCCGGTGAGCGCCTGCACAGGACAGCAGGGCAGCACGGAGAAACCCGGGCCCAAAACACTGCTGGGAACGTGCCAGCTTGGCCCGTGTGCCCGTGAGCTGAGGGAGGGCTCTCCTAGGGGAGGGTGGGCTCTCCTAGGGGAGGGTGGGCTCTCCTAGGGGAGGGTGGGCTCTCCTAGGGGAGGGTGGGCCAGCCCACTTCCTGTCTCCCAAGCCGTGTGTGGCATTTTTGGCTTGGAGCCGCTAAGTCCTGGGTGGCCTCTGGGAATTGGGCTCAGGGCTGCTGTGCTGCATGCAGCAGCCTGGGACCTTGGACACGGGCAGTTGGAAGCTTTGCAAGCCCGGGGTGCCCTGGTAGTGAGGGGGTGTGAAGCTTCCTGAGCTGAGGCCCAAGGGTCAGCATCAGAGCCCAGGTCTGCCAAGGAGGGCAGGCGAGACCCAGAGGCCATGAGACAGCAGCTCCCTCCTGTCTCCAGGGAGAGCCCCTGGCACAGTGTCAACACCTCACAGCTGCATACCTGCCACCTCCCAGGCCACCGGGCCCGTGGGAAGTTGTTCCTTCTGTTGAGATGACAAATTCCTCACCTATCTAAACCTTCGCAGGGAGCCCGCTTCATGACCACAGCCATGTATGATGCCCGGGAGGCCATCATCCCAGGCTCCGTCTATGATCGGAGCAGCCAGGGTGAGTCGCTCAGCAGGGGACCTGGCCGACCCCTTGTCCTCACACCGGGATGCTGGCCGTTCCCATGACTGCAGCTTTAGGTGCCCCCATCTTTCCTTCCCCTCAAGGGCGGTGCCTGGCTCCCTTGGCCTCCCCGCCCCTAGGGCATCTCTAGCCCCGGAGCACTCCTGGGGTGTTTGTCTTTAGCCAGAGTTTATTCATTTGTGTTTCCTGGTGATCAAGCTAGTTAGCTTTTTCTTGCCTTTTGGTAGGGCAGGGACTGCATGTAGTACAAATAGAACATTTTCATAAAAAGGATTTTTTTTTTCCTTTGGTAAATGCAGGGTGATTTTCATTTATTTTCTTTTTTTTGTTTAGAGACAGGGTCTCCCTATGTTGTCCAGGCTGGTCTCAAACTCCTGCCTCAAGCAGTCCTTCTGCTCAGCCTCCCAAAGTGCTGGGATTACAGGCGTGAGTCACTGCACCTGGCCAATTTGCAGGTGTTTTTTGTTTTTTGTTTTTTTTGGAGACCGAGTCTCGCTCTGTTGCCCAAGCTGGAGTACAGTGGTGTGATCTTGGCTCACTGCAACCTCCCCCTCTGGGTTCAAGCGATTCTCCTGCCTTGGCCTCCCGAGTAGCTGGGATTACAAGCACCCACCACCATGCCCGGCTAATTTTTGTGTTTTTAGTAGAAACGAGGTTTCGCCATGTTGGCCTGGCTGGTCTCAAACTCCTGATCTCAGGTGGTCCACCTCGGCTTCCCAGAGTGCTGGGATTATAGGCTTGAGCCAACACGCCCGGCCCCAATTTTCAGTTTTTAAGATCTGTGTAGGCCAATGATTCCCAGCAGACTCTCCTCGGGGAAGGTGCCTGCCCAAGCACCCAGCCCCAGGCAGGCTGCTGTAGTTAACATGGAGTCCTGCGAATCCGCATCTTCAGCCTGGGCAGAGCCAGGACAGATGTGCAGCTCCGGCTGACTGGCTGGTGGGGTGGGTGGGGCATCGCTGGGGTTTGACCGAGGCAGGTGACACCTGCCGTGTTCCACTGTGATTTGCAGGCCGGCCTTCCAGCATGTACTTCCAGACCCATGACCAGATTGGCATGATCAGTGCCGGCCCTAGCCACGTGGCTGCCATGAACATTCCCATCCCCTTCAACCTGGTCATGCCACCCATGCCACCGCCTGGCTATTTTGGACAAGCCAACGGGCCTGCTGCAGGTGAGCATCTGTGGCTGCGGCTGGGTGTGGCCCTCCTGAGAGCTCTTGAGGGTGTGCTTGTCTGCGAGGCCCTGGCCTCCTTCGGATCACCCTGGACTGCTGTCTTTCAGGGCGAGGCACCCCGAAAGGCAAGACTGGTCGTGGGGGACGCCAGAAGAACCGCTTTGGGCTTCCTGGACCCAGCCAGACCAACCTCCCCAACAGCCAAGCCAGCCAGGATGTGGCGTCACAGCCCTTCTCTCAGGGCGCCCTGACGCAGGGCTACATCTCCATGAGCCAGCCTTCCCAGATGAGCCAGCCCGGCCTCTCCCAGCCGGAGCTGTCCCAGGTGAGCCCGCCCCTGGGACGGGACTTACCTGAGTGAGGGTGGGGCTATGCACCTGAAACATTCCCTCTGAAGAGCCCCAGAGAGCTGGCCTGGCCCATGTCCACTGTCTGAATTACCTGTCCCTGGGCTGGGGTCATCAGAGTGGGTCTCCTGGGTCTTAGTTTGGGGATGGGTTTTCCATTCTTTTCTCTGGGGCTGCTGAGGGCTGGGTGGATGTGAGCACCCTTGGCCTGTGGCTTGCTTACCTCCCGACCTTGTCTTTCAGGACAGTTACCTTGGTGACGAGTTTAAATCACAAATCGACGTGGCGCTCTCACAGGACTCCACGTACCAGGGAGAGCGGGCTTACCAGCATGGCGGGGTGACGGGGCTGTCCCAGTATTAAAAGGCAAGCCCCCCTGGGGCAGGCCTGGCCCCACCCCAGCCTCAAGGAGAAGGATGGGAGGGGGCTCTCCCCAGGGAGCTGCACTGGAGGGGTGGTATCTGGAAATGTGTGCTGTGCCTGGTGGGGATCATAGGCCCTCAGGGCCAGCTTGGCCTGTGCCCTTCACCGCTAGTCAGGGTGGCTCCCCACCCCACCCTACCCCATCCTGTCTGCTCCGGGGACCACCGCGGGACCTCAGTTTCCTCATCAGAGTCGGGGAGGGCAGCTCGGGCTCTCCCTCACTGTCCTGTGTGCTGGGTACCTGTGGGGCTCAGGTCGCAGCCTCTCACCGCCTCCTGCCCTTCTCCCTCCTGACAGGTGGCGGCGGAAGAGCTAAGCAACGTGGCTTAGTCCATCAGCATCTTATTCTGGGTAATAAAAAATAAAAATAAACGGATACCTGTTTTCCACTGCTAAAACTGAAGCACCACTGTGTGAGCAACAGGAAGGGAGAGCGCACGAGGGAGAGGAGCCGAGGCCGAGCGCCCCCTGCTGGCCCGCGGCGGCGAGGAGCAGAGGGAGCGGAGGAGGGGCCGGCCCGCGGGAGCCGCGGCCACCAGGAGGCCCCGCTCCGTCCCACCGGGGCTGCGGCCAGGGCGGAGGGAGGAAGACCCTCATCTCAGAGTAGCCCTTTCCTCTGTCTTTTATTTCTTTTTCTCTTTGATTGAAAGGGGACTACGTCTTAGCAGGAAAAAAAACTTCGCATTTCTGTGCCCGAGCAGGCTCCTTGCAAAGACAGCAGCGTGCGGGGCAGAGCCCCGGGAGGGCGCGTCTGTACACGCCTACCGGACGCGCCGAGGTCGCGCTGCCTGTGTTCTCCGAGGGCCTTCATTTAAAGAAAATAAGGGTGTTTTGGGTTTTTCTGTTTGTTTTTTTCAAGATTCTTTTAAAGGAGTACTGAAGAATACTTTCCTAAGTTTGTCTCTAAAATCTTAGCGGTGGACCTGGGAGATTGGAGAAGCTTCCAGAAACAGTTTAAACAAGCCAGCGCCACTGGAGAAGAGGAGCAACACCTGTGCCGCGGCCGGAGGAGTTTTGTTGTTGGTTTTAGCTTCCAGTGGCTTCTTTCTGCGGGGCATCAGGCTGCTGGGGTAGCCGCCCGCCGAGCCTGGAAGCTGCTTGTTCTCCGCTGGACTCAGAAGCCAAGCTGCTTCCCGCCTGGACTCGGCGCAGGGCCCCGCACCGGTGAGGAAGGTACTTTTGGCCCCATTGCGAGGGGCCTTGGCCAGGACTGGCCCTGTGGCCAGGAGGCGAGAAGGTGGCTGTTCCCGGATTGACGGCTTTTTCCCGGGGGCCTTTGGAAGATTTGGTGGAAGGACAAGAGGGCCTGTCCCTGTCCCCGTCCCCAGGAGGTACCGACAGTCCCTGTGCCGGTTAGACACGGAGCGCTGCACACCGAAAGCCCAAATTGGGAGCTCTGCCTGCCGGCAACTTTGCTGATGGGGTGATTGCTGCTTCTGGGGGGTAAGGAAACAAGTTACAGAAATTACCGCGTTCTGTGTGAAGGGACTGAGGGTGTGGTGTCATTGGCAGAGGGTCATTTTAGGAGAGCTGCCCCAGCCCCTCGAACGCCTGGCTTGGGGTGTCATTCTGCCTGGCGGCCAGGCCTCCAGCTTCCCCTGGCCCGGGCCTGGGGCCGTCACTGGCCCTGATCCGAACACCTCCAGATTCCGGCTTCTACATGGGACAGACGGGGACGCACAAGGCCACCTTCCTTCTGGCAGGGACTCTTATTTATTCCCATTGCTCTAGGGCTTTCGGTTTCCCCTTCTTCCGGTAGGCCGCGTAGAGGCATGCACCGGGTAGGTTTCCGCGGTGACCCCGTGGCGGCCTGAGGGACGCTCCCTGCCCCATCCCGGCTGTTGGGCTGGGCCGCTTTGCCTCTGCTTCGCCCTGTGCTGTGTTCTCCAGCTTTGTAGCAGCAGCCTTGACAAACCCAGGCGCACTGTACCAAGGCAATGTAACTTTTGATTTTCGGTCAATTTAAGTTCTTTTGTCACCAAAAAAATATTAATAAACAGTTTTGACTTCACACCAAGGTTGGATAAACTGCAGGGGGTGGAGGGTGCTGGGGTTTTGCCCTGGCTGAGTGAGGGGTTGGGGTGTGAAGGAGGCCAGAGGGAGACAGGCAAAGCCCAGAAGGGACAGGTCTGCCTTGCAGGACTGAAGGGCGACCCCTGCCCCTGGGCCCCTCCCATAGGCAGCACCTGGGCCTGTCGGGGCGGCTTCCCGGAGTGGCGCGTTAGGCCTCTGGTAGGTGGCCTGGAGGTGGAAAGGCCTATCCGATCACCAAGACTGAGGGGCGCCCTCCCCACCCCCCAGGCAAGGAGTCCAAGGAGACCAGCGGAGCAGACCACGCGGCATTTATTGTTGGGCCCGCGTCCCTGCCCGCCCCGGGTTAGCGGCAGCCGCACTCGTCCACCACCATGTCCTCATACTGCCGCAGCACCACGTTGTCGCTGTTGTCAAAGAAGAGCACGGAGATGGGCGAAAGGCGCGCGGGCACGCAGCAGGGCAGGTCGGCGGCTCCCGGGGCGGCCGCGTGCATGAGTGCGCGCAGCACAGCGTGGTTGAGCGCCGGCGGCCCCCCGGACCCCGACAGCGCGACGGGCAGCGCGCACTGACCCTGGCAGTAGTTGGCCAGGAAGCCGCGCGGCGCAATGACCCAGCGGTGCCAGCCCACCTCGCGGAAGCTCACGTACAGCCGCCGCGCGCGACAAGCGCCCCCGGGGCCGCCGCCCAACACGGGTTCGGCGTCGCGCCGCGGCCGGGCCAGGGGGTGGCACAGGCGCGGGTCGAGGGTCACCAGCAGCAGCGAGGCCTCGGCCAGGCGCGCGCAGGCGGCAGGGGCCCGGGGGCGTAGCGCCAGCGCCAGGCGGAGGCTGCGCGGCCATGAGGCATTGCGAGCCCAAGCGGCGCCCAGCAGCTCCGCGCGCACTGGCGGCCCCAGGGCGGGCACCAACTGGCGGAGCAGCACCGGCCCGGGGTCCGCGCCCGCACCCTGGCCCGCTTGCGCCACGCTCAGCTCCCAGCCGCCCTCCGGGGCTGCCGCCGCCGCCGCCGCGAAACGCAGCTCCAGGCGGGCCCGGCTCGGGCGCTCAGCGGGTTCCACAGCCGACAGGTCGAAGACGACTGTCCACTCAGGGCAATGCCCCGCGGCCGAGGCAGGCTCCGAGGCCCGGGTGGGCGCACCTGGGGAGGTAGGGACAGGAACTCGGCTCGCGCTGCGTCCCCGGCCTGCCCATGGGGTCTCGGTTAGGGACAGGGAGGAAGGTGAACACTGGGGCTCGGGGCGCACCGTCTGTGGGAAGGGTGTGAAGCGGCGGGGTGGGCTGATGGAGTGGGGGCAGGGCATGAGTTCCAAGGAAGGCGCCCTGCGGGGTGCGGCGGGGGGGGTGGGCTGCCCTCGGCGGGGGGCATAAGAGGAGGGGTGGCCGAAGTGGGAGACATAAGCCAGAACCTGGGCCCCTGGGGAAGCCATGCTAGGGTGTGGGGATGGCATCTGCAGGAAGGCATTAGTGTCAAGAGGTGGGGGTGGGGATGGGGTGGGGACAGGGCTTCAGCATCAAGCAGAAGGACTGGTCTTGGGAACCCCCTGACATGTGTCCCCGGCGTGCAGCAGATGACGAGGAAAGGGTGAGGTGCGGTGGCCGAAGTTGCTAGTAGCCTGGACAGGGCAGGTGGGGACCCTCGGAGCTGCTCGGGCATCCCCGGGCCACTCTCGAGGCTCGCCCTGCGAGGTCTGGCCTCCAGGACCAGTGCCCCCAGCGAAAGCCCCACTCACCGCGGTCCGGGATGTGGCGCACGATGTTTCCGGCGACCCCCAGCTCCTCCACGTGGCACGGTTGCAGGGTGACCCCTGGGGACGTCCGCCGCGAACCAGACCTGGTCTCCTGGGGGTCCCGGCGTCGAAACAGGCGCCACATGACCGGGGGAACCGGCCGGAGCCTGGGGGCACCCTGGGGCTCATCGCGCAGTCCGAGAGCCTGGAGCAGGGCGGCGGCTGGGCCTGGGGGCACGGGGGCGCGGGTCGGGGGCAGCGAGGGCAGCAGCAGGGCCAGGAGGAGGAGGAGGTGGTGGCCGCAGGGACCTTGCTGCGGCGGTGGCATCTTCCTCCCAGGCGATGACCAGAGAGTGCGCAGGGTCCGCGGCGGCCCGGGACCAGTGGGCTGCGGGCGGGGCCGGTGTCCCCGGAGGGGCAGGGGTCCTGGGGGGCGTGGCCGGGAAATGGAGGCAGGATGAGGGGGCGGGGTCCCAGGGGAGGTGGCGGCGGCCCTAGAGGAGCAGAGTTGGAGGGGGTGGAGGGGCGGCCAAGGACGGGGAGCGTGGCCGGGGTATTCGGGGTGGGGCCGGGTGCACGGGGGCGGGGCCGAGGGGTTCAGAAGCGCTTGTCCTTCACCAGGCCGTTCCTCAGTGGCTTCCTGGGGGTCAGAACCGGCGCAGGTTAGCCTGGGAGCCCCACGCGGCCGCCTGGCCCTCTTTCCCGCTTCTTCTCTGGCCGTTTCACACCCCCTGGCTCCTTTTACCCGGCCAAGCCCGGGCCTCGCCTTGTGGCTTCCTCCTCGCCTTCACCCTGCCCCTCCTTGCCTTCACCCTGCCCCTCCTTCAACCTGCCCCGTAGACACGTATGTCCCCCCTGGCACCCTGGCACTTCCTCCTTGCTTCCCCCTCTCCAATTAAACCTTCCTCTTCCCCTCCTCCCTGCCTCTCCAGGCCGCTGGAGGGCAAAACCCACGTACCGGCCTGGGCCTGACAACTCCACCGCCTCCACAGTGGGACCCTGCACATCCTCCTCTCCTCTGCCACCCACCCCACGAAGGCTAGTCCTTGACTCCAGTGGTCCTGGCTGGCATCTGCTGTCCCCACCTACTTCCCTTCCATGTTGTTTTATTTTCCTTTTTTTTTTTGGTCTTACTCTGTGGTCCAGGCTAGAGCTGTGGCACTACCTCCAAGGCTCAATGGATCCTCCCACCTCAGCCTCCAGAGTAGCTGGGATTACAGGGGCACGCCACCACTCCCAGCAATTTTTTTTTTTTTTTTTTTTTGAGACAGAAGCTTGCTCTGTTGCCTAGTCTGGAGTGTGGTGGCACAATCTCAGCTCACTGGAACCTCTGCCTTCTGAGTTCAAGCGATTCTCCTGCCTCAGCCTCCTGAGTAGTGTGGTGGCACCTGCCACCACACCCAGCTAATTTTTGTATTTTTAGTAGAGACAGGGTTTCACCATATCACCCAAGCTGGTCTTGAACTCCTGACCTCAGGTGATCCGCCCACCTTGGCCTCCCAAAGTGCTGGGATTACAGTCGTGAGCCACCGCGCCTGGCCCCAGCTAACTTTTTTTATTGTTTGTTGAGATGAGGTCGCTATGTTGTAGAGGTGAGGTTGCTATGTTGTCCAGGCTGGTCTCAAACTCCTGGGCTCAAGCAGTCAGCCCTCCTCCGCCTCCCAAAGGGCTTCTGTCACTTTAATTCGCTCTTCTCTTAGGCTGAAGCTCAGCTTCTCTGCATGCATTTCACAGCCAACTGGCTGTCCCCATCCAAGGACTGTTGGTCTTTATCTGAGAGGAGATAAGCCTTGCTTGGACCTCCCATCTGTCACTTGTCTTCTGATTTTGCCTGTGATCCTTGAGACCGTGAGTGGTGTTTCTTCATCCACCCTTGTGGCTTCTCGATTCTTCCCATAAACAAACCTCCGTGACACACTCTCCCCTTTTGGCTCTGGGATGACTCCAGGGATTCCATTTCTGCATCGACACCTTTGGTATAAGGTGGGGGTTTGCCCTAAGGCTTATGGGAAACAAAGACACACCCTCACTGTGTTTTCCAGAGGGTCCCCGTGCTTTCCATTCCTGCCCTCCAGGATGGTCTTTAGTATTTGCTAAAGGTTTTAAGGTCTTAGGTCAGTTTCTCCACTCAGTTCCCACAGAGAGTATAGATTCCTCTAATGGTAAAGTTTAGCATCTTCGGTGATGGGTGCCGCCGCCCTGGGGCTTTTTATCAGAGCTTTCCTGCTGATTCTTGTTTGTTTTTTCTGCAAAAGCTTCAAAGTGTTCTCTACCCACTCAGAAACAGCTGTCAGTATTTGCCTTTTGAGGTGTGGGTGGGGGTGTACCCACCTTGGGGGAGATAGCTTTTCTCTGTTATCTTTTTTTCTTGTTTTGTTTTTTTTTTGAGATGGAGTCTCGCTCTGTCGCCCAGGCTGGAGTGCAGTGGCGCAATCTTGGCTCACTGCAACCTCTGCCTCCCAGGTTCACGGGATTCTCCTGCCTCAGCCTCCCCAGTAGCTGGGACTACAGGCATGCAACACCATGCCCGGGGTAATTTTTTTTTTTTTTTTTTTTTTTGAGACGAAGTCTCGCTCTTGTCCCCCAGGCGGGAATGCGGTGGCACGATCTTGGCTCACTGCAACCTCTGCATCCTCGGTTCAAGCGATTCTCCTGCCTCAGCCCCCCAAGTAGCTGGGATTACAGGCGCCTGCCACCACGCCCAGCTAATTTTTGTATTTTTAGTAGAGATGCGGTTTTACCATGTTGGCCAGGCTGGTCTAGAACTCCTGACCTCAGGTGATCCACCCGCCTCAGCCTCCAAAGTGCTGGGATTACAGGCGTGAGCGCCGCGCCCGGCTAATTTTTATATTTTTAGTAGAGATGGGATTTCACCACGTTGGCCAGGTTGGTCTCGAACTCCTGACCTCAGGTGATCCATCCGCCTCAGCCTCTCAAAGTGCTGGGATTTATGGGCGTGAGCCACCATGCCGGGCCGAGATGGCCTTACTCTGATGGACACCTTTTGGCTTCTATCCACCACTGTGGTGAAAAGAGCCAGAGCGAGTGTGCAGAGAGAGAAGGATGATGCAGGCACTTTCTAGATGTTTCTTCATAGATGAGGAGGAGAGGGAGACAGAGGAGACAGGACCCCCTGGGGTCTTGCAAGGGTTTTGCCCCAAATTGCTGTCGACACCGATAGACTAGTGTTGACACTAGTCTATCACTAGAGAGGGAGTCTGGGGTGAAATTGGGGGCTGATTTGAGATATTTTAGAAGATGCTGGAAATGTCAAACACGGGAGATGGAGAATGGCACTCAGGGGAGCTGCGTGGCTAGGAGAGAAATGTGGGAGTCGGTGTGGATTAAGTGTGGGTAGAGAAAGGGCCCCAGAAGAGAAGGAGGCCAGCCAGGAGGCCAGAGAGACAGAGCAGGAGTGCAGAGTAAATAAAGGGCTTCAAGGGCCAGGCGCAGTGGCTCACGCCTGTAATCCCAGCACTTTGGGAGGCTGAGTCAGGCGGATCACCTGACCCTAGGAGTTCGAGATCAGCCTGGGCAACACAGTGAGACCCCATCTCTACAAAAATTTTAAAATTATCCGGGGCCAAGCATGGTGGCTGATACCTGTAATCCTAGCACTTTGGGAGGCCAAGATGGGTGGATCACCTGAGGTCAGGTGTTCAAGACCAGCCTGGGCCAACATTGTGAAACCTCATCTCTACTAAAAAAAATACAACAATTAGCCAGGTGTGGTGTACACGCCTGTAATCCCAGCTACTCAGGAGGCTGAGGCAGGAGAATCGCTTGAACCTGGAAGGCGGAGGTTGCAGTGAGCCGAGATCTCACCACTGTACTCCAGCCTGGGTGACAGAGTGAGACTCTGTCTCGAAAAAAAAAAAAAAAAAGAAGAAGAAGGGGAGGGGACTCTCTGGGGTTAGCACCAGAGAGCCACATGGGAGCTGGACAGGAGTGGTCTTCGGGATGGGGGGAGGAAGATGGGGCACAGCTGGGTTTGAGGAGGACCCAGGAGGATCTAGGAATTCTGCTACAAGGGAGGGAAACAGGCTGATGAGGCCAGTGGTGGAGAAGAGCAGAGAGCACGTTCTCTCCTGGGTTGAAATGTCCTTGAATAGGCAAGCTGGGTGAACATCCCTAGCCTCAGAGAGAGGGACTGTTGTCCACTGTAGCAGCAGCTGGACATCCTCACCCGGCCACTTCTGCTTTCTTGGGGACATGTTGGCCAGATCATCAGTGCAGGAGATGATGATGATGGGGACAGCTGGTGCCCAGGAACCCTCAGGAGGGAAGATGCTCCTACATGGGCCAGACGTAGGCGCTGAAGTTCACAGTTTTCTATTTTTATTTTTTGAGACAGGGTCTTGCTCTGTTACCGCAGCTGGGGTGCAGTGGTACAGTCATGGCTCACTGCAGCCTTGACCTCCTGGGCTCAAGCCATCCTCCAGCCTCGGCCTCCCAAAGTGCTGGGATTACAGGTGTGAGTCACCGTGCCCAGCCCAGTTCTTTAGAACCGCTGCAGGGGCAGTGGCAGGTGCAGCAGAGGTGAAAATGGGATTTACGGAGCATTGGGTGCAGGTCACCAGATCCAGAGAGAAGTGAGAGTGTCTCAACGGATGGCCGGTCCCGGCAGCCCCTGAGAGGGCAATGGGGACTTTGGACAGAGGGGCTGAGTCATGACAAGGACATGGGAGTGACCACAAGGAAGCTACGGGCATCAGTGTAGGAGAGAAGGATACTGGCTACCCACATCACCAGGGGTCCCCTGAGGGCCATGAGGAGGACAGGGAATTCAGGGGAAGGGGTACAGATGAGGGGACCCTGGAGGTGAGGCTGCTCAAGAAGCAGCAATGGGGTGAGATGGGGTGAGGAAGAGATCAAGCCAATTAATTGCTCTCTGATTTGCTTCATGCCTCCTGAGTTACTTAAAAGTGGTTCTCGGTCTTGGTTTTCTGAAGGGTTCCAATCCTGATTGAATTTTCGGAACCAGGCAAAGTGGCTCATGCCTGTAATGCCAGCACTTTGGGAGGCTGAGGTGGGAGGATTGCTTGAGGCCATGAGTTTGAGACCAAACTGGGTAATATAGTGAGATCTCATCTCTACAAAAACACTTTAAAATTAGCTGGATATGATGGTGGGTGCCTGTGGTTCCAGCTATTTGGGAGGCTGAGGCGGCAGGATCACTTAAGCCCAGGAGGTTGAGGCTGCAGTGGACTATGATTGAGCCAGTGCACTCCAGCATGGGCGACGGAGTGGGACCGTCTCTAAAAAAAAAAAAAAAGAAGAAAGAAAGAAACGGGCTGGGCGCGGTGGCTCACGCCTATAATCCCAACAATTTGGGAGGCTGAGGCAGGAGGAACACTTGAGGTCAGGAGTTCAAGACCAGCCTGGCCAACATGGTGAAACCCCATTTGTAAAAATACAAAAATTAGCTGGGTCTGGTGACACACGCCTGTAGTCCCAGCTACTCAGGAGGCTGAGGCAGGAGAATTGCTTGAACCTGGGAGGCGGAGGTTGCAGTGAGCTGAGATCACACCACTGCACTCCAGCCTGGGCGACAGAGCGAGACACTGTCTCAAAAAAAAAAAAAAAAAAAAAAAAAAAGAAGCTTTTGGACCGGTAATCCACCTGGAATCCTCTCTCTGCTGTGGAGAGCTTTCTTTTATTAAACTTTTGCTCCAACCTCGGCCTTTGTGGCCACATTCCTTAATTTTCTTGGTCATGAGACCACAAGCTCAGACAACACCTTAGACAACATACCAGTGACCCTGACCTGCTTCACCATGATAAGTGTCCTTATGAGAGAGAAGAGAGACGGAAAAGAAGAAGAGAAAGGCCTGGGAAGACAGAGACTGAGACTGGAGCGATGCAGCCATAAAACAAGAAATGCCTGGAGCCACCAGAAGCCCAAGAGGCAAAGAGAGGATCCTCGCTTAGAGTTCCCAGAGGGAGCACCGCCCAGCTGACCTTGATTTTGAACATCTGTCATCCAGAAATATTAGAGAATAAGTTCCTGTGGTTTTAAGTCACAAGCTTGTGTTCCTTTTGTTATAGAGTCCCTGGGAAAGTAACATTCAATGCCTTTTTTTCACTGCAACCTCTGCCTCCCGAGTTGAAGCGATTCTCCTGCCTCAGCCTCCTGAGTAGCTGGGATTGCAGGCGTGCGCCATCATGCCTGGATAATTTTTCGTATTTTTAGTAGAGATGGGGTTTCACCATGTTAGCCAGGCTGGTTTCCAACTCCTGACTTCAAGTGATCCACCTGCCTTGGCCTCCCAAAGTGCTGGGATTACAGGTGTGAGCCACCGCGCCTGGTCTTCAATGCCATTTTTGATGGTCTCTCATACCTGTTTTTAAAATAAACTTTTTTGTTTGTTTTGGTTTGTCTTTTTTCTTTGTTTTGAGACAGGGTCTTGCTCTGTTGCTCTGGAGTATAGTGGTGTGATCACAGCTCACTGCAGCTCCCTGGCTTAAGTGATCCTCCCACCTCAGCCTCCTGAGTAGCTGGGACTATAGGTGTGTGCCACAACACATGGCTGTTTTTTGTTTTGTTTTGTTTTGATTGGTGTATGTGTGTGTGTGTGTGTGTGTGTGTGTGTGTAGAAACTGGATATCCCTATATTGCCCAGGCTGGTCTTGAACACCTGGCCTCAAGCCATCCTCCTGCCTTGGCCTCCCAAAGTGCTGGGATTACAGACGTGAGCCACCACGCCTGGCCAAACTTTTTTATTTTAGATTAATTTTAGATTTACAGAGATGCTACAAAGGGAGTAGAGGGAGCTCCTGTCACCTCCATCCAGCTCCCCTGACATTACAGCTTACATTTCCATGGCACATGGGTTGCAGCTAAAGAAACCAACATTGGTGCTTTGCTATTAACTAAACTCTCCACATGATTTGAATTCACCAGCTTCTTGGTGAAGGTCCCTTTCCTGGTCCAGGAGCCCATGCTGCAGGTGGCATCTGTCTCCTTGGTCTCCTCTGACCCTGGATTGTTCCTCGGTCTTTCCCTGTTTCCCATGATCTTGACAGTTTCTGGGCATCCTGACGGGCTCTTTTGGAAGACGTCTCTCAGCCTGACCGCCTTCATCCCATCCTGTTTTATACCCAACTGCACTAACTCTGGCTGTCCTTGGACAATCGAATTCTGCTGGTGGTGCCTATGGGATCAATCATCGCAGGGTGTTCCCTGATACTCTCTGGCACTTCTGTGCAGGGTCCATGCTTTGCTGTCCTAGAGGACATGCCAGCTCTTACCCTGTGTTCTGATGAGACATCCTCAGCGGGGACAGAGCCAGACACTGGTGGGGCTGGGAGGTCTGGCTGGCTTCCTCTTGTTCTGGGTTCTGCACCTCCGAGGATGTCCCCACCATGAGCTCACTGTTCTACAGCAAGAGGACCTTCCTGATGTCTAGATGTGGCCAAACTGGTGCCTTTAGCCATCGCCACCTTTGGAAGACTCCTTGGGGAGACCTAGCTGATCTCTGGAGAATTCCCGACTCAGGCCGGCTGCAGTAGCTCATGCCTGTAATCCCAGCAGCTTTGCGAGGCTAAGGCATGTGGACCACTTGAGCCCAGGTGTTTGAGACCAGCCTGAGCAACATGAGGAAACCCCAGCTCTACAAAAAATACAAAAGTTAGCACAGCATGGTGGTGCATGCCTGTGGGCCCAGCTACTTGGGAGGCTGAGGCAGGAGGATCACTTCCTGGGCCTGGGAGGCGGAGGTTGCAGCGAGCCGAGATCGTGCCACTGCACACTCCAGCCTGGACGACAGAGGGAGACCCTGTCTCAAAAAAAAAAAAAAAAGAATTCTTGACTCATGCTCAAAGGACAGTGCAATCTAACACCCTCAAAAGGAGGCTCCTAACGCCGCATCTGCCAGAACCCATGTGACCCTGCCCCAACCCCATCTCACTCAATACCAGCTCGAGCCAAAAGTCTTGAGTCGTCTTTGATTCTTTTATTTCTGTTTCATCTACACCCAAGGCGAATCTGATGGGTTCTCCCTTCCAAACAGGGTGGGGGGTCTGACGCTCCTCTGCCTGGCTACAGCCCCAGATGTGTTAAATGTCTGCATCTCGCACCTCCCGTTCCAAAAAACGTCACGGAGCTCTGAGCCACTGCTTCCCTGAAACCATCGTTCCCACGTCACTGATGGCCCCCACTGGCCAAATCAGAGGGCCTGGCTGGTTGGCACCTTCCAGGGCCTTCCACAACCTCCTGCCCCGGCTCCTGCTCAAACACTCCTCACGTTGCCTGTGAGACACTGCACACCCCGACTCTGCTTGTTACCCAATTCGGCCTCCATTCATCCCTGGCCCAGACACCCCCTGCCTGCCCCAGGCCTGGGGCTTCGGACACCATCTGGCTGTCACCCAGGGCTGGTGAGGCTCGTGGGCTATCTCCTTCCCCAGGACTCCCTCCTGGGCTGGACTGAGTCTGAGCTCCCAGCCCTAGCTCCTGTTTGGCCGGGCAGTGGGCTCCCCTGTCAGACTCGGAGGCCAGGATGTCTCGGCCCAGATGGAGCCTGGGTTCTCTCTGCGGCCCTCGGCGTTCCTTCCTCCCCAGCCCCACTGCCACCAGCTCCAGTGGCGACATAGGTCAGAGGTCATCATCCAGGCTGGCCAGCAACTACTCCTCACCACCCACGGGGCCCTGGCTCGCCACTCCCGCCACGCCAGCCACTAGGCCTGGCCCTCAGTGTCCCTACCACTGAGACCCTGCCTGTCGCCCTGCCTGCCCCTCCCCAGCCTCTCCCTCCCCTTCCTCACTGTCCTGTCCTTCAGGGTACTGGCCACATCGTCCACGCCTTTATTGCAGTCTCTGTTTTGGAGTAGGCTTGGGGGGCAGCATCCGCGTCGGCCTCATCTGCTGCTGGGTCTTGGGGGCCTGCCCACGAACACGCTTGGACGGGTGACACTAAAGGAGGGAACGCGGGGCGCGGGCCCCTCCACACTCACTCGGCTTTGCTGGGCTTCAGGCTCTGGGCCTCGGCTGTGTCATACTCCCGCAGGTCCTTCAGCTCGTGCACCTGGCCTGTCAACACCTTGGCTGCAAACGCCACGATGTACTGCGAGAGGGGAGGGGAGGGGAGGGGAGGTGCCAGTGAGAAGAAAGCCCCCCACGCCACTGCCCTGCTGACAGCCGTGTGCTCCTGTCCCGGGCCCTCCACACAGGCTGTCTGCCACCTAACGTGCCCCTCCCTGGGACTGCCTGAGGAGGGGACAGGGATTGGGACGAGGACGGGACCGCCACTGTGGAGGAGAGCCGGGGCCGACTCACCAGGAACCAGTAGAGGTTCATAAGGGTGAGCAGCAGCAGGAGCGCATTGAAGAAGAAGTAGAAGGGGATGTCAGGCACCGTGCGCAGACTGCAGTGACTGGTGGCATACAGGACCTTGAGCGGGAACCAGTAGAGGCGGAACCAGAACCTGCGGTGGGAGGAGTCAGGAGGCCGTGGGTGGAGGGGGACGGTGCCCTACCCAGTTCCTGTCCTATCCCGTCCTACACCCACCCTTGCCCCCTTGTCCCATCCTTGCCCACCTCTGCCCACCTGTTTCTACTACTGCTCTGTCCTTCCCCTCCCCTGCCATGCCCTGCCCACCTCGCCAAGGCCCCACATCCTTCCCTGCCCAGCCCCCCACTTCCCTGCCAGGCCTCACCCACCTCGCCAAGGCCCCACCTCCTCCCCTTCCCAGTCCCTCCCCTTCTCTGCTAGGCCCCACCTACCTCACCAAACTCCACCTCCTTCCCTGCCCAGTCCCTCCCCTTTCCTGCCAGGCCCCACCCACCTCACCAAGGCCCCACCTCCTTCCCTGCCCAGTCCCTCCCCTTCTCTGCCAGGCCCCGCCCACCTCACCAAGCCCCCAC
Organism: Pan paniscus; assembly: GCF_029289425.2. NCBI lineage: Eukaryota > Metazoa > Chordata > Mammalia > Primates > Hominidae > Pan > Pan paniscus. The sequence goes on from NC_073269.2 coordinate 23,741,143, forward strand.
CTCCTTCCCTGCACAGCGCCTCCCTTTCTCTGCCAGGTCTTCCCCACCACACCAAAGCCCTACCTCTTTCTCTGCCTAGCCCTACCCCAACCCTGCTTGGCCCCACCCCTGGCTTGCTCTGTATTAGTCTAGCTCTTCCCCTTCTATGCCTGGCCCAACCTATCTCACCAGGCCCCTCCCCTTCCTGGATCCACCCACCTCACCTGGCTTATCCTTTTCTGCCCAGCCCCACTCCTAGCTCAGTTGGCCCCACCCTTGTCCTACTCCTTTCCTGTATAGCCCCGCCCCTTCAGTCCCACCCAAATCATGAGGCCCCTCCCCTGTCATGCCACACACCCACCTCACTGGGGCCCCGCCTCCTTCCCTGCCTGGTCCCGCCCCTTTTCTGGACACACCCACCTCACCAGGCCACACCTCCCTCCCTGCCCAGCACTCCCTACCACTCACCAGCTGAAGCCGAAGCTGAGGCAGCCCAAGTCTGCTGCCAAGGCATGCAGCCGATGGTAGGAGCCGCCGCGGGACTTGAAGTAAATGTTGAGCTTGGTGAACTCAAGCTGCACGTCACTGATATCGTGCAGGAAGAGCACAAGGATGCCCACATTATGGTACCTGGGGGAGCAGCAGGCAGAGAGGAGAGGGCAGCTCACATTGGGGGACCTCCACTCTGCACTAAGGCCCCCAGCAGAGTCCCTGGGCTACACCTCAGGCTCCCCGTGGGCCTCTTCAAAGCCACCCTTCCTGGCTCGCCTGCCCTGCCCATCTCCACTTACCAGGATGCCCTTTCCTCACTGTCCCCCACTTAGCCATGCACCCCCCAACCAGACCCTCATCTTCCCTGCCTCAGTGTCCCCATGTGGCCCAGGGGGCTCCCTGGAAGTTTATTTTTCCTTTGAGACAGGGTCTTGCTCTGTGGCCCAGGCTGGGGTGCAGTGGTGTGATCGGGCCCACTGCAGCCTCAAACTCCTAGGCTCAAGTGATCCTCCCACCTCAGCCCCCAGAGAAGCTGGGACTACAGGAAAGCAACACCACACCCGGCTAATTTTTTAAATTTTTAGTAGAGACTGGGTCTTGCTATGTTGCCCAGAATGGCCTCAAACTCCTGGGCTCAAGCGATCTTCTCACCTTGGCCTCCCAAAGTGCTGGGATTACAGGCGCGAGCCACTGTGCCCGGTCTTGGAAGTTCCTTGCTGGCCCCTCCTCATCTTGGTGACCTCTGACCCTCTATGACCCCCCGACTCTCACAGGCCTGGGGCACTCTGTGTCCAGATCCTCCATGAGCTTGTCCCTCACTTTGGACACCACCACCATGATGAGACTTCCAGGTCTGTACGTGCAGCCTGGCCATCGCTGCAGGAAAGGCCTCTGCCGTAGCCCATCCAGATCCTTTTTTTTTTTTTTAATTTTTTTTTTTTTTTTGAGACAGAGTCTTGCTCTTTTTGCCCAGGCTGGAGCGCAATGGCACGATCTCAGCTCACTGCAACCTCCACCTCCCGGGTTCAAGCAATTCTCCTGCCTCAGCCTTCCCAAGTAGCTGGCATTACAGGTATGCGCCACCACGCCCAGTTAATTTTGTATTTTTAGTAGAGACCGGGTTTCACCATGTTGATCAGGCTGATCTCGAATTCCCAACCTCATGTGACCCACCCGCCTTGGCCTCCCGAAGTGCTGGGATTACAGGTGTGAGCCACCGTGCCCGGCCCCATTAGGATCTTAATAAGCCCGAAGGCCATCCCCTGTCCTTCCAGAGTCTCCATCTGACAGATGCGCTGCCCGAGGGTCCTGGATTCACCCTGGACGTGGGGAAGTGTCTCTCACCAAGTCCGTGTTCCTTGCTCTGTCTCCTGACAGCTCCTGGGCTCCTGCCACAGGTCCTTTGCACGTGCTGTCCCCATGACCCAGCATGCCAGTGCCTGGCGTTCAGCACCTCCCTTCACTCCTTTCAGTCTCTGCTCATCTGCTCATCCGTCACCCCCAGACCAACTAACACCTAACACCTGCAGCCACAGTTTTTTTTTTGAGACACAGCCTCACTCTGTTGCCCAGGCTGGAATGCCTCGGCTCACTGCCACCTCTGCCACCCGGGTTCAAGCGATTCTCCCACCTCAGCCTCTTGAGTAGCTTGGACTACAGGCACTCATCACCATGCCCAGCTAATTTTTTTATTTTTAGCAGACACAGGGTTTCACCATGTTGGCCAGGCTGTTCTCAAACTCCTGAACTCAGGTGATCCACCCACCTCGGCCTCCCAAAGTGCTGGGATTACAGGCATGAGCCACTGCACCTGGCCTTTTCTCCATAATTCTTATCACCTTCAAGTGAACTGTTCCTTCCTTCCTTTTTGGTTCTATCATCTGATTCTGCCCTCTAGAGAGCCTTGTCTGATAGAACTTTCTAGAACTATGGGAATGTTCTAAACCTGTATTGTCCAACATGGGAGCCACCAGCCACTTGTGGCCACTGAGCCCTTGAACTGTGGCTTGTGTGGCTGAGGAATGGAATAGGGGCTTTTTAAAATTATTTTTTAAACTAACCAGACGTGGTGGCTCACACCTGTAATCCCAGCACTTTGGGAGGCCGAGGCAGGTGGATCACTTGAGGTCAGGAGTTCGAGTCCAGCCTGGCCAACGTGGTGAAACCCCATCTCTACTAAAAATATAATAATTAGCCGGTGTGATGGCATACCCCTGTAATCCCAGCTACTTGGGAGGCTGAGGCGAGGTGGGAGGATTGCTTGAACCTGGGAGCCGGAGGTTGCAGTAAGCCAATGTCATGGCACTGCACTCCAGCCTGGGCGACAGAGCGAGACTCTGTCTCAAAAAAATAAGTAAGTAAATAAATAAGATAAAGTAATTTTAAAAATGTATTTATGTATGTGTTTATTTTTGAGACGGAGTCTCGCTCTGTCGCCCAGGCTGGAGTGCAGTGGCATGATCTCGGCTCACTGCAACCTCCGCCTCCCGGGTTCATGCCATTCTCCTGTCTCAGCCTCCTGAGTAGCTGGGACTACAGGCGCCCGCCACCACGCCCAGCTAATTTTTTGTATTTTTAGTAGAGACACGGTTTCACTGTGTTAGCCAGGATGGTCTCGATCTCCTGACCTCGTGATCCACTCGCCTCGGCCTCGCGAAGTGGTGGGATTACAGGCGTGAGCCACCGCACTCAGCCTAAAAATTTATTTATTAGAGACAGGGTCTCCCTATGTTGCCTAGGTTGAACTCAAACTTCTGGGTTCAAGCAATCCTCCTGACTCAGCCTTCTAAGTAGCTGGGGGACTACAGGCATGAGCTACTGCTCCTGGAGTTTTATTTAAGTCTAATTAAAGTTGAAAGGGCCACCTCTTTGTTGCTCTATATTTGTGGGGCGTGGCTACTCTATTATCGCAGCTAGAGCAGCTAGTCCCGTAGGAATAGTATATGAGCAGTGTATTTCATTTTAAAGTTTCTATCGGCCACATTTAACAAGAAAGAGAAAAGAACAGGTAATATTAATTTTAATAATGCATTCTAATTGATTCAGTATATCCAAAATATTGTCATTTCAATATGGAGTTGAGATAACAAGGCCAGGCGTGGTGGCGCACACCTGTAATCCCCGCACTTCGGGGAGCCGAGGTGGGAGGATCACTTGAGCCCGGGAGGTCCAGGCTGCGGTGAGCTATGGTCACGCCACTGCACTCCAGCCTGGGTGACAGAGGGAGACCTTGTCTCAAAAAAAAAAAAAAGAGAGAGAGAAATAAAAGGGTGGATAAGATATTTTCACTCGTTTGTATGCGAAGGCTTTGAAGCCGGGGTGGGTTTTATGCACACAGCATGGTGAGGTTTGGACAGACTCCATCTGAAAGGCTCACTGACGGCTGTGGTTGGCTCTAGAACACCAGGGTGTGTCAGCTGCGTTCACAGCCGTGCCCCCATTGCTTGGGCGTGGCAGGTGCTCAGGAACTCCTGGGTGTGTGACCTGGCTGGTCAAGGGCAGCGTCTGAAGAGCTGGGTGGGTGAGTGGGGTGGGGTGGCTATGGCTCTCTGGGCCTGTTTCACCCCATCCCAGCGGAATCTCCCTCAGGAATCTCCAGGCCCACATCCCCTCCTCAGCCTTCCTGCCTCTGGTCTGTCCCCTCGTCGGATCCCTGAGCACTCTGACCTTGGAACCCTGAGCACTCCGACCTGATGTGATCCCCTCCACGGCCTCCTCTGCGCCCCGCCGCAACATCATCAACCTCCGCACTCTGTGTGGGCTGTGCCTCGGCCCCCTGCCACCCGATCCCGTCCTTACCGGAAGGCGTAGGAGGAGACGATGAGGATGAGAGTGACCACGTGGTGGAGCAGCATGACCACCGAGTCCTTGCGCCAGGTGTCCATGTATAGCGTAGCGTAGATGGAGTGGCCATAGAAGCTTCCCTGGAGCAGGTAGGCGGCTGCAATGTCCCGTGGCACTGCCATGCCCGGCGTCCAGTCTGGGGAGAGCCAAATCTCACAGTCAGGGCCCTGCGAAGCCTCTAGACAACCGCCTCCATGACCCGGTGACACCCTCCAAGCCACACGTGTCCTCCCAGTACCCAGGTAACCATGCGTGTGTGATTGCTGGCTTTCCATTCCCAATTCTATTTTTTTTTTTTTTTTTTTTGAGACGGAGTCTCCCTCTGTCGCCCAGGCTGGAGTGCAGTGGCGTGATCTCAGCTCCACATCCTGGGTTCAAACGATTCTCCTGCTTCAGCCTCCTGAGTAGCTGCGACTACAGGTGCATGCCACCAAGCCCGGCTAATTTTTTGTATTTTTAGTAGAGACGGGGTTTCACTGTGTTACCCAGGATGGTCTCGATCTCCTGACCTCATGATTCACCCGCCTCCGCCTCCCAAAGTTCTGGGATTACAGGCGTAAGCCACCCCGCCCAGCCATCTTTTTTTTTTTTTTTTTTTTTTGAGACAGAGTCTCATTCTGTCACGAGACTGGAGTGCAGCGGCACGATCTCAGCTCACTGCAACCTCCACCTCCCAGGTTCAAGCAATTCTCCTGCCTCAGACTCCAGAGTAGCTGGGATTACAGGCGCTGGACACCACGCCCGGCTAGTTTTTTTGTATTTTTAGTAGAGATGGGCTTTTGCCATGTTGGACACACTGGACTTGAACTCCTGATCTCAGGTGATCTACCCGCCTCGGCCTCCCAAAGTGCTGGGATTACAGGCGTGAGCCACCGTGCCCGGCCAGCAGGGATTTTTATTTTAGGAAGAGTTTTGGGTTTCTAGGAAAATTGAGCAGATAGGACAGAAAGTTCCTTTCTTTCTTCTGCCCCAACATACCCACAGATTTCCATTTCCCTGGCTTTAAGTGGCATATTTGCTACAAATGCTGAACTAATATAGACACATTATTATCATTATATACATTTTAAACTTTTTATATATAGTTTTAGAGTTGGTCTTGCTCTGTGGCCCATGCTGGAGTGCAGTGGTGTGATCATAGTTCACTGCAGCCTCGACCTCCTGGGCTCAAGTGATCCTCCCACCTCAGCCTCCTGAGTAGGTGGGACCACAGTCACCCATCACCATGCCTGGATAATTTATTTCTTTTTTAATTTTTGTGTTGCCATGTTGCCCAGGGTGGTCTCGAACTCGTGGGCTCAAGCAATCCTCCTGCCTTGGCCTCCCAAAGTGCTGGGGTTACAGGCATGAGCCACCTCACCCAGTCCAGCGCCCCTTCTCGTTTTTTTTTTTTTTTTTTTGAGATGGAGTCTTGCTCTGTAGCCCAGGCTGGAGTGCAGTGGCGGGATCTCGGCTCACTGCAACCTCCATATCCGGGGTTCAAGTGATTCTCCTGCCTCAGCATCCCAAGTAGCTGAGATTATAGGCACCCACCACCATGCCTGGCTAATTTTTTTTTTTTTTTTTTCAGTAGAGGCAGGGTTTCATCATGTTGGCCAGGCTGGTCTTGAACTCCTGACCTCAGTTGATCTGCCCGCCTCGGCCTCCCAAAGTGCTGGGATTACGGGCATGAGCCACTGCGCCCGGCCCTCTTCCTGTCTTTGTCTTAACAGGCCCCTGCCTTGCGGGTGTCCTGGGCCCACTCCCTGCAAATCCCTGGCCCTGACAGAGGCGGCTGCCCCCGGAGTCTTGCCATGCCTGGGCACACCACGCCACCAAGCACAGGGTCTCCCACCAAGCGGGTCCTGCCTCACCTTCCCCTCCTCCTGCCCCCTGGTGCACCTGACCACCACGCTCAGGTGATGGGTGACACACCAGCCCACCCCACCACGTCCACCTCCTCCTCAGCCACATCCCCAGAGGCTGCCAGACACCAAAGTCAAGGGCTATGCTCTGGACGGGCACGGTGGCTCACGCCTGTAATCCCAGCATTTTGAGAGGCCGAGGCAGGAGAGTTGCTTGAGTCCAGGAGTTCGAGACCAGCCTGGACAACATGGTGAGACGCTGTCTCTGCAAAAAAATATATAAAAATTAGCTGGGGCCAGGCGCAGTGGCTCACGCCTGTAAATCCCAGCACTTCGGGAGGCCGAGGCGGGCGGATCACAAGGTCAGGAGATCAAGACCATCCTGGTTAACACAGTGAAACCCCGTCTCTACTAAAAATACAAAAAATTAGCCGGGTGTGGTGGCGGGTGCCTGTGGTCCCACCTACTCGGGAGGCTGAGGCAGCAGAATGGCGTGAACCCGGGAGGCGGAGCTTGCAGTGAGCCGAGATCGCACCACTGCACTCCAGCCTGGGCGACACAGCAAGATTCCGTCTCAAAAAAAAAAAAAAAAAATTAGCCAGGTGAGGTGTTGTACACCTGTAGTCCCAGCTACTCGGGAGGCTGAGGTGGGAGGATCACGTGAGTCCTAAAGGGAGGCAGAGGTGGTGGCAGGAACTAAGATGTTGCCACTGCACTCCAGCCTGGGAGACACAGCCAGACCCTGTCTCAAAACAAAACAAACAAACAAACAAACAACAAAAAAAGGCGGGAAGCCATCCTGTGCTCTGCCCACACCAACCTGGAACTCTCTGGGTTGCTCCCTGTTCTCTGGCCACTCCCTTTCTGCACACCCCCAAGACAGACCCTCCAGCCTCCATCTGCGGCTTCCTAGCCCCTGCCTTGGTGACCTGCCCTGCAGCCCAGCTGCCTCCAGATGCCCCATGAACCACCTCAGCAACAACTTTCATCTCGGCCTGGCCCCTTCTGCAGCCGAGTTACACTAGGACCCCCATCCAGGGTCCCCTCTTTGGCCCATGCCACCCCTACCCCAGTCCAGGCACTGTTGTCTCCTGCCCACATCTCTCCAGCGATCCCTGGCCCCCATGACTGTTTGTCCACTCTCCTCACTCAGCCCTGATGGCCATGTACACGCAAACGGTCACCATGACCCAGCAAGTCCACTAGGGTGTGTGCCTGACAATGGAAAAAGGGAACTCAAAGAGATACTCATGTGTCCCTGTCCACAGCAGCACACAACCAAAAGGCAGACACAACCCGAATGTGCATCAGTGGATGGATGAAGAATAGATAGGTTACCTCCACACAGTGGAATACTATGCAGTCATGAAAAAGAATGAAGCACGGATCCATGCTACAATGTGGGTGAACCCCAAAAACATGATGCTGAGTAAGAGAAGCCAAACACAAAAGGTCACACAGTGTGAGACTCCAGTGATCTGAAATGCCCAGAACAGGCAAATCTACAGAGACAGGAAGTAGACTGGTGGCTGCCAGGGGCTGGGGGAGAGGACTGGTGAGTGACTGCTAATGGGACGGGGTTTCCTTTTGTGGGGGATGATAATGTTCCAGACCTAGACAGAGGGGGTGGTTGAATAACACTGTGAATGGACTAAAAGCTGATGAACTGTTTGCACTAAAATGGTTAATTTTTGGCCAGGAGGCGGAGGCAGGTGGATCACCTGAGGTCAGGAGTTGGAGACCAGCCTGGCCAACATGGCAAAACCCTGTCTGTACTAAAAATACAAAAATTAGCTGGGCATGGTGGCGCATGCCTGTAATCCCAGCTACTCGAAGGCTGAGGCAGGAGAATCACTTAAACCCGGGAGGCGGAGGTTGTGGTGAGCCGAGATCACACCATTGCACTCCAGCCTGGGCAGCAAGAGTGAAACTCCATCTCAAAAAAAAAAAAAAAAAAAAAAAAAAATTGTGGTAAGATTTATATGGCAAAAACTTACCATCTAAGCCATTTGTTAAGTACACATTATTGTGCAACCATCACCAGCAGCCATCTCCAGAACATTCTCCTTCTTCCCCAATGGAACAGTCCTCTGTCCCCATTAAACAGTCTCTCCCCATTCCCCTCCCCCAGCCCCGGCACCCCCCATCCCACTTTCTGTCTCTATGAGTGGGATGACTGTAGGAACCTCATGTAAGTGGAATCACATAGTATTTGTCTTTTTGTGATTGGCTAAAATGCCTAATTTCAAGTTACATACATTTTACCTCAATAAGAAATGGAGGCCAACTGAGGTGGCTCACGCCTGTAATCCCACCACTTTGGGAGGCCAAGGTGGGTGGATCACTTGAGGTCAGAAGTTCAAGACCAGCCTGGCCAACATGGTGAAACCCCAGCTCTACTAAAATACTAAAATTAGCCAGACATGGTGATACACACCTGTAGTCCCAGCTATTCGGGAGGCTGAGGCAAGAGAATCGCTTGAACCTGGGAGGTGGAGGTTGCAGTGAGCTGAGATGGTGCCACCGCACTCCAGCCTGGGTGACAGAGCGAGACTCCATCTCAAAAAAAAAAATTAGCTGGGTGTGGTGGCTCATGCCTGTAATCCCAGCTACTCATGAGGCTGAGGCAGGAGAATCCCTTGAACCCAGGAGGCAAAGGTTCCAGTGAGCTGAGATCACACCACCGCACTCCAGCCTGGGCGACAGAGTGAGACCCCGTCTCTTAAAAAAAAAAAAAAAAACAGGCTAGGTGCGGTGGCTCATGCCTGTAATCCCAGCACTTTGGGAGGCTGAGGCAGGCAGATCACCTGAAGTCGGGAGTTCAAGACCAGCCTGACCAACATGGTGAAACCCTGTCTCTACTAAAAATACAAAATTAGCCGGGTGTGGTAGTGCATGCCTGTGATCCCAGCTACTCCGGAGGCTGAGGCAGGAGAATTGCTTGAACCCAGGAGGCAGAGGCTGTGGTGAGCTGAGATTGTGCCATTGTACTCCAGCCTGGGCAACAAGAGCGAAACTCCATCTCAAAAAAACAACAAACAAACAAACAAAAAACCCTCCCCTATTCCAGAATTTCTTTTTTTTTTTTTTTTTTTTTGAGACAGAGTCTTGCTCTGTCGCCTAGGCTGGAGTGCAGTAGCGTGATCTCGACTCACTGCAACCTCTACCTCCCAGGTTCAAGCGATTCTCTTGCCTCAGCCTGCCGAGTAACTGGGATTACAGGCATGCATCCCCACGCCTGGCTAATTTTTGTATTTTTAGTAGAGACAGGGTTTCACCATGTTGGCCAGGCTGGTCTGGAACTCCCGGCCTCAAGTGATCCGCCCACCTCAGCCTCCCAAAATGCTAGGATTACAGGTGTGAGCCACTGCACCCGGCCCACTTCAGCCCTCTTCCAGAATTTCAATGAAAATTGTTTGAAACTCTGAAATGCCCTGATCCTCTCCATCCTGACTCTCCAGAAACATGTGAGCCCGAGCTTTTGCCCAGGGCCACCTCGCTGGATCTGTTGCCCACCTTTCCAACAGGGGCCCCCCAACCCTCCTGTAGCTTTACCTCCCCACAGGATAGGGGGGAAGTCCTGGCTTAGTTCAGAGGTCTCAAATCTCCTCTCCCTCGTTTTTTGAGAAAGGGCCTTGCTCTGTCACCCTGGCTGGAATGTAGTGGTGCAATCTTGGCTCACTGCAGCCTCGACCTCCCGGGCTCAAGCCTCAGCCTCAGCCTCCTGCCTCAGCCTCCCCAGGAGCTGGGACCACAGGCACGCGCCACCATATCCAGCTAATTTTATTTTTTTATTTTTTGTAGAGATGGCGTCTCACTATATTCCCAAGGTTGGTCTCGAACTCCTGGGCTCAAGTGATCCTCCCACCTTGGCCTCCCAAAGTACTGGGATTCCAGGAGTGAGCCACCGCGCCTGGCCTGTCCCACCTCTTCATACTCATATCCCACCTGCTGTTGGGACACTCAATGCCACCCCTGCCTTGTCTCCATCCCTGAATCCAGAATCTTGGTCTCCCTGACCAGCCCCCATCTCACAAGACCCTAGCATCATCCTCACCCTCTTCCTTTCACACCACCTCTAGGGTGGCAGCAAATACTATCAGCTCTGCCTTCTAAACATTTCTAAAATTGGCCACTTTGCTCCCATCCCCTCCCCTCAGCTCAATCCTGGTGGGAGTCCCTGCAGGCTCCAGCTCCTGCTGTCAGCCCCCTCCTGGACCCCTGGGGTAGATGCCCAACCCAGGGTGACATCCCTCCTCTGCTCCCAGCCCACAGACAAGTAACAAATCCTGACCGTGGCCTCCGAGGCCTGGATGGCATGGCCCCCACTCACCTGGACAGCAGTCCCTGCCTCTCCTGCCTGCTCCAGGCACCTCCAGGCCCTCACTCAGTCCCCTTCAGTGGGGCCACCCCTGTCCCTGCTAAAAACTGCCCCTCCCCACCTCCCCAGCACAGCACACTGCCTCTTCTCTCCACACAAGTTTTCTCATCCACACTTATTGCTGTTGATAGACTGCGTACTGCACCATCTGTCGCCCCTGCCACACGGCCAGCTTCATGAGGGCACAGGGCTTTCTCTGACCCGTTACTAGCTGTGTCTCAGCTGTGGCATACAGTAGTCACTCAATAAATGCACATGGAAATAATCAGCTAACTTGTGAGTGTCATTTACAAAAAGCAACTAAGGCTGGACGAGGTGGCTCATGCCTGTAATCCCACCACTTTGGGAGGCTGAGGTGGGAGGACTGCTTGAGGCCAGGAGTTCAAGACCAGCCTGGCCAACATAGTGAGACCCCATCTCTACCAAAAAACACAAAAAAATTCGCTGGGGGTGGTGGCACACACCTGTGGTCCCAGCTACTCAGAAGGCTGAGGTGGGATGATTGCTTGAGCCCAAGAGGTCCAGGCTGCAGTGAACCGTGATTGCGCCACTGTACTCCAGCCTGAGCAACAGAGTAAGACTGCGTCTGGAAAAAAAAAAAAAAAAAAAAGCAGCTAAAGGCAAGTCCATGCCCAAAATGTCAAGAGAGGCCGGGCGTGGTGGCTCATGCCTGTAATCCTGACACTTTGGGAGGCTGAGGCGGGCGGATTACCTGAGGTCAGGAGTTTGAGACCAGCCTGGCCAACATGGTGAAACCTCGCCTCTACTAAAACTACAAAAATTAGCCGAGTGTGGTGGCGCGTGCCTATAATCCCAGCTACTTAGGAGGCTGAGGCAGGAGAATCGCTTGAACCTGGGAGGTGGAGGTTGCAGTGAGCCGAGATCGTGCCATTGCACTCCAGACTGGGTGACAGAGTGAGACCGTCTCAAAAAAAAAAAAAAAAGTTATGAGAGTTCGATCATGGGTCATCCGTCTAGAAGGAAAACTGAGCAACAGCTAACACCTCCCCTCTAGGGGATCAAGGTGTGTTACATGGGAAAAGTGGCCCCATGGGTGACACATCCACTGTACACTCTGGACTCCGTGCCACCAGGAGCCCTCTAGGCTGTTCCCATCACATGGCAGGAAACAGCTATCATGTGTGTCCCTGGCCCACAGCCCTGGTGGTCCTCGCAGGGCAGAGAAGCCGCAGCCCCCACTGCCCCATCGCAGATGGGGTTTCCTACATGAGCCTTCCCAGTGGCGATGCTGGCCCTGCCCTGCATTCTCTGCCAGGACAGGTCACACAGAGCACACTGCAGTCACCTCCCTGCCCAGCCCACCCGGAGCTCAGGCCACATCCACTCCAATCAATTGGACACAGCCACTTCTTATCATGTTCCCCTCCACCCCCCCAACCCCCAGGCAGGGTCTCACTCTGTTGCCCAGGCTGGAGTGCAGTGGCATGACCTCAGCTCACTGCAACCTCCACCTACCGGGTTCAAGCAATTCTCCCACCTCAGCCTCCCAAGTAGCTGGTACTACAGACGTGCCCCACCATACCAGGCTAATTTTTTGTAGAGATGGAGGTCTTACCATGTTGCCCCGGCTGCTCTTGAACTCCTGTGCTCAAGTAATCCTCCCACCTCCACCTCCCAAAGTGTTAGGATTACAGGTGTGAGCCAGTGAGCCACCACACCCAGCCCACTTCTCATTCTCATCATCTTTTTTTTTTTTTTTGGAAATGAAGTCTTGCTCTGTCACCCAGGCTGGAGTGCAGTGGCACCATCTCGGCTCACTGCAACCTCCGCCTCCCGGGTTCAAGTGATTCTCCTGACTCAGCCTCCCAAGTAGCTGGGATTACAGGCACATGCCACCACGCCTGGCTAATTTTTGTATTTTTAGTACAGACAGGGTTTCACCATGTTGGCCATGCTGGTCTTGAACTCCTGACCTCAAGTGATCCACCTGCCTCAGCCTCCCAAAGTGCTGGGATAACAGGCGTGAGCCATCGCACCAGGCTTCATCATGTTTATCTCCTCACCAAGATGGTGCAAGCCGAGGGGACCCTCCCACCTCCATAGGGCAGCCAGAGGAAGCATTTTGTCATCCACAAAACCCAATCCTCTCCATGCTGTGCTTAAAAACATCACATTCAGGCTAGGCGCGGTGGCTCACACCTGTAATCCCAGCACTTTGGGAGGCCGAGGCGGGCAGATCATGAGATCAGGAGATCGAGACCATCCTGGCTAACACAGTGAAACCCTGTCTCTACTAAAAATACAAAAAATTAGCCGGGCGTGGTGGCGGGCGCCTGTGGTCCCAGCTACTCAGGAGGCTGAGGCAGGAGAATGGCGTGAACCCAGGAGGCGGAGCTCACAGTGAGCCGAGATCGCGCCACTGCACTCTAGCCTGGGCGACAGAGCGAGACTCCATCTCAGAAAAAGAAAAACAACCACATCCAGAACAGAACTCAAGCTGCTGCCTCAGCTCTCTGCAGCCACCCTCCTCCTGTCCCCATGAAACGTGAGTGCCTCCGGGCCTTTGCACGTGCTGTTACCGACACCTGGAATGCCTGCCTGGACCCACACAGGGGTCCTTCCAGGATGTCTTCCCTGAGCTCCAACACAGCCAGATACCCCCTTTCCTGTCCCCAGGGATCACCTTTGTCTTGGGGCTGGCTTAACTTCTGAGACACCCATAGGAGCTCTGATTCTGATAAGCATCCCCTTACACTGTTCTTTTTTTCTTTTCTTTTTTAATACAGAGTCTCGCTCTGTTGCCCAGGCTGGAGTGCAGTGGCGCGAACTCGGCTCACTGCAACCTCTGCCTCCCAGGTTCAAGCGATTCTCCTGCCTCAGCCTCCCGAGTAGCTGGGATTACAGGCGCCCACCACACCCGGCTAATTTTTTGTATTTTTAGTAGAGACGGGGTTTCACCGTGTTAGCCAGGATGGTCTCGATCTCCTAACCTCGTGATCCACTCACCTTGGCCTCCCAAAGTGCTGGGATTACAGGCGTGAGCCACTGCGCCTGGCCCTCTTTTTCTTTTTTGATACAAGACAGGGTCTCACTCTGTCGTCCAGGCTGGAGTGCAGTGGCGTGCTCATAGCTCCCCTTGGCCTCCAACTCCTGGGCTCCAGTGATCCTCCTGCTTCTGCCTCATGAGTAGCTGGGACCACAAGCCTGGCGTCTTTGTGTTTTAAGCAGAGCCCTCCCGGCCATCCCCTCAGGGCCCCTACCGTAGAAGACAGATGGTGGGTCATGGAAGAAGGGGTAGTCGGTGCCAAACAGCAGGTAGGCACTGTAGCTCCAGCTGCCCAGGTAGAAGAGAAACTTCCAAGCGCTCTCGGGCATCTTGGCGGCATCTCTGGGCTGGAGGCAGCACCGCTTCGCCAGGGGCTATGGGGGAGAAGACAGGCGGGCAGCCATTGGTGCTGGGGGCCAGAGACTGCTCCTTCGGGGTGGGGAAACTGAGGCCCAGGGACTCCCCAGGCCGGGCAGCACTGGGAAGGCCTGTCCCCCATGCCCACAGCCACCTGGAGCATAAACAGAGCCCACAGGCGCCTGCCAAGGCTAAACTTAGTGCCCAGCTGTCCGGCCGCCGCGGTGCTGGGAGGGGAGTGAGGGGGGAGGCCCCGAGGGGAGCAGGAGGTCTCTGGGGGCCAGGAGGGGGACACTTGGGCTTACGGTGAGGGAGACGGATGGATGCGTCAGCCCAAGGCTGGTGGGGGTGACCCTTGAAGGGAACATGGAGGGGTTATATGGGGGCATCTTGGGAAACACAGAGAGCCCCATGGGACCGACACAGAGGGGAGAGGAAGAACTTGTGAGGAAGCCGCCCCCTCAGTGGGGGAATCTGGAGAGGCTAGAGGGCTGGGAGAGACTAGGGGGAAGGTGTGGCGGGGACATGGGAACCTGGGGGCGATGAAAGGGGAGGAGGGGCTGGAGGCAGAAAAAGGGGACAGGACGCAGAAAAGGTGTCACAGGCGAGGTGAGCCCCTGAGGGGGCATTGGGAGTGCAGAGGAAGCTGCTGGCTCCAAGGCAGGGGTTGGGGAGTGCGGTGGGTGGGTGGGGGGGGTGGGGGCGCTCAAGCTCCCTGGGGGCGCGGCTCCAGAGCTGCCCGGCCAAGCCCCACCCCTGGACAAGTCCCACCCCCTTCCCAGAGGCTGAGGGGGCCGGAGCCCAGAGCACCCAGCAGTTGTCATGGAGACAGCTGGAGCCGGCTCCGGTAACCCCTGGCAACCAGGCTGCTGCCAAGAAGATGAGCTTTGGAACACCCGGCAGCCCCTCCACCCATTTCTGAGGAAGGGCGAGCCTCGAAATGGGGCGAGCACCCCACCCAAGGGGCTGGGGAGGGCCCCCGGGGCTCTGCCCTGGTAGTCTACCAGCCGCCACATCCTCCTGTCCCGCGGGGGTGGGGGACCGCTTGCCCTCCTGGGTCTCGGGCTTCCCAGCTGGAAATTGGGAAGAAGGCAGGGGCAACAAGCAGGATAAAGACCACTGCGGACCCAGGGAGGGGCCCTGGACAGCCCTGTCTCCCCCTCCCACAGCAGGGGTGTGGCTGGGGTCTCTCCCTCATGTGGGTGATATGGGGACGGGAGTGGGGAGAGTGGCAGTCAGACAACATCCCATCATCGACCTCACAAGGGCCAGCCTCTTCCCGGCCAGCAGAGAAAGGCCCCTTTGTTGGCGCTGGGCACACTGTCCCTGCACCCTCCAGCCAGACGGGCGGGGTGACACCAGCTGGTCCACGGGGGTGTCCAGGCCAAGCTAAAGGCCCAAACACCTTCCAACCAGCTCCTGCCACAGCGACCCCTCCCCAGGGAAGTGAGTGGGGTCAGGCGCCAATGTCACCATCATGGTCACTCTCTCGCAGGGGCGATGGTCTCAGCAGAAACTGGGGAATTCTGCTGTTGCCTCTTGGAGGCAGCACAGTCCAACCCTGAAGCCCCGGGCCATGTCACCTCCAAGGGAGCGACCACTGGCGTGGCCAGAGCACCCAGGCCCTTGCCATCCCTGGTCGGAGGGTGGCGCAGACCCCAGATAGGCACAAGGCAGCGACCGGGCAGCTCCTGCCTCTTCCCGATTACAGCGGGCAAGCCGGCCCCGCCGCCGCACGGACCCAGCAGAAAACGGGCAGCGGACCTCGCTCCGGGCCGGGGCGCAGCCCGCATGGCAGGGAGGCGCATGGCGCAGGCCGCGGTGCGCCGAGCCCTCCCGTTCCCGGTCCTGGGCTTCTCAGTGTCTGGCTCGGCCCTGCCGGAAAGAGCGCGCGGTGGCCGGAGCCATCCACCGCGCGGGGCCCCCTGGTCCCAAACTGACCGGAAAGGGCCGTGCCTCGGTCCCCCACGTCTCAAACATCCCACCTGTCTCGGGCCCCCCATGTCCCAGACTCACCCCAGCCCGGCCACACCCCCGCATCTACCCGGTTCCCCCACGCAGCACTGTCTGAAGGGGGCGCGCGGCGGCCCGAGAGACCTTATCCTGGGGCTCCAACGTCCTGGGCCTCTCCAGCCCGAGGCCCCCACCCACGTTCCGGCGACCCCTTCATCCGCAGCAGCCAGCGCTGGAAGAAAGGAACGCGCCGGCGGCCCCAGGTCCCCGGTCCCGGCTTCCCCCAGTCCAGGGTCCCCTCGTCCCGGCCCCCCGCCACACTGACCCGAAAGAGGCGCGCAGTGGCCGCGGAGCGCAGCGCGGTCCAGCCCAGCGCGCCGAGCGCCAGCAGCAGCAGCTCGGGCGGCGCCAGGTGCGCGTGCTCAGCCAGGCCGCGACGCGCCAGCCCCCAGCCGCAGTCCGTGCAGCCCTGCGCCGCCGCCAGCGCGCTGCCCCAGCCGCGCTGCACTAGCTGCGCGTAGCTCGGCATGGGCTCGGGCCCCGTCGGCCCCGCCGCGGGCCCCGCCGCCGCCATACCGCCCGCTCGCCCGCCGTGCCCGTCGCCTGCGCCCGCCCGCGGTAGCCGACGGAGCCGCGCGCCCCGCGTCACGCGCCGCAGCTGGGCCGGGGGCGCGCGGGCGGGAGAGCGGAGGGCGGAGGGGCGGGACCGGCGCAAGCTCCGCCCCGCTGGGGGCGCGGCTGGGGGGCGGCCAGCGGGGACGCGGGGCGCCCTGGAGGCGGCCCCGCGCCCCTGCCCGTTTCCCAGCAGAGAAACCCAGGCGCGGGGGCCGGAGCTGGGGGCCCGTTGGACCTGGACCCCGAGAGACCCCGCGCACCGCCGTGTCGCGCCCCCATGCCTGCCCCGCGCGCCCCCTGCTCCCCCACCCCACCGCGCCGTGCCCGTGACGGGGGGCACGGGGGACACTAGCAGGCAGTCCCCTCGACTGGCGACCCCCGCTCCTCCCGGCCCTCCAGCACGCCACGCCGCTCCCGCTCCATCGCCCCGGCCCGCTCCGACCTCACCGTTCTTGGAGCCCTCGCTCCTTCTCAAGGACCCGAGGCCTGGCACGCCTTGGCACAGTCTTGGGACCATCCCGTGGCCCTCCCGCATTCAGGAGGCGTAGGCTCAATGAAACATTCTCATTCTTCAAAAGGACACGGCCCACGCCAGGGCGTTGGGAGGCGCACCTAGTGGAGATGCAGCTCTCTGCCCTACACCAGGAGCTTGGCAATGGGGTTCCAGCCTGGACGCGGGGACCCTGGGCACTTCCCAGGCATCTTCTTCTGCAGGTCTGCAGAGCGGGCTACTGGGACAAAGGTGTGATGGGGGCTGCTGAGATTAGGGGGTTCTCTGAGGGTCACTTGCTGCTGTGACCCTGGGGAACCCGGGGGGGGGGCTCCCCAACATCAGGTTAATAACTGAGTTGCAGAGAGGCTGCAGGAGTGGGTGCCAACGTGGGAGGGACTCCCAATCTGGATCGACTGTGACATCATTGGGACCACCATAAGTGACTTTCCAATGCACTGTTCATTGACAAGGCCCTGTGCCCAAAGCCACTGAAGGCCATCGAGGAAGACACTGGTCACCTCTGTTAGGACCGCCATCTCCCCAGGCACTGCTGCACCCCCCCCCCATCCTAGCCCGCAGGATGTCCCCACACCTGGCCTTCAAGGTGCAGGATGCAGAGATGAGTCCTGCAGCAGCCGCGCTGGCTCGCAAACACCTGCACCTGAACTTCAGGGGCACAGGTGAACACACCTTCCCCTTGCCCCACACCGAGTCCCCCACAACACATCCAGGTGGCCCTGCATCTGGCCACTTCTCTGCATCTGCACAGCCTTGCCCCCCTCCTCCCCGCCACCACCACCACTACCACCACTACCCTCTGGGGTTCTGTCTGGTATCCTGGCTTCCTCCTCACCCCACAGAGGTGAGAAGGTGGCTGCGACGCTGTTGGCCTGTTCCTCGTCTGCTTGCAGCCCTCTATGGCTCCTGTTCCACTCAGGGAAAGCCCAAGTCCTCACTGGCCGCCCTCACAGTGCCCTGTTTCCCTCCACCTGTGGGCTTTTCTGCTGTTCTTCCAACATGCCAAGCTCTGTCCTGCCTCAGGGCCTTTGCACTAGCTGTTCCCCCCTCCTGAAATGCTGTTCCCCTAGGTACCTGCATGGCTCTTCTGCCACCTGCTCAGGCTGCCCCCGACTCTGAAGTCTCACACGCCCCTCATGTCTTCATGTCTGCTTGGCACTTGTCACCATCTGCCCCTACATACATACAGCTCATTTTTTTTTTTGAGTTGGAGTCTTGCTCCGTTGCCCAGACTGGAGTGCAGTGGCGCAATCTCAGCTGACCGCAACCTCCGCCTCCCAGGTTCAAGGGATTCTCCTGCCTCAGTCTCCCGAGTAGCTGGGATTACAGGCGCCTGCTATCACACCCAGCTAATTTTTGTTATTTTCTGTAGAGACAGGGTTTCGCCATATTGGCCGGGCTGGTCTCGAACTCCTGACCTCAAGTGATCTGTCTGTCTTGGCCTCCCA
Source organism: Pan paniscus (assembly GCF_029289425.2). Classification (NCBI taxonomy): domain Eukaryota; kingdom Metazoa; phylum Chordata; class Mammalia; order Primates; family Hominidae; genus Pan; species Pan paniscus. The sequence continues at coordinate 23,759,573 of NC_073269.2, forward strand.
AAGTGCTGGGATTACAGGCATGAGCCACCGTGCCTGGCCCCACTCTTTATTCTTGAACGTGGACTCCATGTGGACTAGGGGCCTAGTGTAGGGGTGGGGCACAAGGCTTGGCCTGGCCAATAGTTCAGGTCCAGCCGGAGGCCAGAGATGTGACTAACGCCACAACCTGCCTGGCAGGCAGAGGGGGATGAGGGGGATATGCTCTCAAAGGTCCAGCCAGGCCTGTGGGGCAGCCGTGGACAGTCCCAGCCACCTCCCTCCACCCTCTCGGCCAGCACTATCTGGTCACCATGGCGCCCATCGGTCACAGGAGAGGCGCCACCCGCCCACCCACTAGCCCCAGCTCAGCCTCGAATTTCTTTTTGGCGGGTCCAGCCAGGAGGCTGCCAACGGGTGGGTGCAGGGCAGGAATGGAAGGCGGCTCTACTGGCAGCTGGGGACCAGGCACCCAAGGCTGGGCGGAGGTCAGTCTTGAGGCCAGTGTCCCCCCACCCACCCCAAGGTCTCCTCCCTCCAGAAAGCTCAGCCTGGACCCCTCCTAATGTCCCTGCCCAGGGAGTCCTCTTTTGCCACTTCCCTCCCCTACCAGGCTGGGGGCGGGGGTCGCTTGCTGTCCTGCCCTGGCAACCAGAGACGGGGTCTGGTTTCAAATGAATAGGCCTGGGTGTGGCTTGGGGAAACCCAGTGTCTTATCTTTTCCCTGGGAGATAAGCCCAGGCCAGGCTCAGAGGTCAAAGGGCATGCATCCCCATCCAGCGCCCCTTGACCTCACAGCCCTGTGCCACCGAGGGACCTCTGCACCGGTCATGCCCACTGCCAGGGTGCCTGTCCCCCTAGAACCTAGCCTGGCAGCTCCTTTTTGTTGTTCGGGTGGGCACAGCTCAATGGTGACATCTGGGAGGCTCCGGCCAGCCCTGCTGCCACCCACCCACCTCCCTCCCTAAATGGTGCGGCCGCCTCTCATCGCGGCTGGGTGCTTGGCCCCAGGACCCTGCCACAGCAGGACTCTGCCTTGGAGGAGGGTTTGCGGGGCGGCAGGAGCAGCACCTGGGGTCAACGCTGACCCTGCAGGGCCCCTCCGGCTTTGCTGAGCTGAGGCCTGAGTTTTTCCTGCCCTGGCCCCCACTTCCTCCAGGCCACTAGGGGTTCTCATTTTGAATCTTGGTGCCCCTCATGATAGCGGCATGACTTCTCTGTGCCTCAGTTTCCCCTGATGCCAACCAGGACTGCTCAGTGGCCTCTAGGGGCCAGGGCTGTGCTGCCTCTGGCCTGGCAGGAGCAGGTTGTGGCTGTGTGAGGGGCGGGGTGGGGGTCTGCACAGCTGCTGCTCGTCACAGACCCTGGTCTCCAGGAACAGCCCTGGACGCCGGTGCCCCAGGACTCTCCCTGAGCATCAGCTCCCACACGCCCCCAGCAAAGTCACCAGAGCACATCATCAGGTGGAACACCCTGGAGTTGAGATATTTATTAACAGATGGGGGTGCTGGGGGTGGGCTCCTGCCCCCAGAGGGGATGCAGGGTGGATGCTCGGTGGGGAGGGCTGCAGGGCTCCTGGCCTCTGTCCTGGCTTCATGGTCCTGACAGCTCCGGGCCAGCCTCAGGTGCTGGGAGCGTACTGTAGCACCAGCCTGTCAAAGTCGTTCTCCTTTAGCAAGACACATGGCAACACAGGGTGGGGGCAGGGTGTGGGGAGACAGGTGGAGGGAGAGAGAGAGGGCGCATGTGAGCCCAGGCTGAGCTCCAGGCGCCCCCTGGCCTGGTTCTCGGGGACAGGCCATCCCCACCGCTCACCTTGGCCTGGTACTCCTTGATGAAGGGATGGGACCTGTGGGCGTCCTTCAGCTGGGACAGGTATCGGTTTGTCACCTGCAGGGGAGGCAGGGAGGCAGGTGAGCCGAACACGGGGACCCCACGGTGGCTCTGACCTGCTGCACAGGGGTGGATTGGGGTAAGAGCCACAATACCCCAGGGGGCTCCTCACCCTGCCTTGGGACTGGGCTGATCTCGGAGAACCTTCAGGGTGGGGGTGGAGGGATGGGCCTGCCCCTGGAGAGGCGCTGGCATGGAGCTGGCCTCCGTACATGGTGGGGGATGTATTGTGGTGTTCAGGGGAGCAGGTCGGGCAGGGCCCCAGGTGAGGATGGGTTGGGGGGCACAGGGTTTGTGAGGGAGGTGGGCTGCGGTAGGCATACTGTATACAGAGTTTTCCCAGGGGCCTAGGGATTAGGGCCTGGACCCCAGGCTGGGGTCCCAGGGTCTGGACATTAGGGTTGGCCTGGAGCCCTGGGGGCCGCTTACCTCAGGGGGCTTGCCCAGGTGCTGGGACAGGACGATGAGGTTGACCAGCGTCTCCGGGTAGCCACTATCCTGGAGACACAGGCAGACACGGGGAGGCAGGGTCAGCCACTCCAGCCCCCATGCCTGCCCGTCACCCCCACCTCAGGCAGCACCACACAAGGTCACCTCCTCAGAGGTGGGGTGGGACTGACACTGCCCACCGCTCTGCAAGGTGGAGATCTCAGATGATACGGTGCCAAGGGGCCAGCCGCCTCACTGAGCCTCAGTTTCCCCATCTGTGGTCCAGCCTGGGGTACGACCCCTTGTTTACAGAGACTTGGGAAGGTTGTATTTGTCCCACACATCTCAAAGCCATGGGGCCCAGACCCAGATGGCCTCAACTCCTGCTGTACAACGAACCCCGAGGCCATGGGCAGACCTGCCACCCCTGCACCAGCTCCCAAGGAGCCTTGAAGGAAACCTCGGCAGGGAACCTTGCCTGACTCACTCACTCTAGGCTCCCAGCACACAGGACCCTAGGAAACATCTAGGCCAGGAGACCCAGCCAGAGCCCGGGTGTCTGCTTGGAGCACAGACACACCAACCAGGACGCGCCCGGAGCCCGACCTGCCCACGGCGGCCCATGGCAGGGCACCTTTTTGCAGACCGGACTTTTCTGAGCCTCAGTCTCCACCATGAAGGGGGACACCAGCTTGCGCTCACAGGAGCAGCCATGAGGTGGCTCCAAAGGGAAGTGGGGGGACCTGAGTGCCTCCCAAAACCCAGCAAGAATGCAGGGTGACCACAGCCACAGGGAGGCCACCAGGGCCAAGGGGCATGGCCAGCCAGCCCCAGGTGGTGTTTCAAGAGACAAGGACAGAAGGGAGTCATCTAACTGGTGAGTCACAGAACGTGTCACCTGAGAGGTGTAACAAAAGCCCCCAGAGGATGCCGCCATGAACACAACATGCATCCAAGTGTTCTCAGGTGGCAGGGAGGGGCAGGGTGGTGGAGGAGGGCGCCAGTCTTGCCCCTGGGGCAGCGAGGGACACACAGCCTGTCTGAGATTGCACATCAGGCTGGGAGTTCCTGACCAGCCCTGACTGCTCAGAGCTAAAGATGGACCCTGCTCAGGAGGAGCAGTACCCGGCCTGTGATGGGGCCAGCCTGATACCCCTTGGCCCGCCCCGCTCTGCAAACAACTTTCTGATGATAACTCAGCCCCTGGCAAGTCAGACAGGGAGGAGGGCTTCACCAGTGTTTGTCACTAGATTAAAACTGTTTCTCAGCTGGGCGCACTGGCGCATGTCTATCATCCCAGCACTTTAGAAGGCCAAGGAGGGTGAGAATTGTTTGAGCCCAGGAGTTCAAGACTAACCTGGACAACACAGTGAGACCCCATTTCTAACAAAAAATACAAAAATTAGCCACGCATGGTGGCATACCCTGTTTCAAAAAACAAACAAAAAACCCCCCAAAATTCGTTTCTCCAAAATGGAAAAAGCTTTGATGTCCTTTCTGATTATAAAAATAATAATCCAGGCTGGGCACAGTGGCTCACGCCTGTAATCCAGTACTTTGGGAGTCCGAGGTGGGCAGCATCATGAGGTCAGGAGATTGAGACCATCCTGGCTAACACAGCAAAACCCCGTCTCTACTAAAAATACAAAAAATTAGCTGGGCATGGTGGTGGGCGCCTTTAGTCCCAGCTACTCGGGAGGCTGAGGCAGGAGAATGGCATGAACCCAGGAGGCAGAGCTTGCAGTGAGCCGAGATCACACCACTGCACTCCAGCCTGGGCGACAGAGCAAGACTCCATCTCAAAAAAAAAAAAAAAATCCACCAAGCATGGTGGCTCACACCTATAATCCTAATGCTTTGGGAGGCTGAGGTGGGACGATCACTTGAGGCCAGGAGTTCGAGACCAACCTGGGCTACACAGCAAGAACAACCCCGTCTTTACAAAATATATATATATTTTTAATTTAACATAACATAAACTCTTCATAAAGACTGCAGATGGCCAGGCGTGGTGGCTCATGCCTATAATCCCAGCACTTTGGGAGGCTGAGGCGGGTGGATCACCTGAGGTCAGGAGTTTGAGACCAGCCTGACCAACATGGCGAAACCCCGTCTCTACTAAAAATACAAAAATTAGCCAGGCGTGGTGGCAGCCGCCTGTAATCCCAGCTACTTGGGAGGCTGAGGCAAAAGAATCACTTGAACCCAGGAGGCGGAGGTTGCAGTGAGCTGAGATCACACCACTGCACTGCAGCCTGGGTGACAGAGTGAGACTCCATCTCAAAAAAAAAAAGAAAGAAAGAAAGAAAGAAAAGACTGCAGACATCAGGCAGGAGATGACTGCAGCCACCCTGGGCAGGCAGCGCTCTCTCAACGAAGAGCTCCTGTCCACAGCACACTCTCCCCTACATAAGGACTGGGAGTGTCTCTCCAATACTGAATATGTACTCAGGTGAGGGGTCCCACTTGCAGGTCCCGGGCCAGGCAGCTGAGGTGACAACAAGGACGGCTCAGACCACTGAGGCCCAGGCTGCCCAGATGCCCCATTTCTGTGAGCCCGGAATCTGGATTTCTTTGCAGGTGAGATCCCTGCTTTGTGGATCTCGCTGCTGACTGGGCCTTAGAAGCCCTGTGGGGCCACACGCACACCCAGGGGGTCTCTGCTACACTTGTTTCTGTCCGCCCTGACCCCACCCTCTGGCCGCCTGGCCTTCCCTCCGTCCCCACTCTGGGACAGGCTTGTGCCTACCTTGTCTAGCGCCTCCTGCAGCAGGCCCTCGGCGGCCTCCCAGCGGCCCTGGGCCATGTGGCAGGCCGCCTGCCCATTGAGCAGCAGCAGGGTGGGCGAGCACTTGTCAGCCATCTCCTGGAAGATGTAGTAGGCATCCTGCAGCTTCTCACCGCCCTGCAGGGAGGGTCCCGCATCACTGCCTGTGCCCCTGCTGCCCGGCCCTTCCCCCGACAGCCCCCTCCCCTAGCGGGGGGGACTCCAGCACTGCACAGAGACGAATCTGGTGTGCCCGGTTCAAGGCACAGCCACTCCACCATGGGGACTACCCGTAACTTGTACTCTGCTGATGGGGCCTAAAGACTCGTGGCCGCCTCCTGCCCCACCTCCCACCCAGCTCCCGGAGTGCTGAGTACACAGAGGTGGAATCTGGGGCTTCCAGGGCCTCAGTGCACAGGTGGCTGGCTCAGGGTCTGAGTGGGGACCACTGGGTCACTGGGCACGTCAGAGGAGGAGGAGTCAGCTCTGTGACCAGCAGCCCTGACCTGTCCACTTGCTCAGAACAGCAGAACACTTGCAGGGGGAGCCTGAGGCCAAGGCAGGCAGTGAAAACAGCCCAAACTACCCGAGAGGTCTGCCGGGGCCTGTTCTACCACACTAGACGGTCACTGGAAGTCTGTCTGGGTGAGGCTTCAGCCCCGTGGCGGGCAGGGACGGGGAGCACATTTTTTTTTTTCTTTCTCAGAGTTTCACTCTTGTTGCTCAGGCAGGAGTGCAATGGCGCGATCTTGGCTCACCGCAACCTCCACCTCCCGGGTTCAAGCGATTCTCCTGCCTCAGCCTCCTGAGTAGCTGGGTTTACAGGTGCATGGCACCAAGCCCAGCTAATTTTGTATTTTTGGTAAAGATGGGGTTTCTCCATGTTGGTCAGGCTGGTCTAGAACTCCCAACCTCACATGATCCACCCGCCTCGGCCTCCCGAGGTGCTGGGATTACAGGCGTGAGCCACTGCGACCAGCCAGGAAGCACATTTTAATAGGCCCACACAAAAGAGTGGCTCAGAAGGGGGCCAAGTCCCAGAAACCAGGAGAGGGGCTGTTGCCAGGCGGAGGTGCCCAGGCCTGGGAGCTGAGGACATCTCCACCGCTGCTATGGGAACACTGAACTCCGTCCCTGGCTGGCGACCAGGACCCTGGAGAGCAAAGCTGAGTCGCAGAAAACCCCAGGAAGCCCTGAGGGGAGGAGGGCCTGCCAGGCCAACCCAGACCCTCGAGTACCCCTGTGCCTCAGGCTCAGGAACCCCTGTCCCCGCCCCCACCATCTCTTCGCTCTGGCTCTGGCCAAGTCGCTTGGCTGTGAGAAGCCCGGAATGGAGTCAAGGCTGAGTTATGCCAGGCTGGCAGGGGCCACGGCCTGATCCTGGAGCCCCACTGGAGTGGCCAGCAGCCTACGCACAGGTGGGGGTGCCCACAGACCCTGCTCAGCCAGGTGCCCGCAATGCCCACCCACCTCATGGCCTAGGGCTCACCGTGGCCAGGCTGACCCAGGCAGTGGCAAGCTGGGTGAGGGTGGCATCCTCGTCCAGGTCCTGCATTCTCTTCAGCTCCTTCCTGGGGCGGGGACAGATGACAGAGGGGCTGAGTGGCCGAGGGCCCTGGCCTGGCCATCCCTGCCTTGTCCCCACTTGGGGCCCACCGGAGCCTGGGGATGGCCCCTGCTTTGTGCTCCACTGCATGCTCATACCCCACGACTAAGTGCCCGAGCCACCCTGCCCGTCTGACCACGTGCAGGCCCTGGGAAGGTGGGACTGGGGCCAGCTATGGCCCCCCAGGGTGGCCACCACAAGGTAGGGCTCAGCAGAGACTCACTCCATGGAGGATGGAACGCAGGGAAGGGCAACGGAACTACAGTGTGAACAACTCTGAGGCAAGCGCTTTGGAAACGGCAGCAGGGGAGTCCTGGACCCCCAGCCATGGCCTCCGACCTGGTGATGCCACGTGCAGGCCCCGCCAGCCCCACGGCACAGTTACAAGCTGGCCAAGTAACATGTTGCTCCGGGCACAACCTCCACTCTCCCTCCATGAAGCCCACCCTCACCCTGTGGGAGAGGCCTGCCACCCACTGCATAGAGAGAAACTGAGGCACAGAGAGCCATGGCCCTCCTCCCTGGGAACATACTGCAGGGAAGGGCTGAACAACAGCAAGCCACCCCCATGGAAAGGAAAGACAACAAGAGTAATGACAGCACCACAGACGCTCTGGGCTGTGGCTCAGTGCGGGTGGAGAGGGGCGGGAGGGCTCACCGGGCGAGGTCCAGGCGGTCCAGCTTCAGCAGGATCTGCACTGTCATGGCTGTGCTGCAGGACAGGGCGGGGGGGCGGTCAGCGGGTGGCCACAGACACATTGCATGGCCGCTCCACACCCAGGGCTCACTGTGTGTGTCTGGGATGTTCCTAAGTCCTGTGCTTAGGACCACCAGCCCAGCCCAGCAGAGGAGGACACCCTCACTCCCACATTTCACCGCTCAGCTTCCTCGGGCCCAGGAGCTCTGGGGGAGGTACCGAGGATGGGGTTTCAGGCCCCGGCCCACTCACCGCCCATCTGGAGAAGCAGCCTCCATGGGCTGTGCTTCCAGATGGAGGGCCCTGCCCGGACTCGACACCCTGGAGGCATCAACACTCAGAAACAAGGCCCTAGAGGAGGGCCACGCACCCGCCCCTGCACCTGCACCTGCAGCAGAGCCCTGGGGCCACCCACTCTCTGCAGGTCCCCTCGTCCCCTCATCCCTCTCAGCCCCAGGTGGCTGTGATCACGAATTATTAGTGAGGCCTCTTGTTCTTGTTTTCCTGCCAACAGGAGCCAGCACCTGGACCAGCACCAAGTCGGCCGGCTCGCCGACAGTGTGACATCCCTATTTATTTTCTTTTTTGTGTGTGAGTCAGGGTCTGGCTCTGCCACCCAGGCTGGAGTGCAGTGGCACCATCACGGCTCACTGCAGCCTCCACCTCCCAGACTCAAGGGATACTCCTGCTTCCGCCTCCCAAGTAGCTGGAAACATAGGTGCATGTCACCATGACTGGCTCGCCCTGCAATTCTAAGCCCTCTGTGGATGGAGGTGGGATGGGAGCAGATCCACAGTGACCATGAAATGCCCAGCTTGCAACTCACAGTGGAAGGCAGGCACTGCAGGGACAGCTCACGGGGAAGAACTGACACACTTTCTGTGACCAGTGCCCTGGACATGGCCCGGAGTCACATCCTAGGGTGGAGGGGGGCACCAGCCTTGCAGGGCTTCAGCACCCCAACCCCAGAGGGCCCTGGAGGAGGGCCGGTATGGGGGGCCCGGGGAGGCCTGAGAGACTGGGCCCAGGGCCGAGACACAGAAGGCTTCGTGGGGGGTGGGGACACAGAAACCGAGCAGAGACAAAGCCGCTTTCTGCTCTGCCCTTGGGAACAGAGGGTTTGCAGCCTGGGCACCGTGTCCTTGGATCCGCAGCCTGGTGCGCAGATGGGAGTGCCTCCCACACTGGGCAGGGGAGCTGGAGCCTGGACAGCAGGCCAGGGCCTCATTTCAGCACCACCTTTCTCTGCTCCCATGACGACAGCCAGCGAGGCTGTGCGCAGCCTGGAGATGTGGCAGGGGGCACTTGCCTCCCTGGGCTGGCCCCAGAGCAGGGAGGCCACTCACCACTCCAGGCTATCCCCCTGGTGCAGCGCACGCAGGGCGGCATCCGGGTTCTGGTCGTGGAGATAGATGGAGGCAGCCATGAGCAGGAAGGTGGTGTTGGTCACGTCCACGCTCCTGCTCATCTCTCGGTCCAGCTCGGCCACGATGCTGTCCCTGTAAGACAGAGATGCTCAGGACCCACAGCTGGGGTGGCCTCTGTGGGACCTCAGAGGGTCCCCTTCCTTGGAAGCAGACAGGTCCAGAGAGGGTGAGCCAGGCCCTGGGGGTGCAGAGCAGCAGCAGGCCGAGCGTCGAGCTGTCCCGACATGTCCTCCCTCCGTTCCTATGAAGCACCTCTCATGCTGGGCCAGGAAAGGACCCGAGGCCGGGAGATGTGGGGTGGGGCGCTCCAAGGGGACATGAGGAGGCACCGTCAGTCTCACACCAACCTCACCCACCTTCCTGAGGAGGCTGGTGGGCCCAGCTGGGACTCCTGACCATAACCCATCAACCCTGTGGGCTTCAAGGCCACGTCTTCTAGCAGGAGGTCGGCCTGGGTGCCGAGGGGCCGTGCAGAAGGATGGGAGCCCTGGGGCACCCCCAATGCCAGGGCGGCTGCCCTCAGTCCCTGAGAGCCCAGGGTGCTAGCTGCACCCTGAAGATGGCCAGTGTGCTGCGGGCCAGGGCCAGGCTTGAGCCCAGGCGAGGCTGAGGACCGGCTCAGCTCCGAGGGCACAGGTCACCCATGCCTCCGTGTCCCTAACTGGACCCAGACCCTCCATTCCCCATGGCTATTGAGCAGCTAAAAAGAGAAGGCAGGTGAGGGGGCCACCCTAGACCAAAGCTGGTGTTCTTCTGGGTTCAAACATGGCTCTGTGACCCCGTAAGCATCCACGCGCGTCTGGGGGCTGTCTGCCCAGGGCCCGTGTCTGAGGTGTCACTGAGGGCATGGCATGTCTGATACCAACCAGGCTCCACTGAGGGCTTGCCACAGTGCCAGGTCCGACAGACAAGTGACTTCAGGTCTGAGTCTGTTTCCCCGTGCTGAGGGACCATGTTACAGGGATCATGCAGGGGAGGAGCAAGGAGCTCCCAAGACCATCTTACAAAGCTTCCTGAGGCTCCAGCACACAAGGGTGTATAAACACTGCCAGTTGTCGTAGCGTTGGTACTGTAATGTTGTCATCCTAAGGTGTTACAATTACCAATGGGGCCGGGTACTGTGGCTCACACCTGTAACCCCAGCGCTTTGGGAGGCCAAGGCAGGATCGCTTAAGCCCAGGAGTTCAAGACCACCCTGGGCAACATAGTAGGACCCCTTTTTCTACAAAAAAGTAAGAAAGTCAGCTGGGCCTGGTGGCGCCTGTAGTCTCAACTACTTGGGAGGCTGAGGCAGGAGGATGGCTTCAGCCCGGGAGGTTGAAGCTGCGGTGAGCTGTGGTCACACCTCTGCACTCCAGCCTGGGTGACAGAGGGAGACCATCTCAAAAACAAACAACAGCAACAAAATCAATTACTGGGCGGATCGCTTGAGCCCAGGAGTTTGAGACCAGCCTGGGCAACATGGCAAAACCCCATCTCTCTCTCTTTTTTTTTTTTTTTTTGAGACGGAGTCTCGCACTTTCGCCCAGGCTGGAGTGCAGTGGTGCGATCTTGGCTCACTGCAAGCTCCGCCTCCCGGGTTCATGCCATTCTCCTGCCTCAGCCTCCCGAGTAGCTGGGACTACAGGCACCTGCCACCATGCCCGGCTAATTTTTTTTGTATTTTTAGTAGAGATGGGGTTTCACGTGTTAGCCAGGATGGTCTCCATCTCCTGACCTCATGATCCGCCCGCCTCGGCCTCCCAAAGTGCTGGGATTACAGGTGTGAGCCACTGCGCCCGGCCAGGCAAAACCCCATCTCTAAAAAATATACAAATTAGCCAGGCATGGTGATGCGTGCCTGTAGTCCCAGCTATTCGGGAGGCTGAGGTGGGATGAGCACTTGAGCCTGGGAGATCAAGGCTGCAGTAAGCCAAGATTGTGCCACTGTATGCCAGGCTGAGCGACAGAGCAAGACCGTATCTCAAGAAAACAAAATCAAAACCAAAACCAATTACTAATGGATGCTTCTTGTCCCCGGGGCGTCCTGCCAATGAGGTCGCGGCTGTGCAGCCAGATGAACGGACCACAAGCCCCTGCCTGGACCGCCTGCTCTCCGGGGCTGCTTTTCTGTGATGCTCACAGCAGCTGCTGCTCCTGGGGGACCCAGGGTTCCCTGCCTTCACTCCAGCTGGTGAAGTAAGTGCAGGGTGGGAGAAACGGTGGCCCTGGGAGGTCACCTGTCTGAATGTCCTGGAGCTGCTGTGGCAAAGCACCACAGCCCGGGCGGTTAAGGACAACAGGGATTTGTTCCTCACAGCTCTGGAGGCCGTAAGTCTGAAGTCAAGGTGGCGGCAGGGCTGGCTCCAGCTGGAGGCTGGAGGGCAAGGCCGTCCCAAGCCTCTCTCCCAGCTCTGGTGGCTGCTGGCCACTCGTGGTGCTCCTTGGCTAGCAAACATGTCACTCCAGTCTGTTGTCACATGGGCTTAACTCTGTGGGCCTCTTTCCTTTTTTTTTCTTTTTTAAGACAGTCTCCCGCTGTCACCCAGGCTGGAGTGCACTAGTGCGACCTTGGCTCACTGCAACCTCTGCCTGCCAGGTTCAAGTGATTCTCCTGCCTCAGCCTCCCAAGTAGCTGGAATCACAGACATCACATCCTGTTAATTCTGTATTTTTAATAGAAATGTGGTTTCACCACGTTGGCCAGGCTGGTCTTGAAAACTCCTGACCTCAGGTGATCTGCCCACCTCGTCCTCCCAAAGTGCTGGGATTACAAGTATGAGCCACTGCACCCAGCCCTCCTTTTATCTCTTAAAAGGACACAAGTCCTTGGCTTTGGGGCCCACCCTAAATCCAGCATGTCTTCATCTCCTTATCTCTTAATCTGATCGGCAAAGACCCTTTTTCCAAATGATATCATATTCACAAGCATGTGGGATAGGATATGGACGTACCTTTTGGGGGACACCATTCACCCCACCATGCTGCCTCTGCACAGGAGTCAGCTCCCAGGAACCCCAGGTTTCTTTGAGTGAAGGGAGGCGGTAGTTGGGACACTGCCTCCGTGGGCCAAGGAAGAGCAGGATCACAGCAGTCTCCCCATGCCAGACCCTCACTCCGACCCCACAGCAGGAGGGGGCAAGGTTCCTGGGTCCCCACAGCCCAGCCCCCTCTCCCCTTGGCTGCCGCCCATGGGCGTTTGACCAACGCTGGCCTGTGGCTCAGGGGCAGGACAGGTGTGGCCTCACCTGCCCTCCCACTGGGCTCCGGGGGAGATACTGGCAGGTTGCAGTCCCCAACTCGCTGGGACTAGAAAACTGATAGGATTTGGGAGGCTGAGGTGGGCAGACCGCCTGAGCTCAGGAGTTCCAGACCACCCTGGGCAACACGGTGAAACCCAGTCTCTGCTAAAATACAAAAATTAGCTGGACGTGGTGGCACGCAGCTGTAGTCCTAGCTACTCAGGAGGCTGAGGCACAAGAATCACTTGAACCCAGGAGGCAGAGGTTGCAGTGAGCCGAGATCGCACCACTGCACTCCAGCCTGGTGACAGAGTGAGACTCCGTCTCTAAATAAATAAATAAGAAAACTGATGGGAGGGCCCTGCCCCCGCTGCGCCCTGGGCTGTCTTGGGGCTCTGGGTGTTGCAGAGGGCTGCTCGGTAATTGATATTTTCAGTTCTAGGTTCAGAGAGTGCCTTGTGATCCATGAGGGCGTGTGCACACACAGCACTGTCTCTGACCCTCCCCTTTGAAGCAGGATCCATCACCAGCCCCACACTGCTGTGCAGGTGAGGGAAACTGAGGCACAAAGCAGCAGGGGAGCAGAGGGGAGAGGCGCCTAATCTGAGGGATGCTGTGCGCTGCACACCATGCCCCCACCCACCCAGGTTCATAACCAACAGGCCTTGAAGATGGCCCCACGCCTCAGGCCAACCCATTCTCTGGGGCCTCACCTCCGACTCTCGTGGGCGAGGTAGTCAGCAAACATGCGCACGGCCTGGAGCTCAGGGGCCGAGGAGGGCTTGATCTCATCCAGGACCACACCGAACTTCCTCTGCAGTAGGGACGAGGCGTCAGCTGCACCCGTCCACCCCAGAGGATTTCCTTCCATGTCTTCAGCTTGGCAGGGAGAGCCCCAGACAGGAAGCCCCTGCCCCACCAGGGACCCCTCAGCCCAGCATGGGCCACCTCCACTGCAGTACACTGTGGAGGGTGGCATGGCGTCACCTGTCATGAGCAGCCAAGTGTGCCCTCATCTGCAGGGCCACACTGCCCATGCCTTGAGCTAGGGACCCTGGTAGGTTACTGTCTATCCCCTGGCAGCTGTCCACCTCTGGTGGTGAGGTGAAGGGCGTGTCACCTGGGGGCAGGGCAGCAGCAGTTATGGGGGTTGTGACATGCGCTTCTATAAAGCAGGACATGCCCCCAGCCAGCCCTGCCCACCTACTGGCCCTCTGAGGATGCCCAGACTGATACCACTGTCACATCTGCAGCTGGGGGCCCGTCCCTCACTGTGTTCCCTCCTAGATGGTTCCTTCCCCATTTTTTTTTTTTTCGAGACAGAGTCTCGCTCTGTCGCCCAGGCTGGAGTGCAGTGGCGTGATCTCGGCTCACTGCAAGCTCCGCCTCCCGGGTTCACACCATTCTCCTGCCTCAGCCTCCCGAGTAGCTGAGACTACAGGCGCCCGCCACCACGCCCGGCTAATTTTTTTGTATTTTTAGTAGAGACGGGGTTTCACTGTGTTAGCCAGGATGGTCTCAATCTCCTGACCTTGTGATCCACCCACCTTGGCCTCCCAAAATGCTGGGATTACAGGTGTGAGCCACCACGCCCGGCCTTTTTTTTTTTTGAGATGGAGTTTCGCTCTTGTTGCCCAGGCTGGAGTGTAATGCCGTGACCTCGGCTCACCGAAACCTCTGCCTCCCAGGTTCAAGCAATTCTCCTGCCTCAGCCTCCCAAGTAGCTGGGATTACAGGCATGCACCACCACACCTGGCTAATTCTGTATTTTTAGTAGAGACAGGGTTTCTCCATGTTGAGGCTGGTCTCGAACTCCTGACCTCAGGTGATCTGCCCGCCTTGGCCTCCCAAAGTGCTGGGATTACAGGCGTGAACCACCGGGCCCAGCCCCCATTCTTATTTTTTTAGAGACAAGGTCTTGCTATGTTGTCCAGGCTGGAGTGCAATGGCGTGATCACGGCTCACTGTAATCTTGACCTCCTGGGCTCAACTGATCCTCCTGCCACAGCCTCCCAATTAGCTGGGACTCCAGGCACATGCCACCATGACTGGCTTATTTTTTAATTTTTTTTGTAGAGACGGGGGTCTCACTATGTTGCCCAGGCTGGTCTTGAACTCCTGGCTTCAAGTGATCCTCCCACCTCAGCCTCCCAAAGATTACAGGTGTGAGCCACTGTGCCTGGCTCCTACCAATTATTTTAGAAAAAAAAAAAAAAAATTGGCTGGGCGCGTTGGCTCACGCCTGTAATCCCAGCACTTTGGGAGGCTGAGGCAGGTGGATCATGAAGTCAGGAGTCCAAGACCACCCTGGCTAATGTGGTGAAACCACGTGTTTATTAAAAATATAAAAATTAGCCGGGCGTGGTGGCGCACGCCTGTAGTCCCAGCTACTTGGGAGGCTGAGACAGGAGAATCACTTGAACCCAGGAGACGGAGGTTGCAGTGAGCTGAGATCGAGTACGACAGAGTGAGACTCCGTCTCAAAAAAAAAAAAAAATCAAGAAGCTGTGACCCAGGCCCCCTGGCCTGGCAGTCTCAGGCCTCCGTGACACAGCCACCTTCACATGCTGGCTGCGCTGGCTGTTCACAGTCACTGAACATTGCAGGCCTGGGTCCCTGCTTTGTTTACTGTCCCCGCCACCCACTCTGTGGTGCCTTCCTGTCCCCAGCTCCACCCTCTACTCTGTTCATCACTCTTGCCCCCGGCCAAGGCCCGCACTCACCTGCGCCAGGTACGCTCTATACAGGAAGACGTCCCTCTCCACGTCTCTCTCTGGGCTTGACAGCTGTGGGAACCAATGTGAGTCAGGACGCACAGTGGGAGGCCCAGCGCAGCCCACACAGGGTGAGCATGACAGACAGGCCCCTGTACACTGGGGACAGGTGGCTTCTCTGGCAGGGTTGGAGGTCTGAGTCCCAGCCCTGATCCTCCGTAGCCCGAGTGGCCTCTGCTGGGGGTACCCTACACGGGGGGTGCCTGATCTCATCCCGCGCTGACACCACCCCAGGAAGGTGGCTTGCTCCCAAGTTCAGTGTCTGTCCCAGCCACACTTAAGAAGCCAGGGTGGCACCCGCACCTCTAACTTCTGGACATGGGGCCACTGTGGCTTGATTTTGTTCTGCTTTTGTCTCAAGACATTTTGAGCTCAGTTTGGCTGCCCCAGTGTGGTGACATCTGTGTCCAGCCCTGGCCAGGGGAGACCCTGGGAATGGCTATGTACTTGGGCCACACCCCCACAGCCCAGCCATTGCACAGAACTGAGGAGCAAGAGGGAGGTAACCTGTGGCAACATCCATTTTGGGATGATAATGAAGCTGCCCCTGAGCCCAGGCCAGGCAGGGAGGCTGGGGCCGCTCCTCCAGAACACAGCTTTGCATGCTGCCCCCGGAGGCTGGCTGACTTCCCAGGGTGCCCATGGCAGGTGGGCACAGTGCAGCTCAGCCCATGGCCTGAGGGTGCTTGCCCAGGCCCCTGGGGGCTTCGAGAGGAAAGTACAGTTGGGAAGGGGCCCAGCCACCTTGGCATCGCCACTCCAACAACCTCTAAACAGAGGGGACTGAGAAGGCTGTCAGCAAGAAGGCCTGCCAGCTGTCAAGGCACAGGGTCAAAGGACCCAGTGCCCAAACCAGGGGGAGTCACTCTGCCCTGTCCTCTGAAGCTGAGAACCACAGATTCCAAGCCACATCTCTTCCTTCTCCCCAGCCTGAGGGAGGAGCGTGGATGTCAAAACGTGTCCTCATCCCAGGCCGCCGCAGACCTGGCCCCAGCCTGACTCAGGC
Organism: Pan paniscus; assembly: GCF_029289425.2. Taxonomy (NCBI): domain Eukaryota; kingdom Metazoa; phylum Chordata; class Mammalia; order Primates; family Hominidae; genus Pan; species Pan paniscus. The sequence continues at coordinate 23,775,369 of NC_073269.2, forward strand.
TGCCATTGCCAAGAGGACCCAGCAGCTTCTGCTCAGGCCCTGGTAGCCAGAGTGGGTATCTGGCTATGATTTGGAACAAGATGCCATCTAAATAAATAACTCCTAGAAGAATGTCAAAGGCATGCGGAGGGTGGTGGCTGCAGAAATCGAGCCCCACCTGCAAATGGGATGGACAGGTGAAAGATGTACCTTTTCAAGTATGCAAAGAAACATATTATAGGCCGGGCATGGTAGCTCATGCCTGTAATCCCAGCACTTTGGGAGGTCGAGGTGGGTGGATCATTAGGTCAGGAGTTCCAGACCAGCCTGGCCAACATGGTGAAACCCCGCCTCTACTTAAAAATACAAAAATTAGCCAGGTGTGGTGGCGGGCGCCTACTCAGGAGGCTGAGGCAGGAGAATCACTTGAACCCGGGAGATAGAGGCTGTAGTAAGCCGAGATCACGCCATTGCACTCCAGCCTAGGTGACAGAGCAAGACTCCATCTCAATAAAAAAATAAATAAGTAACTCTCAATCAACCTTCTGAGGTGGACATCAGTTAGGTGACTAGCCCAGGGCCACATGCCACCCTCAGTTAAAAAAGACAGGCCAGGTGTGGTGGCTCACACCTGTAAACCCAGTGCTTTGGGAGGCCAAAGCAGGAGCACTGCTTGAGCCCAGGAGTTTGAGACCAGCATAGGCAACATAGCAAAAAGCATAGTCTTTTTTTTTTTTTTTTTTTTTGATGGAGTCTTGCTCTGTCACCCAGGTTGGAGTGCAGTGGCGTGTATCTTGGCTCACTACAACCTCTGCCGCCTGGGTTCAAGAGATTTTTCTGCCTCAGTCTCCCGAGTAGCCGCGACTACATGTATTTTTAGTAGAGACAGGGTTTCACCATATTGGCCAGGCTGGTCTTGAACTCCTGACCTTGTGAACCAGCCGCCTCGGCCTCCCAAAGTGCTGGGATTACAGGCATGAGCCACCGTGCCCGGTCTGAGACCCTGTGTCCATAAAAAAATTATAAATATTAGCCAGGTGTGGTAGCATGCACCTGTAGTCCCAGTGACTCAGGAGGTTCATGAAGGAGGATCACTTGAGCCTGGGAGGTCGAGGCTACAGTGGACTATGATCATGCCACTGCACTGCACTCCGGCCTGGGTGACAGAGTGAGACCCTGTCTATCTTTAGGGAAAAAAAAGAGACAAAAGCTGGCTGTTGGGCTTTCAAAGTGAGGACACAGTGGGGCGCCATCGGGGGCACCAGGGTGGCCTCAGCCGCCCCTGTGTGAAATGCAGGTGCCCAGGAGACTGTGCGTGCGGAAGTGCTCAGAGGCTGCAGAGTGCACTGGAGAGACAAGAGTGCCGGGAAGCATAACAACAACAAATGTGCAGACCGTGACCCTGACGTGAGGCTCTGGAACCATTGTGGTTTTCCTCGACTCCCAGGGACGATCCTACCATCAGGATGCATGTGTGTCCCCGGGGTGGGAGAGCATTGCTCTTCAACCCCAAGGGCTCACTAGGATCACCTGGGAGCCCAGGAACCACCAAAGCCAGGAGGCCACATCCACCAAGGTCACCTGGCCCTAGGATGGCCCCAGCACTGGCCCCAGGTGGCTTAAGATGTGGCCATGGTTGAGGAATCAGGGTACTGTTTGGGAAGGCAGGTGACAGGATGGGGGCCCTGTAGCCGGAAACCTTGGGGGTAGTAACTCCTCCCTTCTGTCCCTGTAGCCAGTGATCTGACCGCACTGGGCCGTCAGCAACTCAAGGCCTATGAGCTGCTTCAACCTCAACAGCTGGGCGGTGCCTGCCATCTTGTGGGCAACTGGCAAATGTCAGAAACCCAGAAACGTCATGATGGTAGCCTAGTGCTGGGGGCAGCAAAGGGCAAAGACTGCCAGGTGCTCTCCCTGGGGCCACCTCAGGTGGGGCTGAGGTTGCTCAGGCCACTGTCATGAACTACCACAGACCAGATGGCTTAAAAAATGTGTTCCTCAAAAATTAGCCAGGTGTGGTGGCGCATGCCTGTAATCCCACCTACTCGGGAGGCTGAGGCAGGAGAATCGCTTGAACCCAGGAGGCAGAGGTTGTGGTGAGCTGAGATCATGCCACTACACTCCAGCCTGGGCAACAGAGCAAGACTCCATCTCAAAAACAAAAAAACAAAAATTAGCTGGGCGTGGTGGCAGGCACCTGTAATCCCAGCTACGCTGAAGGCTGAGGCAGGAGAATGGTGTGAACCCAGGAGGCAGAGGATGCAGTGAGCTGAGATTGTGCCACTGCACTCTAGCCTGGGTGACAGAGTTAGACTCTGTCTCAAAAAAAAAAAAAAAAAAAAAAAAAAGTATTCCTGGCCAGGCGTGGTGGCTCACACCTGTAATCCCAGCACTGTGGGAGGCTGAGGCGGGCAGGTCACTTGAGGTCAGGAGTTCGAGATCAGCCTGACCAACATGATAAAACCCTGTCTCTACTAAAAATACAAAAATTAGGCCCGGAACGGTAACTCATGCCTATAATCCCAGCACTTTGGGAGGCTGAGGCAGGCGGATCATGAGGTCAGGAGTTACAGACGAGCCTGGCCAACACAGTGAAACCCCATCACTAGGAAAAATACAAAAATTAGCTGGGTGTGGTGGCACACGCCTGTAGTCCCAGCTACTAGGGAGGCTGAGGCAGGAGAACTGCTTGAACCCTGGAGGCAGAGGTTGTGGTGAGCTGAGATCGTGCCACTGCACTCCAGCCTGGGCAACAGGGCAAGACTCCATCTCAAAAACAAAAAAACAAAAAAAAATTAGCTGGGTGTGGTGGTGGGCACCTGTAATCCTAGCCACTTGGGAGGCTGAGGCAGAACAATCGCTTGAACCCAGGAGGAGGATGCCACTGCACTCCAGCCTGGGTGACACAGAGTGAGATCCTGTCTCAAAAAAAAAAAAAAAAAAAAAAAAAGTATTCCTTCACAGTCACAGTCCTGGAGCCCAGAAGTCCCAAATCAAGGTGTCAGCAGGGCCACACTCCTTCCAAAGGCTCTAGGGGAGGATACTTCCCTGCCTCTCCCAGCTTTTGGTGACTGTTACATTCCTCAGTTTGTAGCCACATCACTCCCATCTCTGCTTCCATCATCTCTGTGTCTCAAATCTCCCTCTGCCTTTTTTTTTTCTTTTTCCAGTGGCGGGTTCTGGTGAAGACAAGAAAGCCTACTAGAAACATTCTTTTTTTCTTTTTTTTTTTTTTTGAGATAGGGTCTCACTTTTGACATAGTAAGAGCACCAACATCTCAGACAAACACTGCCACTTTAAGTTCCAGCCCCCTTTCTAGCCTCATGCATTTTAAGGAAATTTCTTTTTTCTTTTTTTTAATAGAGAAGTCTTGCTCTTGTTCCCCAGGCTTGAATGCAATGGCTGGATCTTGGCTCACTGCAACCTCCACCTCCCGGGTTCAAACGATTCTCCTGCCTCTGCCTCCCAAGTAGCTGGGATTAAGGTGCCTGCCACCATGCCCGGCTAATTTTTGTATTTTTTAGTAGAGACGGGGTTTCACCAAGTTGGTCAGGCTGGTCTCGAACTCCTGACCTCAGGTGATCCGCCCGCCTCGGCCTCCCAAAGTGCTGGGATTACAGGTGTGAACCACCGCGCCCGGCCAGGAAATCACTTCCAACTACAAGCAGCCAGAAAGAGGAGACAGTAAAACACAGAAAGACAGCTCGGACAGAGAGAGAGTGGGAAGAAAATTTCTTGGGTAACTGCCAAACTTCACCTTCATACAATGGGCCCCAGTAAAACAGTGGGCCTTAATAAGCACATTCCTTTCCCTTCAGGTGCACTAAAATAGGCAAGCTAAAAGCAGAGTAGGGGGGTATGCCTGCAGCTGCAGAAAGATGTATGGGAGGCTGGGCACGGTGGCTCACACCTGTAATCCCAACACTTTGGTAGGCCAAGGCGGGCAGATCACAAGGTCAAGAGATGGAGACCATCCTGGCCAACATGGTGAAACCCCGTCTCTACTAAAAATACAAAAATTAGCCGGGCCATGGTGGCGCGCGCCTGTAATCCCAGCTACTCGAGAGGCTGAGAAAGGAGAATTGCTTGAACCTGGGGGCGGAGGTTGCAGTGAGCCGAGATCACGCCACTGCACTCCAGCCTGGCGACAGCGCGAGTCTCCATCTCAAAAAAAAAAAAAGAAAAGAAAAGAAAAGAAAAAGAAAAAAGAAAGATGTATGGGAACAGACACACAACTCTCCCTCCCAGATAGGCACAACGAAGAGACACAGAAGCAGTTCAAGCCTCTGATAAACTCTCCGACCCTGAATCCTTAAAAACTCTTAGTCTGTAAAAGAGTGTGCCTCTGACCCAACTCCGCCAGAAGGCGCCTCTCAGGTTTGTTTTCTCTAAAATAAACCTGTCTTGACTGGCAAGCCACCTTTCGTGTTTCTTTCCTCTTTAATTCTTACAACTTTGTCACCCAGGCTGGAGTGCGGTGGCGCGATCTCGGTTCACTGCAACCTCGGCCTCCGGGTTGAAGCGATTCTCCTGTCTCAGCCTCCCGGTAGCTGAGATTACAAGTGCCCGCCACCACGCCCGGCTAATTTTTGGTAGACTCATGGTTTCTCCATGTTGCCCAAGCTGGTCTCTAACTCCTGGGCGCATGCGATCTGCCCGCCTCGGCCTCCCAAAGCGCCAGAATTACAGGCGTTTGAGCCACTGCGCTGGGAAACTGTGTTTATCATTCTGAGTCCAGCGGAATACAGTGCCCGTCCACAAAAGTGCTCAATGAAGAATGAATGAATGAATGGGTAAGCTCTGGGAGAAATAACCAGGCTGGTTGGGCAGGGAAAGTCCTTCTCTGAACTTTAGGGTTCTCATCCGTAAAATGAGGATAAGCAACAGTCTCCATCTCACGGGAACTGAAGGTACGGCTGAACAAAATAGGCTTATTGTCACTACAGTGGCATAAACACCTCCCTTACTCAAAACACTTTCAAGGGCGCAGAGAGAACGCTGTACGAGTGAGCAGTACCGTAAACTGTTACTGCTCTGGGTTCTGTCATGGGACAGTGACTACTCCTCACTGAACTGTGGAAGAGGTGGCCCAAAAAACGCGAGAAGAAAAGAGAAAGTTTTTAGACGCAGAACGCGGCTCGCGGCCACCAGAAAGCGTCCTCCGCCTCCGCCCCCAGCGTCCCCGCGCCCCTGCACGGCCGCACCTTCACCCGCTGCGCCTCATTTATGCACTGCTGGTAGCTGCCGATGTAGAAGGCGTTCTTCACGTCGAACAGCTCGTCTACCTCCCCGGAGCCGCCAGAGGCCGGGCCGGGGGCCGGAGGCGCCATTTCGCTGTCTTCTCACCAGCTCCTCTTCCTGAAAGACACGTCGGCCGGAAGCAAGACACCTACACGGGCACGCTGGGAAATGTAGTTTACTTTTTCCGAGCGGCGGCGAAGTAAGCCAATGGGAAGCTCCACAATAATAAGCAAGGGGGCGGAAGGCGTAAGTGCGTCACGGAGAGCATCTCGGGAATTGTAGTGTGTTTCTGCAAGCCAATGGGATCCGGGGAAACATGATAAGGATGCGGTCGAGGCTGGGAATAGGCTGAGGGAGCTGGAGAGGGTGGGACCACGCAGGAGGCAGATCCAATAAACAGGAAGATTTTTCTCGTGACGTCGTCGGCGCGCACCGGAAGCGCGGATCACACGGGCCCCTACAAGGGGCCCCTACAAGCGGCCACAAGGATGGCAGGCTTCGCGGAGCTCGGGCTGTCATCGTGGCTCGTGGAACAATGTCGGCAGCTGGGTTTGAAGCAGCCCACGCCCGTGCAGCTCGGCTGCATCCCCGCCATCCTGGAGGGTGAGTATGGCCCAGGGCCTTCCCCAAGAGGCCTCTCCGCTCCTCTCGACTCCTTTCCCTTCTCGCAGCCTTTGCTTATTCCGGTCCCACGAGGCGAGGGGCAACCTCGGGCGTTACAGGAGATCCGGGGTTCCGGAGGACGACTGGACAGTGTTGGCATTTAGGTTGCATGACTGACTCGCTTTGTGTTCGTACGCAAGTGATGTAATCTCTGAAATTTTCATAGTCTCAGCACAGGGAGGGTTTGATGGATGACTAATCGATAGTATCGCAAAATCCTGCAGACCTGGTACTGCTATCTTTATTTTACAAATAGAAGTTGAGGCTGTCAAAATTGCTGGTAGATCCAGGACTCCTTGGTCCTGTGATTGCTCCTCTAGGAGAAGGTCTTCTCTCTGCTCCTCTAGCCCAACCCAGTTTGGCCATTAAAGAGAGGCCCACAGGAAGCCTAAGATGTGATAAGTCAGGGATTAAATAAACAAATGAAGGGGTCAACAGGGAGCACAAGATGCATATGAGGGAAGGGAATTCTGGATTCCCCAAATTCACGTGCTCCTGGACGGAGTTAGAATGAGGTGGTAGGAAGCTGTGGGCATCTCGGGTCAAATGGATATGGGTTCCAGTCCAGCCTGCCACTCACTGGCTGTGTGTCCTGGGCAAGGTCTCTGAAACCCAGCTGTCCACACATGGAGGGTGTTGATGCTGCTTTGTCCCCAACCCAGGTCGAGACTGCTTGGGCTGTGCTAAGACAGGCAGTGGGAAGACAGCAGCGTTTGTCCTTCCCATCTTGCAGAAGCTGTCTGAGGATCCCTATGGCATCTTCTGCCTCGTCCTGACACCCACCAGGTAAGCCCCCAGCAGGCCTCCTGGGTATGGGTTAACCAGCTGTGCTCTCTTGGGCAAGCACCTTTCCCTCTCTGAGTGCCCTTTTCCCACGTGTGAGATGAGCATGAAAATCTTGCTACCCACTTCTTAGGGGTCCTGCAGAATTAAACAAGATGGCCCGGGTGCAGTGGCTCACACCTGTAATCCCAGCACTTTGGGAGCTCCAGGTGAGCGGATCACTTGAGGCCAGGAGTTCGAGACCAGCCTGACCAACATGGAGAAACCCCGTCTCTACTAAAAATACAAAAAATTAGCTGGGCATGGTAGCTCATGCCGTAATCCCAGCTACTCGGGAGGCCGAGGCAGGAGAATCGCTTGAACCCAGGAGGCGGAGGTTGCGGTGAGCCAAGATCGTGCCATTGCACTCCAGCCTGGGCAACAAGAGCAAAACTCTGTCTCAAAAAAAGAAAGAAAGAAAGAAAGAGGCAGGCAGCAGAAAGGGTACTGGGGCCTGGGCATATTGGAGCCAGTTTGAGAAAGGCCTTGAATGCCAGGCGGAGGGTTAGAATTGATTCTGGGGGTGTGTGAGCAGGAAAGGTCATGAGCCAGGGAAAGGCCAGGACAGAGTTGGTTGGGGGCAGAAAGGAGGCTGATGCTTGAGACCCTCTGGCTGGGGCAACTGGCTGGTGGTGAGGCCATTGCTGAAAGGCGAACTGGGGGAAGGCACAGGTTTGGGATAGGAAGAGATGCTGAGGTCAGCTTGGGTCGGGCTGGTGAAGGAGGGATGTTCCAGGCTGAGCCTGGCGAGGGGGCAGGGGCCACAACGGCCTCCAAGGCTCAGCATCAGAGCCTTTGTGAACAGGACTGGGCAAGTCAGGAGCCTGGGGGCTCAGGGAGGAACCCTGGGGATGGAGAGGGGAATGGGGGGCAGGTCCAGAACCACTACCTGACCCAGCCTGGCCCCTTCACACCCACAGGGAGCTGGCCTACCAGATCGCAGAGCAGTTCCGGGTCCTGGGGAAGCCTCTAGGGCTGAAAGACTGCATCATCGTCGGTGGCATGGGTACGGGAGCTGGGAGGCGGGGGAAGCCCCAGCATGGGACCCTAGCAGCTTTGGACCACCCGCCCAGCCCTGCCTCTCACGCTCTGTCCCCCAGACATGGTGGCCCAGGCGCTGGAGCTCTCTCGGAAACCACATGTGGTCATCGCCACACCGGGGCGCCTGGCAGATCACCTGCGCAGCTCCAACACTTTTAGTATAAAGAAGATCCGCTTCCTGGTGAGTTCGCCCCGCCCCTGCAGACCTCAGGAGCTGGGCTCGGAGCCTCCAGGCCCAGTGTCAGAGCCTGGGGCACCATCTCATCCATTTAGGAAACGTATGTCCGTTAGACTGTCCAGTAAAACGCTAGGAACAGTGACAAGGACCGTTCAAGGACCAACAAGAGGGGGCCCAGTCCTAGCAATGTTATTCGGGGGTAGGGTCTTGCTGAGACTTGGGTGAGGGGCAGGCCTCCCTTGGAAGGAGGGTACTCCAGGGCCTAGGGTCCATGTCCATGCCTCTCAAAGAGGCCTGCTTCAGGGGTGGCCAAGACCCGGGGCCATGGACGGCACCCTCACCCCTGCCCCCATTGGCACGGCAGGTGATGGATGAGGCAGACCGGCTGCTGGAACAGGGCTGCACTGACTTCACCGTGGACCTGGAGGCCATCCTGGCGGCTGTGCCGGCCCGCAGGCAGACACTGCTGTTCAGCGCCACGCTGACCGACACACTCCGGGAGCTGCAGGGTCTGGCCACCAACCAGCCCTTCTTCTGGGAAGCACAGGCCCCGTGAGTCCACAGCCCAGACAGCGTGGGGAGGGCAGCCCCATCCTACAGACAGGGACACTGAGGCGTGGCGGTCTACCTGTCCATCCCCAGGGTGAGCACCGTGGAGCAGCTGGACCAGCGCTACCTGCTGGTGCCTGAGAAGGTCAAGGACGCCTACCTGGTCCACCTGATCCAGCGCTTCCAGGATGAGCACGAGGACTGGTCCATTATCATCTTCACCAACACGTGCAAGTGAGCGGGGCCCGCCTCTCCCCTCCCGCTGCCCTTCAAAGGAGGAGGTGGCCCGACGTCTTTGGTCTGGGACACACAGCCAGTCTCAGCACTCCCCAGCCTCTGCTCAGCCTGGAGGTCATGGGGGCTTCCCTCAAGGAGCCAAGGTCCCTCAATCTGAAGGTGCAGCCGGCCTTTGGGGTTCCTCAGCCCAGCCGTTGATGGAAGGGCCAGGAAACCCCTGCAAGCAGCTGTTTGAGCAGCCCATTTGCTGTGATCTGGGGGTGTCACTGAGCTTTCCTGGGCCTCTAGTCCCATCTCAGAGGAAGTTGTGACAACTAACAGGCCTGGTGTGCGTCTGCACAGACAGAGACCCCTGGGGAGGGCAGTTCATATCTTCATTGAATTGTTTGGGAAGGTCATTGAGAAGCTGGAGGCTCTTCCAGCATGAGCCAGGATAGAAGGGCAGAAATCAAGGCACTTTAAATGCGTTACCTCCCAGAAGAGAAAAGTTGGAACTGGGTGCAGTGACTCACACCTGTAATCCCAGCAATTTGGGAGGCCGAGGTAGGCGGATCACCTGAGGTCAGGAGTTCGAGACCAGCCTGCCCAACGTGGTGAAACTTCATCTCGACTAAAAATACAAAAATTAGCCAGGCATGGTGGCGAGCACCTGTAGTCCCAGCTACTGGGGAAGGTGAGGCGGGAGAATCACTTGAACCCGGTAGGTGGAGGTTACAGTGAACCGAGATCGCGCCACTGCACTCCATCCTGGGGGACAAAGTGAGACTGTCTCAGGGAAAAAGAGAGAAAAGTTTGGCTGCAGGGTGGCTGTCAGGCATGGCAGGATCCAGCAGCTTATGTGATGGTCCCCATCCTTTCTCCCTGTGCCCCTCTTTCTCCTCTGTTTTCCTCTGCTGGCGCCTTCTTGGTAACAGTGACCACCCCTAGCAAGTCAGTTTCCAGCCTTCCAGCCCTGCAGTCCCAGGGCCAACTCTTGTCAGTTCCAGCTCCAGGGAGGGATCAGCAGAGAGGACATCAGGCAGGCAAGCCGTCTGTCAACCCTCATCCTGCCTCTTTTTTTTTTTTTTGAGAGTCTCATGCTGTCCCCCAGGCTGGAGTGCAATGGCGCAATCTCGGCTCACTGCAACCTCTGTCTCCTGGGTTCAAACAATTCTCCTGCCTCAGCCTCCTGAGTAGCTGAGGCTACAGTCATACACCATCATGCCCGGCTAATTTTTGTGTTTTTAGTACAGATGGGGTTTTGCCATGTTGGGCAGGCTGGTCTTGAACTCCTGGCCTCAAGTGGTCCACCCGCCTCAGTCTCCCAAAGTGCTGGGATTACAGGCATGAGCCACCGTGCCTGGCCTGCTGCCTCTCCTTTCTAAACTGCATGAGGCCACTGTGCTAGGTGTCTCAGGGGCGGGTGGGGGCAGGAACACCTTCCCAGAACCTGAGAGCTGGAGGGGTTGACAGGCACATCCTTCCCGCCAGGACCTGCCAGATTCTGTGCATGATGCTGCGCAAATTCAGCTTCCCCACCGTGGCTCTGCACTCCATGATGAAGCAGGTGAGGCCACCCTGAGGCCCGCTAGCCTCACCCTGGGACACCTCCCCACCTCAGACATTGGCCCCGATCCTTCCTTCTGCCGGGCGCCTTCTTCCTGCCGCCTGGTCTCTTCTGGTCCCAGAAAATCGCAGCTCAAGAGGCCCTCCCTGACCGCATCTCTTTTAGCCGTCATTCATTTGTCCCGGTCTGACTTCTCATGGCCACCTTCCTCAATGGACGGCTGGGGACTGTCCCGGCCTCCACCCTGTCCCCAGGCCTCACACAGAAAACCCTGCCTTCATGCATTCCCAATTTTCTTCACAACCCTGTGCAGAAAGAACGCTTTGCCGCCCTAGCCAAGTTCAAGTCCAGCATCTACCGGATCCTGATCGCAACAGACGTGGCCTCCCGGTGAGCAGCCCCCAGTCTCCTGCCAAGGGCACTCCCTCGTTTACTACAAGGCCCCACAGATGAGAAGGCTGGCCTCAGGCATGTCAGGCAGCCCTAGCCTCCCTGCTGAGTGACCCTGGGTGAGTCCTTGCCTCGGTTTCCCCACATGGACAGTGGAGCTGACCAGCCACCTCTGCCTCCAGGGGCCTGGACATCCCTACGGTACAGGTGGTCATCAACCACAACACCCCCGGGCTCCCCAAGATCTACATCCACCGAGTCGGCCGGACGGCCCGTGCAGGTGAGCAGTGGAGGGGGAGGCCGAGCCTTGGGCCTCTGTCCCTCCAGCCTGCCCAGCAAATTCAGGTGGTAGGATGTGGGTAGGGTGCAGCCCACAGATGAGAGCTACTCAGGGCCATGTTTGCAAGTTGGGGAGTTGTCCTTTCTAAAGCAAAGGTGAATCCCAGCTACTCGGGAGGCTGAGGCAAGAAGATCACTTGAACCCGGGAGGTTGCGGCAAGCTGAGAATGCACCATTGCACCCCAGCCTGGGCAAAAACAGCAAAACTCTGTCTCAAAAAAATAAAATAAAATAGGCCAGGTGCGGTGGCTCATGCCTGTAATCTTAGCACTTTGGGAGGCCGAGGTGGGTGGATCATGAGGTCAGGAGTTCGAGACCAGCCTGGCCAACATAGTGAAACACTGTCTTACTAAAAATACAAAAAAATTAGCCAGGCGTGGTGGAGGGTGCCTGTAATCCCAGCTACTTGGGAGGCTGAGGCAGGAGAATTGCTTGAACCCGGGAAGCGGAGGTTGCAATGAGTGGAGATCGCACAATTGCACTCCAGCCTGGGCAACAGTGTAAGACTCTGTCTCAAAAAATAATAATAAACTAAAATAAGTAAATAAAATAAAAATGTAAAATAAAGCAAACGCAAGTCAGGTGCTGCCTTCACCCAAGCCAGGTGATGAACTGAGCAGTGTGGGGCTGCCGCCTGGGAGGGTGCACACACAGCTCTGGCCCCCACTACTTGCTGCTGCCTCGTCAGGGAGGGGCATGGTGTCCATGAGATGCTGTCAGTTCTGGAGCCAGGAAAGATGTGGTTGCTGGGGTCAGACTGGGCCTGGACCTTCTATCCTGACCCTGTGGTGCTGGGCAGGTCACTTCCACTCCCCAGAACTCACATGGTGGATAATGAGAATGGTGACATCCACGTGGGGCTGCCATGAGGGTCACGGACCTTGTCCGCCATCAGTGCAGTTTCGGCCCTAGTCAACGTCACAGAAACAGCAAGCGGAGATCTTGGGTTGAGGCCCGTCAGGGCTAATGGCTGGCATTACTTAGACTGGGTTCCCTGGCAGCCAAGCCAAAAAGGGAAATCGGGCAGTAACTAACTGCTGTGTAAGGCCAGACTGGCAGAGCTGCCTCTCCCCAGCGACCCGTCCTCCACACAGTGGTCCTGCTTGGGGTCAAGCCCAGACACTCTGGGCTGATCCCTCCCAAGCCCAAGCCCTTGTTCAGCATCTCCAGGACCCCTGAGCTGTGTAGCTGTCAGGATCTACCCTTATTCGCCCCATGTCCTGACGCCCAGCACATAGCAGATAACCGGCACATCCCCACAGGGCGGCAGGGTCAGGCCATCACGCTGGTGACACAGTACGACATCCACCTGGTGCACGCCATCGAGGAGCAGATCAGTGAGTGGGGTTGGGGGGGGTGGTGGAGAAGGAGGGGTGGGGTGGGCAGAGGTGGGCACCTCGGGGTGAGACCCATTTTCCCGTCAGACACCAGCCGGCCTGCTCCTGTGAGCAGATTTAGGCTGGGGCTTCCTTCCCTAGGCACCCCCAAAAGAAGTTCTTTTGCCCATTTATTGAAACAAACTCCCCATAGTTGTCGCCAGCAGCTGAAAGCCACATCAGTCAGGAGGGGACTTGGGTTTCTTAGACTGAGATGTATGGAAGGTCCCTGAGATGTCAGAGGCCCCACTGACAGGGCCTGGCCTGCTAAAAACCCCTGGGAGTGGTTTCATATGCAGTCAAGACAGAGACACTTCCTAAGGTATCTCTGATCACTGCATAGACTGTCCTGAAATTTAGAAACATGTGGACTTGGCCAGGCACAGTGGCTCACGCTTGTAATCCTAGCACTTTGAGAGGCCGAGGTGGGCGGATCACTTGAGCCCAGGAGTTTAAGACCAACCTGGGCAACATGGTGAAACCCCGTCTCTGCTAAAAATACAAAAATTAGCCAGGTGTGGTGGCGCACACCTGTAATTGCAGCTACTTGGGAGGGTGAGGCATGAGAATTACTTGAACCCGGGAGGCAAAGGTTGCAGTGAGCCAAGGTCGCGCCATTGCGCTCCAGCCTGGGTGACAGTGAGACTCTGTCTCAAAAAAAAAAAAAAAAAGAGAAACATCTGGACTTTAAGGCCGGGCACGGTGGCTCACACCTGTAATCCCAGCACTTTGGTAGGCCAAGGTGGGTGGATCACTTGAGCCCAGGAGTTTGAGATCGGCCTGGGCAATGTGGAGAAACCCTGCCTCTCCAAAAAATATAGGAACTAGCAGCACACGCCCGTAGTTCCAACTACTCAAGAGGCTGAGGTTGGAAGATTGCTTGAGCAGAGGCTACAGTGACCTGATTGAGCCACCACGCTCCAGCATGGGCGACAGAGTAAGACCCTGTCTTCAAAAAAAAAGAAAGAAATATCTGGACTTTAAAGGACACTGTTTGCAAGAAATTAATATTCATGGTTAAACTCATAATGCTGCTAACACCGAAAAAAAATGGTGGGGGGAGGCTGAGGCACGAGAATTACTTGAACCCGGGAGGCGGATGTTGCAGTGAGCCGAGATAGTGCCACTGCACTCCAGCTTGGGTGACCGTGAGACTCTGAAAGACAGCGGTCCATACCTTCCTTACCTCAGAAATCCCTGATGTTGCTCAGCTGACCCTTACCTGATATGGCCCCAGATGGCCTTGCATACCCCACAGCATGGGGAACTCACTACTTGGCTGAACTCCCTCTCCATGTCACGTCTCCTCCCCACCCCCACCCCCGGCTTTGCTGTCCCCACAGAGAAGAAGCTGGAGGAGTTCTCCGTGGAAGAGGCCGAGGTGCTACAGATCCTCACACAGGTCAACGTGGTGCGAAGAGAGTGTGAGATCGTGAGTGTCAGAGGCGGGCAGGAACTAAAGTGCTCTCCAGGGCCGGGGGTGCTCCCTTCCAGGTGGGGCCCCCGTGACCAGCATCTCCTTACCCCACTTCCCTCCACCAGAAACTGGAGGCGGCCCACTTTGACGAAAAGAAGGAGATCAACAAACGGAAGCAGCTGATCCTGGAGGGGAAGGTGAGGGCCGAGCCCACAGGTAGGGGGTGGGTGGCCAGGTTCCCTGGCGGGGGCCGCCAGCTCAGCCATCCCCTGGTCCTCCCTGTGCCAGGACCCTGACCTGGAGGCCAAGCGCAAGGCTGAGCTGGCCAAGATCAAGCAGAAGAACCGGCGCTTCAAGGAGAAGGTGGAGGAGACGCTGAAGCGACAGAAGGCTGGCAGGGCTGGCCACAAGGGGCGTCCACCCAGGACCCCGTCTGGGTCCCACTCAGGCCCAGTCCCCTCCCAGGGCCTGGTCTGAGCCCCACACGGCCATCTGCCCAGTCCTCGACTCATCCATGGAGCTGAGGGTCGGAGGAACCTTCCTTGGGGGCAGCAGCCCTTCCCGGGGGCCTACCCAGTGCCCCACAGCAGAACCCGTGGGTGCTCGTGTTGTGCGGGCCCTGCTCCTCTGCCCCGAAACCACTGGCTGGCCCCTTCCCTGAGCCCTGGCCAAGATTCAGGCTGCAGGGGAAGAAAGAACATGACCGGGAGGTTGTGACCCCAACCCAAGGTCACCCCCCAGGGGTGCCGCATACAGGAGGTGCGTAATAAACGGGTCTTTTGACTTCCTCAGTCTGACTTTCGAAGAGCAGGGGGACAGGAGAGGTGGGGTGCAGCCGCTGGTGTTTCTCAGGTGTCTGCCCAGAACACCATGTCCATTTCCACCAGGCAGGCCCAAAGTTTTGCAGACACCACCTGCTCGAATGGCCATGGGATTTTGGGCCCTGAAGCCCCTTCTCTGGGCTTCCAGTTTCCTCATCCGGAGAATGGGCATAGCAACTGCCCTGCTCTCCAGAGGCAGCTGTGAGGCTTTGGTGAGGTCAGTCCTGTGCCGAATGGGTGCAGCTATAAGGTTTCCTGGCCACCCACCTGGCCACATCTGGGGGTTGTGGCCAGAGTGAAGGGGCCATGAAAGTCCAAACTTGGCCAGACAATGTGGGCTAAGCCCAAGGGGACAGGCAGAGAGACACCAGAGCCAGCTTCCTGGCTGTGTGGCCTGGACCCCCCTCGGACTCCAAGCCTCACCCCTCATCTGCAAGTGGCTTATAACTGCTACATGGATTCAGGGGCACCCAAAAAGACGCAGGGAAAGGGGCCGGCGACATGTTAGGTGCCCAGATACCCACATACCACACACACACAGCCACGCTTAGAAATGTAATCAGGGGATCTAGAAATTCTACACAATGAGAAGCTCAAAAACAGCCCCAAAGCTGCCAACAACCAGAGCCGACTGGGGCCCACCCCAGCCCAGCCCGGCCTGGCCCACCCAGGGCTAAGTTGGGACCCCCCAGTCCCTTTCCAGGACGAATGGGTCCAACTATGCCGCCTGCAGCCTGGCCCGCATCCCAGGCCGGAATCGTTCATAGAAAACCAGCCCCGGCTCAGGGCGCAGCCTCAGCCAGGCGGGCCAGACCCTCACGCAGCTCACTCAGCTCAAACAGCCTGACGTCCAGCAGCTGCGCTGCCCGGCCCACCTCAGCCCGCGCCCGCTCCCGCTCCGCCCGTGCCTCCTCCAGGCTGCGCTCCATCGCCCGCAGCTGGTGCTCCAACTCCGCATTGCGGGTCTCCAGGTCCTGCCAGGAAAGGGTGGGCAGGGTTGGGGGCCCCAACAAATCACCAATCCTGCCCGAGACGTCCAGAGTCTGACCACCTTCATGTCCCTCTTCTGCCCAGAGCCATCCTAGGGCGCCCAACACACCAGAAATAAAATGCACACCCCACAGGGGCCTAGCTTCTGCCCTCATTTCTTTTGTTTGTTTGTTTTTGAGAAGGAGTTTCGCTCTTGCCCAGGCTGGAGTGCAATGGCGTGATCTCGGCTCACTACAACCTCCGCCTCCCAGGTTCAAGCAATTCTCCTGCCTCAGCCTCCCAAGTAGCTGGGATTACAGGCATACACCACCACGCCCAGCGATGGCTTACACCTGTATTCCCAGAACTTTGGGAGGCGGAGGCAGGTGGATCCCCTGAGGTCAGGAGTTCAAGACCAGCTTGGCCAACATGGTAAAACTCCATCTCTACTAAAAATACAAAAATTAGCTGGGCATGGTGGTGCACACCTGTAGTCCCAGCTACTCTGGAGGCTGAGGCAGGAGAATCGCTTGAGCTCAGAAGGCGGAGCTTGCAGTGAGCCAAGATCGCGCCACTGCACTCCAGCCTGGGTGACAGAGTGAGACTCCATCTCAAAAAAAAAAAAAAAAAAAAAGGCTGGGCGCAGTGGCTTACGCCTGTAATCCCAGCACTTTGGGAGGCTGAGGCGAGTGGATCACGAGGTCAAGAGATCGAGACTATCCTGGCTAACATGGTGAAACCCCGTCTCTACCAAAAAATACAAAAAATTAGCCGGGCATGGTGGTGAGCACCTGTAGTCCCTGCTGCTCGAGAGGCTGAGGCAGGAGAATGGAGTGAACCTGGGAGGTGGAGCTTGCGCCACTGCACTCCAGCCTGGGCAACAGAGTGAGACTCCATCTCAAAAAAAAAAAAAAAGTACCCCCTGAACATTTCTCAGATAAAGCCTTTAGCAAAAGCCAAGCCAAGGCCAGTCGTGGTGACTCACGCCTATAATCCCAGCACTTTGGGAGGCCGAGGGCAGATTGCTCAAGGTCAGGAGTTCGAGACCAGCCTGGCCAACATGAGGAAACCCCATCTCTACTAAAAACACAAAAAATGCCCGGGCACGGTGGCGCATGTCTGTAATCCCAGCAGTTTGGGAGGCCGAGGCGGGCAAATCATGAGATCAGGAGTTGAGACCAGCCTGGCCAACATGGTGAAACCCTGTCTCTACTAAAAATACAAAAAATTAGCTGGGTGTAGTGGCGGGCGCCTGTAATCCCAGCTACTCAGGAGGCTGAGGCAGGAGAATTGCTTGAACCCGGGAGGTGGAGGTTGCAGTGAACTGAGATCATGCCATTGCACTCCAGCCTGGGCAACAGAGCAAGACTCCATCTCAAAGAATTAAAAAAAAAAAAAAAAGCCAAGCCAAGCCAGACCTGGTTCCAATGCAGGCTCTGTGATCTCAGGCTGAGAACAGGAGGAATTGACGGGGTCTGGCATGGGAATACAGCAGGGACTCAAGCATTGCTTGTTGAACCCATAGATGGATATGAAACTGTACCAATAGCCACTGTTCATGCGGCACCTGCTGGGCATCAGGCTTCCACAGGACTGGGCCTCCCAATATTTTATCATCTTAGGTATTGTCCTGATTGTCTGTTGAGGTGACTGTCACCCACCGTCACCCCACCTCCTGGTGCCCACACACACCTGCACCTTCTGCTGAGTCTCCTCACGCTCGGCAGCCTCCGGGGCCTCGCGGGGCCCCCCAGTCTGACTCTTCAGGGTCTGAATCTCCTAGAGGAGAAGAGTTCCCAGGGTCTGTTGCGGGGGTCCTGGCTTTCCCTCAGGAGGTGAGGGAAGGCGAGGCCCGGGAACCACACTTGGCACTCACCTGGTCCTTGGTTTGCACCAGAGCTTCCAGCTGTTCCAGCGACTGGCCCTGGCCCAGCCCCTCCTTCTCGCTGGTGGGGGTCACCTCTGAAGCTGCCTGAGCCTCCAGCTCAGCCACCTGTGGGGCAGGAATAGCAGCCCCTGACACCCCTGCCTGCACTCTCCCTTGCTTGCCCAACCTCTAGGGAATCTGCCTCCTGTCTGGCCACGCCCAGGACCGAGCACCCATCTCCCTTGGTTGGTGCCACCCCCCCCCCCCTGCACAGCTTGGACTTTAGTGTCTGATCACCCTCTGAGGCTGGCATTGTTTCAAACCCATTTTACAGAGCAAGAAACTGAGGCTGGGTCAGTGACCTGCTGAGGTCACACAGCCAGTCCATGAACCCAGGGCAGATGGGAATTGCCGAGGCGCGGTCTCCACAGTTGCCCGGGCCAGGTGGGGGTCTCTCGGAAGGAGGGGTGCCCTCACCCGCTGCCGCAGCCGCTCGGCCTCTGCACGCTGAGCCTCCAGCTGCTGCCTCCACTGGGCTGCGGCGGCGTTGGCCTCTCGCAGGGCGCCTGCCAGCTTGTTGTTGCTGTCCTGCAGTGCGAAAAACTCGGCCTCCCACTGTACCTCGCCCACGGAGCTGCAGGGACACGAGGGTCGGCAGTGGGTGACACGGGGCTGGGGGGCGGAGTCGGGTGATGCTGGGCTAGGGGGCGGGGCCAGGGGTGGGATAGCTCTGGGCTTAGGTCAGGGCGAAGGCTGGCGAGGGTGCGGAGTCGGGCGCGAAGTTGGACTAGGGGGCGGGGCAGGGGTGGAGTGGCACTGGGCTGGGGGCGGAGTCAGCGGCAATGCTCGGTTAGGGGGCGGGGCCAGGGTGGGTGGTGCTGGGCTGAGGCGGAGTCACGGGCGATGCTGGGCTAGGGGGCGGGGCCAGAGGAGGGGTGACTCTGGGCTAGGGCACGGAGTCAGGGCCACGCAGGGCTGGGGACGTGGCGACTCTGATTGCTGAGCTTGGGGATGGGGCAGTCCCGCAGAAGCAGGGTCTTGTCGAGGACCGAGTCAAAGAAGGGGGCACGTGGAGTCCGCCCAGTGACACTGTGGGAATGTTGAGGGAGGGATGGGAGGTTGGGGAGAGTCAGCCGATGGGGGCGTGGTCAGGGTGGTTATCCTAAGACCAGAGAGGCATCGACGGGGCGAGGTTAGCAGCGAGAAGAGACAGGGGTGGGGTCAAAACAGAGGGGCGTGGCCAACGCAGGGTAGGGGCGGGGTCGGCTCTGGATGGGGCAGCATTCAGATCCTCATCCCCTTCCCCAGGTCTTGAGTCCACAGTTAGATCCCGCCGTCCGGGCACTCCCTTGGCTTCCGAGAACCGCCTCCTCGTCCCCCACCCCTACCCCCGCCCCTGCCACGCCCCCAAGTCCCGCCCCTCACCCCTCAGACAACATCTTCTTTAGCCGCTCGCGCTCTGTGGGGCCGGGGGCATCAGCGCTCTGGCTGCGGAACAGTTTTTCCTCGCCGGGGCCATTGGCACTGACGAGAGGGCTCGGGGGCACCTATGCACGGGGAAAAGAATAGGTCACGACCCCACATCAGCTGGGATCAAGGCTGATGTGACTGGGGTCGTCACATCAGGGGTCCAATTGACCTATGCACCCTAAGCAGGTCCTTCACAGCACAGGATCCAAGTGTGTCCCTCCCCACCTCACCCACCCTCCATGGCTCCCTGTGGCCCCTAGGCTGGGAGTTCCATGCCCACGCCCTCGACCTTGCCTTCCTGGGCTTTCACCACCCCCAGGAGCAAGTCTGATGCAGGTTATTCTAAACCAAGATACTTAGAACCTGTAAGGTAGGGGAGGGGGACAATCGGACAGCTCCCTGCTGTTCCCTTCCCTGCGGCCGAACTTCAACATCCCGTTTAGGATTTCAGCAGGAAGCCCTGCCCAGGCCGAATTCGTGTTTCGTGAGCAACCCCACTGCCTGGACCACTGGCTCTGAGGGTAGACAAGCTGGCGGGTGCCCTGCGAGAGGCCAACGCCACCGCAGCCCAGTGCAGGCAGCAGCTGGAGACTCATGCTTTTTTTCATCTCTCCAACCGCTGCGCACAGCCCTGGGCCTGGTACACAGCAGGTGCTCAATAAATAATGCTGAATAAATTAATGTGGGAAAACACGCAGGGACAGTTCGTTGTTCTGCCTCACACTTAGCCATTTCTTTCTTTCTTTTTTTCTTTGAGACAGAGTCACACTCTGTCACCCAGGCTGGAATGCAGTGGCACGATCTCGGCTCACTGTAACCTCCATCTCCTGGGTTCAAGCGATTCTCCTGCCTCAGCCTCCCGAGTAGCTGGGACTACAGGCGCATGCTACCACGCCTGGCTAATTTTTGTATTTTTTAGCAGAGGCGGAGTATCACCATGTTGGCCAGGCTGGTCTCGAACTCCTGGCCTCAAGTGATCCTCCCACCTCAGCCTCCCAAATTGCTGGGATTACAGGCGTGAGCCACCGCACCTGGCCACACTTAGCCATTTCAATTTCTAGTCTTCCATCCTGCCATCTGAGCTGGTTTTGCTACTGGGACCTACTGGGTGTACCCCACCGGCCCCAGGCAAGGTCCAGACCCTCTATGACACGCTCCACACCACTCCTCCGTGGTCCCTGCTGTGGGTCTAACCTTAGGTCGTCTGGAAGCATTGGGTCTTGACGACCAGCAGAGTGCCCCGGTCTCCCAATATCAAGGTCCCCCAATATCAGTTGAGCGCCTGGCTGACTCACAGGTGCCCAGGCAGGCATAGGGGAGTAGGGAGTGCTGACCTGGTGGGAGGCGAGCCCCAGGGCTGGACTGGTGAGCTCCCCGCCATCCTGAGATTTCTCCCTGGCCAGCCTGGCTGCTTCCTTCACTTCCTGGAACTTCTCGGCAAACTAAGGGAGTGGGGAGGAAAAGACAGTAAAACCCCAGCCCATCCTCCCAAACAGGTCACCATCACTCAGTGACAGCCCCGCCACTTTCGAACTGTACCCATCCCCTTATCACACACCTTGGAAGAAGGAGAGAAAGTTTGAAAAATGATGTACCATGGTGGGTGGGCAGGTGGCATCAGATCACAGAGGTGGCATTTAAATACATTGGGCCACACTGAGAAAGGGAAAGGAATTCCCATTTCCTCTTTTTAGGAAAGGGTCTCACTTTGTCACCCAGGCTGCAGTGCAGTGGCATGATCTCGGCTCACTGCAGCCTTGACCTCCCTGGCTCAAGTGACCCTTCCACCTTACCCCTCCACCAAGGAGCTGGGACTACAGGTGTGTGCCATCATGCCCGGCTAATTTTTTCTAGAGACGGGGTCTAGCCATGTTCCCCAGAATGGCCCTTTTCCTGTTGTTGTTTTTTTTGTTGTTTGTTTTTTTGTTTTGAGATGGAGTCTTGCTCTGTTGCCCAGGCTGGAGTGCAGTGACATGATCTTGGCTCACTGCAGCCTCTGCTTCAGCCTCATGAGTAGCTGGGATTACAGGCATGCACCAGCATGCCTGGCTAATTTTCATATTTTTAGTAGAGATGTGGTTTCACCATGTTGGCCAGGCTGATCTTAAATTCCCGGCTTGAAGTGATCCGCCTGCCTCAGCCTCCCAAAGTGGTGGGATTACAGGTACAGCACCCAGCCTTTTTTTTTTTTTTTTTTTGAGTGGGGGTACAGAATCTCGCTTTGTCACCCTGGCTGGAGTGCAGTGGCACCATCTCAGCTCACTGAAACCTCTGCCTCCCAGGTTCAAGCGAGTCTTCTGCCTCAACCTCCCGAGTAGCTAGGACTACAGGCCCGCGCCACCACGCCCAGCTAATTTTTGTATTTAGTACAGATGGGGTTTCACCATATTGGCCATGCCGGTCTCAAACTCCTGACCCCGTGATCCACCCACCTCGGCCTCCCAAAGTGTGAGAATGACAGGTATGAGCCAACACGTGGGGTCCCTTTTAATCTTTATCAGGGCTATTTATCAGTACTTGGGAGGCTGAGGCAGGAGAATTGCTTGAGCCCAGGAGGTGGAGGTTGCAGTGAGCCGAGATTGTGCCATTGCACTCCAGCTTAGGTGACAGAGCAAAACTCTGTCTCAAAATAAATAAATAAGGCCATGTGTGGTGGCTCACGCTTGTAATCCCAGCACTTTGGGAGGTCGAGGCAGGTGGATCATGAGGTCAGGAGTTCAAGAGAGCCTCAGGTGGGTGCTAATCTGTCTTTAACACCTGTTATTATTCCTTTATAACAAAGAGATTAGGTCTCAGGCTCTGAGAGACATCAGAAGTCAATGAGAAAGTAATCATCTCATTCTTGATTTTGTTGTATTAAATGTTTACATGTTTACATTTACCACCTATTTATGACAAAGCAATACCAGTTTTCCAGTTAGGATAGGATATGTTTCCCCCCACCACCCCGGTTTCAAAATAAATTTCCTTAGTTTAAAAATAATTTTTTAGGCCGGGTGCGGTGGCTCACACCTGTAATCCCAGCACTTTGGGAGACCGAGGCGGGCGGATCATTTGAGGTCAGGAGTTCAAAACCAGCCTGGCCAACGTTGTGAAACCCCATCTCTACTAAAAACACAAAAATTAGCCAGGCATGGTGGTGGGCGCCTGTAATCCTAGTAGTTGGGAGGCTGAGGCAGGAGAATTGCTTGAGCCCAGGAGGTGGAGGTTGCAGTGAGCCGAGATTGTGCCATTGCACTCCAGCCTGGGTGACAGAGCAAAACTCTGTCTCAAAATAAATAAATAAGGCCATGTGTGGTGGCTCACGCTTGTAATCCCAGCACTTTGGGAGGCCGAGGCAGGTGCATCATGAGGTCAGGAGTTCAAGAGCAGGCTGACCAACATGGTGAAACGCCGTCTCTACTAAAAATACAAAATCAGCCAGGCATGGTGGCACATGACTGTAATCCCAGCTACTTGGGAGGCTGAGGAAAGAGAATTGCTTGAACCGGGAAGGCGGAAGTTGCGGTGAGCCGAGATCGCACCATTGCACTCCAGCCTGGGGGACAAGAGCGAAACACTGTCTCAAAAAAATAAATAAATAAATAAATGATTTTTTAGGCTGGGTGCAGTGGCTCACACCTGTAATCCCATCACTTTGGGAGCCTGAGGCAGGCAGATTACCTGAAGTCAGGAGTTTGAGACCGGCCTGGCCAACATAATGAACCCTGTCTCTGCTAAGAATACAAAAATTAAAAAAACAAAAATTTTGTAAAAATACAAAAATTAGACAGGTGTGGTGTGTCTGTAATCCCAGCTACTTGGGAAGCTGAGGCAGGAGAATTGCTTGAACCTGGAGAGAAGAGGTTGCAGTGAGCCGAGATCGGGCCACTGCACTCCAGCCTGGCAACAGAGCTAGACTCTGTCTCCAAAAAAAAAAAAAAGACCTAAATTAGAAAGGTTAATTGTTGGGGCCGGGCACAGTGACTCACGCCTGTAATCCCAGCACTTTGGGAGGCCAAGGTGGGTGGATCACGAGGTCAGGAGATCGAGACCATCCTGGCTAACACGGTGAAACCCCGTCTCTACTAAAAATACAAAAAAAATTAGCCGGGCATGGTGGCAGGCACCTGTAGTCCCAGCTACTAGGGAGGCTGAGGCAGAAGAATGGTGTGAACCTGGGAAGCGGAGCTTGCAGTGAGCCAAGATCGCACCACTGCACTCCAGCCTGGGCGACAGAGTGAGACTCCGTCTCAAAAAAAAAAAAATTGGTAAATTGTCTGGGTGCAGTGGCTCAAGGTTGTAATCCCAGCACTTTGGGAGGCCAAAGTGAGAGGCTCGCTTGAGGCCAGGAGTCAAGAACAGCCTGGACAACATAGTGAGATCCTATCTCTACAAAAAAATAAGAATAAAGATATTAGCTAGGCATGGTGGCATACGCCTATAGTCTCAGCTAGTCAGGAGGCTGAGGTGGGAGGATCCCTTGTGCCCAGGAGTTTGAGGCTGCAGTGAGCCATGATTGCACTGCTTCACTCCAGCCTGGACAGCAGAGCAAGATCTTGTTAAAAAAAAAAAAAAAGAAGAAGGGAGTGAGGGAGGGAAAAAAAAAAAGAAAGGTAAATTCTAAACCTTCTAGAAGAAAACAAAGAAAGCCTGGTGTGGTAGCTCGTGCCTGTAATCCCAGCACTTTGGGAGGCCGAGGCAGGTGGATCATCTGAGGTCAGGAGTTCAAGACCAGCCTGGCCAACAAAATCCCATCTCCACTAAAAATACAAAAATTAGCTGGGCGAGGTGGTGGGCACCTGTAATCCCAGCTACTCCAGAGGCTGAGGCAGGAGAATCACTTGAACCCGGGAGGTGGAGGTTGCAGTGAGCCGAGATGGTGCCACTGCACTCCAGCCTGGGGGACAGAGCAAGGCATTATCTCCAAAAAAAAAAAAAAAAAAAAAAAAAAAGAAGAAGAAGATCTTCGTGAAAGCACTCATCATCAACAAAACCATGGATAAAGATAATAATGGAAGTACAGAGACGGCACAGGGTGCAGGGAGGTGAGGATGAAGGTATTGCTGGGGCATGTGGGAAAGTGCCCAGCCCAGCCCAGCCACCCATTTGATGTCCCAAAGAGGAGCAGGGTGTGTCCAAAATTAGAGCTACAGGCAGTAGAACTAGGACTCAAGAGCAGGTACAGTGGCTCATGCCTGTAATTGCAGCACTTTGGGAGGCCGAGGCAGGCAGATCATTTCAGGTCAGGAGTTCGAGACCAGCCTGGCCAACATGGTGAAACCCTGTCTCTAATAAAATACAAAAAATTAGCTGGGCGTGGTGGTGGACTCCTGTAGTCCCAGCTACTCAGGAGGCTGAGGCAGGAGAATCGCTTGAACCCGGGAGGCGGAGGTTGCAGTGAGCCAAGATCACTGCAGCCCATCTCAAAAAAACAAACAAACAGAAAAATGAACTAGGAATCAAACCGGGGAAGCTTAAAGGGGCTTCAGTCTCAACTCATCCTACAATCCCATCCTGCAGATGGGAAGATAGAGGACCTGCCCAAGATCCCAGAGTGAGCCCAGGAGAAGACTTGGGCCCAGTCTCATCTGTTCCCTCCACTCTCCCCCTCACCCGGCCCACCTGTGTCAGATGCTGTTCAGAGGCAAAGCCCAGGCCGTAGACTGTGTTGGCGCGACTGTCGGCCCACTGCCCGAACTTCTGGGAAGTTTTGGTGAAGGTCATGTTGGGAGTGACAGTGCTGTTGATGATGGCCTAGGGTTGGGGAACAAAGTTCAAGGTAGATGGGACAGATACTAACAAACATGAAACCCCCCAGGTATTACCTTGTATTAGGGTCTTGAAGGTCTTTACTCTGAACCATTTCAGGAGATAGAGACTAGGGCCTGGGAAGGCTTAGGGTTTCCTGTCCCTTGGGCACACAGCAAGCCAGCCACCAGACCCAGGGTTGTCACCAGGACTCCTGGTGCCTCTGCCCCACGCAGACCCCACCCTGACCTTGGCGCCTCCGATGCTGATGATGCGGTACACATTGCGGGTGGCATCGTAGAAATAGGAGACAGTGAGTGCGTGCTTGCCCGCCGGGATCCAGTTTCGCTTGGTGGCTGGGTCAATTTGGAACACGTGCGCCCGTGTGCTGAAGATTGGCTGCTCCCTGCGTGGGGAGAGGGTGTTTGGTGGGGGCCAGGCACCCCCACTTAGAAAGCTCAAGGCCAGGCTGGGGGAGGTGGGAGCTCACCTGGCTGTGGACATTGGTCAGGCTGGGATGGGCAGGCTCTAGGGGGCAGCCAGAGAGGTGGCAGGAGCACTGGTTTGGCCCCTAGGGAGAGAGGAGGGACTATGAGTGTCCCTCAGGCCAGGCTGAGGGAGGCCAAGCAGGTTCCATCTCAGGACCCATCACCAGGTGTGCCCGTCATGGAACTTTCAATCAAAAAGGCAGGAGAGGCCCAAAGTACAACTGGTGCTTTGGGAGGCTGAGTCAGGAGGATCCTTTGAGCCCAGGAGTTCGAGACCATCCTGAGCAACATGGCGAGACCCCATCTCTACCAAAAATTTAAACAATTAGCTGGGTGTGGTGGCATGTGCCTGTGGTCCCAGCTACTGGGGAGGCTGAGGTGGGAGGATCACTTGAGCCCAGGAGGTCAAGGCTGCATTGCAGTGAGCTATGGTCAGGCCACTGCACTCCAGCCTGGACAAGAGAGTGAGACCCTGTCTCAAAAAAGAAAGAAATTATAAAAAGAAACAAAAAGGCAAGATAATTATTATAGATAACTCAGAGCAAGCGGACCCCATCTTTCTTTGTCTAGGGGAAGCCCCCACAACACCCTGTACAGGAGATGGCCCTCTGAGAGGAGCCTGGTGGCCGCTGACATCCAGATGTAAATTTCTCATTGTCCTGGTTATTGCACCCCCGTGAAGTCCCCTCCATCCCGGGCTGAGCTGTGGAGGCCAAATCTCTGCTGAGTTCTTTCCACCACATTCACCCATGACTGGCCAGAGCGGGGCTCTCCATCAAAAAATGGGGCGTTGAGAGGTGTGTAGTACCAGGAGACCAGTTCCCCACTACACCCTGCAGAGGGACCCCACCCCCAGCAGCTCCCACCCTAGGGCAGAGGCACACCTTGAAGTCCAGAGTCCAAATCCGCAGGGAGCCCCCAGCCAAGTTAAAAAGACAAGATGTAGACAAACAGCCAATCCCAATGCCCACCATGAGGGCAGAGCAGAATCCACACTGGGAGACCAGGGCTCCCCAACCTCCCCATTGGGCCATTCAGCAACCCCGAATCTGCAGGGGACCAAGGAGGAGTTTGGAGGAGGGGGAAGACAGGTGGGGGAGGGGAGGCCCTGGCCCAGCGGCCTCTGTGGTCAAAGGGGGGATGCCCCCCCCATCCTGTCCTGGGCAGCTGCTGTCCTGGTCACAGGGTCTGAAACCGGAGCCCCTGAGTGGGGGTGGGGCGACAGCTCCGGCCTGGACTGGGGGCGGGTCCTGCGCCGGGTGGGAGTTGGGGAACACAGGGGTCCCCGGAACCCAGGCCCTTCCGGTCCGGCAGCTCCTGCTGCGACTTGCAGCGTTTGGGGAAAGTTACTCACCAACTAGTCATGCGCCTCGGATGCCGCCGGCCACGGGGCTCCCGGAGGGGGGTCCGACACCGCCCGGTGCCCGGGATCCCCAATCTGGCCGGTGGATGAGGCCCCATCCCATGCACCCCAGTGCGGGGGATGGGGGGGTTAATATTAATTCAGGATCCCATCCCCACCCGAGGCAGGACACCCAGTGCACGCCCCAACTCCGGGACGCGCGCTCTGACCCTGGAACTTCCGAGATTCCCGCGACGCCCCCTGTCTCTGGGTCCAGAACTTCGGGGGACACCTCTTCTGCCTCCTCCAACCCCAGGTCGGTAACTCCGGGGACTCCCTTCGTGCCTCCTCCTCTAACTGGGTCCGGGACCCCGGTCCTCCGCGCTGTCCTAGACTCCTAAACTTCGAGGACCCCCTGCCACCCCTCCAGTCCCTGGGTCCGGGACGTCCGGACCCCTCCCACCCCAGTACCCTACCCCAGGTCCGCAGCTTTGGGGACCTCTTCGCAGCCTCCTCCAACGCCGGGTCCAGAACTTTGGGAACCTCCCACGCGGTCCCCTCTCAGACCCTGAATCCAGAACTTCGGGACCCCCGCGCTCCCTCCAGCCCTGGAACTTGGGGACCCCTCGCGCCGCTCCCAGTCCCGTGTCCGGAACTTCTGGGGAACCCCCACGCCCTCCCCTTGGCCCTGGGACTTCGAGGCCCCCGCGCTCCCGGCGCAGGCTCGGCAGGCCGGGCTCACCCTGCCAGGTCGGCGCCCCGCGAGTGTCCAGGCGCGAGTCGGGTGCGGCCCCCGCGGCGCTGACTCCGCGCTGCCGGGCGCCCCGCTCGCTCCCTGGCTCCCGGGCCCGCGCCCTCCGCGCCGCCCTCCGCGCCGCCCGTGCCTTTGTCTGCGCCGCCGCCGCCGCCGCCCGCGCCGCCTCCGGTCCCATCGCGGCCGGTCCCGACGCGGCCGCCGCCCGCCCCGCCTCCCCGGGCCGCCAAGGCCGCCCCGCTGCGCCCCCTGCCGGCTTTTTGCACCGGGAGGGGGGAGGGGGGAGGGGATAAGGGGGAGAGGATAAGGGGGAGGGGTGGGGGCCGGGACTGGGGAAGGGACGGAGGATTGAGGGAGGGGGCTAGGGGCGGTGGAGGGGGAGTGGGGGGGGTGTTGCGTGGGGTCGGGTTGGGAGCAGAGGGTGGGGACAGAGAGACAGACGGAGAGGGACATCTGGGATGAGAAAGAGACCCAGAAACAGAGACACGGGGGAGACAGGGGGAGAGATAGGAAGCAGATGGAGAGAGTTGCACGGACAGCGATGTGACCTCACCCTCCTGTCACCTTCTCAGGAGACAGCTGCCTCTGTCCCCACTACCTGAGGTCATAACTTTGGGCCTGTGAGGGAGGTCAGGTCCCTCCCGGGCTGACATGGGTGGCCCAGTGAGGTTGGGGAGGGGGCAGTGGGTCTCAGGGTCTGCATACAGTAAGTGCTCAATGGGTGTTGCCAGGAAATGGAAGAGATCAACTTCGGGAGGGAACGGGAAGCAAGACAAAGAGAGAGAAGCCTCTGTTCTCCTGCCCGTCCCATCCCTAAGCAGGGACGTCTGTCCACCTCTGTCCCTCCCAAGACGATGGTAAAAATGCCCACAATGGTTGGATTAAGGTTATCTTTGCTGTTGTTTGAGGGTTCCAAAATCCAAAGGCTGAGGGAATGTCTCCAACGCATGGTTGCATCCCCTCAGCCTCCACTGGCCTGCGTTTGTCACCTCTGGTCACAGGGAGCACCCCCTTCCCACACTTGCCAGGAGAGCGTCCTTCCGGAGTTGAACTAGGATCCACCTCCCCAGCCCCAAGCCCATGTGTCCCACTTGTCAATCCTGGTGCCGCCCCCTCTCTGGCACCGTCTCCAAAATCACACGGTGTGGTGCCGTTGGTTCGTTTGTGGACAGAGGTCCTGCAACTCCCTGGAACCAAGGCCTGTGGCGCCCTAAAGCTCTGATCTTACATTTGAGTTTTTCTTTTCTTTTCTTTTCTTTTCTTTTTTTTGAGACAAAGTCTCACTCTGTTGCCCAGGCTGGAGTGCAGTGGCACAATCTCGGCTTACTGCAGCCTCTGCCTCCCAGATTCAAGCGATTCTCCTGCCTCAGCCTCCCGAGTAGTTGGGACTACAGGTGCATGCCACCACACCTGGCTGATTTTTGTATTTTTAGTAGAGATGGGGTTTCACCATGTTGGCCAGTCTGGTCTCGAACTCCTGACCTCAAGTGATCTGCCGCCCTCGGCTTCCCAAAGTCCTGGGATTACAGACGTGAGCCACCACACCTGGCCGACACTTGAGTGTTTTGACAACTTCAGAGAGGCTTTTGCTTTTCATCTCCAAGACCTCTGCTCCTGTCTCCTTTCCCTGTTCCTTTATTTCTGTTTCCTTCTAAGAAGAATAGTATATCTGAGCTGGCAGTTACATTACATTCAAATTACCTTTAGGTGAATTCCAGGTCAGGTTGTTTTTGGAGATTGACTCCTGCGCCAAGATCTGAGTCTTCCCCCATCCAGGCCTTTGCCCAAACCGTTCCTTCCACCTGGAATGCCCTCTCTGCAGGCATCTCTTCTGCCTTGTCCTTCCAGGCTCAGCGCCACCACCCTGTCTCCTCCTCCAGGAAGCCTCTCTGACTACCCTGGCCTTGGAAGGGATCTTGCCCTCCCCTGTCCCAATCCCTATGACTCTTTTTTTTTTCTTTTTTAAAGTTTATTTTTAGAGACGAGGTCTCACTATGTTGCCCAGGCTGGTCTCAAACTCCTAAGCTCAAGTGATCCTCCCGCCTCGGCCTCCCAAAGTGCTGGGATGACAGGCGTGAGCCCAGACCCTTTCTGTGACTCTCATGTTACCTGTTTATTACATGACCAGGTCTGGGTGCTTCTCTAGGGCTGGCCCATCCATCCTGAAGCCCCAGTCTGACCCAGCACAAGAGCGACTGTTCATCCCACAGGGGAAACTGAGGCACAGACTCGGTTTCCCTGGCTGCTTCTAACTTCATGAGGCATCTGCACAAGGGAAGGATTTGGCTCTGTTCTCAGGCTGGAAGCCACGAAATGCTTGAACATTGTGGGGAGCAAAGAAAATACCGTCTGTTCTGTGCAAAAAATGACTTTTCCTTATTACCAACAAAATAATGGAAAAAAAAAAAAAAGTATCTGGGAAAGGTGCTGGCATGGCCAAGGCTTCTGGAAGCTGCTTAGAGTTTGCCAAGTGCACAACTGGGGCCCTGTGGCTATTCTACAGGGGTGGCTGGGCGAGGGGCCCAGGCAGACTTTGCCCTTTGTGTGGGCAGAAAGCAACAGTTAAAGAGACAGTGAAGGGTTGAGTTGCTTTCCTGAACACCCTGTCTGGTCTCTGGGAGGCGCTGGGACAGGGCTGGCCTTGAGCAGCCCCAACCTGAAGCTGGACTAGCCAAGTCTACACTGAGGCACTGGCTTCCTCAGTGTGGGCCTCAGTTTTCTCACCTGGAAAATGGGCCAGTGCTTGCAGGGCTTCTAGTAGAGGGAGAAACATGAAGGATTTAGTCAATATCAGCAGCTGTCCTCTGGGGTGCCTGCCATTAGGTTCGTGGGCAAAGGCCCTGCCACTCTTTGCTGCAGCTGGGAAAACAGAGTCTGTGTCTCAGTTTCCCTGCTGGGATGAATAGTCACTCTTATGCTGGGTCAGACTGAGGCTTCAGGATGGATGGGCCAGCCCTAGAGGAGCACCTAGACCTGGTCATATAATAAACAGGTAACATAAGAGTCACAGAAAGGGGCTGGGCTCATGCCTGTCATCCCAGCACTTTGAGAGGCCGAGGCTGGAGGATCGCTTGAGCTCAGGAGTTCGAGACCAGCCTGGGCAACATAGTGAGACCTCGTCTCTAACGAGGGCTGCCCTGAGCTGCTGCCCCCACCCCAGTCTGGGCCCTCTTCTTCCTAGGTCTGGAGGCCTCTCTTCTAAAGAACTGGGCTGGGTGCAGTGGCTCATGCCTGTAATCCTAGCATGTTGAGAGGCTGAGGCAGGCAGATCACCTGAGGTCAGGAGTTTGGGACCAGCCTGGTCAAAACATGGTGAAACCCCGTCTCTACTGAAAATACAAAAATTAGCCGGGCGTGATGGTGCACACCTGTAATCCCAGCTACTCGGGAGGCTGAGGCAGGAGAATTGCTTGAACTCAGGAGGCAGAGGTTGCAGTGAACTGAGATCAGGTGACTGTACTCCAGCCTGGGTGACAGAGGGAGACTCTGTCTCAAAAACAAAAACAAAAAAGGGTGGGGGGGAGGGAGGAAGGAAGGAAGGAACAGACTTGAGATGTCCTTGCAGGGCAGGCAGAGGCCACCACCCCAAGGTGTCTGACTAGGAAAGCAACTTTCCTTTGGGGCTGAAAAATGGTGTGGGAGAATGAGCTTCCCACCTTAAAGGGGAAACCAAGCGGGAGCCTGAACAGCTCATTCAGCACTAAGAAAACTGCATTTGCAGAATGGCTTTTATGGCTCAGGCTCTGGTCTCTGCCTAGTTAGATCTGACCTAGCCTTTGGAGTGAGGCTAAACAGTCTCTCCTCTCCAGAGACTTTCTGTGCCACCAGAGCAGGGACAGTCCACCTGCTCTTCCCGAAAGCTGGGTGCCCACCTCCCAGTGAAGGTCTTGGTGACTACTTCAGGTCTGTTTATTGTTTATGGCATGATTTGGTTACTGTTCACCTCTTACATGGATTTGTCCCTGCACCTAGAACAAGCCTGACCTGTGACAGCTTTCTTTTTTTTTGGAGATGGAGTCTCACTCTGTCGCCAGGCTGGAGTGCAGTGGCACAATCTCGGCTCACTGCAACCTTCAATTCCTGGGTTCAAGCTATTCTTCTGCCTCAGCCTCCCGGGTAGCTGGGATTACAGGCACTCGCCACCACACCCAGCTAATTTTTGTATTTTTTTTTTAGTAGAGACAGGATTTCACCATGTTGGCCAGGATGGTCTCAATCTCCTGACTTCGTGATCCTCCCGCCTTGGCCTCCCAAAGTGCTGGGATTACAGACGTGAGCCACCGCCCTTGGCCCCTGTGACAGCTTTCTATGAGCACTCTCAGGAGTAGGAGATCCCCAGGTTCCAGCTTTCGACTTGGTGGCTTTCGGAATCATGTGAGCCAGGGAGTGAATCCCAGCCCTGCTGCTTACCAGCAGTGCCACCCTGAAGAAGTCACTTTCCCTTCTTTGTGCCCCAGGTTCCCCATCCATAAAATGGGCATATGAATGGTGTTCACTTCTGAGGTTTACTGTAGGGATCCAATGAGTTCTTTCTTTTTCTTTTCTTTTTTTCTTTTGAGACAGAATCTTGCTCTGTCACCCAGGCTGGAGTGCAGTGGCGCAATCTCGGTTTGCTGCAATCTCTGCCTTCCAGGTTCAAGCGATTCTTCTGCCTCGGCCTCCCTAGTAGCTGGGATTACAGGTGCACGCCACCACACCCAGCTAAATTTTTGTGTTTTTAGTAGAGACAGGGGTTTCATCATGTTGGCCAGGCTGGTCTCCAACTCCTGGACTCAAGTGATCCACCCGCCTTGGCCTCCCAAACTATTGGGATTACAGATGTGAGCCACCACGCCAACCCTTTTTCTTTTTTTTCTTTTCTTTTTTTTTTTTTTTTTTTTTTGAGACAGGGCCTCACTCTGTTGCCCAGGCTGTAGTGCAGTGGCTCAATCATGGCTCACTGCAGCCTCAACTTTCTGGGTTCAAGCAATCCTCCCACCTCAGACTCCTGAGTGGCTGAGACTACAGGTGCACACCACTATGCCTGACTAATTTTTGTATTTTTTGTAGAGATGGGGTGTCACTATGTTGCCCAGGCTGGTCTCCAACTCCTGGACTCAAGAGATCTGCCTGCCTCAGCCTCTCAAAGGGCTGGGATAACAGATGTAAGCCACTGCATCTGGCCTCCAATGAGTTGTTATGTGAAGAGAACGTGATTGTAGGTGCTTAATAAATGCTTGCTATTACAAACATCATATTTATTTTTGGTATGTGGTTTTGATCCTGAACCAACCTCTTACTCTTTTCTTTTTCAGAAGTTAGAGGACTCCAACCAGGCCTGAACTCTCAAGGACAGAAATGGGTCCAACCTGGCACGACATCCTCTAAATCTTTAGCTCCCGGCCTCTCAGGTGCCCCCTCCAGCTACCTCCCTCTTCCTTCTCTTCATTCCCCAAGCCATAGCTGGTTGGGCCAACCTCCAGACATTAGCCTCTTTGCAAACTCCTATTCATCCCTCAAAGCCTCACCTTCAATGCTCTCCTCCCCAAGAAGCTCTCTCCTCTACCTCTAGACCTTTTCCAGCCCTCTTCCCTCTTTCCGGCCCAGCCCTGACTCCTGGGAGTGTCTGTGTGCAGCTTTGACTCCCCCAGCCTGAGTGTCCCTCAAGGGCTGAGACCAGGGCCCATGTTTCCCTAGAGTTTGTCATCTTCCAGCATAGTGTGGACGCATGGGGGTCAGGCAAAGGGGGAGTTTGATGACTCAGTACTATTGGTGATTTTGCATCACTTGAAGGAGACCCTGCCTTAAATTCAGAACTTGACTTCTGCCCACGGCTAAAGTTAATTCATTCAACAACCCCCCATGAAGCAATGGAGCCAGGCTCCCTCAGGCCCAGGCAAGAAAGGGTCGTGGAGTTGGGGTCGCCAGCACTGGTTTATGGATTTGAGGACCTAGGACCAGAGTGAGTTGGGGATGGGAGGAGGCAGTGCTTGAGGCCCCTCTGAGCAGCAAACCTGGACCCGAGGTTCAGTTCCCGCAGACCTAATTACCCTAATTTGCCACATGCACTAATTACCTCCTGGGTGCCAGGTGGCTGGGCGGGGCTGCCCCAATTTCCGGAGGTAGGTCGGGGCCCGATTATTTTTGGCTGTGGCGTCCTTGAAGCCTCCGCCATCAGCAGCACTTGAAGGGCAGAAAGTGGGGCGGAGAAATTGAGGCCACATCAGGGGAGGCACTGCGGGAATTGGGGGTCGGCTGGCCTTGGAGCTCCCTGAACAGGGGGCCTTGGGCCCAAGGCCTGAGAGTCTTTGGCACCTAGCCAGAGGTGGCAAGATCTGGAGGGGCATGGCCAGGCACGATGGCTCACACCTGTAATCCCAGCACTTTGGGAGGCTGAGGCAGGTGGATCACGAGGTCAGGAGTTCAACACCAGCCTGGCCAATGTGGTGAAACCCTGTCTCTATTAAAAATATAAAAAATTAGCCGGGCGTGGTGGCGCATTCCTGTAGTCCCAGCTACTCAGGAGGCTGAGACAAGAGAATCGCTTGAACTTGGGAGGCAGAGGTTGCAGTGAGCCGAGATCGCGCCACTGTACTCTAGCCTGGGCGGCAGAGCGAGACTCTTGTCTCAAAAAAAAAAAAATTCTGGAGGGGTTGAGAATCAGCCAGCTCCATGGTGGATTGGTTTGAAGTCTTTTTGTTTTGTTTTGAGACAGAGTCTCGCTCTGTCATCCAGGCTAGAGTGCAGTGGCACAATCTCGGCTCACTGCAATCTCCCCCTCTCAGGTTCAAGCAATTCTGCTGCCTCAGCCTCCCGAGTAGCTGGGACTACAGGTGCGTGCCGCCACACCCAACTAATTTTTTCATTTTTAGTAGAGATGGGGTTTCACCATGTTGGCCAGGCTGGTCTCGAACACCTAACTTCAGGTGATCCGCCTGCCTGGGCCTCCCAAATTGCTGGGATTACAGGCGTGAGACACCACGCCCGGCCCAGGTCTGTTTTTGATGTGATACCATGGCCGGGAAAGGGGCTGCCAGGGGGTGGGGGTGGAGGTAGTCAGATGGGCCTGGTTTCATATCCCAAGTCCCACCAGCTTGCTGTGTGTTCCTGGGCATATAACCTTTCATGAACTCTTTGCACCTTTCCTGAGGGATGAAACAGGTGTAATTTAAAAAGGGTGCTTTAGGCACTGGGGGTCGGAGCATGGGCAAAGGCCCTGAGGTAGGGCCAGGCAGGACATGTTGCTGGTACATTAGAGAGGTGTCTAGAGTGGAGTAAGTGGGAGAAAAGCTTATGGGACTGCTGAGACCTAGGGGGTCACAGGAACTGAGCAGAGCCTTGTGGGTCTTGGTGAGTTGTGTGGGTTTCATTCTGAAGGCACTGGGGAGCCATGGGGAGTTTGGAGCCAGAGAGAGAGGGAGTGGTCACATTGACACTGCAGGCCCTGGGCAGGGTTTCAGCTCTTAGGAAAGAACGAGGTGTCTGTCCATGTGCAGAATGGTCACAGACCCTACCATTCTCTGAGCCTCAGTTTCCCCACCCTGAGCAGAGTCCTGAGACTAGGGCAGCCCCAGAACACAGTGAGCCCTCTGCCGGGGAAGCCCCACTCTACCCTGGAGCTCCCAAATGCTGGCTGTGCAGCCTACACTGCCTCCTCCCCGCCTGTCCCCCCATCCCACGCTCCTTCTGTGGCCTTGGGGGAGCAGCTGTGGGAACAGAGAGCAGAAGCCCGTGGGGAAGGCAGCTCAGAGGGCCTCTGGGGGCCGTGTTCCTGCTTGGTGACAGCCCACGTGGGGCTGCCGTGCGCCGAATGTTCTCACAGCAGCCGGGTGACTCACATGCTACAGCCTCTTCCCTGGGTCTGCCAGAGGGAGAGTATTCCTAGTCCCCAGGCACAGGCCGGGGTCTCTGGTTTGGCCACCTGTGCCCTGGCTATGCCCTCTAGGATCCCCCCCACCAACACACACCAAGGGACCCCTCTAACTGGCGATGCTGCCCACCTTCTTGCTCCAGCATCTTCCGTGGCTCTCCTGGACACCTCAGAGAGAGGCTCAAGCTCCTCATTGCCCATTGGTCAAGCTGCTCAGCCCCACTTCAGAGCACTTGTACTGGGTCCCACGTATGGCCTGAAATGCCAGCTCTAAGGCCATCTCCTCCAGGAAGCCTTCCAGCCCTCCCCACAACTCTGACAATCCTGACCCCCAGGACGAGGATGCGTCTGTGTCTGGCCCTGCCTCCCTCCCAGACTGGGGGCTAACTGGAGTCCAGGCCCGGGACCCAGGCCTCTCAGGGGCTCCACTGTTATCCAGTATAGGAGTGCACAGCAGGGGCTCTGGGGGAGGAAGGCAAGGTCCAAGTCTGGACCCCATGGGCCTGACATGTAACCAAATTATTTATGTATTTATTTATTTTTATTTATTTTTATTTTTTTTGAGACAGAGTCTCACTCTGCCACCCAGGCTGGAGTGCAGTGGCGCGATCTCGGCTCACTGCAACCTCCATCTGACAGGTTCAAGCAATTCTCGTGCCTCCGCCTCCTGAGTAGCTGGGACTACAGGCACGTGCCACCACACCCGGCTAAATTTTTTTTGTATTTTTAGCAGAGATGGGGTTTCACTGTGTTAGCCACAATGGTCTCGATTTCCTGACCTTGTGATCCGCCCGCCTCGGCCTTCCAAAGTGCTGAGATTACAGGCATGAGCCACCACGCCCGGCATTAATTTTTATTTTTTGAGAGACAAGGTCTCACTCTGCCGCCCAGGCTGGAGTGCAGTGGTGCGATCTCAGCTCACTGCAGCCTCAGCCTCCTGGGCTCAAGCGATTCTCCTGCCTCAGCCTCCTGAGTCACTGGGATTAGAGGTGTGAGCCACCAAGCCTGGCTAATTTTTAAATATTTTGTAGAGATGGGGTCTTCCTATGTTGTCCAAGCTGCTCTCTAACTCCTGGGCTCAAGCAATCCTCCTGCCTTAGCCTCCCATAGTGCGGAGATTACAGGCATGAGCCACTCACTGCACCTAGCTAACCCATTTCATAGAAGAGAAAACTGAGGCTCAGGGAGCTTGTCAGTTCCCCAAAGTAAAAGTCAGCAGAAGGCTGGAGGTGGTGGCTCATGCCTGTAATCCCAGCTCTTTGGGAGGCGGAGGCAGGCGGCTCACCTGAGGTCAGGAGTTCAAGACCAGCCTGGCCAACATGGTGAAACCCCATCTCTACAAAAATACAAAAAAATGGGCCGGCCATGGTGGCTCATACCTGTAATCCCAGCACTTTGGGAGGCCAAGGTGGGCAGATCACAAGGTCAGGAGATAAAGACCATCCTGGCTAACACGGTGAAACCCCGTCTCTACTAAAAATACAAAAAATTAGCCAGGCATGGTGACAGGCGCCTGTAGCCCCAGCTACTGGGGAGGCTGAGGCAGGAGAATAATGTGAACCCGAGAGGTGGAGCTTGCAGTGAGCCGAGATCGCGCCACTGCACTCCAGCCTGGGTGACAGAGCAAGACTCCGTCTCAAAAAAAAAAAAAAAAAAAAAAAGAAAAAGAAAAAAAGAACCAGGCACGGTAGCTCATGCCTATACTCCCAGCACTTTGGGAAGCCGAGGTGGGTGAATCACCTGAGATCAGGAGTTCAAGACCAGCCTGACCAACATGGTGAAACCCTGTCTATACTAAAAATACAAAAATTAGCTGAGTGTGGTGGCACACGCCTGTAGTCCCAGCTACTCGGGAGGCTGCGGCAGGATAATCACTTGAACCCTTGAACCCGGGAGGCAGAGGTTGCAGTGAGCCAAGATCACGCCATTGCACTCCAGCTTGGGTGACCGAGTGAGACTTCATCTTAAAAAAAAAAAAAAAAGGCCGGGCATGGCGGCTCACGCCTGTAATCCCAGCACTTTGGGAAGCCGAGGCGGGTGGATCACGAGGTCAGGAGATCGAGGCCATCCTGACTAACACGATGAAACCCCGTTTCTACTAAAAATACAAAAAATTAGCTGAGCGTGGTGGCAGGCGCTTGTAGTCCCAGCTACTCGGGAAGCTGAGGCAGGAGAATGGCGTGAACCTGGGAGGTGGAGCTTGCAGTAGGCCGAGATCACGCCACTGCACTCCAGCCTGGGCAACAGAGCGAGACTCTGTCTCAAAAAAAAAAAAAAAAAGTCACCAGGAGGCTGGAGGTGGTGGCTCATTCCTGTAATCCCAGCACTTTGGGAGGCCAAACCAGGCAGATCACTTGAGGTCAGGAATTCGAGACCAGCCTGGCCAACATGGCAAAAACCTGCCTCTAGTAAAAACACAAAAAATAACCCGGGCGTGGTGGTGTGCACCCGCAACCCCAGCTACTCAGGAGGCTGAGGTGGGAGAATTGCTTGAACCCAGGAGTCAGAGGTTGCAGTGAGCCCAGATCACACCACTCCACTCCAGCCTGGACGACAGAGTGAGACTTTGTCTCAAAACAACAACAACAAAAAGTCAGCAGAGAGGAAAGGCTGGTCCTGGAACCCCAGTCTGAGAGGCCAAGTCTGCTCCTTGCAACCTCTGGAGCTTTGCTTACCCAGGGAGCAGGTTGGGGGGTTTGCTCATCCACCTGCAGGTGGATTTGGTGCAGCCTGGGCTCAAACTCAAGGGGTCCAACAGCCCTTCCTCCCTGAGCCTCTGTTTCCTCCTCTGTAAAGCAAGGATTATTCATCATTAACTCATGTTTATTAAGCACTTAAGGCATCCAGGTCTGTTAGGACACCCTGCTCTCAGGGACCTCATGTCTGGTAGACCAGGGAATGAGGAAATGACTTCTGACAGGATTTTGCAAAAGAAAGAAAACCAGGCAAAGCACCAGGTCAAGACTGCAGTGGTTGCTGAAGGCTACTTTGTGGAGGTGGTGATTCAGGGCAATAGCACGCCCAAAGGCCCTGAGGCAGGGATGTGTTCAGCCCCTTGGGACAGCATTGAGGAGGCGGCTGTGACTGAAGCAAAGTGAGTTGGGCAGAGTGGGGAGGGCACCATGTAGGCAGGGAGGGCTACAGGCTGGGCATCAGGGACCTGTGGGTCCCCAGGAAGGAATGCAGACTTTATACTTAGAGCACTGGGGAGCCACATAAGGCTTTTGAGCAGGAGAGGGCATGATCTGCTTTTTTTGTTTGTTTGTTTTTAGACAAGGTCTCACGCTTTCACCCAGGCTGAAGTGCAGTGGCATGATCATGGCTCACTGCAGCTTCGACCTCCTGGTCTCAGATGATCCTCCCACCTCAGCCTCCCAGGTAGCT
Source organism: Pan paniscus (assembly GCF_029289425.2). Taxonomy (NCBI): domain Eukaryota; kingdom Metazoa; phylum Chordata; class Mammalia; order Primates; family Hominidae; genus Pan; species Pan paniscus. Next base: position 23,813,822 of record NC_073269.2, read on the forward strand.
GGGACTACAGGTGTGCACCACTATACCCAGTTGTGATCTTCTTTTGTGTTTAAATATTTGCAGCCGGGTGCGATGGCTCATGTCTGTAATCCCAGCACTTTGGGAGGCCGAGGCAGGAGGATCACTTGAGTCCAGGAGTTCGAGACCAGCCTGGCCAACGTGGTGAAACCCTATCTCTACTAAAAATACAAAAATTAGCCAGGTGTGATGGTGCATGCCTGTGGTCCCAGCTATTTGGGAGGCTGAGGCAGGAAAATCGCTTGAACCTGTGAGGTGGAGGTTGCAGTGAGCCGAGATGGCAGCATTGCACAACAGTCTGGGAAACAGCAAGACTGTCTCAAAAAAAAAAAAAAAAAAAAAAAAGATTTGCAGCCAGGCACAGTGGCTCACACCTGTAATCCCAGGGCCTGAGGGAGGAAACTTGTCTTCATAAACCCTTTCCCATCTTCCTCTGTCTCTCACGAGGTCCTGGATGCTGGCCTCCGGGTCTTATCGCTGAAATCTCAGGCCTCCAACAGCAGGGAAACAGCTGCTTTCCGGAGTTCAAGGATCTTCCAGCCCGGACGGAGGTCACAGGGAAGGAGGATCGCTGAAACAAAGAGAAAGGGTCACACGTTGGGCGCTGACTGCATCAACAGGGGAGACACTGGCCGGGTGCGGTGGCTCACTCCTCTAATCCTAGCACTTTGGGAGGCCGAGGTGGGTGGATCATTTGAGGTCAGGAGTTTGAGACAAGCCTGGGCAACATGGTGAAACCCTATCTCTACTAAAAATACAAAAAAAAAAAATTAGCCGGGCATTGTGGCACACACCTGTAATCCCAGCTACTCAGGAGGCTGAGTCAAGAGAATCACTTGAACCTGGGAGGCGGAGGTTTCAGTGAGCCAAGATCACGCCACTGCACTCCAGCCTGGGTGACAGAGTGAGACTCCACCTCAGAAAAATAAAAACACACAAACAAAAATTAGCCGGGCGTGGTGGCACACATCTGTAGTCCTAACTACTGGGGAGGCTGAAACAGGACAACTGCTTGAGCCCAGGAGGTCAAGGCTGCAGTGAGCTCAAATTGCACCGCTGCACTCTAGCGTGGGGGACAGAGCGAGACCTGTCTTGAAAAACAACAAAGAAAAAAAAAAAGAAAAACAACAAAGAAACAAATCCCAAAGTCAATGGGGACCAGAGTCTGGGGAAGGGTGTCAGTACACCCACATCTTGGGGTCCCCCCTAACACCTTGGGGTCCCTCAGGCTTTGGCATCTATCCTGGGACCCAGGAGGGATATAGCTGCTGGTGGCTGGGCCAAGCCCTTGGTGGTAACCCCACTGTTCTGGGGGGTACCATCCAGGGAGGTCATGACCAGTAGCTGAGGGGTTCCTGCAGGGCCCTTCCAGGTGGTAGGTGCTCAGGAGTTGGCTGTTAACAGGTCAGGAGAGTGAGAAACAGAAAGAAACATAGACATACAGACTTGGAGAGCAGTTGCTTGGGGGCTGGCCTCTCGCTTCTAGATGAGACCCTCTCCTGGGGGGCCACTCAGAGTCCATCTGGGACACCACAGCCATGCCCACATGCAAAACAGACATTGTGTAACTGGCCAGTGACCTCCAACTCACATCTGCCAGAGCCCTCCACCTTCTAGCAGTCACAGGGCCCAGGGTGGGTGTTGAGCGCATCTGGACCTGGCTCGAAGGCAGCTGTCTGGAGTCCTGTGGGAGGAGGGGCTGGCCCTTGAAAAGGCACCTGGGGAGACCAGGTTGGATACAGGGATGCAAGGCACAGGCGCACTAGGGCCACTACCAGTGTGACAGTCTACACTGGGCTCTTCAAAGGGTAGGCGGGGTGCTTAGAGAGTGTTGGGGCTCAAGCTACACCTTTCCACTTCCTCACATGTTCATGCACCCACTCAATGCCTATCCATCCATCCACCCACCCATCCACTCATTCGCCCATCCATCCATCCATCCATCCATCCATCCACCCACCCATCTGCCTGTCCATCCATCCATCCATCCATCCATCCATCCATCCATCCATCCATCCACCCACCCATCCATCCATCCATACACCTATCCATCTTCCCATCCATCCAACCATCTATCTGTCCACCCATTCTTCCATTCATCCATCCATCCATCCATCCACCCACCCATCCATCCATCCATACACCTATTCATCTGCCCATCCATCCACTCATCCACCAACCCATCCATCCATCCATACACCCATCCATCTTCCCATCCATCCAACCATCCATCCATCCACCCATTTACCCATCCATCCACATACCCACCTACCCATCCATCCATTCACCTATCCATCTTCCCATCCATCCAACCATCCATCCACCCACCCATCCACCCATCCACCCACCCATCCATCCATCCATACACCTATCCATCTGCCCATCCATCCACCCATCCACCCACCCATCCAGCCATCCATACACCCATCCGTCTTCCCAACCATCCATCCATCCATCCACCCATCCACCCATCCATCCATCCACCCATCCACCCATCCATCCCATCCACCCGCCCATCCATACATACATACACCCATCCATCTCCCCAACCATCCAACCATCCAATCATCTATCCATCCACCCATTCATCCATCCATCCATCCATCCATCCATCCATCCATCCATCCACCCATCCACCCACCCATCCATCTATCCATCCATCCATTCACCCAGCCATCTTCCCATCCATCCAACTATCCATTCATCCATTTACTATCCATTTATCTATCTATACACCCATCCATCCAACCATCCAACCATGTCTACACTCATCTTCCCATATATTCATCCATTCATCGATCCATTATTTATCCATCCATCTGCCCATCCATCCACCCAGTCACCCATCCAGTCATTTATCTTCCATCCCCCATCCATCCCCATCCATCCCACCATTCACCAATCCCCCATTCCTATCCCATCCATCCATGCTTCCATCCATCCACCCTCATATGCAGTCATCATCCATGATCCACCCAACTCTACTTCCACTTCTCATACTTCTACTCATTCTTCAAGCCCCAACTCCATGTGCCTTCCTCCTTGCAGCCCTTGGTGTGGCCCAGACCCTCCCTGTCCCTTCCTCTCACCCAGGCCCGACCCATGGAGCGAAGAGTGAATGCACCTGGCTCAGCTTTCAGACTGGAGGCTGCTCAAGAGCAAGGCCTGGGGCCGAGGTTTCTTGGGGGCCCAGCAGCACCAGTGTGAGGGGGCGCCGAGGAGAAGACCAGCAATTTCTGCCTGTGGGCCATTGAGGCATCAGTCCTCCAGGTCAGGGGGGATACCACCCCACCCACCAATAATAAAGCCCCTGTGATTTAAGCCCAATAAAAAGGCCCGGGGAAGGAATTAAGGCTTGGCCTGAGGCCACTCTGGGGTCAGCAAGAACTCCAGGGACAGATATATGTGGGTTTGTGCTCCACTTTGTCACATGTGCACTGTGTGACACTGAAGAGGTCACTTTACCTCTCTGAGCCTCAGTTTTCCCATTTGGAAATCAATCTGTCTCATGTTAATTGCACATTTACAAGGAGTTGAGGCCCACTTCAGGCCCCATCAGCTGGGATGTATCAGCTCCACTCCAGGGGAGGGGCCAGGAGGAGCTGGGGCGAGGAGAACAGGAAGGGAGGTTGAGAAGGTGGATGGGGCCAGGCGCAGTGGCTTATGCCTATAATCCCAACACTTTTGGAGGCTGAGGCAGAAGGATCATTTGGGGCCAGGAGCTTGAGACCAGCCTGGGCAACATAGCGAGACCCCATATCTACAAAATATAAAAAGATTAGCTGGGCATGATAGTGTACACCAGTGGTCCCAGCTACTCGGGAGGTTGAAGTGGGAGGATGGCTTGAGCCTAGGAGGTCGTGGCTGCAGTGAGCCGTGATGGCGCCTCTGTATTCCAGTCTGGATGACAGAGTGAAACCCTATCTCAAAAAAAAAAAAAAAAAAAAAAAGGTGGATGGCACTGGTGGGGGGATGGGAGGGGTGTGGGACATAGGTGTGTGTTTCCTAATGGATTCAGAGTTCCATATTTTCTTTTTCTTTTCTTCCTTTTTTTTTTTTTTTTTTTGAGATGGAGTCTCACTCTGTCACCCAGGCTGGAATGCAATGGGATGACCTCGGCTCATTGCAACCTCCGCCTCTCAGGTTCAAGCAATTCTCCTGCCTCAGCCTCCCGAGTAGCTGAGATTACAGGCACGCGCCATCACGCCCAACTAATTTTTTTTTTTTTTTTTTTTTTGAGACAGAGTCTTGCTCTGTCGCAGAGCTGGAGTGCAGTGGCATGATCTTGGCTCACTGCAACCTCTGCTTCCTGGGTTCAAGCGTTTCTCCTACCTCAGCCTCCCCAGTAGCTGGGATTACAGGCACTCACTACTATGCCCAGCTATTTTTTTTTTTTTTTTTGTATTTTTAGTAGAGACGGGGTTTCACCATGTTGGTCAGGCTGGTCTTGAACTCCTGACCTCATTTTCTGCCCACCTCGGCCTTCCAAAGTGCTGGGATTACAGGCGTGAGCCACCACACCCAGCCAATTTTTGTACTTTTTAGTAGAGACGGGGTTTCACTATGTTGGCGAGGCTGGTCTCGAACTCCTGACCTCAAATGATCTGTCTGCCTCAGTCTTCTAAAGTGCTGGGATTACAGGCATGAGCCACCGTGCCGGCCTCTTTTCTGATTCTCCAAATAATGTGTGCTCATTGTAAAAACAGTTTTAGAAAGCACAGACACGTGTAACGTAAATAATCTAAATAGGTCCCTTGTCATAGCGTTTAATTTCCTTTATGAATTTTTAATACCTATTTACTTTATGCCTGGTGCTTATTGATAAATTTTAAAATGCTGGCACAGGAAACAAACTAAGTAAACAAATTCAGATGCCATCCTTGCCCTTGGCCCTAGCTGACACGGACCAGGTGCTCTGTAAATATCTGTTGAGTGAACAAAATTTTAAAAATAAAATCAATGCCCAGAAATAACTGTTACTAACACGATGGTCTATTTCCATCTAGATTTTTTTTCTTTCTTTCTTTCTTTTCTTAGCCCAAATGGAATTATACTATACACATGATTTGTCAGTCAAGGCCAAATTCCAGTGTACATTCTTGAGTTCAGAGACTTCAGCATCACTCACCTTGAAGCTTTTCTATGGTTTGTTAAACAGATCTCCTATGGTTGGACATCTAGGTCACTCTCTGGGGACAGCCTAACAAATAGAATAACACATTTTCTTTCTTTTTTTTTTTTTTCTGAGACAGTCTCACTCTGTCGCCCAGGATGGAGTACAGTGGCGCAATCTCGGCTCACTGCAACCTCCACTTCCTGGGTTCAAGTGATTCTCCTGCCTCAGCCTCCCAAGTAGCTGGGACTACAGGCACCCACCACCACGGCCGGCTAAGTTTTGTGTTTTTAGTAGAGATGGGGTTTTACCATGTTGGCCAGGCTGTTCTCAAATTCCTGACCTCAAGTGATCACCGGCCTCGGCCTCCCAAAGTGTTGAGTTTACAGGCATGAGCCACCGAGCCCAGCCAAACACACGTTTTCAAGTTTTCTCCTTCTCCTTTTCCTTTTTTTTTTTTTTTTGAGACAGGGGTCTCAGTATGTTGCCCGTCTGGAGTGCAGTGGCTATTCACAGGTGTGATCCCACTACTGATCAGCACAAGAATTTTACCTACTCAGTTTCCAACCTGGGCTGGTTCACCTCTCCTTAGGCAACCTGGTGGTGGTCTCCCGCTCCCTGGGAGGTCACCATATTGACACCAAACTTACTGTAGTCACCCAATTGGCATAGTGCACTACAGCCCAGAACTCCCGGATTCAAGTGATTCTTCCACCTCAGTCTCCTGAGTAGCTGGGACTACAGGCATTCGTCCCTGAACCCAGCTTTTCAGCATTTTTGATGAATACTTAAGACCACACCACCTTCCATACAGGGGACCTTACTTGGCTCCCAGCAGTGATGGATGAGTGTGTCCATTTCTCTGAATGTCTGACATTTGCAAATGAATATTAGAGATATTTGCTTTGCAAGATGTAGATTAAAATCAGAAGTCATAAACCAGGCATGGCGCCTCGTGCCTATAATCCCAGCACTTTGGGAGGCCCAGGATGGAGGATCGCTTGAGTCCAGGAGCTCGAGACCAGCCTGGGCAACACAGCAAGATCCTGTCTCTACCAAAAAAAAGTTTTTGTTTTGTTTTTGTTTTTGTTTTTTTGAGACAGAGTCTCACTCTGTCATCTAGGCTGGAGTGCAATGGCACGATCTTGGTTCACTGCAACCTCCGTCTCCCAGGTTCAAGCGATTCTCTCGCCTCTGCCTTATGAGTAGCTGGGACTACAGGCACACACGACCATGTCCGACTAATTTTTGTATTTTTAGTAGAGACGGGGTTTCACCATGTTGGCCAGGCTGGTCTTGAACTCCCGACCTCAGGTGATTCGCCCACCTCCTTGGCCTCCCAAAGTGCTGGGATTGATTACACACGTTTCCAAACAGTGGATCCCACAAGAAAAGAAGGTGTCATCGTAGGTGACAGAATGGAGGTCCCTGTCTGAGGGAGGGACCGCTGAGCCTCAAGTGAGTAGGCTACAAGGCTGGCAGGGAGGTCACCCCGTTGTATGGCCTAAGATTGTCCCCAAACATAAAGCTTGAACCCTGAGGCCCCTTGATTGGTTTCCTTGGTCCTTGGCCAGCATTTAAACTCTCCTTTTTTTTATTTTCTTGAGACAGTTTCTCACTCCGTCACCCAGGCTAGAGTGCAGGGCACAATCTCGGCTCACTGCAACCTCTGCCTGTTGGGTTCAAGTGATTCTCCTGTCTCAGCCCCCATGAGTAGCTGGGGCTACAGACATGCGCCACCATGCCCTGCTAATTTTTGTATTTTTAGTAGTAACAGGGTTTCACCATGTTGATCAGGCTGGTCGTGAACTCCTGACCTCAAGTGATCCACCTGCCTCGGCCTCTCAAAGGTGCTGGGATTACAGGGGTGAGCCACCGTGCCCAGCCTACACTCTCTTGACAAAGGTTTTTATAAATCCCAATTTGGCTGGGTGCCGTGGCTCATGCTTGTAATCCCAGTACTTTGGGAGGCTGGGGCCAGGGGATCACTTGAGCCCAGGAGATTGAGACCAGTCTGGGGCAACATGGCAAAACCCATCTCTACAAAAAATAAAATAAAATTAGCCAGGCATGGTGGTGCATGCCTGTGGTCCAAGCTTCTTGGGAGGCTGATGTGGGAGGATCGCTTGAGCCCAGGAATTAGAGGCTGCAGTGAGCCATGATTGTGCCACTGTACTCCAGCCTGGGTGACACAGTGAGACCCTGTCTCGGAAAATAAATAAATAAAAGACTGTCTGGGCCAGGTGCCGAGGCTCACGCCTGTAATCCCAGCACTTTGGGAGGCTGAGGCGGGCAGATTGCTTGAGCCTGGTAGTTTGAGACCAGACTGGCCATCATAGTGAAATCCCATCTCTACTAAAAATAAAAAAATTAGTTGGGTGTGGTGGCGCACACCGATAGTCCCAGCTACTTGGGAGACTAAGGTGGGAGAATCACTTGAGCCTGGGATCAAGGCTGCAGTGAGCCGTGATCACACCTCTGCACTCCAGCCTGTGTGACAGAGTGAGGCTCTGTTTCAAAACACCACCAACGACAAGAAAACCCATGACTGTCTGGGCGCGGTGGCTCGTGCCTGTAATCCCAGCACTTTGTGAGGCCGAGGTGGATGGATCCTGAGATCAGGGGTTTGAGACCAGCCTGGCCAACATGGTGAAACCCCATCACTACTAAAGATACAAAAAATTAGTCGGGCGTGGTGGCACGCACCTGTAATCCCAGCTACGTAGGAGGCTGAGGTAGGAGAATCGCTTGAACCCGGGAGGTGGAGGTTGCAGTGAGCCGAGATCGTGCCATTGCACTCTAGTCTGGGCAACAGAGCAAAACTCCGTCTCAAAAAAAAAAAAAAAAATCTATGAGCACTCAGACCTGCAGCCAGTGAAGGCAAGGTAGAGATGGGACCCCACCCTTCAGCCTGTGTCTTACATTTTTAGGGGGCTAATTTAATTTAGAATGTCCAGCAGGGAAGTGTGTCTAACTGTTCAGTGAGGGGAGCCTCAAGCTATCTTCCCACCTCAACCTCCCAAACCACTGGGATTACAGGCATGAGTCACTGTACCTGGCCTGAAGGTCCCTTTTACAGATAAGAAAACTGAGGTTCAGGGCCGGCTTCTGCCCCTGCCCAACCTGCTGGCTTCTTCCTCAGCCAGCCCTCTCCAACTACTGCCTATTTCTTTTTTTCTTTCTTTCTTTTTTTTTGAGACGGAGTCTCGCTCTGTCAACAAGGCTGGAGTGCAATGGCATGATCTCGACTTACTGCAACCTCTGCCTCCCAGCTTTAAGTGATTCTCCTGCCTCAGCCTCCTGAGTAGCTGGGATTACAGGCGTGCACCACCACGCCCGCATAATTTTTTTTTTTTTTTTTTTTTTTTTTTTGAGACGGAGTCTCGCTCTGTCTCCCAAGCTGGAGTGCAGTGGCGCTATCTCGGCTCACTGCAAGCTCCGCCTCCCGGGTTCACGCCATTCTCCTGCCTCAGCCTCACGAGTAGCTGGGGCTACAGGCGCCCGCCACCACACCGGGCTAATTTTGTTTTTGTATTTTTAGTAGAGACGGGGTTTCACCGTGTTAGCCAGGATGGTCTTGATCTCCTGACCTCGTGATCCGCCCGCCTCGGCCTCCCAAAGTGCTGGGATTACAGGCGTGACCCACAGCGCCCGGCTCTTTTTTTTTTTTTTTTTTTTTTTTGAGACAGAGTCTCACTGTTGCCCAGGCTGGAGTGCAGTTGCGCCATCTCGGCTCACTGCAACCTCCGCCTCCTGAGTTCAAGCGATTCTCCTGCCTTGGCCTCCCTAGTAGGTGGGATTACAGGCGTGCACAACCATGCCCTGTTAATGTTTGTATTTTTAGTAGAGATGGGATTTCACCATGTTGGCCAGGCTGGTCTCGAACTTCTGACCTCAGGTGACCCGCCTCAGCCTCCCAAAGTGTTGGGATTACAAGTGTGAGCCATCATGGCCAGCCACTACTGCCTATTTCTACATCTCCTGTTCCAGACAAACGGAAGAAACAAGGCCATTTATTGAGCGCCGGTGGTATGCTGAGCGCTCAACCTGCATCCTCAAAGATCGTCGATCCAACAGCCTGCTAGGAGTGGATCAATCGAGTCACAGAGGGGGCTCGACCCCCACTCACTGTAGAGAGGGGAAAGCTGAGGTTCAGAGGTGAAACGATACTCCCGGGGTCACACGGCAAGGACATGTAGGGGCAGGTTTTGGTACGAGGCTATTCCTGCATCCACGGTATAGAAAGAGAAGGCGAGGCGCAAAGGTCAGCAGGTGCTAGGGACCAGACAGCGGCCCATAGGGAGGAGTGGACTTGGGTCCGGGATGCGCCTGATGGGGCGGGGCTATCTTTATTGGGTGGGCAGTGCAGGACCGGGCTGCCCCATCAGGTGGAAGCGGGGCGAAGTGCACCTGTGCAGAGGGCTTGGGGGCGTGGCTAGAGGCTGAGATGCGCCGGGTGGGCTGGGGCTGGGGCTGGGCGGAGCGGGCGGCTCAGCACTGCAGCGGAAGAGCTTTCTTGCTACACGCAGTTGAGGCTAAGCTACCAGCAGGATGAAAGGATCCTGCTGTGGGTGATCGTGCACAAATAAGGCTGCGAGGTCACGTCGTCCATGCACTGAGAGAAACGAGAGGACCCCCGGCCTCAGCTCCTAGTCCTGCAAATGGAGCCACCATCCTTGACTCCTGTCTGTGCCTGTCTGCGCCTCAGCAAGCCTCAGTCTCCATATCTGTCGAATGGGCATGGCATCCCCGAGATGGAAGGGACCTTTTGTGCACCAGAGCTGGTCCCTTCCTTGTGCCCCCACAGCCTCAGAATAAAGCCAAACACCTCATCTGTCCACCCTCAACTCCCTCCACCATCCCCCTTATTCACTGTACTCCAGCCACAGGCTTCCCAGTTGGTCTTTGCACAGGGCAACAACATTACCGCCCCAGAGCCTTTGCATATGCTATCTGAGCCGCCTACTCTCAGTTCTTCCCTATGACTAACTACTCCTTTAGGAGTCGACTAAATGCTACCATCCTGGCCAAAATAGCCTTCCCTCTCTGCAGTTTCAAATCCATGGAGGGAGTGGATTTTGGGCTAACTGGATACTACTACAAAAAATATACATATATATGCCCGGTGCAGTGGCTCACGCCTGTAATCCCAGCACTTTGGGAGGCCGAAGCAGGTGAATCACCTGAGGTCAGGAGTTCGAGACCCATCTGGCCAACATGGCAAAACCCCATCTCTACTAAAAATACAAATAAATTAGCTGGATATGGTGGCACACGCCTGTAATCCCAGCTACTTGGGAGGCTGAGGCAGGGGAATCGCTTGAACCGGCGAGGCGGAGGTTGCAATGAGCCAAGATCGCGCCACTGCACTCCCTGGGGGATAGAGCGAGACTCTGTCTCCAAAAAAATAAAATAATAATAATTCCAAATGGACCTGAGATGTGAATATGCACCCTGCGAACACTAGAAGAAGCTATGTGCAGCCAGGTGTAGTGGCGCATGCCTGTAATCCTAGCATTTTGGGAGACTGAGGCAGGTGGATCACCTGAGGTCAGGAGTTCGAGACCAGCCTGGCCAACATGGTGAAACACTGTCTCTACTAAAAATACAAAAACTTAGCCGGTCATGATGGCAGGTGCCTGTAATCCCAGCTACTCCAGAGGCTGACCCAGAAGAATTGCTTGAACCCGGGAGGCAGAGGTTGCAGTGAGCCGAGGTCGTGCCACTGTACCCCAGCCTGGGCAACAAGAGCAAAACTCCATCTCAAAAAAGAATAATAATAATAAGAGGGTATGTGTGCATTTCTGTAAGGTCTGGGAAGGGAAAGAGCTTTCATAATGATCAATCAGAGCCCAGGAGCAACAATGGGAAGGACGTGTGTATTCATACATGTATGTGTGTGTGTGAGAGTAAAATAGGCCGGGTGCGGTGGCTCATGCCTGTAATCCCAGCACTTTGGGAGGCCGAGGCAGGCAGATCACTTGAGGTCAGGAGTTCGAGACCAGCCTGGCCAACATGGTAAACCCTGTCTCTACTAAAAATACAAAAATTAGCCAGGCATGATGGTGCGTGCCTGTAATCCCAGGCACTCAGGAGGCTGAGGCATGAGAATCGCTTGAACCCAGGAGGCGGAGGTTGCAGTGAGCCGAGATCACGCCATTGCACTCCAGCCTGGGGGTCACAGCGAGACTCTGTCTAAAATACAAAAAACAAAAAAAGAGTAAAATAAAACCTTTGGCCAGGCACAGTGGCTCATGCCTGAAATCCCAAAGCCTTTGAAGGCTGAGGCAGGAGGATCACTTGAGGCCAGGAGTTCGAGATGAACCTGGGCAATATAGCAAGACTCCGTCTCTACAAAAAATAAAAAATTAACTAGGCACATTGGTACGTGCCTGTAGTCCCAGCTATGCGTGAAGCTGAGGTAGGAGGATCACTTGAGCCCAGGAGTTTGAGGTTACAGTGAGCTGTGATTGTGCCACTGCAACTGCACTCCAGCCTGGGAGACAGAGTGAGAACCTGTCTCAAAATAATAATAATAGGCCAGGCCTGGTGGCTCACGACTGTAATCCCAGAACTTTGGGAGGTTGAGGTGGGTGGATCATGAGGTCAGGAGTTCAACACCAGCCTGGCAAACATGGTGAAACCCAGTCTCTACTGAAAATACAAAAATTAGCCAGGCGTGGTGGCGGGTGCCTGTAACCCCATCTACTGGGAAGGCTGAGGCAGGAGAATCGTTTGAACCCGGGAGGCAGAGGTTGCAGTGAGACGACATCACGCCATTGCACTTCAGCCTGGGCGATAAGAGCGAGACTCCGTCTCAAAAAACAAAAAACACCACCAAAACAACAAACAATAATAATAATAATAATGCATTGAACAATGATCATGAGTTTTAAAAAATGAAAAAACCAAAACAAAACAATGAGCTGGGGCCAGGTGCTGTGGCTCACACCTATAATCCCAGCACTTTGGGAGGTTGTGGTCGTGATACAGGAGATAGAAATTATTTTGGCAGACAGTGAGGGTAAAAGAGTCCTGGGAATTTCCCTTTTAACAAAAAGCAGCCCCCCAAATCATTTCTTTCTTTTTTTAATTTTTATTTTTTGAGACGGAGTTTCGTTCTTGTCACCCAGGCTGCAGTGCAGTGGCACGATCTTGGCTCACTGCAACCTCTGCCTCCTGGGTTCAAGCAATTCTGTCTCAGCCTCCCGAGTAGCTGGGATTACAGGCGTGTGCCACCACGCCCGGCTAATTTTTGTATTTTTAGTAGAGACGGGGTTTCACCATGTTGGCCAGGCTGGTCTCAAACTACTGACTTCAGGCGATCCACCCACCTCGGCCTCCCAAAGTGCTGGGATTACAGGCGTGAGACACTGTGCCCGGCCTTCTTTTACGAGATGGAGTCTCACTCTGTCGCCCAGGCTGGAGTGGAGTGGTACAATCTCGGCTCACTGATACCTCTGCCTCCCAGGTTCACGCTACTCTCCTGCCTCAGCCTCCCAAATAGCTAGGATTACAGGCATGTGCCATCATGCCCAGCTAATTTTGGTATTTTTAGTAGAGATGGGGTTTCACTATGTTGGCCAGGCTGGTCTTGAACTCCTGACCTTGTGATTCACCCACCTCGGCCTCCCAAAGTGTTGGGATTACAGGCGTGAGCCACTGCACCCAGCCCCAACTCATTTCTTTTTTCTTTTCTTTTTTTCTTTTTTTTTTGAGACAGAGTTTCACTCTTTTTGCCCAGGCTGGATTGCAACGGCGCAAGCTTGGCTCACCGCAACCTCCGCCTCCCGGCTTCAAGCGATTCTCCTGCCTCAGCCTCCTGAGCAGCTGGGATTACAGGTGCCTGCCACCACACCCGGCTAATTTTTTGTATTTTTAGCAGAGACAGAGTTTCACCATGTTGGCCAGGATGGTCTCGATCTCTTGACCTCGTGATCTGCCCACCTTGGCCTCCCAAAGTGCTGGGATTACAGGAGTGAGCCACAGCGCCCGGCCAACTCATTTCTTTTCTAACAAAGAACAGCCTAAAAAATCGAGCTGCAGACATGGATAAGCAAGCGGGAAGCTTCCAGGGGTGAATACCAGCAGCTGTGTCAATGGAAAAGGGCCACCTGAGGGCCTGGCATGTTCAACATGGGGGCTCCAGCTTCCCTTTTTTTTGGTCACTACGTGTACAGTAAAGAAACAGGTTTTAGTTTGGCTGGGCACGGTGGCTCATGCCTGAAATCCCAGCACTTTGGGAGGCTGAGGCAGGTGGATCACCTGAGGTCAGGAGTTCGAGACCAGCCTGGCCAACTAAACCCCGTCTCTACTAAAAATACAAAAATTAGCCAGGCATGGTGGCGGGCGCCTATAATCTCAGCTACTCAGGAAGCTGAGGCAGGAGAATCGTGGGAACCCAGGAGGTAGAGGTTGCAGTAAGCCAAGATCGAGCCACTGCACTCCAACCTGGGCGACAAAAAAAAATGAACAGGCAACATGGCGCCAGCCAGCTAGAGAACTCGTCTGCATAATAAAAGATTAAGAAGCCAGGCGCAGTGGTTCATGCCTGTAATCACAGCACTTTGGGAGGATGAGGCAGCAGATCATGAGGTCAGAGTTTGAGACCAGCCTGGCCAAGAGACCAGCCTGGCCAACATAGTGAAACCCCACCTCTACTAAAAAAATTAGCCGGGCATGGTTGCAGGCACCTGTAATCCCAGCTACTCAGGAGGTTGAGGCAGGAGAATTGCTTGAACCAGGGAGGCAGAGGTTGCAGTGAGCTGAGATCGCACCATTGCACTCCACCTGGGAGACTCAAAAAAAAAGAAAGAAAAAAAAGATTAGGGTGGGAAGGCCAGCTTTTCACACCCTATGCAAATTACACACATAGCCTTAACCAGGTTTTTACACCCTATGCAAATGAAACACCTGGTCCAACCAATCTTTTGTGCCCTATGGAAATCAGACACCACCTCCTTAAGCTCATCCATAAAACTCACTGCTTTTTACTGAGGAAGTGGAAACCCGTTCAAGATCCCTCTCTCTGCAGCAGAGAGAGCGCTTCTCTTTCTTTCACTGATTAAACTTCCACTCTGAACCTCACTCTTTGTATGTCTGAGTCCTAGTTTTCCGGGCCTGTGAGACAACAAATCTTGGGTATTTGCCCCAGACAACAACACTACTCCAGTGGGAGGGAACACTTGAAGCCAGGAGTTTGAGGCCGGCCTGGGCAACTTAGTGAGACACCATTTCTATAAAACAAACAAACAATAAGCGTGGTGGCTCATGCCTGTAATCCCAGCACTTTGGGAGGCTGTGGCGGGCAGATCACCTGAGGTCAGGAGTTCGAGATCAGCCTGGCCAATATGGTGAAACCCTGTCTCTACTAAAAATACAAAAATTAGCCAGGCATGGTGTCAGGTGCCTGTAGTCCCAGCTACTTGGGAGGCTGAGGCAGGAGAATCACTTGAACCCAGGAGGTGGAGGTTGCAGTAAGCTGAGATCGCACCACTGCACTCCAGCCTGGGTGACAGGGCGAGACTCCAACTCAAAAAAAAAAAAAAAAAAAAGCTGGGCACGGTGGCTCATGTCTGTAATCCCAGCACTTTGAGAGGCTGAGGTGGGTGGATCACCTGAGGTCAGGAGTTTGAGACCAGCCTGGCCAACATGGTGAAACTCCGTTTCTACTAAAAATACAAAAATTAGCTGGGAGTGGTGGCACACGCCTGTAATCCCAGCTACTAGGGAGAGTGAGACAGGAGAATCACTTGAAAGACAGGAGAATCACTTGAACCCGGGAGGCAGAGGTTGCAGTGAGCCAAGATTGTTCCACTGCACTCCAGTCAGCCTGGGTGACAGAGAGAGACTGTCTCAAAAAACAAACAAACAAAACAGTCAGCAGGGACAGGCTCCAGGGAGAGACGTTCTGCTGCCTGGGTTGGGAGGGCTATGAGAAGTTGGCTGAAGGAGGAGCCTAGGGAGCTTCCTAGATTTTTCTGAGTGCTTGAGGACTCTCTCTCTGATTTGGGGAGGCTTAGGGAGCACTGGGCAGCTCTGAGAGTGGCCTGGGAGCCTGGCTGTGCCCCCTGCAATCCTGATGCTTTGGGGTAAGCAGGGGTTTGCCCCACCAGGCCGGAGGGCAGAGCAGTTCCTCTGGAACATCTCCCAATGCACAAAGGTTCTGGATGTGGGTATGACTGTGAACTTCCCCTCGGCAAATACCTCCCCCACGGTAATGCACACGCAGCCTTCTCCCTTGGAATAAGGCAGGAAAATAAAAAAATAAAAATAAAAAATAAATGTATAAGAAGGTGAAGTCACAACGGGCAGTAGACAGTTGGGGATATTGCACCATCCCTGCAGGAAGGAAGCACCTTGGAGCTGACCCAGGCCGCCTCACTCTGCTTCCTTTTGAAACGCTCGTGACTTTTCAAATACTGCATTTTGCTGACAGGGCAAAGCATGCTCAGCTGGCCATGATGACAGGCCCTCTGGAGACTTGGAGAATGTTCCAGGTTGACTCAGAGGAATGCAGGTTGGAATCCCTGCTTCATCTCTGGTTACCTCTGTGAGCTTGGGCAAGGATGGGCTTTTTATTTTTATTTTTATTTTATTTTATTTATTATTATTATTTTTTAAGACAGAGTCTTGCTCTGTCACCAGGCAGGAGTGCAGTGGCAGGATCTCGGGTCTTCGCACCCTCCACCTCCTGAGTTCAAGTGATTCTCCAGCCTCAGCCTCCTGGGTAGCTGGGATTAAAGGCACCTACCACTACACCTGGCTAATTTTTGTATTTTTAGTAGAGACGGGGTTTCACCGTGTTGATCAGGCTGGTCTCGAACTCCTGACCTTGTGATCCGCCTGCCGTGGCCTCCCAAAGTGTGAGCCACTGTGCCCAGTCCCAGGCTTTTTAATAAACTCTTCTGGAGTAACTGGGTATCTGTGTGGCACAAAATAAACCTTGATCCCTACCTCACACACTACACACAAAAATTCACCTTTGGGGAAAGCCCTTTCTCACTCTGAGTCTCTTCTGGGCCATGGTTTCCAACTCACAGAGCTGCTGTGGTACTGGGTCCCAGCAGCCCTGCCTGAACACTTCGCAAAAAGTAACTATCATTGGAGGTGTGGGGGTTCATGCCTAGAATTCCAGTGCTATGGGAGGATGAGGCAGGAGGATCACTTGAGGCCAGGAGTTCTAGACCAGCCTGGGCAACATATGCAGACCTCATCTCATATATATATATATATATATATATATATATTTTTTTTTTTTTTTTTTTGAGACAGAGTTTTGTTCGTTCCCCCAGGCTGGAGTGCAGTGGTGCAATCTCAGCTCACTGCAACCTCTGCCTCCCAGGTTCAAGCAATTCTCCTGCCTCAGCCTCCCGAGTAGCTGGTGTGTACCACCATGCTTGACTATTTTTTTGGATTTTTAGTAGAGACGGGGTTTTACCATGTTGGCCAGGCTGGTCTCTAACTCCTGACCTCAAGTGATCCACCCACCTTGGCCTCCCAAAGTGCTGGGGTTACAGGTGTGAACCACAGTGCCTGGCCCCCACCTCTTCATATTGTCACATGGGTCTTAGGCTTCCACATATGAATTCCAGGAGGACACATACATTTGGGCCATAGGAGAGACAACACATCAGACTCTCAGGAAGGACTGAAGGGGTGGGAGTGGGATTCTGTATTCGATGGGACTCTGCAAATTTGAATTGTTCACATAGTATACAGTGATTCCCTTTTATCTGAGGTTTCACTTTCTTTCTTTCTTTCTTTCTTTTTTTTTTGAGATGGAGGCTTGCTCTGTCTCCCAGGCTGGAGTGCACTGCTGCGATCTTGGCTCACTGCAACCTCCACCTCCCAGGTTCAAGTGATTCTCCTGCCTCAGCCTCTGGAGTAGCTGGGATTACAGGCACACACCACCACACCCAGCTAATTTTTGTATTTTTAGTACAGATGCAGTCTCGCCATACTGGTCAGGCTGGTCTTGAACTCATGACCTCAAGTCATCCACCTGCCTGGGCCTCCCAAAGTGCTGGGATTACAGGCGTGAGCCACCGCACCCGGCCTGAGGTTTCATTTTCTGTGGTGTTGGCTACCTTCCATCAACCTCAATCCAAACATATTAAGTGGAAAATTCCAGAAATAATTCATAAGTTTTCAGTTGCCTGCCGTTATGAGTAGTGTGATGAAATCAGCCCCCGCCCCGCCCCCTCCCACCCTGGATATGAATCATCCCTTTGTTAAGGGTGCCCACGCCGTAGACACTACCAGCCCGCTAGTCACTTAGTAATCTTCTGGGTGATCAGATCAACCGTGTCAGTATTACAGTGCTTATGTTCCAGAAATCCAAATTTTATTAATTTTCTATTTTATTATGTTATTGTTGTTAATCTTTTACTGTGTCTCACTGATAAATTAAACTTTATCATAGGTATGTATGTATGCATAGGAAAAAAACAGTGCATACAGGTTTGGTATTTTCTGAAGTTTCAGGAATTTACTGGCAATCTTGGAACATATTCCCCACAGGCAAGGGGGAACTATTGTATTATTTTGGTATTCAAAATAAAAGAGGCTGGGCATGGTGGCTCATGCCTGTAATCCCAGCACTTCGGGAGGCCAAGGCAGGAGCAATCGATCCCTTGAGCCCAGGAGTTCGAGACCAGCCTGGGTAACATAGTGACAGCCCGCCTTTACAAAAACTTTGAAAACTAGCCGGGTGTGGTAGCTCGCGCCTGTGGTATCAGCTACTCTGGAGGCTGAGGTAGAATTGTCTTGGGCCCAGGAGGCTGCAGTGAGTTATGATCACGCCACTGCACTCCAGCCTGGGGGACAGCATGAGAGCCTGTCTCAAAAAATTAAAACAAAATAGCACACAGAAAAAAGTTTTTGAAATTAGCCTCAATAACTTGACAGTTTCATCCATGTCAGGGATCAAGCCTGAACTCTGGATGAATCACATATCTATTTTTTTTTCTTTTTTTTGGGGAGACAGAGCGAGACTGTCTCCCAGGCTGGAGTGCAGTGGCACGATCTCGGCTTGCTGCAACTTGTCTCTTGGCTTCACGCAATTCTCATGCCTCAGCCTCCCAAGTAGCTGGGATTACAGGCATGTGCCACCACGCCCGGCTAATTTTTGTATTTTTAGTAGAGACGGGGTTTCACCATGTCAGCCAAGGCTGGTCTTGAGCTCCTGACCTCAGATGATCTGCCTGCCTTAGCCTCCCAAAGTGCTGGGATTACAGGCGTGAGCAACCGCCCCGGCCTTGAACTTTAATTTGTCTCCTGTTCTGACCTGCCTCAGGTGGAGCTCTGCTGGGTGGGTGGGGCTGATAGCCTTTCCCGTCCTACATGAGTTGTAGCTATGTGTGTGTGTGTGTGTATGTGTGTGTATATATATGTGTGTGTTTATGTGAGTGTGTATGTGTGTGAGAGAGATGAATTCTTTTTTTCTTTTTACTTTTTTCTGTTTTTTTTTTTCTAGGCGGAGTTTTGCTCTGTTGCCCAGTCTCAAGTGCAATGGAGCGATCTTGGATCATTGCAACCTCTGCCTCCCGGATTCAAGTGATTCTCCCACCTCAGCCTCCTGAGTAGCTGGGATTACAGGTGCCTGCCACCATGCCTGGTTAATTTTTGTATTTTTAGTAGAGATGGGGTTTCACCATATTGGCCAGGCTGGTCTCGAACTGCTGACCTCAGGTGACTCGCCCTCCTCGGCTTCCCAAAGTGCTGGGATTACAGGTGTGAGCCACTGTGCCTGGCCAAGAGATGTATGTTGTATTTTTTTTAAGCAGAGGAAAGAAGTATAAACATTAAATTTAAAAACAAAACTTTTGGCCAAGCATGGTGGCTCAGTCCTGTAATCCCAGCACTTTGGGAGGCTGAGGCAGGTGGGTTACCTGAAGTCAGGAGTTCGAGACCAGCCTGCCAACATGGAGAAACCCTGTCTTTACTAAAAACACAAAAATTAGTTGGGCATGATGGCGCATGCCTGTAATTCTAGGCACATGGGAAGCTGAGGCGGGAGAATCACTTGAACCCGGGAAGTGGAGGTTGCAGCGAGCCAAGATTGCGCCACTGCACGCCAGCCTGGGTGACAAAAGGAGACTCTTGTCTCCAAAAAAAAAATTTTTTTTTAATTATTTATTTTTTAGAGACAGGGGTCTTACTATGTTGTCCATGCTGTTAAACTCTTGGGCTCAAGCGATACTCTCCCCTTAGCCTCCCGAGTACCTGAGATTACGGGGTGTTTGCCACCACACCCGGCTAATTTTTTATACTTTTAATAGAGACAGGATTTCACCATGATGGCCAGAGTGGTCTTGAACTCCTGACCTCAAGTGATCCACCTGCCTCGGCCTCCCAAAGTGCTGGAATTACAGGTGTGAGCCACCATGCCTGGCCGTTTATTATTATTTATTATTTTTTTTTGAGACGTAGTTTCACTCTTGTCACCCAGGCTGGAGTGCAATGGCGCGATCTTGGCTCACTACAACCTTTGCCTCACAAGTTCAAGCAATTCTCCTTCCTCAGCCTCCTGTGTACCTAGGATTACAGGCACACGCCACCACGCCTGGCTAATTTTTTTTCACGCCATGTTGACGGGGTTTCACCATGTTGACCAGGCTGGTTTCAAACTCCTGACCTCAAGTGATCCGCCTGTGTCGGCCTCCCAAAGTGCTGGGATTACAGGCGTGAGCCATGGTGCCCGGCCGAGAGGTATACTTTCTGTTTATTTTTTCTCTCTGCTTATCTTGTTGGCTGTTTCTTCTCCAATACAGTCACATTTCTTGGATAAGAACAAAAATATAATAAGACCGTTTTGAAAATGCAGGCAAAGAAATGCTGGAAGGCGGTCATGAACATGCCAACGGAGATTATCTCTGCGAGCTGAGCGATTAAGGGAGGGGTTGCGGGGTTTTTATTTGTTTTCTTTTCTGCTTCTTTGTTTCTCCATCAGGAAATTGACCAACATTTTTTTAATTAGGGGAAATGACAGTTACCCCGTGTGCACTTTTTGGCAGGACCTGGCCTTCAGCGTGGGTCTTGGGGCCCCCTGGCCAGTCTGAGCTCCTGTGGGGCAGTTTTTCTGGTCATCTGCAGAGGCCCTGGGTGCAGGCAGGGGAGCCCCAGCTCCTACGCGCTGCATTTCCTCAGAGGCTCCAGCACCACGAATTTTTTTTTTTTTTTTAGACAGGAAATTTCTCTGTCACCCAGGCTGGAGTGCAATGACACAATCATAGCTCACTACAGCCTCGACCCCCAGGGCTCAAGTGGTCCTCAGCTACCTCAGCCTCCTGAGTAACTGGGGCCACAAGCGTGTACCAACACCCATGGCTAAATTTTGTATTTTGCGTAGAGACAGGGGTCTCACCATGTTGCCCAGGCTGGTCTTGGACTCCTGGGCTCAAGTGATCCGCCCACTTTGGCCTCCCAAATTGCTGGGGTTACAGGTGTTAGCCACCACACCCAACCGAGAGCTTCATTCTCTCTGACGCTCTGTGAATAGAGTTTAGACTGTCCTCCCACCAGCACTGGGGTGAGGTAATGCAGGAAAGGGCTGGTCCCACTGGCCCAGAAGCAGATAAGAGCACCCTCCATCTACAGCCAAAAGTTAAAATCCAAAATCCAGAACCTTCCTGAGCCACCCTTTCTGTCTTTGGTGCTGGCACGGCACTGGCATGCAGTGGGTGCCATATTATTGCTCTCCAGCGGCATGGCAGGTCTTACCACTGTGGCATCAGGACCCCGGGTTTCTCTAGCTCGGGTGATGTGGATCACTTGAGAGGCCGAGGATCGCTTGAGCCCAGAAGGCTGAGCCTGCAGTGAGCCCTGATGGCACCATTACACTCTAGCCTGGGCAACAAATTGAGAATCTGTCGCAAAATAAAAGAAAAAAAGAGAGAGAGAGAGAGAGTTTCTCTTATTTGCAGTCTTGAGTAAGGCGTCCTGCAGGAATTTTTGTTTGTTTGTTTCTGTTTTGAGATGGAGTTTCGCTCTTGTTGCCCAGGCTGGAGTACAATGGCATGATCTCGGCTCACCACAACCTCTGCCTCCCAGGTTCAAGTGATTCTCCTGCCTCAGCCTCCCTAGTAGCTGGGATTACAGGCATGTGCTACCATGCTCGGCTAATTTTGTATTTTTAGTAGAGATGGGGTTTCTCCGTGTTGGTCAGGCTGGTCTCGAACTCCTGACTTCAGGTGATCCGCCCGCCTCGGCCTCCCAAAGTGCTGGGATTACAGGCATGAGCCACCACACCCGGCCATTTATTTTATTTTATTTTATTTTATTTTTTTGAGATGGAGTTTCACTCCTGCTGCCCAGGCTGGAGTGCAATGGCGTGATCTCGGCTCACTACAACCTCTGCCTCCCGGGTTCAAGCGATTCTCCTGCCTCAACCTCCTCACTAGCTGGGATTACAGGCGCCTGCCACCATGCCAGGCTAATTTTTTTTGTTTGTTTGTTTGTTTTTTTGAGATGGAGTCTTGCTCTGTTGCCCAGGCTGTAGTGCAGTGGCACGATCTCAGCTCACTGCAAGCTCCACCTCCCAGGTTCAGGCCATTCTCCTGCCTCAGCCTCCCAAGTAGCTGGGACTACAGGCGCCCACCAGCGCCTGTATTTTTAGTAGAGACGGGGTTTCACCGTGTTAGCCAGGATTGTCTCGATCTCCTGACCTCGTGATCTGCCTGCCTTGGCCTCCCAAAGTGCTGGGATTACAGGTGTGAGCCACCACGTCCGGCCTAATTTTTGTATTTTTAGTAGAGACGGGGTTTTACCATGTTGGCCAGGCTGGTTTTGAACTCCTGACCTCAGGTGATCCACTTGTCTTGGCCTCCCAACCTGCTGGGATTACAGGCGTGAGCCACTGTGCCCAGCCAATGTTTGTATTTTTAGTAGAGATGGGGGTTTCACCATGTTGGCCAGGTTGGTCTCAAACTCCTGACCACAAGTGATCCGCCCACTTCAGCCTTCTAAAGTGCTTGGATTATAGGTATGAGCCACCACACCTGACCTGGAGAATATATCTTTTTCTTTTTTAGATAGAGTCTTGCTCTGTCACCCAGGCTGGAGTGCTATGGCACAATCTTGGCTCACTGCAACCTCTGACTCCCTGGTTCAAGCGATTCTCCTGCCTCAGCCTCCTGAGTACCTGGGATTACAGGCATGTGCCACCACAGCACAGCTAATTTTTGTATTTTTAGTAGAGACAAGGTTTCACCATGTTGGCCAGGATGGTCTCGATCTGCTCACCTCGTGATCTGCCCACCTCGGCCTCCCAAAGTGCTGGGATTACAGGCGTGAGCCACCGCGCCTGGCCGAATATTTCTCATACCAGGAAAAGTTGGAAGCAGCCCACAGATCTAGCCTGAGAGGCCTGGTTAAATTAGTGTCTGGCCGGGTGTGGTAGCTCATGCCTGTAATCCCAGCACTTTGGGAGGCCAAGGTGGGAGGATTGCTTGAGCCTAGGAGTTTGAGACCAGCCTGGGTGACATAGGGAGCCCCCATCTCTACAAAGAATAAAAATTCAAAAATTAGCCAGGCATGTGGCATGAACCCATGTTCATGCCTATGGTCACAGCTACTTGGAAGGCTGAGGTAGGAGGATTGGTTGGGCCCAGGAGGTTGAGGTTGCAATGAGCCGTGATTGCACCACTGCACTCCAGCCTGGGTGACAGAGCAAAGCCTTGTCTGAAAAAAAAAAAAAAAAAAAAAAAAGATTTGTGTCTGCATGACACACCATGATGTGGACAGGGAAGGGATGGAAAGGACACCGTGCATGCAGATAGGAGACCACATACACTGCAGCAACTCCACTTCTGTGAATGTATCCGACAGAAATGGGACCTTCATTCCGCTGGGTGCGGTGGCTCACACCTGTAATCCCAGCATTTTGGGAGGCCGAGGCGGGCAGATCACTTGAGGTCAGGAGTTTGAGAATAGCCTGGCCAACATGGCGAAACCCCATCTCTACTAAAAATACAAAAAATTATCCAGGCGTGGTGGCACATGCCTGTAATCCCAGATACTCGGGAGGCTGAGGCAGGAGATCTGCTTGAACTTCGGAGGTGGAGGTTGCAATGAGCCAAGATTGCGCCACTGTACTCCAGCCTGGGCAATAGAGGAAGACTCCGTCAAAAAAAAAAAAAAAAAAAAAAAAGCCCTGTTGCAGTGGCTCACACTTGTAATTCCAGCACTTTGGGAGGCCAAGGCAGGCAGATCACCTGAGGTCGGGAGTTCAAGACCAGCCTGACCAACGTGAAGAAACCCCATCTCTACTAAAAATACAAAAATTAGCCAGGCGTGGTGGTGCATGCCTGTAGTCCGAGCTACTTGGGAGGCTGAGGCAGGAGAATCGCTTGAACCCGGGAGGTGGAGGTTGTGGTGAGCCGAGATCGTGCCACTGCACTCTAGCCTGGTGACACAGCAAGACTCCATCTCAAGAAAAAAAAATAAATAAATAAAGAACATTCTCAAGAGGAAATAAATTATCCGTGACAGGGCTCAATGGTTCTCCTTCATTCATGTGAGGTTTTTAATGCTTTTTCATATGCCTTGGGGGAGAGTTGTCAAATCTTAACAAATCAGAGAAGAATTATAACTCGTAGAAGAATGTCAAAGGCATTTGGAGGGTGGAAGCTGCAGAAATTGAGCCCCATCTGCAAATGGGATGGACAGATGAAAGATGTACATTCTCAAGTCTGCGTAGGAATGTATATTAAGCCGAGCATGGTGGCTCACGCATGTAATGCCAGCATTTTGGGAGGCCAAGGCGGGTGGATCACCTGAGGTCAGAAGTTTGAGACCAGCCTGGCCAAAATGGCGAAACCCATCTCTACTAAATATACAAAAATCAGCCGGGCATGGTGGCACGTGCCTGTGGTCCCAGCTACTCAGAAAGTTGAGGCAGGAGAATCGCTTGAACCTGGGAGGCAGTGGTTGCAGTGAGCCGAGATCGCGCCCCTGCACTCCAGTCTGGGTGACAGAGTGAGACTCCGTCTAAAAAAAAAAAAAAAAAAATTGATCCATTCCATCTTGCATTTTTTTAATAAAGTTTTTTTTTTATTAAAAAACATTTTTTTTTTTGGTGGAGATTGGTGTCTTACTATGTTGCCCAGGCTGATCTTGAACTCCTGGACTCAAGTAATCCTCCCACCTCAGCCTCCCAAAGTGCTGGGATTACAGGCTGAGCCACTGCACCTGGCCTTGCAGATGTGGTTAACACCTCCAATCAACGGACCTGAAGTAAAGGAATTTATCCTCCATGACCTTGATGTTTCTTTTTTTTTTTTTTGAAACCAAGTTTCGCTCTTTTTGCCCAGGCTGGAGTGCAATGGCGTGATCTCGGCTAACCGCAACCTCCACCTCCCGGGTTCAAGACATTCTCCTGCCTCAGCCTCCTGAGTAGCTGGGATTACAGGCATGCACCACCATGCCTGGATAATTTTTGCATTTTTAGTAGAGACGGGGTTTCTCCACGTTGGTCAGGCTGGTCTGAAACTCCTGACCTCAGATGATCCTCCTGCCTCGGCCTCCCAAAGTGTTGGGGTTACAGGCGTGAGCCACTGCACCCAGCCGATGCTTCTTATCTAATCAGTTGAAGTCCTTCAGAGAGCAAAAACAGCTTCTAGAGGGAAAAAGGAATTCGTAAGCTTGCAACAAATAAAGCCTCCCTGTTTCCAGCCTGCTAGAGTGCCCTATGAATTTTGGGTTTATCAGCCCCCACGATTGCATGAGCCAATTCCTTAAAATACATCTTTTTTTTTTGAGAGAGAGATAGGATCTCTGCCACCCAGGCTGAAGTGCGGTGGTGGGATCATGGCTCCCTGCAGCCTCGACCTCCTGGGCTCAAACGATCCACCCACCTCAGCCTCTGGAGTGGCTGGGATCACAGGCACACACCACCATGCCCAAACTTTTTAAAAACTTTTTTGTAAACATGGGATCTTAAACTCCTGGGCTCAAGCAATCTTTCCATGTCAGCCTCCCAAAGTGCTAGGATTCCAGGCGTAAACCACCATGCCCAGACAAAATAAATCTTAAAATTTTTTTTTTTAGAGAAAATCTCTTTCTATATATGTAATATGTATATTTCCTGTTGGTTCTGTTTCTCTTGTGAGCCATTACTGATACAGGCACCCAGAGGCCCGGTGATGGGAAGGAGGCGGGGTTACTTTCCAATATATACTCAGGGAATTTCTTTTTTTTTCTTTTTTTGAGACGGAGTTTCGCTCTGTCGCCCAAGCTGGAGTGCAGTGTATGATCTTGGCTCACTGCAAGCTCTGTCTCCTGGGCTCAAGCGATTCTCCTGCCTCAGCCTCTGGAGTAGCTGGGATTACAGGTGCCCGCCACCATGCCTGGCTAATTTTCGTATTTTTAGTGGAGACAGGGTTTTACCATATTGGCGAAGCTGGTCTTGAACTCCTGGTCTCAAGTGATCTGCCTGCCTCAGCCTCCCAAAGTGCTGGGATTACAGGCGTGAGTTACCGCGCCCGGCCACTCAGGGAATTTCTGAGATAGTGACAGCTTCCGGTGGCAGGACCTCAGCTGATTGCCTTGGCCTTTGTCCGCTGAACCCAGGCCAGCTTCCTAGCCTCGGGCGCCACCCAAGACACCTGCAGATCAAGGACACACATTAGAGGCCTTGGGTTTCACGGTCCTGGGCAGGGCCAGGCCTGAGGTGCTGACCAAGCCTGCTACCCTCAACCAAAATAAACCTAGGGCAGGATGCTGCTTGATCAGCCATCCATAGAACACCACAGCCCGAGCCGGGTCACAGATCTGCTTTGGCTGGCCTGCGGACAGGGAGGTCCTCAGCCGCACAAGGCCTGAGAGGTGGACACATTGGATTTGAAGACCAAAAATGGCCCCCTTCTGGTTGGGTGCAGTGGCTCACACCTGTAATCCCAGCACTTTGGGAGGCTGAAGTGGGCGGATCACTTGAGGTTGGGAATTTGAGACCAGCCTGGCCAACATGGTGAAGCCTCGTTCTCTACTAAAAATACAAAAATTAGCCGGGCTTGGTGGCATGTGCCTTGTAGTCCCAGTTACTCGGAAGGCTGAGGCAGAAGAGTCACTTGAGGCTGCGGTTGCAGTGAGCCGAGATCGCACCACTGCACTTCAGTCTGGGTGACAGAGCAAGACTTTGTCTCAAAAAAAAAAAAAAGGCCCCCTTCGGAGATGTGGGAGTTGGGGGTGGGGGCAGATTTCAAAGCCTGGGGGATTCGATCTGTCATCTGTGCAACCCAGCTGACTATGTGGCTAAAGTTTAACAAGTTTCACAATAATCATTAGACATTGACTGACACTGCCAGGGAAGTGCACCAGAGATGGGGAAACCCACGTCCACACAAACACCTGTCCACGCGTGTCCACAGCAGCTCTAGTCATGGTTGGCAGAAAGTGGAAACCTCCCCATGCCCATCAGCTGGTACATGGATAACAGAGTGTGTTCCATCCACACAGGGGGATATGATACAGCCATGGAAAAGAAGGAAGCACTGATCCATGCTACAGCGTGAATGAACCCCCAAAACACGATGCTGAGTGAGAGAAGCCAGACACAAAAGGCCACACAGTGTGAGATTCCATTGATCTGAAATGCCCAGAACAGGCAAATCCATAGACAGGAAGCAGATTGGTGGTTGCCAGGGACTGGCGGAGGGGAATGGGGAGTGACTGCTGATGGAGACAGGTTTCTTTTTGAGGTGATAACAATGAGCCTGGGTGGCTGGGAGTGGTGGCTCACGCCTGTAGTCCCTGCACTTTGGGAGGCTGAAGGGGACAGATCACTTGAAGTCAGGAGTTCAAGACCAGCCTAGGCAACATGGCGAAACCCCATCTCTGCTAAAAATGCAAAAATTATCTGGGCTTGGTGGCACGCGCACATAGTCCCAGCTACTCGGGAGGCTGAGGCAGGAGGATCACTTGAACCCGGGAGGTGGAGGTTGCAGTGAGCCGAGATGGCACCACTGCACTCCAGCCTGGGCAAAAGAGTAAGACCCTGTCTCAAAAACAAACAAACAAACAATTTATTATCATTATTATAATTTAAGATGGCATCTCAAGCGACAGAATGAGCCTTCGTCTCAAAAAAAAAAAGAGCCTGAGCAACATAACAAGACCCCGTCTCTGCAAAAACATAAATAAAATTAGCCAGGCGTGCTGGATACACCTGCGGTCCTAGCTATTCAGGAGGCTGAGGTGGGATCGTTTGAGCCCAGGAGGTCGAGGCTGCAATGAACTATCATTGCACCAATGCATTCCAGCCTGAGCGATAGAGTGAGATCCCACCTAAACCGCATTTATTGAGTATCCACTGTGTGCCAGGCACTGAGTTGGGTGCTAGAACAGAGCCCAGAGTGGGAGAAACAGCTGTAAACAGACGATCATAGTGCCAGGGGAATGCTTCTTTTTTTTCTTTTTCTTTTTTTTTTTTTTTTCTGTTTTTTTTGAGATGGAGTCTTGCTCTGTCACCCAGGCTGGAGTGCAGTGGCATGACCTCGGCTCACTGCAACCTCCACCTCTCAAGTTCAAGTGATTCTCCTGCCTCAGCATCCTGAGTAGCTGGGATGACAGGCGCGCGCCACCACGCCTGGCAAATTTTTTTTTTTTTTTTTTGAGATGGAGTCTCGCTGTATCGCCCAGGCTGGAGTGCAGTGGTGTGATCTTGGCTCACTGCAAGCTCTGCCTCCCAGGTTCATGCCATTCTCCTGCCTCAACCTCCTGCGTAGCTGGGACTACAGGCGCCTGCCACCACGCCCGGCTAATTTTTTGTATTTTTAGTAGAGATGGGGTTTCACCATGTTAGCCAGGATGGTCTTGATCTCCTGACCTCGTGATCTGCCCACCTCGGCCTCCCAAAGTGCTGGGATTACAGGAGTGAGACACCGCGCCTGGCCATTTCTATATTTTTAGTAGAGACAGGGTTTCACCATGTTGGTCAGGCTGGTCTCAAACTCCTGACCTCATGATCCGCCCACCTTGGCCTCCCAAAGTGCTGGTATTACAGGCGTGAGCCACCGCGCCCAGCCTGGATGTTTCTCTTATAGCACAGAGAGGGTAGAGATGTAGCATTTTATGAACCTTTGAAGAATGGAGGAGGGGGTGTGGGTGTTGGGTTTTGGGGGATGAATATGAGTTTGCCAAGTTGAAGGTGGGGGCTGACCATGAACTGAACTTTATGGAATCTAACCAACACAACAAAATAAATCTAATTTTCAAAATGAAAATGAAAATGAGCATATTCTCCTTTGTTGGCGTGAACTGCAGGAATGTTTGTATGTGGACACTTCACAGGCCAGCCTGCACCAGGCCTGGCTCATGCCGGCCAGTTCCTTCCTGAAGCTATTCATGTCTGCTGCAAAGATGGGATTAAAAACAGCATGTCGGCCTCTTCATTCATTAGGAGAGTGGAGAAATGGGAAAATTTGGGCTGCCCAAACTCCTCATGATCTATGAGGATAAACAGAAAGTTCAAAGCCAGCCCTGACTGAGGACCCCCCACAAGGACTTATCTTCTATGTTTTTCTTTTCTTTTTTTTTTTTTTTTGAGATGGAGTCTGGGTCTGTTGCTCCGACTGGAGTGCAGCGGCATGATCTCAGCTCACTGCAACCTCCACCTCCCGGGTTCAAGTGATTCTCCTGCCTCAGCCTCCTGAGTAGCTGGGATTACAGGCTTGTGCCACCACTCCTGGATAATTTTTGTATTTTAGAGATAGGGTTTCGCCACGTTGGCCAGGCTGGTCTCAAACTCCTGACCTCAAGCAATCCGCCCACCTCTGCCTCTCAAAGTGCTAGGATTACGGGCGTGACCCACCACGCCCAGCCTCCTTGCTCTCTGAATCTGGATCTCACTTTCTGTAAATCCAATGTGACCTTTGGCTGTTTACTGAGTACAAGACGCTCCTGATGACCCATTTTACAGATGAGGAAATTGGGGCTCAGAGAAGGCGAGAGAGCAGAGACCGGGATTCAGTGAGGAGGGTCCCAGGGGGCCTGATGATGATGATTATTATTATTATTATGGAGACTTGCTCTTTTGCCCAGGCTAGAGCGCAGGGGCGTGATGTCGGCTCACTGCAACCTCTGCCTCCAGGGTTCAAGTGATTCTCCTGCTTCAGCCTCCTGAGTAGCTGGGATTACAGGTGTGTGCCAGCATGCCCAGTTAATTTTTGGGTACAGACAGTGTTTCACCATGTTGGCCAGGCTGGTCTTAAACTCCTGACCTCAAATGATCCACCTGCCTCGGCCTCCCAAAGTGCTGGGATTACAGGCATGAGCCACCCGCACCCGGCCGGGCCTGAATTTTTTTAAAGACAGGGTCTTGCTATGTTGTCCAGGCTGAAGTGCAGTGGCACAATCATGGCTCGCTGCAGCTTTGAGCTCCTGGGCTTTAGTGATCCTCTCACCTCAGCTTCTCAAGTAGCTGGAACTACAAGGCATGGGCTACCACACCTGGCTAGATTTTTAAATTTTTTATAGAGACTGGGTCTCCCTATGTTGCCCAGGCTGTTCTCCAACTCCTGGGCTGAAGTGATCCTCCCACTTTGGCCTCCCAAAATGCTGGGATTACAGGTGTGAGCCACTGCACCTGATTGATGGTGAGTTTGAAGTGGAAGGTGTTTGAAGGGGTGAAAGTGTCCATCAGAAAGCAGCTGGCCAGGCGTGGTGGCTCATGCCTGTAATCTCAATCCCAGCACTTTGAGAGGCTGAGGTGTGAGGTGGGTGGATCACCTGAGGTCGGGAGTTCAAGACCAGACTGATCAACATGGAGAAACCCCATCTCTACTAAAACCACAAAATTAGCTGGGCATGGTGGCGCATGTCTGTAATCCCAGCTACTCAGGAGGCTGAGGCAGGAGAATCGCTTGAACCCGGGATGCGGAGGTTGTGGTGAGCCGAGATCATGCCATGGCACTCCAGCCTGGGCAACAAGAGCAAAACTCTGTCTCAAAAGAAAAGAAAGCAGCTGAGACCAATATAGCTAAGGAGTGAAGAGCTGGGTTCCGATTCTGATTCTGCCCACTTGCAGGGGCTCTTCCTAGTCCTTCTGTGAACAGCATCTCGTTGTGCTTGGGGTCTTTCTCCCTTCTTAGCCAATGAAGCCCTAGCTATCAGCGTATTGTAGCCCTCTGGCCACTGTGATTGGTTCAGAGACAGGCATATGCCCCGGGCTGGGGCAATAATAGACAATCTTGGTGTCTGATAGGTGCCACCCCTATCAGACAACAGAGCTCTTGTGATGTTGCTTAAATGGGTAAGGCTAGGCTCCGAGTTGCTGGCGTCCATCTTGCCTGCCTGGAAACAAAGGACAGCAAAGCCAAGAAATAGAGAGAGAGGCTACACTGGTGGTTTTGGTTGAGTGCCTTGATCCAGCTGATCCTGAAGGTGTCCTTTCCAATTCCATCCACCAATTAATTCCCTTTTTGGCTTTATGCAGCCCAAAGAGTTCCCATGTATTCAGCCCTTAGTGCTGCAGAGACAGCACTATAAACATGTCAGTTACTTCATTCATTAGGAGAGCAGAGAAATTGGAAAATTGAGGTTGCCCTCATTGCTGTCTATGAGGATAAACAGAAAGTCAAAGACCAGGCAGGCTGCAGTGGCTCCTGCCTGTAATCTTAGCACTTTAGGAGGCTGAAATAAGCGGATCACTCAAGCCCAACAGTTTGTGACCAGCCTGGGCAACATAGTGGACCCTGTCTCTACATAAAAAAAAAAAAAAAAAAAATTAGCCAGGCATGGTGGTGCATGCCTGTAGTCCCAGCTACTTGGGAGGCTGAAATGGGAGGATCACCTGAGCTCAGGGAGGTTGAGGCTGCAGTGCCACCGCACTCCAGCCTGGGTGACAGAATGAGACTCTGTCTCAAAAAAAAAAAAAAAAAAAAAAAGGCTAAAGACCAGCCCTAAGAACTGACCTTTCTGGAAATGGCTTGGACGTCCCACCTGCCCGCCCCAGAGAGTTGTTAACCAACGTCTCTGGGCCTCAGTTTCCTCGTCTGTAAAGGGAGCTGTGGTTGCCTAAGGTGAAAGGAGCACAGGTGCCAAGCTTTCTTTGCCATGCCTGGTGCTATAAGATATCCAGTGCTATCTAGGGATGCCCCCCGGCTGCCCACCCTGGACTCCTGCTTACTTGGACTTGGATAAAAGAAGGTTTTCTGGCCAGGTGCAGTGGTTCATGCCTGTAATCCCAACACTTTGGGAGGCAGAGGCGGATGGATCATCTGAGGTCAGGAGTTCAAGACCAGCCTGAGCAACATGGTGAAACCTCATCTCTACTAAAAATACAAAAATTAGCCAGGTATGGTGGTGCCTGCCTGTAGTCCTAGCTACTTGGGAGGCTGAGGCAAAATAATTGCTTGAAACTGGGAGGTGGGGGTTACAGGGGGTTGCAGTGAGCCCAGATCGAGCTGCTGTACTCCACCAGCCTGGGCAACAGAGTGAGACTCTGTCTCAAAAAAAAAAAAAAAAAAAAAGAAGAAGAAGAAGAAGAAGAAGAAGGTTTTCTGAGTTCTGAGGGACACAATTGCTCCCAGACATCTCTGCCTCTTGCAACAACCTGCCAAGAACGTGGAGAGCCAGAAAGGAGAGGGTGAACATCTCTGGACTGAAACAGGGAAACTGTCAAAGGCTCTAGAGTAGGCAGGTGGGACGTCCAAGCCAGAAAGGACAGGTTTGCTCTGGGTTCCTTGCAAGTGACCTCCATGGGGTTCGGGGCTGAGACGGAGCCTACAATGTTGTCTAAGGCCACATTTCAGACAACTGCCAGAGAATGGTTGTTTTACCAAATAGCTGGCCAGCACACGGGGTCTATGTCTCTGTGTCTTTTGGCTAGGTTATTCACACCCCACCCTCGTCAGCTGTCAGGGTTACCCTGGGGAATGTCAATTCCAGGCACTTTTGGTTCCAGTGGGCATTCAGGCAAAGGGTGCTCCAGCAGCCCAGGGTAGCCCTGATACCCTGCACAGGTGCCTGCCATTAAATGGGGCTGGAACCGAGGGGTATAGATGAAACAGTTCAGAATTGCTTTCATTCCTGCCCTGCCCTTCCAGACTGCTCTTTTAAAAGGTGTAAATCAGGCCAGGCATGGTGATACATGCCTGTAGTCCCAGCTACTCAGGAGGCTAAGGCTGGAGGATCATTTCAGCCCAGGAGGTCAAGGCTGCAGAGAGCTATGATCATGCCACTGTACTCCAGCCTGGGCTACAGAGTGAGATGCTGTCTTAAAAATAATAATGATAATGATGATAAATTTTTTTTTTGTTTTTGAGACAGAGTCTTACTCTGTCACTCAGGCTGGAGTGCAGTGACGCCATCCCGGCTCGCTGCAACCTCCACTTTCCGGGTTCAAGTGATCTTCTCGCCTCGGCCTCCCGAGTAGCTGGAACTATGTGTGTGTACCACCATGCCTGGCTAATTTTTGTATTTTTAGTACAAACGGAGTTTTGCCATCTTGCCCAGGCTGGTCTCAAACTCCTGACCTCAAGCGATCCGTCTGCCTTGGCCTCCCAAAGTGCTGGGATTACAAGCATGACCCAGCGCACCATGACAAAAGCCCCCCTCTACTAAAAAATACAAAAATTAGCTGGGCATGGTGGCGCGTGCCCATAGTCCCAGCTACTCAGGAGGCTGAGGTGGGAGGATCGCGTGACTCTTGGAGGTGGAGGTTGCAGTAAGCCAAGATGGCACCACTACACTCCAGCCTGGGTGACAGAGTAAGACCCTGTCTCAAAACGAAAACCAACAAATAAAAATGTGTGGTGAATGAATGAATGAATGAATGAGTGAACAGACAGATGTAAAAAGCCGATCAGAGCCTCTGCCAAGGAGATGTCAGAGGGTTTTTCACAGCAGCCTTTGAACAATGGCCCTGGGAGGAAGCCAGGCTTATTTCCCCATTTGACACAGGAAGAAACTGTCTTGGTTCAAATCTGATCCTTTTTTCTCCTAAGACCACAGCTGCCTCCGAAACAAAGGCCGACAATTGCTGCCAGCAAGTGCTTTGCTGTTTTTACTTCCTCTAAACATTCTTCAGTGGATTTTCCTTTCAAACTGGTTGCAAGGAGGCACATGGCTGGGTGTTGGTGGGGGGTGGCACCCCTGCCCGGACCCCACACGCTTCCCTACCACGTGGCCGGTTTGGAGTAGACCCATCTTTGTGCTGAAACACAGCCCAACATTGCCATATACAGGGGGCTTGTCTACATTTTACAAGATTTTTACAAAAATGATGCTACACTTTGCAAATGGATTTTTTTTTTTTTTGAGACAAGGTCATACTCTGTCACCCAGGCTGGAGTGCAGTGGTACAATCACAGCTCACTGCAGCCTTGACCTCCCGGGCTCAAGTGATCCTTCCTCCTCAGCCTCCCAAGTAGGTGGGACTACAGGCATGTGCCACCATGCCCGGCTAGGGTTTTTTTTTTTTTTTTTTTAATAGAGATGGGGTCTTGTTACGTTGCCCAGGCTGGCCTTGAATTCCTGGCCTCAAGCAGTGCTCTTTCCTCTCCCTCCTAAAGTGCTGGGATTGCAGGTGTGAGCCACCACGCCCAGCTTGGAACATCTTTATTTTAAGATGAGCATGCTGGGGCCTCAGGGAGTGAAGTGAATTTTCCAAAGTCACTCGTTGTGACCAGGACACTGGAGTCAAGGCCCTTTCATCATGTCACGGGGTCTAGGTAAGGACTCAGGAAACTTCATTTATTTATTTATAGATAGAGTTTTGCTTTTGTAGCCCAGGCTGGAGTACAGTGGTGCGATCTCGGCTCACTGCAACCCCTGCCTCCTGGATTCACGCGATTCTCCTGCTTCGGCCTCCGGAATAGCTGGGATTACAGGCATGCACCACCACACCCAGCTAATTTTTGCATTTTTAGTAGAGACGAGGTTTCACCATGTTGGCCAGGCTGGTCTCGAACTCCTGACCTCAGGTGATCTGCCTGCCTCGGCCTCCCAAAGTGCTGGGATTACAGGCGTGAGCCACCACGCCTGGCCTTTGTTTTAAGGAGGAGGAGTCAGCCAATGGGATGCCTCAAGGACTGGGTCCACTGACACAGAACAATGGAAACAGATCAGTGATGTCTGAGTTCACAGCATGCGGGTGCTGCTCCTAAGAACCCTTCTGTAGATGCTACTGTTCTCCCCATTTGCAAATGAGGAAGCTGACACTCAGAGATGTGGATCACCCGCCCCAGGTTACACAGCACAGAGAGGACATGTTAGGACTGAGGATTCAAATTCTTAAGATTTGTTTTCCTCCTGGCAAAAGCAAGTCATGAAGGTGTGGAAGCTGAAATCTCGAGGCTAACGCTCCCCTTTTCACACCTGGCCACAAGCTGCAAGAACTGGGAGTTGGTGCTCCCATGAGTCCAACCTGAGGATTCGCTGGAGAAAAATTCAGCCAAGGAAAGCTCAGCTCGTGAGGTCCCCCTCCTGGGCTGTGAAGGAAGCGGATAGTGCCAGTCATTACAGAGCCGCAATCCCTGAGTGTTAAAGTTCTCAGGGCCATGAGTATGGACTTCGTGGGAAATAGAAGCACCGTGTAGACCTATGCATGTGTGTATGTCTGTGTGCACACGTGTGCATGTCTCTGTGTATGTATGTGCATGTGTGCACGCATGCGCACATGGCGTTGCACAGGGTGTGTCCATGTGTACGCAAGTGTGTGTATATAGGGAGCTTCTAAATCAGATGAAACCAACTGGAAATCCGGATACTGATGTTTAGAATTCAAGCTCTGGAGTCAGACTGCCCCAGGCCTCAGTTTTTCCATTGGGAAATGGGCTGATCCTCCCCGGATGAGAGCACTGGAGTCCAGAGAGGACAACGACGATCAGATTTATCTCAGTATATGGTCTGTGCTGTGGGCCTTGAGGTTGAAATTTTGTGAGCTCCTTTAATTCTCTTTTTTGTGTGTGTTGGGGGTTGGCGGCAGGGTCTTGCTCTGTCGTCCAGGCTGGGCTGCAGTGGTGCATTCATAGCTCACTGCAGCCTCCAGCTCCTTGGCTCAAACAATCCTTCAACCTCAGCCTCCCGAGGAGCTGGGACTACAGGTGGGACTATCATGCCCTGCTAACAAAAACGTTTCTTTTTGTAGAGGTGGAGTCTCCCTATGTTGCCTAGGCTGCAGCCCCAGCATTCATTAATCATCCCCGGCTCCTACCTCTGCCCAGCCCTTAATCCCCCAAACATATGATGGGGATTAATCCCCCAAACCCTTGGGGGGATTAATCCCCCAAACATATGGGGATGGGGGGACTCGTGACAACTTACCACTCTTTCCCTGGATAGCTCCTCTGTGGAATGTGGTAGAGTTTGGGGGCCACCCAACCCTCAGGCTGGCCAGGGACGGGTGGGCAAGGGGAGCTAAGAAGGGCTTGGGGATCCTCACGAGGGAAAACTGAGGCCCAAGCGGGTGGGATGTGAAAGGATCAGTCGGTAACAAGACCAGTCCCTCTGAACCCTCTAAGAGAGGTCCTGGGTAACCGTATGTATTTAACCCTGCAAGCTGTTGGCTACATTTCACTGGAGAAAATGCAGGCGTGGAGGGTCCCACCGCTTGACCACCTCGGGGAGGACTGACTGTGAGCAGAGGGTCAGTAATAGCGTCCCTGTTGCTGGCACATCTCTGGCCCTCAAAACACCACCCTCCACCATGGGTGGGCATTGGGGTAGTATGTGGACACAGGGGAGATAGAGGCCTGGCTGGGCCTCTCAGGGAACACGGTGACCCCAAACCACCACAGGCTCCTGCACTGTTGAGGTGGGGCTGGTGACAGGGTGGGGGTGACAGGGACAGAGTTGAGGGATCTGGAGGAGGTAGAGAGAGTCAGCAGTCAGGTCCATATCCCAAGGGGTCAGGGTTTGGGGGGTGAAGCTGGCATTGGAGCCCAGCCTAAGGGCCAGTGCCTGCCAGAGACACCTGCAGGAACCACAGCCCCCACTGTCCCGGAGAGGCAGGGAAACTAGGGAATTGGGACATCAGCAGGGTCACCCCAAAGTTAGATGGCACATGAACTGTGTGGAGGGAGGCAGCAAGGTGAGGAGACCCTCAGGAGGACCCTTTGTTCTCATATGCTATTTCCTGGACTTTGTCCACAAAGAAGCCCATTCTAGGATGTAGGGCCCAAACCCAAATGGCTAGGCGTGGAGAACCTGTTAGCTAAATGACAAGCCATCATACATACACGTGTATATGTAAGTTTATTTCAGGTTTGTATTTTTAGATATAGGGTTGCCCAGGCTGGAGTACTGTGATGCAATCTCAATTCACCGCAGCCTCCAATCCTGGGCTCAAGTGATCCTCCCACCTCAGCCTCTCCAGTAGCTGGGATTACAAGCACAGGCTGCCACACATGGCTTCAGAATTTTTTTTTTTTTTTTTTTTTTGAGACCGAGTGTCGCTCTTGTTGCCCAGGCTGGAGTGCAGTGGCGCATCTCGGCTAAACGCAACCTCTGCCTCCAGGGTTCAAGCGATTCTCCTGCCTCAGCCTCCCGAGTAGCTGGGATGACAGGCATGCGCCACCATGCCTGGCTAACTTTTGTATTTTTAGTATAGATGAGGCTTCTCCATGTTGGTCAGGCTGGTCTTGAACTCCCAACCTCAGGTGATCTGCCCACCTCCACCTCCCAAAGTGCTGGGATTACAGGCGTGAGCCACCGCGCCCAGCCTCAGAAATTTTTTAAGTGAAAAAAAGCAGGGAGCAGAATAGAACTTGAAGTATAATTTGCATTTTAAAGGTTCCATCTAAAACACGATTGTGCCTACGATCGTTTACACGTGGAATATCCTCTGAAGCCAACCCAATACCTGCTCTTTTCCCACGGGCCATGGAGACTGCTGAGACAGCCCGTGGGGAGAGGAAGGCAGTCTCCGAGTGGCACCCTTGGAGTGTCCTGTCATTTGTTTTGACTTATGGGAGGAGAAAGCCTCTGTGCTCCATTCCGCATACATCTGGGTTTGGTTTTTCATCTTTTACAAGGAAAACGTCCTCGTGTGCTGCTTGAACATGCATGCGCGCACATCTGTACGTGGGCATGCATGCACAGCAAAGGCCTGGACTGAAGCCACACCTTGCTTTTGCTACTGGGGCTTCTTGGCAGCGCCTTCTGCCTGTCTTGCCCCAAGGAAGCTCCAGGGAGGAGAAAGGCCATGACAGGGATCTTGTGGTTCCACTTAGTCCTAAATTATTAGGTTGGTGGAAAAGTAATTGAAGGTTTTGCCATTACTTTTGCACCAACCTAGTACAAGGCAGCAGGGGAGATTTTACCTTCCAAATGAGATCCTTCCCAGTCTGTAGAGGGGAAACTGAGGCCTGAGATCAAGTGACCTGCCTGGGTCAACGCCAGGACAGGCATCCTGGGCTGGAGACCACTCCTCCTGTCCTCCTAAGACACCCTGACCGGCCTTAGGATGATATTAAGAGGAACTAGGGGAAGAAGGGTTCCACTACTGAAGAGAAATTCCTGGTGGTTCCTCACCCCCTGCAGGTGAGCCCCACATTTTCCCTGCAGGCTCCGGCCTTTCTCAGGGAGTGCCACTGAAGCTAGCGGTTAGACATCGCTAAGATGAAGGCAGGGTGAGGGTCTTGGCTGGCAATAGCTTCCCCCGGGACACGGTAGAAGTGAGGCTGGGGGTCCTGCCTCAGCTTCCTAAGGGCTCTGTCTCAAGGCTCCCGCTAAGCTGCCCACAGGGACCTTTCTACATGAGCATCACCTGCCCTGGGCACAGCGCCTTCCCCCTCCCTGCAGTCTGGCTCCTCCCCTCCTCACCCTGGTCAGGCAGAGGCCCCTGCAGGCCCCCTGGGTGCTGCCTTGGTCTCTGCTGTGCCCTCTGCACGCCCCTCCTCACCTGGAGGGCCAAGGGGCTGTTGACAGAGGAACCATGGGCAGGCTGGCAGCACCCAGGGATGGCAGGGAGTGTGAAGATGACAGAGAGGCAGCTCCGCAGTCAGAGGGAGGCCCAGGCAGGCTCTGGTTTTACTCTGGCAGCTGGAACCCCAGCCCTGGGATGATGGGGCAAAGCCCTGTGGGGACAGGTGAGTCGTAGGCAGCAGGGGCACAGCTCCCACTGCCCTGACACCCCTCAAAGGCAGCTTCTGTACTTGGCGGTACCGATTACCCTCCCCAGCCTCCCCAGATGGGAATTGCCCTCCCTCTGGTGGGCGCTTGGTCCCTTCCTGCTCTCTGGCATCTTCCAAGCTTTCCTGGTGACAGTGACACAAGGTCCCTCAGGTGGGGCAAGCCAGTGAGGAGGGGCCCGAGGGAGGAGCACCACGCCGGCAGAGGGCACGTCCTGGGAGGCAGCCATCATCTGGTTCTACACTGCACTCCCATCTGCGTGCGCAGGTGTCTGATCTGATTTTAAAAACACAGCCATGGAGACCCCAGCACACTGCATTTCCTCTACATTTATTGCAACGGCTAAATGATTAACAACATTCACAACTTCTTAGATCTTAAAAAACAGAAACAAAAGAAAACTTCCATTTTGTAACATCACAAATGTCTTCTAGGCTTTATCAAGGACCAAAAACACTACAATTCTCTAAGTGATTTCCAGTGATGGAAACAAGCCAGAGACAGTAAAGCACCCAGAGTGGCGAGAGAGCACTTCCAGATGCCTGTTGTCCTCTCGGGGGTGACCCTGGAACTAGAACGACAGAAAAGACACTGTGACTTTGACACGGCTGTGCCACCACACATCACGCGCGACACGAGGATCCTGCAGAGCGGCCTCTGCAGAGAGCAAGGACAGCCTCAGTTAAGAGGGAGGGGCTGGGGGCACGGAGGGCCATTGGCATCTCCTCTATCCCGGCTGGCCGGCAGCTGGCAGCACGCACCATGCTCTGCTGGCTCCTGACACCTTCACTGCCCCAGCGCTGAATCCACAGGAGAGGCGTCCTCTGAGAGTGTAGGGGGCTTTCTAGGTTCAAGGAGATGTGCCCTTTGACCCCTGCCAAGGACTCACAGAACCATCTCAGCTCAAACTTGGAGGAGCGGCAGGAGGTGGGGGGCGGTCAGTGGCCACACGCCACAGATTCCTAAAGCATTTAACTTTTTAGTAAAATGAAGTGGAGAAAGTCAAGAATGAACACGCTAGGACAAAGCACATGGAATGGTCAGGGCGATGCTGGAGAGTGCGCTTGATCCACGCTGCAGGTGTGTGCGCCTCGCTCGGGCCAATGGGCTGAGCCCCGCTTGGAGCTCCATCCATTCACCTGACCCATGGCCAACATGGAAGCTGTCGGAGGGCTCAGGAAAGGAGAAGGAGAAAGGAGAAGATGAACCCCCCGCACCTGTGACTCCCCAAAACCAGCTCCACTCCAGGCCCCCACAGGCTGGTTCGTTCGAGGGTTGGGTTATAAACCCAAGCTCCATCCTCCATGCTGGCACCTCTACTGCCATAAAGATCTGCCAGTTGCCAAGCTACAGAAGCCACTGGAAGCAAGCAGAGCCCCTGGGGGTGGTGGCACTGCAAGGTGACAGGGACCAGGCAGACAAGGAGCTGGGACCACAGCCTAGGAAGTCTGTGGCTTAAAGAAAGCCAGGATTTCCTTTTTTTTTTTGAGACAGAGTCTCGCTCTGTTGCCAGGCTGGAGTGCGGTGGCACAATCTCGGCTCACTGCAACCTCCGCCTCCCGGGTTCAAGTGATTCTCCTGCCTCAGCCTCCTGAGTAGCTGGGACTACAAGCGCCCGCCACCACGCCCAGCTAATTTTTTGCATTTTTAGTAGAGACAGGGTTTCACCATGTTGGCCAGGATGGTCTCGATCTCTTGACCTCGTGATCCACCTGCCTCGGCCTCCCAAAGTGCTGGAATTATAGGTGTGAGTCACCGTGCCCGGCCTTTTTTTTTTTTTTTTTTGGAGATGGAGTCTTGCTCTGTCGCCCAGGCTGGAGTGGAGTGGCATGATCTCAGCTCACTGCAACCTCTGCCTCCCCGGTTCAAGTGATTCTCCTGCCTCAGCCTCCTGAGTAGCTGGGATTACAGGTGCCCGCTACCACGCCTGGCTAATTTTTTTGTATTTTTAGTAGAGACGGGGTTACACCATGTTGGCCAGGCTGGTCTCAAACTCCTGACCTCAGGTGATCCACCCGCCTCAACCTCCTAAAGTGCTGGGATTACAGGCTTGAGCCACTGCGCCTGGCCCAAAGCCAGAATTTCTTTACAGCCAATACAAGTGGCATTTCCCGCTCAGTTCTGTGGCTGATGCCCTAGCCACTGCTGTGTCCCCTAATCCTGGGGTGTCAGGGGGATCCTAAGTTTTCCAGATTTTTGCCCATACTTAAAACTTCAATGCTCCTGCTTCACAAGGAAGGATGAGTGGAGAATTGAGTGGAGTTACACGCAGCAGAATGCTGGGGAATCTGGAGAGCGGCGGCGATCACATGCCTGGAAATAAAGCAGCTGCAGAGCCCACCCCAGGAGGAGCCTGCCTCTCCTTACAAAGGCTGTAATAAGACAGCACTTGACGATGCCATACGTGCGAAAAGTGCAGAGTCTCAGAGGGTTTACAACCCCCATCCCTTTGTAACTGTAGTTTGCTTACACTGTGGATTCTAAAGAGACATGTAAATCTGGGGCCGATTTCATCTGTTTAATGATTACTCCCCACCCGATAGAGCTATTCTATAC
This sequence comes from Pan paniscus, assembly GCF_029289425.2. NCBI lineage: Eukaryota > Metazoa > Chordata > Mammalia > Primates > Hominidae > Pan > Pan paniscus. Next base: position 23,854,581 of record NC_073269.2, read on the forward strand.
TGTTGCTAAAATTTCATTAAGTCTCTCAAGATGCATTGATGAGATGAGACACCATGAATAACACATTCATCAACTCAAGTATGGCAACTGTTCAGAGAGCTTCAGAGCTTTGGTACCCGAGTGCAGACTTGGTAATTACCGGGAATTTGTCTCCCCCGTATAACTTCTGGCGAACAACGAGAAAACACCATCTGTGATCGTTTCCACATGATGTTTGCTAACAGAGCACTTCTGGAGAGCAATGGCCAGTCCAACTGGAAAATCAGCCAGAGGAGCTGGTTCCTCAGCACTCACAGGCTGAGGTGCCTTTCGGGGGCAGCGCCACCTTCTGAAGGGGAACCAAGACAGATTTGGAGGGGACTTGCTGCTAAAAGCATGTGAACAGAGAGGAGAGGCAAAAGCACATTGAAAATGGTGCATGTTTTTTTCTTTGAGAGAAAGAAAAGCCAGCGAAACCTCCGCCCCAGAGACTGCAGAGACGTTTGTTTTCATGTACACACCAAACCGTACTTGGGCACTGGCTCCAGGCCGATCCAGGGCAGGGATGATGTTTTAAGGGCAATTGCTGCTTCAAGGCTTATCTTTCACATCAGTGGTTTTGATCTATTCAGGAAGAGAACGATTTTGTTCAAAACTGAGGTGGAAATTAGGTGAGGGGGCAACTAAAAAAAAAAAAAGAATAGAAAGATGAGGATATTTACAGGCCCAAGGCCCTGCAGAAGGAAAAGGATTTGAAGACCCTCACAAAGGGACACAGCCAACTGCCATCCTCTGTGGCAGTGGCTGTCACAGTCGCCCTTCCACTTGCATGATGGCAAGGCCCTCTGGACTAGGAACAGTCCGTTTGCTGGTCATGTTATGTGGTAGGTGGCTGTCATCTGTGAGAGAAAACTTGAGCAAGAGAAGAGACAGGCGTGGCCTATTTCCACACGCACATCCACGGAGGCTGGCCTGGAGGCCTTGAGGGGCTCACAGCCGGGGCACCAGGCAGGCCATGCGCAGCTGCCCTTGGCCAGTGTGAGGTTTGCTCCTTCAGCAAACCTGGAAGGTAAGAATGGGGCATATCCACATCCATAGACCCTTTTGTTTCCCTCACAGAATTTTGTGATTTTTTTTGTGTGTGGCATTTTTGGGGGAGCAGGGAACATCAACTTTGTTGGGGGAAATTTCTCTGCACACCAGCACGCCGGCAAGGGCAGACGGCCTTACACACTGGCCTGTGAACATACCTATTTGTTGGCCCGCTTGTGTCTGTACATCTGCATCATCCTCTGTCGGAACACATCGAATGTGTCTTCTTTGTGCTCCTGCCCGTCAGCACCCAACCCTTCCCCTTCCGAGGGGGTTCCCCTAGGGAGTGAAAAAGAGAGTCAGTTGTGCACCTGAGCCCAGGGCCTGGCATGCCAGGAACTGGGCATGGGCACAAACAGTCCATGAGATGCAGGTGTTTGGGACACACACTGAGACATCAAAGAAAGGGAAAATCAAGACGCGACTCACAGTGGAAACAAGGAGTACTCACCCTCGAAGAGCTGGCTTTTGAGGGGGTGCCCAGAGGGCCCTGGTTACCTCGGAATGCCTTACCCAGCAGGAACTAAGCTCAGTATTAAATGAAATGCCTGCTGGAGGTTATGATCGGGGTTTAATAAACTTTGGGCCTGTGTTCGGGACCCTGGCTGGCCCGGCTATGGGTTCCCGGGAATGGGAAAGCAGTTCCAGACGGAAACTACACAGAAATACCACTTAGCTTTTATGATGGTCACAAATGTGGCCAAAATGACCAGGGCCAACAAGCTGGTTAAAAAATCTACACCAGGACAGAAAGGAGCCCTGTAAACACCTGCACATGTAAATGATCAGCTTCTCATCTGAAGATGCCTTCTGTTTAAAAAACAAAAATCAACTGCCAGCTGTAAGCCATCTTGGCTGTGAAGGAGCCAAGTGGCAGGCTGCAGGTGGAAGGACTGAGGCCCCACCCACTCCCACCCCAGGCTGCCTGCTGCGTACACGCTGACCGGCTCCCTGATGCCCTTTCCGAGGGAGCCCAGGCCATGGCCCTCCTTCCAGCCCATCTTCTGCAGCATCTGGAAGCCCAGGTTCTTATCGGTCAGCTTCTGCTGGGCGAAGTCCAAGTCCTTGGGTTTCTGAGGAGAGAGGAGAGTCCAGGCATGTGGGCCACAGGGAGATGCCTGGATCAAGGGTCTGTCCTAGGCTATGCCTGGAGCCCCTCACCCCCAAATGCCCTCCTGACTCCCCAGATGCTCAGGCTCAAGCTCCAGTCACTTTCCCAGTTCTCTGCAACATCCCTGGGTGGGATGGAACTTCTAAGTCAGAGGTCACTGGCCTGAGGTCAGTCGTGCCTCTCAGCTACCACTATAACCCTGGTGCCAAGACTGTGAGGAAAACTGGGTAAGGGAATGGCCAGTCCCAGGGTCAAGGAGTCAGTAGGAAGGCCCTCAGCGGAACCCTGGATAAAGAAGGGTGGCCCTGTGATGACCACAGGGCGCAGCCCAGGGAAGAGTGGGGGGCACCAGGGCACAGGCCTGCAGGCAGGATGGGGGCCAGACAGTGGGTGAGAACTGGCTGGCAGCACCCTCCCTGAACCACCCCAACATACCCCTCCCCCAGTGCTTCATTCACTCCCTGGCTGCATTGTCTGTCTGTCCTCGGGACTGAGTTCTACTTGGACACTGGGGTCTGTGTCTAGCACAGAGCAGACCTCACTGAGAGCTAGTATAGCTGTGATTGCTCCTGTGGGTGGTGGGGAAGTGCAGCAATCTCTGGGCCACTAGATGGAGATCTGGAGACAGACAGGGCCCTGGGGCCTCTGGAGGAGGAGCCTGCAGGGCTGTAGCAGAAGGAATTTCTATTCACTCATGAATATTCATGACACACTGCTGTGTGACAGAGCCCAGCTGGGCAGTCCAAGACCTTGCCATGTATTCCTTGGCTCTTCACGAGTCAACTTGTGTGGGTGGGCTGGGCATGGTGGCTCATGCCTGTAATCTCAGCAGTTTGGGAGGCCGAGGTGGGTGGATCACTGGATGTCAGGAGTTTCAGACCAGCCTGGCCAACGTGGCAAAACCCCGTCTCTACTAAAATACAAAAATTAGCCAGGCATGGTGGCAGGCACCTGTAATCCCAGCTACTTGTGAGGCGGAGGCATGAGAAATCGCCTGAGCCTGGGAGGCAGAGGTTGCAGTGAGCGGAGACCGTGCCACTGCATTCCAGCCTGGGCAACACAATGAGACTGTCTAAAAAAAGAAACAAAATACAAAACTTGTGTGTGTTTTTTTTAAATATAGAGTCTTGCTATGTTGCCCAGGCTGGTCTCGAATTCCCGGCTTTAAGTGATCCTCCCACCTCAGTCTCCCCATTAACTGGAACTACAGGTATGTGCCACTGCACCCAGCTTTTGATGTTTTTTTTTTTTTAAGACGGAGTCTTGCTCTGTTGCTCAGGCTGGAGTGCAGTGATGCAATCTCAACTCATTGTAACCTCCGCCTCCTGGGTTCAAGCGATTCTCCTGCTTCAGCCTCCCGAGTAGCTGAGATTACAGGCGTGTGCCACCACGCCCACCTATTTTTGTATTTTTAGTAGAGACGGGGTTTCGCCATGTTAACCATGCTGGTCTTGATCAAAATCCTGACCTCAGCTGATCTGCCCGCCTCAGCCTCACAAAGTGCTGGGATTACAGGCATGAGCCACTGCGCCTGGCTGATGTATTTATTTAAGGCATTTACTGAACGACCTGGGGAGGCTGTGAGGGTTCATGTGCTCTTGAGAGGGAGGGAGGAAGGTGCTGAGGAGGATCATGGGGGCTGGTGCTGGGGGTCTGAGCAGGGGACAGGTGGGAGTGGCTGGGAGAGGGTTAGATGACCCTGGGCATGGGAAGCAGGGTGAGAAGGGCATGCTGAGTGCTGTGAGCTCAGGTCTTCGGGCAGTCAGCCCTCATCAGCTTAGCAACCTGCCCCATGATGTCATGCAGGCCTCACGAGGTATAATTCAACCAAAAGACAAATCCCCCCCTTGCCATCTGCATTGAGGTGCCCAGGAATCAGCTTCCCTAACGTTAGGGGTGCATGTGGGAGGCACTCCAGAGACAAAGGAGCTTGGAGACAAGGCACAAAAGGCTGAGCCTGGGGGAGCCAGGGGCTGGGAGAGGAAAGGGAGAAGGGAGAGAGCAGGGCCTCAGGTCAGGAGGGAGGGAGGGAGGAGAGAGCAAGTGCTCCCATAAGGAAGGCCTGGGCCTCTGGAGCTCCTGGGGCCTCAGTGTTCTCACCCTAGAAAGGGACAAAACAACCTGGAGAGGTGCTGAGAACTCAACATGCAGCAAGATGTAGGGGGTCAGAAACGGATACCCTAAGGCTGGGCGCGGTGGCTCACGCCTGTAGTCCCAGCACTTTGGGAGGCCAAGGTGCGTGGATCACGATGTCAGGAGTTTGAGACCAGCCTGACCAACATGGTGAATCCCCATCTCTACTAAAAATACAAAAATTAGCCAGGTGTGGTGGCACGCCCCTGTAATCCCAGCTACTCTGGAGGCTGAGGCAGGAGAATCCCTTGAACCTGGGAGGCAGAGGTTGCAGTGAGTTGAGATCATGCCATTGCACTCCAGCCTTGGCGACAAAGGGAGACTCCGTCTCAAAAAAAAAAAAAAAAAGAAAGAAAGAAAGAAAGAAAGGGATACCCTGAATTATAGCACTTTTGACAGGTGGGACTAAAGTAGCAGCCTCAAGGTCCCTCCCAAAGCACAGGAGGAAGCTGTTTTCTTCAAGTTCCCTATCTACCTAGAAACTAGACTTGCCAAAGAAGAACACAAGGGCCTTGGATCCCTTCCCTGAAATGTCATTAACCAGAGTTGAAAACTCCTATCACACAAGAGATGGAACATTAAACACCACACCTAGAGCCCAGAGCACAGGCTGTTCTCTAGTCCCATTCAATTCTCAATGAGGATCATTCACAAGATGATGCCTGCCTCCATTCATCTCTCCTAAAATCATCTGCTTCCCCTCTAAAGTTACCTACAGCCTCCCATCTGCCCTCTCCCCTACAAAGAGTATTTCAGCTTCAACCACCTGGCCCTTCTTTGAGTTTTCATAATGTTTTATATGGCTCCTGTGCTTATGCACGTGAATAAATATGTATAACTTTTTTGTTTCAAGACAGGATCTTGCTCTGTCATCCAGGCTGGAGTGCAGTGGCTCCATCATGGCTCACTGCAGTCTTGAACTCCCGGGCTCAAGTGATCCCCCTGCCTTGGCCTTCCAAAGTCCCGGGATTACAGGTGTAAGCCACCGCACACCTTTTTTTATCCTGTTAATCTTCTTATTGTCAGTTCATTTCAACAGGCTTAGACTTGGACCTTCAAAGGCGGAGGGAAATTCCCTTTGTTCTCTTCAGAGGCATCTCCGAGGGTATTATATAAAGTAGCTGTGTGTGTGTATGCATGTGTGTGTGCATATGCGTGCACATGTGTGTATCTTGTGTGTGTGTGTGTGTGTGTGAGTTACTGGATGCAGGCGGCCCCTCCATAATGGCATGAGGTGGTCTTGGTAAGGCGGTGTGGGCAGAAGTGTCTCTGCAGGGCAGTTAAGGAGGGGAGGTATGAAGGGAGGAGCTATGCTATGGGCTGGGACAGGAAGAGGGGCACAAACAGTGAAGAGACACCCCTGCAAGCCAGGGGACACCAGACAGGACCTGCTACACTGGGGGGCCCCTTGCCATGAGAAAGTGGCCTGGAGAAAAGAGGTGACAGAACCCACCGGCTGAGATGAGAAACGGGGCATCCGTCAGGCCCTCCTGGGAGCTGTGCACGACCTGGGCCCTGGGATGACGGGTAGGGAAGGAAGGGGAAAGGCTGGTCATGGCAGGGCACAGGGGTCCCCAGAGGGCAGGTCGGTACTCTTTTCCCTTTCAGGAAGGCTGCTTGGAGGTGCAGTGGGAGGAAGAGGGGTTGGCTCAGCCTGGAAGTTTCTTCGTGAATGTTCAAATCTGTGTTTAACAATCATGATGGTGGTTTCCTGGACAGCTGGAGGAAAGCCAAGCCCTGTGGGCAAGCTGGAGGTTTGCAAAGGAAAGCTGCAGCCACCACGGCCTCCCTTCCACCCACAGTCACTGGCAGACAGGAGGACAGGTGCAGAGCCCCAAGGAGACAGCAGCATGTGCAGGACACCCACCAGGAACCGCGTTCAGTTTAATCCTCACTGTACCTCCTACCTGCTGGGTAAGTGTGGCCATCCCATTTTACAGACAAATCCGTGGCTCGGGGGTTACACGCCAAGGTTACAAAACTACTCGGTGGCAGGGCTGAGCTAGAGTACAGCTGTGCCTGACGCCAAGGCCCTGCTGTGCCCTCATCTGGCCGTGCCCTTATCCAGGCCACACAAAGGGGCACCAGATGCCAGCTCAGCCTAAAACCTGGCACATCAGTAAGGACTATGAGCTCTGGACTCGGGAAGGTCCCTCCTTCCTGCCATAATTGGGGTCAGACTGACCTAGGTCACTCGGAAGGGGTTGGAAGCAACATGGCACTGCCTGACACCAGCAGAGCGATCTCGCCTGGCTCCCCGCCCTCCTCCCTGACCATGAAGGACTGGTGAAGTCTCTCCACATGTGTCCCAGGTGACCCTGCTTGCCCCCAGCACTGTGTCCCCCAGGCCATCTGGAGTGTACCTGCCCCCTTTCCATAACCTGGCTCCAGGTCAGTGAATGGCAGTTCTGTCCCTCTTCTGCCCAAGCTGACTACCCTGGGGTCATCTGGACTCCTGGCTTTTGCACACCCAGCCCACAAGCAGGTGTCACCCACTCCATCTTCACCCCTTCTCATTGCTCCTCATGCCCTGGTCCAACTGTCTTAAGTTTGAGCCTCCTCCTGGTTCCCGCCCACAGGCTGCTCTCCACCCTAGTGGCCACATCCACCACAGGTCCCAGAGGTACCCTCCCTTCCCTGAGAAAGGGCCACAGCGTTAACATCTGTTGAGGTCCTGTGTGACCACTCCCCGGATTCCTCTGCTGCCACAAAGGCCTCTTGCTGCCCCAGCCTCTCTACTGAGGCTGTGCCCTTCTCAGATCTCTACACTGTTTCTCCTCAGCTCCTCCAGGCTTGTGCCAACGTCATCTGCAAGAGAGACCTCCCTTGGCTTTCCCAATTCAGCGGCATCCCCTCGACCCCACCTTATTCTCCCTCTCTTTGACCTGCTTCTCTTTGCCCAGAGCATCCCCAGGACTGCCTCATCCATTTCTCTTTCACTGTTGGCCCTGCTTGCTGCTGCCTCCAGGTGGACAGTTGGGACCTGGCGTGTAGGAGGTGCTGACCGCATACACCACGCTCTGCTTACTAGCAGATTAGTGAACTCTCTTCACCACCCTTCCAGTCTACTAAGCTTGAAAGTTTTTATGTTTTATTTTTTAAGGAGACCAGGAGGAGACATAGGTCTCACTATGTTGCCCAGGCTGGCCTCAAACTCCTGGGCTCAAGTGATCCCCCTGTCTTGGCCTCCCAAAGCACTGGGATTACAGGTGTGAATCAGTGCACCTGGATAACTTGAACTTTTTTTTTTTTTTTGAGACAGGCTCTCAGTCTGTCGCCCAAGCTGGGGTGCAGTGGTGCAATCAGCTTGCTGCAGCCACGACCTCTCAGGCCCAAATGATCCTTCCACCTCAGCTTCCAGAGTAGCTGGGACTACAGGCATGCACCACCATGCCCAACTAATTTTTGTATTTTTTGCAGAGACAGGGTTTTGCCTATTGCCCAGGCTGGTCTTAAACTCTTGGACTCAAGCGATCTGCCCACTTTGGCCTCCTAAACTGCTGGGATCACAAGTGTAAGACACCCAATCGACCTTAGCTTGAACTTCTTTTTTTTTTTTTTGAGACGGAGTCTCACTCTGTCGCCCAGGCTGGAGTGCAGTGGCGCGATCTCGGCTCACTGCAAGCTCTGCCTCCCAGATTCATGCCATTCTCCTGCCTCAGCCTTCCGAGTGGCTGGAACTACAGGCGCCTGCCACCATGCCCGGCTAATTTTTTGTATTTTTAGTAGAGACGGGGTTTCATCGTGTTAGCCAGGATGGTCTCGATCTCCTGACCTTGTGATCCACCCGCCCCCTGCCTCCCAAAGTGCTGGGATTACAGGCGTGATCCACCACACCTGGCCTAGCTTGAACTTCTTAAGGGCCAAGACATTATCTCGTTTATCTCTCAAATCCCACTGCATCCATTACAGGGATCTCAACTATCCATTACACAGATGAATCACTAGTCTATGCTTTGGACAAAGGCAAAACAGTTTTCAAAAGCCCTCCCAAGAGAAAAGTCTCTGTTGTGTTTTACACATTAACACCTCAGTTTGAAATGTTAGCACAGCTTAATCACAAGCTGCAGCATCCTTTGGAACTCCAACAAATTCTAACCAACTATACTTTGAGTGAGGACTACCAATGATTACGCTCACCTTCTTTTTGGACATGGGACGACCCCGAGGCCTGTCATAGGCAATTCGAACTGGTTCATGGACTAGAAGACAAAAGAAAGAGACACATACACATACACATACATGTGCTTTTCCTAAATTACTTAGAGACTGAAGATCTTGCAGTCTATTTTGGCTAACAGTTCTCTGATGACAGAAGGTGTCTTAGGCTCTGCATGGCAGCTGCTGAGCCCCAGCTCCTCTCAAGAATGAACATGTATGACCCCTGGAGTGAGCAGAGACGGGACACGCTCAGGGTAGGCAGCTTGGGCCATAATGAAGGGTTCACTGAGCGGTGCCTTGCTTTTGGAAAGTCTATTCAAACCTAAGAGTCCCCACATTTATAACAAAAGATCCAATACATGGATTATTTTCCATGACTACAGAAATATATTTTGCTTCAACAAAATATTTGTGATACTGTGCCCTCCTAGTTTATCTGCAGCTAATTCACTGGGAAATAATTAAAGTCTGGCCAGGCGCAGTGGCTCATGCCTGTAATCCCATCACTTTGGGAGGCCGAGATGGGCGGATCACCCGAGGTTAGGAGTTCGAGACCAGCCTGGCCAGCATGGCGAAACCCCGTCTCTACTAAAAGTACAAAAACTAGCCAGGCGTGGTGGCGGGAGCCTGTAATCCCAGCTATTCAGGAGGCTGAGGCAGGAGAATAACTTGAACCCGGGAGGCAGAGGTTGTAGTGAGCCGAGATTGTGCCACTGCACTCCAGCCTGGGCGACAAGAACAAGAGTCCATCTCAAAAAAAAAAAGAATTAAAGTCTGCCTAAAACTTTCTAGTGAAAAACAACCAAGCTTCTCATATAGAGAACCAAATCATATCATTTTATTCTATTTTTTATGAAAGGGAGATTAGCAAGTCTGTTTTTTTTTTTTTTTTTTTTGAGACACAGTTTCGCTCTTGTTGCCCAGGCTGGAGTGCAGTGGTGTGATCTCAGCTCACTGCAACCTTCACCTCCCAGGTTCAAGCGATTCTCCAGCCTCAGCCTCCCGAGTAGCTGGGATTACAGGCATGCGTCACCACGCCTTGCTAATTCTGTATTTTTAGTAGAGATGGGATATCTCCATGTTGGTCAGGCTGGTCTCAAACTCCCGACCAAAGGCGATCCTCCCGCCTTGGCCTCCCAGAGTGCTGGGATTACAGGTGTGAGCCAGCACACCCGGCGCAGGTCTGGTTTTATCTCATCAACTACCCAAAGAACTGAGAGCTTCTAAAGCAGAAATAAAAAACTCCACCTCCCCCCAAGAAGAGCATACATAACAAGCACTCTGATACACTACCTGCCATCCATGACAAGTTTATTTACTTCATTTTTTTTACATTAATTTTTTTTTCTTGTAAAGATTAGGTCTGGCCATCTTGCCCAGGCTGGTCTCAAGCTCCCGGGCTCAAGCAATCCGCTTGCCTCAGTCCCGCTAAGCTGGGATTACAGGCACGAGCCACTGCGCCTGGCCCCATGAGAAGTTTTGAAGGATGGTAAAGGTTATAGTAGAATGGTTAGCATTTCACTGCAACACCAAATTTTTCAAACACAAAACATGAGGACTATTCCAAAGCAGGAAAAACCATAAGGCCACTGTCACATGTAAATGTGACTGTCTGAATGATGTAGAACACACAGGTGACTGTTTAACACAGTCCCACAATGGGGCACCATTCACTACAACTTCACACATAGGTTTTGCAGCAGAAGTCCCATGTGAAAGCACGGTCCAGGCCTGACTGTGGGGAGACAGCTTGGAGGGCACTGGGGGCACAGGAGTCATCTGGGCCACGGCCTGCCCATCAAAAGGCCACATGCGATGCAATTCTATGTACTGACAGACTAGGAAAGATAGAATACCTGGGGCTTGGAAAACAGTCAGTGGTTGCTGAATCGGGCAGGGGACTGCAATGGGACAAGAGACCCGTTCTGGGAACAGGCTTCAGCTCTGCTGTACTGGTGGGTTCTCGCCTCTGCACAGTCAACAAAATTCAAATGGTCCACTTGAAAAGGGTGCGTTTCACTGCTGGTAAATTATACCTCAAGAACCCGGAACCTCCCCACAGGAGAGCAGGAGATGGCCTCCCATGGCCGAGGCAGGTCCCACTGACCACTGCCTGGGACCACCCCTGCTCTGTTCCCATCTCACTGTCATGACATGAAGCAGCTTATCAGCACCCTGGGCCTTCCAGGGGCTCAGAAGGGCCCCCAGCTGACAAAGTCACAGGCAGGAAAACAGCTGAGATGACCCAGGCCCATCCCCTCCACAGTTGGGGATGCCCCGACCTGAATCCAGGCAATCAGGGAAATGTCCAGCAGCAAGTAGAGTGCCAGAAGCCACAGGGTAGCAAAGAAACATGTCCTTAGAGCAATGCCTTCAGACCACTGGGAAACATGAGTGTCGGCTCACATTTTGGAGTGGTGCACAAAACTCTTTTGGATTAAAATGTCTCCACCTGTCTCTTCTAACTCTCACAGCCCACCAACCAAGAACTGTGCTAGAGGCAACTGTGCCGACAGGCGGGCACTCACCTTTTGGCTCCTGGATGAGACACACTCTCTTGGGAGCTGGAATCATGCCAACCTTCAATGACTTGCTGCTGATCCTCTTCCGAGGGAAGCAGGTACCTGAGGCGGCCTGTGACAAGGCAGGTGCTCCAGCCAGGTCGTCCTCAGCAGCCTCGCCGGGAAGGCCGTCGGCAGGGGTGCTGCCCTCAGACTTGCCCGCCCCTCCGGGAGCGGGGGCCTCCTCTCCCCCATCCTCATCGTCCTCGTCCTCCTCCTCAGGCATCACCTCTGGGCTCTCCAGCTCAGCCTCCCGCGGAGGGGGCTCGTCTTCAAACTCTCCTTCCCCTTCCATGAGGTCCATGGGGCTCTCCTGAGAACCCGCGGTGTCACCGCCACCAGTGTGAAGGTTGTGCGGAGATGACGTGAAACAAATTGATGGACATAGTTCAAACACTTTCTTTCGATAGAATTTGAAAGCAGAACTATTTTGGTCATGTAGAAACCTGGGGCACAGAGGAAATACATTGGGTAACCAGATGGAATCTCTCAACATTTTTATTTGCTGAAACTGCTGGGATTGATCCAAGGAAGGTGGAGGTGGGACAAGGGAAAGAATAACCTGACCAGTCTCTACGCGGCTATGGCTTGATGGTGCAGCCTCTCAATGATAGAAAATTTGAGGAGTACTAGTAACTTAATAAGGAGCTAGAATTCAAGAAGCCTAACTGCTTTCCAGGGGACAGAGGCGGACGAACAAGGTATGCAGGGCTTGGGAAAATGCTGGAATAGAGATCTGGCCTGAGACCCATCTCACCCTTTCTGGTTACATCGCTGGCCTCTCTGGGCCTCCATGTGCCCATTTTGACTCTGGTTCCTCCCAGGTATGAGAAGCATGGAGAGATGCCAGGAGGAGCTGCACAGTTACTGCTGGAACATGTGCACCATGGAACCGTAAGGTGCCCCCCGAGGAGGCTCCTCACCCCTAGCACTTCCCGCTCTGGGGCCTGCAGTCCACCTACATGGGCGTGGAGATGAGGCCTCTCTATGCCTCAGGGGTCTGGTGGCCACCTCGACTTGTAACCACAGCTATGAAGCTGTGGCTGGTATGAGAAACTTAAAACACTCCCGAAAGCACCAAAGTCCACTTGGACCAAAGGAAAAATGGCCCTCGTAAGGCAACTCAACCTCATAAATGTGCCAAGTCCCCCCAGTTAGCATATTAATATATCCCAATAAAATCCCGTTCTGAATCAGGGCAAGATGGTTCTAAAGTTCATAAAGAAAAATAATATGTAAGAATATCTGGGAAAACTCTGAACAAGACTCATAAGGGGTTCCAGCCCCACCAAGCACTATAAAATGCCCCAAAGCCTCTGGAGTTAAACAGCATAGTAGTCCATAAGGCAGACCAAAGGAACAGAATAGAAAGACCAGAAACCCAGCATTTGATTAAGGTAACCTCTCAAACTACTACAAAAAAGGGGTGGGTCTTTCAAAGAATGGTATTGGAAAAGCTGGATGGCTTTGTAATTATTATTATACATTTTTAGAGATAGGGTCTCACTCTGTCGTCCAGGCTAGAGTGCAGTGGTGTGATCACAGCTCACTGCAGCCTCAAACTCCTGGGCTCAAGAAATCTTCCTACATCAGCCACCCAAGTAGTTAGGACCACAGGCAAATGCCACTATACCAGGCTAACAAACACACACACACACACACCACACACACATACCACACACACATACAACTAAATATCAGCAGAAACAAATGAATCTGGGCCGGGCATGGTGGCTCATGCCTCCCAGCACATTTTGGGAGGCTGAGGCAGGCAGATCACCTGAGGTCAGGAATCCAAGACTAGCCTGGCCAACATGGTGAAACCCCGTCTCTACTAAAAATACAAAAATTAGCTGGGTGACACCTGTAATCCCAGCTACTTGGGAATCTGAGGCAGGAGAATCACTTGAACCCGAGAGGTGGAGGTTGCAGTGAGCTGAGATCACACCACTGCACTCCAGCCTGGGCGACAGAGTGAAATTCCGTCTCAAAAATAAATAAATAAATAAAACGGATTGTATGACAACTTTATAACATAACCACACCCACAAAATGAATTAACTCAATAAGCTTGAGCACATTAGAATTAAAATTTTTCTAAAGGCAAAAGAAACACAAAGTCATCTTGGCCCATTTACAAGCATGGCTGGATAGCGTCCAACACCTTGCCCAGTATTGTGGTCAGGATCCAGGGCTCTCCTTCCAGGGAAGGACAGGACAGAGTACTCTGAAGGACACTGCTCAGAAAAGGCTGTCACAGATGGGGAGGAATCACCCAAAACCCAACAAGTACTACAGCCCAAGTACCCAGGCTAATGCAAAATTCTCCTTTAAACTGTACTTTTCATTGAAAAAAAAGAAAATGAAAAAGAAAAAAGGACTCATGGGATGCCCCCAGCTGCCCTGCACTGAGCTGTCCTCCTTATCCAACCCTGCCAGAGGAAATCCCACATACACAGTGGACAGGTCCGACCCCGAGGTCTACAGGGCCCAGCAGCTCCCCAAGGCCACTACTGCCTGTAAAAGGCAAAACCTGACTGTAAGCCTGGTCAGGCCTCCCGTCTGTAGGTGGTCAGTGCCCCACAAGGCAGGTGGTACCTTAGTGCAGGACCCAGTCATAAGCCAAGGCTGCGGAGGGGAGTAGGGCTTGGCTTGTGCAATCAGGTCCCAAGCAAGTTGAAAGAGTATGTTCTGTCACCACTGAATCCCATAAATGCTCTGAGAAATGCACGTTTTCAACTGTAATTTTAACTGGATGAAGGCATGACTGTCCAACAAGCTAGGACCAGCACGAGGAGTTGAGAGCCCCCTCAGTAGGGTTCTGGCTCAGTAATGGGAAGATGGGTGCCTCCTACCGGCAGCCTTTCTCTGGAGGGGACATCTCATGTCACCCCGGGGAAAAACCCCAGGGGCAGTGCTGGCTCCTCACCCAGGTTTTCTTGCCTATGGGCTGTGTGCTTTTGAGCTGAGCTCCACCTATCCAAGGAATGGAGAGGGCAAAGGTACCTGCTCCCAGCATGAGCACGCCACCTTATCCCTGTGTAGAAGTGCCTGCTGTCAGACCTGGGCAAGGGCCGACTATCACTACTATCATGCAGTGAGCAGCAAATCCTCACCTCTCTCCCCTCCCCTGGCCAACTCCTATTTAGCCTTTGGATGCAGATTAAATGTCCCTCTGGGGAGGCTTTTGCTGATGCCCAAGATGAAGGCAGGTCCCCTAGAACAGATTTTTTTTTTTTTTTTTGAGATGGAGTTTCACTCTTGTTGCCCAGGCTGGAGTGCAATGGCGCGATCTCGGCTCACTGCAACCTCCACCTCCCAGGTTCAAGCAATTCTCCTGCCTCAGCCTCCCCCGAGTAGCTGGGATCACAGGCACCCGCCACTACACCCAGCTAATTTTTTTTATTTTTAGTATAGAGACGGGGTTTCACTATGTTGGCAAGGCTGGTCTCAAATGCCTGACCTCATGATCCACCCGCCTCAGCCTCCCAAAGTGCGGGGATTACAAGCATGAGCCATCGCACCTGGCCTTTTTTTTTTTTTTTTTTGGAGATGAAGTCTCGCTCTGTTGCCCAGGCTGGAATGCAGTGGCTCAGTCTCAGCTCACTGAAACCTCCGCCTCCCGGGTTTAAGCGATTCTCATGCCTCAGCCTCCCAAGCAGCTGGGATTACAGGTGCTTGCCACCATGCCTGGCTAATTTTTGTATTTTTGTAGAGATGGGGTTTTAGCATGGTGGCCAGGCTGGTCTCGAACTCCTGAACTTGGGTGATTAGAACAGATCTTTCTCCTTCAGGCCCCTGGCTCAGCTGAAGTGAAGTCATGACTTACTCCTGGTATAACCCCCATGGTAGGAATGCATTGGCCAGGCTGTGGGCTGGCTCAGGACATGCTTGTGGCGTGAACACACTCAAATCTAAAGGGTGTAATGGCCAGTTGCAGTGGAGCACACCTGTGGTCCCAGCTACTCTGGAGGCTGAAACAGGAGGATCACTTGAGCCCAGGAATTCAAATCCAGCCTAAGCAACATCCTTAGACTTTGTCTCTTTGAGAAAGAAAAAGGTGTGATGAGACCCGGGGGGGTACGTACCACAGGTCAGGGTTATCGGTGCTGTTTTCTATGCTGAATTGTTCGATCTCTGGTCCCACCTGAGCAACAAATCTAGCCAGTTTCTCTGCAGTCTCCATTGTCTTCATGTCAACTACAAAACATAAAGCACCTGTCAGGCATGACTCCTGAGCTGCTGCTCCCCGTGTAAACACTGCAGGGTTGTGGAGGCTGATTATAAAGATGGCCTGCATGTCCCCTCCCTGTAGCCTTGCCCTTCGTCACGTGTGGACCCTTTGTCACCAAGAAGTGAACTCTGTGTATCCCCACCTTGAATCAGGGCTGGTCCTGGGACTCACATCAGCTATAGAATGCAGTGGAAAAGCCCATTGCCAGTTCCAAGCCTGGGCCTTGGAGGACTTGAGTACTTCCACTGTCTCTCCTGAAGCCCCAACCCCAATTGCCAGGTGAACAAACATGGGCTGGCTGCTGGGGGGATGACAGGCATGTGGCCCAGCCACACCATCATCTCAGCTGACAGCCTGGACACCTGCCACTGACCGCAGACATGTGTGGGCTAGCTCAGCAGATGACCCAGCCACTGGCAAATTCACAATACCGGACGCCTCCTGGTTGGTTTGTTTGGTTTTTTTTTGAGACGGAGTCTTGCTCTGTCGCCCAGGCTGGAGTGCAGTGGTGAGATCTTGGCTCAATGCAACCTCCGCCTCCCGGGTTCAAGCGATTCTCCTAGCTCAGCCTCCCGAGTAGCTGGGACTACAGGCATGTGCCACCACGCCCAGCTAATTTTTTGTATTTTTAGTAGAGATCGGGTTTCACCATGTTGCCCAGGCTGGTTGCGAACTCCTGAGCTCAGGCAATCCACCCGCCTTGGCCTCCCAAAGTGCTGGGATTACAAGTGTGAGCCACCACGCCCAGCTGATGCCTCCTGTTTTAAGCCACAGTTTGGAATGGCTCACGACACAGCAACACCTAAATAATGCAGCAGTTGTGGACACTTTTTTGCTCTCTCCTTCCCACTTAGTGCTTAGGAAGCACTGGCCAGAGAGCAGGCCTGTGGTACAGAGAGAAAGAAACAGCTAAGGTGACAGAAGAAACAGAAGGGGTGAAGTTAGTCGATTCGGAGGAAGCAGTGCAGGTCAGCGAACCCCAAGAACAGGAACTGTGGAGACCCTGGGGATGAGGAGGCGCAATGAGAGAACAAGGCAGCCCCGAAGACTATCAAGGGAGGCCAGGATATAGCAGGACATGGGATCCCAAGTTCAGGCAATGCACCGCCCACGGCCCCAGCAGCAGGACCCTGTTGGGGAGCACGAAGGCATGGGGCAGCACCTCATACCAGCTCCGCTCTCAGAAGAGGAGGAGGGAGCTGCAGGACTCGCATGCAGCTCTCTCAAGAAAGCAAGAGAGAAAGCGCCAACATGTACACTTGTCCTGGCCAGGTCCCTAGAGTTTTATCCACTGCCTTGCCTAGATTGCAGGCCCCCCCAATTCTAAAGAGACCCTGGAGATGGGAGAGTAGGGACTGGGGCCCAGAGGAGGGGGACAGGAGTGAGCACCCACTGTCAGCAGATGGGCAGGGAGAAGAGGTCTGAGGTGCTTCAGAGATGTCCACTCCTGCTGGCTTGGGGGATGGGCCTGAGGCTTCTAAGCTGGGGTCCTGAGGAGAAGGTCCAACTGGGTCTGGCGGGCAGTCCTTGGCAGCATCATTTCTGTCTGGCAGGGATGGTTTTGCCTGTGAGAGGCCTGGAGCCTGCCGGCCGTGGTGTTTCAGCCTGGTGCCTGAGGATAGGAGGGTCTGGGTCCCGGTGGTCGCTCTCCTCGCCTTCCAGCCCCGGAGCCCTTGAGCACGGAGGAGCCCCCGCCGCTGCCATGGAAGGAGTTTCTTCTTGAGGTTGCGGACAGCCCGGGAGTACAGCATGGCCCTCACTGCACAGTCTGCTGAGGTCGGCTTCTGGTCGGCACCTCGCAAGTTCTCGCTCATCCGCTGCATTTCTGCCAACTTCAGCTTGTAATATTTATACTCCAGACTATTTTCATCAGACAAAAACCTAGATAACAAAACAAGCATAACGGGACATTTATGAAAACACCACCAGGTCCCAAATTGTTCCTTCAAACACAAACCCTTTCTAAGTGGCCAACTCCTCACTGTCCTCTCCTGTCTCAGAGGCTCTGCCTGGCTCTACTGAGGACCCAGAGCTAGGCCCAAGACAGCTGCCCTGCTAAGAGTGACCACAGGGCAATCGGGAGTTTGAACTGAGTTCCTCCTTGATTTCCATCAGCAGCAGCCGTGAGGGAGCTCCCAGCTCTTGATGGCCTGGAAACACAAACCAGTCACCTTGGAGCCATAGCACCCTGGCAGGCAGAATTGACACCTTTTAAATGGCCCAGCCAGGATGAGTGCTCGGTGAGCTTTTGACTGCATCAAGGAAAGTGTGATGTGAACCACAAGAGAACATTAACCAAGGAGCCTGCGGCCCAGGTGTGAAATCTTATGACCCAGTCATCATGATGAGAACAGTAAAGAGAAGGTTGAGCTACATGTACTAACACAGAAAAATATTCAGCTGGGCGTGGTGGCTCACACCTGTAATCCCAGCACTTTGAGAGGCTGAGGCGGGAGGATTGCTTGAGCCCAGGAGTTCAAGACCAGCCTGGGCAACAAAACAAGATCCCATTTCCACAAAATAAAAAAATTAGCCAGGGTGGTGGTGCATGCCTATAGTCCCAGCTACTCTGGAGGCTAAGGTGGGAGGATCACTTGAGCCCAGGAAGTCGAGAGGCTGTGGTGAGCTGTGATTGCACCACTGCACTCCAGTCTGGGCAACAGAGCAAGACCCTATCTTTAAAAAAAAAAAAAAAATCCTTCTCCTTCTAGTGTCTTTACTTTTTTCATCATTTTCCTTCTAGCTTCATGAGTTGATTACAGCTCACCGCAGCCTCAACCTTCTGGGTTCAGGTGATCCTCCCACCTCAGCCTCCCCAGTAGCTGGGACTACGGGCGCGCACCACCACGCCTGGCTAATTTTTGTGTTTTTGGTTGAGAGGACATTTCACCATGTTGCCTAGGCTGATCTCAAACTCTTGGGCTCAAGGTAGCCACACGCCTCAGCCTCTCAAAGTGCTGGGATTACAGGTGTGAGCCACTGCACCTGGCCCACTATTTCTAATAAAGTCACCTGAAGTCACTCTTTCTCTTAAGTATTTTTATGACTGCATCTGGTATATAATGTTCTTCTTGCCACTTCCTTCTAAATTGCTTCTAATTTCAGCTATGATTACCCTTCACTCAAAAGTTATTCAGAAACATGTTTTATTTTGGTTGTTGCTGGTTTCTAGTTTGCTGTATTGGCATAATGTGGCCCACGTGAATTTCCTGGGTGTGCTGTGATTTTCTCTGTGATTTCATACATAACGAACTTTTAAGATGGGCGTGGTGGCTCACGCCTGTAATCCCAGCACTTTGGGAGGCGGAAGCAGGTGGGTCGCTTGAGCCCAGGAGTTCAAGACCAGTCTGGGCAACATGGCGAAACCCCATCTCTTTAAAAATAAATAAATAAATAACCACCCCACAACAAACATAACAGACTTTTGTGAATATTTGATTTCAGTTTGTGTTAAAGAAGAATATTGCTTAGTAAGTATGGCAGTATTTCAGGTGGCTTTCAGATTGTTTGATATTAAGTAGCGACATATCAGTTATTAGATGAGGTTCCAGATTACCAGTGACAAGCCAACTAGAAGTAAGGTGGCTGTGTGTTGCACAGCATTGGCAGCACTGTGTGATGTGGCATGTCCCTGGCAGGCAGCTCCATACACAAGCTCCTGCTGACACTGTTAGCCAGTTGAGGTCTGTCTGGACCTGAGAAAACGACTGAGTACCGGCTCCACTGCTGCCCTGGCACTCTGTTGGGCTAATGGTGGCATCCTGCAAGATCATGCCCTAATAAGCAATAGTGCTCAATTAAGAGAATGCTGACCAACACGGGCACTCTGGTTCTCAAGTCAAACACAGCCCCAGCAAGGCAACTCCTCATCAAGGGCAGAGCGCAGAATCAGGGCCAGGTGACCTGACTGCCCCAGTCACTCATGACTCTGATGGCTTTCCTTGTTCCTGGACGGTTCTGATGCCAAGTGCAGTCCGAGGACGTCAGTCCCAAATGCATCTCCCAAGTTCCAGTGGAACATAACATCAAGAACAGAGAACACTCAACAAGCCAGTCTGCTGGCTTCAAATCTCAGCATAGCCACTTATTAGCTGGGAACCTTTCTGTGCCTCAGTTTCTCCATCTGTAAGACAGGGAAGATGATAAGCAGTAGCTACTTCATCATACAGCTGTGAGGCCTGCGTTATAAGCTTTTCACTAGGAGGCAAGTGCTATGAAAACTGCCTAGTAGTCATTAACCGCTCAACAAATATTAGCAGATTGTCTCTGTTTATGCTCATTTCCTGTGTTATAAAATCTTCCACAACCTTATTTGGATTACATCGTCTACGCATTTCAGAGAAACATTAATGTCTCCTACCATGGTTTTGGATTCATCCAATTCCTCTTATCATGGTTTTGGACTTAAATGATTTTTTTTTTTTTTTGAGACGGAGTCTTGCTCTGTCACCCAGGCTGGAGTGCAGTGGCGCAATCTCGGATCACTGCAACCTCTGCCTCCTGGATTCAAGTGATTCTCCAGCCTCATCCTCCCGAGTAGCTGGGATTATAGGCACCCGCCACCACACCCAGCTAATTTTCGAATTTTTTTTAGCAGAGATGGGGTTTCACCATGTTGGCCAGGCTGGTCTTGAACTCCTGATCTCAGGTGATCTGCTCACCTTGGCCTCCCAAAGTGCTGGGATTACAGGCATGAGCCACCGCACCCAGCTCTGGACTTAAATGATTTCTAAAGGTTGTTTATTTACATAGCTCAAAGCTATGTAGTGCAGGCACCAAGATTCACAATCTATATGTTCGTGATGACTTTCCCTTTTATCAGGAACTTCTTTTGCTCCTTTTAGTGCTGTTCTCCTTAAAGTCTTTTTTGCCTAAACAATTCTCTACATCCTTTCTTTTTGGTAGCGTTCACCTGCTATGCAATTTTCCATCTCTGTGTTTTCCAATTCCTGTGTTTTTGCTTCTTTCTCTCTATAGTAGTATGGAAGTTATAGACCTCACTTCTGTTCCTTTAATGGCTAATCGACACACATACCTAAACTTTTATTTTGTATCAATATCCAGAATTACCCTTTAGCTCTATCCTCATGTCAAACAAGACAAAGGCCTGCACACCTACCTCCCTCCTTCCCCTTGTGCCTCACATATTTAGATCATCTGGGATTTTAGCTTCTTTTATTTCACCCCAAACATCAATTATTTAGATTTTATGTTAACTTTGGGGTGCCTGGACAATCCTGCTGAGGCTAGACCACAGGGATTCTTAGCCACTTGTTTTCCTGAGTGTGCGAACACGTAGGACCTGGTGGGCTCTCCCTGGAGAGCATGGTCAGGGCTGGCCCACTCCCAGGGGACAATTTAGAAGATGAGAGAAAACAAAGTAT
The DNA here is from genome assembly GCF_029289425.2 of Pan paniscus. Classification (NCBI taxonomy): domain Eukaryota; kingdom Metazoa; phylum Chordata; class Mammalia; order Primates; family Hominidae; genus Pan; species Pan paniscus. The sequence continues at coordinate 23,875,236 of NC_073269.2, forward strand.
GACATATTCCTTCAGCTTTATATCCTGCACTGTTGTTATCATTTTCTAGGCTTGATGCTTTGCGCTCTCTCATAGAAAAGGACGGAAGCCTGCCCCTTGGTGTTCCAAACAAGGAAGCAAAGCCATAGTGGATGTGTCTGTCTATACTCCTGATTGATTCATTGATTGATTTGAGACGGTGTTTTGCTCTTGTCGCCCAGGCTGGAGTGCAGTGGTGCGATCTCAGCTCACTACAACCTCTGCCTCCTGGGTTCAAGTGATTCTCCTGCCTCAGCCTCCTGAGTAGCTGGGAGTATAGGCAGCCACCACCATGCCCAGCTAATTTTTTATTTTTAGTAGAGATGGGGTTTCATCATGTTGGCCAGGCTGGTCTCAAATTCCTGACCTCATGCGGCCCACTCGCCTCGGCTTCCCAAAGTGGTGGGATTACAGGTGTGAGCAACCGCACCTGGCTCTTCTGACATCTTTAGTGCACGACACGAGGCAGGTCACCTCGGCAAAGAGGCAATGGCCAGTTCTGTCCACAAGGCTCCAGTGGGAACAAATCATGCTTGTGGGGTGTGAGGGTGGAAGGTCTCAAATCTCTGCTGGCCCTCAGAGGGTGGAGATAAGAAGCCCTTCTTATATCTGCCTCCTAGAGGTCTGACTTTTTCACTTGCTAACTAATAAAAAGAATTTATTAAGGCTGGACATGATGGCTCATGCCTGTAACCCCAGTGATCTGGGGGATCGCTTGAGCCCAGGAGTTAGACACCAGCCTGGGCAACAGAGCAAAAACCCATTTCTTAAAAAAAAAAAAAAAAAAAAAAAGCTGATAGCTGAATGTGGTGGTGTACTCCTGTAGTCTCAGCTACTTGGGAGGCTGAGGCAGGGGGATTTTGTGAGCCCAGGTTGAGGCTGCAGTGAACTATGATCATGCCACTGTGCTCTAGCCTGGGCAACAGAATGAGAGCTCATCTCTTAAAAAAAAAAAAAAAAAAAGAACTTATTAATCCACATATATCTTCAGAGAATGTCAATGGTCATGCATAAAACTGTTCAGTCAAGAAAAGGAACATAGGCTTATTAAGAGATACAGAGGTAAGCCAGGTGCGGTGGCTCATGCCTGTAATTCCAGCGCTTTGGGAGGCCAAGGCAGGAGGATCATGAGGTCAGGAGATCGAGACCATCCTGGCTAACATGGTGAAATCCCGTCTCTACTAAAAATACAAAAAAATTAGCCGGGTGTGGTGGCAGGCGCCTGTAGTCCCAGCTACTAGGGAGGCTGAGGCAGGAGAATGGTGTGAACCCGGGAGGCAGAGCTTGCAGTGAGCCAAGATCCCGCCACTGCACTCCAGCCTGGGGGACAGAGCGAGACTCTGTCTCAAAAAATAAATAAATAAATAATAAAAAGAGATACAGAGGTAGCCGTGAGAAGTAGTTTGAAGAACTAAGTGACTGCCTTCAAGGAGTGGAACATGGAAACAGGTCACAGCAGAAACATTTGGCTTTTCATTATGCGTTCAATTGACTGTTTTGTTAAATACAACATACAAGGAGCATTTTGACTTAAGAATTCAAACATGCACACCAGAAACCTAAGTTTAGCAGTTTCTTTACTTATTGCTGTGCTTTTGTATCACACTCTTTCCTCTTACAGTCTCTTGGTAATTCCTTCTTTTTTTTTTGAGACAGAGTCATGCTCCATTGTACCCAGGCTGGAGTGCAGTGGTGCGATCTTGGCTCACTGCAACCTCTGCCTCCCGGGTTCAAGTGATTCTCGTGCCTCGGTCTCCCAAGTAGCTGGGATTACAGGCGCCTGCCACCACGCCCAGCTAATTTTTTGTATTTTTATTAGAGACAGGGTTTCACTATGTTGGCCAGGCTGGTCTCGAACTCCCAACCTCAAGTCATCTGTCCCCCTCGGTCTCCCAAAGTGTTGGGATTACAGGCGTGAGCCACTGCACCCAGCCAGGTAATTCCTTGTGAAGGAGTTTTTGGATGATAAAGTCTCTGGGACCAACTCCTAAATCTTTCCTTCTTCAGGATCTATTCTATCAGCCAACCGCTGAGATTTTTATTTCAATCTATTTTTCATTTCCAAGATCCTTAATAGAATCGTTTTCATAGCAACCAGTGTCTGTTTCATGGATACAATATACTCTTATTACCTGAGACTATTCATTACACATACATATTTATAGACTACACCTCCTCTTTCTCATAGTGACTCTGTCTTCTAGGGTGTCAGGAGTTGGTTGAGTTTGGTGATTCTCTTTCATGATACTGGTTTACCTCAAATATCAGTTCTTAGTTTGATGCTTATTTCTGGGACTACAGGCACCCGCCACCAGGCCCGGCTAATTTTTTTTTGTATTTTTAGTAGAGACAGGGTTTCACCGTGTTCGCCAGGATGGTCTCGATCTCCTGATCTCGTGATCCACCCACCTTATAGGTGTGAGCCACCATGCCCGGCCGCTTATTTCTGATTTTGTACCCTGCCCTGCCCCCTATCCAAACATACCCCTGACTCTGGCTTCCGTCTGCTGCCCCTGGTTATCAGTGGTCATGAGACCACTGGGCCATGTGCAGGGGTCATGGGGCAGAGGCACCAGCCCCCAGGCCTCTCAGGGCCTCCTATTCCTCCAGCCTAATCACCTTATCAACCACCTGTAAAGTGCCCCTGGGCCTTCTAAGTCTGGATGCCTTCTTACCAAGAGGGTCGGTATCTGCTTGCATCTGTCAATCTGACAATCCTTCAACATGCACACTGGTTCAGACCACAGACCCTGGATTTGAATCTCAACTCTGCCTCTTACTAGTTGTGGATCCTCAAGGCAAGAGGGCTCTTGGAGCCTCAAAGTTTCTTGTCTGTAAAATAAGCATAGCAATAGACCTGCCTCCCAACGTTGTTTATGAGGATTCAACCAGCTAGTGCTTAAATCAGTAATGTGCTTAGAACAGTACCAACTGCACAGAAGGCACAAGTGTTTATTAAATAAAAAGTATTCAACAAATGATGCTGGGACAATTAGGTTATTTGGGAATTTTTAACTTTTAAGTTACATGCCTACCTCATTCAATACATGAAAATAATCCAAACTCAAGAATTTTGTAAAAATAAAACCACAATAAGCTCCAACCTTCCCCTTGGTAAATCATGGTGGGTAGGACCAAAGACATGGAAATGTATGCCTTTCAAGCATCTTTAGTAATTACAACAGCAAGCATAGCAAGTCCAGTATGGGTACAATCTGACTACCAAAAAGGGCACACTCAGGAGGTCAAGGCTGCAGTGGGCTGTGATAGCACCCCTGCATTGCAGCCTGGGCAACAGAGTGAGATCCTGTCACTAACAAAAAACAGAAAACAAAAGAGGGCACAGCACACTTACAGAGTAGCAGTGAGAAAGTCAATTAGTACAGATAACCTATGGAGAGTAATCTAATGATAAACATCAATGGTCTCCATCAGGGGCAGCTCTGCCTGCCATGGGACACCAGGCAGTGTCTGGATGTATTCTGGGTTGTTACTAGTGAGATAGAAGGTCCTACTAACATCAAACGGATAGAGGCCACAGATGCTGCTAAACAGCCTGCAATGTCCAGGACAGCTCCAACCCTAATACAGAATGATCCAGCCTCAGTGCTGCAGCTGAGGCTGGGCGCGGTGGCTCATGCCTGTAATCCCAGCACTTTGGGAGGCGGAGGCAGGCGGATCGCATGATTTCAGGAGTTCAAGACCACCCTGGGCAACATGGTAAAACCCCGTCTCTACTAAAATACAAAAAATTAGCTGGGTGTGGTGGCGGGCACCTGTAATCCCAGTTACTTGGGAGGCTGAGGCACAAGAATTGCTTGAACCTGGGAAACAGAGGTTGTAGTGAGCCGAGATCGCACCACTATACTCCAGCCTGGCGACAGAGCAAGATTCCGTTAACGAATAATAATAATAAAAATAAAAAGTGCTGCAGCTGAGAAACTGACATAAATCAAAAGCCTCTAACATGAGCTTTAACCCAGCAGTTTCACGCCCAGATATCATAATAAACTGCCAGAAAGGTAGGCAGAAATACAATCAAAGCACTGATCATCACTTTTTTTTTTTTTAGAGAAATGGTGTCTTAGCCCAGCACAGTGGCTTAAGCCTGTAATCCCAGCACTTTGGGAGGCCAAGGCAGGTGGGTCACCTGAGGTCAGGAGTTCGAGACCAACCTGGCCAACATGGTGAAACCCCATCTCTACTAAAAATACACAGATTTGAGACCTTCCACCCTCACACCCCGCAAGCATTATTTGTTGCCACTGGAGCCCTGTGGACAGAACTGGCCATTGCCTCTGCTGAGGTGACCTGCCTCATGTCGTGCACCTGTAATCCCAGCTACTTGGGAGGCTGAGGCACGAGAATCGCTTGAACTCAGGAGACGGAGGTTGCAGTAAGCCAAGATTGCGCCACTGTACTCCAGACTGGGTGACAGAGCAAGACTCTTCTCTGGCTTGTTCTTTACTTTCTCTAATAAGAAAGTACTATATTTAGGACACAAACTGTAATTTTAATAAGTTGTTCGGCCGGGCGTGGTGGCTCACACCTGTAATCCCAGCACTTTGGGAGGCTGAGGCAGGTGGATCATGAGGTCAGGAGATCGAGACCATCCTGGGTAACACTATGAAACCCCATCTCTATTAAAAACACAAAAAATTAGCCAGGCGTGGTGGTGGGTTCCTGTAGTCCCAGCTACTCGGGAGGCTGAGGCAGGACAAAGGCATGAACCCGGGAGGCGGAGGTTCGGTGAGCCGAGATAGCGCCACTGCACTCCAGCCTGGGCGACAGAGCAAGACTCCGTCTCAAAAAAAAAAAAAAAAAAAAAAAAAAAGTTGTTCTATTTACATAAAGAGGCAATTAAGCAAAAGACAGTTTAACAAATATTAGCAATAAATTGCAAACAACTGCAATGATGTATTACTAATCTTACTACCCTTACTCTGTATTCTCTGCATGCACATCTCACTGCATCCTTAAAACAGCCCAGCAGGGACTTGGAGCTGTAGTCACAGGTGAGAGAAGGCCACCCACCCAGCTGGCCTACCACTGGTCTGCAGCAGAGCTGGGGCTTGCTGAACCCACATAAATCTGAGCCACCCTCATGCTCTTCTCACTGGAGAACACCACTTGCTCCAGTATCTCACCCTCTGCTCTCAACACCATCAGAGTGACCCAAATTTTGCCATATACTCCATGAGAGGGATTCACAGGGTGGACATTTAAAGACCTACCAGTAAGCAGGGTCCTCTTTGAGAAGAGTTCTCTCTTTGGGAGACAGGCTGCCTTCGATGACACGTTTCACAAGCTGGTCGATGGTGCCCACTACCCTGTGATCTGCTCGCTGGGGGACAGCTGGAACACACAGAACAGCTTCTCTGAGAAATATGCTGAATGTGGGCTCTGGGAAGACGAGGATAATTGAGTAGTTGGGGGCTTAGTGCTGAACCCAAGCAGGCATCAACAACCGAAATCCTCATTCACAAGACACCAGCATTGAAAAGAGGAAAACAACCAATATGCAAAATCTCCTCCTAAAAAATGTAACAGTATAACCACTAGGAGAGAAACAGTCACAGCTTTCAATGACTGGACAGAGCAATTTATGTATATGCTCTAGAAAAAGAAAGATATATAGCAATTTGATACCATTTTTCACATATTACTTAATAATTTGAGTGTTCATAACATTAAAGTGGAAAATATAAATATCTAGTATAAAATATACAAAAATGTATCTAGGTTATGGTTCTCAATATAAAGGTGGGAATAAAAAATATAAATATGGATACATAGAAAGAAGACTATAAGGAAATATGTTAGGAAATATGTTAACAGGTTATAGGGGGTAGAATTATCAGGAATTTCATTTTCCTTATGCTTTAAGAACTTATAAAAAAAACTTGTGTTTTGTAATCAGAAAATATATATATCAATTCACAAAAAATTTTCTCCAATTAAAAAAAAAAAGAAAAAAAAAAAAAGGTCAGCCGGGCACGGTGGCTCACACCTGTAATCCTAGCACTTTGGGAGGCTGAGCGGGGTGGATTGCCTGAGCTCAGGAGTTCAAGACCACCCTGGGCAACATGGTGAAACTCCGTCTCTGCTAAAATACAAAAAAAAAAAAAAAAAAAAAAAAATTAGCCAGGCATGGTGGGATACAGCGAGACTCCATCACAAAATAAATAAATAAATGAATAAATAAATAAATAAAAAGGTCAGTGATCCCAAATTACATGTTCACAGAAAATATCTGCTGAATGTATAAGAAACAAATTTTGGCCAGGCACAGTGGCTCACGCCTGTAATCCCAGCACTTTGGGAGGCCAAGGCAGGTGGATCACGAGGTCAGGAGATCGAGACCAGCCTGGCTAACATGATGAAACTCCATTTCTACTAAAAAAATACAAAAAAATTAGCTGGGCATGGTGGCAGGCGCCTGTAGTCCCAGCTACTTGGGAGGCTGAGGCAGGAGAATAGCGTGAACCCAGGAGGTGGAGCTTGCAGTGAGCTGAGATTGCGCCACTGCACTCCAGCCTGAGCGTCAGAGTGAGACCCCGTCTCAAAAAAAAAAAAGACAAATTTTTCCTTTTTTGAGATGGGGTCTCACTCTGTTGCCCAGGCTGGAGTGCAGTGGTCCCATGACAGCTCACTGCAGCCTCGAACTCCTAGGCTCAAGCAATTCTCAGGCCTCAGCCTCCCAAGTAGCTGGGATTACAGACATGCGCCACCACGTATAGCTTTATTTTTTTGTACAGACGAGGCTTCGCCACATTGCTCAGGCTGGTCTCCAATTCTTGGGCTCAAGAGATCCACCCTCCTTTACCTCCCAAAGTGCTGGGATTATAGGCATGAGCCACCATGCCCTGCCCAAAATATTTTTTAAAGTGTGAATGTCCTCCAATATGACTTTAAATTTACAATGCTGCCAGCAACACAGAACATGTTTCTTCGAATGGTAAGATTGTTTAGTTTCCTAACAATTGGCTAGTTTTAAAAGTACAGAATGATGGCCGGGCACAATGGCTCATTCCTGTAATCCCAGCACTTTGGGAGGCCGAGGCGGGCGGATCACCTGAGGTCAGGAGTTCGAGACCAGCCTGACCAACATGGAGAAACCCCGTCTCTACTAAAAATATAAAATTAGCCAGGTGTGGTGGCACATGCCTATAATCCCAGCTACTAGGGAGGCTGAGGCAGGAGAATCGCTTGAACCTGGGAGGCGGAGATAGCGGTGAGCCGAGATCATGCCATTGCACTCCAGCCTGGGCAACAAGAGCAAAATTCCATCTCAAAAAAAAAAAAAAAAGCAAAGAATGGTCTATTTGTTCAGCCACTCAACTCAATTAAAATCACTGCTGAACTAGCGAGGTTTTCCAGTTTGTTCTGTAAATGATTGCATAGTCCTGTGCCCGTCTGTGTCCATGTTGCAGCTTTCAGCTTATTTTAAACACTAGTGTGAGCTCCTCACACATGATGAGTCAATCCTTCAACTGCCATGTTATTCCAAGTATGTCCCCTATGAAACTGCTTTTTTTTTCATGGCTCTCTTTTTACAGAGCTACTAGTTTTACATGATTTTACAAAAGATGTTGAGGTTTACAGTCAGCAATGAAATTTAGGGACCCCTGCAAATTTGGTCATCTTTAGCTAGGATGACCATGAACAAGGGTCAGAAAGTGGGTCACAGCTTTGGCCCAGCAATCCTACTCCTGAGAATGTACCCTTTCAAGGAGAATTAAAAACAATAAAACTAACAGTAATAACCAAAGCATTCAACCAAAGATGTCATTCCAGCATTTTTTTTTTTTTCTAGATGGACTTTTGCTCATCACCCAGGCTGGAGTGGAGTGGTGTGCTCTAGGCTCACTGCAACCTCCACTTCCCAAGTTCAAGCATCTCTCCTGCCTCAGCTTCCCAAGTAGCTGGGATTATAGGCATGTGCCACCATGCCAGGCTAATTTTTGATTTTTAGTAGAGACAGGTTTCGTCATGTTGGCCAGGCTGGTCTCGAACTCCTGACCTCAGGTGATCCACCTGCTTCAGCTTCCCAAAATGTTGGGATTATAGCTGTGAACGACTGCACCCAGCCCATTCCAGCACTTCTTTTTTTCTTTTTTTTCTTTTTTTGGAGACAGAGTCTCGCTCTGTCGCCAGGCTGGAGAGCAGTGGCAAGATCTCGGCTCACTGCAACCTCTGCCTCCTGGGTTCAAGCGATTATCCTGCCTCAGCCTTCCGAGTAGCTGGGACTACAGGCACATGCCACCACGCCCGACTAATTTTTTGTATTTTTAGTAGAGACGGGGTTTCACCGTGTTAGCCAGGATGGTTTCGATCTCCTGACCTCATGATCCACCCGCCTCGGCCTCCGAAAGTGCTGGGATTACAGGCATGAGCCACTGCGCCTGGCCCATTATAGCATTTCTAACAGGAACATAAGCAGCGGTGGGGCAGCCTCATGAGATGTGGGCCCTGCCGCCACCTATCCCGCTATCCAGACAGGGAACTGAGGCTTGCAGATGCTAACTACATGTGAACCCAGGTCTGTCTGGCTTCAGAAACCTCTAGTAAAAGGCAGCATGAGTCCAGCATCAAGGGAAAGGTGAGGTAATTTACATTAGGTCAATATCAGGATGTAGCAAAGGCTGTGGAAACAAAGAGGGCTTTCTGGCAATCATGTAGAAGAGCAGGCGGTAGCATTTTCAGTCCAGCATGCCTGCAGCTGCAGGAAAGCAGGGGGAACATCAAAGACTGTGGGAGGGTAAGTGGGTGGGTTATAACCACTTTAGGTTATCGGTGACTTTTCTTCCTTCATACAGTATGCCATCACTTTGTGAGGGATTGGGGAGTAGGGTCCCTTAAGCCCTGAGCCTACTTCTGGAAGGATCCCTCTCTGGGAGTAGGTGTGGCCACCTGTATGTGGTGGGACCTATCCAGTGTCTAGTGCTGTTGGGGCTTCCTGAGGGTGGTGAAAGAGCAAAGAAAGTCAGGAACAAATGAGACTTCCCCACTGGACTGGGGGCAATGGAAGGTGAAAACCACATCAGTGGGAAAAGTGCTTTCTCCCTATCACAAGAGTTAAGACAGCATGGTTACCATGTGTGCTCGTGACCTCTGGGATGTCTGGGCTGTGAGAGTCCATTCTGGGAGCTTAGGAGGAAGGAAGAGGGAAACCAAACAGCTCATCACTTCTATTTCTCCTCCTTGGCCTTTTCCTCTCCCCAGAAAGCCAATGATAACTGCTAATTAGCAGGTGTACTTAAGTGATTCACCAACTTTAGCCAGTCTACAAAAGTGAGTAGGGCGAAAAGGTGTATCCACTATGTGGAATGACCTGGCTGTTCCCTACACATCCCTCAATACAGCTCAAGCACGACCTCTCCAACTTTCCAGGCTAGACTGGAGCCTCTCCTGTGTCGCTTTAATTCTAGCACAGGGGTGACTGTTTGTTTTGGTTTATTGAGAGACAGGGTGATTCTAGCCCAGGCTGGAGTGCGGTGGCTATTCACAGACGCAATCATAGGTCACTGCAGCCTTGAACTCCTGGCCTCAAGCAATCCTCCCTCCTCAGCCTCCCAAGTAGCTGGGATTTCAGACATGTGCTACCACCCCTGGCTCACAAGTGACTGGTCTTTGTGATTTTCTTCCCTCAGGAGCCTGGGGATTCCTCAGAGACAGTGCTCTGTGTCTTTTCTCCCTTCTAGTAATACCTTGTGGGGACATGTTGGAACAAGGGTTCCAGGCCAGGTGCAGTGACTCACACCTATAATCCCAGCACTTTGGGAGGCTGAGGCAGGTAGATCACTTGAGCTCAGGAGTTCGAGACCAGTCTGGGCAACATGATTCTCTACAAAAAAATACAAAAAAAGTTAGCCAGGCATGGTGGTACATGCCTATAGTCCCAGCTACTCAGGAGGCTGAGGCGGAAGGATCACTTGAGCCCAGGAGGTCAGGGCTACAGTGAGCCATGGTCATGCCACTGCACTCCAGCCTGGGTGACAGAGCACGACCCTGTCTCAAAAAAACAAAAACAAGGAAAGAAAGTCAACCCTTCTTTTTTTTCAAAGGTTGAAAAAAAAAAAAAGGAACAAGCGTTCTTAACCTTGGCTGCAGAAAGGTACGAATCCCCCGGATGATATAGGTAAAATTGTGCATGAATAGATGAGCATTTTTTCTGGCAATGGCCACAGCTTTCTACCAAATTCCCAGAGAGGTATTTGACCTAAAAATGTCTAAAAATTTTTATTTTTCTGAGACAGAGTCTTGCTCTGTCACCCAGGTTGGAGTGCAGTGGGGTGATCTCAGCTCACTGAAACCTCTGCCTCCCAGGTCCAAGTGGATTCTCCTGCCTCAGCCTCCCAAGTAGCTGGGATTTCAGGTGCGTGCCACCACACCCGGCTAGTTTTTGTATTTTTAGTAGAGATGGGGTTTCACCATGTTGGCCAGGCTGGTCTCAAACTCTTGGTCTTAAGTGATCTGCCGCCTCAGCCTCCCAAAGTGCTGGGATTACAGGCGTGTGCCACCACACCCGGCTGTCTAAAGACTTCTATGGTAAACAGCAGATTCCTAATACACATTCACAGAATGAATGGCAGACATATATTGGCCAATGTGCGTTTTCTACTAAAATCCTGATATGTTTCCAATTGGCTAAAGAACTTCTGTGTAAAAAAATCTCGAATAAAAGACATTACCAAAGAAACACGAAAAACAACAAATAGAAACTTTGGCTGATTTCCTTACCATCACTCAGACTACTTGGAGCCTTGGCCTGAATTTCAGGTTTCGTAGGAGGAATCATTTTCTCCTCCTCTCGCGTCGGCTCTGGTTCGGCTTTCTTAACCTGGAGGGGACATCCGCTGCTGACTAGCCAGGCCTTCAGGTGGTCTATGTACTCTCGCCCAAACAAAGTGGAGTCTTCGAAGTTTGGAAACGCAGCAGGTGAGGGAGCTATATCTTGCAGGCCGACAGCTTCTAAGATTTTCTCCTGCCGGAAAGAAGAGGCCAAGGAAAATGTCTGTCCCAAAAGGGCCAAAGACTTCCGGCAGAGAGAGTTGGTGGTTTCTAGGGCAAGAGCCAAGTCCAGGGGGTTACTGAGGGTCTTCATCTTGACACTTAGCTCGTAGGCATTGCAGGCCATAAGCAAAGGTGTGACACTCTTCAGAAGCCGGTCTTGAAGTCTCATTATGTACTTGTCAAAAGGCTTTATGATTTCAAAAAAGCAATTTTTGGTCTTCACAGCACCTTTGTCTAAAAGCATGTTTAAAAACTCATTATCAACTCTGGGTGTTTTCAAAGCAGAGTGCTTTAAAAATTTGATAGTAAAAAAGCAAAAATCTCTGTGCTCTGGTTTTAAGGAACATTTGAATGAGGCAAGCATTTTAGCACAGGTTTCTGTTTCAAGTTCAAAGAGAGTCTGGAAAAGTTGGGAAAATTTAATATCATCTTTTATGGTGTGGAATCCTGCCCATTTGATTATTTCTATCCCAAATCTTGAAAAAACATCAGACTTATCTATGATGTCAAAGCTCATCTTTCTTCTGGGGAGCCGAAGATTCTTCAGATCCAGCCCCAGAGGGATCTTCTGAATGGGGAACTGGATATCTTCTGTCCCTGGGTTTGTCCCCAGGGTCACATCAGGACTTGGAGTGTTTTTCTGGATTTGGTTAGTGCCCTGAGTTTTGGGAGTAATACGATTCACGGTGGGTATTTTTTTTGTGCTCACATTTCTCAATGTGACAAGTTTCCCAACACCCCCCTTAGCTGTGAGCAGGCCCTGAGTCTCCCCCTTTCCTAGGAGGGAACCTTCCTGGTCAACGATGTTTAGAGCTCGACCTCTGGCCTGGACTTGACTGCTGCCCCTAAGCACAGAGTCAGCCTCCCCAGGATGGTCCACGTCATAATCCCGACTCTCCTTCTCCAAACACTCTTTCTCAATCAGCCTGGAAGATCCAAAGTCCCCCAAAACTGCAGAGGGACCAAAACTATACTCCTGTGACCAAGAGGACTCTTGAGAAACTGGATGGCCAAAGTCTTGTTCCCAAGAACCACGGAGCGCAAATTTCCAGTCCTGAGAACGGAAATGCCCCAATTTCCGGTGGCCAATGACCTGGTCCCGAGAATCAGAGTGAGAAAATTCCAGATCCCGGCCACATTCTTTGCGAAAGTAGCTGTCATCACTGATGGAAGGGTTGCTTGATCTGAAGGAAGGCCCTGGAAATACGTCACTTCTCAGGCCTTCTCTTCCGGCATCTCTAGAGTGAGCTACAGATCCACTGAGGGAGTATCTGCCATCGCTGTGGACGTCATCATACATCTCTGCTCTGGATCTTGGGACTGCCCTTAAGAGATCTGAAATAAACCATCCAAAAAAAAAAAAAAAAGAAGCCAAAAGATACTTTAGACCAGAGAATGCAAACAGTGCAAACAAACAGTCCACGGATCACCAGGCAGCAAAACTGCTTTATACACCTCAGTGCTTTTTGCCAATCTGTATTTGTTGCCAACATTTAAAATGCATGTGGTGTCACTTAAAAATATGGATCGACTACTTACTAAAACAGAAGACCTATAAGCACCAAGCCTGAGTTTGCCCTGATGACGTCAACCCAGGCTGGGCAGCAGCAGCCTGACGGGCAAGACACAGACTCTCTAAGTTGGCACCAACAGCCCTCGCTCATTCAGATCCCCCTACTCTCTAGCCATCTGGGTTGACAATCCCTCTTTTAGTCTGAGGAAAGGGTGTTTGGTCCCCAAATAACCTGGATATTTTTACTGCAACTGGAGCACTTCTGTGTTTCTACTTCTATCTCAGAACAGACAGGTTTTACTGAGGCTACCTGCCTTCACTGCCTCTTAGAAGGAAGTCTCAGCCCACAGTGCCACCGTGAGGCTAGAGGAACCATAGCTAACACCACACCCACCACAGCTGACCCAAAGCTGGCTGAACCCATCCCTCGGAAAGGTCGGCCAGGCCAATCAACCCTCTCTCTGGAGCTGAAAAACCACAGACCGAGGCAGGCAGGAGGGAAGGCAGAAGCTTAACAAGATACATCAAGAGAGGCCATGATGGAAACTGAACAGTGCCCAATTCTGTCCTTCTCCATGTAGAAAAGGGGAAATGGGCCAGGCACAGTGGCTCAAACCTATAATCCCTGCACTTTGGGAGGCCGAGTGGGAGGATCACTTGAGCCCAGGAGTTTGAGACCAGCCTGGGCAACATAGCGAGACCCTATCTCTGTCAAAAATAAAAAAGGGCGGAGGGGAAGATGTACTTGCATTTGCTTAATCACACATGGAGAAACTGTAAGAAGCGAGGAAGAGAAGTGAACTACGGGCATATGAGAACAGTGGGCCTCAGGGAGAGTTTTCATGGAATGCCTTTCTTTCTAGCTTTTCAATCAGAATTGATGACCTAGTTAAAAAAAAAATCAAATGAACAGGGAAGGAGAGGTGCCAGGAGGTAGCAATAGGTTAAGAGGCCACAGGAAGCCAAAGTCGTATATAAATCCTAGTTCACTTGTTCAACAAGTACAAACTGGGCACCTACTGTGCGCAAGCACTGTACTAGGCACTGAAGTTACAGCAAGAAAATGAGAACTCTTCCAAACTTGTCAGTTGAGAGAGCCAGACAATAAACAAAAATATATCAGATGCAAGTTAAGTACCAAGAAGACAAATCAAGCACGTGGGAACCTGAGGAGGCAATGACATTTTGAGACAGGCTAGTCAAGGAGGGTAGCTCTGACGCTTTTTTTTTTCTTTTTTTTTTGAGACAGATTCTCGCTCTGTTGCCCAGGCTGGAGTGCTGGAGTGCAAGGGTGCGATCTCGGCTCACTGCAACCTCCACCTCCCAGGTTCAAGCGATTCTCCTGCCTCCGCCTCCTGAGTAGCTGGGAATACAGGCACCCGCCACCATGCCCGGCTAACTTTTGTATTTTTAGTAGAGACAGCGTTTCACCACATTGGCCAGGCTGGTCTGGAACTCCTGACCTTGTGATCCGCCCACCTCGGCCTCCCAAAGTGCTGGGATTACAGGCATGAGCCACCGTGCCCAGCTGCATAGCTCTGACACTTTATCTAGCAGCAGTGGCCTGGCATGAGGAGCCAGACTGTACAGTTACAAAGGGAAGCCTTCCAGGCAGAGGGGGAATGAGGACAAGACCCTGAGGTGGGACCAGTAGGGGGCCAATGTAGACAGAAGGGAACACAGGGAATGAAAGGCCAAGTGGTAGGAAGGCAGCTCCCAAACTCTGCTACTGGAGCCCCAGGGACCACCTCCCCAGACATTCTTACTTAATTAAATAAGGGCATGACCTGGGCATCAGGGTTTTTAAAAGGCCCCCAGGTGACGCTAACATGCTACAAAGTTAGGGAACCACTAATATAAGAGACACAAATGGAGAAGGAGTACCAGATCCAAGTCGGGCCCTCAGTGGTACTCTGGAATTTACTCTGGGAGAGACAGAAGGCTAGTGAAGAGTTCTAAGCAGAGGGATGATCTCACTGGCTGCTGCGCAGGGAACAGATTAAAGGAGATGAGCACAGACGTGGATGTTCCTGCAAGAAATCCACTGTGATAACCCAGGTATTGATGATTGGTATTGATGGCATGATTAGGGAGGGAACATTAGTGACAGAGAGTGATGGCTGGATTCTACTCAAGAGAATTTTCTCATACCCTTTATGAGGAGATGAAAAGTTCAGAGTAGAGCAGAGAAACAGAGAAAGGCTAAACGATAGACTGCTTTGCAACAAAGAAATGTTCCAGAATCACCTAGCATACTGCTAGGTTTCTAGTCCTCTCCCACCCACGGCCCCCTCATCTGTCTTTTTTTTTTGAGACGGAGTCTCGTTCTGTCACCCACGCTGGAGTGCAGTGGTGCAATCTCGGCTCACTGCAACCTCCACCTCCTGGGTTCAAGCTATTCTTCTGTCTCAGCCTCCTGGGTAGCTGGGATTATAGGGGCCTGCCACATTTTTGTATTTTTAGTAGACACGGGGTTTCACCATGTTGGCCAGACTGGTCTCAAACTCCTGACCTCAGGTGATCTGCCCACCTTGGCCTCCCAAAGTGCTGAGATTACATGTGTAAGCCACTGCACCTGGCCATCTTTTTTTGAGACAGGGTCTCACTCTTTGGCCCAGGCTGGAGTATAATGGCACAAACACAGCTTACTGCAGCCTCGACTTCCTGGGCACAAGCGAACTTCCTGCCTCAGCCTCCCAAGTAGCCAGGGCCATAGGCGCATGCCACCATGCCCAGATAAATTTTTTTTTTTTTTTTTTTGAGACGGAGTCTTGCTCTGTCACCCAGGCTGGAGTGCAGTGGCACAATCTTGGCTCACTGCAACCTCCGCCTCCCGGGTTCACGCCATTCTCCTGCCTCAGCCTCCCGAGTAGCTGGGACTACAGGCGCCCGCCACCACGCCCTGCTAATATTTTTAGTAGAGACAGGGTTTCACCGTGTTAGCCAGGATGGTCTCGATCTCCTGACCTTGTGATCCGCCCACCTCGGCCTCCCAAAGTGCTAGGATTACAGGCTTGAGCCACTGCGCCCGGCCATTTTTTTTCTTTTTTTTTTTGAGATGGAGTCTCGCTCTGTCGCCCAGGCTGGAGTGCAGTAGAGCAATCTTGGCTCACTGCAAGCTCCACCTCCCGGGTTCACGGCATTATCCCGCCTCAGCCTCCCAAGTAGCTGGGACCACAGGCACCCACAACCACACCTGGCTAATTTTTTTTATTTTTTATTTTTAGTAAAGACGGGGTTTCACCATTCACAGGATGGTCTCGATCTCCTGACCTTGTGATCCTCCCAGCACTTTGGGAGGCTGAGGAGGGCAGATCACAAGGTCAGGAGTTCAAAACCAGCCTGATCAACATAGTGAAACCCCATCTTCACTAAAATAAATACAAAAAAATTAGCCGGGCATGGTGGCAGGCACCTGTAATCTCAGCTACTCGGGAGGCTGAGGCAGGAGAATCGCTTGAATCCAGGAGGCACAGGCCGCAGTGAGCCAAAATTACGTCACTGCACTCCAGCCTGGGCGACAGTACAAGACTCTGTCTCAAATAAAAAAAAAAAAGAACTAGTAGAGCTTAAACCTGGGCAGCGGTGACGGGGATGGAGCCAGGAAATGGATCCAAGAACCTGTCTTGGGGCTGGGAGCAGTGGCTCACGCCTGTAATCGCAACATGCTGAAGGCAGAGGTGGGAGGATCGCTTGAGCCCAGGAGTTGCAGACCAGCCTGAACAACATAGCAAGACTCCATATCTATTAAAAAAAACAAAAAACAAAAAAAACAAAAACATAAAAAACACCAAAAAACAAAACTGGGCTGGGCTCGGTGGCTCATGCCTGTAATCCCAGCATCTTGGGAGGCCAAGGCAAGTGGATCACCTGAGGTCGGGAGTTCGAGACCAGCCTGGCCAACATGGTAAAACCTCATCTCTACTACAAATAGAAAAATTAGCTGGGCATGGTGGTGCATGCCTGTAATCCCAGCTACTCAGGAGGCTGAGGCAGGAGAATCGCTTGAACCCAGGAGGCGGAGGTTGCAGTGAGCCAAGAGGCGGAGGTTGCAGTGAGCCAAGATCCCTCCATTGCCCTCCAGCCTGGGAGACAGAGTGAAACTCCGTCTCAAAACAAACAAACAAACAAACAAACAATAAACAAAACTGTCTTGAGGTGGGTCGGGGAGGATATCCGGTGAGAAGCTCCAGATAACTACATAATGATGACTGACAGATCAAAACATTATCCCCTGACCAAGTGCAGTGGCTCATGCCTATAATCCCAGCACTCTGGGAGGCAGAGATGGAAGGATGGCTTGAGCCTAGGAGTTCAAGGTTGCAGTGAGCTAAAACTGCGCCACTGCACTTCAGCCTGGGGGAGAGAGTAAGACCCTATCACAAAAAAGAAACCAAACCAAAATAAAAACCTTTATCTCCTCCTAAATAAGGAAACTAAGGATCAGAGGACTGGTATTATTTGCCCAAGGTATTGTAATCTTCCTGCCTTGGCCCTAAGATACACCCCTACCAAAACAACAACTACAACAACAACACTTTATTTTACCTTGAGCTTTAAACTGAAGAGTTTCGCTTACAGCCTCACCACTGGCATCCATGTGATATCGTTTGGCTTTTTCTTGTAATACAGCATCAAAAGTCTCCTGTGTAATTCGTCTGGCTGCCATGTTATTTTGCCCTATGGTGAGAGAGAAAAAAATACACTAAGAGCAACAACTTGGGGCTGGGCGCGGTGGCTCATACCTGTAATCCTGGCACTTTGGGAGGTCGAGGTGGGCGGATCACCTGAGCTCAGCAGTTCGAGACCAGCCTAGGCAACATGATGAAACTAAAATACAAAAAATTCAGGCTGGGTGTGGTGGCTCACACCTGTAATCCCAGGACTTTGGGAGGCTGAGGTGAGCGGATCATTTAAAGTCAGGAGTTGGAGACCAGCCTGGCCAACATGGCAAAACCCTGTCTCTACTGAAAATACAAAAATTAGCCGGGCATGGTGGTGCCTGCCTTTAATCCCAGCTACTTGGGAGGCTGTGGCAAGAGAATTGCTTGAACCCAGGAGGCGGAGGTTGCAGTGGGCCGAGATCATGCCACTGCACTCCAGCATGGGTAACAGAGTGAGACTCCGTCTCAAAAAAAAAAAAAAAAATTTCACCAGGCATGGTGGCACGTGCCTGTAATCCCAAATACTCAGGAGGCTGAGGCATGGGAATTGCTTGAACCAGGGAGACAGAGGTTGCAGTGAGCCGAGATCATGCCACTGCCCTCCAGACTGGGGGACAGAGCGAGACTCTGTCTCAAAGAAAAAAAAAAAATGCGTGCTCACAGAACCTGCTCTATTTCACTTAATCCTCGAAGTAAGGAGGCAGTAATCCATAATCGTCGCATGGTACTTCAGAGGCAAGCTGGACCCTTTTTATTTATCTTTTTTTTTTTTTTTTTTTTTTAAGTAGAGACAGGGTTTTGCTAGGTTGGCCAGGCTGGTCTCGAACTCCTGACCTCAAGCAATCTGCCCAAGCAATCCCTTGTCTGGACTCTTTTAAGGGGGTCTCTGCCCTCACGAAGTTCACAGGTGTGTGCTGGCTGAAAAGGAGCAAGACAAACCTTCTCTGGGCCCAATTCCTTGGAATCCATTAAAAGCAGCTCTGTGAAAGCAGTTCTATCTGCTGGAGGAAGGTGTCAACCAACACACATAACTGAGCATAACAGAGTAGGAAGGGTGGGACCACAACCCTCGCAAATCGTGGTTAGGAAAGAAGAGATCAATCTTTTTTTTTTTTTTTTCCTTTTTTTGAGACTCTCCCTGTTGCCCAGGCTGGAGTGCAGTGGCATGATCTCGGCTGACCGCAACCTCCGCCTCCTGGACTCAAGCAATTCTCCTGCCTCAGCCTCCTGAGTAGCTGGGATTACAGGAGTCCGCCACCGCATCCGACTAATTTTTATATTTTAGGTAGAGATGGAGTTTCACCATGTTGGCCAGGCTGGTCTTGAATTCCTGACCTCAAGTGATTCGCCCGCTTCGGCCTCCCAAAGTGCTGGGATTCCAGGCCGTGAGCCACTGCGCCTGGCCCAGGATCGCTCTTTTCCCATTCACAGACTCAGCAGGGCACAGAGGCTCTGAGAACTTCCTTCCCTTCTAAAAGAAGCCTCTCGACAGTGAGTGGCGGGACCCCCAACCAATGACAATGAACTAGTGACAGTTCATTCTGCGCTGGGTCCTTGCGCGATCTCCCAACCACCCACTGAAGAGGCGGGTCCTGTTATGAATGACATTAGGGTGAGGAGGCAAAGGGAGACAGACTCAATGACCCATTCAAGACCAGAAAGCCCAGATTTGAACCTGGCAAAAAGGGCATTCGTGCATCCAAAGCCCCGAAGAATGAGTAAAAAGATTAAGCAACATTTTGGGGTCCAGGGGCTGCATCCTTAACCATCAAGATATCCCGCTTCGCAAAACCTCCAACTTCAAGAGACAACCAGTAGGGTCCATTTCCCATCACGATCACCGCCGCCCCCACCCGCCTCCCCCAGTCCCATCCTTCAGCCCTTTTCCCGGGGCGCCCCCTTGTTCTCTGCTGGCAAAGGGCAGGGTTCCCGGGTCAGGTGACCCAGGTTCAAATCACACGATCCTAAGCTTTCTGTGCTTCCGTTTCCCCACCTATGGAATGGGCAGCCAGTAAAGGGGCTGGTGTGGGGGCTGAACCGGTTCTAAAGAGGGCAAGGGCCCGATGCAGCGCTGGGCGCCGTTATCTCCTCTCGAGCGGGGGCCGCTCCGAGTTCGGGAGGAATGAATGAACGACTGAACCAATGAGCCTTTGTGGACGCGGCCCGCCGTCTCCCGGCCTCTGCGGGCGAGGAAATGGGGGCGCCGGGCCCGGGAGGCCGCAGCCGGCCACCCAGGCCAACCCGGCGGGGACGCGGCCGCCGCCGCAGCCAGAGGGCCGAGCCTGCGACGCCATCACGGAGCCCGGGGCGGGCCCCCAAGGCCGAGCCCGAGCTTCCCACCCCGGGAGCCACCCACCGACGACGCCAGGGCCCGGGCCTCACCCCGAGACCACCGCGCGCGGAGCCACCCCCGCCGCCGCCTCAGGCTCCTCACCCGCCGCCGCCGCCGCGCGAGGCGGGGACATGCAAATGAACCAACGGTCTCCGCAGCGCCGCGCCGCGCAGGCGCAAGCCGCCGCCGAGTCCTGGTGCGCAGGCGCGGGCCGCCGCTGCCCGGCTCTCTTGCGCAAGCGCGCTGTCCGCTTCTTCTGGGCGGACACTCTGGAAGCAAAACATTTCCCTGCTGGGGGCGGCGACCACCGTGAGCGTCCCGGAAGGGGCGGCAAAGACGCCTCCGTCGCCCACGAGGTGGTCTCGTTGGCTTTACCTTGGTTCGCGGTCGTCCTTGGTTATCGTGAGCGTCCGCGGGGCTCCGGGAGGCCAAGACTAGGGGCGCCACAGCGCCTGCGCGCGTACGGCGGCCGGAAGGGGCTAGAGGCGGCTCCCTGGGTGACAACCGCGCGCCCCACCTTTCCCCACGTGGCCGCGAAGACCGGGTGAGACGCTGCGGCTGCCGAGGCCTGTCGCGCGCGGAGTGGGGAGTTGGGGTGCCGCAGGGTCGGGCTGGCGCGACCCTCGGGTACGTGGTTTAGGGGGAAAAAAGAAATGAAAGAATTTTACAGAAGCCGCCTGGGGACGAAGTTCTCGGCTTCCCTGGCATTCGCTTTATTTTCATTCATTTTATTTATTCATTCAGCACCTGTGCACTGAGTGCCTGCTGCGTGTCGGGCCCCGTCCTAGGCAGTGGGGACAAGGAGGCTACAGGGTACAAATAAATGAGTGAACGATGTCGCTCTAGATACAGGTAATGGTGTGCAAATAATAACAGAGTGATGGGACGGGAAAGCAGGGCTGCTCTTTACCTAGAAGTGGTTTTGAAGGCTGTCTCTTTTTTTTTTTTTTTTTTTTTTTGAGACGGAGTCTCGCTCTGTCGCCCAGGCTGGAGTGCAGTGGCGCGATCTCGGCTCACTGCAAGCTCCGCCTCCCGGGTTCACGCCATTCTCCTGCCTCAGCCTCCCGAGTAGCTGGGACTACAGGCGCCCGCTACCACGCCCGGCTAATTTTTTGTATTTTTAGTAGAGACGGGGTTTCACCGTGTTAGCCAGGATGGTCTCGATCTCCTGACCTCGTGATCCGCCCGCCTCGGCCTCCCAAAGTACTGGGATTACAGGCGTGAGCCACCGCGCCCGGCCTGAAGGCTGTCTCTTGAGTGCTGGGAAGGATGAGAAAGGCGGGGAAGAGCAACTTGGAAGGCTTAGATAGAGAAAGTGCGGATAAGGAGGCTGGGTTTTGTTCTGAGAGGGTTGGGAAGCCACTACCGGGCTTTGAGCACGTGAGTGAGGTGGAGTCTAGGCTCTGGGAGTGGCAGGTGACGCCGCCCTTAGGGGAGGCTGGTGTTTGAACCAGAGTGGGTGTGGCTGGTAGAGGGAGATGTGGATGGAGTCTTTTAGAGTCCCCAGCATGTCATGGCACACGTTTAATTTTCTTTTGAGACGGAGTCTTTCTCTGTCGCCCAGGCTAGAGTGTAGTGGTATGATCTTGACTCACTGCAACCTCCACCTCCCGGGTTCAAGGGCTTCCCCTGCCTCAGCCTCCCGAGTAGCTGGGACTACAGGTGCGCAACACCGCACCTGGCTAAATTTTTTTTTTTTTTTTTTGAAACGGAGTCAAAAGGAGTTCAAGCGATTCTCCTGCCTCAGCCTCCTGAGTAGCTGGGATTACTGGTGTGCACTATCTTGCCTGGCCTTTTTTTTTTTTTTTTTGAGACGGGTCTCGTTCAGTCACCCAGGCTGGAGTGCAGTGGCACAATCTCAGCTCACTGCAAGCTCCGCCTCCTGGGTTCAGGCCATTCTCCTGCCTCAGCCTCCCGAGTAGCTGGAAATACAGGCACCCGCCACCACGCCCGGCTAGTTTTTTTTTGTATTTTTTTAGTAGAGACGGGGTTTCACCGTGTTAGCCAGGATGGTCTCGATCTCCTGACCTCGTGATCCGCCCGCTTCGGCCTCCCAAAGTGCTGGGATTACAGGCGTGAGCCACCGTGCCCGGCCTTGGCTAATTTTTTATATTTTCAGTAGAGACAGGATTTTGCTGTGTTGGCCAGGCTGTTCTCAAACTCCTGACCTCAAGTGATCTATCCGCCTCAGACTCCCAAAGCGCTGGGATTATAGGCCTGAGCCACCGCACCTGGACAGCACAGTTTTCTTGATGAGCAGATTCCTGGCTGAGAGAAGGAAACTGGCTTCCAGTTAGGGGCCTTACTCATCTTCTGTTTTACCCTCAGCATGCCCTGATGGATAATAGGGACTGGTAATGCTGCTTCCCCCTTTTAGCCTAGGCTGTTCTCCAGGTAATTCTTACTTGGCCATCTCCAGGCACCATCTTATGTGTTCCAAATCTGTACTTTCCTCCTCCAACTCAGCCCTGTACCAGATCTAGGGGACCTTGGAGGACTCAGGTCAGGGGTGGTCACAGAGCCAGACCTTCCCAACTCAGTCAGCTCAGGGGTGGGTGGAAGGGAGGGGTTGTGGGTTGGGGAGTGAAGCCAGAGAGTGTGGGCTCTCTCTGAGTGGCCAGGAAAGGCAGCCACCTGGAAGGGCTGGCAGAAGCTCCACAGAGGACTGAGAATCCGAAGTATTTGAGACAGGTGTCAATCAATTTAGAAAGCTTATTTTGCCAAGGTTAAGGACATGTCTGTGACACAGCCTCAGGAGGTCCTGACAACATGTACCCAAGGTGGTTGGGGCACAGCTTGCTTTTATACATTTTAGGGAGACGTGAGATATAAATGAATATGTGTAAGATGGTCACAGGTAGAGACAAACGATTGCGTTCTTTTGAGTCTTTGGTCAGCCTTTCACAGAATACACGATTTATATGGGGTACAGGGCAGGTAGAGGAATAGTCATTTATGCCTCAGTCCGACTCATGAATCTGAGGTTTTGTTTGTTTGTTTTTTGTTTTATTTTTTGAGATAGAGTCTCGCTCTGTCGCCCAGGCTGGAGTGCAATGGTGCAATCTTGGCTCACTGCAACCTCCACCTCCCGGGTTCAAGCAATTCTCTTGCCTCAGCCTCCTGAGTAGCTAGGATTACAGGCGCCCACTACCACGCCCAGTTAATTTTTGTATTTTTAGTAGAGACGGGGTTTCGCCATGTTGGTCAGGCTGGTCTCGAACTCCTGACCTCAGGTGATCCACCGGTGTCAGCCTCCCAAAATGCTGGGATTACAGGCATGAACCACGGAGTCAGGCCAAATCTGCATTTTTACATAAACATTAGGGCAGAGAGAGCAACTGGATATGCATTTGTCTCAGGTGATGACTTTCTGTCCTGCACTTGTGAAGATCACCTGTCAATTTACATTGCCAGGGTGACATTCAACAAAATTGTTTTCAGGTAAAGATCTTGAGGGCCACAAGGAATTTCCTGGCCTGGCCGGGGTGGTGGGAGTAGAGTCCCCTACTCCTTTCTCCCTACTGAGAAACTCTTTATATTACTCTTCCTTCACCTTTAACCTTGGAAATCCATAGCAGCCCTTAAAGAGCTCCCTTTTCTTCTGGGGCAGAAAGGAGAGGGGCCTATCTGCAAAAGAGTGAGATGGGACTCCTGCATAAACTTGCTGAATTGCCTCTTAAGTAACAAAGGAAAGGAACTAATAGCTAACATTTATTGAGCCTGTCCATATCCTGTTCTGAGGAAGGTATAGGAGTTGGCTGAATTTTTCACTACTGCCCTATGAAGTAGATTCGTGTTTATCTCTGTTTGACACATGAGGGAATTGAAGAAAAGTGCATCTGGCTGGGCGCGGTGGCTCATGCCTGTAATCCCAGCACGATGGGAGGCCGAGGCAGGTGGGTCACCTGAGGTCAGGAGTTCGAGACTAGCCTGGCCAACATGGTGAAACCCTGTCTCTACTAAAAATACGAAAATTAGCTGGGCGTGGTGGCATGGGCCTGTAGTCTCAGCTACTTGGAGGCTGAGGCACAAGAATCGCTTGAACCCAGGAGGCAGAGGTTGTGGTGAGCCAAGATCGTGCCACTGCATTCCAACCTGGGCGACAGAGCGAGACTCTGTCTCAAAAAAAAAAGAAAAGGGCATTGAAGTGGAGGGCATGGGAACTGGGTTCTGCAGGCTGGCTGCGAGCCAGTCCTTCTCCCGTCAGGCAGTGTGCAGTCCATGGTGGGCATCTGCAGGAACACAGATGGAATGTGTATATCCCATGCCACTGCCTGAAAAGAGAAGCATGGGCCAGAGTGACCTGTTTCTTCTTCCTTTTTTTTTTTTGAGACAAGGTCTTACTTTGTCACCCAGGCTGGAGTTCAGGGATGTGATCTCAGCTCACTGCAGCCTTGACCTCCCTGGGCTCCCACCTCAGCCTCCCAAATAGCTGTAACTACAGGTGCATGCTACCACACCTGGCTAATTTTGGTATTTTTTATAGAGATGGAGTTTCGCTACCTGTCCAGGCTGGTCTCAAACTCCTGGCCTCATGTGATCCTTCCGCCTCAGCCTCCCAAAGTGCAGGCCACCATGCCTGGCCTGAAGTGGAAACTTGATAATTCCAGAACGGAAACTTGATATTACTGCAATAAGCAAGGTGGATATATTGAAACAATTAAAATTTAAAAAGTTGTTAACCTCTGTTAGGCTCTGGACCTAAGGCCTGTTCCTCCTTTTGTTCCAAAGGGATGGTGGCAAATGTTAGGTTCACTCGTACCCTGTCAAGACCTTCAGGTTAAGATCATCTACAGCAGGGGTCCCCAGTTCCTGGGTCACAGACCCATACTGGTCCAGTGGTCCCTGGCCTGTTAGGACCTGGGCTGCACAGCAGGAGGCAAGCGTAGGGTGAGCGAGTGAAGCTTCATCTGTATTTACAGCAACTCCCCATCACTTGCATTATGCCTGAGCTCTACCTCCTGTCAGATCAGCAGCATTAAATTATAGGAGCACGAACCCTACTGTGAACTGCACATGCAAGCGATTTAGGTTGGGCACTCCTTATGAAAATCAATGCCTGATGATCTGTCACTATCTCCCATCACCCCCAGATGGGACTGTCTAGTTGCCAGACAACAAGCTCAGGGCTCCCACTGATCCTACATTACAGTGAATAGTATAATTATTATATTACAATGTAATAATAATAGAAATAAAGTGCACAATAAATGTAATGAGCTTGAACCATCCTGAAACCATCCCCACCCTAGCCCCACCATATCCATGGGAAAATTGTCTTCCACGAAACTGGTCCCTTAGGCTAAAAAGGTTGGGACTGCTGAGCTACAGGTTTGAAACAGAATTGCAAAGGGATTTGGTGTTTTTACCAAGAGTTTTATCTTACTTAACTCTATGTCTTGTTCCCACCTGTCAGAGGGGAAGGTACTGCCCAAGGTTAGTGGGTCATCTAAGTGTTGATACCTACCCCTGGTTTCCAGGGTATGCCTGTACTGGGTTTTACTTGTTTGTTTATTTATTTATTTTTTGAGACGAAGTCTTGCTCTTGTTGCCCAGGCTGGAGTGCGATGGCATGATCTTGTCTCACTGCAACCTCCACCTCCCTGGTTCAAGCCATTCTCCTGCCTCAGCCTCCCGAGTAGCTGGGATTACAGGCGCCCCACTAATTTTTGTATATTTAGTAGAGACGGGGTTTCGCCATGTTGGTCTTGAACTCCTGACCTCAGGTGATCTGCCTGCCTTGGCCTCCCAAAGTGCTGGTATTACGGGCATGAGCCACCATGCCTGGCCTTACTTGCTTATTTTTATTTTATAAGGTGGGTTTGTGTGTATACACACACACACACACACACACACACACACATTTTTTTTAAGAGATATGGTCTCACTATGTTGCCGCAGGCTGGTCTCTCAAACTCCTGTGCTTGAGTGATCCCCCGCCCTAGCCTCCCAAGTTGCTGAGATTACAGGCACAAGTCATTGCTCAGTTCTTTTTGTTTTTAAACAGATTAGCACTTTAAGAAATTGAGCTATAATTTACATACCATAATATTCACTCATTTGATTTAGTAATTTTTTTTTTCTTCTGGAGACATGGTCTCCCTCTGTCATCCAGACCAGAGTGCAGTGGCCCAGTCACAGCTCACTGCAGCCTTGAACTCCTGGGCTCAAATGATCCTCCTGCTTCAGCCTCCCGCGTAACTTCAACCACACGCAAATGCCACCACACCTGACTATATTTTTAAATTTTTTTGTAGAGACGGGGCCTCACTATGTTATCCTTGCTGGTCTCAAACTCCAGACTTGAAACAGTCCTCCCACCTTGGCCTCCTAAAGCACTGAGATCACAGGTGTGAGCCACCATGCCTGGCCTGATGTAGTGATTTTACGTTTTCACAGAGTTGTACAACCATCATCACTATAATTCAAGAACGTTTTCATCACCCAGAAGGAAACCCTATACCCATTAGAAGTTACTCCCCATTCCCTCTCCTCCAGTCCCTGGCAACACCCAGTCTGCTTTTTGTGTCTGTGGATTTGCCTGTTCTGGATATTTCATGTCATTGGAATCGTGCAATATGAGGCTTTTCGTGTCTGGCTTCTTTGACGAGACATCATGTTTTTGAGGTCTATCTCCATTGTAGCATGCTTCAGCACCTCATTCCTTTCTCTGGCTGAGTAATATACCACCATGCGCGCAGACCATTTTATCCATTCATCTGTTGGTAGACTCCGTCTCCTTTTCTTTGTTCTTGTGATTTATTTGTTGAAAACTCTGGGTGTTTGTCCTCTAGTTGACATTCTCTTCCCTAGTAGGGATTTTGCAGATCACATCCCCATGGTGTTGGTTAAGGTGTCAGAGCTGTGCTGTGCAATACCGTAGTCACTCGTCACACATGGCTATTTACATTAACAAATTAAAATGAAATAAAATTACACACTCAGTTCCTCAGCCACACTGCCACACTTCAGCTGTGTGATAGCCACAGAGGCCAATGGCTTCTGTACTAGGCAGTGCAGATAGAGAACGTTTCATCATAGCAGGAAGTGCCCTGAATGCATGATCAGATTCGGGTTTGAGATTTTGGCACGATGACTTCACAGGTGCATTTTGTTCTTGTTTAGGAGGTAGGTGTTGCTGGTTTCTCTTGATGATGTGAGATCAAGCAGTAGACTGAGTTCCTGTCTACCCCTTGTCGGGCTCCCATCAGTTTTACACCTGATGGTTTTGGATCCTGTGGGATCATTATCTGTTTCTCTCCTGTCACGGCTGATCAGCTGGAGTCGGAAGCAGAACTTTTCCTCATCCTCTTTTTATAACCTGGGACCCATTTGTACAAGGGAGGCAGGTTAAGTGCTAGGTTTTTTTAAAAAAAATTGTTACTAATTATTGTAGAGACAGTGTCTCGCTACATTGGCCAGGCTGGTCTTGAACTCCTGGATTCAAGTGATCCTCCCATTTCAGCCTCCTGAGTAGTAGCTGGGAGTACAAGAGCATGCCACCACTCCCTGCCAAGAGCTGGATTCTTGGCCAGTTTTCAGAAGCCTGAGCTGTATTTGTTTTAGTATTATGAAAGCACAGAGTTTGATTTTTTTTTTTTTTGCAACATCGTCTGACTGTCAGCCAGGCTGGAGTGCAATGGCATGATCTCGGCACACTGCAGCCTCCGCCTCCTGTGCTCAAGTGGTTCTCCTACCTCGGTCTCCCCGATTGCTGGGATTACAGACGTGAGCCACCACACCTGGCCCAGATTTTGATTTTGATATGTACTGGATTTTTTTTTAATGCTCACTTGTCTCATCTGTAGCTACCAGGCACCCCTTAGGGTTTGGAAGCTTCCTTGCTTCCTGGTCTCACAAGACGCCCCAGCGTTACCTGCCCCATGACCTGCTGGGACTTGGAATCAGCCATTCCTCCAGAAGCCCTGGCTCCTTGTTTTTAAAGATTTTATGTAGAGACAGGGCCTCCCCATGTTGTCCAGGCTAGTGTCGAACTCCTGGCCTCAAGCCATCTTCCTGCCTTAGCCTCCCAAAGTGCTGGGATTACAGGAGTGAGCCACCTAGCCCTGGCCCCAGCTCCTTTTCGTGGGAAATGGTAGAAACCATACATGGTGTTAGAGGTATTCAGTGCTCCTGTGCTGTCATTTCTTCTAGGCATTTTTAGTTGCTATGACTAGAAAATTAGATCTTTGTTTACCTAAGAGAAAACACATGATGGGTTTATATGGATATTCCCATTTCATATATAGGAGTTCTGAGATTTTTTTTCTCAACTTTATCGAGGTATAGGATGTACTTTTTTTTGAGACGGAATCTTGCTCTGTTGCCCAGGCTGGTGTGCAGTGGTGCAATCTCGGCTCACTGCAACCTCTGCCTCCTGGGTTCAAATGATTCTCCTGCCTCAGCCTCCCGAGTGGCTGGGATCACAGGTGCCCGCCACCATGCCCGGTTAATTTTTGTATTTTTAGCAGAGATGGGATTTCACCATGCTGGCCAGGCTGGTCTTAAACTCTTTACCTCAGGTCATCCACCTGCCTCGGCCTCCCAAAGTGTTGGGATTACAGGCATGCGCCACTGCATCCAGCGAATTGTATTTAATATAGTGTATATCTTATACTATATATGGTACATAAATGATACAAATATATTGCATATGTTTACATTATACAACTTGACGATTTTATATGCATGCAGACTGTGAAATACTCACCTCAATCAACAGTTACCTTTTTCTTTTTTGTGGTGAGAACACTTAGAATCTACCCTCTTAGCAAATTTCAAGTATACCATACAATATTGTTAATTATAGGGAGTTCCGAGTTTTTAGTTGATAGTACGATGTTAGAATCTTTTTTTTTTCTTTTTGAGTCAGGGGCTTGCTCTGTTGCCCAGGTTGGAGTGCAGTGGCACAATCTTGGCCTCCCAGGCTCAAGCGATCCTGCTACCTCAGCCTCCTGAGTAGTTGGGACTACAGGCATGTGCCACCACACTCAGCTAATTTTTATTTTTATTTTGGTAGAGACAGACTTTTGCCATGTTGTCCAGGCTGGTCTTGAACTCCTGGGCTCAAGCAATCCTCCTGCCTCAGCTTCCCAAAGTGTTGGGATTATAGGCATTGACCCACTGCGCCCAACCAGAATCTTTTTTCTTTTATTCTGATTCCTAATAAGATAATCATTATTATTTGCTACATCCGTAATAGTTTCAGAATAACATTACTAGTATCATTATATTAAAGAACCACCTTTCTTAGATAAAATGTAGTAAACTCTGTGTTCTCTCCTACACTTTGTTTTTTTTTCCCAAGACAGGGTCTCACTCTGTGGCCCAGGCTGGAGTGTAGTAGTGTGATCATGGCTCACTGCAGCCTTGACCTCCCAGGCTCAAGTGATCCTCCCACCTCGGCCTCTCAGAGTGCCGGGATTACAGGCTAAGCCATCACACCCGGCCTCTTCTGTATTTGCAGAAGTTCTAGGGAAGTAGGGATATCACCCTTTCCTGTGATAACAGGTGGGAAGAATTTCTCCAGGGTGGTTGTAGGGCTCTGGTCGCTGGTAGATGCTTCCTAAGTGGCGTTTTCAAGGTGGCCAGGCCCTGCCATTGCCTGCTCACCCTTGAGGTAGCTCTCTCTTTGCCCTAACCTTTCAGCTCAGGAGCATCTATCGGCTGCACGCCAACATCAACACAGGCGAAGATGGTCTCCAAGCGCATTGCCCAGGAGACCTTTGATGCAGCTGTGCGCGAGAACATCGAGGAGTTTGCGATGGGGCCAGAGGAGGCAGTGAAAGAGGCCGTGGAGCAGTTTGAATCGCAAGGTAGGGTGGTGTGACTGTCACCTACCATCCTTGGCTCTTAGATGCAAGAGCGATGGGAGAGCCCTGCTGCCCCGCCCCACTGGGGGTGCCACATGCCTGGCATAGAAACCAGGTGCCCATTGGGCCCTGTCCCCTCCAGGTTCTGCCCGAGGCAGGCTGGTTATCCTGCTCCCACCTCTCACCTGCTTCCACCTCGCCCAGATATTTGTGGGCTGGATCCTTCTCATGAGTCTCATTTGATCACTTCCTTGAAGAGACTTTCCCTGACCCTGGCCTGGGAAACAGGGCCCCTGCCTCCCTTCCCTACTCTACCCTACCTCGAGCTTACAGAGGCAGAAGCAGCCTGTGGAAACAGGTGGCATGTTCAGACCAGGTGCAGAGGAGTGTGGTTATGAGGGGCTGTTTGCAATGGTGTGGGTGGGGTTAGGAGATCACCCCTAGCACAACTAGCTCCGGCAGAGACCCTGACTGCAGGGAGCAGGAGTCCTGGGCAGGGGCCACATGATGGGTGCTGGGCCCTGGGGCAGAGGCAGGGGGCTGGGAATGAACACCCCACACTCCCCTCCTCCTGCCCCCATCTCAAGTTCACTTCCCCATTGAACAAACCCAGGGTACAGCCTGAGAGGTCAGAGGTCAGCCTCGTAGGCACAGAGTGGGGTATAGAACACTAGACAGGGGCCAGTGGGACAAGCAAAAGCGTCCAGCACTGTAGGGGCTCCCTGTGGGGGTGCCAGCAGGGGCAAGAATGCAGCCAGAGCCAGGAGGGATGGGAGCCCCAAGGGAGAAGACTGTGGGGTCCCTCCCTCCCCCACCAAGCCCACCAGGCAGCATGTGGCACCTCACTGCACAGACGTGGCCTGTGATGACAGCCTTGTGTGACAACGGCCTCACTACCACTCTGCTCCCTTTGGCTGGCCCACGGACCAGTGGCAGAAACACCCAATACCCTCTACACCCCCGTGATGATGTGGCATGGGCGGGAATAGGGAGGTGGGAGGCTTCTGGAGTGGGGTGGTCCCAGCAGAAGGGTCCTGAGGTGTGATTCCAGCAGGCCCACGGGGATGACAGCTGTCACTTTCTTTCTGACCCCTGTGTGCTTGCTTCCCCCACCCCCAACAGGGGTTGATCTGAGCAACATTGTAAAGACGGCGCCTAAAGTCTCTGCAGACGGATCCCAGGAGCCCACACATGACATCCTGCAGGTAGGAGTGGGCATCCCACACAGCAGGTCCTGCGTCACCTCTGTCTGGGGGCACCTCTTCCCTGTTTCCTGGATGGCAGAATACAGGCTCTGAAGGTCATGCCCTCCCCAGCATGCATGGGCAAGCTTGAGTTTGCAGCCAGGTCTCCCTGAGTCCATGTCCGAGGGCGGCATGCCTTCCAATGCAGGGGATCCCAGGCTCCTGTGGTGGCATGTATGCTGAAATCAGGTAGATGGCTTGGTTGTCCCTGCTGCTGGGATCCCAGAGTCAGGGACACCATAGAGGTGCCCCTCTGGCTTCCCAGAGACAGATGGTCAGGACTCATAGGACGAGAGAGTGGGCTCACAGTAAGGCTGTCACTTACTGAGCACTGACTGTTTACCAGCACTTTCCAGCCAGTCCGTTAGCACTGAAGCTCACCAGTGAAGTAGGTGGTGTCATTCCTGTCTTAGTGATGGGGAAACAGGCCAGGAGCTGGCACTTAACCTCTCCAGAGACCGAAAGAAGGAAGGTAAAAGAACTTCAATGCTTTCCGTAAGGTCGCCCATCAAACTTTGTAATACAGCAGAAGGCTCCGGTGTTTGAGAACCGACTGTGGGCCTGGTTCTGTGCAGGTACTTTTTTCCTGTCTTCTTGGTCACTGTCCAAACAACACCTGCAAGGCTGGGATTTCCCCATTGTAGAGATGGGGACATTGAGATCCAAAGAGAAGAAAAGTCATTGACGTGGGAGCAGGAGGTGCAGTGATAGGAGAGGAAGTTGGAAGAGACGGCTCTGGGTGTAAACCCGGCTTGCCTAAGGCATGACACTTACTTCTCCCTACCTCGGGGTCCTGCCCTCTCCTGCCTTGAGGAGGTCTTGTGAAAATTGCCTCGTTGTTGTTAGTTTGCTTTTTGCCTTTCTTGCCTAATAAGGATGAATTTGTTTTATTATATATATATTTATTTATTTATTGAGACAGAGTCTCACTCTGTTGCCCAGGCTGGTGTGCACTGGTGCAATCTCAGCTCACTGCAACTTCCACCTCCCAGATTCAAGTGATTCTCCTGCCTCAGCCTCCCGAGTAACTGGGATTACAGGCACACGCCACCACACCTGACTAATTTTTTTGTGTTTTTAGTAGAGACGAAGTTTCACTATGTTGGCCAGGCTGGTCTCGAACTCCTGACCTCAGGTTATCTGCCTGCCTTGGCCTCCCAAAGTGCTGGGATTATAGGCATGGGCCACGGTGCCCAGCCTGGATTAATTTCTTTTAAAATGAGTTTGTCTTCTGGCTATCTTTGCATTGGGTGATTCATCTTTTTCCTACTGATTTGTAGATGAAGTTTATATAGGAAGGATCTCAATAACAATATCGTCTATATTGTCTAGCAGTTACTGCTTAAGTACTTCTTAAGTGCTCAGCATTATGCTTAATTCTTTTTTTTTTTTTTTTTTTTTGAGACAAGAGTCTCACTCTGTTGCCCAGGCTGGAGTACACTGGCGCAGTCTTGGCTCACTGCAACCTCTGCCTCCTGGGTTCAAGCAATTCTCCTGCCTCAGCCTCACAAGTAGCTGGGATTACAGGTGCACACCACCATGCCCAGCTAATTTTTTTTTTTTTTTTGAGACAGAGTCTCGCTCTGTCACCCAGGCTGGAGTGCAGTGGCGTGATCTTGGCTCACTGCAAGCTCTGCCTCCCGGGCTCACGCCATTCTCCTGCCTCAGCCTCCCGAGTAGCTGGGACTACAGGCGCCTGCCACCATGCCTGGCTAATTTTTTGTATTTTTAGTAGAGACGAGGTTTCACCATGTTAGCCAGGATGGTCTCCATCTCCTGACCTCGTGATCCGTCCGCCTCGGACTCTCAAAGTGCTGGGATTACAGGCGTGAGCCACTATGCCCGGCCTATTATGCTAAATTCTTAAAATATGTTCTCTTAATCTGTGCTCAGCCCATCTTGCTGGTGAGGTATCTGAGGCTTCCCAAGGATCAGTGACGACCCCCCTGCACCCCGAAAGGTCAGCTGGTGAGAGGCAGAGCTGGTACCCGGATCCAGGAAGCAAAGCACTGAAAGGCCGTTCTACCAGCAGTACAGGAAACTCCGTGTTTGTTTATAACATTTGCTCCTTTTTTTTTCTTAACTGTTCTTTTATTTATTTATTCATTTATTTATTGAGACAGAGTCTCGCTCTGTCGCCCAGGCTGGAGTGCAGTGGCGTGATCTTGGCTTACTGCAAGCTCCACCTCCCAGGTTCACGCCATTCTCCTGCCTCAGCCTCTGGAGTAGCTGAGACTACAGGCGCCTGCCACGACACCCGGCTAATTTTTTGTATTTTTTAGTAGAGATGGGGTTTCACTGTGTTAGCCAGGATGATCTCGATCTCCTGACCTTGTGATCCGCCTGCCTCGGCCTCCCAAAGTGCTGGGATTACAGGTGTGAGCCACCACGCCCAGCCTATTTATTTATTTTTTGAGATGGAGTCTCACTCTGTTGGCCAGGCTGGAGTGTAGTGGCCCTTCCTCAGCTCACTGCAGCTTCCTTCTCCCAGGTTCATGCAATTTTCCTGCCTCAGCCTCCTGAGTAGCTGGGATTACAGGCGTGCACCACCACGCCCAGCGGATTTTTGTATTTTTAGTAGAGATGGGATTTCACCACATTGGACAGGCTGGTCTTGAACTCCTGACCTCAAGTGATCTGCCTGCCTCGGCCTCCCTAAGTGTTGGGGTTATAGGCATGAGCCACTATGCCCAGCCTATTTTTTCTTTTGTAGAGATGGGATCTTGCTATATTGCCCAGGATGATCTTGAACACCTGGCCTCAAGTGACCCTCCCACTTTGCCCTGCCAACATGCCAGGATTACAGGTGTGAGCCAACATGCCTGGCCTTAAATTTTTTTTTTCTTTTTCTATTTCTTTCTTTTTTTTTTTTTTTGACACAAACTCTCACTCTGTCACCCATGCTAGAGTGCAATGGCAGGATCTCGGCTCACTGCAACCTCCACCTCCCAGGTTCAAGTGATGCTCCTGTCTCAGCCTCCTGAGTAGCTGGGATTACAGGTACCTGCCACCATGCCTGGCTAATTTTAAATTTTATTTTTCATTAAGGAAGAGTGGAAATACATTCTTAGCATAAAAGATTCAAGCAATACTCAAGCATTTATAGTAAAATCTGAAAGTCCCTGCCTTGTCCCTCCTACCAGACACCGGGGTTTGCATCTCAGCGGTCAGTTCACAACTGAACCAACCCCCTTCTCAAATGCCCTGCAGCATAATTGACCTTTGTGCATCTTGGCTTAGATGTGTAATAAATGCTTATCTGTTGAGGGAGAAAAAAATTCAACATTGTGATGGCCGTTGAAATTAATCTGTTTGTGTCATAAGATTTGTTGCAAACAGGCTTGTAGAAACAGAAGGTAAATAATGTCTGGAGACTGTCCAGGGAAAAACTGAGCCAGCCAGGCCACATTTATATGTGGGAAGTTGTAGAATGAAAGGCATTAGTCACAGAGACTGAATGACTCCAGGAGTCAATGGGTAAAGCCCCCCACCATGAGCAAGGTGGTGAGCGCCACAGAAAATTGTCATAGGTAGAACACAGCTGGCTCTGCCACCTGCATTTTAGCAACCATCTGTCGATGAAAATACTCTATAAAATATTTCAAGAGATTTATTCGGAACCAAATATGAGTGACCAAAGGCCCATGACACAGCCTCGGGAGCTCCTGAGAACATGTGCCCAAGGTGGTCGGGCTACAGCTTGGTTTTATACGTTTTAGGGAGACATGAGATATCAATCAATACATGTGAGACGTACATTGGTGTGGTCTGGAAAAGTAGGGCAGCTGAAAGCCAGGGCTTCCAGGTCATAGACACATTTAAAGATTTTTCTGGCCAGGTGCTGTGGCTCACATCTGTAATTTCAGCATTTTGGGAGGCTGAGGTGGTCGGATCGCATCGAGCTGAGGAGTTTGGGACCAGCCTGGCCAACATGGCAAAACCCTATCTCTACAAAAAATACAAAAATTAGGCCACGTGTGGTGGCTCACACCTGTAATCCCAGCACTTTGGGAGCCCAGGCAGGTGGATCACCTGAGGTCAGGTGGATCACCTGAGGTCAGGTGGATCACCTGAGGTCAGGTGTTCGAGACCAGCCTGGCCAACATGATGAAACCCTGTCTCTACTAAAAATACAAAAATTAACCGGGCATGGTGGCAGGTGCCTGTAACTCCAGCTACTCAGGAGGCTGAGGTAGGAGAATTGCTTGAACCCGGGAGGCAGAGGTTGCAGTGAGCCAAGATTGCACCATTGCACTCCAGCCTTGGTAACAAGAGCGAAATTGCATCTCAAAAAACAAAAAACAAAAATTAGCTGGGCATGGTAGTGGGTGCTTATAATCCCAGCTACTTGGGAGGCTAAGGCAGGAGAATCACTTGAATCCAGGAGGCGGAGGTTGCAGTGAGCCGAGATCATGCCTCTGTACTCCAGCCTGGGCAACAGAATGAGACTCAGAAAAAAAAAAAAAAAAAAAAGATTTTCTGATTGAAAGAGTTATCTAAAGACCTAGAATCAATAGAAAGGAATATTTTGCTTAAGATGGGTTGTGGAGATCAAGGGTTTATCAAGGAAGCCTCCAGGTAGCAGGCTTCAGAGAAAATAGATTGTAAATATTTCTTATCAGACTTAAAAAGGTGCCAGACTCTTAGTTAATTCTCCCCTGAATCAGGGAAAAGACCTGGAAAGGGAATCTCTGTAGAATGTAGCTTTTCCCCACAAGAGATAGCTTTGCAGGGCCATTTCAAAATATGTCAGAGAAATATATTTTAGGGTAAAATACTTTGATTTCTTTCCATACTGTATTAGTTAGGCTGGAACTTGGTGTCTTATTGCTACAAAAAAGTCTTACGATGATCAGTTATGTCTGACTTCCAAAGGCAGGAAGATAAAATGAGACATATTTGACCGCCACTTCCCATCATGACCTGAAGTAGTTTTTCAGGTTACCTTTGGAATACCTTTGGCCAAGAGGAGGGGTCCTTAGTATGGATGAGGACTTAGATTTTTTTTTTTTTTGAGACAGGGTCTCCCCAGCTAGAGTGCAGTGGTGTGATCTTAGCTCACTGAAACCTCTGCTTCCCGGGCTCAAGCAATTCTTCAGCCTCAGCCTCCCATGTAGCTGACTACATGGTGTGAGCTACCAACACCTGGCTAATTTTTGTATTTTTTTTTAGAGACAGGGTTTTACCATGTTGCCCAGGCTGGTCTTGAACTCCTGAGCTCAAAGCGATACACCTGCCTTGGCCTCCCAAAGTGAAGAGATTACAGGCATGAGCCACCATGCCCGGCCAAGAATTTTATTTTTAGTTTACACATCCTTGCTAACTTAGTAATTCCTTGTGAAATCTTGGTAGTTCTAACCCCAATACTGTGCATCCTCAAAGGCATTTCTGTCAGAAGCTTTTCAAGTTTCTTACAGGGTTTCTGCTGAAGTGCTACACCGCTGTTTGTTATGTAAAATGTGCATAAAAACATTTACCATTGTAACCATTTTTAAATGTAGAGTTCAGTGTCATTAAGTACATTCATAATGTTGTGCAACCATCATGACTATCCATGACTTGCGATACTGAAACAAACTCCATGTTCCTCTTCCCCTCAGCCCCTAGCAACCATCATTCTACCTTCTGTTGCTGTAAATTTGACTACTCCAGGACCTCATATAAATGGAATCACAGGCTGGGCACCCTGGCTTATGCCTGTAATCCCAGCATTTTGGGAGGCTGAGGTGGGCAGATCACTTTGAGGTCAGGAGTTAGAGACCAGCCTGGCCAACATGGTGAAACCCTGTCTCCACTAAAAATACAAAAATTATCCGGGCGTGGTGGCACATGCCTGTAGTCGCAGCTGCTCAGGAGGCTGAAGCGGGAGGATTGTTTGAACCCAGGAGGTGGAGGTTGCAGTGAGCTGAGATGGTACCACTCCACTCCAGCCTGGGTGACAGAGGAAGACTCCATCTAAAAAAAAAATTTTTTTTTTAAATAAATGGAATCACAGTATTTGTCTTTTGGTGACTGTCTTATTTCACTTAGCGTAATGTCCTCAAGGTATATCCATGGTATACTATGTGCCTGAATTTCTTTGTTGTAATTGTAGTGTTTTTTTGTTTGTTTGTTTTTCTTTTTGGAGACAGAGTCTCTCTCTGTCGCCCAGGCTGGAGTGCAATGGCATGAGCTCAGCTCCCTGCAACCTCCAACCTCTTGGCTCTGATGAATCATGCTGCTATGAACATGGGTGTACAGGTATCTCTTTGAGACTGTGCTTTCAATTCTCTTGAGTGTATCCCCAGAAGTGGAACTGATGGGTCATACAGTAATTCTGTTTGATTTTCTTTTTTGAGATGAATGCTCCGTATGTTGCCCAGGCGAGTCTTGAACTCCTGGGATCAAGTGATCCTCCTGCCTTGGCCTCCCAAAGTGCTGGGATTACAGGCATGAGCCACCACGCCTGGCTTCTCTGTAGGTTTGAATTGCATTTTTCCTAATGATTAGTGATATTGAGCATCTTTTCATGTATTAGTGGCCATTTGTATGTATTCTTTGTAGTAATGTCTATTCTAGTCATGCACACTGGTGTTAATTTTTGTTGTTTTTTGTTTTTCAGTTCTAATCTCATTTTAGCAAAAACTTACCTTTTTAAATATCCTGTTGCATTGTAACATATACTTAGGTCCACAAATCTGAGCTCAGTGAGAATTATCCCGTAGGCTTCTTTGTTTTTCGTGTCAGTCAATGCCAAATCAAAGCCCTTTGGGCTGGTGGTTTCTGTAGAACCACCCTGATTCAGTCTGAGGGCAAATAATCTCCTACACTTCAGGCTCACAGATTCATCTTTGGCTCATGCTAAGACATGTCCCGAGGTCATGTAGTTGAATGGCAGCTAAACTTATCTGAGTTGTTTAAAGTATTTTCTCCCCAGTGGCTTAGAGTTGAATTTGGATAAATCTGCTCTCTGTACAGTGTAACCACATTTGGCAGGTGCTCAATAAATGTTTGTGGAGTGAATGAGAGAGATGAAAGGAGACATCAGGATGGGTATGTCTGGTGAATGTGGCTTTCTCCTTCCTTGGAGAGCTGACCATTGACAGGTGTGCCAGTTTGTTACAGCTGTGTGACAAACAACCCAAACAACAGGCATCTTATTGTTTCTTGTGATTCTGCCTGGTTGGGCTCAGCTGGACGGTTCTTCTGCTGGTATCGCTTGGGGCCTCTTGATGGCAGGTAGGGCTGGAATGTTTAATAATGTCTGCATTTATGTGTGCAGCCCCTCGGCAGGGACACTGAGTTGTCTGGATCTCTCTCTCTCTCTGTCTCTGTGTGTGTGTGTGTGTGTGTGTGTGTGTGTCAGTCTTCCACGCTATGGCCTCTGAAGCTCAAAGCTCCTAGAATCACAGGTCTGGAAGTTGCCAGAGCTGTAACTTGCCCCACATCACTTCCACTGCAGGCCCAGATCCCAGGGGAGGGAACCTTGCAGGGGTCCAGACACTGTTGCTGTGGCCATGGGTTCCTCTTGCCTGAGCTGATGCTGAGGTTTCTCCCATGTCTCCCAGACGCTCAGTAACCTCCAGGAGTCTGTGGCCAGCTCTTGCCCCCAGGAGGTGTCAGCATACCTCACCCGCTTCTGCGACCAGTGCAAACAGGACAAGGCCTGCCGCTTCCTCGCGGCCCAGAAGGGGGCCTACCCCATCATCTTCACTGCCTGGAAGCTGGCCACTGCAGGTGACCAGGGCCTTCTGCTCCAGTCCCTCAATGCCCTGTCGGTGCTGACTGATGGCCAGCCAGACCTCCTGG
This sequence comes from Pan paniscus, assembly GCF_029289425.2. Classification (NCBI taxonomy): domain Eukaryota; kingdom Metazoa; phylum Chordata; class Mammalia; order Primates; family Hominidae; genus Pan; species Pan paniscus. The sequence goes on from NC_073269.2 coordinate 23,913,623, forward strand.
ACACCCAGGGCCTGCAGCTTCTCGTGGCCACGCTGACCCAGAATGCTGATGAGGCTGACCTGACCTGCTCTGGGATCCGCTGTGTGCGTCACGCTTGCCTGAAACATGAACAGAATCGGCAAGACCTGGTGAAAGCTGGTGTGCTGCCTCTGCTGACTGGTGCCATCACCCATCATGGCCACCACACTGACGTGGTCAGGGAAGCCTGCTGGGCCCTGCGTGTCATGACCTTCGATGACGACATCCGTGTGCCCTTTGGCCACGCCCACAACCATGCCAAGATGATTGTGCAGGAGAACAAAGGCTTGAAGGTGCTCATCGAAGCCACCAAAGGTAAGAGCTGGGGGCCGACACGAGCCAGCGAACAAAGTGGGCGGGTCAGATATGACCAGAGTGAGAGTCAGGGCTCAGGACTGCTTTAGGCACGGCAGGCTCAAGGCTCCACTCGCCCCTCGGCTTAGACCTGCCTGCATGGCAGCCCTCGTGAAGAGTCTCCCCATGTTTTCTAGTGGCTCCAGGAGAATTCCAGGCCAGCACTCAGGGGCCAGGAGCAGGCCACAATCCCATCTCTGGAGCTGTCTGGGGAAGGGGCTTGCTGTGTCCAACTCCAGGGGCTGAGAGTGGGGAAGGGGGACCTCCCCAGAGGGAAATAAGAGGACTGGGGGAGGCTGGCTGGCATGCACCATGGCAGTCTCAGCTGGATGTGTACACGCTTGATCATATTCAGCCACAAATCCTTAGGCATATTCATGTGTCTGGCTCCAGGGTGACCATGGTGAGCCAGCCCTGGGAGGTCACAGTGCTGACCGTCAGACCCTAAAGCTTCTGTCTTAACCCCTACCCCCATCCCATCCACTGAACCCACCAGAAAAGTCCTGATTGACACACAGAAGGTGTCAGAAGGATGAGTTCCCCTTTCTTGCCTGCCCCGTCACTCTGGTTCTGTGGCCAGGCCTGTGTGGGGGTTCTGGCTCTGTCTGCTGAGGAGATGGGCCCACCTCAGTTTCCCTTCCACACCTCCAGCAAGGCTGAAAATGAGTCCCGACCTTCTGCAAAGTCAGGCTGCTTTTCCAGGAGGTAGCTCACATCTTTCCTGTTTTATTTATAGGAGCTCCAATCAGTTAGGTTTCTGCCAGAGACAGGATATGTATATATGAAGAGACTTTTTGATAAGGAATGGGGTCATGCAATTATGGCAAGTCTGTACTCCATAGGGCAGGCTGGAAACCCCCAGGCAGTCCCCTTTTCGGGGAAACACCTCAGTTTCCTTCTAAGGACTTCAGCTGATGGAATGAGTCCCATTCACATTGTTCAAGGTCATCTCCTCTACTTAAAGGCAACTGGGCTGGGCATGGTGGCTCATGCCTGTAATGTCAGCACTTTGGGAGGCTGAGGTAGAAGGATTGTTTGGGCCCAGGAGTTCAAGACCAGCCTGGGCAACATGATGAAACTCTGTTTCTACTAAAAATACAAAAATTGCTGGGCGTGGTGGTGGGCACCTGTAATCCCAGTTACTTGAGAGGCTGAGGCACAAGGATCTCTTGAGCCTAGGAAGCAGAAATTGTGGTGAGCCAAGATCACGCCACTGCACTCCAGCCTTGGTGACAAAGCGAGACTCTGTCTCAAAAAAATTAATAATAATAATAATAATAATAATAATAATAATAATAATAGATAGCTGATTGTGGATGGTAACCATGTGGACAGAATACCTCCACGGCAACACCTAGATTGGCATTGGGTGGAACTGCAGAGGGCTACAGGTGGTCACAGGAACTGACCGTCGCAGCCCTGTGTAGGTGCAGGATCTTCGCCCTCTTGGCGTGAGTGCCAGCACCTGCTTCCTGGTGCAGCGCCTCTGGGCTCCATCTGCGGCTCCTGTGTTCAGTTTTGGCCACGTCAACCCAGTCCGTATGTGTCCCTCTATGGTTCTGGAGTTTCCTGTTGCACTTAGAGAAGCCATTCCTACCCCATGATCATAAAAATAGTCTTCAGATGTCTTTTTTTTTTTTTTGCACTATTATAGTTTTCTTTTTTTAGGTGAGACCATGAGTTGGTATGGAATTTATTTGGGGCATGATGGAAGGAAGCGGGTTGGGGGGCACATTCTTAAGTCTTCCCAGCAGCCAGCAGGGGGCACTGCAGGCCCAGGTAGCCCCTGGTGTTCCCTGGGGCCTTCCTAGTGCCCGTGGCCACTCCAATAGGCAGAAGGGCTGGACTCTTCCAGTGGAGCAGGATCTCCACCAAAACGGAGGGCCCTGCGGCTGGTTCTTCCCGCCCCCACCACCGTCTCCCTTTCTCCCTGCAGCGTTCCTGGATAACCCTGGCATCCTGAGCGAGCTCTGTGGAACCCTGTCCCGCCTGGCCATCCGCAACGAGTTCTGCCAGGAGGTCGTCGACCTCGGGGGCCTGAGCATTCTGGTGTCCCTGCTAGCCGACTGCAATGACCACCAGATGAGGGACCAGAGCGGCGTTCAGGTATGAAGTCCCCCTGGCCCATTGCGTGCTGTCCTTCTGGGTCCCAGTCAACCGGATGAGCTATAGTCAGAACAAGCCAGCCCTGCCTGCCAATGTCGGAACCAAAGTGCAGTTTTTCTTTTCACGGACCCAAGGGCAGGAACCAAAAGTCGGGGGGGAAACAAACCCACCCGCTCTCCCTTATTGTCCTTTTGCACCAGGAAAAGGATAGTAGGAAGCACAGGGTTGGGGTGTGTCGGCCAAGGCTGGGATACTTGGGTTAGTTCCCGCACCTCTTCCTCAGTTTCCCTAGCTACAGAATAGAGCAGTGTCCCTACTCATTACTCCGTTTAGCAGCCGATTATTGAGCCCTTCTCCATGTGCCCATCCACAGCAGGGAGCGAATCAACAGGTGCCTCCCTATCCAGCTGCAGCTGCAGGAAAGCCCCCAGGGGTGCCACGGTCCTGCGCCCCCAAGCCCAGCTGTTGACGTCAGCCAGCCTCTTTCTGTGCAAGTGGCCAGGAGCTGAATGGGAACCAACTTCAGCAAATGAAGGGATACATTTTGCCCTGTACTCCTGGGCAGTTGGGGGCAGGGTCCTCAGGTTCTCCATCGGGGGATCAGCAGTCCCAGTAGCACCTCATCCACTGTCCTCAGTGCAGGGCAGTTAGCGCCTACCCTGGGTCTGTGGCCGTGGACAGGGGGACCCTGTGCTCTGAAGACCGGCCTGAGTCACATGCCCCTGCTGCCCCTGTCGGGGTAGGGGATCAAGTCACCTGGATGGTACCGTTTGGACACAGGCGGCCTGAGCCACAGGCATCTGCCACCCCTTCTCGTTAGTCACACCCTGCAGTCACACCATACCTGTTGGTCAAACAGCAAAACAGTCCCACATTCTCCCTCAGAGCCCTCTCCCACAACCAGCGGCCTGGCTGGAGGTGAGCGGGCCTTTCCCTTGTGCAGGAGCTCGTGAAGCAAGTGCTGAGCACCCTGCGAGCCATTGCAGGCAACGACGACGTGAAAGATGCTATTGTCCGTGCTGGCGGGACGGAGTCCATCGTGGCTGCTATGACCCAGCATCTGACCAGCCCCCAGGTACCCACCTCGGGGGGCACACACAGTAGCAGGGTGGTGGCTGGAGTCCCAGTTCAGTTTCTGTATCTGCATGAAGCTCTATTCCCCTGCAGGGCCAGGGCAGGGCTGGTGAGGGTCGTGGGCATTGGCTCTCAAATGCTGACCTGCGTATGCATGACTTTGGGTGTCCTGGAGTTACCACCAGCACCCTGCAAAGATCTGACCAGGCCTATTGCCCTTGTCACCCCTAAGAGCTGAGCTGATATTTTTGTCACCCTGCCATTATTACACAGGAGTTGCCAGAGACCCACGGAGGGGAGGCCGCAGGGTGTTCACCAGGGGTTGGTGGCCACGGCAGGATGTTGTGGGGGGTCTATCTGCTGCATCTCAGCCTTTCTGTGACTGGCCCCTGCAGGTGTGTGAGCAGAGCTGCGCGGCCCTGTGCTTCCTGGCCCTGCGTAAGCCCGACAACAGCCGCATCATCGTGGAGGGTGGTGGGGCTGTGGCAGCACTGCAGGCCATGAAGGCACACCCGCAGAAGGCCGGCGTCCAGGTGGGCAGGGCAGGGGATGGGGGCAGGCAGGCTGGGGTGGGATGTGCAGGTAGGTGCAGAGAGGTCATGGGAGCAGGTGCGGTATGCGGGTGGGTGATGGGGCAAAGGCTCAGTCCCTATCCCTATCCCTGTCCCTGTCCCTCCCACAGCCGAGCCCCATAGGGCCAACTTCTTTCTCATCTTGCAAAATGTGCTGAATTCTGCCTGCATTTGCCTCCTTCTCTGCCTTTGTTTTTTCTGCATTTACTCTCCTTTTTTGGGGAGGGGGTAGTTTGGAGGGGCTTTCTGGTGAAACCCTGGAAAGAAAGCTATAACACGTAATCTCCTTCTGTGGGTTTTTTTTTTTTTTTTTGAGACAGTCTCACTCTGTCGCCCAGGCTGGAGTGCAGTGGCGCCATCTCAGCTCACTGCAACCTCTGCCTCCTGGGTTCAAGCGATTCTCCTGTCTGAGTCTCCCGAGTAGCTGGGATCACAGGCATGGGCCACCACGCCCAGCTAATTTTTGTATTTTTAGCAGAGACAAGGTTTTGCCATGTTAGCCAGGCTGGTCTCGAACTCCTGACTTCAGGTGATCCACCCACCTCCACCTCCCAAAGTGCTGGGATTACAGGTGTGAGCCACCGCACCCTTAATCTCCTTTTTTAAAAGTCCCTATAGAGAGATCTGGGGAGAAAGAAGTTGGGGAAGCGTGGATGGGGATCTGCCTGGGGTTTCAGAAAGGTTCCTGCCCCCTCCTTGGGCTGCTGGTCTGAGTTCTGGGTGTGGGACACCCTGTCCACACCTCCCTGGCTGAACCCAGACTCCTCCCTGCAGCCCCCGGGGCCCTCCTCGCCTCCTCACTCCCAGCATAGGATTCTTGGACACACCAGGCTGGGACCCACAGGGGGCCTTTGCTCTCGCTGGCTCTACTCTGGGACACTGACCCTTACCTGGTCTGATCCCTTGTCCACTTCTGGCCACCCTGGCCAGCAGTTCCCCACTCTGCATGCGCTTCCCACCTGCTCTCCTGCTGGTGGTGGGAGCCACCCTGGGAAGCTTCCAGGCAGTGCCCCGCGCCCACCCACAGCAGGTGCACAGGGCACAAATGTCCACTGAATGGGTAGGGATGTAATTGACAGGTGCCTGTGCACAACCACTGTCTTCCCGTGGCCTCACTGCCCCCTTGCCCTAGGGCCCCTTCCTTGGCTCTGTGCCAGCCTCGGGGGACCTCAGGCTCACCAACTCTGAGGCTGAGAGTTCCAAAGCCATAGGATAGATCCTGGAGCTTCCCTGAGCCTGTTTCCTTGCCTGGGAGTTAGCCACGCCTTGTGGGGCTGCCAAGAGGGTAAAGTAGAGAGATGGGTCTAGCTTGATACAGTATAGGCAGCTGCTGGATGTCAGCTGTGGTTATGATCACCTCCATCTTGTTATGATGAAGACCCTGAGGTCAGAGTGGACCCCACCCCAAAGCCCCATCTGGCAGCTCACAGCTGCTCTCTCCTACAGAAACAGGCTTGCATGCTGATCCGAAACCTGGTGGTCCACGGCCAGGCCTTCTCGAAGCCCATCCTGGACCTGGGGGCTGAGGCACTCATCATGCAGGCCCGATCTGCCCACCGTGACTGTGAGGATGTGGCCAAGGCCGCCCTGCGGGACCTGGGTTGTCATGTCGAGCTCCGAGAGCTGTGGACAGGCCAGAGGGGCAACCTGGCGCCATGACCCCAGGCCCAGTCTGGGCCGTGACTCTGGGTGAGTCGTGTGACTCAGGAATGGGGGTAGATCCATGTCCTCCACTGTCCCCCATTAGTTCTGTCCCCTTCACAATGAGAAGTGTTTTCTGGCAGGCCCTAGGTAAAGGGTCGGGGGAGGGGGGAGCCTTGTAGGGAGGCCTCTACACAGAAGAAAGCAGCCCCCATGTCCCAGCCACTTCTGGGTCCCAGCCAGCAGCACGGATGTTACTGTCCTGCTCCTTCCCCCTAGCCCCACGCCCTACCAGAAGGGGCAAAGGGCACGTCCCATCACTCACTGCCCTGTCTGAAATGTGGCAGCCACTGTGGGCCAGGCTCAGGGCAGGGCAGGTGATTCCAGTGGGGTTGGGCTCCCTGGCGCCTGCTGCTTACTGCAGTTTCATGCAGGTCTCTGCTCCTTGTCTTTCTTACCTGTAAAATGGGTCTCAGATGCCCCGCCCTGCTTGGCCCCAGCTTGTCTGTCTCTGGGTCCTGGGCCAGCCAGGGTACCTGATAATAAAAGATCATTGGGTGAACAGCGGAGGGGTCTCTTCCATAGCTTGGCTGAGCATGGGGGGCCGCAGTCAGTGGCCTCAGAGTGTGGGGGAGAGACAGACATTTTGGTGGGGGGGCCATGGAGTCACTGAGGATAGCAAAGGGGTTTTGGGAACAGCCAGGGATCTAGGATCCGCTGTCACCCTCAGACAGGCAGGCGCTGAGGCCATGGTCAGGATCACTGTTTCTGACGTGTACCACCTGCAGGGCCGGAGGGCTCCACGTTCATCCCCTACTCAGCTCTGCGGCCTTGAGCAAGTGAAAGAACCTCTCCGAGCCTCAATATGCTCCTCCTAAAGTGAGGAGTAGGGCAGTGATAGATCGCCCTCTGAGAGGTGTTGGACCAGGCTGAGCACATGGAGGGTGTCCAGTTGTCTTAGGCTGGGTGTCCTAGGTACCCAACCTCTTGTCTCTGAGCCTCGATTTCCCCATCTATAAGATAGACATCGGCTGGGCACGGTGGCTCATGCCTGTAATCCCAGCACTTTGGGAGGCTGAGGTGGGTGGGTCACTTGAGGTCAGGAGTTCGAGACCAGCCTTGCCAATATGGTGAAACCCCGTCTCTACTAAAAAAATACAAAAATCAGCCCAGTGTGGTGACGTATGCCTGTAATACCAGTTACCTGGGAGGCTGAGACAGGAGAAGTGCTTGAACCCGGGCAGCAGAGGTTGCAGGGAGCTGAGATCACGCCACTGCACTCCAGCCTGGGCAACAGAGCAAGACTCTGTCTCAAAAAAAAAAAAAAAGACATCATTGTTGTTGCCCTCAGTGACCACCCCACCCCAAGCATTCTGGGGGTGCCCAGACAGCTGTGGCCCTGCAGACCCCAGCTCTTCTGCTCTGAAGTCACACTCAGAGGTCACACCATGGTCACTAGGTGGCTTGTGCATCTCTTGTGGCCTGACGGGGGTCCGGGCAGCCTCATGACCACTGGTGTGTGCCCCAGCCTTCCTGCCCACACCTTGGAGGCCTCTCCCCTCTTGGACCCTCGCCCCTGCTTGTCATGTGCCTCCCCGAGCCCCAGGATGGCCTGGGCTCAGTCCTTGACCTCAGTCCTTGACTCCTTTCCCAGCAGGCCCCCAGCTTCCGTGGAATCCAGCCGATGCAAACAGCTGAGGAGCGTCACCCTGGCTGCACCTCTCCGTGGTGTCCCCGTCTCCCCTGCCCCCAGCAGGAAAGGGTGCTCTCAGCTCAGCAGGGCTGGCCCAAACCTCTGACCCAGTCACCCCGCCCTATCCCTCCTCCCTGGAGACTCCCAGGATGTGGGAGAAAGATCTCGAATCTGCCCCAGACTGCCCTGACTTAACTTCTGGGCCAGTGTGACCTTGGGCAGTTCTCAAGCATTTCTTCATCTGTCATGTGGCAGGGTAGGTGCTCCTGAGCTATTTCGAGGACGGCCTGCAGTGCTGGCCCTGTCATTCCTGCTCCAGCCTTGCTCTCAGTCTGCCCATGGCTCCCCTTTGCCTTCTACATAAAACCAAACCTGTCTGTGGTCCCAGCAACTTGGGCTAAGGCGGGAAGATCACTTGAGCCCAGGAGTCAAGGCTGCAGTGAGTTAGGATGGCACCACTGCACTCCAGCCTGGGTGACGGATCAAGAGCTTGTCTCAAAAACAAACAAACAAACAAAAAAATGCACTTCATGCCCTGCAGACCCAGTGTGGCCCAGGCCTTGCCCATTTCCCAGTCTTTCCACTGCACTCACTCCCTATTCCCCCACCCCAGGGCCTTTGCACAAGCCCCCATGTGACAAGCCATGCCCTCTGCCTAGAAGTGCCCTTCCCTTGGCCTTCCCTGTGGCCGGCTCCTCCTAGCACATGAGGTTTCAGCTCACGTTGCCTTCTCCAGGAGAGACCCCCATCTCATCACCTCATGTGCTCTGGCTCTGACACTGGGCCCCATCTGAGGTCACCTCATTTGTGAACTCTCCTGTTTGTCTTGCCCCCACCATCGGCTGGCTCCCTGCAGGGAGGCCCCTGTCCCCACTTGCTGTGCCTTCAGCTTCCCGTCAGTGTTCTTGAATGTTCACCTGAATAAACTGACAAGCACTCGAGGTCCCTGCCAGGTGGCCCCAGCGTCCTCCCCTGGGCCTGGGCCAAGCTGCAGGCTTCTTCAGGAAGGGGTGGTTCTGCCTTATCTGTCCCTCCCACCTTAGCCCAAGGAAGTGGGTGTCTTCAGTAGATGCAGCTAGCATGTTTGGACAGCCTCAGGTTGGGTGGGGGCCCCTCACCAAAGATCTCACATTTCCCTGGGGTTATGGCCTGGCTTTCCATCCCCCCTCGGCCACTTCAGGCATATCACCTCCCGTCTGTGAGCCTCGGCCTTCTCATCTGAACTCAGGCTAGATCTGGCACACTGGAGGGCCACAGCCCCTAGCAAGGCGCGCTTCAGGGGATGTCCAGAACATAACTCCCCCCAGCCCCCATCCCCGTCGCCTTCCCTTTTCTGTCACCCAGGCTGGAGTGCAGTGGCGCCATCTCGGCTCACTGCAAGCTCTGCCTCCCAGGTTCACACCATTCTCCTGCCTCAGCCTCCTGAGTAGCTGGGACTACAGGCGCCTGCCACCACCCCCGGCTAATTTTTTTGTATTTTTAGTAGAGATGGGGTTTCACCTTGTTAGCCAGGATGGTCTTGATCTCCTGACCTCGTGATCCGCCCGCCTCGGCCTCCCAAAGTGCTAGGATTACAGGCGTGAGCCACCGCGCCCGGCCCTGGCCTTCTCTTAAGTAGCTTTTGCTGTCCTCCTTGATGACATCGAGACCTGGGCTGAGGTGGAGCCTGCTGCAAGGATGGTGCGAGTGTGTTCAGGCCACGCCTCTGCTACTGTAGGCTCTTGGTGAAGTGGCCTGACTTATCTGAGCCTTGGGAGGTGAGTGAGGCCACTCTGACCCCAGCCAGGCTTGGTTGTTGTCACTGCTGTGTTCAGGATGTCTCCCTCCAGCCAGGGATGGGCTTGGGCTCCTGGGAAAGGAACACAGATTTTTTCTGTTGTGAACATACATCTCCCAGAGGCTGGACTAAACCTCATTTTCCAGATAGGAAATAGACTCATGGGCATTTGAGGGGCTGCGGTGGGATGAGACCACAGCTTGGCCTGCCTCCAGGCCCCTCATCTTTTTCCAAAGCTGTTAACCTGACCTTGGGCAAAAGGCCTTTGGGCCTCAGGTGATTAGGCCTGGACGCTGTGCCAGGGCCTGGCTCACGGATGATTCCTGGGATCCCCAAGAGGTAGAGGAGACTGGAGGGCGAAGAGGCAGTGTCCTGTCCAGGGCTGGCCAGCCAAAGCAGAAGAGCTGAGATCCTGGGCACCCTAGCTGGGCTCACATGAGTGCCCATGGTGGGGGTGTCCATTGCTATTGCCAAGGTGCTTTGCCTGCCATTGCTGGAAGGCGGTAGGGAGGTTGGCTGGCGCCAGCCTGCTAAAGAACGAGCAGAAGCTAGAGAGGCAGCCCCAGGCTGGGCCAGAGCCTGACCTTTGCCTTAGTTGGCTCTGTCCCTGGAGGCACTGTGGGACCTTCCAGGAGCTTTGTCACCTCCCCCTCCCAGGGCCTGGCAGGTGGGCACTGGGAGTGGGCGCTCTTCAGCGTAGATATCTCCCTCTTGGTGTGGCAAGCCACGCCCATAGTTGGTCTATGTCCATGAAGCGCTATTTACAGAGAGGGAAACAGGCCCAGAGAAGAACAATATATCATCACCAGCCTTCCATGAGTGCTTACTGTGGACGAAGCCATTGTAAGTGTTTTGCTTCCATTTCATCAATGCTCACATCAGCCCTAGGAGACAGCCGGGAAACTGAAGTGGGGAGCTTGTGTTATTTGCTGAAGGTCCTGTGGCTGTTACTGGCCATTACTTACGTTAAAAAGAGCAGGGATTCAAACTCAGCCCTGGGTCCTTCCACCAAGGAATATTCTCCACCATAGGCTCAGTTTTCTCATCTGCTAAGTGGGCAGTCACCTCCACCTGAAAGTGAGGTGGGGAGATGGTATTGGAGAAAGCCCAGTGGGGACTTGGCACCCAATTGATGTTCAACTGACCTCAGCTTCCTCCTCTTCTCTGGAGGGCAGAATGGAGGCCAGATCCTGGAAGTTGCCAGGAAGCAAACCACAGGTGGGAGGTATGGGAGAGGAGGTCCAGGTAGGCATATCGTGAGAATATCAGGAGTTTGATGATGGCCTTGGGCTAGTGATTTCCCGTCACATCCTCCCCATTTGAAACTTGTGGATCACACACTTAGCAGGGGCTTGTGCAGCCCTGAAATGTGAGCCCTTTCTAAGGTTGGTTTCAGCCTTGCTCCCTCCCAGGATTCCCTGGTTCTGAACTTGATCTCCACCAACCCTGGCCAGCACCTAGAGGAAATAAGAGCTGGTATCTGGAAACATTTGTATCCCTCTCCATCCTGAAGATGAAGGGTCAGTCAGAGAACAGAGTGGCTTCGGGGGAGGTGCCGATGACACAGCCATGCCTGGGATGGCAGGTGTCTCCCTAAACTGCCGGCATTTTTCTGCACTTCACAGAGGAGCTGAGGCTCACAGGCCGCACATGACCTGCTCAGGGTCAAATGCTTTCACCAGATAATTAAAATGAGAGCTGAGTTATAAATTTTCCCAGGGAAGCAACCCCAGAGAGGAAAGATCAAGGCATAGGAATCATTTTTCCCCCTCTTTTCCAAATGAAACAGCTGAGGCTCACAAGGGCTTTTGCCCAAGGTTGTGTGGTGGGCCAGTGATTGGACAAGGATTCAAACCCAGGTCTCTGAGGCCCCCAGTGGCTCTTCTCTGACACACTCTTTCCAAAAAGCAGGCTGCTCTAGATTCATTCTCTGGTTTAGCAACCAGAGAATGCTGTGTAACCTTGGGCAAGGAGCTTGACCTCTCTGTGCTCTGGTTTCTGTAAAAGGAGCCAGTGGTCTCTTTGACCTCATGGGATTGTGGTTAAGATTCAGTTAATTCAAAAAAAGACTTGGCAGGGAGAAAGCCCAACAGGGATGTCACTGGATACCGTGGCGGGGAAAGCTGGGACGCAGAGAGGTCAGACACTCAGAAAACCACGCAGCGCGTTTCAGTAGGATTCCGCCCCTTATTTCCATGTCTTCACACCACCTCGAGATGCAGAGGGCAGTTCAGAGTGACCTCCAGCGAATCTGCCCTCTCCGTGTCGTCTGCAGGGGATTAGTGGGGAGTAAGGGGATAGAGAATTATCCAGGAGTCCTTCAGCCTTGATGGTCCAAGTTCACATCCGCTTCTGTGCTAGGTGGCCAGAGGGCGGGCTCTACACGAGAGCCTCAGGGGACCCTGCGCCAGGCGTCCGAGGCCACGTCGGGTTGCCGCGCTCCGGGTCGGACTGCACCTTGAACGCTCCAGCCCTCCCCTGGGGGCGTACCGCCCACGGCCGCTGCGACTGGCCGCGGGGCCTGCCAGTCTTCGGCTTTGCGGCCAATCCCGGTCTCCCCCCAGGCTACGCCCTCCGTTCCTCTCGCCTCTGCCCCGCCGGTAGCGCCAGTTTCTTCGTAGCCCCGCCCCTGGCCCCCAGCGATTGGCCGACAGTTCTGCCTGTTTTCTGCCAAGATTCCAATCCTCGCCTGCCTCCAGGCCCTCGCCTCCCAGCGCCTAGCACCCTGAGGGACCACCCAGGCACCCCAGGCCTCGCCCAATAGCCCCACCTCTGCCAGTCAGCGATTGGCTTTAGGGGCTGCCCATCTGCTTCATACTCGCCAATCACTGTCGCTTCCAGCGCTGACTGGCCAGGGAGCAGCCAATCGGGGCGTGGCATGGACCCCTCCCGTGGCGCGCTCTGGGGGTGCGCGAGGCGGGGCCGTGGCGGCTGGAGGTAGCGGCGGCGGCGACGCGTCCGGGCCGGTGAGGGGGCGCGGGGGGCGCCGGGGGGGCCCAAGCGTCAGCGGCCCGCGCCTGTCGGGCTGAACTGAGGTGAGGCACGGGTCCTGTCATGGATCCCGGGGCGAGGGGCGGACGAGGCGGGGCATGACAGTAGCGTCGCGAGGGCAGGAAGAGGTTAAAGAACCCCCCTAACCCCACGCTCCACGTCTACTGCCCCCTGGGGGCTACTGCATCCAGGTTTGAGCCCCTCACCCGCAGTCCACGCACGCCTGACACCACGTCCCTTTTGGTTGACATCCCCCATACACTTTAGACTGTCCTTGCTGACATCTCCCACACCCCTGGGGCCTTGTCCCCGGCGCCCCGCACAGCTGGGTCTGACATCCCCCTCACACACCTGACACCGCGCCCCCACTCACGAACACCCGCCCCCACTCACGAACACCCCCCACATCACCTGAGACTGTCCTTGTCGATGACACCCCCACACCCACACCTGAGCCTGTGACTCCTAACTCATGGCCTCGCAACTCACACCTGGATCTGGTCCCGTCCCCCACTGCCTTTCCTCATATCCCGGTATCTGCTCGCTACTCTCGTGCCCACTCCCCCAGCAACCTGTGTCTCTCTTCTCAGGGACCTTCCCCCTGGCACCTGCCCTCTGCCCTGGCAGCCCCACACCTCTGTCTCCCCCTTTTCTCTCTCCCACCTTGGGCTTTCTTCCACGTGCACCTGTGTTCGCACACCCTCTGTAATAATCCCCCCGAATCCCCCAGGTCCTTCAATAGTCCCCCAAGCCTTGGTATCTCAGGATCGCTGCACCCTCCCCTCCCCAAACAAAAGCTTACCCCAGTGTTCATTTCTAACAGTGCTTGACAGTCTATAAAGTGATTTCCGTACCTTAGAATAATCCCATCGGTCAGACGAAACCGGAATCATCTCCATTTTACCAGCCACAGACCTAAACCACTTGAATGCTAGAGGCAGAGCCTATTCTATCCTGGGCATCGCTGACCCTCTGCTGTGGACCCACCGCGTTTGGGCCCATCTGTTATGTTTATCTCAGAGGGATTGGCAGGAGTCGTGACTTTGACTGGGTCCGGAAAGGCTTAGCTGGAAGGGACGGCCCCTCTGCCAAGCGTGTGTCTCGGAGTCCTGGGGCAGGCTGGCGGTGGAGACGCTGCCGGAGGAGGGGGGCTCATCATCTTGGGTGCCTCCTGCAGGATGCCGGAGAGGGAGTTGCCGGGGCCGGGGCTCCCAGCTCTTGCAGACCCGGGACCCCTCTCCGACACTCCTTGGGCCCTTGAAGCCGATAAAGAGTAAGGAAACACTCTTTAGAGTGAGCCAAACTAATGTTTCAGCTGTTTAAAGCTAACCTGCAAAACGAGCCTGGGTGGTGCTAGGAATGATTCTTCTGGAATTTTTTAGTTCCCTTGAGTCTGATTTGCAAGCATGCAGCATAGAAGGAGGACAGTGGCTTTGTTGTTGAAAAGCAATAACGTGCCATTTCCTGTAAGGCTCGTGGAGCATTTCTTACCCCCTCCCACCTCTCCCTGCAAAGACGGTACCAGAATGTTTCAGAGGGTCATGTCACCTTCAGCTTCTCCTGTGGAAACTGAAGCCATTTGGGTTTTCTGTCCAACTTCAATAGGAGTCATTTAAAACATATATGGGCATGTATGTATATATGTATGTATATGTGTGTGTGTTGTACACATATGTACATGTACCTATAATATTCATATGTTTATATACATATTTTATATATACATATTTCGTGTGTGTTATATATGTACATGTGTATAAACTTTGGCAAGATCATTGAGTATATAGTTTTTGGGTTTTTTCTGAGACGGAGTCTTGCTCTGTCGCCCAGGCTGGAGTGCAGTGGTGTGATCTCGGCTCACGGCAACCTCTGCCTCCTGGGTTCATGCAGTTCTCCTACCTCAGCCTCCTGAGTAGCTGGGATTACAGGCATGTGCCACCACACCCAGCTAATTTTTGTATTTTTAATAGAAACGGGGTTTCACCATGTTGGCTAGGCTGGTCTCGCACTCCTGACCCCAAGTGATCTGCTGGCCTCAGCCTCCCAAGATGCTGGGATTACAGGCGTGAGCCACCACACCCGGCCTATTACATAGTTAAAAAGAAAAAATCAAACAGTACAAAAGGTCACATAGTAGAAATCAGTCAGGTCTTCCCCAGCCTGTACCCCGTTCCTCCTCAGATGCACCTGCTGTTGATAATTTCTTATGTTTTCTTCCAGAGGTAGTCTATGACTGGGGTGGCAGAAAGGGGTCGGGGGAGGTGTATATCCCCCACCCCTTTTAAACCACTGGTAAATTTGCATTGAGCAGACATATGCATTCTAAGGCCAGTCCCTTACTGATGGCTGTTTAAGCTGCAGCCCATATATTTTTTTTCTTTTTTTTTTTTTTGAGTTGGATTCTTGCTCTGTCGCCCAGGCTGGAGTGCAGTGGCGCGATCTCGGCTCACTGCAAGCTCCGCCTCCCGAGTTCCGCCATTCTCCTGGCTCAGCCTCCCGAGTAGCTGGGACTACAGGCACCCACCACTACGCCCGGCTAATTTTTTCATATTTTTTTAGTAGAGACGGGGTTTCATCGTGTTAGCCAGGATGGTCTCGATCTCCTGACCTTGTGATCAGCCTGCCTCGGTCTCCCAAAGTGCTGGGATTACAGGCGTGAGCCACTGCGCCCAGCCACTGCAGCCCATATTTAGCTTTTACAAACAGAGCTGCAATGGATAGATGCATGCATCAGCATGTACTAAATACACATTGAACGTATTTGGGCTCCAGCCGTGCTCAGACACTTCAGACCCCCCTGTCTTGCTGGCCGTGCCTGTAGTCCACAGTTACTCAGGAGGCTGAGGTGGGAGGATTGCTTGAACCAAGGAGTTCAAGGCTGCAGTGAGCTATAATCATGCCACTGCACTCCTCTCCAGCCTGGATGACAGAGGTAGACCCTGTCTCAAAAAAAAAAAAAAAAAAAAAAAAAAAAAAAAAAAGGGCCAAGTAAAAGGGCATATTCCTCCTCCTCCTCTCAACTGTGAAGTTGGAAAGCCTGATTCCTCTCCTGCGGCCAGCTCAGTTATCTTACTATCAAGTTTTGTAGTCTGTCCCATCTGATAGGTAAAATACAGCACAAGAGATCCTTTTGAACATCACTTCCATGCTTCCTACCCCTGTCTTAGGTGTTCTGGCTTGTGGGGTAGGGATTAAACATTAGACTTGTTTCTCTGCCAGTCAGACTAAAGTTCAAGAAATATTTGGGGCTGGACGCAGTGGTTCACACCACCCAACACTTTGGGTGGATGAGGCAGGTGTATTGCTTGAGCCCAGGAGTTTCAGACCAGCTCGGGCAACATGGTGAAACCCTATCTCTATAAAAAAAATTTTTAAATTAGCTGGGCGTGGTGGCGTGCGTAAATAGTCTCAGCTAGTTGGGAGGCTAAGGTGGAGAACTGCTTGAGCCCAGGAGTTCAATGCTGCAGTGAGCTATGATTGCACCATTGCACTCCAGCCTGGGCAACAGAGCAAGACCCTGTTTTTCTGTTAAAAAAAATTTTTTTTTGAGTTCCTGCTCTGTGAAGCTTGTCCCTATAGCAGGGAGCAGTGGTGGTGCTGAGATTTTGGCTCAAGGTACCTCAACAAGAACAGTTGCTAGAAGAACCATTTAGCTGTTGCTGATTTTTTTTTTTTTTCACTTGGGTCTAGGAAAAGAAAGATGAGGGCATCATGAGAGATTGAGACGAGTCAGATGTTAAATCTGTCTGGGAAGCTGTTTCGAGACTCTCTCCAATTGTCCAATTTCTCACCACTGGTGCCAGATGGAGGGTGTCGTCATACTGAAGTCAGGCCTCTGCCCACGTGTCATACAGTTTTTTTTGTCTGTCTCTTCTATTTTGGCAGTTAGACATTAAGAGGGGATTATTGAGATAATCAGAATCATTCGCTCGTTTGGGTTTTGCAAGACAGAGCTTTTAAAAGTGCATTTGCATTTTTTATTTTAAACATGAAATACTTCTTCATAAAAAGTATATCGGCCGGGCACAGTGGCTCACACCTGTAATCCCAGCACTTTGGGAGGCCGAGGCGGGCAGATCATGAGGTCAGGAGTTCAAGACCAGCATGACCAACATGGTGAAACCCTGTCTGTACCAAAGAATACAAAAATTAGCCAGGTGTAGTGGCATGCGCCTGTAATCCTAGCTACTCAGGAAGCTGAGGCAGGAGAATTGCTTGAACCTGGGAGTTGGAGGTTGCAGTGAGCTGAGATCACACCATTGCACTCCAGCCTGGGCGACAGAGCGAGACTCTGTCTCAAAAAAAAAAAAAAAAAGTATATCATGTCGGGCCAGGCATGGTGGCTCACGCCTTTCATCCTAGCACCTAGCCGAGGCAGGTGGATCACTTGATGTCAGGAGTTCAAGACCAGCCTAGCCAACATGGTGAAACCCCGTCTCTACTAAAAATACAAAAATTAGCCGGGCATGTTGGTGGGCGCCTGTATTCCCAGCTACCCTGGAGGCTGAGGCAGGGAGAATTGCTTAAACCCGGGAGGCGGAGGTTGCAGCGAGCCAAGATTGTGCCACTGCACTCCAGCCTGGGCAACAGGGCAAGACTCTGTCTCAAGAAAAAAATAAAAACAAAAATAGCCGGGTGTGGTGGTGCATGCCCATAGTCCCAGCTACTCAGGAGACTGAGGCAGGAGAATCGCTTGAACCCTGGACGCGGAGGTTGCAGTGAGCTGAGATGGCACCACTGCACTCCAGCCTGGGTGACAGAGCAACACTCAGTCTCAAATAAATAAATAAATAAATACATAAATAAATTAGCTGGCCTTGTTGGCATGCGCCCATAGTCCTAGCTACTCAGGAGGCTGAGGTGGGAGGATCACTTGAGCTCAGCGGGTTGAGGCTGCAGTGAGCCATGATTTGTGCCACTGCACTCCAGCCTGGGTGACAGTGAGGTTCTGTCTCTTTAAAAAAAAAAAAAAGTATATAACATGTATGTGAAAAGAAAGAAGATTTAACCAATAATAAAATTAGCACCCAACTCAGGAAGTAGAACGATGTCCCCTGGAGGCCCCACCCTGTTCACAGAGCTATTTTTAAAATATGCTTGTCAACATTTGTTTTCTTCACTGAGCACCTTTTGCTACTACCATCTTGGGCAGAATGCTTGAATTCCAGGGGCTCAACAAAGTTCTCTGCTGGCCAGATTTTCTGCTGAGCTCTCTGCCAGCCCAGCAGCCTGTGAGGTTCTGGCAGGCAAATGGCTGAGGACAAGCCACCAGCTGAGGGGCAGGCCAACACTTGGAGGCTTGGCCTCAGTTCCCTGCATATTCGTTTCCCGTGGCTGCCATAATAAATTACCACAAACTGGGGGGCTTCAGACAACAGAAATGTATCCTGTCGTAGTTGTGGAGGCCTAAAGTCCAAAATCAAGGTGTCAACAGGACTGGTTCCTTCTGGAGGCTCTGAGGGAGTCCTTCCCAGGCCTTTCTCCGGGCAAACCTTGAAGTTCTTGGCTCGTGGCTACATCACTCCAGTCTCTGCCTTTGTATTCATGTGGCTTTCTCCCTGTTGTGTGTGTCTTTGTGTCCTCTATTTTTTTTTTTTTTTTAGAGATGGGGTCTCACAATGTTGTTCACGCTGGAGTGCAGTGATATGATCATAGTTCACTGCAACCTCTAACTCTTTGGCTTAAGTGATTCTCCTGCTTCAGCCTGCTGAGTAGCTGGGACTATAGGCGCAGGCCACCACTCCTGGATCTCCTCTTCTTTTTTTTTTTTTTTTTGAGACAAGCTCTTGCTCTGTTGCCCAGGCTGGAGTGCAGTGGTGCGATCTTTGCTCACTGCAACCTCTGCCTCCCAGGTTCAAGCGATTCTCCTGCCTCAGCCTCCCGAGTAGTTGGGATTATAGGCATGCACCACCACATCCAGCTAATTTTATTTTTTATTTTTTTGAGACAGAGTCTTGCTCTATCGCCCAGGCTGGAGTGCAGTGGCATGATCTCGGCTCACTGCAAGCTCCACCTCCCAGGTTCACACCATTCTCCTGCCTCAGCTTCCAGAGTAGCTGGGACTACAGGCGCCTGCCACCACGCCCGGCTAATTTTCTGTATTTTTTTAGTAGAGACAGTGTTTCACTGTGTTAGCCAGGATGGTCTCGATCTCCTGACCTTGTGATCCGCCTGCCTCGGCCTCCCAAAGTGCTGGGATTACAGGTGTGAGCCACCCTGCCTGGCCATTTTTTTTTTTTTTTTTTTTAGACAGAGTTTTGCCCTTGTTGCCCAGGCTGGAGTACAGTGGTGTGATCTCGGCTCACCGCAACCTCCACCTCCCAGGTTCAAGCCATTCTCCTGCCTCAGCCTCCCAAGTAGCTAGGATTACAGGTGCGCACCACCACATCCAGCTAATTTTTGTATTTTCAGTAGAGACAGGGTTTTGCCATGTTGGCCAGGCTGGTCTTGAACTGACCTCAAGTGATCTGCCCAACTCGGCCTCCCAAAGTGCTGGGATTACAGATGTGAACCACTCCCGGCCGATCCCCTCTTCTTATAAGGACACTAGTCCTTGGGTTTAGGGCTCACCCTAAATCTCAAGGTGAACTCATCTTAAGATCCTTAACTGATTGCATCTGCAAAGACCCTATTTCCAAAGAAGGCCATGTTCTGAGGTTCCAGGTGGACATGAATTTGGGGGATGTCATTCAACCCTTATACTTGCTGAGCTAGTATTTCCAACAGGACATTATTAAGGGAAATGCTTGTTCAGGTACCTCTGTTACTTCAGGAAGAATAGGCCAATGGGGTCGGACACGTTCCTCAGCCCCTCCAGATGGCTCATGTTGGCAGCTTCGCTTACTCACCTGTCTCCCTCGGAAGGTGGAGGCATCTAGATGCTCTAAGCCACCAAGGACCTGACTAGTGAATGCATACCGTCTTTTTTTTTTTTTTTTTTTTTTTAATGCAGGGTCTCACTTTCTCACTTTGTTGCTGAGGCTGGAGTGGGAGTGTGGTGGCAAGATCACAGCTCACTGCCACCTCGAATTCCTGGGCTCAAGTGATCCTCCTGCCTCAGCCTCCCAAGTAGCTGGGACTATAGGCATGCACCACCATGCCCGGCTAACTTTTAAATTTTTTGTAGAGACAGGGTCTCTCCATCCTTCCCAGGCTGGTCTCAAACCCCTGGGTTCAAGCCATCCTCCCGCCTCATCCTCCCAAAGTGCTGGAATTAGAGGTGTAAGCCGCCGCGCCCAGCTCCAAGTGTGTACATCTTAATTTTGCTTTCTGGGCTGTGAGCTTGGTCCTGTGATTATCTCCTGTTGATACCTGGTCTCAGAAGGATGGGGAGCATGGACACACATCAGACCACCACCAAGTGATTGGAGTTCCATATTGGTCAGTCTTGAGGAGAAGCTGGGGTGCTACGGTCTGATCTTCAGGGGGCCAGGGAGATTTTCAGGAAACTCTGGGAGATCTGAAGCTAATGAGGAATTAACTACATGGCAGAGCCAAGGGCTAGCAGAAAGCAAAATTAGGGCTGGTGCGGTGGCTCACACCTGTAATCCCAGCACTTTGGGAGGCCGAGGTGGGCGGAGCACCTGAGGTCAGGAGTTTGAGACCAGCCTGGCCAACATGGTGAAACCTATCTCTGCTAAAAATATAAAAATTAGCCAGCTGTGGTGGCAGGCACCTGTAATCTCAGCTACTCAGGAGACTGAAGCAGGAGAATCACTTGAACCTGGGAGGCAGAGGTTGCACTGAGCCAAGATTGCACCACTGCACTCCAGCCTAGGCAACAAAGCGAGAATCCGTCTCAAGAAAAAAAAGCAACTAAAAAAATAAAAATAAAGGGATGTTCTTTGATGAGCAGCGGGACAAATCATCTAAGTTTTGTTTCACATTGTAGGGAGATTAACCTGTGGGGGGGATGCTCAGACTGGCATGGGGCAACCCAGGATGAATGAGGGTCTTCAGGTGGTGAGATTAGGCAAGTGGGATCTTGCTGTGTTGCCCAGGCTGATCTCCTATTCCTGGGCTCGAGCTGTCCTCCCACCCCAGCCTCCCAAAGTACTGGAATTACAGGCGTGAGCCACTGTGCCTGGCGAATGTGTACATTTCAATCACGGATCATGGGGAAGCCATGTGTCAGTGTCTCAAAAGCATACTCAATAGGCCGGGGCCGTGTTAAATGGGATTTGCCCCAGCCCTGTCTGATTCCTTATTAGGGAGAACGATACTTACCAATACTTGTCACCCACTCGAGTGGCACTATCCTGTGAAGATGGTGACAGATGAGGAAATCAAGGAATGGGGAGGTTTATTTTTTACTTTAAATTTTTTGTTTGTTTGTTTTTTCAGAGTCTCACTGTGTTACCCAGGCTGGAGTGCAGTGGCCTGATCTTGGCTCAGTGCAGTCTCTGCCTCCTGGGCTCAAGTGATTCTCATGCCTCAGCCTCCTGAGTAGCTAGGATTACAGGCGCCTGCCACCACGCCTGGCTAATTTTTGTATTTAGCCAGGCGTGGAGACAGGGTTTCGCCATGTTGGCCAGGCTGGTCTCAAACTCCTGACCTCAAGTGATCTGCCCGCCTCGGCCTCCCAAAATGCTGGGATTACAGGCATGAGCCACCTCACTCAGCCAAAAAATTTTTTTTAGAGACAGGGTCTTGTTCTGTTGCCCAGGCTAGAGTGCAGTGGTGTAATCACAGCACATGCAGCCTCGACCTCCTGGGTTCAAGTGATCTTCCCACCTCAACCTCCCGAGTAGCTGAGACTATAAGTGTGTGCCACCATACCTGGCTAATTTATTTTGTAGAGACAGGGCCTCACTCTGTCACCCAGGCTGGAGTGCAGTGGTGGGATCATAGCTCACTGCAGCCTTGAACTCCTGGCCTCAAGTGATCCTCCTGCCTCGGCCTCCCAAAGTGCTGGGATTACAGGTGTGACCCACTGTATGTGGCCTATGTGGAGGTTTAGTGACACATCCAAGGTGTCACATGCTAGACCCCATCATCCCACAACACTGTGTGGTGGCAGGGAGCCTGTGCATGCTGCTGTGTGGCTATGAGGAAGAGAATGATTGAAGTGGTGCATTCTTGCTGCTGTGGGAGGGATGGCTGAAGAGCAGGAGGACAGGACAGCAACAGGCAAAAGCACCTGTCTGCAGCTGTTATGTTTCTGCTTCCTTGCTGGGCATGGACACTGAGTGTGACATGGACCCTTGCCTTCCAGGGACCCCTGCCTTCCAGGGACCCCCAGCCTGGTTGCAGGGAAGCAAGTGGAGAGTGGCCCCTCAAGTGCAGCAGAGAACCACAGACTGCTCAGTGCAGGGCAGAGCAGTTAACTTTGGGGGCAGTGAGGCCAGGACATTTAGGAGCTTTGAAGGATGCAGAGAAGTTTGCCAGGATGGGAGACTGCGGCCAAAGCAAAACTTGGCATGTCCAGGGAATTAATTCACTTGTCCAGCAAATAGTTGTTGAAGGCCAATCAAATTGCAGATTGCTGTGCCAGGTTCCGTGTGGTAAGAACATGGGACTTTTTTTTTTTTTTTTTTGAGTTGAAGTCTTTCACTATCACCCAGGCTGGAGTGCAGTGGCATGATCTTGGCTCACTGCAACCTCCGTCTCCTAGGTTCAAGCAATTCTCCTGCCCCAGCCTCCCGAATAGCTGGGATTACAGGTATGTACCACCATGCTGGCTAATTTTTGTATTTTTAGTAGAGACGGGGTTTAACCATGTTGGCCAGGATAGTCTTGAACTCCCGACCTTAAATGATCCATCTGCCTTGGCCTCCCAAACTGCTGGGATTAAAGGCGTGAGCCACTGTGCCCAGCTAATTTTTGTATTTTTGTAGAGACAGGGTTTTACCATGTTGCCCAGGCTGGTCTTGAACTGGTGGCCTCAAGTGATCTGCCCACCTTGGCCTCCCAAAGTGCTGGGATTGCAGGCATGAGCCACCACGCCCAACCAAACATAGGGCTTTTGAGGCGAGGACAGTTACTGAAGTAGACCCTCTTAGTGGAGGAATGTGAGTACCATTCAGTACCTTGGATTGTTTTAGATAACATCTAACGGCCTTTGGTGACAGGTGTGGGCAGCACTGTCTGCAAGGACAGAGGACAGCAATTGATCATAGAATTTCCTGGATCTTTCAGGGTGTTTAACCCATAGAGACCGCAACAAGGGTTGCCTTAACCAAAGATTGTCTGAAAGGCACACAGGAGCAAATGCAGCAGGAAGAAACTCCCCATTTGTGAGGCAGCCTGTGGGGTCGGGGTTAACGGGCAGCAGCCATTATGTAAGATGTGCCCGGATCCCTTAGGCAGAGTTAATGCTTATTAACTAGAAAAGAAAACAGCCTTTATCGGCTGGCAGATAGGATGTTAATTGGCTTCCGTTTACTGAGAGATTACAGGATCCATTTCACGGCTGCTTATAATAAACTCCATCCACAGATAAACTGTCCCCACCCCCACCCAACATTTGTACAAACATTTCCTGAGTCCCAGGGGGTGGAGCTGGCAGTTGTATGGTGGTCCCCACAAGGTAACAGCATAAACGGTGGGCCTGTCTTATGGCTGGTCGGGAAGCTATGAGACAGGCTCAAGGGAATCAGGCACATGTGCATATGAGTCTGTGTGTGTGTGACAGTGTGTGTGAGAGAGAGTGTGTGTGTGCGCGCGCATGTGTGTGTGTGTGAATGTATGTGTGAGCGAGTGTGAGTGTGTGTGTATGTGTGAGTGTGTATGTATTAGGATAGCCTATGTACATGGGGCTTATAGGATGCTTGGGTTTGAAATTGCCTGATTCAGAACAAGAAGCAGCCTTGTGGCTGGGTGCAGTGGTTCACACCTGTAATCCCAACACTTTGGGAGGCAGAGGCAGGTCGACTGCTTGAGGCCAGGAGTTTGAGACCAGCCTGGGCAGCGTAGCAAGACCCCGTCTCTACTAAAAATAATTTTAAAATTAGCTGGGCATGATAGTGTACACCCATAGTCCTAGCTACTCAGAGGCTAAGGTGGAAAGATCACTTGAGCCCAAAAGATGGAGGCTGCAGTGAGCTATGATTTTACCACTGCATTCCAGCCTGGGTGACAGAGTGAGACCCTGTCTCGAAAAAAAAAGAAGTAGCTTGTCCTGCCCTCTCCCAAGCAACTGTCAACTTGCTTGGAACCAGTGTTCCCATTGCTCTGGAGGTTCTATGCTGAGGCCGGTGTGATCATGAGTTATTGAAGATCCCGTGCTCCAGGTTCACGTTTCCTGAATAATGCTGCTTAGTAAGTCATTTCCTATGTCATCCTCCCATACCCCGCCGAGCTTTGTTTTTTGTTTGATGAATGGAAAGACTGCATGAACAGAAGCAGCATGGGAAAAGATACACGTATGTTATTTGGGGCTGGCCCCCCTCTGCCTGGCCGCTGGTAGTCACCCTTGTGGGGACACCTGAATCCCAGTTCAGAAAGCACTGGCATCCTAGGTACTCGTGAAAGGTACCTAGAGTGAACGTGGCAAGGCTGGGCCTCGGAGCCACAGGACACTGTCGTCTGTGGTTGTAAATACTATGTGGGGCTGGGGGAGTACGAGGTACCTACCCCAGCACAGCATACAAGTCAGGACTCTGGCAGGTGCAAGTGACAGAAACCCATCCTATGCTGACTGAACTGGAAAGGGTGCTTCCTGGGCTCCATGACAGCAAAGTCCGTGTGCTTTTGGCACCACTGGCTGCCAGATCCCCCTAGCCTGCAGGTATCCTCCTTCACCTCCTGGCCTTGCTCTGCCCTCTAACTCTGTGTCAACTCTGCCCTGCAATCTCACACCCTACTGGCTTCCCCTCCCCTGAAGAAAGAGGACTTCTCCGGCCCGATGGTTCCCTCAAAAGTCCCAGATCTTGGTCTTTGGGGGCAGCACCCTGAACCTAGGGGAGTGTGAAGTCTCATTACCTGACCATGGCCACCTGGGTCACCCTGGAGTCAAGGGGAGGATCAGCCCCACTTTCTCCACAGTGACAGGGAGCAGAGCGAGTGGTTTCCCAGAATGCTGTCCTCAGAAGGGATGGCCACTGTGCGTGTGGACCAACTGTAGAGCTTCAGTGCCTCCTCCAGACTTTCATCACTGCTAAGATCATCAACAGGTATTCTCGGCCAGGTGTAGTGGCTCATGCCTGTAATCCCAGCATTTTGGGAGGCTGAGGCGGGTGGATACCTTGAGGTCAGGAGTTTGAGACCAGCCTGCCCAACATGGTGAAACCCTGTCTCTACTAAAAAAAAAAAATACAAAAATTGGCCAGACCTGGTGGTGTGTGTCTGTAATCCCAGCTACTGGGGAGGCTGAGGCACAAGAATCACTTGAACCTGGGAGGTGGAGGTTGCAGTGAGCCGAGATCATGCCACTGCACTCCAGCCTGGGCAACACAGCAAGACTCCATCTTAAAAAAACAAAACAAAACAGGTGTTCTCCACAGGTTGGAGGAAAGTGGGAAAGAGCAAGCTGAACACGTCCACTCCCAAAGGCCATCCATTCAAGTCCCCTGGGAATTACAAATGGCTTGCCTGCCCCACTCCCAGGTTTGGCGTCCATTGGCCTGGGAGGGGGTGTGGCAGAGGTGTTTTGTTTGCACTGTTTAAACATTTTAAATTCTGATATAGCTTACATAGAATAAAACACATAAATCCTAAGTGTATATATAGCTCAGTGAATTTTTATGTATATATGCATCCTTGGAACCAGATCAAGACAGTTTTCAAGCCCCCAGCTGGCTCCTTCCTGCCCCCTCCCTGATATACCCCCTAGAGGTAACCAGTATTCTAATCTTTATCACCATAAATGTGTTTTGTACTTACGTTTCTTAAAATTTGTGGTGGGCTGTGTGCAATGGCTCATGTTTGTAATTCCAGCACTTTGGGAGGCAGAGGCTGGAGGACAGCTTGAGCCCAGGAGTTCAAGACCAGCCTGGGCAACATAGTAAGACCCCATCTCTACAAAAAAATTTAAAATTTAGCTGCGCATGGTGGCCCACACCTGTAGCCCCAGCTACTCAGGAGGCTGAGGTAGGAGGATCATTTGAGCCGGGGAGTTGGAGGCCGCAGTGAGCCATCATAGTGCCACTGCACTGTAGCCTGGGTGGCAGAGCGAGAGACCCTGTGTCAAAAATAAATAAATAAAAAGTGTGGTAAAATACACAGTACTTAAAAGTGCCATTTTTAAGTGTTCAGTTCAGTGGCATTAAGTACATTCACACTGTTGTGCAACCATCACCACCATCCGTCTCCACAACTCTTCCGTCTTGCAAAACTGAAACTGTTCCCACTAAACAGTAATTCTCTGTTCCCCCGCTCCCAGCCCCTGGCACCTGCCATTCTACTTTCTGTCTCTATGAATGTGATGACTCTAGGGACCTCATATAAGTGGATTCGTATGGTATTTGTCCTTTTGTGACTGGCTCATTTCACTCAGCATGACATCCCCAGGGTCCTTCCGTGTGGCAGCAGTTATCGACATTTGGATGTGTATAAAACATTTTGTTTACTGAGCTTGACTGTTATGCAGACAGAATCATTCAGTATGCAGCTGGGCGCAGTGGCTCACACCTGTAATCCCAGCGCTTTGGGAGGCCAAGATGGGCAGATCACCTGAGGCCAGGAGTTCGAAACCAGCCTGGCCAACATGGCGAAACCCCATCTTTCCTAAATACAAAAAATTAGCTGGGTGTGGTGGTGCACGCCTGTAATCCCAGCTACTCGGGAGGCTGAGGCACAAGAATCACTTGAATCCGGGAGGTGGAGGTTGCAGTGAGCTGAGATCGTGCCATTGCACTCCAGCCTGGGTGACAGAGTGAGACTCCAACTCAAAAAAAAAGAATCATTCAGTACGCAACCCTTTGTGCCTGGCTTCTGCCTCTTCACTGGTGTGTCTGTGAGATCCATCCGTGTTGTTGTCGCATGTAGCAGCAGTTTGGTGTGTTACATAGTGTCCCATCATGGGACATACCACACACGTGTTCCCATTCTCCTGTGGGTGGTCTTTGGGGTTGTGTCCATAGAGTGTGCTCATCATTGCCATGATATGCTGCTGGGCAGGTCTTCAAAGCTCCCAGGGCTGTATATGGGGAGGCTGGAGGGAGAGGCCTCTATGGCAGGCGTGGCTTGTAGGAATCTTGGCTGTACTGGGCAGAAGCAGAGGTCTGGAGGTGGGAGACCCAGCCGGCATTGGGCGGTGGGGGTACTTTGTGTCTCCCTACAAGCACAGCCTGCAATGGCCCACTTGCATTCAGCATGAAGGTGCGTATGCCTGACACAGCCTCAGCCTGTTTGTTTCCCTGGTCAGCCTGAGCTCACTCCAGCCTTGGGTTCTTTCTTCTTGCTGTTCTCCCTCCCTGGTGTACTCCTTCCCTTCCAGATCCCAGGACAGACCCCTTTCCCCCACCCCATGTCCCTCCTCCTACATAGACTCTGTGCATATGGTCATCCCTGTGTGGGTCATTTGCAGTACCGATAGAGCCCGTGAAGGTGTGCCTCTGCAGAGCATGTATGCAGCGAGCATGTACGCAGCAAGCATGCAGCAAGCACACAGAGGGAGTGACATACGAATGTCCAGCAGCTAATCTAATTCCAAGTAACCTAGTAGGGAGGGAAGGATCCGTAAGAAAAGGGAGACCCAAGGTCATGAACACTGCCTGAGTCAGCCCAGGGTGTACCCAGGCTCCCACCACCCTGTTATCCTGCCAGAGCAGAGAAGGGCCTCCCAGGGCTGGTAGGAACCTGGGCAGGTTTTTGTATGTGTGTCAAAATGCACATAACTTGAAAGTTACCATTGTGAGCTTTTTTTTTTGAGATGTAGTCTTGCTCTTGTCCCCCAGGCTGGAGTGCAGTGGCGCGCTCTTGGCTCATTGTGAGCGTTTTAAAGTGAACAATTCAGTGGTATATAGTACAGTCACAGTGTTGTGCAACCACTGCCTTCATCTGATTTCAGAACTTTTATTTTTTTATTTATTTTTATTTTTTAGACAATTTTTAATTTTTTTATTT
This sequence comes from Pan paniscus, assembly GCF_029289425.2. NCBI lineage: Eukaryota > Metazoa > Chordata > Mammalia > Primates > Hominidae > Pan > Pan paniscus. The sequence continues at coordinate 23,940,855 of NC_073269.2, forward strand.
TTTATTTTTATTTTTTATTTTGTATCTTGCTGTGTCACCCAGGCTGGAGTGCAATGGCGCAATCTCGGCTCACTGCAACCTCCACCTCCCTGGTTCAAGCGATTCTCCTGCCTCAACCTCCTGAGTAGCTGGGATTACAGGTGCATGCCATCATATCCAGCTAATTTTTGTATTTTTAGTAGAGACGGGGGTCTCACCGTGTTGGCCAGGGTGGTCTTGAACTCATGACTTCAAGTTATCTGACTGACTCAGCCTCCTGAAGTGCTGGAATTATAGGTGTGAGCCACCACACCTGGCCAATTTCAGAACATTTTCATCACCCCCAAAAGGAAATCCCATCCCCATTAGCAGTCACTCCCCATTCCACAGCCCCCAGCCCCTAGCAACCACCAATCTGGTTCCTGTCTCTATGGATTTACCTGTTCTGGGCATTTCATATCGATGGAACCTCACACTATGTGGCCTTTTGTGTCTGGCTTCTCTACTCAGTATCGTGTTTTTGAGGTTCATCTATGTTGTAGCATGGATCAGTGCTTCATTCCTTTTCATGGCTGAGTAGTAGTCCGTCATGCGAACATTTTGTATATCCATTCATCTGTTGATGAGCAGTTGGGTTACTTCCACTTTTTGGCTGTTGTGAATCTTACTGCTAGGAGCATTCATGTACAAGTTTCATTGTTGTTGCTATTGTTTCTATTGTGTTGGGGTCTCACTATGTTGCCCAGGCTGGTCTTGAACTCCTAGCCTCAAGCATCCTCCTGCTTTAGCCTCCCAAAGTGCTGGGATTATGGGTGTGAGCCACCATGACCAGCCCCATGCACAAGTTTTGTGTGGACCCTTTGGTTCTGTGCCTGGGAGTGGAATTGCTGGGCCACAATAATATCTCCCTGTGTAACTTGTGAAGGAACCTCCAGGCTGATTTCCACAATGGCTGCCCCATCTAACATTCCCAGCATACAAGGACACCAGTTTCTCCACTTGCTCGCCTGGCAGGTTTTAGTCAGATGCTTGGCAGGATGGGAGTCAGGAGGAGAACGGGTGTTCCGCATGTGTAGGCTTGTCAGCCAGCACTGGGGTGGGATGGTGAGACCAACTCTCAGATGAGGAGGCCGAGGTCCTGGGAGCTGGTACACTTGCCTGAGGGTGCTCATCTGGTGAAGAGCAGAGTGGGCTTGAATCTGTGACCCTGCCTTCAAGTTCACAAAGGGAAATGCTTCCTCAGCAGGTGACTGAGGGTGAAGGGTCACTGCTTGTGCCCCAGCAGTGACATTTTAGGGATAAGGACAGCCCCACCCCCCACCCATTGGATCCATGAGTAAGGAGACAGAAAAGGAAGGAGGCAAGGGGAGGGGCTCTCACCCAGACGTACAGCGTCCTCTTCCTTCATTTGGACCAGGCTCAGGGCTCAGGGTTCTGCTGATGAAATAGGTCCCTCCCAGGCCAGGCGCAGTGGCTCACACCTGTAATCCCAACACTTTGGGAGGTTCAGGTGGGAGGATCACTTGAGGCCAGGAGTTCGAGACTAGCCTGGGCAACATAGCAAGACCTCATCTCTACAAAAAAATTAAGAAATTAAGGCTGGGCATGGTGGTGGTGCATGCCTGTAATCCCAGCACTTTGGGAGAACAAAGTGGGCAGATTGCATGAGCTTAGTTTGAGACCAGCCTGGGCAACATGGTAAAACCCCGTCTCTACGAAAAACATAAAAATTAGCTGGGCTTGGTGGTACCTATCTGTGGTCCCAGCTACTTGGGAAGCTAAGGCAGGAGGGTCTCTTGAGCCCAGGAGATCAAAGCTGCAGTGACCTGAGATTGCACTACTGCACTCCAACCTGGGCAACAGAGAGAGACCCTATAAAATTAAAAAAAAAAAAAAAAAAAAAAAGGAGGGAGAGAGGGAAATTAACCAGGCATGGTGGTACACATGTATAGTCCCAGCTATTCAGGAAACTGAGGCAGGAGTTTGGGGAATCCCTTGAGCCCAGGAGTTTGAAGTTACAATGAGCTGATTGTGCCACTACACTCCTACCTGGGTGACAGAGTGAGACCCTGAAAAAATAAAAAAAAGAAGAAAGAAAGAGAGAATAAAGAAAAGAAAGGAGGGAGGGAGGGAGGGAAAGAGAGGAAGGGAAGAAGGAGAAATACCCTCCCCACAGACTTGTCATTGGGGCACATTTCTGCAGGATGTCCCAAGTGGCCCCAGGGTGACTTTCCAGCACTGGACCCATAAGGAACCACAGGGACCACCACTATGACCAGCCTGGCAGGGGGTGATGATGAGAGGAAGTGACACCCCAACAACAGAACCTGGAAAGAAGTGTTTCCAGTGCCAGTTGGCCCGTCTGTTTTTAAATAAACAGAAGCATGTTTCATGTTTTTTCCTCATAGCGTCCCTGGCAGTGTCATGGGACACTCAGGTGGTACCACTAGTTCTGACAACCTCTTCTCGCTTGGGAAGCCGAGGTGGGGGCTGATGGGCGTAGACTACCTGTCCCTTATAGTGACAAAGAGGAGAATGCCACTGAGGGTGGGGGTCATGGGAACTGGGGCTTCCTCCTCGAACCCATCCAAGCCTCCCTGTCCCAGGAAACGACCTCACCACCTCCAGGTCTCAGGCAGAACCTGGACAGGCTCCTGAGGCGCCCGCCACCTCCCTCCACTGCAGCCTACCGTCCAGGCCCTACGCTGTCACCCGAGTGGTCCCGTGGTGTCCTCTGGCTTCCTTGCCTCACTGTCCTCTTCGCTCCTTTAGCCGAGTGACCTCTGTCCCTGGAGACCCATTCCTTCTCTCACTAGCCCCATGGGCTTTGCATTTTGTGGCTGGAATGTGGCTCTGCCGTGCCTTGGACACTGCCCCTCAGGGAGGCCGACCTGATCACCTGGTCACTGGTCGCAAGTCTGGGTACACGTTGTCATGGGAGTGATTGGCCTCCTGGGACCACTCCCACTAGGGCTGGCAGCTCTAGTGTCTGGTTATTTGACGTCAGCCTGACGTCCACCTCCCGTCACTCCCCTGGCCACTGGCCCAGTTGGTCCTCTTCCCTTGTGACAGCCTGTGTCCACTTCCTTTTGCCGCCATAACCACCACAAATGTGGAGGCGTAAAGCAACACATCTGTCATCTTTAGGTTCTGGTCATCAGGAGTCTAAAATGGGAGTGCAGGGCTGGGTTTCTTCTGGAGGCTCAGGAAGAGAATCTGTGTCTTTGCCTTTCCCAGCTTCTATCCCCCAGGGCCTCTCCCTCCACCTCTAAAGCCAGCAGCGGAGGGCACTCACATCTCCAGTTCTCCTGCGTCTATCTTTGTTCGTTCTGGTCCTTTTCCTTTTCCTTTCCTTTCCTGACAGAGTCTTGCTCCGTCACGCAGGCTGGAGTGCAGTGGCGCAACCTCCACCTCCTGGGTTCAGGCAATTCTCGTGCCTCAGCCACCCAAGTAGCTGGGGCTACAGGAATGTGCCACCACACCCGACTAATTTTTGTATTTTTTGAAAGAGACAGGGTTTTGCCATGTCGACCAGGCTGGTCTCGATGCCTGACCTCAATTGATCCACCTGCCTTGGCCTCCCAAAGGGCTGGAATTACAAGCATGAGCCACTGATCTTGGCCTTTTTGTTTTTGTTTTTGAGACAAGGTCTTGCTGTGTCACCCAGGCTGGGGTTCAGTGGTGTGATCACACCTCATTGCAGCCTCCAACTCCTGGGCTCAAGCCATCCTCCCATCTTGGCCTCCTACAGGTATGTGCCACCAAGCCCAGCTAATTTTGTTGTTGTTGTTGTTGTTGAGATGGAGTCTCCCTCTGTCACCCAGGCTAGAGTGTAGTGGGGCGATCTCAGCTCACTGCAACCTCTGCCTCCTGGGTTCAAGTGATTCTCCTGCCTCAGCCTCCCTGAGTAGCTGGGACTACAGGTGCGTGCCACCACACCCAGCTAATTTTTTTTGTATTTTTAGGAGAGGTGAGGTTTCACCATGTTGGCCAGGATGGTCATGAACTCTTGACCTCAGGTGATCCACCTGCCTCAGCCTCCCAAAGTGCTGGTATTACAGGTGTGAGCCACCCAGCTAATTTTTAAAATTTTTGTACAAATGGGATCTCACTGTGTTACCCAGGCTGCTCTCACCTGGCCCTCAAGCGATCTTCCCACCTCCCAAAGTGCTGAGATTACAAGGCGTGAGCCACTGCACCTGGCCTCTCCTGCATCCCCACATCGGGACCCTGGTGATTACATTGGGGCCATCCAGATAATCCAGGACAGTCTCCCCCATCTCAAGACCCTTAACTTCATCACATCTAAAAAGTCCCTTTTGTCATGTAAGATCACATATTCATGGTGTCTAGGGTTTAGGATGCAGACATCTTTGAGTGCCATTATTGAGTCTAACGCAGCCCATTATGGTGGTCCTTAAGGTTCCCCTTTCCAGGGAAGTCACCCCAAATGTCAGGACAAGAGGGTTTCAGGATCTCCAGCCTCGGCTCTCTGGCCTCCTGCCCCCGCCCTGCCCAGCAGCGTCATTCAGCCTCTTCTGGGGCTCCTCTTACCTCAAGGGCGAAGGCCTGAATTGGCAAACCCTCAGCACTCACTGCACAGGCACCAGGCCAGGCCAGCAAAGTGAACGAGTGTCATGGAGGGAAGTCACAGGAGCAGTGAGGATGCAGAGCAGAGGTACAGCCTGGGCAAGGGGCAGAGAGCCCCAGAAAAAGTGAAAGGGTACCTCACTCCTGCATACCCCACTGCCCCAGCATGCACCTCTTGGCCCCTGCACACACCATCTGACACCCAACTGCCTCTAAATGCATCTCCAGGGCCCTGCACACACCTGCCCACACCCCACCACCCCAGCATGCCCCTGCAGGCACCTCCTGGGCCCTGCACACACCTGCCCACACCCCACCACCCCAGCATGCCCCTGCAGGCACCTCCTGGGCCCTGCACACACCTGCCCACACCCCACCACCCCAGCATGCCCCTGCAGGCACCTCCAGGGCCCTGCACACACCTACCCATACCCCAGCACCGCAACATGCCTGGACCCTGTACATACCTGCCTGCATCCCACCACCACAGCGTGCCCCGGCAGGCACCTTTGGGGTGTTGCACACACCATCTCCCACCCAGCGTCCACCACAGGCCCCACCTCCCCTCTACATCTGCATAGTCAGGTTTGGGGCCCACAGATGCTCTGACATAGGTATATCCAGTTCAGCTTCTCCAGCCACCTGAGTCTTTGGGGCAACCTCTTCATCGTAGTGAAATCTCCACCCACCTTCCCTCCCCAAACCCGCTTCTTTGTCTATGGCGGTGGATGTATAGCATCACATCCCCAGAGGGTAATGGAGCATTTGGGTTTAATGGACAGTGCAAAGTGAATATCCACAAGGCCACACAGATAGGAATCAATGACTGAAAAAATAAATGGGGGAGGAGAGACAGCCGTCCCTGTGGAATAATTCCAAGTCCTATCCATCGATGCTCCCCCTTCCGGGAGGTGGAGCTTAACCCATCCCCATCCCATCAGACTGGGCTGCTTCCAAAGAGTAGAGTAGGGAATGGGGAATACCCACTTGACAGAGGCCCCTGGCTGAACCCACCTTACCCAAGAGGTCCAGGTGCAGGTCACCTGGGGGAAGTTGCCCTCCTACGCCCCTGGAACTGGCTGTTCCTTTAGGTTAAGCAAAGTCTTGAGTAAGGGCACGTGGGCAGGGCAAGGTGGTTCACACCCATAATCCCAGCTACTGGGGAGGTGAGGTAAGGCAGGAGGATCACTTGAGCCCAGGAGTTCCAGATCAGCCTGGGCAACATAGCGAGACCCCATCTCCAAAAAAAAAAAAAAAAGGTGGGGGTACATGGTCCTCTAGAGTGCTTGATGAAATGGTGTTGAGACTCACCTCAGTGGCTGTGAGCTGCCTAGGGGCCAGGCTCCATGGACAAGGACCCGGTTGTGGCTTTCAGATCCTGCAGTGGGGCCTGAGTTCCCTCTGTCCTTGGACTTGGCCAAACTTCCCTGTGTTTCATCTGCAGAGTAGGGAAACAGCACCTCACCATGAGGGGTAAAGAGGAACCACGGTGCCCCCAGTCATTAGCGGCAGTGATTGTCACCATTGTCTTCAGCCCAGCTAGGCCCCACCAGCCAGTGGCTGTGGCCTCAGGCAAGCACTCAGACTGCCTCAGCTTCCCCAGCTGTGAAGCTGAACTGAGACTCCTCAGTTAAGGCTGGGAGGATTCCAGAGCACAGGGGCAAAGGGATCTCTGAACAATAGCCACATTTTTTCTTTCTTTTTTTTTTTTTTTTGGAGAAGGAGTCTCGTTCTGTCACCCAGGCTGGAGTGCAGTGCCGCGATCTCAGCCCACTGCAACCTCTGCTTCCGAGGTTCAAGCTCTTCTCCTGCCTCAGCCTCCCGAGTAGCTGGGATTACAGGTGCTCACCACATGCCCAGCTAATTTTTGTATTTTTAGTAGAAATGGGCTTTCGCCATTTTGCTCAGGCTGGTCTTGAACTTCAGGTGAGGCCGGCCTTGGCCTCCCAAAGTGTTAGGATTACAGGTGTGAGCCACCACACCCGGCCAATAGCCACTATTGTGTTGTATGGGTGCCTGTGTCTTCACCCCATTCTCACCCCCACATGCAGAGGCAGAAACAGGCCCTGGAGGAAGGAAGGCCTTTGCCTGAGCATGGCCCCAGACACCCTGAGGGGAGGGGAGAGGGGAGAGAGGAGAGAAGGCAAGAGGAGAGGAGGGGAGAGGGGAGGGGAGGGGGCCAGCCAGGGTCAGGGTGCACTCTGCTGAGAAGGGCAATGGGTTCCCTGAAAACCAGGGCTGCCAGCGCCCTTCCCTGCCCCTCAACACTGAGCCTCTGGGTGTAGCCACGCTGGCTTAGAGTCACCCTCCACAGTACCCCTTGGGACCATGTGCCCTGGAGGGCCTGGACCGAGAGGAGTCAGATCACCCGGCCAGTCCTTCTATAGCCACAGACACCCAACGTGTGTTTCCTGGACTTGGCATGCCCCAGAAGCTGCTGGTTTTCTCCAGGCTTTCTTTGTTTTAGCACTTTATGAGGGAGAGTCTCGCTCTGTCACCCAGGCTGGAGTGCAGTGGCATGATCACTGCAACGTCTGCCTCCCAGGTTCAAGCGTTTCTCCTGCCTCAGCCTCCTGAGTAGCTAGGACTACAGGTGAGCACCACCATACCTGGCTAACTTTTGTATTTTTAGTAGAGACAGGGTTTCACCATGTTGCCCAGGCTGGTCTCGAACTCCTGACCTCAGGTGATCCACCTGCCTCGGCATCCCAAAGTGCTGGGATTACAGGCATGAGCCACTGCACCCAGTCCAGAGAAATTATTAAGTTTCCTGTGGGGAGATGCTCAGAGGCCACGCAAACACTCTATTTCTCATCCTGTTTTCACCCACTCATTGTAGCATCTGCCCATGGTTTTGTTTTATTTAAGGGTAGTCCATTTTTTTTGAAATAACATTTTAAAATTGTTTATATTTAACGTATACAACATGTTGTGTGGTTTTGGGGGGTTTTGCTTTTTTTGTTTTGTTTCGTTTTGAGACATAGTCTTGCACTCTCACCCAGGCTAGAGTGCAGTGGTGCGATCTCAGCTCACTGTAACCTCAACTTCTTGGTTTCAGATGATCCTCCTGCCTCAGCCTCCTGAGTAGCTGGGACTACAGGTACATGCCACCACACCTGGCTAATTTTTGTATTTTTTGTAGAGATGGGGCTTTTCCATGTTGCCCAGGTTGGACAATGTGATGTTCTGATATATTTACTTTGATATACATATATAGTGAAGTGATTACTGCAGTCAAACAAACTACAAACTAATATAAAAATCATCCCATATAGTTACCGTGTGTGTGGGGGGGTGCGCTGGGTGGGGAGGGTGAGGTTACCAGTAATTGATACAATGTTATTAACTATAGTCCTCATGCTGTCCATTAGATCTCTAGCATACTTGCCTTCCGTAACTGTAACTCTGTTCCATTTGACCTACAATCTTCCCATTTCCCCCTGCTCCTGGTAACTGCCATTTTACTCTATTTCTATGTATTTGATTTTTTTTTCTAATTCCACATATAAATGAGATCATGCAGCATCTGTCTTTCTGTGCCTGGCTTATTCGGTTATTCATGTATCTTCTAAGTTCATCTGAATTGTCACAGATGTCAGGATCTCTTTTTGGTGTGTGTTTGTGACAGAGTCTCGCTCTGTCGCCCAGGCTGGAGCGCAGTGGCACGATCTCAGCTCACAGCAACCTCCACCTCCCAGGTTCAAGCGATTCTCCTGCCTCGGCCTCCCGTGTAGCTGGGATTATAGACGCACACCACCACACCCAGCTGATTTTTGTATTTTTAGTAGAGACGGGGTTTCACCATGTTGGCCAGGCTGGTCTTGAACTCCTGACCTCAAATGATCCACCCACTTCGGCCTCCCAAAGTGCTGGGATTACAGGTGTGAGCCACCGTGCCCAGCTGTCCCCATGGTTCTTGATGGCAACAATTAATACTAGCCTTTGCCTAATGGTGTTTTCTATTTCCATCATTCCATCTGCATTTATTAATTGAAATTCAACTGTAAGGAAGTGCTGTCTCTTCTCCCCCATTTATTGAGCTACTTGGAAAAACAAAGACCATCCAAATGAGAGCAGCACAGGCTGCTTATTCAGAGTTTGCAAGGGAGTCAGCCGAAGCTCCAAGGCAGGCAGGGGAGAGGGAGAGCTGTGGAGTGGAAAAGGGCAGGCTCAAGTGAGCCCACAGGAGGCTGTTGGCCTGGGGAAGCTGAGGGCAGCCAGCTAACAGCAGGTGTCCTGTGGGGTTGCTTAGGGAAGCACAATTGGCTTTCTCTGGTTGGTCCTAAGTTGGAAGGGGGGCCAGTGTTAGAGAAGCTGCAATCACTGACCAGGTCCTGAGCATTGCTGCAGAGGTTGGTGGTTGGTTTCCGGAGCTGGTTGCTGCACAGGTTTTGGGCCACAGTTTTGTTGCCATGTATGGATTGGCCATTGTCCTGCACCTCTTCTGCCTCTTACCAGGAGTTTCTAAGGAACGGTTCCAGACCCCACCCCAGCCCTGTATATAAATCTGATCTTCAATTTTTTTTTTTTTTTTTTTGAGACAAAGTCTCACTCTGTCACCCAGGCTGGAGCGTAGTGGTGTGATCACGGCTCACTGCAAGCTCCGCCTTCCGGGTTCACACCATTCTCCTGCCTCAGCCTCCCGAGTAGCTGGGACTACAGGTGCCCGCCACCACGCCTGGCTAATTTTTTTGTATTTTTAGTAGAGACGGGGTTTCAACGTGTTAGCCAGGATGGACTCGATCTCCTGACCTCGTGATCAGCCTGCCTCGGCCTCCCAAAGTGCTGGGATTACAGGTGTGAGCCACCGCACCTGGCCCGAGATGGAGTTTCACTCTGGTCACCCAGGCTGGAGTGCAATGGCGCAATCTCAGCTCACCGCAACCTCCGCCTCCTGGGTTCAAGCAATTCTCCTGCCTCAGCCTCCTCAGTAGCTGGGATTATAGGCATGTGCTACCACACCCGACTAATGTTTTTTTTTTTTTTTTTGTATTTTTTAGTAGAGACAGGGTTTCACCATGTTAGCCAAGATGGTCTTGATCTCCTGACCTTGTGATCCCCCCGCTTTGGCCTCTCAAAATGCTTGGATTACAGGCATGAGCCACTGCGCCCGGCCTTTTTTTTTTTCGTTTTCTTTTGTTTTTTGAGACAGCGTCTCTTTCTGACACCCAGGATGGAGTGCAGTGGCACGATCTTGGCTCACTGTAACCTCTGCCTCCTGGGTTCAAGCGATTCTTCTGCCTCGGCCTCTCAAGTAGCTGGGACTACAGGCAGGCACCACCACACCTGGCTAATTTTTGTATTTTTAGTAGAAACAGTGGTTTGCCATGTTGCCCAAGCTGCTCTTGAACTCCTGGCCTCAAGCGATCTGCCCTCCTTGGCCCAAAGTGCTGGGATTACAGGCGTGAGCCACTGCGCCTGGCCAGTGATCCTCAACTTTGATTCAAATAGGCACCTGTTCTTTCTGTACTTCCTGAAACAAAGCATGGTGGCACCCTTTAGAGAGAGCTCAACTTATACTCTGAATTTGACAAATGTGCAGTTGAACTTTAAAACAGATTCCAGGGCTGGGCGCGGGGCCTCACGCCTATAATCCCAGTACTTTGGGAGGCTGAGGCGGGCAGATCACGAGGTCAGGAGTTCAAGACCAACCTGACCAACATGGTGAAACCCCATCTCTAGTAAAAGTACAAAAAAGTTAGCCAGGCATGGTGGTGCGTGCCTGTAATCCCAGCTACTCAGGAGGCTGAGGCAGGAGAATTGCTTGAACCTGGGAGGTGGAGGTTGCAGTGAGCTGAGATCGCAGCAGTGCACTCCAGCCTGGGTGACAGAGCAAGACTCCATCTCAAAAAAAAAAAAATAATAATAATAAATTATATATATAAAAATCAGATTCCAGGCAGCCAGGTGTGGTAGCTCACACCTGTAATCCCAGCACTTTGGGAGGCCAAGGAGGGTGGATCACCTGAGGTCAGGAGATTGAGACCAGCCTGCCCAACATGGTGAAACCCCGTCTCTACAGAAAAATGCAAAAATTAGCTGCGCATGGCAGCGCACGCCTGTAATCCCAGCTACTTATGAGGCCAAGGCAGGAGAATCACTTGAACCTGGGAGGCAGAGGTTACAGTGAGCCGAGATCACGCCATTGCACTCCAGCCTGGGTGACAGAGCGAGACTCCGTCTCAAAAAACAAAAACAAAAACAAAAACAAAAAACACCTCTAAACTCTAACAAATGAGCTGAGAAGAGTAAGGCATTTCAGCAGGAATGTCTGTTCCACTGGGGGTCCCTGGAGGGAGAGCAGGAGTCTGCCTTCTGAGCTTTCCTTGGGCCCTTTCCAAAGATTGTTTTCTTAGGCAAAAACTTTGACAAGTGGCCAATCTAGTGTCCTGTCCCACCTTGGCCTGCAGATCCTATTTTATATAAATCATCTTTGAACTTGTGAGTGAGTTACATTTTGAGAAGGCCAAGTTTGGGTTTTGAAGCAAAACCAGCGTGTCTGTCCCCCAACCCCCCAAATGATGTCTAGGAGCTCCCGTGTCAGTTTCACCCCTTCTTGAAAGTCACAGCCAGGTGTCTGCTTGCTCATTAAGGGGCAGAGGTGCCACCCCAAGTGGCCGCCCCATGCAGAAGAGGAAAATATCTTTTTCTCACTCATCTTAGGTTCATGGCTGAGGCCCCTGTAACACAAGACAGATTAACAAGATAAAAGCAGACAAATTTATTTAAAACAAGTTTTACGTGTCTTGGGAGCCTTTATACGGAAACAAAGACCTCCCCCCAAAACAGGTAAACCTGCGTATGTTTATGTTAGGTTTGATGAAGATTAGAGTCATGGGCAAATCTGATTAGAGGACAAAAGGGTCTGATCTGGCTGGGCACCGTGGCACACACCTGTAATCCCAGCATTTTGGGAGGCTGAGGCGGGAGGATCACTTGAGTTCAAGACCAGCCTGGGTGAGACCCCGTCTCAAAACAACAACAACAACAACAACAACAACAACAACAACAACAAAAAGCTTCTGATTTAATGATAATAACCTTGGGGGAACTTAGCAAGGCCTGTTTGTTCAGGTTCTTCTTGGCATCTCTGCATCTTCTGTTTCCCTCCTCCAGGTACAGGGGAGGCACCTCCCACCTGAGGGTCTCATGACCTGCTTCTGGGGAGAAGGGAAAAGAAACAGTGCTTCCTGCTTCTGTGTTCTCAAAGGCCAAGGTCATATTTTAGGCTATTATGTCCCGAACCCCATCCCTTGTTCTCACTGTGGTCCCCGGGGTCCGGGATGTCACATGGCTTTTCCCTTTGCCTTCTTGAGCTGCAGCAAACACGGCTCACTCCTGAACACAGGGAGCATCTTTCTGCTGTGACAAAAGACAAAAGCGTGACTCTTGGGCCCGTTTCTGCTGAAATCTTCAGGGACCTCCTCCCCCAGTTCTGCGGTCTGTCCTACCCAGTTCTAGAATTCACTTCATGGGTGTCTTTTCTAATTTAAATTCATGTAAAGGTAGTTTGGGCTGGGCGCGGTGGCTCATGCCTGTAATCCCAGCACTTTAGGGGGCCAACGCGGGCAGATCACCTGAGGTAAGGAGTTTGAGACCAGCCTGGCCAACATGGTGAAACCCCGTCTCTACTAAAAATACAAAAACTTAGCCGGGCGTGGTGGTGCGCGCCTATAATCCCAGCTAATCGGGAGGTTGAGGCAGGAGAATCGCTTGAACCCGAGAGGTGGAGGTTGCAGTGAGCCAAGATTGCACCACTGCACTCCAGCCTGGGCAACAAGCATGAAACTCTGTCTCAAAAGTAAAATAAAATAAATAAAATAAAAATAAATAAAGGGTAGTTTGTATCACTACCTTAAAAATAAATTCAATATTTCTGCAAAATGGGAGGTGATGGGGAAAAAACAAATTAAGTACAGTGGAAACAGAAGAATGTTATGGCCGGGTGCGGTGGCTCCCACCTGGAATCCCAGCGCTTTGGGAGGCTGAGGCAGGAGGATCACTTGAGCCCAGGAGTTCAAGACCAGCCTGGGCAACATAAGAAGACCCTGTCTCTACAGAAAATTAAAAACTTAGCCAGGTCTGGTGGCATGAGCCTATAATCCCAGCTATTCAGGAGGCTGAGGTGGGAGGATCACTTGAGACCAGGAGGTCGAGGCTATAGTGAGCTATGATTATGCCACTGCACCCAAGCCTGGGCAACAGAGCAAGACCCTGACTATAAAACAGCAGCAACAACAAAAAGAATGTCATGAAAACCTGTGTCTCTGATGGTTGCAGGCATTGGTGCCCTGGGGCCCTCTTCCTCTTGAGACAGGGAGGGTGGCGGGTGCTGGTGGTGCTGGGACTCCCTCCTTGGCCTCACGAAGGGATGAGGAGGCAGCTGGAACAGAAGCAGGCCGCTCTTGTGCTGTGGGATCATGCACTGGCTGTGGTGGCCCACCGTGCTCCAGGCCTCATCCTCAACCCTCCCCACTGTGTCTGTGTCTCCTACTCTGTCTCTTACAAGGACACCAGTCATTGCACTTAGGGCCCACCCTAACCCTCATCTAGAGATCTTGCCTTAATCACATCTGCACAGACCCTTTTTCCTAAAAGCGTCACATTCACAGGTTCTGGGGGCAGGGTGTATCTTTCAGGGGCCATTGTTCCACCCCCTCCAGTTACGTCCCCCAGCCCCAGCTGCCCTCAGTGCTCTGTCACCTGCAGGGCCTAGCACACTTGTGTAGTTCCGGCCAGGTTGTGCAGTGACTTTGTCTATGTCTGTGGGTGCCACTCGAGGCTGAGCCCTGGCCCTGGGCAGGTGATCCAGTGAAGGATGGTACCATGGGCACTGCAGGCAGCCCTGTCTGGTGGCTCTTCTTGTTCACAGAGGCTGGGCAGGTGCAGCCAAGGGAGGGTCTGAGGCCGCAATGCCCTTCTGGGGAGACTGTTCCTCACAGGACTGTGACCTCCTGAGGAGCTCAAAGCAAGAGCCCACAGGAGGGTGGGAGGGACCCCCTTCGGCCAGGACCCAGGCCTCGGGCACCTCACCCACTGTTGGGGTATAGCAAATGGCTGAATCCTTTCTGGGGAAGGTGACTTTGCAGAACATGTCCAGGCCACCTGACCCAGCACCTCGATTCTAGGAATCAAGGAGTAGAGAGGCTGCGCCGTTCTCACCCAAGCGCCCAAGTGCAAGGACAGCCCCCAGGGTCTGTAGCAGCAGGGGTGGTGCTGGGCAGTAGTCAGACATGGCTGATTGTTGCTGGGGGTGGGGTGAAACAGACGCAGTGCATCCCATGGGCTGATGATGAAAGATGCCGACCCCCAGCAACCGGCTGGGAAAGGTCTTTAGGACCTGGTTTCTGTCTGTTTGCAAGCAGTTTAGTTTATTTTTATTTTTTGAGACCCAGTCTTGCTCTGTCACCTGCGCTGGAGTGTACTGCTGAAATCACAGCTCATTGAAGCCTCAACCTCTTGGGCTCAGGTGACCTTCTCACCTCAGCCTCTCGAGTACCTGGGACCACAGGTGCATGCCATCACATCCAACTAATTTTTTTCTCTAGAGACGGGGTCTCACTATGTTGCCCAGGCTTGTCTCAAACTCCTGGGCTCAAGCGATCCTCCTACCTCAGCCTCTCAAAGTGCTGGGATTCCAGGTGCGTGCCACCACGCCCAGCTGAGAGCAGTTTTAGATTTACAGAAAAATTGCAAAGGCTGTACCAAGTTCCCCGACACCGCACACATCTAGCGTCCCTTACGCATAACCTCTCACAGTGCTGTGCTGCATTTGCCTCACTAATGAACAAGTGCTGAGATGGTATTAATATTAATGGAGCTCCACACTTTATTCACGTTCTTCCATTTTTCCTGAATGTCCTTTCTCTGTCCAAGGATCCCACCTGATCTTTAGTCCTCACATCTCCTTAGACTCCTCTGGGCTGAGACGGTTTCTCAGGCTCTTTGTTTTTGGTGACCGTGACAGTTTTGGGGAGCAGTGGTCAGGGCTGCTGGAGAATGCCCCTCTGGTGGGATGTGTCTGGTGTTTTTTCCTTTCTTTCTTTTGAGACAGAGTCTCGCTGTGTCACCCAGGCTGGAATGCAGTGGCGTGATCTCGGCTCACTGCACCCTCCACCTCCTGGGTTCAAGTGATTCTCCTGACTCAGCCTCCTGAGTAGCTGAGATTACAGGCGCCTGCCACCATGCCCGGCCAATTTTTGTATTTTTAGTAGAGACGGGATTTTGCCAGGTTGGCCAGGCTGGTCTTAAACTCCTGAGCTCGTGATCTGCCCGCCTCAGCCTCCCAAAGTGCTGGGATTACAGGCGTGAGCCACTGCGCCCAGCCTGATGTTTTTCTCACGGTCAGATGGGGTGATGGATCTGGGGGAGGAAGACCCTAGTCATCACACTCCATCAGAGGCACATGCATCCACCTGACTTATCCCAGCCAGCGTTGTCCTGGATCACCTAGCCCAGCTGGGATCCATCAGGTTTCTGTGCTGCAGTCACTGACAGCCCCCTTTCCAGACTGCACTCTTTGGAAAGAAGCCGCTAAGCGCAGCCACACCTGAGGGCAGGAGGCATGGCCCCTCCTGGAGGTCCGAGCTGCTGAGCTATTTGGGAATCCTTTGCCTGGGAGATTTGTCTCTTCCCTACCATGTACTTACTTATTCTGTCATTTCTTTATATTATATGGACTCATGGTTATTTTATAGTTCAGGCTTTCATCCATGATGCTTTATGTTTTTTTCCATTTCTACTCAAACTGTTCCAGCTTTGGCCATCAAGGGTTCTTTCGGTGGGTGCCCATGACCCCCTCGCCACACCCATCTGCTTTGGTTTCTGTTTCTGAACATGCCCTCCATGACTGGCACCTCCACGTACGTGCTCTAGGCTCATCCTTTCTCTCTGGCCCCATCTTTGAAGCAGGTGTTTCTCCCAGAGCCAGTGCCCATGGGTCCATGTTCACTAGGAGAGTCAGCAGTGGAGGCTGGTGTAGCAGAATCCCAAGTGCACTTTGTACAGCGTCACTCACCGGCACTGATGCCTGCTCTGGGGCCTCTGCACCCTTTGCTTCACTTTGCAGTAATGCGTTTTCATTTACTGGATGATTTTAAAGCGTGAGAACTAACCAGGCACCGTGGCCATGCCTGGAATCCCAGCATTTTGGGAGGCTGAGGCCAGAGGATCGCTTGAGCCCAGGAGTTCCAGACCAGCCTGGGCAACATAGTGAGTCCCTGTCTCTACAAAATATAAAATGAAAAATAAAAATTAGCCAACCCAGTCGGACGCGGTGGCTCATGCTTGTAATCCCAGCACTTTGGGAGGCCACGTCAGGAGGATCACATGAGGCCAGGAATTCAAAACCAGCCTGGCCAACATGGCAAAACCCTAGCTCTACTAAAAATAAAAAAATAAAAAATAGCTGGGTTTGGTAGTAAACGTCTGTAATCCCAGGTACTTGAGAGGCCGAGGCACAAGAATCACTTGAACCTGGAAGGCGGAGGCTGCAGTGAACCGAGATCATGCCACTGCATTCCAGCCTGGGCTACAGAGGGAGATTCTGTCAAAGCAAAAACAAAAACAAAAAAAAACACCCTTAGCTGACCAAGTGGGAGGATCACTTGGGCTCAGGAATTTGAGGCTGCAGTGAGCTATGATTGTTCTACTGCACTTGAGCCTGGGTGGGGGAAAAAAAAAAAGGGCGGGTGCGGTGGCTCATGCCTGTAATCCCAGCACTTTGGGAGGCTAAGGCAGGCAGATCACCTGAGGTCAGGAGTTCGAGACTAGCCTGGCCAACATGGTGAAACCCCATCTCTACTAAAAATAAAAAATTAGCTGGGTGTGGTAGTGGGCGCCTGTAGTCCCAGCTACTTGGGAGGCTGAAGCACAAGAACTGCTTAAACCTAGGAGGTGGAGGTTGCAGTGAGCCAAGATCGTGCCACTGCACTCCAGCCTGGGTGACAGAGTGAGAATCCGTCTCAAAAAAATAAATAAATAAAAAATAAAGTATTTTGGTGGACAGAGACCCTCGGGTCCAAGCTGACACAAGCCCACTGGATGTTTGGCCTGACAGTGGTGTTGGCACTGAGCACCTCGGCCACGCTGGCCCCACAACCCGCTGGTAGCTGTGTGACCTTGGCTGGCTGCTTAACTTCTCTGAGCCTGTTTGCTCCCTGGGCACCAGATTTGGAAAAAGAACAGACTGTTTGTGAGGATTACATTCCAGTACCAACAAGAAAGGCTTTTGTAAATGATTAAGCAGTACACACAGGACCGTGGCTGCGGAATGCAGTTGAGGGCATCCCTCCCCACGCAGGGAGCCAGAAACTGGGATAGGAAAAGGCTGGTGGAACACCCACCATCTCTCAGGATCTCGCCGTATCTTACCACCTCCCCTTACCCCTCCAGGACCGAGTCTCCTGCCATTCCGAGCAGGCCTGGTATGGGTAATGGTGTGAAGGAAGGCCCGGTGCGATTGCATGAGGATGCTGAGGCTGTCCTGTCCTCGTCCGTCTCATCAAAGGCAAGTACCCCGGCCTCCTGGGATGGGTGTTCTCCTGGGGCCCCAGCCTCCCCACCCCCCCTCCCAGGCTCCCTGCCTCCTCCTCCCAGCCTCTGCACCCCCTCCAAACAGGCTCAGGGATTCCTCTGCTGTGCTCCATGCAGCCCATCACAAATCACCCTGTACCTAGGATGTGCATGTTGGTACCCCTTCCTACCTGGGCTGAGGGTGGAGTGGTGGAGCCTCTCTGCTCCCACGGCCCCAAATACTCCATCATGGGATGGAGGATGCCAGCCACCCTCTATTCCACCAAAAGCCCCACTTGTGATGTGAATCCAACCAGCCCAGCCACCTGGTAAGAGGCCAAAACCTAACCCAGTGCCAGCGTGGGGTGGGAAGCCTGAGGTATCAGACATGTCTTGGAGCCCCCTTTTCTCCCTCAGATTTTGGAACACTAAGGAATTAGCCAAGGCCAGGCATGGTGGCTCATGCCTATAATCCCAGCACTTTGGGATGCTGAGGTGGGAGGATCATATGAGACCAGGAGTTTGAGACCAGCCTGGGCAACATGGTGAAACCCCGTTTCTACTAAAAATATAAAAATTAGCCAGGCGTGGTGGTGCACACCTGTAATCCCAGCTACTTGGGAGGCTGAGGCAGTTGAATCGCTTGAACCTGGAAGGCAGAGGTTGCAGTGAGCCAAGATTGTGCCACTGCACCCCAGCCTGAGCGACAGGGTGAAACCCTGTCTCAAAAACAAAAAAAAAGAGCCAAATGCAGAGAGCCAAAGGGGGTGGGCATGCTTGGTCTTTACTCTGCATTTCCAAGTTCACCTCTTAAGTCCACAATTCCACTGAAGAAAAGATATTCTCTCAAAGCAATTGGGTCAGCCCTGTTGTTCACCATAGAAACCAGAACCCCCACTGGCCCCTAAGTCCTCTCAGCTGAACCTGAAACACAGACCGACCCAGCCCCACGCAGAAATCATCGCACTCCCAGGGCCTGACTCAGGCCGACCGCACAGGCAGTTTTCAAAGTCCATGGGGTCAAAGGCTGAGGTGGCGTCATCTTCCAGGCCTCCCGACCTTTCCCCGGATTCCAGGTGACATCTCAGAGCAGCAGGTGGGCGGGAGGACTCATTCACCGGGGTCACCACCAGGTGACTGAGGCACAGGGCAGGCACATGCCTTGAAGTTTAGTGAAGGTCCCAACAGAGCTGGAAGAACACCTGGATATGGCTGTTGCTCTGCATGCCGGAGAGGAGGGGGTCTGCAACGTGGATCCCACCACGTGGACAAGCTTGAGGCAGCGGTGGCTGCTGAACCACACGCAGAAATGCGCCAGTGCTGGTCACTTGCCGGGCATCACACACGCATGCCCATTCTCCTTTGTACTGGCAGGCCCCAACAACATTGCTCTAGGTCCGCCTGGCCAGCCCCAAGGTGGGAGGGACTCACTCTGCAATGTCTCTTTTCTTTGGTTAAGAAGCTGAGCCTTGGCTGGGATGGTGGCTCACACCTGTAATCCCTGCACTCTGGGAGGCCCAGGTGGGAGGATTGCTTGAGGTCAGGAGTTCGAGACCAGCCTGGCCAACATGGTGAAACCCCGTCTCTACTAAAAATACAAAAATCGGCCAGGCGTGGTGGCACGCACCTGTAATCCCAGCTCCCCATAAGGTTGAAGTGGGAGAATCGCTTGAACTCGGGAGGTGGAGGTTGCAGTGAGCTGAGATCACTCCACTGCACTCCAGCCTAGGCGACAGAGTGAGACCCTGTCTCAGAAAAAAAAAAAAAAAATACTGAGCCTCTTCCCACGGTGTTTATGGCCAACATGCATCCCATCTGGGATTGCCCACTTTCTCTTGTCAGCTGCCTGGCCGACAAATCCTTCTTTCATAGGATCTCCCCACGTCATGGATCTTGAAACTTCAGCCCCTCAGTGATGCCTGCTCCCAGCTCTTTGGATAATAAGGTGTTTGTGTTCATTAGAGAGGAGCTGGAAGTATCAGCCAGAGGCAGCAGCCTCCACTGAGCATGTGAACTGGCCCCAACACACGTCCTCCAGGTGCCACTGGTGGCTACCTGGAGAGGTGCAGTTTATGGACGTGTGTTCCTGATACTAAGATTTGGCATTGGCCAGGCATGGTGACTCACACCAGAGATCCCAGCACTTTAGCAGGCCAAGACGGGAGGATTGCTTGAACCCAGGAGTTTGAGAACAGCCTGAGTAACATAGCAAGACCTTGTCTTTGCAAAAAAATAAAATTAGCTGGGTGTGGTGGCACACATCTGTGGTCTCAGCTACTGAGGAGGCTGAGGTGGGAGGATCACCTGAGCCCAAGAGGTCATGGCTGCAGTGAGCTATGATCATGCACTTGCACTCCAGCCTGGTGGCAGAGTGGGATCCTATCTCAGAAAAACAACACAGAGTTGGCTTTGTAACATTAAGAGCCTCGGCTGGGCCCGCTGGCTCTCGCCTGTAATCCCAACACTGGGAGGCCGAGACAGGCGGATCACCTGAGCCTCAGGGGTTCGAGACCAGCCTGGGCAACGTGGAGAAACCCCATCTCTGCTAAAAATACAAAAATTAGCCAGGCAGGGTGGCGCGCAGCTGTAATCCCAGGTACTGGGAAGGCTGAGGCAGGACAAACAACCACTTGAACCCAGGAAGCAGAGGTTGCAGTGAGCCAAAATTGCGCCACCGCACTCCAGCCTGGTGGACAGAGCGAGACTGTCTCAAAAAACAAACAAAACGACAAACTGATAGGAGGTAACCACCGAATGGAGGAGGTGGAAGAACTCTGTGTCTCCAGCAGGGTGCAGGGAGGCACTCTCCATGGAATATTCCATTTGCACACAGAGGCCCATTCCATAGGGGAGCAGCTGGTCCGACTGATTCAGAGAAGAAACTGGCCTGAAGCTGGTAAGGCCTTGGACTGCTGCTGGGACCACCAACAAGCGCCCGCAATTCTCAAAGCTCATGGAACCAGATGTCTGCAACCTGGCTGCATGTCCCAGAAAAGGCGGAGGTCCCCAAAGACAGCCTCCGAGAAGCTAGGAGAAGATCAAACTCCATGGCGAAGTTTGGCCTCAGAAACAAAATCGCTGTGCAATCTGTCCCTTTGAGGAAGGGAGGGCTGGGCTGGTGGAGGGGACCCTGGGAGCATTGAGGAAAAGGAGGCTGTGTTCTGTGGAACCAGACTGGGGGTGCAAGGCTGCTGGGTAGCCCAGGACATGTGGGAGAGGGTCTGAGAGCTGGCACCTTGCCGTTGCAAAGATAGGACTGGGAGACCAAAGAGGGCACCCTCTGCCTGAGCTCAGTCGGGCAGAGCCGGGATTCAGGCCAAGTGTGCGGACAGACTCAGGCCCAGCCCTTTACCCCGAGCCACACACTGAGCTGAGCAAACTCCAGAGGTGGGGGCAGCCATGCTCAGTCCGACTCCGGTTGCCCGTTACACCTGAGTAGTGCGCCACATCCCTTCCCCATCTCCAGCCTCCACCATATCTATCCTGGGTTTCTGCAGGAGCCGCTTCTACCCTGGTCACATTTTTATTTTTATTTTTTATTTTTTCAGACACTCTGTCACCCTGTCTGGAGAATAGTGGTGCAATCACGGCTCACTGCAACCTTGGTATCCTGGGTTCAAGCGATTCTTCTGCCTCAGTTTTCTGAGTAACTAGGATTACAGGCACCCACCACCATGCCCGGCTAATTTTCGTATTTTTAGTAGAGATGGGGTTTCACCATGTTGGGCACGCTAGTCTCGAACTCCTGACCTCACGTGATCTGCCCGCCTCGGCCTCCCAAAGTGCTGAGATTATAGGCATGAGCCACAGTGCCCAGCCCCACTCTGGTCATATTAAAAATGGCCCACTTCGGCCGGGCGCGGTGTCTCATGCTTGTAATCCCAGCACTTCAGAAGGCCGAGGCAGGCAGATCACTTGAGGCCAGGAATTCGAGACCAGCCTGGCCAACATGGCGAAACCTCATTTCTACTAAAAATACAAAAATTAGCCAGGCGTGGTGGTGCTTGCCTGTAATTCCAGCTACTCAGGAGGCTGAGGGAGGAGAATCGCTTGAACCCGAGAGGCAAAGTTTGCAGTGAGCTGAGATCACACCACTGTGTTCCAGCCTGGGCGACAGAGCGAGACTGTGCCTCAAAAAAAAAAATAAAAATAACCCATTTATTTGGGCAAAGATCAGCCTCCTTGCCAGGCTTTGTAGGATCTAGCACCCACCTCTCTTTCCCATCTCCTTTCTCTTCTCTGGGCCCCCTCCCTTTCCCTGTGCCAGCAAATCTGCCCTCCTTGTGGTCCCCCAGGGTCCCCTGCTCCTTTTCACCCTAGCCTCTGAGTATTCATTCCTCCCCACCTAATACTATGACACACACCCCAAAATGACCTGCACCTCATCCTTCAAGCTCAGCCTCTCACCTACCAACCCAGAGTTCTTACAGAACCCTGGGCCACCTCCTCGCGGCACCTTCCCGATGGGTGGCTGTATTTGCTTTCATCTGATGATTCTGTTGGCATCTGGCTCTCTGTGTGGACCAGTGGCACCACGGGGACAGGAAGGGTCTTGTACACACCCCCACCCTGCACTGTGGGGCTCCAGGCCCTTCAGGATGCCCTTGCCTGGTGGGACTTCGCAGATTCCTGGGAGTCACTGAACAACCTGCCCTTCCACGTTACATTCAGACAGCAAAGCATTGCAGGCTGAGGCAGAAGAATGCTCTCCCCTACTTCTCAATGAGTCCCATGGCCGAGTCCACTGGGGAAATGGAATCAGAGCAACTCCCATCCAGAACTTTCCAGAATGCTCTCTGCCACTTCTCAGTGAGAGTCCCGTGGCCGAGTCAGCGGGGGAAATGGAAACTCCAACCTGATGGGCAGGTGGTGCCTGTGGGATCCCACAGGGCTCGGACACACTGCTGTGCGGCGTGACCTTCCAGGGAAGGAGGGAGGGCTGTGGGGGAGCAGGGGACTTGGGCAGCTCCAGAGGACTCCAGAAAGCGATGGCTCTCAGGCTGGCATGGGAGCAGTCAACGCGGGTTGGCAGCCATCATCAATGTCACTGTCACCCCCTCAACTGGGCTGGATGAAGAGTCATAGATGCCTACCTCTGGAGTCCTGATCGGAAGTTGTGGGAAGGGACACGCTGGCACAGAGTCAGGGTCTGCTTGCCTGATACCCACTGCCAACCTCCCGACCCCAACGGTCCCTGGTGCCTGTTTTCAGTCCCTGTGTACCTACAATGCCACAGTGCCGTAGTCAGGTGCACACAGGCTGTGGAGGGAACTGAAGTTTGCACGTGGGCCAGTCCTATTGTGAGCCTGTCTCTGAGAATGTGAAACCTGCACACCTCACCTCCAAAGTGGATGGTACCTGTCATCTTGGGAGGTTTTCACTGTGTCCCCAGTAGGCTCTGTGGCCTGTGGACCCACCACAGATCACCCAGAACCAAGCAAGGCCAACATACTCAGGGTGGGGTACATCCCTCGGCCCCGGCCCAGAGGGTGTAAGGAAGGCACTTCTGGGGCAAGGTCCTCTGCGGAGCCGCCCCCCTGCCCTCTGACCTCTGATCACATGTTCTGTTGCAGCGTGACCACAGGCAAGTGCTCAGCTCCCTGCTGTCCGGGGCCCTGGCTGGTGCCCTTGCCAAAACAGCGGTAGCTCCCCTGGACCGTACCAAAATCATCTTCCAAGGTAAGTGTTGGCCATCCCCAGGTGCTAGAGAAGCTGCCAGGCGGTCACCTCCTCCTTCATGGCCCCCAAACCATGCTTCAAATTGGCTTTTATTTTTAGATTTATTTTAGAAATAAGGTTTTTTGTTGTTTTTTTTTTTGAGACGGAGTCTCGCTCTGTCACCCAGGCTGGAGTGCAGTGGTGCAATCTTGGCTCACCGCAAGCTCTGCCTCCCGGGTTCACGCCATTCTCCTGCCTCAGCCTCCCGAGTAGCTGGTACTACAGGCATGCGCCACCATGCCCGGCCAATTTTTTTGTATTTTTAGTAGAGACAGGGTTTCACCATGTTAGACAGGATGGTCTTGATCTCCTGACCTCGTAATCCGCCCGCCTCAGCCTCCCAAAGTGCTGGGATTACAGACTTGAGCCACCGCCCCCGGCCAGAAATGAGGTTTTTCTCTGTTGCCCAGGCTGGCTTCAAAGTCCTGGGCTCAAGTGATCCTCCTGCCTAAGCCTCCCAAGTAGCTGGGACTATGGGTGTGCTCCACTGCACTCAATTGGGTTTTTTTAATGCCTCTTTAAAATCCACTCAGAGGCCCTGGCGCAGTGGCTCTTGCCTGTAATCCCAGCATTTTGGGAGGCCAAGGCAGGCAGATCACTTGAGGTCAGGAGTTTGAGAGCAGCCTAGCCAACATGGTGAAACCCCGCCTCTACTAAAAATACAAAAATTAGCTGGACTTGGTGGCGGGCACCTGCAATCCCAGCTACTCTGGAGGCTGAGTCAGGAGAATCGCTTGAACCTGGGAGGCGGAGGTTGCAGTCAGCCAAGATCGCGCCATTGCACTCCAGCCTGGGTGACAGAGAGACTCTGTCTCAAAAATAAATAAATAAATAAATAAATAATAAAATCCACTTCGAATCTGTACGAGTTTCCTGGGGCTGCTGTCAGAAAGCACCACAAACCAGGTGGCCTCAAACAACAGGAATTTCTTCTCTCACAGTCCCAGGGCCAGAAGTCTGAAGTGAAGGTGTGGGCAGGGCTGCGTTCCCTCCAGAGGCTCTAGGGGAGGATCCTTCCTTGCTTCTTCCGGCTTCTGGGGGCTCCTGGTTCTCCTTGGCTTGTGGCCGCATGGCTCCAATTTCTGCCTCTGTCATCACGTGGCCTTCTCCCCTGTGTGTGTCTGTTTTCTCTCTCTCTCTTTTATTTATTTATTTTTGTTTGTTTGTTTGTTTTTGAGATAGAGCCTAGCTCTGTCACCCAGGCTGGAGTTCAGTGGTGTGATCTTGGCTCAGTGCAACCTCCATCTCCCCAGTTCAAGCAATTTTCCTGCCTTAGCCTCCCGAGTAGCTGGGACAACAGGCACGCACCACCACGCCTGGCTAATTTTTTTGTATTTTTAGTAGAGACAGGTTTCGCCACGTTGGCCCCGCTGGTCTTGAATTCCTACCCTCAAGTGATCCACCCGCCTTGGCCTCCCAAAGTGCTGGGATTATGGGCATGAGTCACCGCGCCCGGCCTGTTTTCTCTTCTTATAAGGACACCAATTCGCATTTAGGGCCCACCCTAACCCAGTATGACCTTACCTTAACTCTATTACATCTGCAAAGGCCCTGCTTTCAGATAAGGTCACCTTCTTGGAGACTAGGGGTTAGAACTCAGACATAGCTTTTCAGAGGACAGAAATTAAACCCTCAACAGAAACCCTCACCCTCCCTCGCTAGGGTTAGTCACAGGGTCCTCTGAAGAGGTGGCCTTTGCCCCCTTCAAACAGTTACCAGTTCCTGCCTAGGGCCCAGAAGCAAGATGGTTACGGCCCGGGCCCTCTGCCCCTCAGCTGTTTGGGAAGAATCTGCAGGCTTGAGCCAGGCCCTTCCCACCACCTTGAGCCGATCCCCTACCCTCCCTGTGTCCCAGTTTCCTCCTCCGTAAAGTGGAGGCATGGATATCCGCTTCCTCCTTGGCTGGCATGGGCATCCAGTGAGCTGGCAGGCCTTCGAAAGGGACAGCCTTATTTATTTATTTATTTATTTATTTATTTATTTATTTATTTAGAGACAGAGTCTCTCTCTGTCCCCCTGGCTGGAGTGCAGTGGTGCGATCTCGGCTCACCACAACCTCCACCTCCTGGATTTAAGCGATTCTCCTGCCTTAGCCTCCCAAGTAGCTGGGATTGCAGGAGTCTGCCACCATGCCTGGCTAATTTTTTTGTACTTTTTTTTAGTAGAGTCAGCGTTTCACCATGTTGGCCAGGCTGGTCTCGAACTCCTGACCTCAGGTGATCCACCCGCCTCAGCCTCCCAGAGTGCTGGGATTACAGGTTTGAGCCACTGCACCTGGCCAGGGCAGGCCCCTTTAAGTGCGCATGAGCAGGTGCAGGGTGTTGTGTTCTGCAGGGAACTGGGGTTCAACCCTTGAGGCAGCAGGCATGCATGCATGTTGCACACACAAGTGGTGGGTGGTGAGGGGTGAGGGAGGCGGGCTGCCAGACCACGTCAGAGGCTCCTGGTGACCGTTTGTGGCCTGTTTTTCTGGGTCTCTCCCAAGAGTGCTTATGGCCCACCATGGCTCGGGTCCCCCATGCCCAAGGGCAGCACAGAGCCAGAAAGGGAACCTGGCAGCCACAGGGGGTGGGAGAGGCAGGATAGCGGTGCCTGTGCTGGGGCCCTGGGAGGGGCATGTCCGGGAGAGAGGGCAGACCCCACATGTAGACCCCTGCAGGCCTTGTTCTGAGAGAGCCAGGGCTTCTCAGCTGAGACCCAAGTGCCTGGAGGCTGGGACACCTTCCCTGCAGGGGTTTGGGTGAATGGTAGTCTAGTCCAGGGACAGGGTGCTGAGTGTCAACCCATCTCAGACATGTTCTCCTCTCAATGGAGACCCTCACTATTCTGGGGGTTGGGTGTCAGCTCAGCTCCCATTCCTGGGACAAGATTAGGGGGGAAAAGGAGGGTGACTCTGCTAGTGGGTACCAGGGGTGGGGCCACGCAGATGGGAGGTTCTGTCCTTTGCATCTCAGTGGCTTTTGTGCTTTTGTTTTTTCCAGTGTCTTCAAAAAGATTTTCTGCCAAGGTGAGCCACTATGTCACCGCCCCGGCCTGGGGACAGTCACCACTACCCTGATGGGCTGGCAGGAGTTAGGCAGGTGGTCTGAGGAGAGTCTCAGGTGTGGGGACAGGACTACCTGTCTTCCCATCCCCAGCTCTGCCTGGACACAGCCCAGCCTGGGAACTGACGGGACATCCCGACTGTCCTTCCGGCAGTGGGGTGGGGAGACTCAACAGCTCTAAAACAACCTTTTCATGTTTGATTTATTGTTAAACAGAGAGCAGGTGCTACCTTCTTAATAAAGGAAAAGATAAACTGTAAAAGCTGGAATGCCAGACACCAACAGACATGCCCTTGGGCAGGGCTCCGAGCTGCTTTGCAGCCTGGTTCGCTTTGCAGTCCCCAAGAGAACTTGGTGGGGTGGGAGGCCCAGAAAAGATAGGGAGGAAGGACGGGGCTGGGGTTGATAATGTCAGTCTGGACAAATCGGGGTGGGGCCCTCACATGGGGGTGGGGTTATGTGCTGTGCATGGAGATGGGGTCACCCCGGCCCCGCCTCCGCACTTTGGGCGCTCTGCTGGTCACAGAGGCGCGCAGGGAGGGCAGGCAGAGGCAGAGGGATGTTGACCTTCCCGCTTATCTCCAGGAGGCCTTCCGGGTCCTCTACTACACCTACCTCAACGAGGGCTTTCTCAGCTTGTGGCGCGGGAACTCGGCCACCATGGTGCGCGTGGTGCCCTACGCCGCCATCCAGTTCAGCGCACACGAGGAGTACAAGCGCATCCTGGGCAGCTACTATGGCTTCCGTGGAGAGTGAGGCCCCGCCCCGCCCTGCCACAGAATCGCCCCGCCCACGCCCGCCCCTCTCTCTTTCTTCTGCACGCCCCGCCCCCTCCTCTTCGTGCCTTGCCCCTAGCCCTGCCTTCCCTCTTCCCACAACGAAACACTGGGAGACTCCTCACCCAGGCCCTCCTGAGGGGCCCCCTGACTCTGTCACATGCCCTATTCTGTCTTCAGAGCTCCTCTCCTTTGCCTGTTTGTCTCCAGACGTTTCTCCACCCCCACGCATAAATCCCAGAGGGGCAGGTTACTATGCCTCCAGGGCCGTAGGGAAAATACGCATCATTAATTTATGCCAGCAGGGGGGAAGGGAAGGCAGCCATGTAAACCTCAAAATGAGGCCCACTCCAGAGACCCCATCAGCTTGGCCAGAAGGAAGCCAAACCCGCCTCGTGTTCCTCGGTCCCCACCCCTGTCCCCGCCCCAGCAGAGACGTGCGGGTGCTCCAGGCTGGGCCTCTGTGCATCTGCAACCCCCTCACTGCCGTCTCGCCTTCTCCTCCTGCCCTGTTCAGAGCCCTGCCCCCTTGGCCTCGCCTCTTCGCCGGCGCACTGGCTGGAACGACAGCCGCTTCACTGACCTACCCCCTGGACCTGGTCAGAGCGCGGATGGCCGTAACCCCGAAGGAAATGTGAGTCCTTACATCCGTGATGCGCATCAGCCCCGGGGGCTCTGTGTCTCGGGGGCTCCCAGGTCGGAATCCCTCTCTCTATCGGGCCCCAGGGGTTTGCATCTGGGCCTCCGTGTCCACAGGGCAGGCCTGATGTGTCATTCTGCAGCTGTTCCAGAAAGGCAGCAATTTGTTCTCTTAGCCTGGGGGTCACTTTCTGCTTAGATCAAACCAAGAGTCTTCATTTTGAACTGGGCACAGATGCAGTAAAAATATGTAAGAATACGGCCGGGCGCGGTGGCTCACGCCTGTAATCCCAACACTTTGGGAGGCCGAGGTGGGCGGATCACTTGAGGTCAGGAGTTTGAGACCAGCTTGGGCAACATGGTGAAACCCCGTGTTTACTAAAAATACAAAAATTAGCCGGGCGTGGTGACACGCACCTGTACTCCCAGCTACCTGGGAGGCTGAGGCAGGAGAATTGCTTGAACCCAGGAGGCAGAGGTTGCAGCGAGCCGAGATCGAGCCACTGCACTCCAGTGTGGGCAATAGAGCCAGACTCTGTCTCTCAAAAAAAAAAAAAGTCTGAGACTAGAATGCTTAATTCAAGGAAGATACCATGATCATGAAAAATGTGTAAGAATAGACCGGGCTTGGGCCCAGGTGCGGTGGCTCATGCCTGTAATCCCAGCACTTTGGGAGGCCAAGGCAGGAGGATCGCTTGAGCCCAGGAGTTTGAGACCAGCCTGGGCAACATAGCAAGACCCCATCTCTACAAAAACTGAAATATTAGCCTGATGTGGTGGCATACGCCTGTGATCCCAGCTGCTCCAGAGGCTGAGGGAGGAGGATTGCTTGAGTCTGGCAGCTTGAGGCTGCAGTGAGCCATGATCACGTCACTGCACTCCAGCTGGTCCACAGAGTGAGACCCTGTCTCCAAAAAAAAAACAAAAACAAAAACAAAAAAAGTGTAAGAATAGAGGCCGAGCATGGTGGCTCATGCCTGTAATTGCAGCACTTTGAGAGGCTGAGGTGGGTGGATCACCTGAGGTCAGGAGTTCAAGACCAGCCTGGTCAACATGGCAAACTCTATTTCTACTAAAAATAAAAAATTAGCCAGGTCTGCTGGCATGTATCTGTAATCCCAGCTACTTGGGAGGCTGAAGCAGGAGAATCACTTGAACCCAGGAGGCAGAGGTTGCAGTGAGCCAAGACTGTGACACTACACTCCAGCCTGGGCAACAGAGGGAGACTGTCTCAAAACAAAAACAAAGAAACAAAAAAAAAGACAAGGGCTGAGCACTTGCTGCCCGTGGCGAAGGTGGAGTCTGGGCTTACGCATGCATTTCCCCTCTAATAACAAAGCTTGAGTGATGGGGTTATATGTCTTGAAGAAGGAAAACATCAACATCCAGACACACCCAGGCCCAGCCGGCTTCGGGAGGAGCCGAGAGCCTCTGTGGCTCCTCCCTGTGCCTGGGAAGCCTGAGTCCCACCTGCTGGGCTGCTCTGTCCTGGCAGGTACAGCAACATCTTTCATGTCTTCATCCGCATCTCGAGAGAAGAGGGGCTGAAGACTCTCTACCATGGATTTATGCCCACCGTGCTGGGGGTCATTCCCTACGCTGGCCTGAGCTTCTTCACCTATGAGACGCTCAAGAGCTTGCACAGAGGTAAGGAGAGCTGGGAGCATGAGGAGGGGACGTTCAGGAAGCATTCCCTGGGGACAGCAGCTCCACCTGGGTCACATAGACCTGGAGACCAGGCGGAGTGGGGTACGACCCCTGGGTGGGGCAGGCTGTAGACCCACATCCAAATCAGGAGAAAACACACTGTGTGCAGCCGCCACTGAGGAACCTGGACTCACTGCCTTAAATGCCTAAGTGAGAGGAACTCTGGCCGGTGCCACGGCTCGTGCCTGTAATCCCAGTGCTTTGGGAGGCCGAGGTGGGCGGATCACTTGAGGTCAGGATGCAGACCAGCCTGGGCAACATGGCGAAACCCCGTCTCTACCAAAGATACAAAAAAATTAGGCATGGTGGCACACACCTGTGGTCGCAGCTCCTGGAGAGGCTGTGGTGGGAGGATCACCCAAGCCTGGGAGGTCAAGGCCGCAGTGAGCTGTGATCTCACTGCTGCACACCAGCCTGGGTGTCAAAGTGAGACCCTGTCTCAAGAAAAAAAAAAGTGACTCTGGGAAGCCCAGTGTGTCACCTAGAGCATTGACACCTCACCTCTTCACAAGCACACACGCAAAGCATATGGGTAAAACCCAGATGGAAAGGAAGTGCTCTTGCTTGTTTTGGTAGTTGGGAGAAAATCAAAAAGTACAAAGAACGATATAATACTCATACCTGCCACTGCATGTGAACAGGCATTCACATTTTGCTACATTTGCTCCCAGATATTTTGTTTTTTTTCTTTTTTGTAGAGATGGGGTCTCCCTCTGTTGCCCAAGTTGGTCTCAAACTCCTGGGCTCAAGCGATCCTCCTGCCTTGGCCTCCCAAAGTGCTGGGATTAAAGGTGTGAGCCGCTGCGCTCAGCCCACTCCCAGACATTTTTTGTCAAAGAAATAAAATGTTAGGGGTAACGTTGAGGGCCCAAGTCTCTCTCCTGAGACCTCTTATTAGAAGTGAGGGTTGCACCCCTCAAGACTGCTTTGAAAATACTTCTGTATGTATTTATCTGTGGCATGAACAAAACCATGTCACCTTTCACAGGTACAAAAAATGCTCCGAGTGGAGTCAGCTCACCCGGGAGTGCAGCTCCCAGCTCAGCTGGTTTGGGGTGCATCCACCAGCATCTGTGCTCTGTTCCGCCTTTTTAGTGGCTGCACAGTGGGCCTTACCTTCTTGGGGTGCCCTTTGGCTGTTGCCAGGTTTTCTGTGATCAGCCGACATCCAGGAGCTCGTCTCCTTGTGTGACTGTAAAACCCCATTTTCGGTGTTTCTCTCTGGAGTGCTTTCCAACCCCTTGTCCCCACGTTCTCACCCCACGTGATGCCATCAGACCCCTTGTTTTTGCCCACCTGGTGAGCAGATCACAGTGTCTCCTGTCTGGCTGTTTTTTTGAGACGGAGTCTCACTGTGCCGCCCAGGCTGGAGTGCAGTGGAACGATCTCAGCTCACTGCAACCTCCACTTCCTGGGTTCAAGCCATTCTCCTGCCTCAGCCTCCCTAGTAGCTCGGATTACAGGCGCCCACCACCACACCTGGCTAATTTTTGTGTGTTTTTGGTAGAGACAGGGTTTCTCCATGTTGGCCAGGCTGGTCTCCAATTCCTGGGTTCAAGTGATCCGCCTGCCTTGGCCTCCCAAAGTGCTGGGATTACAGGCGTGAGTCACTGCACCCAGCCTTGGCTGTTTTAAATTCCTAGTTCTAAATTTACTATTACAAATGTTTAAAGAACCCCTACTGACCTGTTGCTGCTCCTTCCTCCTCCACACCCACACACCCCGTTTAGACCCGCAAGACAGAGCAGGGTGAAGTTCATGGTCACTTATGTCCACTCTGTGCAACAGCTCGCAGGGGCTCCCCAGGGAGGGCGCAGGTCGGGGACCAGGCACGGGAGCACCTAGAATGTTCCTTTACTAGACGTGGAGTAGAGCTGATTAGATGTGAGCAGTGGCTCTAGGAGTTGGTTCTATGATTCTCTGTGTTTCTGCCTTTTAAGAAATTTTATTTCTCAGCCGGGCTCGGTGGCTCATGTCTGTAATCCCAGCACTTTGGGAGGCCGAGGCAGGCAGATCGCCTGAGGTCAGGAGTTTGAGACCAGCCTGACCAACATGGAGAAACCCTGTCTCTACTAAAAATACAACATTAGCCAGGCGTGGTGGTGCATGCCTGTATTCCCATCTACTTTGGAGGCTGAGACAGAATTGCTTGAACCCGGGAGGCGGAGGGTGCAGTGAGCCGAGATTGGGCCATTGCCCTCCAGCCTGGGCAACAAGAGTGAAATTACATCTCAAAAAAAAAAATTTTTTTTTTATTTCTCGAGTTTGAGTGAAAGGAGCGACCCGGAGGTGAGGCAGTGGGGCGTGTGGGTGCGCATGAGTGCGAACACACGTGGGGGTGCAAGTGCATGTGTGTATGTGCACGCAGGTTGCTCCTAGGGGTGCAAAGGCGCGCGCACGGGTGCGGGGTGCGCGCCCCCTCGCGGCGCCTTCACGGCCCTCCCGCCCCTCGCCCTGCAGAGTACAGCGGCCGCCGGCAGCCCTACCCCTTCGAGCGCATGATCTTCGGCGCCTGCGCTGGCCTCATCGGGCAGTCGGCCTCGTACCCGCTGGATGTGGTGCGGCGGCGCATGCAGACGGCCGGCGTCACGGGCTACCCGCGCGCCTCCATCGCCCGCACGCTGCGCACCATCGTGCGGGAGGAGGGCGCCGTGCGCGGCCTCTACAAAGGCTTGAGCATGAACTGGGTCAAGGGTCCCATCGCCGTGGGCATCAGCTTCACCACCTTCGACCTCATGCAGATCCTGCTGCGGCACCTGCAGAGCTAGGGGACCCTGAGCTGCTCTCAGGACGGTGGACCGGTGACCCCTTTGTATTCTGGGCCCATGGAACGGTGGGGGGGGTGCGCTTGATTCTACTTCAGGAGGCACATGGGGCGCTTTATGGAACGAGCAGGTGGGCCTGAGGGGCCTGGGCTCAGAGTCCACGTCCAAACGCAAAGCTGGCAGCCCTGGAAGTGCAGTGTTGGGGCGATGGTGTGGGGGGTCCCGCAGCTCCCCTCTTCCTTCCTCTGCAGACGCTGGCGCTGTCTGCCGGAGGTGTTGCCCAAAAGGCCCTAGTGGGGCGTGGTCAGCTCCACCTCCTGATCCTGTGTGTCCTCCGACATGCTGCTGATTCTAGTGACCCCTGTCCCCACCAGGCTCAGAGCCAGACCGCGCCTGGACCTTCTTGTTCTGACTCCACGTGCCTGCCCGGCCTCCAGGGTGCGGGGGCGCCTTTCTTGCAGGCGGACCCTGCCCAGGATGGGGCCAGCCTCGTGCTCAGCTTTGGCCACAAATGCAGCCCCTGGCCCACCCCACCCTGCCGGCCCTGCCTTCTCCAGTATTTCCCACATGGCCACGACTCCTCAGTCACTAGAGCCTCCTGCTGGGAACAGTGTCCCCCAGAGCCTCATGTCTATCCCAGACCCTGCAAGCAGCTGGGTCCCCAAGAGTGCATCTCCCCCTAGAGTTGCCTGCCCATGCCCACCTGCTTTGTAACCTTCCCAGGAGATTCATGCTTGCTCTGCACAGCAGGGCTCGAAGCCCAGGCCATGACACGGAACTGCCTCAGGTTTGGGTCAGACCTGCATCCTGGGGCATCTGCTGAAATGTGAGCACCCAAACCACCTCCTTTGGCCCAGAAGCCCCCCAGGCCTAGCATCTCAGTGCCCCAACCCTCTGCCCAGCTGTGGTATCCAGCAGGTCCTTGGGTCCCCACTTGAGCAGGCACTTGGCTGGGATATGGAGCAATTTAAAGCCCACAGGGGTTGTTCAGTTTCTATGAAATGGAGCAGGGGTGCCTGCTAGCCTCAATCCCCCGAAGTGGGAGCCTCATGATAGAGTATAGCTTGGGGGTGGGAGGTGAGGAAAATCTGAGGTACCCAGGGGAACCCCCAGCTAACTGGTCTCTCAGAGGAGTACCCCAGGGCCCGCCAGGTATCACAGGGACTCAGAAACACCCATTTCCTAATGACATGGTGAGTTTCTTGATTTCTTTTTTTTGTTTGTTTTGTTTTGGTTTTCAACTTGGCTGACCCCGGGTCTATGATCTATTCACATCGAACCCCTGACTGGTCTGCCTGGTGCCAGGGTGAGCGTGACCGTGAGTGTTGCTTTCCACAGCTGGCTCAGCACACGCTGTGTGAAGGGATCTGAACTTGTTCATCTCCAGTCATGACTTCATTTCCCTTCCTTCTGTCCTCCTCCTGTTCTTGCCTTGGACCTGCAGGTGTGCAGACCGCTCTCTCTGCCTTCCTTGCATGTGGCCACCAGCCATCCCTGATCTTGTCCCCAGAAGCCCAGGCAGCCTGTGATGGCTGTGAGGGGCTGTCCCACTGTGTGGGTATCCCTTACCCAGCACTTAAACTTGGCAGGAGAGGCAGGGCAACCCTCACAGGGAGATGGGAGGGCACCCAACTCCCACAAGCATGCAACAGCAGTAGGAATTGGGGGTCTGCCCCAGGTGGGTGAGACCAAATGAGTGGATTTGGGGCCACAGGCTAGGCAAGAGAGACAAGGGGTAGGTGGGAGGGTCCCCCAGTCCCTGCTGACCCCAGTGTGTCTCCCCGGAGATGGCTCCTAGCTGAGTGGGACCCGGCAGGAGTTGGGGACAGTGCTGTCCCCCACCCCTGCACACAGCCAGGCCCTCAGGCTCTGCGGTCACTCGCCTCCCTGCTGGTCACTGGTCCTGGTCTGGAGTTATATTTTGATGCCATGAAGACACTGTTTATATCTAATGTTTATATATTTTAAAGATTTGTGCCAAGAGAGTATATTTAATAAAAACTTAAATGACTTCTTCTCCTGCTCCTGGCTCTTCTTTGGCTCTGACCCCCCCCCATCTTCCCCCATGAACCCCCAAACAGGGTTGAAGTGCTTTTGACACATTTGTGATAAAAGTTCTGAATAAAAGTCTTGAATAAAGAAGTTTTTAAATGCAATTGTTGTTTGAATTAATACATACCACAATTTTCCAGAAAACACCAGCTGTCCACAAGGGTTTACAGTGAAAAGTAGGTGAACAGTTCCCTCTGCAGGGGGCCTCCTGTGACCATTTTCTCTTGTCTCCTCCCACAGAGATTCTGTGCATACACTCATCCCTTTCAGGATATATGTGGCCACCCACAAAGGCAGGAGGGGCCGTCTCTGTGCAGCCAGCACAGCCCAAAGTCTCATGGGCTTGAACATGGCCTTCCTTCCCAAGAGCCCTGCACTCTGGGGCTGGCTGAGGCTTCAGGCCTGAACGTCAGTCACCATCTGCAGGGGCAGCCACCAGAGGGTCTCCAGTGGCAATCCTGGCTCACTTCACCTGCAGCCCATTGGCCAGAGCAACTTGGAGGACCCACCCACCACCAGGCCAGAAGTGGGAGCCTCTGCGTGCCCAGAGAGGAGGGGCGGCTGGGCCAGCACAGGCCTGGTGCTCTTGTTGGGGTGGGAGTAGGAACAAGTTCCACTGCGCTGACCCCCCACTGCTCTCCAATCTGCTCACGTGCAACAGGATTTCTTTTGAGTTGGTCTCCGTTGTGCACATTGTTTAGCAGCTGTGCGGTTTTCTCCTAGAGGATCCCCAGGATGAAATTTACCAGGGTGGGTGTGGTGGCTCATGCCTGTAATCCCAGCACTTTGGAGACTGAGGCAGGTGGCTTGCTTGAGCCTAGGAGTTTGAGACCAGCCTATGCAACACAGTAAGACCCCCCATCTCTACAAAAAAATAGAAAAATTAGGCCGGATGCAGTGGCTCACGCCTTCAATCCCATCACTTTGGGAGGCCAGGGTAGGTGGATCACTTGAGGTCAGGAGTTCAAGACCAGCCTGGCCAACATGCTGAAACCCCCATCTCTATTAAAAGTACAAAAATCCTAGCTACTCAGGAGGCTGAGGCAGGAGAATTGCTTGAACCTGGGAGGCAGAGGTTGCAGTGAGCCACTGCACTCCAGCCTGAGTGACTGAGCAAGTCTCCGTCTCAAAAAAAAAATTTTTTTTTAATTAGCCAGTCTTGGAGGTGCGTGCCTGTAGTCCCAGCTACTCAGAAATTCACACCTCCCTTATGTTACCAAACCAGGCTCGTTCTGCCCAGCAGTATGCCAACAGAGATGACAGGTTTTGCAGCAAAGAGTTTATTCACGAGGCAGGAGAACAGATCTCAAATCCGCCTCCCTGAAGATGGGATTTTAGGAATATTTTAAGGGATAGAGGAGCAAGGTGGTCAGAGACGTGGGGAAAAGTGGGGCAGTCGGGGAACCGTGCATGCGTAGTCAAGCTTCATGGCTTTTCCATAGGATGTGTGTTCACAAAATGACATTGTTATCATGATCTGAGGGTGGAGTGTTTGGCCCTCTAACGTCAAAGGTCACCACCTAAATATACACAGGCCAAGGTGAATGTTCGGCTCTCAGCCCATTTGGATTGGACAAGAACTGATCCTGTTCCTGAAGAACAACTTAAGCAACCATTACCGTGGTGGCCCATACATAGAGATATTATCTATAAGGAAACTAGTGGGAGTTTTTTTGTTTGTTTGGGTTTTTTTGTTTTGTTTTGTTTCTTTGTTTTTGAGACGGAGTGTTGCTCTTTTTGCCCAGGCTGGAGTGCAATGGCATGATCTCGGCTTACTGCAACCTCCACCTCCCTGGTTCAAGCGATTCTCCTGCCTCAGCCTCCTAAGTAGCTGGGACTACAAGCGCCCGCCACCACACCCGGCTAATTTTTTGTATTTTTAGCAGAGACGGGGTTTAACCATGTTGGCCAGGCTGGTCTCAAACTCCTGACCTCAGGTGATTCACTCGCCTCAGCCTCCCAAAGTGCTGGGATTACAGGCTTGAGCCACCGCGCCCAGCCTATTTTTCTGTCTTTCTTTTTTTTTTTTTTTTGAGACAGGGTCTCACTCTATTGCCCAGGCTGGAGTGCAGTGACACTACCATGGCTCACTGCAGCCTCCAACTCCTGGGCTCAAGCCATCCTCCCACCTCAGCCCCCCTAGGAGCTGGGACTACAGGTACATGCCACCACGCCTGGCTACTTTTTGTATTTTTTGTAGAGATGGGGTCTCACCATATTTCTCAGGCTGGTCTCTAACACCTGGCTCAAGTGATCTGCCTGTCTTGGCCTCCCAAAGTGCTGGGATGACAGGCGTGAGCCACCACACCTGGCCTGGGAGTTTAGCTATATATTGTTTAGCTGAGTGACTTTTAACACTATGGGGTTTATAATCAACTAAAAACAAGTGAGGTAAGTTAAGATTGGTAGGTCTAATCAGGTGAGCCCTCAGTTCCCCTTATGGATGGGCAATTGTTAGGTATTGCCATGACAATGTGATAGCAATTTGGTGGGGGCTGCTGAACTCATCTGCACCCCGCCTCTGACATCCAGCCCAGATTTCTGATCTAAGTTCCACGTTTCACACCAGCCCCTGAACCTTGGTCAACCCCTCCCCTCTCCCACCCACCACTGTGGCATCTCCTAACAGTATAGAGGTGAGCCCGTGGACCTGTCTAGACTAGTGACAGTGAAGAAGATGTTTGCTAGCTGCGTCCAAGAAGAGCTTCAGGAGTCCTCTTTTTTTTGAGACGGAGTCTTGCTCTGTTGCCCAGGCTGGAGTGCAGTGGCGCGATCTCAGCTCACTGCAAGCTCCACCTCCCAGGTTCAAGTGATTCTCCTGCCTCAGCCTCACAAGTAGCTGGGATTACAGGTGCCCGCCACCACGCCCAGCTAATTTTTATATTTTTAGTAGAGACGGGGTTTCACCATGTTGGCCAGGCTGGTCTTGAACTCCCGACCTCAGATGATCTGAACGCTTCGGCCTCCCAAAGTGCTGGGATTACAGATGTGAGCCACCACACCCGGCCACCAAATGCTTTTTGCTATAAACAATTCCGCGCAGCCTAGGAGTGTCCTGAAGAAACACAACATGGTACCCCAGGTGCAACCGGCGGCTGATGACTGAAGGTAGGTGTGTAAGTAGCTTAACCCATGCCCGGACGTGGGATCATCCTGAGATAATTGCTCTACCCTGCCCCCCTAAGGCCCACAGCAGGACTGAGCCTGGTTGCCCACAGTGTCACCTGCTCATTGGTGCCCCCTGCAGGGCATCTTCCCTCCTCGTCTCAGCTCTCACCCGCCATGGGGGCTGCCTGGGGACACCTCCCAGGTAAACCACTAGCTCTGAGTCCTTTTGGGGTCATCTTTGGGGGAAACCTATCCAAAAAGGAATAGGAATGCCAGGTATTCCTGCAAATAGATCATATAGATTTATACCACATACTCACCCATATTTGATCTTCCATAATCTGACAAGTAAAAAATGGTATCTCAGCCGGGTGCGGTGGCTCATGCCTTTAATCTCAGCACTTTGGGAGGCCGAGGCAGGCAGATCACTTGAGGTCAAGGGTTCGAGACAGCCTGGCCAATATGGTGAAACCCCATCTGTACTAAAAATACAAAAATTAGCCGAGAATAGTGCTAGGCGCCTGTAATCCCAGCTACTCGAGAGGGTGAGACAGGAGAGTCTCTTGAACTCGGGAGGCGGAGGTTGCAGTGAGCCGAGATTGCACCACTGCACTCCAGCCTGGGTGACAGAGCAAGACTCCGTCTCAAAAAAAAAAAACAAAAAAAAAACATAGGTATCTTACCTGGTTGGTTGGCTGGTTGTTTTTTGTTTGTTTGTTTGTTTTTTGTTTTGTTTTGTTTTTTGAGACGGAGTTTTGCTCTTGCTGCCCAGGCTGGAGTGCAATGGTGCAATCTCAGCTCACTGCAACCTCCGCCTCCTGGGTTCAAGTGATTCTCCTGCCTCAGCCTCCCGAGTAGGTGGGATCACAGGGCATGTACCACTATGCCTGGCTAATTTTGTATTTTTAGTAGAGACGGAGTTTCTCCATTTTGGTCAGCCTGGTCTCGAACTCTCGACCTCAGGTGATCCACCCACCTCGGCCTCCCAAAGTGCTGGGATTACAGGTGTGAGCCACCGCGCCTGGCCTAGTTGACTTTTTTTTCCTCCAGTCTAGCTTAGAGCTCTTTCAAGAATAGCTCATTTGCAGGCTGGGTGCAGTGGCTCACGCCTGTTATCCCAGCACTTTGGGAGGCCGAGGCAGTTGGATCACTTGAGCTCACGAGTTCAAGACCAGCCTGTGCAGCATGGTGAAACCTTGTCTCTACAAAAAATACCGGGCATGGTGGCACGTGCCTGTAATCCCCACTACTCAGGTGGCTGAGGTGGGAGGATGGCTTGAGTCTGGGAGGTGGAGGTTGCAGTGAGTCGAGATGGCACCACTGCATCCCAGCATGGGTGATAGAACCAGACCCTGTCGCAAAACAGCAACAACAACAACAACAAAAACCAGTTAATTTATGGCCAGGCATGGTGGCTCACACCTGTAATCCCAGTTCTTTGGAAAGCTGAGGCAGGAGGATCACTTGAGACCTGGAGTTTGTCTCTATAAATAATTTTTTTTTGGTGGGACAGGGTTCTCATTCTGTCACCCAGGCTAGGGTACAGTGGCACAATCACATCTCACTGCAGCCTCAACCTCCCAGGGTCAAGTGATTCTCCCACCTCAACCTCCCGAGTAGCTGCGACTACAGGCGTGGGCCACTATGCCTGGCTAATTTTTTATATTTTGTAGAGACGGGGTCTTGCTATGTCACCCAGGCTGATGAACTCCTGGGCTCAAGAGATCTGCCCACCTCCACTTCTCAAACTGCTGGGATTACAGGCGTGAGCCACTGCACCCAGCCCTCTACAAATAATTTTAAAAATTACTTTAATATTTTAAAAGTTGAAGATTATATTTTGTTTTATCTATGAGTTTTATTTCCCCTTTTTATTTTGTTTCAGCTTGTCTGGAAATGGTATATTCCGTTTCTTCACCCATAGGGCTTCACAACATCAGCACTGCTGACATTTGGCGCTGATAATCCTCTGGGGTGAGGCCATCCTGGGCACCACACGGTGTTAAGCAGCATCCCTGGCCTCCATTCTTCAGACACCAAGAGCAACACCTCCACCCCTTGTGGTGACAACTAAAAAATGTCTCCAGACATCCACATGTGTTCCTTTGGAGCAGAACCACCCCGTCCTGTGAGAGGCACGGATATGGTGGTTACAATGGATACATCAACAAAAATTTAAATGTTTGGCTGGGTGCAGTGGCTCAGGCCTGTAATCCCAGCACTTTGGGAGGCCGAGGCAGGTGAATCACTTGAAGCCAGGAGTTCGAGACCAGCCTGGCCAACATGGTGAAACCCATCTCTATTAAAAATACACACACACTGCCGGGTGCGGTGGCTCACGCCTGTAATCCCAGCATGTTGGGAGGCCAAGGAGGGCGG
Source organism: Pan paniscus (assembly GCF_029289425.2). Lineage (NCBI taxonomy): Eukaryota > Metazoa > Chordata > Mammalia > Primates > Hominidae > Pan > Pan paniscus. Next base: position 23,980,125 of record NC_073269.2, read on the forward strand.
ATCACGAGGTCAGGAGATCGAGACCATCCTGGCTAACACAGTGAAACCCCGTCTCTACTAAAAATACAAAAAATTAGCTGGGTGTTGTGGCGGGCGCCTGTAGTCCCAGCTACTTGGGAGGCTGAGGCAGGAGAATGGCGTGAACCCGGGAGGCGGAGCTTACAGTGAGCCGAGATCGCGCCACTGCACTTCAGCCTGGGCGACAGAGCGAGACTCCATCTCAAAAAAAAAAAAAAAAAAAACTACACACACACACAAAAATTAAAATATTTATCTTCCCTCTGAGCCACACACAAAGACCTCAACCACCCCCTTCTATCTTTCCTATTTTTATTTATTTATTTATTTTGAGACAGAGTCTCGCTCTGTCACCCACGCTGGAGTGCAATGGCGCGATCTTGGCTCACTGCAACCTCTGCCTCTGGGGTTCAAGTGATTCTCCTGCCTCAGCCTCCTGAGTGGCTGGGATTACAGGCACCTGCCACCACACCTGGCTGATTTTTGTATTTTTAGTAGGGATGGGGGTTTCACCATGTTGGCCAGGCTGGTCTCAAACTCTTGACCTCGTGATCCACCGACTCGGCCTCCCAAAGTGCTGGGATTACAGATGTGAGCCACCATACCCAGCCTGATGAAAATTTTAAAAAAGAAAATTCTTAAACCGTTCTAAGTCAGGGAACTGTCTGTATACATCTTACTTATACAAAAAGGTTACATATGCACCTTACATTGTTTTTGTTTTTGTTTTGAGATGGAGTCTCACTCTGTCACCCAGACTGGAGTGCAATGGCATGATCTTGGCTCACTGCAACCTCTGCCTCCCGGGTTCAAGCGATTCTCCTGTCTCAGCCTCCCGAGAGGCTGGGATTACAAGTGTGCGCCACCACGCTTGGCTAATTTTTTTTGTATTTTAGTAGAGACAGGGTTTCACCATGTTGGCCAGGCTGGTCTTGAACTCCTGACCTCAGGTGATTGGCCTGCCTCGGCCTCCCAAAGTGTTGGGTTACAGGCATGAGCCACGGCACCCAGCCTGCACCTTACATTGTAACACACATGTGCACACACCCTGGAGTCACAGCTACAGGACAATTTCAGAGTCCATGACGGCCCCACATCCCTTCCCTGGGTCACCAAGGCCTCAATATGCCCCTCCCCCCTCCCTGTGTGTGATCTCTATACAAGTCACCTGCATACCTGTAGCAGACGCTGGCATCACTGTGGGCTCCCCGCCCTCCCATTCCTCAAACTGGTTTTCCTCTAAGGTTTCCCTGCCCATCTAACCTTCTCCTGGCACTCCCTCATGGTGCATTTCTCTCACCTGCCCGTCCATCCCAGGCCACCTGCCCTCTCAGCTGGGACTCCAACTTCCCCTGATTTCTGGTCTCTTCCATCCTTCTTTTGGACTTTTCCTGGGACACTTGCATTTCTTCTTTTTCCTCTTTTTTTTTTTTTTTTGAGACAGAGTTTCACTCTGTCACCCAGGCTGGAGTGTGATGCGATCTCGGCTCACTGCAGCCTCCACCTCTCAGGTTCAAGCGACTCTTCTGGCTCATCCTTCTCAGTAGCTGGAACTACATGCATGCGCCACCATGCCTAATTTTTGTTATTTTAGTAAAGACTGGGTTTCACCATGCGTTGACCAGGCTGGTCTCAAACTGCTGGCCTCAAGTGATCTGCCCGCCTTGGCTTCCCAAAGTGCTGGGATTTGGGATTACGGGCGTGAGCCGCCGAGCCTGGCCTCCTTCTTGCTCTCCTTTCTCCTCCCAGACCTTTGCTCCCCTCTCAGTCCTGCTCCTCTCTCCCTCCCGCGCAGCCCCCACCCTGCACCCGGGCAGGTGCCACAGGGACGTGCAAGGCAGCTACCACCCTGCACACGCCCGAGTCCCAAACCACTCAGACCCTGTTTGTAAAAATCGGCGTGCTCCTTTATTTGTTCAGAAGAGCAGCCAGCATCACCCTCGCCACTCAAACCTGGCACATACGCTTCGGAGACAATGGCCTCGGGACCCTCATGCTGCTGGGCCCAGGAGAGACAGTTCTGAGGCAGAAACTCGGCGTCCAAGGGGGGCCGCGGGTCAGGCACTGCGGTGAAGGGAACGCCGGGGAGTCCGGCCCCACCTTGCAGCTGGGGACACGGGGGCGCAAACAGAGGGGGCAGGCTAGTGTCCCGCTGCCCCAGGACCAGACCTCAGGGCCCCAGGAGGGTCTGCAGGCAGCTAGGAGCCTGCCAAGTGCTGGTGGAAGTAGAGGCCGAAAAGGCTGGCGAGCAGCTGGCAGGCAGCCGTCCACCAGATGAGGTAGGCCAGGACGCCACGGAGGAAGAGGGGAGTAAGCAGGCCGCCCAGGGCCCCGGCAATCCGCGCTGCAGTCTGCTGGACTTCGTCCCCCCCAGAGCCGATGGGGGCAGCGCTGGCTGAGGATGGGTCGGGGGATAGTAGAGGAGCTGGGCCCAGGCCCCAGGAATAGCCTCCTAGGAGAAGAGGATGAAGCGAGGTATGGGTGGAAAAATGGGGGGGGTGGCGAGGGACAGGGCTGGCATGGGGGGCCAGGCCCATTCCTCCAGACACTCTCACCCCTGTCTCAGACTCCATCTCCTGCCCAGTCTCCACCCCCTCAGGCGCTGCCCCCTGTCCAAGGCAAACCCTACCCCAGGCCCCACCTCCTGCTCAGATCCTGCCTCACTACATGCCCTGCCCCCTCCCCAGGCCCCGCCTCCTGCCAAGACGCAACCCCTCCCCAGGCTCCACCTCCTAAGGCAAACGCCATCCCAAACTCCACCTCCTGCTCAGACCCTGCCTCACCACAGTCCCCGCCCCCTACCCAGGCCCCGCCTCCTGCTCAGATTGCACCCATCCCCAGGCTCCACCTCCTGTCCAAGGCAAGCCCCACTCCAGGCTCCGCTTCCTGCTCAGACCCTGCCTTACCACAGTCTCCGCCCCCTGCCTAGGCCCCGCCTCTCCCCCCCCACCGCGGCCCCCGCCAGAGTCCACCTCCACTCTGTTTTATCTTCCAGCTCCGCCCCTCCTCCACCCCCACACCGCGGCATCTCACCCAGCGTCTTGAGCAGAAGTGTGCAGTTGAGGGTGAGGATGAGCGGCGTCAGGTACTGCAAGCTCACCACGGTCACATAGCAGTAGACTCGGACCACCTGTGGGCAGGTAGCAGGGGTGGCTGCAGCAGGAGGCCTTCTGGTTTGGGACGACTCCACGCCCAAAGGACCAGGAACCCCACCCTGAGCCCCAAGTTCCCTCTGGCCTAGGTCATCGGGGCGTCCATACCCTCTGCTGGATTTCACGGGCTTCGATGCGGCCAGCCTCCCTTCGCAGCTGCTCCACCCGGGCCTTGGCCAGGCACAGGTAGGCCTGCAGGTGGGGCCGGGTCACCGCCAGCCGCAGCAGGCACAGCACCACCAGCAACCAGAGGCGCCCAGAGTCGAAGGCAGAATCGGACAGCCTGTGCGGAGAGGGCCGGGGGCAAGGGACTAAGAAGGTCGCCCCCGACCCCTCAGGATCTTCCCCAGGCTCCTCCCTGAATCTCAGAGGCTGGGGCACCCAGGGGAGCCCCAGCTACCTCCTAGCCCCACCCAATACGCACAGGGAGAAATGCGTCTCCCCAAACGGCGGCTGGTGCAGGAAGTCCCGTGCAATGGGCTTTGTCCAGAGCCACAGGATGAACAGGGGAGACAGGAAGCTGGTGTGCAGGAGGAACCTGGGGGGTGAGGGCAGGAGAGAGTGAGGCCTGGGTACCCCCTCTCCTCGAGTCTCTCCCTTAAGCTCCCTAGTCCCCCCACCCACCAAGCGACCCACTTAACTGCAGCATGGGTCTGTCCTCCGACATGGTCAGTGCGTCCCGGTGGGTCTGGGCCAGCCGCAGGCCTGGGAAGGTGAGGAAGGCACCCAGCACAGAGCCCACCACTGCCAGTCCCACGCGGATAGCCAGCTTGGCCACAGGAAGCCTAGGAGAACACCAGGTCACGAGCCTGCCTGGGGGACCCTGGGAGGGTCCCAGCCTGCCCTTGCCTCCCTCCCCCATTCCCAGGACTCACGCCCAGTCCCAGCCCTGCTTCTTCAGAAGTGGCTCTAAGTTCTGGGTCATGCTGGCCAGACCTGGGGATGATAAGAAGAGGACCGAGTAGAGTGAATTCCTAGGGTCTCTAAGGCCACTCTGTTCCCTAACCCCCCATCCCTCAGGCATCCGTTTGCTTCCCAAGTAGGAATGAACAAGGGTCTGCCAGGCCCTGAGCCGGGCACAAGGACAATTTTGTGCTCTAGTTACACAGTACTTTTTACAAGAAACAAGATCGGAGTGGTGGTTCACGCCTGTAATCCCAGCACTTTGGGAGGCTGAGGCAGACGGATCATCTGAGATCAGGAGTTTCAGACCAGCCTGGCCAATGCAGTGAAACCCCCGTCTCTACTAAAAATACAAAAATTAGCCAGGTGTGGTGGCAGGTGCCTGTAATCCCAGCTACTTGAGAGGCTGAGGCAGGAGAATCGCTTGAACATGGGGAGCGGAGGTTGCAGTGAGCTGAGACCGCACCATTGCACTCCAGCCTTGGGGACAAGAGTGAAACTCAGTCTCAAAGAAAACGAAACAGAATGCACCAGGCAGACACTCCTGATTGGGCTGGGAACATTCAGGGGTATCTGTTGAGCCCGAGTCCCTAGGTTATAGAAGGAATCTAGAGGGGGATGAAGGACTCCTGCAGGAGAAAACCAAAGTCCTCCTGGAGGAAGGAATCCTCAATTCAGGACCCAAGATTTTTCAAAAACTAAGAGCAGGGCTGGGTGCAGTGGCTTGCACCTGTAAGTCTCAGCACTTTGGGAGGCCAAGGCGGGTGGATCGTTTGAGCTCACAAGTTTGAGACCAGCCTGGACAACATGGCAAACCCCCCCCCCCCATCTCTATAAAAAATACAAAACCAGGGGTGGTGGTGCACGCCTACAGTCCCAGCTACTGTGAAGGCTGAGGTGGGAAGGATGGGTTGAGCCCAGGATGTGGAAGTTGCAGTGAGCTGAGATCATGCCACTGCACTCCAGCACAGAGCAACACCTTGTCAAAAAAAAAAAAAAAAAAGGAGCAAATTCATATGAGCTCACAGGCAAAATCACCAAATGCATAAGGAAACAAATCACCATAAAGGAGAGTTAACAGAAAAACAACAGTCAAGTTTAGGCCTCAAAGACTTCAGAAATTGGTGCTGTCAATTATGTGTCAAATGACTAAGGAAATGAAAGCTGTAATCACAGAACAAGTGACATGAGAATTCCTTCAGATGACTGGGTAGAGTTGCAAAGGAACCAAATTAAACTCTTCCAAAGGAAAACTGTAAGTATTGAAATAATAGGTTGTTAAACAGCATATTAGGAACAGCCAAAGGAGGAACTGATGAACTGGAAGACAGATCTGAAGAAATCACTCAGATTCCAACTCAGAAAAACAAGTAGGTGAGAAATATGAAGAGAGGCTAAGAGATAAGGAAGACAGAACAGAGAGCCCAATGCAAATCAAATCAGAGCCCCAGAGGGAGGGAAGAGAAGGAATGAAGAATAAAAGGAATTACTGGAAGAGAATGGTTGAGAAGTTTGCAGAATGAAAGACAGACACAAAGTATATCAAACCATGTAAATAAAAAGAAATCCATACCTAGACATAATGGAGTGAAACTGCAGAACACCAAAAACAAAAAAATTACAAAGCAGCCAGGGAGTTAAGACAGATCACCTACAAAGGAACAACAATTAGGCTGACAGCCAATGTCAACTGCAACAACAGAAAAGGAACAAGTAGAAAGCAAAAAAGTAAGATGGTAGAAACAAAGTCAAATATGTCAGTAATCACAATAAATGTAAGTAGACTAAACTTTAAAGTTAAATGACAAAGACTGTCAGACTACATTGAAAATATCCAGCTACATGTTTTTTAAAGGATGACATACCTTGACATAAAGTCACTGGAAGACTGAAAGTAAAGGGATGTTAAAAAGATACAGCAAATACTAATCAAAAGAAAGCAAGCTAGAAAGGCTATACTACTACCAGCCAAACTAGACTAAGAAGTAGTATTAGAATAGGCCAGGCGCGGTGGCTCACACCTGTAATCCCAGCACTTTGGGAGGCCAAGACGGGCAGATCACAAAGTCAGGAGTTCGAGACGAGCCTGGCCAACATGGTGAAACCCTGGCTCTACTAAAAATCCAAAAAATAGCTGGGCATGGTGGCGGGTAATACCAGCTACTTGGGAGGCTGTGGCAGGAGAATCGCTTGAACCCAGGAGGTGGAGGTTGCAGTGAGCCAAGATTGCGCCACTGCACTCCAGCCTGGCCAACGAGAGCAAAACTCTGTCTCAAAAAAAAAAAAAAGTAGTATTAGAAGACAGAAGGGTTCCATACATCATGATAAAATGGCTGATTCACCAGGAAAATGTAACAGTTCTAAATCTGTGAATAGAACTAATCTGTGAATTGTGAATAGGCTGCAAAATATATAAAGAAAACACTGACAGAATTGATAGGGAAATTGAGAGCTCTCTTGTCCCAGAGGGAGATTAACTTCTGCTGACTGATAAGTCACAGACAAAAGGTTAGGCAAGATGGAGATTTGAATTTATTAAACTCGTAGAGCCAGGGAATATGTCCTTCAATTAGAACATGTGAAAAAAGGCAAAACAACAAAAACAGAATATGTCCTTCAAGAAAACAAGGAATAGTCACAAAATGTGATCACATTCCAGGCCATAGGGCAAATCTTACCAAATTTTAAAGAAATTATTTCAAATAGACCATCTGTGCAATTGAGCTAGAAATAAATATGTATTTTTTAAAGATCTATGTTTGAAAAATTTAAAAATATTTAATAATCCATAGGTCAAAGCATAGCAAGACCCCATCTCTACAGAAATCAGAAGGGAAATGTTAAAACACCCCAAACAGAATAATAAAAAATATCAGTCAAAACTTGGGTAAACTGCCAGGTGTAGGTGTGATGGCTCACACCTGTAATCCCAGCACTTTGAGAGGCCGAGGTGGGTGGATCACCTGAGGTTAGGAGTTTGAGACCAGCCTGGCCAACATGGTAAAACCCCGTCTCTACTAAAAATACAAAAATTAGCCAGGCGTGGTGGCGTGCACCTGTAATCCCAGCTACTCAGGAGGCTGAGGCAGAAGAATTGCTTGAACCCAGGAGGCAGAGGTTGTAGTGAGCTGAGATTGCACAGTTGCACTCCAGCCTGGGTGACAAGAGCAAAACTCCATCTCAAAACAAAAACAAAAACAAAAAAAAACTTAGGTGAACAAAAGTGAGACCTGGTAAAATATATATAGCATTAAATGCTATATATGCTATAAAATTAGAAAAGATTGGAAATTTATGAGCCAAGTAGCTAACTGAGAAATTGGAAACAAGAAAAGGAGGTACGCCAGTACTGTTCTAAAATCCAGAGGTCCTAGCCACACCAAAGGGGAAGGATCAGACAGAACAAAAGAAAACCAAAAAGAATCTGCAATTCAATAAAAATATAATTCTTTAGCAAGGTTAGTCCATGGAGACACTCAAATTTGACCCCTATATGATAACACAAAAATTAATGTCACTGTCCATCAGCGACAGTGAGTAGTTTAGGAGCTTATATGAAATGTAAAAGTTGAAATATTTTATTTATTGATTTTTAAGATGGAGTCTTGCTCTTGTTGCCCAGGCTAGAGTGCAATGGCGTGATTTCGGCTCACTGCAACCTCTGCCTCCGGGGTTCAAGCGATTCTCCTGCCTCAGCCTCCCGAGTAGCTGGGATTACAGGTGCATGCCACCTCGCCCAGCTTTTTTTTTTTTTTTTTTTTAGACAGAGTCTCGCTCTGTTGCCCAGGCTGGAGTGCAGTGGCGCGATCTTGGCTCACTGCAAGCTCCACCTCCCGGGTTCACGCCATTCTCCTGCCTCAGCCTCCCGAGTAGCTGGGACTACAGGCGCCCGCCACCACGCCTGGCTAATTTTTTGTATTTTTAGTAGAGACGGGGTTTCACGGTGTTAGCCAGAATGGTCTCGATCTGCCGACCTCGTGATGTGCCCGTCTCGGCCTCCCAAAGTGCTGGGATTACAGGCGTGAGCCACCGCCCCTGGCCAGTCATTCTATATTTTCTTCTAAAATATTTCAGCCAGGCGTGGTGGCAAGCGCCTGTAATCCCAGCACTTTGGGAGGCTGAGGCAGGTGGATTGCCTGAGGTCTGGAGTTCAAGACCAGCCTGGTCAACATGGTGAAACCCCATCTGTAGTAAAAAATACAAAAAGTAGGCCGGGCGCGGTGGCTCACGCCTGTAATCCCAGCACTTTGGGAGGCTGAGGTGGGTGGATTGCCTGAGGTCTGGAGTTCAAGACCAGCCTGGTCAACATAGTGAAACCCCATCTCTAGTAAAAAATACTAGAGATCGCCCACTGCACTCCAGCCTGGGGGAAAGAGCGAGACTCTGTCTCAAAAAAAAAAAAAAAAAAAAAAAGACAATGTAGAATGACTTTCTGATTTTAGGGAAGGATATTTTTCAAGACAAATATCAACTAAAATAATCAACTTCCATTCATCAAGACACTAGAGGTGACACTTACAACTACATTTGACGACTCAGCAAAGAAAGTGTGATGCATGTATGCAGATGGAAAATAATGCAAATAGTGGTCAAATGAAAACAAAAGAAGTATTGGCAATGAAGCGGATAAATTTGGAACACTTGTGCACTGCTGCTGGGAATATAAAATATAAAATGGGCTGGGCACAGTGTTGCACGCCAGTAATCCCAGCACTTTGGAAGGCCGAGGCTGGCGATTGCTTGAGTTCAAGAGTTCAAGACTAGCCTGGGCAACATGGCAAAATCTGTCTCTATTAAAAACACAAAAATTATCTGGGTGTAGCCAGATGTGGTGGCTCACACCTGTAATCTCAGCACTTTGGGAGGCCAAGATGGGCAGGATCACCTGAGGTCAGGAGTTAAAGACCAGCCTGGCCAACATGGCAAAACCCCATCTCTACTAAAAATGCAAAAATTAGCCAGGTGTGGTGGCGCACACCTGTAATCCCAGCTACTTGGGAGGCTGAGGCAAGAGAATCACTTGAGCCTGGAAGGTGGAGGTTGCAGTGAGCCAAGATCATGCCACTGTACTCTAGCCTGGGTGACAGAGGGAGACTGTCTCAAAAAATAAAAATAAAAATAAAAAAAAGCTGGGTGTGGTGGTGGGAGCCTGTAGTCCCAGCTACTTGGGAGCCTGAGGCATGAGAATCACTTGAATCTGGGAGGCAAAGGTTGCAGTGAGTGGAGATCACGCCACCACTGCACTCCAGCCAGGGCAACTGAATGAGACTCTGTCTCAAAAATAAAATAAAATGGTTCAGCTGCTGTATAAAACAATATGGCAGTCCCTCAAAAAATTAAAAGTAGAATTATCATATAATCCAGCAGTTCTACTTCTGGATATATACTCTCCAAAACTGAAAATGGGGTCTCAAAGAGATACCTGTACACTCAGGTTCACAGCGGTATTAGTCAAAAAGCCAAAAGTTGGGAACAACCCAAGCATTCATCTGTGGATGAATAAACAAAATGTGTTCCACCCAGACAATGAAATAGTGTTCAGTCTTTTTTTTTTTTTTTTTTTTTGAGATGGAGTCTTGCTCTTTCACCCAGGCCGGAGTGCAGTGGCGCTATCTAAGCTCACTGCAAGCACCGCCTCCTGGGTTCACACCATTCTCCTCCCTCGGCCTCCCGAGTAGCTGGGACTACAGGCACCCGCCACCACACCTGGCTAATTTTTTGTATTTTTTTTAGTAGAGACGGAGTTTCACCATGTTAGCCAGGATGGTCTCGATCTCCTGACCTCGTGATCCACCCACCTTAGCCTCCCAAAATGCTGGGATTACAGGCGTGAGCCACCGCGCCTGGCAGTGTTCAGTCTTAAAAATGGAATTCTGGCTGGGCCCAGTGGCTCACACCTGTCATCCCAGCACTTTGGGAGGCAGAGGTGAGAGGACTGCTCGAGGCCAGGAGTTTGAGACCAGCCTGAGAAGCATAGCAAGACCCCATCTCTACAGAAAAAAAAAAAAAATTAAAAATTAGCCAGGTGTGGTGGCATGTGCCTGTGGTCCCAGCTACTTGGAAGGCTGAGGTGGGAGGATCACTTGAGCCTGGAGATCAAGGCTGCAGTGAGTTGTGATTGCACCACTGCACTCCAGCCTCGGTGACAGAGTGAGATCCTGTCTCAAAAAAAGAAAAAAAAATTCTAACACCTGCTACAACATGGATATGCCTTGAGGACATTGTGCTAACTGAAATGAGCACGTCACAAAAGGACAAATACTGTATGATGCCACTTATATGAGGAACCCAGAGTGGTCACATTCACAGAGACAGGACGTAAAATGGTGGGTGTCAGGGGCTGCAGAAGGAGGAACAGGGAGTTAGTGTTTGATGGGCTGGAGTTTCAGTTTTGCAAGAGCAAAGAGTTGTGGAGATGGACGGTGGTGATGGTTGCACGACATCTAAATAGACTTTTTTTTTTGAGATGGACTCTTGCTCTGTTGCCCAGGCTGGAGTGCAGTGGCGCGATCTCAGCTCACTGCAAGCTCCGCCTACCAGGTTCACGCCATTCTCCTGCCTCAGCCTCCCAAGTAGCTGGGACTATAGGCGTGCGCCATCAGCCTGGCTAATTTTTTGTATTTTTAGTAGAGACAGGGTTTCACCATGTTAGCCAGGATTGTCTTGATCTCCTGACCTTGTGATCCGCCTGCCTTGGCCTCCCAAAGTGCTGGGATTACACATGTGAGCCACCACACCTGGCCTACATTTTTTTTTTTTTTTTTTTTTTGAGACGGAGTTTCACTCTTGTTGCTCAGGCTGGAGCACAATGGCTCGATCTTGGCTCACCACAACCTCCGCTTCCTGGGTTCAAGCAATTCTCCTGCCTCAGCCATCCAAGTAGCTGGGATTACAGGCATGTGTCACCACGCCTGACTAATTTTGTATTTTTAGTAGAGACAGGGTTTCTCCATGTTGATCAGGCTGGTCTTGAACTCCCGACCTCAGGTGATCTGCTTGCCTGAGCCTCCCAAAGTGCTGGGATTACAGGCATGAGCCACCATGCTCGGCCATCTAAATATACTTAATGCCACTGAGCTGCACATTTAAAAATGGTTAAGATGGTGAATTTTATGTTTTGTCTATTTTACCACAATGAAAAAAAATTCAAAGAGAAAAAAGATACAAAGATGGGCAACAATGTGAACAGGTATTTCACAAAAATTTCACAGAAGAGACATGAATCATGAATAAACAGGAAAAGGTTCTCAACTTCCCTGGTAATCAGAGAAATGCATGTTAAGGCCACAGAGGGCATCATTCCATGTGACGAGGGCTAGGTTGGCAAAAATCAAGCCCTATCCATGGATCTTGATTCATTTAAACCTCACTGCCGCCCCCTTGGGAGATTGGTGCAGTCACTACCCCACCTACTTATTATTTGAGGGGTAGGTTTGCAGGTACTCATATGATTATTTTGCTTTATAATTGACATATACATCTTCTTTGTATATATCAAACATATATAATTTTAAAAACTGAAAGGCAGGGAGAATTGGAGAAGGTAAAACTCAAGCAGTCAGCAGGGTCATGTGGGCCATGGTGAGGGCTATGGTCTTTCTCCTAAGACCAGGGGAGTGTGGTGCCAGGCAGAGAAGTGATGAGGTCCAAATTATATGTTAAAAGGATCATTTAAGAGGCCAGGCACGGTGGCTCACACCTGTAATAACAACAATTTGGGAGGCTGAGGTGGGCAGATTGCTTGAGCTCAGGAGTGTGAGACCAGCCTGGGCAACATAGTGAGACCCTGTTTCAATAAAAATAAATAAATAAATAATTTTTTAAAATAATGAAAAAAGAGGCCACACACAGTGGCTCATACCTGTAATCCCAGCACTTGGGGAGGCTGAGGTGGGTGGATCACCTGAGGTCAGGAGTTTGAGACCAGCCTGGCCAACATGGTGAAACCCCATCTTTACTAAAAATACAAAAATTAGCCAGGCGTGGTGGTGCACACCCATAATCCCAGCTTGGGAGGCTGAGGCAGGAGAATCACTTGAATGCAGGAGGCAGAGGTTGCAGTGAGCCAAGATCGTGCCACTGAACTCCTGCCTGGGTGACAAAAGTGAAACTCCATCTCAAAAAAAAAAGAAAAAAAAAGAGCTATAGCCATGAGTGTCCATCAGAGACAGTGAGAGAGGGAATGTCCTGTCTTCCCCAAAGCCCAACAAGGTTCAGGAGCTGAGATGGTCACTAATGGGGACTGCCTTCACCCCAGGAGCCCACTCCTTTGCCTACTCGTGCTGGACACGGAGCCAGTTAAACCATCTTGGTCAGATTACATGAGGGAGTGACAGCTGCGGTGGCCCCACGTTGGGGGCTGCACTTACCAGGCTCCAGGCCCAGCTCGAGGGTCTCCTCCCGCACCACTTGCACCAGCATGGCCAGCAGCAGGAAGAGGAAGGCAAAGGTGAGGCAGACAGAGCGCTCACCCCCCTCCTCGGCGCTGAAGTACAGCCGTGTCACTGTCAGGAACATCTTGCTGGAGGCTGGAGCTAAGGAGGCCTCAGGTGCCACTGCCCCACTCTGCCCATTTCACCACACCCCGTCTGGGACCCCACAACTCCAGGGAACAAGCACTGCTGCACAAATAGGCCTTGGGGATGACCTAGAGGAGTTCGGTTTTGGGGTGCTGGATCTCAGATCAGGATGTGGGCTGGGGGTTCCTGTTGAGTGGGAGATGGCCTCATCAGGCCACCGTGTCTGTACAGCCTCCCGCCCTGGGTGACCCTGCCTCTTTCACCCACCTCACCTACTTCACATCCCTTGGAAAAGCAATCAGATATAGAAGGGCTTCATCTCCAATCTGCCGTCAAAATGCAGCATGGGGGCCAGACACGGTGGCTCATGCCTGTAATCCCAGCACTTTGGGAGGCCAAGGCAGGAGGATCACTTGAGCCCAGGAGTTCAAGACCAGCCTGGGTAACATAGTGAGACCCCCATCTCTACAAAAAATAATTAAAAATTAGCTGGGCATGGTGGTAGCCCCTGTGGTCCCAGCTACTGGGGAGCCTGAGGTGGGAGGATCGCTTGAGCCCAGGAGTTTGAAGCTGCAGTGAGCCCTGATTGCACCACTGCACTCCAGCCTGCACGACAGAGGGATATCTTGTCTCAAACAACAACAACAGGCCAGGCGCAGTGGCTCATGCCTGTAATCCCAGCACTTTGGGAGGCTGAGACAGGTAGATCACCTGAGGTCAGGAGTTTGAGACCAGCCCTGACCAACATGGTGAAACCCAGTCTCTACTAAAAATACAAAAATTAGTCAGGCATGGTGGCGCATGCCTGTAATCCCAGCTACTTGGGAGGCTGAGGCAGGAGAATCACTTGAACCCGGGAGACAGAGGTTGTAGTGAGCCTAAATCACGCCACTGCACTCCAGCCTGGGCAACAAGAGTAAAACTCCATCTCAAAAAACAAAACAAAACAAAAAACAAAAAAGCATGGGAATCTGGGGAACCAGTGGATTTTGAGACAGGTTTCCCACTCCAAAAGTCACAGGAGTAGCATTCTTTCTGTGCTTCCTCAGACTTGGGTCCCCAAAGTCATGTATTTGCTCTCTTTGGGAGGCCAAGGCAGGAGAATCACTTGAAGCCAGTCAGGACCAGCCTAGGCAACAAAGCAAGATCCTGTCTCAACAACAACAACAAATATATATACATGTACATACATACACATATACATATATATATATACACACACACACACACACACACAATTTTTTGGGAGGATGGAGTTTCGCTCTTGTCACCCAGGCTGGAGTGCAATAGCATGATCTTGGCTCACTGCAACCTCCACCTCCCGAGTTCAAGCAATTCTCCTGCCTCAGGCTCCTGAGTAGCTGGGATTACAGGTATGCACCACCACCCCCCGCTAATTTTTGTACTTTTAGTAGAGAAGGGGTTTCTCAATGTTGGTCAGGCTGGTCTTGAACTCCTGACCTCAGATGATCCACCTGCCTCGGCCTCCCAAAGTGCTGGGATTACAGGCATGAGCCACCGTGCCTGGCTAATTTTTGTATTTTTAGTAGAGACGGGGTTTCACCATGTTGGCCAGGCTGGTCTTGAACTCCAGACCTCAGGTGATCCGCCTGCCTCAGCCTCCCAAAGTGCTGGGATTACAAGCATGAGCCACCATGCCTGGAGTATATATTTTTTAAAATTTTGCCAAGGGACCATATCTTTCTTGGCCCTGATTGTGGACTGGCCTGGTGATTTCCTTAAACAAGGAGAATGTGGTAGAAAGAATAGGGATGGGGTGGGTGACTTTGGGCAAGGCATTCCCTCCTGCCTCCTGGCATTTCTACTGCCACCAAAGGGCATGACCATGTGGAGTGGAGATGAACCGACCTGCTGAGCCCAGCCCAGTCTGTCCACCCACAGAGCTGGAGCACATAAAATGTCTGCTTCATGTCACTAAGCTTGGGGAAGTTTGTGGCACAGCAGGTGAAAACTGCCACACCAGTTTAGGGGAGCCAGGGAAGCTCAGGTCCTGCTCCCACCCGCCCCACTGGCAGGGAGCAGAGAGGAAGGATACATGGAGAAGGTCACCGTGAGCAGGCACCAGAACACAGCGATGTTAGTCTCCTTGGCTGGTCCCAGCATGTAGTAGTAGGCCTCTGTGAAGAGGTACACGCCGCCCGAGTACACAGCAAAGTCCACAAACCACTGGTACTCCAGGAAGAAGCGCAGGACTGTGGGGGGCACTCTGCTCAGCCCTGGGGCCCAGCTCGCTCCCCTCCTAATAGAACATTCTTCCTTCAAATCCTCCCCACCCCCATGAGGGTGTGGAGACCTTCAGGGCTGAGGGAGTAGAGTTTAGGGATGGGACTGGGCTATTACCCAGGGCATCCACAGTCGTGAGGGGGCAGGTTTCCAGCTGGAACGGGGCATCTCGGGGCACAGACAGTGGCTTCTCCTCACTAAGGCCATTGGCCCACCTGGGAGGAAGGTGACAAGCAAGAGGGACGGTGAGCACGCATTCCACTGGGGTCAGCCACCCTCAGAGCTCAGAGCAGCTGGCCTGGAGACCATCTCTTTCCACAACCTTGGCTCCTCTGCACACTGGGATATGGGGATCCCCCCCACCCACCCACAGGACTGGCTAGAGCAAACTGCCAGGAAACAGATGCTAACTTGACAGTGACCATCTCCTTGGACTAGGGTCTCCCGGTTCACCTGTGCCCAGATCAGCGCCTGGAAGTATGGGTGGGCCGGTCCTGTGTCCCTGAGCCCAGAGCCCCCTGAGCAGGGGTGAGGCCGTTCCTGGGGAGGAGCCACCCTCCCAAGGCTGGGGCTGGGGCCCAGCTCACTCACCGCTCTTTCCTGCCTCTGGGCCTCGGCTTCCCCGCCAGGGCCCGAAGCTCCTCCTCAGACGGGTGCTTGTATCGGAACAAACTGAGAGCAAGGACGGGCAGTCAGGGAAGCCCAGGCATGGGGTTGGGAGGTTGAGGCAGTGAACCCCAAATCCAGGGATTCTAGTTAGAGGGTAGCCTAGGCCAGGGGAACACTGGGAGGTAGGTGAGGGTACAGCATGGGGAAATTCTGGGGAAATCGTGAGACCAACAGATCTAGGCTGAGTGGGCTCGGGGGGCTTGGATACCCCTGAATCTGCTGGCTAACTCTCCTGGGGAAGCCAGTGTGTGCAACTTTTCTTTTCTTTTTCATTTTCTTTTTGAGACAGAGTCTCCCTCTGTCACCCAGACTGGAGTGCAGTGGCATGATCTTGGCTCACTGCAACCTCCACTTCCCCGGTTAAAGTGATTCTCCTGCCTCAGCCTCCCGAGGAGCTGGGACTACAGGCATGCGCCACCATGCCCAGCTAATTTTTGTATTTTTACTAGAGACAGGGTTTCACTATGTTGGCCAGGCTGGTCTCAAACTCCTGACCTCAAGTGATCCACCCGCCCCAGCCTCCCAAAGGGCTGGGATTACAGGTGTGAGCCACCTCGCCCGGCCTTTGTTTTTTGTTTTTGAGAGAAGGCCTTGGTCTGTCGCTCAGGCTGGAGTACAGTGGCACCATCTCAGCTCACTGCAGATTTGACTTTCTGGGCTCAAACGATCCTCCTGCCTCAGATTCCTGATTAGCTGGGATCACAGGCGTGAGCCACCATACCTGGCTAATTTTTAAAATATTTTGTAGAGACAGGGTCTTGCCATGTTGCCCAGGCTGGTCTCAAACTCCTGGGTCAAGTGATCCTCCCACCTTGGCTTCCCCCAGTGTTGGGATTATGGGCCTGAGCTATCATCTCTGACGTGTTTTTTTTTTTTTTTTGCCTTTGTTTTTGTCACATACATTTTTCTCAGGAGAGAATTCAGTTGCCACCAGATTCTCAGAAAGCATCAGAGACCCACGCAAGGACAAAAACCAGAGCGGGCGAGCTCTAGCAGATGCAGGGGTGGAAGGAAGGCTGGGTTACAGGGAGGCAGGAAGAGTGAGGGACGTGGGGAGTGTGGTGATGGTTCCACCCATGTGTACACCTGTCAAAACTAGTCCAACTGTGTACTTCAAATATATACAGTTTGTGTCAGGCATGGGAACTCACGCCTGTAATCCCAGCACTTTGGGAGGCCAAAGTGGTAGGATCGCTTGAGCCTAGGAGTTTGAGACCAGCCTGGGCAACTTAGCAAGACCCCATCTCTATTAAAAATTTAAAAATTGTCTGGGCATGGTGGCGCACACCTGTAGTCCCAGCTACTCAGGAGATTGAGGCAGGAGGGTCACTTGAGCCCAGGAGGTTGAGGTTGCAGTGAGCTATGATCAGGTCACTGCACTCCAGACTGGGTAACAGAGTGAGACCCTGTCTCTAAAAAGAAAAAGAAAAAACAAATATATGCAGTTTGTTGTACTTCAATTACACCTCAACAACGTTTTTCCCCCCACCACCCACCAACCAAAATCAAGGCTGTGCAATTTGTGAGGCGGGGCGTGGGGAGCCAGAAGGGGGCGTGACTCCACGGGCCCCTCCCACCGCCGGGGCGGGGCTCACCTGCCGTTACAGAGCAGCCAGCGCGCGAAGGAGCAGTGTGGCGCCAGCCTGTGCATGAGGGTGGCAGTGAGCAGGGTCACCACCAGCTGTACTCCGAGGACCGCCTGGGGGGAGGGGACATGACTGGCAGCACCTGCCAGAGGGTCACAAGTTCCCTCCCTCCCTAGGAACCCAGGCTATTTATAGAGAAGTCAGGCTGGATGGGGGAAGGGCGAGCCTCTTAGGCTCTAGCGGCTTCTTAGGGGAGAGTCCTGGGGTGAGTCTGGACTCACCTAGCATGGCCCTGCCCTCCCACGTCAGAGATCAACACCCACCCTCACCACCTAGCGGGAGTGTAGGGCAGTGGAGACCATGGGATTTGCCTCCCGCCTCCACTATGGATTCAGGTATAATATTAATTTCCCGGAGTCTCAGTTTTCTCATCTGGAAATGGGTGCTTCCTATGTAGTCTCCTGTATTCCTCACCACCACCTTCCAGCCCCTAACCACGAGCCCGCCACACTCAGTGAAAGCGGCTCCCACCGCCTTCTGCACCCCGCACTCTCACCTAGGGAGCCACTGAGTCTCGGTTGAGCTTCTAGCTTTCTCCTTCACCTGGTAGCTCCTTCCCCTAAGTGTCTCCCACCTTAAGTGATCCCTGATGGTTCCATCACCCTCCTCCCTCTCCTTCCCTTTGTAATTAACCTCCTTGAAAGGGCGTCTATGCTCCTGGCCACCTCCTGTTTTGGTGTGAAGACCTACATGTCTGAGTGGGGTGAGCTTATTTATTTTTATTTATTTATTTATTTTTTTGGCAGGGGAGTGGTGGGGAGAACAGGGTCTTGCTCTGTCACCCAGGCTGGAGTGCAGTGGCATGCTGGGGTGCTCACTGCAGCCTCAACCTCCCAGGCTCAAGTGATTCTCCCACATCAGCCTCCCTAGTAGCTGGGATTACAGGCACTCGCCACCATACCCAACTAATTTTTGTCTATTTTGTAGAGACAGGGTTTCTCCATGTTGCCAGGCTGGTCTTGAACTCCTAGGCTCAAGCAATCCTCCTGCCTTGGCCTCCCAAATGGTTGGGATTACAGGCGTGAGCCACTGTGTCTGGCCTATTTTTATTTTTATTTTTAGAGATGGGGTCTTGCTATGTTGTCCAGGCTGGTCTCAAACTCCTGGGCTCAAGTGATCCTCCCACCTCAACCTACCGAGTAGTTAGGACTACAGTCATGTGCCAACACACCCAGCTATGGCTTTTTTTTTTTTTTAATTAGGAATTTTCTCACCCAGTTCTTAATTCAGAACACATTTTCATATACTTATTTTTAAACGTTTTAGAAGAATCAGTCTGTGGTGAAGCTGGGTTTTCCTGCTTGAATGTAGTAAATACCCATTTGCTGCCAGTAATTACGTAATTATGTAAAATTATGTGCTCAGGAGAGCTGTCTACTAGTGTTCTGGTATTATCATCAAAATGAAATAAAGTTTATTTAATAGTAAAATTAATTATGAAAATAATCCTTTAATCAGGCATAAATAAGCTAAATTTAGAAGGAAAAAACCCTAATGTGATGGGTACCGGGCCTAGCACGGTAATTCAAAATGACTGCTGAGGCCAGGTGCGGTGGCTCGTGCCTGTAATCCCAGCATGTTGGGAGGCTGAGGCGGGCTGATCACTTGAGGTCAGGAGTTTGAGACGAGCCTGGCCAACATGATGAAACCTTGTCTCTACTAAAAATACAAAAATTAGCCAGACATGGTGGTGGGCGCCTGTAATCCCAGCTACTTGGGAGGCTGAGGCAGCAGAATTGCTTGAACCTGGGAGGCAGAGGTTGCAGTGAGCCGAGATTGTGCCACTGCACTCCAGCCTGGGCAACAGAGTGGGACTCTGTCTCAAAACAAAATAATAATAATAATAAAATAAAAATACATAAAATAACAGACTAATAGGACATTTTCTCTGTACCTGTGACTTGTAAACTGAGACCAGAAATCTTTTTTCAGTAATGAGGTTGGTGGCGGCATCTTTCTCATCTCTAAGTCCTCATTGCTCGCCCTCCCCGGGACCCTAGTGCAGACTGGCTGGCTGGCACTTAGGGACCATGAGTGCCAGCCCATGGGCCCCTGCAAGCCAGTGGGTCAGGGCTGTTGAAGCCCCACCCTTCCCCTAGGACCCTGCCCTCCCACCCCCTAGTCTGTTTTTCTCCTCTCTCTCCGACCTCTCTCCTGTGACCTGCCAGGGTTTTAACCACCCAATCAGCCAGCCCATCAAAACCTCAGCACGGTGACACCTCCAGCCCAGACCTCTCTGCTGAGCTCAACCAGTAGCCTCCTCCAGGCTCTCCTGGGAGATCCTAGCACTCACCCATCATCCCATACCCTTCCAGGTGGTTCAGGCCCTTCCCAGTCTCACAGTCAGCCCCCAACTTGGTTCTGCACCCTGCAGGCATAGCTAGAGACCATCCCTCCACCTCCCCACAGCTCAGCTCTCTCCTCAGCCCTCCCTGCACCCAACCACTGGAGTCTCAGAGGTCTTCCTGGACCTTTGGGCTCTTCATCAATGACCCCCCCCCCAAACCCCCCAAGGGAAAAGGTGGTGGAGGGGTGCATCTCTCCACCTAAGGCTCCCAGAGGTCTGTCCAGGGATGTTCTGATGGCCCTGCCCTCCACCCAGCCTCCTGTCTCAGGGTCAGGGCTCTGCAGACATCTGCAAGGATTTTCTGGAGTCTTCCATCAGCTCCTTCTTTTCCCTTCACTGGATTTACGATTCTCGAACTCAAGAACCCTGATAAAATCAATGCAGCCTCCCTCCTCATTCCCGGGAGCCTGTGCCTTCATCTCCTACAGCGTCCTGCACCTCCGCCTGGGACGACGCCCCACTTTCAATAATTCCGGCCATCAGTGCCCTTCCTTCAGGGCCATCTCCAGCGCCCCTCCTCGGGGATGGTCCCAGGCAGAGACCCTCCAGTTCCACGTCCCTCTCTCTGCCCAGGCCGGTCCCGTCAGGGTTGTGGGAGTCCCCCATCTCCCTGCACCAGCCTGACCCCCAGGGGCTGGGCTAAGTTTTAAGAACACACCCAATGGGTTGGACCCAGAGCCGCGTGAGACCTGAAGGTTCCAACTTTCCTGTCTCCCACTCTGAGAACCTTGCCCGCCCTGAGGCCAACCAGACCTCCTGAGTCCACCTCCCACGGCCTCCCCTGCCCGTTCCACACACCCCGATATAGCAGGGACCCCCGATGGATCCTGTCAGCGCGGCCCCCACGCTCCTGCAGGACCCCCGTCCCCAGAGTGGACCCCCAACAGGACCCCACACCGCCTTAACCAGGTTCCAAATGTGCTGGGGTCCCCAGTCCCCTCTGTGGGACCACGACCCCTCAAAAGGATCCCAGACCCCTAAAAGGTCTCGAGGGCAGAATCCCCAGAACGCTTAGGGGCTTCTAGTCCCCCTGGGTACAACTCCCGCCGACTCCCTCGGAGGTCCTGTAGCGAGAGCAGGGCTCCCAGAGAGGGACACACGGCCCTCAGCGTGCCCCCGAATCCCTCAGAGCCTCCAATCCCCAAGAAGAAACCCCAATCCATTCCCTCAGTGTCTCCCTGGACCCCTTCGGCTGGACCTCGGCCCTGCAGAACCCCCCACTTCGCGGGACGCTCGCTCACCATGACGCGTGCGAGAACGCGGTGCACTCACCCACCGGCCTAGGGCTCCGGGCACTCTGCGGAAACTCGACCAATTAGAGCCCGACTCTGGTCTGACGAGCATCCCGTCCGACCAATCAGTATGTTCTGAGCCGGCAAATCACCAGGGACGAGGAGGCCGCTCGCGTTGCATGCCGGAAATTGTAGTTCAGATACGCTGGTTCGGCTCGATCAAAGTCAAGATTGTGTCTGGGAGGCCTGCGTGGCCGACCTCTCTTAAGGCTTAGTTTTCTCTTTCCTACACTTATCTCAAAGGTTTGCAGCGAAAGCATTTATTCCCACCTAAGGGACATTTCTGAGAGTAGAACTCCCTCCCCCCCATCAAGAACATTCAATGGCTCCCACTTAGTAGACGAAGTACTTAGTACTCCTAAGTACTAAGTAGGCTAAGTACTCAGACTGAATTCAGACCCTTCTGCCTGACTTAAATCTGCTGCTAGCACTATTGTGCACCCTATAGTACAACTTGCACCCACCATGCTGTCTCATACCTCCAGGCCTTTGTAAATATCCTACATCTTGCAATGCCTTCAAGAATGCCTCAATCTTAAAGTAAAAACAAAACAAAAGCAAAAAAGAATGCCTCAATCTTTTTCACCTGGCAAGTGCCTTATTCATCTCTATCAGCTAGGACTCTGGCTGTGCTCCACAAAATATCAACTAACATGGGTTCAAGCAAAAAAGGAAAATTTTTGGCTCATGTGACAGAAAATACTAGCCGTAGTGTCAGCTTCAGGCATGGCTGGATCAAGGACCAAATGTCAGCTTCAGGGATCTGATGTTCTTTATTTCACCGCTAGGAGGAAAGGGCTTCTGGTGTTTGTGCCTCGGTTTTGCCATTTGTCTTTCTGTGGATGAGTGTGTCTGCCTGAGTGTAGACATATATTGGGTATGACTGAGTGTCTGAGCATCTTTATGGGGGTGGGTTCCTGTGTGTGGGGCCTGAGTAATTACCTTTTCGTTTTTACATTTTATTATGTATTTGTGTATTAATTTTTTTTTTTCTTGAGACGGAGTTTCGCTCTTGTTGCCCAGGCTGGAGTGAAATGGTGTGATCTTGGCTCACCGCAACTTCCGCCTCCTGGGTTCAAGTGAGTCTCCTGCCTCAGCCTCCCGAGTAGCTGGGATTACAGGCATGCGCCACCACGACTGGCTAATTTTGCATTTTTAGTAGAGATGAGGTTTCTCCATGTTGATCAGGTTGGTCTCGAACTCCCGACTTGAGGTGATCCGCCCACTTCGGCCTCCCAAAGTGCTGAGATTACAGGGGTGAGCCACCGGGCCTGGTTTATATTTTATTTTTTTAACTTTCGGCTGGCAAGTGCTGAATCCTAAGCGCACTATCGCACGCCACCTCGTGGTGGAGGGCAAAAGCGCAGTCTCCCTGGGATGGAGAAGTCAAACCAGTCTCACTTGTGGCCCTGGGGGCTCCCAGCCTTAGAAAGCGGCCCATAGTTTTATGGACCTCACACTGGGTGCTTAGCCTGTGGGCACTAACATCAGGGACTGGCCTGACTTCTTGTCCACCGTGAGGGTGAGATCCAAAGGCTGGGAAGGCTCTTTCTCTCTGGCCATGCCTCAGTTTCCCCCAGGGTACCCGCTACCTTGACCCTTTTCCTCTTGCTCAGTCCCTGGTCCTGGTCTGGATGTGCGGGGTTGGGGTGCCAGTGAGTAGGTAGTTCTTCAGCCCATGTGGAAGGAAGGCCAGGATCATTGTCGGGGAGGTCCTCAGAACAGAAGGGTGGGTAACTGGCTGAAGAGTTTGCATCATCTGTGCATGTGGCAGTGGCGCTGCTGGAGGTGGCAGGGGCTGTATGCTCAGCTGGACCTCCACAGCCATTGATCACTGCCATGAGGACCGTGGCTCACCCCTCCTGAGTGGGGAAGGGACAGAAGGGACCAGGTGGGAAGTGTTGAAGACTTGAGTCCAGCCAGGCATGGTGGCTTGGCGTATGCCTGTAGTCCCAGCTACTTGGGAGGCTTAGGCTGGAGGATCGTTTGAACCCAGAATTTTGAGACCAGCCTGGGCAGCACAGCAAAACACCCATCTCTAAAAAAAAATTAAATTAAAAAAAAAGTTAAATTAGCCCAACGTGGTGGCTCAAGCCTGTAAGTCCCAGCTACTCAGGAGCCTGAGGTGGGAAGATTGCTTGAGCCCAGGAATTTGAGGCTGCAGTGAGTCGTGATCATGCCACAGCACTCCAGCCCTGGCAACATGACGAGGAAAAAAAAAGAGGCTGGGTGCAGTGGCTCATGCATGTCATCCGAGAACTTTGGGAGGCCAAGGTGGGAAGATCACTTAAACCCAGGAGTTCCAGACCAACCTGGGCAACATGGGGAAACCCAGACTATACAAAAAACACAAAAATTAGCTGGGCAGGCTGGGCACAGTGGCTCACGCCTGTAATCCCAGCACTTTGGGAGGCTAAGGGGGGCGGATCACAAGGTCAAGAGATCAAGACCATCCTGACCAATATGGTGAAACCCTGTCTCTACTAAAAATACAAAAATTAGCTAGGCGTTGTGGCTCACACCTGTAGTCCCAGTAGTAGTCCCAGCTACTGGGGAGGCTGAGGCAGGAGAATCACTTGAACCCAGGAGGCAGAGGTTGCAGTAAGCTGAGATCTTGCCACTGCACTCCAGCCTAGCTGGGCAAGGTGGTGTGCACCTGTAGTCTCAGTTACTTGGGAGGCTGAGGCAGGATTGCTTGCACCCATGAGATCAAGGCTGCAGAGAGCTATGATTGCACCACCGCAGTACAGCCTGGGCAATAGGGCAAGACACTGCCTCAAAAATAAAAAAATAGGCCAGGCGCAGTGGCTCATGCCTGTAATCCCAGCATTTTGGGAGGCTGAGGTGGGAGGATCACTTGAGGTCAGGAGTTCGAAACCAGCCTGGCCAACATGGTGAAACCCCATCTCTACTGAAAATACAAAAATTAGCCGAGTGTGGTGGCAGTCGCCTGTAATCCGAGCTATTTGGGAAGGACGAGAATCGTTTGAACCCGGGAGGCAGAAGCTGCAGTGAGCCGAGATCCCGCCACTGCACTCCAGCCTGGGCAACAGAGTGAGACTTTGTCTCAAAACAAAAAAACAACAACAAAAAAAACAATAATAATAAAAACAAAAAAATAGGCCAGGCGCGGTGGCTCACACCTGTAATCCCAGCACTTTGGGAGACCGAGGTGGGTGGATTACCTGAGGTCAGGAGTTTGAGACCAGCCTGGCCAACATAGTGAAACCCCGTCTCTACTAAAGATACAAAAAATTAGCTGAGCATGGTGGCACACGCCTGTAGTCCCAGCTACTCAGGAGGCTGAGGCAGGAGAATCGCTTGAACCCGGAAGGCAGAGGCTGCAGTGAGCCAAGATCGTGCCATTGCACTCCAGCCTGCATGACAGAGCGAGACTCTCTCTCAAAACAAAAAACAAAAACAAAACAAAATAATAAAAATAAGTAAGTAGAAAAGAAAAAGAAAAAAGACCTGAGTCTGGGTTGGGTGAGCGAAATCTCCAGCCGCACTTGGACACTCTGCAGAGGCTTCAAGTTCACCCCATCCAAGTCTCATTCCCCACAAGCTTCCACAGCACAGAGGGTGAAATGGGAGCTTCCAGTCACCCACGGCATGCTCTTCCCTTCACCTCCACCTCCGAGCCGTTCTGGAGTCCTGGTGGGTTTGCCTCCACGCACACACAGAGAGTGATCATTCCAGGGGGCACTGCCTCCCCTCAGCTCCCAATGCCCCCTGCCACGGGAGCCTGGGGAGGGGCTTTTACACACTTTGATCATGCCATATCCCTATCCTGGAAACTGGGGCCCCAAAGCCCCCACCTCACTGGGGATGAGGGTGGTGAAGATGACGTAGGACAAACCTTAGCTGGGGTCTGGGGTGCAGATGGCATCCTATACTCCGCCGTATAAACGAGTGCCCCCTCCGGGTTCTGTCACTTATATACTTTGTCCTGTCTCCCTATCCCTTAAAAGGCGTCCAGCCCATCATCTTGTCTAGGACTGTGTGCACTAAGGGTGAAATGCAAGGTGCTCAGTTTTACTGAAGAAATCTCTCCCTGGGGCGCTGAGTGACAGAAAGGATTTTGAAATTGTCAGTCAACGTACCCCGCCCATTCTGGCTGAGCTGTGCCAACCAGCTCAGCTTTGGATCTTGGCAGAGTGATTGGAAAGCAGGTGAGTTTGTTTGTTTGTTTGTTTTTTGAGATAGAGTCTTGCTCTGTTGCCCAGGCTGGAGTGCAGTGGCGCGATTTCGGCTCACTGCAACCTCCACTTCCCGGGTTCAAGCGATTCTCCTGCCTCAGCCTCCTGAGTATCTGGGACTACAGGCACACACTACCATGCCCGGCTAATTTTCATATTTTTAATAGAGACGAGGTTTCACCACATTGGTCAGGCTGGTCTCGAACTCCTGACCTCAAGTGATCCACCTGCCTCAGCCTCCCAAAGTGCTGGGATTACAGGTGTGAGCCACCATGCCCGGCCTGTTTTTGTTTTTGTTTTTTTACTCTTTGAGACAGGGTCTTTTGCTCTGTCGCCCAGGCTGGAGTGCAGTGACTCAATCATGGCTCACTGCAGCCTTGACTTCCCGGGCTCAGGTGATTCTCCCACCTCAGCCTCCTGAGAAGCTGGGACTAGAGGTGTGCACTGCCACACCTGGCTAATTTTTTTTTTTTTTTTTTAAGAGATGGGATTCACCATGTTGCCCAAGCTAGTCTTGAACTCCTGGGCTCAGGCCATCCTCCCACCTCAGCCTCTCAAAGTGTTTGGATTACAGGCGTGAGCCACTGTCCCCGGCCAAGGCAGATCTTGTAAGTCTTGATCTCAACACTCATGTTTTCTGTCTTCCTGTCCAAATCTGTGAACTCCAACTCACAAAGGTGTTTCTCAGCTTGGGACAGTGTAGAAGGCGTCATGGAGGAAGAGAGGCAGAGCTGGGCCTTGGAGGGTGGGAAGGAGTTTAAAAAGGAGACAAGTTGGGGGTTGAGGGAGGCGCTCCAGGAAAGACCAGTAGGGTCACATGTTGGTACTGCAAATATTTCTAAGGTACTGGAGAGGCTGGGACAGGGATAGGAGACCAGGCCAGACTAGGGTAGGGCAGCTGAGGAGCCCAACTTCCTTCTAAGGATGAGGAAAAGCTTCAAAGAGATGAGCAGAACATGGCAGAGGCAGATCTTTTAACTTTTATTACTGTTATTTTTAGAGACAATGTCTTGTTCTGTCACTCAGGCTGGATTGTAGTGGGCTGGTAATAGCCCACTGCAGCCTCCAACTCCTGGGCTCAAGGCATCCTTCCTCCTCAGCCTCCCAAAGGGCTGGGATTACAGGCAAGAAGTAATTTTTTTTTTTTTTTGAGACGGAGTCTTGCTCTGTTGTGCAGGCTGGAATGCAGTGGCACGATCTGGATCTCGGCTGACTGCAACCACCACCTCTTGAGTTCAAGTGATTCTCGTGCCTCGGCCTCCCAAGTAGCTGGGATTACAGGCATGGGCCATGAGGCCCAGCTAATTTTTGTATTTTTAGTAGAGATGGTCTCAAATTTCTGGCCTCAAGTGATCTGCCCGCCTTGGCCCCCCAAAGTGCTAGGATTACAGGTGTGAGCCACCGTGCCCGGCTAGAAGTCAGTTTTTTATGTTGTTGTTGTTTTTGATGTTATTTTTGAGATAGGGTCTCGCTCTGTTGCCCACGGTGGAGTGCAATGGCTCAATCACAGCTTGCTGCAGCCTCGACTTCCTATGCTCAGGCAATTCTCCCACCTCAGCCTCCTGAATAGCTGGGACTACAGGAATGTGCCAGCCATGCCCAGCTAATTTCTTTTTAAATTTTTTGTAGAGATCAGGGTGTCAGTATGTTGCCCAGGCTGGTCTCAAACTGCTGGGCCCAAGCCATCCATCCACTTTGGCTTCCCAAAGTGCTAGGATTACAGACTTTGGCCACCGCACCCGGCAAGAAGTCAGATGTTAAGTATTATGAAGATCTCACTGAATGCCATGTATGGTGGCTTGCACCTGTAGTCCCAGCTACTCTGGAGGCCGAGGTGAGAGGATTGCTTGAGCCCAGGAGTTTGAGAGCAGCCTGGGCAACATAGTGAGGCCCCAACTAAAAAAAAAAAAAATCCCACTGAGACCACCTGGGGTGCGTGAGGCCAGATAGACCCTGCTGCACCTCAACTATTTTCTGGGAGCACCCCTGACCTCAGGACACCCAAGTCTGTCTTCACACACAGGACAAGCCAGAGTGGGGGCAGTTTGCAACCCCAGGAGTGGGTGTATAAACACCCTGCTCTCTTGTCCCCTGGGTAGAATCAATTGCTGGGTCAAGGGCTCAAGAGATACACCCATTCAAAAGATGAGCAGTCGGCGAGGCTGGGTGGCTCATACCTGTAATCCCAGAACTTTGAGAGGCCCAGGAGGGCGGACCACCTGAGGTCAGGAATTCGAGACCAGCCTGACCAACATGGGGAAACCCGTCTCTATTAAAAATACAAAAATTAGCATGGTGGCAGGTGCTTGTAGTCCCAGGCACTCAGGAGGCTGAGGTGGGAGAATCCCTTGAACCCGGGAGGCGGAGTTTGCAGTGAGCCGAGATCGCACCACTGCAATCCAGCCTGGGTGACACAGGGAGTCTCTGTCTCAAATAAAATAAAATTAAAATAATAAAATAAAAAATAAGAAGATGAACAGTTCAGGGGCGCTTCCAGCGCCCTGGGAGCCCGACATTCAGGATACCCAGCTGCTGCTTTTGGGAGCCCTACGACCCAGCCCTAGGGCTTGCCCCTGAGCCCATGACCCACAGCGCCGGGAGCAGCCCTGGCCATTGGCCCTGGAGTGGAAAGAGCCGGGGCCCTCACCCCTGGAGTGGGACCATTCTAGGTGCACGCTCACTCTATGCTGTCCCCAGAACCCCCCGCGGGCTAAGCACCCTCTGCTTGTGCGCGTCCCCTGCACGGCTCCTCCTGCCTCGCCTCCCCAACCCTCCACCTGGCAGCCCTCCCGGACACCCCACGGGCTCTTGAGTCCTCGTCTCAGGGCTTCTGGAGGGGGCACCCCAAGCCAAGACTAGGCAAGAATGAGGCGAGTCACAGTCAGTCTGGTCCACGGACGCCACGCGCGTTTTATTTGTGGGTATACACACAAATAGGAAGAAGGAAAGGAGCCCCCCAGGGTGGATTGAGTCCAGCCGCCCACCTCCAAGCCCCCACCGCGGAGGGGGGAGTCACTGTTGGGTCTTCTCTGAAGAGGCCTGGAGGGAGGTGGGGTCCCCACGTGCCCTCGCCGTACCTGGCGAGCGCTCTGGGCTGGTGCCACCGGGTCATCTCCTACCGGGGCCAGCCGTCGGCCAAGGGCAGCCGGCGCAGGGCGGGCCCAGGCCGCAGAGGCTCTGCCAGGGACCGGGCGAGGAGCAGGGGATAGGGGAAGGTCTTAGGAAAGTCGCCGGGGCCCCCGGGGGCCGGAGAGAGGCGCTCAGACTTGATGCTGACTGGGGGGGTCGGCGGGGAGGCGCCGCGGGTTGGGGGACCCTCCTCGCCCAGGCTTCGGCCCCCACTGCAGGGGGAAAGAGAGAGGGAGGCCGTGAGCTCAGCGAGGAAGGGAAGGAAGCCAGGGGATGGCACAGCGTGGACAAAGGCTTGGCAGGAGGACCCTGGGAAAGGAGGGGGTGGCGGTCCCTCTTGGGGCCTCAAAATAGCTGCCCATCCGCACCGGAAGTGTGCGCAGTACCAGGGATGGCCACCAGGGGTCAGCAGCGGCCGGGGCTTTGGAGGACTGGGACTTGCCGTCGTCTCAGG
Organism: Pan paniscus; assembly: GCF_029289425.2. Classification (NCBI taxonomy): domain Eukaryota; kingdom Metazoa; phylum Chordata; class Mammalia; order Primates; family Hominidae; genus Pan; species Pan paniscus. Next base: position 24,008,697 of record NC_073269.2, read on the forward strand.
GCACTTACCTGGGCTGGGAGGGCACGGCGGGGGGCCCATCACCCCTCGAGGGCTGCCAGGGGGCCAGGGTGGGGGGCTGCAACAAGCCAGGGGGCGGTGGAGGGTCTCCCAGGCCATATTCTGGTGGGCAGGAATTGGGGGCTGAGGCCTGGACCTCTCCTTAAGCCTTCTGCAAACCTAACCACCCCCAGTGACAGTTTTGAGTTCTGGTGGGTGGGAGGGTGTGGAACCCCCAGAGGGCAGGAGTGCGGACGCTTCCCAGGCGGGGCAGGGCAGGTTAGGGGATGTACCTGGGGGGCCTCCGGGGAGGAAGGGGAAGCTCCCCAGTGGGGGTCCGGGGGTTGCAGTGGAGCAGGGATTCTGCAGGCCACTGTAGAGGCTTCTCTGTGCGGAGAGAGGGTGAAGGGGAAACTGAGGCCCACACCCAGGTCGCCCTGCCTGCCCTCATCAGCCCTGCCACACCCTCCCCTCACTCACGGAGGTGCTTAGTCCCCCTCGGGGCCCAGCCAGGCCACCAGGCAGGTCTGACCTCCGCCCTTCCGTCGGCAGGTACAGTGGGGGTGGTGTCTTGCTGGTGAGGTGGCTTGGTGAGAAGAGAGGGTGCACCAGGCCTGGGGGAGAGGAGACCCCAGAAAGAGAGGACAGGCAGGCCATGTCAACTAATGAAGTCTGAGGTTTAGAGGTGATGCACGCAGCCTGGCAATGCCAGAGCCAAGATGCACCCAAACAGCCCCTCAGGACCTCACCCCTGCCCCACTGTCCCATGCTCACCTGGGGGCCCGGCTTTGGGGGCTGCTGGTCGGAAGGGAGATGGGCGGCTCTGGGCGGGCAGTGCTTCCCCAAGCCCACTGGGGTCACAGCCTGGTGGCGGTAAGGCCCCATATATCACATCTGGGCTGGGCATAGCAGGAGCTGCAGGCTGTGGGTAGAGAAGGGATGGGTCAGAGGACCCCAGGCCAGATGGGGGTGCCAAGTCCAAGGGAGAAAATCCTGATGAGTTCAGGGGCCCAGCTCTCTACCTTCAGGAAGCCTTTGCTCCACCTCCCACCAGGCTCCCTACCTGCTCCTCCCCCTGCCCTAACCCTACAGGCTGGGGGAGCTTCTGTCTGGCTCTGCCTGTCCTTGACAGGTAGGTCCAGAGCCAAGACCTCTCACTTAGTGTAGAGTTGGCACTGAGGGGGCTGCACAGAGTGTTTGATGAATCAAAGATGAAATGAAGGAAGGAACTGTTTGCCTGTTGAACTCTTATTCATCCTTCAAAGCCCCAGCTACAGTGCCCACTTCTCAAAGAAGCCTTTCCTGACCAACCAGGTGGAGACCTGCCTCCAAACTCTAGGATCCCTGGCTCTAAGCCCCTCTCTCAGTACCAGCCTCAATGACTTGGGCCTAGGAAGTAGGAGGAATGCCTCATTCACAGGGCCAGGGAGTCACTTACATACAGCCGGGGTCGGGGCAAGGCCGGATCACCCCCTTCGCCTGCCAGCCTCCGAAACTTCTCTCCTGGCTCCTCAGGCCCTTCATCCGGCTCCAGCTCTGGCCCATCGAGGCCAATGCCCCTCCGCTTCAGCGTCTATGGGGACAGGAGACAACAGGGTAGACCCTTACCCCTGCCCCACCCAGGGAACCCAGTTCTATGGGAGAGGGGACAGACCATCCCCACCCAGCTCCATGAGTGGGGAGGAATGCAGGCATGGCCTGCTGTAGCCAAACCCCACTGACCAAACCCCGGTGAGTTACCAGCTAGCAATTTCCTCCCCTGGGACCGAAAAGCCCAAGGACCTGCCCAGATCAACACAGCAGGAGCTGAGATCCATGCAGGCCTGTTGGCGCTGTCCTAATGCTGCTCCTGACATGACTCCAGGACCTCCATTCTGCCCCCACTTGCAGCCTCATAGCCTGGCATCAAAAGCTGCTTAAGAGGCCGGGCGCGGTGGCTCACGCCTACAATCCTGGCACTTTGGGAGGCCGAGGCAGGCAGATCGCTTGAGGTCAGGAGTTTGAGACCAGCCTGGCCAACATGGTAAGACCTCCATCTCTACTGAAAATATAAAAATTAGCCAGGCATGGTGGCGTATGCCTGTGGTCAGAGCTATTTGGGAGGCTGAGGCAGGAGAATCACTTGAATCCGAGAGGCGGAGGTTGCGGTGAGCTGAAATTTTGCCACTGCACTGCAGAGTGGGCGACAAAGCAAGACTCATTCTCAAAAAAAGAAAAAAACTGCTTAAGAAACGCCAGCAGATTTCCTGAGCTGCCTTCTCCTGGGGCCACAGAACCGCATGCTCCCGGACCCCAACCTCTTCTTTGCCAACTTCTGCCCCACACTTCCAAAACACTGCGGACTCCCAGGCCTAGTCCCAGCCCGCTGCGCTCTGCAGCCCTTAGGCTTTAGCTTCCCATCCCAGTGAAGACTCCTCTGTCTTATTTATTTATTTATTTATTTATTTATTTATTTATTTATTTATTTTTTGAGACAGAGTCTTGCTCTGTTGCCCAGGCTGGAGTGCAGTGGCTCAATCTCAGCTCACTGCAACCTCCACTTCCCGGGTTCAAGCAATTCTCCTACTTTAGCTTCCGAAGTAGCTGGGATTAGAGGCATGAGCCACCACGCCTGGCTAATTTGGGTATTTTTAGTAGAGACTGGGTGTTGCCATGTTGGCCAGGCTGGTCTAGAATCCCTGACCTCAAGTGATCTGCCCACTTCGGCCTCCCAAAGTGCTGGGATTGCAGGTGGGAGCCACCGTGCCCTGCCCGATGTGCTTTATTTCTGCTGTCCCCAGAAGGGCTCCCCAACTCCCAAATGTTTGGATGAGTGGAGGGTCCCTTCTAGGGACAGCAGAAATAAAGCACGTCAGCCACAAAGCCAGATGAAGACGCTCATCTTTTGTGCAAACCAAGAGTCCCTGGGCTCTGAGAAAGCAGCGTGCACGGGGCCTTGTGGGGCTGGGGAGGAGGACCTGGGGTACCTCGAGGATGTCAGTGTTGGTGCGGCTCTCGTGGGGCTCGCTGTACTCTGTGTACTTCAGCAGCACACGGTCCATGTCCGTGCTGGCATACTGGAAGAGGCGGTTGGCGCTGTTGAAGATGATGAGGGCTATCTCACAGTCACAGAGCACGCTCAGCTCATAGGCCTTCTTCATCAGCCCGAACTTCCGCTTGGTGAACGTCACCTGGACCCAGGACCCGCAGGGGCAGGGGAGAGAAGAAGAAGAGATGAATGTGGGGGGGTGTAGGGGAATTGGCAGGGCCTAACCCTTCCTCGAACATGCCTCAGGATTCTTTCTGGCTGCGCTGGTAATTCTCATGTCACAACCTGGCAAACTCCTACTGGAGCTTCAAAACCCAGCCCAAATGTCTGGGAAGTGTGCCTTGGCTTCCCAGGCAGAGTCCACATGCTCTCTCTGGGCTTTCCCAGTTCTGGGCCTCCCTCTGTTCTGGCCCTCTGAGTTAGGTGTGGCTGTGTCAAGCTCCATCTCCCCTATGGCTGGGGTTCCAGTCATCAGGGAGAATAAATGAATAAATGATCATGAAAATGAGCAGGCCAGGTGCGGTGGCTCAGCCTGAGGTCCCAGCACTTTGGAGGCCCAGGCAGGAGGATTGATTGAGGTCAGGAGTTCGAGGCTAGCCTGGGCAACATGGTGAGACCCCGACTCTACTAAAACTACAAAAATTAGCCTAGCCAGGCGTGGTGGCGAGCGCCTGTAATCCCAGCTATTCGGAAAGCTGAGGCAGGAGAATCACTTGAACCCAGGAGGCGGAGCTTGCAGTGAGCCGAGATCGCTCCACTGCACTCCAGCCTGGGCAACAAAGTGAACTCCATCTCAAAAAAAAAAAAAAAAAAAAAAGGAAGGATGGAAGGAGGGATGGAAGGAAGGAGGGAAGGAGGGAGGGAAGGAGGGAGGGAGGGAAGGAGGGAGGGAAGGAAGGAAGGAGGGAAGGAGGGAGGGAGGGGAAACAAGAAACACTGACAGACCAGGCACGGTGGCTCACGCCTGTAATCCCAGCACTTTGGGAGGCCGAGGCGGGCAGATCACGAGGTCAGGAGTTCAAGACTAGCCTGGCCCACATGGTGAAACCCCGTCTCTACTAAAAATGCAAAATTAGCTGGGCTTGGTGGTGCGCACCTGTAATCCCAGCTACTCAGGAGGCTGAGGAAGAATCGTTTGAACCCGGGAGGCAGAGGTTGCAGTAAGCTGAGATCGCACCATTGCACTCCAGGTTGGGCAACAGAGTGAGACTTCATCTCAAAAAAAAAAAAAAAGAAAGGCTGACATGGCATCAGGACTCCTCATGCCTCCTCATTCCCCTGCAGTTCAATTGGTCAGGTCAGTCCCTTGCCTAGGCCATGCCCCCTGCTAGGAATGTCTTTCCCAGCCACTGTTCCACCCAGTGAACTCACCTGCCGATTCCTTTGGTCCAGGATGCGGGAGATCTGGATTTTTTTCCTCCCCATCGTCCCAGGCTGAGTGGAGTGATCTTTGTCTAGGAGGAGAAGAGGGAGAGGACAGAGTGAGTGGGTGGAGAGTGGGGAGGGGTACCCCAGCCTCACACCTGTCCTCTGTCTGCCCCTGCCAGCCACTGAGAGGAAGATGATGGGGAAAATCAAGGCAGGCTGGGTCACTGTCGCAGACCCCGCCCCCGGCCAGCCTTAGGATGCAGTAGAGGCTCAATGAACATGTTTAGACCAAATGGGGCATGGTGGCTCATGCCTGTGATCCCTAGCACTTTGGGAGGCCAAGGCGGGAGGATCACTTGAGCCCGGGAGTTTGAGGCCAGCCTGGGCAACATGTTGAAACCCCGGCTCTACAAAAAATGCAAAAATTAGCCAGGCATGGTGGCACACGTCTATAGTCCCAGGTACTCCGGTGTCTGAAGTAGGATGATCACTTGAGCTGGGGAGGTTGAGGCTGCAGTGAACTATGATCTTGCCACTGCACTCCAGCGTGGGCAACAGAGACCCTGTCTTTAAAAGAAAAAGGAAAGAGAATAATAGAAACGCCTCCTGCTCTAGCAGGAGGATGCAGGCACACTCTGGAAAGGCCTCCAGCTTAGAGTCCTTGGGCCAGGGTGTGGGCCTGGCATCCACTTGGTGACTTGGAAGAAATCCTGTACCCCACTCAAGGAGATGTGAGATCGCCCTGGTAGGGGTCCCAGAAGGAGGAGACTGCTGGACTATGCTGGGGTCCAGGCCTTCCCCAGAGACCCCCACTCGAGGTTCCTGGGAACAATCGAATCATGTGGCCTGTCCTGCAGCCGCCGCCTTCTGTACAGACGTCCCCTGACACCACAGGGGACGTCCCCGCTCCGCCAACTGTGTGACCACACTCCACCTCCCAGCCTCTACCATGTCACAGGTGACTGAGGCTTCAGGCAAGGGGCCTCTCCAGGGTCACGCGGACCTACGCTCAGGCCTGGCCTTCCCTCTGACCCTCAGGGCAGCCCTCAGCACAGAAGACCCTTTCCCCAGGCCTCAGTTTGCTCTTCTGTGAATGGGCTGGTAGGAAATGCTGAGCACCCACCACCAGGCTTGGCAACAAGTTATCAAGAAATCCAGATCAGGCCGGTCACGGTGGCTCACGCCTGTAATCCCAGCACTTTGGGAGGCCGAGGCAGGCAGATCACTTGAGATCAGGAGTTCGAGACCAGCCTGGCCAACATGCTAAAATCCCATCTCTATTTTTTTTTTGAGACGAGTTTTCACTCTTGTTGCCCAGGCTGGAGGGCAATGGTGCAATCTCGGCTCACTAAAACCTCCGCCTCCCAGGTTCAAGTGATTCTCCTGCCTCAGCCTCCCAAGTAGCTGAGATTACAGGTGCCCTCCACTATGCCCAGCTAATTTTTGTATTTTTAGTAGAGACGAGGTTTCACCATGTTGGTCAGGCTGGTCTCAAACTCCTGACCTCATGATCCACCCATCTTGGCCTCCCAAAGTGTTGGGATTACCACCGCATCCTACCCGCCCCATCTCTATTAAAAATGCAAAAATTAACCAGCTGTCGTGGCGCACACCTGTAGTCCCAGCCACTTGGGAGGCTGAGGCAGGTGTGCCACTGCACTCCAGCCTGGGTGATAGAGCAAGACTCTGTCTCAAAAAAAAAAAAAAAAAAAAAGAAAAGAAAAAGAAATCTGGCATGGCGCGGTAGCTCATGCCTGTAATCCCAGTATTTTGGGAGGCTGAGGTGGGTGGATCACGAGGTCAGGCATTCGAGACCAGCCTGGCCAACATGGCAAAACCCTGTCTCTACTAAAAATACAAAAATTAGCCAGGCATAGTGGTGGGCACCTGTAGACCCAGCTACTCAGGATGCTGAGGCAGGAGAATCCCTTGAACCTGGGAGGCGGAGGTTGCAGTGAGCCGAGATCCCGAGATTTCGACAGCCTGGGCAACAGAGCGAGACTCCGTCTCAAAAACAGAAAGAAAGAAATCCAGATTGTTCTCTGGGAGTGTTCTCAGGGCTTCCCAGACCCCTGCCCAAGCAGTCTGGGCAAGGCGCTCCATTATCCCAGGGCCCAGAAGTGTCAGATACCTCGGCTGGCATATATGGCATGCTGTGTGACCCCAGGCACACCCTCTGCCCTCTCTGGGCTGGGTCTCTGAGCCCCCACAACTATGTAGAGCCCAAGCTGTCGGTCCCAGACCCTCAGCTCCGGCTTGACTTGCTAAATTTAACCTCCAGGGCTAATTTTAATCCCCAGCCGGAATCGGGCCTGTTCCCACGGCTGGGATATGTTGCCCCCACCCTGATGGGTCCCTGGGGGGTGGACGGGGGCCTTGGTCCGGAGGTCCCAGTGCCAAGATGACTCCGGAAATGCCCCTGATGCCCAGGGTCCCACGAGAGCAGCAGCAGGGCTGGGGCTTAGGCCTGAGTCTCTTAAGCCTGGAAGACCTGACTCAAGCCCCTTCTCACTCTGTCTGTCCCCATTTTAGACACAGACACCATGGCTAGGGCAGAGGTCATGTGATGGGGGAGAACCGGGAAGTCTCTCTCTGCACTGAGACCCTGAGAGCTGAGATAGGAAGTGAGTTCCAGGCAGAAGGAACAGCAGGTGCCAGGGCCCTGAGGAGGGACAAGAAACAGCTATGAGGTTGGAGGGAGGGTGGGGATGAGGCCACAGAGGTTGGGCCACTCTAGGCCTCCTTCTTTTGGGTTTCCTTCTTTTAATTTAATTTATTATTATTATCATTATTTTGAGACAGAGTCTCACTCTGTCGCCCAGGCTGGAGTACAGTGGCATGATCTTGGCTCACTGCAACCTCCGCCTCCCGGGTTCAAGTGATTCTCCCGTTTCAGCCTCCCAAGTAGCTGCGATTACGGGCATGCACCACCACACCTGGCTAATTTTTGTATTTTTAGTAGAGACGGGGTTTCACCATGTTGGCCAGGCTGGTCTTGAACTCCTGGCCTCAAGTGATCTGCCCGCCTTGGCCTCCTAAAGTGCTGAGATTACAGGCATGAGCCACCACGCCTGGCCATATTTATTTTTTTGAGACAGTCTTGCTCTGTTGCCCAGGCTGGAGTGCAGTGGTGAGATCTCAGCTCATTGCAGCCTTGACCTCCCAGGCTCCAGTAATCCTCCCACCTCAGCCTCCTGAATAGCTGGGACTACAGGTGAGTGCCACCATGCCCTGCTAATTTTTATTTTCTTTTTGTAGAGATGGAGTCTCACTATGTTGTCTAGGTTGGTCTCAAACTCCTGGCTGGAAGTGATCCTCCTACCTCACCCTCCCAAAGTGCTGGGATTCCAGGTGTGAGCCACTGTACCTGGCCCACTGTGGGCCTTCTGAGCTGGAGGAGGGCTGTGGATTTTGGTCTAAGAGTGATGTGGAGCTATGAGAGCATATTTTATTTTATTTCCTATTGTATTTTATTATTTATTTTTAATATATATATATTTTTGAGATGGAGTTTCGCTGTGTCACCCCGGCTGAAGTGCAGTGGCGTGATCGCGGCTTACTGCAACCTCCACCTCCCAGGTTCAAATGATTCTTCTGCCTCAGCCTCCCAAGTAGTTGGGACAACAGGCATGTGCCACCATGCCCAGCTAATTTTTGTAGTTTTAGTAAAGACGGTGCTTCACCATATTGGTCAGGTTGGTCTCAAACTCCTGACCTCATGATCCGCCCGCCTTGGCCTCCCAAAGTGCTGGGATTACAGGCATGAGCCACCGCGCCCAGCCTTTTATTTTATTTTTTGAGACAGAGTCTTGCTCTGTCATGTAGGCTGCAGTGCAGTGGCACAATCTTCACCTCCCGGGTTCAAGCGATTCTCCTGCTTCAGCCTCCCAAGTAGCTGAGATTACAGGTGTGCACCACCACGCCTGGCTAATTTTTGTATTTTTAGTAGAGACAGGGTTTTGCCAAGTTGGCCAGGCTGATCTTGAACTCCTGACCTCAAGGGATCCGCTGGCCTCAGCCTCCCAAAGTGCTGGGATTCCAGGCGTGAGCCACTATGAGAAGGTTTTAAGCAGAGAAGGGATGGGGCTTGGTTTATTATTTTAAGACTCAGCTCATGGCTTCCATGGGGAGCAGGTCTGTTGGAGGCCGGGGTGGAGATCATGGGCGGCTGGAGAGAAGGCAAGGGCTGTGTCCGTCTTGACAGAGACTGGGGGTAGGGCCCCCTCTGTGCTAGGCCTGTGCCTTGCACTTTAAGTCACTGTACTCCAGGGTGCTTTAGTCCTCCAGAAGCCAGCAGGCCCTACACCAACTCTGGAGGCAGGCCTGACAGGTGCAGATGAACTCACGCAGGAGTTTCACTCTCCTGAACCCCAGTGACATTGGAACCAAAGCCATCCTCCACTCTAGCCCCTGAGGGAATCTACCCAACCAAACACAGCTCTGAGCATGGCCCCCTCCTGCTCATACACTCTCCATGGCTCCCCACTGCCCTTATGAGAAAGTTCTAGCACCTAGCCTGGCATTCAAGTCCTCTTCCCAAATCAGCTCTTGCCTACTTCTCTCTCTTCGATAAATATCTCTGACTAGAAGGACCCTTTCCCCTTTTTCACCAAGCCAACTCCTATCCAAACGTCAAAACCCAGTTCAAAAAACCCATTCCTCTAGGAAGTCCTCCCTGCCATTCTTCTGGTCTCCCAGAGTCACCATCCTCCTCTAGGTCAGATTCCATGGCATTGGGGGTATATATATCCAGATTTGTCTCCTCCAGACTAAAAGCCCCTCTGGATCAGGGCCAGGAATGGACAGTAAGGTTTGGTGAGCAGAGTAGATCAACAGAGATGTCACTGACCCCCTCCACAACCCTACAGTTTCCCTCAACAACTTCCTCTCAGACTGCCCCAGCTGATACCCTGCCCAGAAATACATGCACATGCAAATCCAGCCACTCAGCATTGACCTGTCTCGGGCCCAGGTGTGAAGGGCCAGGCAAAGAATGCGGAGGCGGCAGGCCAGAGTGTGCATGTATATTTGTAGTCACATGCAAATCCCTGCCCAGAGCCGCAGACAGACCCTGGTGGCCCATTCTCCAGATGTTGGTGTGATCGGAACTGCTGGGGGAGGTGGCAGCACAGGCTGAATGTGCCAGGCACGAGGGGGGAAGCTGAGGTTTGGGGAGGCCTCTTCCGCACACACATACCCTCCCTGCTTTGTCCAGCCAGAAATCAGAGAGCTGTGGCATCTGCCCAGCGCAGAGGCAGAGAGGTGGACCTATTGACCAAGGAATGGAGCACAGAAGAAAGAACAGGAGAAGAAACCCAGGAGAGCTCCTTGGGGGAGGAGGCATGTAGTTGGATGTAGATGCAGAGGCTGGATGGGAGCCTGAGTAGAAGGGGAGGTGGGAATTTGAAGCTAAGAGTCCAGTACCTTCCTACTCCTTTCGTTGCACCCTCATACTTAGCGTTTATTAAGTATCAACCTGTGCAAGTCACTGAGCCAAGCTGACCTCAGAAGAAGTAGAAAGCTTAAGTAGACCAACAACCATAGAAGATTAGAAAGGTGACTCAGGACCTACCATTAAAAAGGTAATAAAGTGGGCTGGGCATGATGGTTCACACTTGTAATCCCAGCACTTTGGGAGGCCAAGGTGGGAGGATTGCTTGAGCCTAGCGGTTCAAGACCAACCTAGGCAACATAGCGAGACCCCTATCTCTAAAAAAAAAAATTTTTTTTTTTAAAGGCAATAAAGTTCAAGGCTGCAGTGAGCTTTGAGCTGCTGCACTCCAGCCAGGGCAACAGAGTGAGACTCTGTCTCTAAAAAAGAATAATAATTTCAAAATTAAAATAATAACTAAAAAACATGTTTAAAGGCAACAGGCCCAGGTGGTTTTACAGCTATTTTCTCAAATCTCACAGAACAGGAAAGTGCAGCATTATTTCAGTGAACTTAGATCTTTGAAATAGATGGGATCTAGCCGAGTCACTTTTTTTGTTTTTGAGATGGGGTCTTCCTCTGTCGCCCAGGCTGGAGTTCAGTGGTGCAATTATAGCTCACTGTAGCCTTGAACTCCTGGGCTCAAGTGATCCTCCAGCCTCAGCATCCCGAGTAGCTGGGATTACAGCTATGTGTCACCACACCCAGCAAATTTTTAAAAACTTTTTATAGAGATGGCGATTTGCTGTGTTGCCCAGGCTGGTCTCAAACTCCTGGCTACTCCCAGATACTTCCAGCTACTTGAGAGGCTGAGGTGGGAGGATTGCTTGAGGCCAGAAATTGGAGACCAGCCTGGGCAACATAGCAAGAACCTGTCTACAAAAAAAGTAAAAATTAGCTGCACGCCGTGGCACACACCTGTAGTCCTGGCTATGTGGGAGCCTGAGACGGAGGATTCTGTGAGCCCAGGAGTTCAAGGTTACGGTGAGCGATGATGATCTTGTAAGCTCTTCCACTTCCAGCTCTCATGCATTGCTGGTGGCAGAGGAAAAAGGGACAAGCACTTGTATAATTCTCTGGCATCTACTAAATCTGAACAGATGCCTACCCTGTGACCCAGGAATTCCGCTCCTCGATGTTAAATATTCACGCAAGAGAAATGGGTCCAAGTTACACCTGAGGACACAGACAAGAATGTTTTCTACAGCTTCATACATCATTGCCTCAAACTGGAATCAACCTGGAAGCCCTTAATGGGAGAGCTGGTCAGCACTTTCTTGTTGATTCTATGATCAGTTATAGCACAGCACAGAAAAAGGGTGCACTCTCGCTGCACACAACCACGTGGATGAATCTCAGAGACCACTGGCCAATTCGACGATCCCAGACTCCATCGAGAGGATGCACTGTGTGATTTTATTTACATGAAGTTTCAGAACAATCAAAACTCACTGATGCAGCTGGGCGCAGGGGCTCAAGCCTGTAATCCCAGCACTTTGGGAGGCCAAGGCGGGCAGATCACTTGAGGTCAGGAGTTTGAGACAAGCCTGGCCAACATGGCGAAAACCCATCTCTACTAAAAATACAAAAATTAGCTGGGCGTGCTGGCATGTGCCTGTAATCCTAGCTACTCGGGAGGCTGAGGCAGGAGAATAGCTTGAACCCAGGAGGCGGAGGTTGTAGTGAGCCGAGATTGTGCCATTGCACTCCAGCCTGGGCGACAGAGCGAGACTCTGTGTCAAAAAAAACAAAAAACAAAAAACAAAAAACCCCCACTGAGGCTGATGGACACCAGACAGCACTTTGGTCACCCTGGACAGAAGCTGTGATTAGGCAGTGGCCCAAGGGGGAAGTCCCAGGGGCTAGGGAATACCTGTTCCTGGATCCAAGGTTTGGGTACACAGATATGTTCAGTTTGTGCAAATGTGTTGAGCTCAACTCTAGTGGTTTGTGCATTTTTCTTCGTGTGATTTATTTCAAAAGGAAGATTTCTTTTTTTTTTTTTTTTGAGGTGGAGTCTCGCTCTGTTACCCAGACTGGAGTGCAGTGGCATGATCTCAGCTCACTGAAACCTCCACTTCCCGAGTTCAAGCGATTCTCCTGTCTCAGCCTCCTAAGTAGCTGGGATTACAGGTGCCTGCCACTGTGCCCGGCTAATTTTTGCATTTTTACTAGAGATGGGTTTTCACCATGTTGGCCAGGCTGGTCTTAAACTCCTGGCCTCAGGTGATCTGTCCACCTCGGCCTCCCAAAGTGCTGGGATTACAGGCGTGAGCCATGGCGCCCGGCCCAAAGGGAAGATTTCTTAAAAAGCTTCCAGCCAGAGCAACATAGTGAGACCCTGCCCCTAAAAAAAAAAAAAAACCAAACTAGGGCCAGGCCAGGCACGGTGGCTCACGCCTGTAATCCCAGTGCTTTGGGAGGCTGAGGTGGGAGGATCGCTTGAGCCCAGGAGTTCAAGACCAGCCTGGGCAACATGGCAAAGCCCTGTCTGTAGGGAAAAAAAAAAAAAATTAGCTAAGTGTGGTGGCATGCCTGTGGTCCCAGCTACTCAGGAGGCTGAGGTGGGAGAATCACTTGAGCCCAGGAGGTGGAGGTTGCAGCGAGCCAAGATCACACCACTCCACTCCAGCCTGGGTGACACAGCCAGACGCTGTCTCAGAAAAATAAATAAACAAAAATAAAAAAATTTAGCCAGGCGTGATGGTGCACCCCTTAGTCCCAGCTACTCAGGAGTCTGAAGTGGGAGGATCATTTGAGCAGGTGGGGGCAGAGGTTGCAGTGAACTGAGATCCTGTCACTGCACTCCAGCCCGGGCAACATTGTGAGACTGACTCGAAAGTTTTTTTTTCTTTTTTTTGAGACAGAGTTTTGCTCTTGTCACCCAGGCTGGAGTGCAGTGGCGCAATCTCAGCTCACTGCAACCTCCTCCTCCCCAGTTCAAGCAATTCTCCTGCCTCAGCCTCCTGAGTAGCTGGGATTACAGGCACACACCACTACACCCAGCTAATTTCTGTATTTTCAGTAGAGATGGGGTTTCACCATGTTGGCCAGGCTGGTCTCGACCTCCTGACCTCAGGTGATCCACCAGTCTCGGCCTCCCAAAGTGCTGGGATTACAGGCATGAGCCACAGTGCGTGGCCTAAAAAAAAAAAAAAAAAATTAAATCTAGCGGGGCATGGTGGTGCCTGCCTGTAGTCCCAGCTACTTGGGAGGCTGAGGCGGGAGGATCACGTGAGCCCAGGAGATGGAGGCTGCAGTGAGCTATGAGTGGGCCACTGCACTCCAGCCTGGGTGACAGAGTAAGACCCTGTCTCTAAAAATAAAAAAGCTCCTTGCTGCTTATGGCTGCTGTGGGGAGCAGTGTCTGTTCAGGCTAGAGTGAGGTGACAGGAAGAGGCTGGGCCAGTGGGAAATACAGAGTTTGAATGGAGACAGGGGTGGCACCTGGGCAGAAGTGGTGACCAAAGGGTGCAGGATGTGCTGGTGACCTGGGATAGAAGAGGAGCCTGGTGATCCCAGGCCTGAGCGATGTGGGGGTGAGGGGGAATTGGGAGGGCAAAAGAAGAGCTCAGGAGTGCGGAAGCATCAGAAACTTTCTGGCAGTATCTGTGGTCACTAAGTCAATCAACAAACATTACCCTGAAGTCCTTCAAGCCATAGATTATCATCTCCCCAGCCTGGTGAGGCCCCTTAGCCCCCCCAGTAATGGAGATGGGGTGCTGGAGGGAATCCCACCCTTCCACTGACCCTTCCCCTCTGGCCTCTCTGCATGGTAGGACTCAGTTCTCTTACCTGTTAATTGGGGGTGAGAATCCTTCTCCCACCAGCTGGGAAGAGGGTAGGGAGCAGGGGTCTACTGAACTTTTTTTTTTTTTTTTTTTGAGATGGAGTCTCGCTCTGTTGCCCAGGCTGGAGTGCAGTGGCGTGATCTCGGCTCCCTGCAACCACTGCTTCCCAGGTTTGAGCGATTGTCCTCCCTCAGACTCCCGAGTAGCTGGGATTACAGGTGCACACCATCACACCCAGTTAATTTTTTATATTTTTGGTAGAGGCGGGGTTTCAGCATGTTGGCCAGGCTGGTCTCGAACTCCTGACCTCAAGTGATCTGCTTGCTTTGGCCTCCCAAAGTGCTGGGATTACAGGTGTGAGCCACCACACGGGGGCCTCTATTGAACTTTTCTTCTGGCTTCTGGGAAACCAAAAGGAAGAAGGTCTGGGCCTTGGAACTGGGGGCGCTGAGTCAGTACAGCATCCTGCAAGACCACCTTGAAATACTGTCATCAGTCACCTGCTTCCTCCCCCGTAAAATGGGTCACAGGATCCTAACCTCACAGGCTTTGCAGCAGGGGTTTAAGAGAAAAGATTAGGAACAAGTCAAGTTCCCTTTCTTGGCACCCCTGCGGGACTTTACTGGGGGGATGAGCTGCAGAGTCACTTCGCCAGACCCCTGAGCCCGCAGGGAGGCCACGGCTTGGCAGAGGAACCCAGGCCGGGAAAGGAGAAGTGAGAGGCAGGTGGGTTGGGTGGGGGTGGGGGTGAGGGCCCGCGGGAGGCGGTGAAGCGGGGAGGGGGCGCTGCTCCCGGGCCCTGCAGCAAATCAGGCCTGCCGCCCCGCCTCACGCAACCCAGGCTGTGGTTTCATCACCTGCTCCCCAAGTACCTCATTATGGGCGACAGGAAGAGCCCCTTGGAAAGCCAGGACCCCTCCTCCCCTCTCCTGGGGGCTCCAGCGGCTCCGACCCCAGCTGCAGGCGACCCTCCCTCCCCAGCCAGAGCCCTGGGCCCGCCTCCTCCCCGGGGGCCTAGGGAGGTGGTACCCAGGTGGGGGGGCATGTAGGTGACCTGGCGGCCTGGCTCAGTTCACAGCGGTCCCTGGAGCCCCGCACCTGCCCTCAGGGACTCAGGGGAGACGGTGGGCTCGGGCAGTGACTCCCCTGTTGCTGAGCTTCTCTGGAACTCAGTTTCCTCCTCCAGAAAGTCAGGGGGCAGCAGGGAGGGGCCACCTGGCTGAACTGAGGGGAGGGGCTTCACAGTAAGGTGCTTTACAGATGCGGGGAGGATTTGTGGTTGATGGGTCCTGATGCCTCTCAGAAGGCCTTGGGGTCACCTCTCCATCCTGGGGGAACCCAGCTCAGATTGCGGGCCCCAAAAAGTCCCTGGTGGAGTGCTGAGGGACAGGGGCGGATGGGGTTGGGGGTCACTCCATCCTTGTATGGGCATAATGGGAGGTAGAAATATTCCCCACACACGGAGACCCCCAAACAGAGCCGCAGAAAATCCACAGATGCCCGAAACAACAGATCCCCCAAATACACAAGTATTCCTCCTGCGAAAGTCCCCAAAATACATGCAGTTCACGATACGCCAAACCCCCCAACCCACACAGCTCTCCAAACACACACATCCCCAAAACACATCCTATTCCCTCTGCATAGACAGACCCCAAAAACACTCAGACATACCCAGATGCCCCAACACATGCCAATCCCCCAAATGCACAGACACATACAGATCTCCCTAAACACATGGACGTCCCCCAAATACACACAGACCCCTTTCCCCTGAACAATGTGGAGACCCCCGCCAGATGCATGCAGACTCTTCCAAACATATGCAGACTCCCCCCAATCCATGCTGGTCCCCCATTACATAGGTAGGGCCCCCCCATCCCTGCAGTGATACCACCCACACTCTAGCTTTCTTCTTTTTTGTTTTTTTTTGTGAGACAGAGTCTCACTTTGTCACCCAGGCTGGAGTGCAGTGGCGTGTTCTCTGCTCCCTGCAACCCCTGCCTCCTGGGTTCAAGCGATTCTCCTGCCTCAGCCTCCCCAGTAGCTGGGATTACAGCCATGCGCTACCACACCCAGCTAATGTTTGTATTTTTAGTACAGACAGGGTTTCACCATGTTGGCCAGGCTGGTCTTGAACTCCTGGCCTCATGTGATCTGCCTACTTCGGCCTCCCAAAGTGCTGGGATTACAGGCCACCATACCTGGCTGGGTTTCCTCTTTTTAATTATTATTATTATTTTTTGAGATGGGGTCTTGCTCTGTTGCCCAAGCTGGAGTGCAGTGGTGCCATCATAGCTCACTGCAGCCTCCAATTCCTGGGCTTAAGCATTCCTCCCACCTCAGATTTCCCAGTAGCTGGGGCTACAAGCGCACACCTAATTTTTAACCAGACTATGCCAGGCTAATTTTTTTTATTTTTGTAGAGAAGGGGCTTCATTTTATCACACTGGCTGGTCTTGAACTTCCGGCCTCAAGTTATCCTCCTGCCTCAGCCTCCCTAAGTGCTGGGATTACGGGTGTGAGCCACCACACAGGCCTGGCTGCCTTCCCAAGGCCGGGTGCTCTCCACCCACCAGGGGTGAAATGCAGGCTGGGGGCATCTGAGGCTAGATTTGAATGGGTAGTGTTTGAATCCAGGATTCTTAGAATGTTCCAGCTGGAGAAGGCCCCATGGGGGTCGTTGTTTCCATAGGTCCCTCTGGCACCCATGGGGAAAGTGAGGCCCAGTGGGGAGCCCTCAGACCCTCCTTCCCACCTCTCCCTGGGCCTGCTCCTGGGAGGGACAGCTCCTGTTCGAGGGGCAGGAGTCCACGGTGAGTGGGACCCTCTGTGGGATGCCCCCTCTGCTTCACTCCAGGATCCCATTTTGGCCATGCACAGAGAGGCCAGGGCCGGGGCTGTAGGCCAGTCAGTCCAGGATTCAAATCCTAAACCCACCACTTGCCCACTGCGTGATACTTTCTGAGCCTCGGTTTCCTGTGTTTGCAGGGGTCCCCACAAACTCCCCATGTACCCACCCACCTCTCCCCTCACTTGAAAAGGTGTCATCTACCAGCAGACTCCCAGCCCACCTTCTGCCCCTTTGGGGGCATCTGCAACACCAGCCCCAAACTGATTCCCTACTTGCCCATCACTCTCCCTTTGCCCGGACTGTGTCCAACCCCGGGACACCCTTCTAGCTTTGCCCAAGTCCAGGAGTGTCTCCATGTCCTCTAAAGACCTGCAGAAAATGCTCTTTCTGGAGGCACCAATCTTTTTTAATATTTATTTTAATTTTTTCAGGCAGGGTCTCATTCTGTCACCCGGGCTGGAGTGCAGTGGTGTGGTCTCGACTCACTGCAGCCTGGCCCTCCCGGACTCAAGCGATCATCCCACCTCAGCCTCTGGAGTAGCTGGGAGTAGCACGGCGCCACACCTAGCTAATTTTTGTATTTTTTGTAGAGCTGGGGTCTCCCTGTGTTGCCCAGGCTGGTCTCAAACTCCTGGTCTCAAGTGATCCTGCTGCCTCGGTCTTCCATAGTGCTGGGATTACAGGTGTAAGCCACCACGCCCGGCCGAATTCAACTCTTTCTGCAGCACCCAGCCCTATCAGACTTTTTGGTGTGTGTTTCTTTATTGCTTTCTTTGATGAGCATCTCGCCCTGCCGGCTTCCCAGCGCCTAGTACATAGAAGGCCCTCAATCACCCTTCCTTGAATCAACGACCAAACAACTGCTTCACAGACAGAAGAAACACTGGCAACTTGCTCAGTTTTCTGTTTTTCTTTTTTCTTTTTTTGAGATGGGGTCTTGGTCTGTCACCTAGACTGGAGTGTAATGGCACAATCTGGGCCTACTGCAACCTCCGCCTCCCAGGTTCAAGCCAATCTCTTGCCTCAGCCTCCTGAGTAGCTAGGGCTGCAGGCGCCTGCCCCTCCACATGGCTAATTTTTTGATTTTTTGACATCTTATTTTTTGTAGAGACAGGGTCTCACTAGGTTGCCCAAACTGGTCTTGAACTCCTGAGCTCAAGCAATCTGCCTGCCTTGGCCTCCCAAAGTTCTGGGATTATAGAGGTGAGCCACCACACCCAGCCCTACTTGTTTTTTCTTGAGATGGGTTTCGCTCTTGTTGCCCAGGCTGAAGTGCAGTGGTGCGATCTCAGCTCACCGCAACCTCTGCCTCCCGGGTTGAAGCGATTCTCCTGCCTCAGCCTCCCTAGTAGCTGGGATCACAGGCACGCCCCCACCATGCCCAGCTAATTTTTTATTTTTAGTAGAGACAGGGTTTCTCCATGTTGGTCAGAGTGGTCTCAAACTCCTGACCTTCAGGTGATCCACCCACCTCAGCCTCCCAGAGTGCTGGGATTATAGCCGTGAGCCCGGCCCTACCTGTTCACTTCTCACTGAAACACCTCATGGTCCACACAACAAATTTAAGGCCCCATCCGGGCCACAGGCTGCCAGTTTGTGGCCCTTCCTCTAAACAACCTTCACAGCAAAACAGCCAATTGGACAGTGCTGATGCTCCTCTCAGGCCAAGGAACTGACCCTCTGAAGGTCCCACTGCCCAGCTTGGGAGAAAACCACATCCAGGTGACCATCCGTGGCAAACCTGACCTGGCACAGGCACCCTCACCTGCCAAGAAGGCCTGTTCCAGGCCGGGGGCGGTGGCTCACACCTGTAATCCCACTACTTTGGGAGACCGAGGTGGGCAGATCACCTGAGGTCAGGAGTTTGAGACCAGCCTGGCCAACATAGTGAAACCCCATCTCTACTGAAAATACAAAAATTAGCCGGCCATGATGGCGGGCGCCTGTAATCCCAGCTACTCAGGAGGCTGAGGCAGGAGAATCACTTGAACCCAGGAGTCAGAGGTCACCCAGCCCATGGAGCCAAGACAGACCCCGCAGTCTGAATTTGACCCTGCTGTCCCATGCAGGCTAGAGTCTAAGGCCCTCTCAGGCCCCCAGTGATGTCCCCTAAGCCACAGTAGTGGCTGCAGGGACAGCCCAAGGTTTTCCTCTCTTTGTTCCAGAGAAAGCTCTCCCTGCGGGGCCTCAGAAATGGATCCCCAGATGCCCCAGCCTCCCTGCTTGGGAAATTAGCACATCTGTCAGCGCTGGGCAGAAGGGACCCTGCCCACAGCCCGGCAGCCCGAAGATGCAGCCAGCAGGGACCCCGAGATGGGGCTTTAGGACACTGTCAGTCCCCAATATCTTCCCGCAGAAATGTCTAGGAGCCCCTCAGGTGCTGGGGATGCAGGAGCAGGGGGTGGGCAGAGCAAGGCCTCCCCCCATCACCCAGTCTGATGGGGGAGGCAACAGCAGCCACATAACCGTATCTGGGAAGAAGGCCTTCAAGGAAGAAATTCAACAGGGGGAGGCAGTGGAGGGTGGCAGGGAGAGAGCTGCTTTGGACAGAGGATCCAGGAGGGTACCACACCTGTAATCCTGGCTACTCAGGAGGCTGAGGTATGAGAATTGCTTGAACCCGGGAGGCGGAGATTGCAGTGAGCCGAGATCGCACCACTGCACTCCAGCCTGGGTGACAGAGCAAGACCCTGTCTCTGAGGTGTCTCAGGGAGGTGGGAGCCAGGTGGACACAATGGCAGGTGCAAAGGCCCTGAGGTGGGACTGTGCTGAACAGGTGGCTTCCAGGAGCAGGCAAACCCCACGCGTCTGGGGTGGAGTGAGCCAGGGGTGGCCGGAGACAGAGAAGGTCAGAGAGGCATTGGGGGACAGAGAGAGGGTGGACCGTAGAGCAATAGGGAGCCATGGAAGGTGTGTGAGGAGGGGAGGACTGTGGTCTGATTCGGAATTTTCAGAAGACCCTGTGGCCTGTTGGAGCAGGAAGCCAGGCCAGCATCCAGCCAGGGATGGTAGGGCTTGGACCAGGCACAGGCCGCAGGTTGGAACGGTGGGCAAGGCAGGCCCATGCCCACAGCAGCCATGACTCTTATTACAATCCACCTCCATTTCTCCCTTCCTCAGGCCCCACCTTGACCTTGGGTGAACCTGGGCTTGGAGGGAAACAGCACCTGGCAGAGGGCGGAGAGGAAAGGGGCCTGGATGGGCTCACAAACACCTCCACTTGGTCACAGCCCAGATGGGACCTTCTGTTATTGAGCCCTTACTGTCTGCCCAGGCCCACACCCCGCCTCATTTACATATAAGACCTGCCTGACCCCCAGACACCCCAGGGAAGCAGCGATAGTTGCCCTGTTTTGCACAGGAGTGGGCAGGCTTCTTCCAGGGCCACATGGTGAGACCTCCAGATCCCCACCCAATCCTGGGCTTGTACCCCAGGGCCATCACGTGGCACCTCAATCTCACCACCCCCACCCAGGCTGGGAAGTGGGCCTGGGCTTGTCCAGCCCAGAATCACCGTCACAGGGTCCAAGAAACTCAATCCTGGGCCGCAGGGTATCAGGGTAACCACACAAGTCCCCAAGATACAGCCCCAGAGAGGCCCTTTGGGGGCTGAGAAATGGGATTTAACTTCCTTGCCCACCCCATGGGGAATCACGGGCCAGGGCTGGGGCGAGTTCCCTGACCCCAAAAGGGATCCCAGACACATTTCTAAGTCGTCTCAGAAAAATGGCATCTGGTTGGGCTCATGCCTGTAATCCCAGCACTTTGGGAGGCCGAGGCAGGAGGACCATCTGAGCTCAGGAGTTCAAGACCAGCCTGAGCAACATAGGGAGACCCCCATCTCTAATTAAAAAAAAAAAAAAAAAAAAAGCCAGGCAAGGTAGCACTCCCCTACAATCCCAGCTACTCGGGAGACTGAGGTGACAGGATGGCTTGAGCCCAGGAGTTCAAGGTCACAGGGAGCCATGACTGCAACACTCAAGGAAAGACAGAAAGACATCTGTCTCTAGACCACTCTGTGCCTTGAATCTTCCAGAAGGGCAGGGCGTGGTGGCTCATGCCTCTAATCCCAGCACTTTGGAAGGCCGAGGTGGGCTGATGGCTTGAGCCCAGGAGTTCGAGACCAGCTTGGGCAACATAGGGAGACCTTGTCTCTATAAATAAATAAATAAATAAGTGGGCCAGGTGCGGTGGCTCACGCCTATAATCCCAGAACTTTGGGAGGCCGAGGTGGGCTGAGTGCTTGAGTACAGGAATTCACGACCAGCCTGGGCAACATGACAAGACCCCATATTTATAATTTTTTTTTTTAATTAGCTGGTCACAGGCTGGCCACGGTGGCTCACGCCTGTAATCCCAGGACTTTGGGAGGCCAAGGCAGGTGGATCACCTGTGATCAGGAGTTTGAGACCAGCTTGGCCAACTCTGTCTCTACTAAAAATACAAACATTAGCTGGGAATGGTGGCACGCACCTGTAATTCCAGCTACTCAGGAGGCTAAGGCAGAAGAATCGCTTGAACCTGGGAGGTAGAGGTTGCAGTGAGCTGAGATTGTGCCATTGCACTCCAGCCTGGGCAACAGAGTGAGACTCTGTCTCAAAAAAAAAAAAAAAATTAGCTGGGTGTGCTGGTGTGAGCGCGTATTCCTAGCTCCTCAGGAGGCTGAGGCAGGAGGATCACTGGAGCCCAGGAGGCAGAGGTTGCAGTGAGCTGAGATCACACCACTTTACTCTAGCCTGGGCAACAGAGCAAGATGCTGTCTCAAAAACAAAAAAAGAAAGAAAGAAAGAAAAAACCTCTTCCAGAAGGCCAAACACCCAACATGTCTACACTCACTGCACCCAAGTTGGGGTGAGCAAATGTTTTAAATTCCCCTTCTCTTCTTAATTTGCATTTTCCAGATGTCCACCTGGTTGGGTCATAGTTTAACCAAATAAATCATTCGTTGGGATGGGAAAGCCAAGAGTGGGTTCAGCTTGCTCCGCTCACAGGAGCTGCCACAAAGTTCAGAGAGGGGCAGCCACCTGTTGGGGGGTCACACAGAGAGGAGGGAGAGGAAGCTGGGCCTCGTGACCCCAGCCTCTGTTCTCTTGGGGGACTGAGGCATGGCCTTGAGCTCCATCCTTTTTTGAGGGGCCTAGTGTTACTACCTGGCCTCAGCCTTCCCTCCTGCAAACCAGCTTCCTGCTCTCTAAGATGACACCCCAAGATCCTAACTGTCCTGAAATTCTGTTTGCTGGAGGCCAAGCTTCCCCCTTTACTGAACAACAGGAAGGGGACATGAGGGAACAAGGCTGCCTTTTTAGAAAGCCCTTTTCATCTCTGGAAATCAGTCCTCACACACTGGTTCTCCGAAGTCGAAATACTTTTTTGTATCCAGTTTCCTTCACTCCAAGAGTCTGAGAGTTCTTGTCCCGAATGCCCAAGGTCCAGGGGCCCTGCCCTTCCCCAGGGATGATTCTTGGCCAGGCTAGCCTGAGGCCTTGATTATTGCTTTGTTTCTTTCTTCCTTTTTTTTTTTTTTTTGAGACGGAGTTTCACTCTTGTTGCCCAGGCTGGAGTGCAATGGCACGATCTTCGCTCACCGCAACCTCCGCCTCCTGGGTTCAAGCGATTCTCCTGCCTCAGCCTCCTGAGTCGCTGGGATTACAAGCATGTACCATCATGGCCGGCTAATTTTGTATTTTTAGTAGAGATGGGGTTTCTCCATGTTGGTCAGGCTGGTCTCGAACTCCTGACCTCAGGTGATCTGCCCGCCTCAGCCTCCCAAAGTGCTTGGATTACAGGTGTGAGCCATCGCGCCTGGCCATTTTTTTGTTTCTTTTCTTTCTTTTTTTTTTTCTTTTAGAGACAGGATCTTGCTCTGTCACCCAGGCTGGAGTGCAGTAGCTCAGTCATAGCTCACTGCAGACTCGAACTCCTCGGATCAAGTGATCCTCCTGCCTCAGCCTCCCGAGTAGCTGGGACTATACACATAAGCCACCACACCTGCCTAATTTAAAAAACAATTTTTTTTTGGCCAGATGCGGTGGCTTACTCTTGTAATCCTAGCACTTTGGGAGGCTGAGGCAGGCAGATCACATGAGACCACCCTGGCAAACATGGTGAAACAACGTCTCTACAAAAAATGCAAAAATTAGCTGGTCATGGTGGCACACGCTTGTAGTCCCAGCTACTCGGGAGGCTGAGGCAGAAAATCAATCACTTGAACCTGGGAGGCACAGGTTGCAGTGAGCCAAGACTGAGCCACTGCGCTCCAGCCTGGGTGACAGAGTGAGACTCTGTCTCAAAAAAAAATTTTTTTAAAGCCAGGTGCAGGGGCTCACGCCTGTAATCCCAGCACTTTGGGAGGTTGAGGCAGGTGAATCATTTGAGGTCTGGAGTTCAAGACCAGCCTGGCCAACATGGTGAAAGCCCATCTCTACTAAAAATACAAAAACTAGCCAGGCGGTAGTGGCACGCGCCTGTAATCCCAGCTACTTAGAAGGCTGAGGGAGGAGAATTGTTTGAGCCTGGGAGCTGGAGGTTGCAGTGAACAAAGATCACCACTGTACTCCAGCCTGGGTGACAGGATGAGACCCTGTCTCAAAAAAAAAGAAAGAAAGAAAAGAAAAAAAAAAGAAAATGGGGGTCTCACTATGTTGCCCAGGCTGGTCTCAAACTACTGGGCTCAAGTGATCCTCCTGCCTCAGCCTCCAAAGTGCTGGGATTACAGGCATGAGCCACAGTGCCCGGCCAGCTATTTCTGACTAATTGGGTCTGCAACTAGGGGTTAGGGTGGCCAAGGACACAGGTCACCCATATCTGCAGCCCTGGACCCCAAAAGAGATAGGGAGGGAGGACTGTGACCGTGAAAGTAATGCTGCCACCACCTTGTCATGTGCTAACAACCACACGGGGATGCGACTCTTGTTCCTGTACCCATTGAGGCAAAGGGAGGAGAGTTGGCCCCGGCAGCTGTTGCTCCCCCGTTCCAAGGTTTTGTGCCTACCATCCTGCTGTGACAAACGAGTGTACACCCACAGCAAGAAGGCATAGGGTTGTGCACCGGGGATGCGCTAATGCTAAAGGAGTGCACATCAGGAGAGAGGGACATCACATGCCACATCACAGAGCTCACAGACACATAATAGGGCCTCACAGCACCATGATTTTGGACACACAGCTAACTCTCCAACTCCCCAACTCACACCAAATCTCAGACGCAGAGCCCTTGGACACACAACTTCCAGACCCACACCCTTCAGACACACACCCCTTGGAGACACAACCCCCTCCTGCCACAACCTCGGGGACTCACCACCCCACGACACACACCCCTTTAGACACACACCCCACCCTGGGACGCCCAGCAGTACACCCGGACCTCCAAAACCCACCCAGCCCGCAGAAGCCGTTCAGAGGACACCACAGGAGTCTCAGCCCGATATGACACGCACCTGCTCGGCCTGGGCCCTGGGACGCTGGGCGCACGGACCCGCGGCGGCTGCACGAAGATCAGGGGCCCGCGGCCGCAGGTGCCTTGGGAGCGGGCGGTCCTGCCCCCGGGAGCTGATTGGGCGGGACGGGCTTATTTGCATACAGGGCGTCACCCTGGAGGCGGTGATGGGCGGGCACTTGGGCGTGGCCCCGCCCCGGGAGTTCAGGGGCCTGGGACTCAGACGCGAAAGGATGCTGGGGCGCCATGGGTGGGGGCGCGGATAAGGAAGAAGCAGAACGGAGGGAGGGGGCTGGATCAGACTGGCCAGGCTTTCCCCGCCCTCACTGGGCGCCCTTGACCTTACTGCCGACCCCTGACCCTACTGTGACCCTAACCCTAATTCTAAACCTTTTCCTAACTCGGCCCAACTTGCCTGGATTAATTCCATCCTGAGTGAAATAGACTCCGATCCCGGACCCCGTCGCCCCGAGGAACGAAGCCCTTCTCGCAGGCAACGCTGACCCTCGCGCTCCCTAGAATGGAAAGACTGCAAGACGGGGCTCTCGGGTGGCCTGTGTGGCCTCACTCAACTGTGCCTCCTGGGGCCAGATATGTGCTCCCACAGGGAGTGACAGACCCTCCGCAGCTACTGGTCCCTCAAGCCCGCACCGCCTGCCTCTCCACAGTCCAAGACAACCACACTGCTTCCACCAACCACTTCCCTCTCCTTCCCTCTCCCTGCTAAAGGCTGTTTTCTAAACTTCAAAGGTCAGCTGTGAGGGGCCTTCTAGGATTGGACCCCAGCCCAGACCTCTAAATCCACCCCTTCCCCTGGGATCCCAGCACAGGCCAGACCCACAGGAAGATCAGAGCGGGGGTTGGTGAATGTATCAATGTGAAAAGAATTACAGGATAAAGATGGCTCTGGGATGGGCACTTCTGGAGAAGCCCCCGGCCCGTCTGGGGCAGGCAGGGGATCCATGCACTCCCCTAACCCTGTGGGGTCAGGCTTGGGCCAGAGGAGGGATGGGAGGCTGGGACAGGCCAGAATTGGGGCAAGGGCTGTGCCAGAGGAGTCAGGGAGGGTTTCTCAGAAGAGAGGGCATTTGTGCTGGGTTTTCAAGTATGTGTAGGAGTTTGCCACTAGGAGAAAGGTTTTTCTTGTTTTTTTCTTCAAGGCAGGATCTCACCGTGTTGCCCAGGCTGGAGTGCAGTGGCATGATCATAGCTCACTGCAGCCTCGACCTCCTAGGCTCAAGCAATCCTCCCAACTTAGCCTCCCCAGCAGCTGGGACTACAGGCAGGCCACCACCAGGCCCAGCTAATTTTGTTTTTTTAAGAGAGGATGTCTCACTATGTTGCCCAGGCTGGTCCCAAACTCCTGGGCTTAAGAGATCCTTCCTCCTCGGCCTCCCAAGGTGCTGAGATTACAGGTGTGAGCCACTACACAAGACCCGAGAAGGGCTTTTTCAAGAGGGAAAAGCACTTGCAAAAGTGCAGAGGAAGAGCATAGAACATTCTCTGGCCGGGGAAGGTGAGGAAGGTGAAGCCAGTATAGCGGGCAGGGGGTGAAGAGGAGGGGCAGATACAGGTGGAGAGCAGTGGGGCTGCAAAGCTGCCTGGTGTCCATCTCCTCCAGAGAAGAGAGGGGCTGGTCCCCCAAACTCAGGGGGAGGCATGTGGCAGATGCTGGAGTGTGGGGGACACTGAGACAGGGAACAGGGGGCCTGGGAGGCTTGTGTCTCTCCCCACACCTCAGTTTACCCGTCTGTGACATGGGCAGTGTGGGCCTCTAGTCTGAGCACAACTTTCTCTTTGGACATGAAAACTATAGAGTTCATACTGTGTCATCAGTGGGTCCCTCCTGTCCCCATCCAGTGCCCAGTGCCATACACTGGGGTGCCCCAAGGACATGCCAGGGCCTGGGCCAGGCTGGGGGCTTCTGCCTCCACTCCACGGTGCAGAACAAGGCTTGGGGAGTGTGGAGGTGGCTGGGGAGCCCTGGGCCCCCGGAGGGCTGCTCTGTTTACCCGAGGCCACCCGCCCGCCTCTGATGCAACAGGCAGGCTCTGGTTACGTGAGGCCGGCAGCTGGGCCAGCTCTGGGGGAAGGGCTAGCCCAGCAGAGCGAAGCTGGCTGGGGCTGGCCCTTATGCACCCCAACTCCCCAGCCCCCTCCTTCTGGTGGGCACCATCTTGTTATTCATGGTCTGTCCCGTGTCCTTTTGCCTCTGTTCCTATCCTATACCTTCCCCAACCACTAATTGTGTCCCCTAGCAGGGCCACCAAGAGTCTTAACCTCATTCTTCTCAGATGAAGGGACACCCTTAGTTGCTAGAGTAAGAGGTTGGAAGGTAGAAGGGAAGGTTGTGAGGAGGAAGGGATAGAAGGGTCCAGAGTGGGTGGTGAGGGAGAAGAGTGACCTGGGAAGCAGGTCTGGGAGATGGGGGAGGCGGTGGGTGGGGGATGGAGGAGAAGGCTAGGGTGGGAGGCTGGGGGAGGTGGAGAAGCTGCCCCCGCTGTCTCCCTCCTCCAGATTCTCTCCCCTCTCCCAGGGGAAGGCTTTGAAGGACCTTCCATGATAAGGATGTGTGACCCAGTAGGTAGGGAGGGCCCTGAGGTTAAAGAACCCTGAGTCCCCATCCCAGCTGCGCCGCCCACTCACTGTGTGACCTCAGGATGGTCACTGCACCCCTTGGGGCCTCTTTGCTCATATGAGAAGTGTGGATAGGCTGGGCGCGGTGGCTCACGCCTGTAATCCCAGCACTTTGGGAGGCCGAGGTGGGTGGATCCCGAGGTCAGGAGATCGAGACCATCCTCACTAACACGGTGAAACCCCGTCTCTACTGAAAATACAAAAAATTAGCCAGGCGTGGTGGCAGGCGCCTGTAGTCCCAGCTACTCGGGAGGCTGAGGCAGGAGAATGTCGTGAACCTGGGAGGCGGAGCTTGCAGTGAGCCAAGATCGTGCCACTGCACTCCAACCTGGGCGACAGAGCGAGACTCTGTCTCGAAAAAAAAAAGAAAAAAAAAAAAAGCCAGGCATGGCGGCACACACCTGTAATCCCAGCTACTCAGGAGGCTGAGGCAGGAGAATTGCTTGAACCCGGGAGGTGGAGGTTGCAGTGAGCCAAGATCGCGCCACTGTACTCCAGCCTGGGTGACAAGAGCAAGACTCCGTCTCAAAAAAGAAAAAAAAAAAAAAAAGAAGAAGAAGTGGGGATAATAGGAGCCCTTAAGGCCCACCTCCAATGTTCCCTCCTCCAAAAGCCTTCCTATCCTCTTACCACTTAGGATCCTTCCACCTCCCCACCCTTCCTTCCAGCTTAGCACTGATCCAGGGGGCAGGGTAGAGTATGTGGCTGGTTCTATGTCCCCCAGCCTGGGGGTTCCTTGGGCCCGGGCCCAGAGCGTGGTGGCACCAAAGGAGTGTCTCCACGGGTTTCTTTCTTTTCATTTTTTAGAGACAGAGTTGCTCTGTTGCCCAGGCTGGAGTGCAGTGGTGCAATCATGGCTCACTGCAGCCTTGAACTCCTGGGCTCAAGTGATCCTCTCGCTTCCATCTACCAAGTAGCTGGGACTATAGGAATGCACTACCACACCTGGCTAATTTTTAAATTTTTTTTTGAGGTGCACTGGGTGTCTCGCTTGTTGCCCAGGCTGGTCTCGAACTCCTGGGCTTAAGCGATCCTCCTGCCTTGGCCTCCAAAAGCGCTAGGATTATGGGTGTGAGCCATTGCGCACAGCCTCCATGGGTTTCTTGAAGAACTGGAGAATCTCAAAGAAGGTCTAAGCAGTGAAAGGGAGTGGGGGATAAGCCTGGGGCACCCAGAAGCCTTGTTCAGGGATACTGTAGGGAAAAGAAAAAAAAAAAAGGCTTTCCAGGGGCCTGACTGTGTAGGACTCTCCGGGAACCCAGAGGAGCAGGTCTGAAATAAAAACCAGGACTCAGACCAAGGGCTAAGGACAAAAACCCAGCGGAAGTCTGATTCTTGTCCTGATCACTGTGGACGGAGCAGGGGGCAGGTCGCTGCCCTGTATGGGTCTCCTTTTACCCCATCTGCAGATCAGGGTTGGGATCCTTTCTGGGTGATCTCCAGCCTCGTGAGCACTATGCTTCTGTTTGGATGCCCCATGGCACGGAGAGCTCACTGTCTCTCTTCTAGCTGCCTACCTATCTCTGGAGTTCTGCCGGGAGTTAAATTTTTTTTTTTTTTTTTGAGACGGAGTCTGGCTCTGTCGCCAGGCTGGAGTGCAGTGGCGCAATCTCGGCTCACTGCAATCTCCACCTCCCGGGTTCAAGTCATTCTCCTGCCTCAGCCTCCCGAGTAGCTAGGATTACAGGCGCTCACCACCACAGCCAGCTAATTTTTGTATTTTTAGTAGAGATGGGGTTTCACCATGTTGGCCACGACGGTCTCAATCTCCTGACCTCGTAATCCACCCGCCTCGGGCTCCCAAAGTGCTGGGATTACAGGTGTGACCCACCATGCCCAGCTGGGTGTTTTTTGAAATGGAGTCTACCTCTGTCGCCCACGCTGGAGTGCAGTGGCGTGATCTCGGCTCACTGCAACCTCCACCTCCCGGGCTCAAGCGATTCTCCTGCCTCAGCCTCCAGAGTAGCTGGGGATTACAGGCATGCACCACACCCAGCTAATTTTTGTATTTTCAGTAGAGACGAGGTTTCATCATATTGGCCAGGCTGGTCTCCAACTCCTGACGTCAAGTGATCCGCCCACCTCGGCCTCCGAAAGCGCTGGGATTACAGGTGTGAGCCCCCGCGCCTGGCCAGTAAATGCTATTGAGTGAGCTCTAGGAGTGCCCTTGCTCTCCACCCTGACAAGGGAGGCTGCGAGCTCTTGTTCTGAGAGCCCTCTGGCCTCTCAGAACCTCAGTTTGCTCTCTGAAAAATGGGAGCGAGGGCATATAGGGTGAAAAAGGGTGGAGGGTCACAGTGTGCCCACCAGGGCCAGCCAGGACTGCAGACAATGACCGCTTGGAGGCTGAACTTTCCGCCAACGCTTTGTCTCTTGCGCCCCCTGGCGGCTAGAGTGGGCGGGGCGCCCTCCAGGCAAAAAGGGCTATCGAGCATTCAAATGAGATGCAAATTAACCAGCGCCCCCACAAGCCCTTGGACTCGGGGTGACGAGGTGTCTGACAACCCAGAGTCTTGATCAGATCCCTTTTATCTATTTATTTATTTATTATTTTTTGAGACAGAGTCTCGCTCTGTCACCCAGGCTAGAGTGTAGTGGCTCCATCTTGGCTCACTGCAACCTCTGCCTCCCGGGTTCAAGCAATTCTCCTGCCTCAGCTTCCCAAGTAGCTGGGATTAGAGGCGCGCATGACCACACCCGGCTAATTTTTTATATTTTTGGTAGAGACAGGGTTTCACCATATTGGTCAGGCTGGTCTTGAACCCCTAACCTCAGGTGATCTGCCCACCTCAGCCTCCCAAAGTGCTGGGATTACAGGCATGAGCCACCATGCTCAGCTATTTTGTTTTTTTATAGAGACAGGGTCTCTCCATGTTGCCCAGGCTGGTCTCCAACTCCTGGACTCAGGGGTTCCTCCAGTCTTGACTTCCCAAAGTGCTGGGATTACAAGCGTGTGCCACCGCACCCGGCCTAGACTCCTTTTAAGAGATGACTGGGCTGGGCACGGTGGCTCACACCTGTAATCTCAGCACTTTGGGAGAACGAGGTCAGGAGTTCAAGACCAGTCTGGCCAAGATGGTGAAACCCCGTCTCTACTAAAACTACAAAAATTAGTTGGGCGCAGTGGCAGGTGCCTATAATCCCAGCTACTCTGGAGGCTGAGGTAGGAGAATGGCTTGAACCCGGGCGGCAGAGGTTATTGTGAGCCGAGATCGCGCCACTGCACTCCAGCCTGGGTGACAGAGTGAGGCTCCAGCTCAAAAAAAAAAGAGAGAGCGATGACTGTTAGTCGCTGGTTGAGGTTGCATCCAGGGGCTATGAGTGACTCAGAGCCCTAGAAGGGTCTGGTGGGGCCCCCCCACACCTGCCTCCCTCACCCCTAGCTCCTAGCGCCCCAGACATCCTAGGCAGGTCCTGGGAGGCAGGCGATAATCCCATTCTGCTGCCAGTTTCTCCTGAAGGTCTGAGCAAGACAGGGCTGGCTCATAAATACCAGTGTTTGCTGGAGAAATGGTCGCACGGAGGACAGATGGACATTGAGAGGTGCCTTCAGAGCAGGTAAGAAGGGAGAAGGACTCTGGAGGCCACACACCAATCAGTGCCCTAAATGGGGTGGCTTTAGGCTCCTCCCCACTCCTAAGCTGAGTAGGACAGTGGAGAGGCGGGATAATGGCACAGAGGCCCCCCAGTGTGACCTAGGAGGAGGAGAGGTAGGGCTGAACCCCCTTTCCAGGCCTTCAGACACCTTGACAGGCCCGATGTCCCAGCAGGATGCCCTCTGTCTCCCCTCGGGACACCCCTGCTCTTCCCATCCGTCTCCATCAACCACCCCACAGTGCCAAGCTGAGGGACCCTCCCAGAGCAGTGACTGGAACCTGCCTCGACCCCAAACAACTCTTATCTGACCTCCCTAATACATTGTACTGGAACAAGGGATTCTGGGGTAACTGCATTGGCACACAGCTGGCCTTCGAGATGCATAACTTGTGGAGGCCTGGTCACCCAGGCTTGGCATTCACAGTGGTCAGTGCAGGCCCTTCTGCAAATAGCAGCAGAAACGGACTCAAAGCCATTTTGGCAAAAATCATAATTTAGGGGTCCATCAAACTGAAGAAATGAAATTGGCTAGAAATGAAATTGGCTAGTGTCAGGTACAGTTGGATCCAGGGCTCCACGCAATGTTCTCAGGTCCCCCCTGGAACCCCTCGCCCCGGCCTGGTTCCCATACACCCAGCTCAACCTTCCTGATGCTCCTGGTAGAACTCCCAGGAAAGGCCGCTCATTGGGTCACGTGTCCATCTTGAACCAATCACTAGGAACCTAGGACAAGGGAGCTCTGATTGGCCAGGCCGAGGTGCCACATCCACCACTGGAACTAGGGGTGGCTTCTCCATGTGGTCTGAGCCTGGGGTGGGCGTTGCTGCTTGAGGCAGAATGCAGGTTGGGAGGGTAGATCTGCGAATGTCCAACTCAGCCTGTAGAGAAGGTGCAGTCCAGCCTTCCTTATCCAGATGAAGAAAGGGAGAACCAAGGCTGGGTGCGGTGGCTCACATCTATAATCCCAGCACTTTGGGAGGCTGAGGTGGGAGGATCACGAGCTCAGGAGTTTGAGACCAGCCTAGCCAACATGGTGAAACCCCGTCTCTACAAAAAATACAAAAAATTAGCTGGGGGTAGTGGTGTGCGCCTGTAGTCCCAGCTACTTGGGAGGCTGAGACAGGAGGATCACTTGAGCCCAGGAGGCAGAGGTTGCAGTGAGCCAAGATCGTGCCACTGCACTCCAGCCTGGATGACAGCCAGATCCTGTCAAAAGAAAGAAAGAAAGAAGGAAGGAAGGAAGGAAGGAAGGAAGGAAGGAAGGAAAGAAAGAAAAGAAAGGAAAAGAAAAGAAAAGAAAGGAAGAAAGAAAGGAAAGGGAGACCCAGAGAGGGCCAGCACCAGGCCTATGTCACACAGCACATCAGAGGCAGGCAGGGCTGGGACCAAACCAGGCCGGGCTCTGCTCTTCTCTGACTGTGTCCTTTTTTTTTTTGGTGGGGGGGGCGGCGGGTGCGAAGTCTCGCTCTGTCGCGCAGGCTAGAGTGCAGTGGCGCCATCTTGGCTCACTGGAACCTCTGCCTCCTGAGTTCAAGCGATTCTCATGCCTCAACCTCCTGAGTAGCTGGGATTACAGGTGCCCGCCATCACACCCGGCAGAGCCTCTTTTTGTCTATATGTATTTGGGGGTGAGACCTGCCTTTTGGGGCTGAGAATGAAATGAGATGACCCCTGTGAAGACTTTAGCCCAGGGCCAGGGACTTGATAGGTGCATAATCAGGATTATTTTGATGGCAGTTATTGGTCCAAGGGTCGATGGGGGGCCAGTGAGAGTCCAGGAGCAGCAAAGCCACTTCTGGACTTCTGGGAACATTGACGGCTGGGCCTGGAGGCTCCGGGCAGGTGCAGGAGGAATGCTGGCCACACTCGTTCAGTCTTCAGTCTCTGCCTGGCCCAGCTTCAGTCAGGCTGGGGAGCAGGGGCAAGGGTCAGGGTGGTCTGAGAGGCAGACCCAAGGCATGAGGCAGCACCTGAGGGATGACCCTGGGCCAGACTAAGATGGAGCTTGGTGGTCAGAGGTCCGGGTGGGAATCCCGGCATTTCTGGGCGTGGGCGATGACCCTGAGCTGGCTGCCTTACCTCTCGGGGCCTCCGTTTCCTCTTCTGTAAAACAGGGCAGTGCTTAAGGTCCTGGGACAGGAGAGGGGGATGACTTGACCCTGCGAAGGTCACTGATGACCCCAAAGAGGCGCAGTTTTGGGGGAAAAGTGGGAATGAAAGCCTCTGAGGCCGGGTGCAGTGGCTCATGCCTATAATCCCAGGACTTTGGGAGGCCGAGGTGGGCAGATCACCTGAGGTCAGGAGTTCGAGACCTGACTGACCAACATGCTGAAATTCCATCTCTACTAAAAATACAAAAATTAGCCAGGCGAGGTGGCAGGCACCTGTAGTCCCACCTACTCGGGAGGCTGAAGCGGGATAATCGCTTGAACCTGACAGGCAGAGGTTACACTGAACCGAGATCGCACCACCGCACTCTAGCCTGGGTGACAGAGTGAGACTCCATCTCAAAAAAAAAAAAAAAAGAGAAAAAAAGGCTCTGAGATGCGGCATGAGGCTGGCGGTTCTGGGGAGAGGCGAGGGACTCTGCAGGGACAAATGTGGATGAGACACAGCAATCCTGCTGGGCAGCAGCAGCGGAGGGGACAGCAGACGCTGG
The DNA here is from genome assembly GCF_029289425.2 of Pan paniscus. NCBI lineage: Eukaryota > Metazoa > Chordata > Mammalia > Primates > Hominidae > Pan > Pan paniscus. The sequence goes on from NC_073269.2 coordinate 24,041,497, forward strand.
GAAGTGAGGAGGGCAGCGGGGCAGTGTCCTCGAGGCACAAAGTAGGAGGGACCAGGGTGTGGGGGATGGGACTGGGGAGACAGAGGCTGGGTTGGGGGTGTGGGCAGGACTGCGTAGGGCACTGGGCTGGGCTGCTGACCCACTCAGGCAGCCCCTCCTGCTTCAGGCCCCCTGGAAAGCTCCCAGGCCACCCCTCAGCCTGTGGGATTCCTCACCACCCCACATCCAGAGCTAAGCCTGCTATGAACAGGTACTCAGGAAGTGTGCATCAACTGCCAGAGGTACTCAGTAAATGCTTGCTGCCTGTGGTGTCCAGTAAGCGCTCACTGATTGACTACAGTGCCCACTAAGTGCTCTCTGACTGCACACATGAATTCGGCTGCCTCTGGGCTCTGGGGCTACAGCTTGAAAGGCCTACAGAGGCTCTGTCTCCACCTACCTCCCCTCGACCTCTAAGAGGGCTTCCATGGCACCGAGGACAATCACAGTGTCTGGCCAATAGGCAGGGGCTCGGTAAGTCCCCAGGGCCTCTTTGACCTGCCTGCGTCTGCCCATCACAGATATAGAATGGTGACACATCAGATCTTTCCTGGCACCACACTCTCTAAGCGTGGTCAGCCACACCTCCCACAGCTCACGCTGCACTTGTGCGGTCCTCTCCCATCTGGTCCTGGGCCTGGCCACGTGACTGGCCTCAATGGATGGGCCACCCACAAATGTGAAACCAGCACTCTGCATGGGAGCCACTCTCCTGGCTGCCAGCCACCAGGAGAAACCAGGGCTGGCCTGCTGGAGAGGCCATGAGGAAAATCTGACCCCTGCTGCCAACAGTCCTGGCCAAGGGACCCCCTGACTATGCAGGTGCAGCTGAGCTCCCATGAGCACCACATGGGTGAGCCCCAGGGACAGCAGCAGAACCACCCAGCTGAGCCCAGCCCAAAGTGCAGAATCATGAGTAGGTTAATTACTGGGGCTGTAAACCACTGTTTTGGGATGCTGTGTTATGCAGCAATAGCCGACTGCTCCAAAGCACATCCATCACTGTGCCCTGCACCCTCTTGGTCACCTGATGAGCCACCTTTACAGAAAGTAAATGCAGAGACCACAGAGTGTAGTGAATTTGCTCGGTCACACAGCAGGTAGGCAGTAGATGGGTGGGGAGGTCCCAGAGATAGGTGGGTAATTGCCCATGCCGGGCTCTGCCTGAGAGACTGTGCATGGGTAAAGCAGGCTGCTGGCACGTGGTAGGATAGAGGAAATGTGGGCTCCCTTCTCTGTCTTCGGGGGTGGAAATCTCTGGGACTAGCATGGGGCCTATGGCCTGGAAAAGAGAGAGGAAGGTGGTGGAGAGAGAGTGGGAGAGATGGGCTGACATGGTCCCTGAGCAGCAGTGTGGAACATTCTGGACCTGCAGACACCCCTCCACCTGCCACCTCTGAAATCATCCCACAAGCCCAGTGAGAAATCCCAAGTGGTTAGACAAGCAGGTGCCTGCCTGGCTGCCAAGCGGGCGGGTTGGTTAGTTCAGAGCAGAGAGAGAGGCTCGTGGCTACCCTCGGCACTGACCTCGGTTGGCGGAGGCTGGGGGGCCCCGAGTCTCTTCCAGGATCAGGCTGAGGAGGGCGGGGGTGGTTCCTCCGGGCTGCAACAAAACATGTGCAGCATCCATGAGGCCAAGGTCAGAGGCCACAAGGCTTGCTCAGCTGGCTGGAGTGCATGTTTGGGTGATACTCTGGTCTCAAAGACCTCTGGCTTGAGCTTCTGGGGCATCCTCCTTAAAAGTGGGATGAGTGGGCCAGGCACGGTGGCTCACGCCTGTAATCCCAGCACTTTGGGAGGCTGAGGTGGGTGGATCACCTGAGGTCAGGAGTTCAAGACCAGCCTGGCCAACATGGCGAAACTCCGTCTCTACTAAAAATACAAAAATTAGCCAGGTGTGGTGGCAGGCGCCTGTAATCCCAGCTACTCGAGAGGCTGAGGCACGAGAATCACTTGGAACCCAGAGAGGGAGGCTGGAGTGAGCTAAGATCGCACCAGTGCACTCTAGCCTGGGCGACAGAGTGAGGCTCTGTCTTGAAAAAAAAAAAAAAGGAACAAATGGCAGGGCCCAGTGGGTCACGCCTGTAATCCCAGCACTTTGGGAGGCTGAGGCGGGAGGATTGCTTGAGCCCAGGGGTTTGAGACCAGCCCAGGGAATGTATCATGACCCCATCTCTATTTAAAGAAATATATATGTATGTTTTAAAAAGTGGGACAAGGCACTCCAGAGGCCACGTCTGCAACTCACTCACACAAGACTGGGCACTTCAAACCCACAGGGCTTACAAAGAGAGGTGTCAGCAGCAACTCAAGCTGCTACTGTCTTTCAGGAGTGTGTTGCGTTTTTGAAACAGCAGGCACAAACAGGGCATATGAAAGCATTTTTGGAAACCCTGAGTTGACAGTAAGAGCTATGGCTTTTCAGTGAAGTCTAGTTCCAACTGCCAACACCAACCCATGGCAGAGAAGCCAGATGCCGCTCCTCTTCAGATGCAAGAGAGCCCAGATAAACCCTTCATGCTACCGTTTGAGGGAAGATTGCTACACTCCCATTCTTACACATACACTCAAGTCTTGTTTCTGCAATTTTTGCGTCTTAGTTAAGCAACACAGATGCTTTCTTTCTTTTGCCCAGTGGGGGACAAGCCTGCCAGAACCCCAATCTGTGGGAGCCAGATGCATCCCAAGGCGACGTTCCTGCTCCCGGCACGAGTGTGTGTTCATAAGCGTGTTTATTAACTTAGAATGCCAACGAAAACAAAAAGAAGGGCTACTCTTCAAAAACTCTCTTTCCAATGTTCAAGGACTGTGAGTGCTTTTCGTTTTCAGACCCCTGGTCCTGGGCTTAAAGCCTCCCTTGGCTCTGGGTCCTGGGACAGGGAGAGGCCCCTGCCATCTCCCTGGCCCCATCTCCCCCAGCTGACCGGCTCCAGCGACAGAAGCCTTCTCGGTGCTTCTCGAACACTCCCAGGGATCCCAGCCCCAGAGCGTCTGCCCTCACCACTGCCCCACATGGAACTCCGTCTGCCCCCGGATCGTCTCTGTCTGCATGTAACTCATGCCACCTCCTAGGAGGGGCCCCGTGGTGTTCTTCACAGCGCATCTGACATGCTCTTGTCTGCCATGTTTACCTGGTTGTTGTATGTCTCCTTGTGAGCCTGTCTGTCTCGGTCACTGCTATGTCCCCAGTGCCCAGCCCAGGGCCAGGCACACAGCAGAGCTCAGGACCTCGGTATTAAGTGACTGAACTCAGGTTATAGATGCCACAGGACAAGAGGAGGTCACCAGACACCAGGACAAAAGGAAAGAGACAGTTTTCTAATAAGCGAGAAGCAGCGGTTCCCAGCGCAGCTGAGAGACGGTCCTTGCAGCTGAGAGTGGCAGTGGGGGCGGGCGGTCCCAGGAGCTACCTGTGGCCCTGGGCACTGGCATTCATATGGTCCCGGATGCTGATGGCCTGTTTGAGCAGACCCTCCACGCTGCGGAAGTAGACGCTGCTGTCCACCAGGTTCTTCACGGCGCTGAAACGGGAGGACAGGCCTCGTCAGCGCTCCGGACCTGCAGGTAACTGTCCCACACCCCAGCACTTGAGGTCACCACCAGGGCTCGGTGGGTACCTCAGTGATTCTGCGGGCTTCCCGAAGGACTCACAGTGGGCTTACATTTTAGATTTCCCTGCTATGACTAGATGACATGTGTGCAACACAGCACATTCTCTGCCACTGAAACATCTAATGTTTTGAAGGAGGGATCAGTGTATAAAGATGTCATAAAAAATATCTCGGCCATTACTGCTGATAATGGGGGTGTAAAAAATAGGAAAGAAAAAACACCTGGGCACTGTGGTTCACACCTATAATCCCAGCTACTCAAGAGGCCAAGGCAAGAGGATGGCTTGAGCCTAGGAGGTTGAGACCAGCCTGGGCAACACAGCGAGACCCCATCTCTTAAAAAGAAAAATCTGGGCTGGGCGCAGTGGCTCATGCCTGTAATCCCAGCACTCTGGGAGGCTGAGGCGGGTGGATCATGAGGTCGGGAGATCAAGACCATCCTGGCTAACATGGTGAAACCTCTGTCTCTACTAAAAATACAAAAAAATTAGCCGGGCGTGGTGGCGGCCGCCTGTAGTCCCAGCTACTCGGGAGGCTGAGGCAGGAGAATGGCGTGAACCCGGGAGGCAGAGCTTGCAGTGGGCTGAGATCGCGCCACTGCACTCCAGCCTGGGTGACAGAGCGAGACTCCGTCTCAAAAAAAAAAAAAAAAAAAATACACATTTCACTACAGACAAATGTTCGCTGGCCTCCCGCCTAGCCCAGTGGTATCTGGGGCAACTTCTGTGGTGATGAAAATGTTCTTTATCCATTGAGATGGCTGAGAGGCACCTGGAATGTGGCTAGTGGGACTTGGGAGCTGAATATTTTTTTTCTTTTTTTTTTTTTTTTTGAGACGGAATTTCGCTCTTGTTGCCCAGGCTGGAGTGCAATGGTGTGATCTCAGCTCACTGCAACCTCCGCCTCCCAGGTTCAAGCAATTCTCCTGCCTCAGCCTCCCAAGTAGCTGGGATTACAGGTGCCCACCACCACACCTGGCTAATTTTTGTATTTTTAGTAGAGATAGGGTTGCACCATGTTGGCCAGGCTGGTCTTAACTCCTGCCGCAAGTGATCTGCCCACCTCGGCCTCCCAAAGTGCTGGGATTACTGGCGTGAGTCACTGCACCCAGTTTCATTTTAACGAGTTAAAATTGAAGTGTGCTTAGCCACCCATGGCGTAGGTTCCTGGATTAGATGGCACAGCTAGAGGAAGCAGAAGAAAGCATAGGTTTTTTGTTGGGTTTTTTTTTTCCTTTCTTTTTTTTTTTTTTTTTTTGAGACGGAGTCTCGCTCTGTCTCCCAGGCTGGAGTGCAATGGCGTGATCTCAGCTCACTGCAAGCTCCACCTCCCGGGTTCATGCCATTCTCCTGCCTCAGCCTCCCATGTAGCTGGGACTACAGGTGCCACCACACCCGGCTAATTTTTTTGTATTTTTAGTAAAGACGCGGTTTCACCGTGTTAGCCAGGATGGTCTCGATCTCCTGAGCTCATGATCCGCCTTCCTTGGCCTCCCAAAGTGCTGGGATTACAGGTGTGAGCCACTGCGCCCGGTCTGTTTTTTGTTTTTTTGAGACAGGATCTTGTTCTGTTGCCCAGGCTGGAGTGCAGTGGTGCAATCTCCACTCACTGCAGCCTCAACCTCCCAGGCTTAAGCAATCCTCCCACCTCAGCATCCCGAGTAGCTGGGACTAGAGGTGTGTGCCACCAGGCTCGGCTAGTTTTTGTATTTTTTGTAGGAATGGGGTTTCACCAGGTTGCCCAGACCGGTCTCAAACTCCTGGGCTGAAGCGATCCTCCCACCTCAGACTCCCAAAGCGCTGGGAGTACAGGCGTAAGCCCCTGCACCCGGCCGTATTTCTTTTTTCTTTAGAGGAGAGGTCTGGCTATATCACGCAGGCTGACCCTGAACTCCTTTCAAGGCATCCTCCCACCTCAGCCTCCTGAGTAGCTGGAACTATAGGCGTGCATAACCATTCCCAGCTCTAGCAACTCCTATTTCTTTTCTTTTCCTTGAGCTAAGGAAGATACTGTCTGTCTGGTCAACCCTTGTCCCACCAAGGGGGCCAAGGCTGCCAATGGCAGAATGCTGCCCCAGCAGCAGGATTTCTTGTCTAGGCACCTTCGCCCACACAACCAAACAGCAACACACCAAGGGAACTGCTGGGAGCATCATTCAGCCGCCAATAAAATGGCCCACAGCCCATGTCAGGTGCAAACAGCATGTCTGTGCAAAGTCGAGGAACTTCCAAGGCCAACTGGGCAACCCGAGGCAACCGGAATAAGGCTTGGGAATACAGTCACGAGGAATGGAACCAAAGCACAGGAGGCAAGGGGTCAGTAACAAAAAGAAACACCGGCCGGGCGTGGTGGCTCGCATCTGTAATCTGAGCACTTTGGGAGGCTGAGGTGTGTAGATCACCTGAGGTCAGAAGTTTGAGACCAGCCTGGCCAACATGGCGAAACCCCATCTCTGCTAAAAATACAAAAATTAGCCGGGCAAGGTGGCGGGCGCCTGTAGTCCCAGCTACTCGGGAGGCTGAAGCGGGAGAACTGCTTGGACTTGAGAGGCGGACGTTGCAGTGAACTGAGATCATGCCACTGCACTCCAGCCTGGGTGACAGAGTAAGATTCTGTCTCAAAAAAATTTTAAAAATAAACAGCCATATCTGTGCTTTGGGCTTCCCCCTGGCTGCCATCCACCCCACTGGCCCATCTGTGGTCCTGGCTGTGGGAGAGAAATGCTGGTCCCCAGAGGCATCTTCCAGAATCCTTATCCCTCTTTCCTGTGGCAGCTGGGGAGGGGCTCAGCACAGGGAAGAGACCCACCTGGGGCCCTGGCCAAGTGAATCGTGGTACAGACCCCATACACCCACTTGGGTAGGCCTGGCAGGGTGGGGCTTACTGGGCAGTTGGCTGGGATGCCCCTGAACGCCCAGGAGGCCAGAGCAGCAAAAGGTGGCCCTGCAGCGGGGAGGCTGTGGCGCTCACCTGCAGGCGTACTCCACAGTGTAGATGGCTCCCTGGCTCTGCTCCTCCCAACGCTGCATGTCTGCCTGTAGGGGGCGCAGGAGATGTTTGGCAAGGGAGGCCACCCCCACCTAGAGGGCCTTCCTCCCAGCTCTCTTGGTTGGGGCTCTCCTGAGTCCTCATGGTGGAAGCAGAGACCTTTCCTCCTGCAACTCCCTTCCCTCACAGGTCTGGGCTTTCTGTGAACACCTGGCCACCATGCCTCAGGGCCTTTGCACAGGCTGTTCCCCCTGCCTGGCACATCCTTCCCTTAGATAGTCAGACGGCTGCCTCCTTGCCATGCAGGTCATAACTGTAACAGAATAGTATAGTTTGACTGTGTCCCCACCCAAATCTCACCTTGAATTGTAGTTCCCATAATCCCCATGTGTTGTGAGAGGGACCAGGTGGAGACAACTGAATCATAGAGGCAGTTCCCCTCATCCTGTTCTCCTGATAAGTGAGTTCTCACAAGATCTTGTGGTTTTAATAAGGGGCCTCCCCTTTCACTGGGCACTCATACTTCTCCTTCTTGCTGCCATGTGAGGAAGTACATGTTTGCTTCCCCTTCTGCCATGATTCTAAGTTTCCTGAGGCCTCCCCAGCCCTGTTGAACTGTGAGTCAATTAAACCTCTTTATAAATTACCCAGTCTTGGCTATGTCCTGATAGCAGCATGAGAATGAACTAATACACACATCTTGCCACCTCCTTCAAAATCTATCCCAGATCTGTCCACCACGCCTCTGACCTGGCTTTGCCACCACATGCCTCCTTGCTGGTGTCCCAGCCTTGACTCCTGCCCTGACAGCCCCTGCTCCTCCCAGCAGGCCCCAGCTCACCTTGTGCTGGGCCAGCTCGGGGAGGGAGCGACGCACATGCTCCTGCAGCCGGTACAGGGCCACAGATGGCTCGTTGGCCAGGACGTAGACGCTCTCAGTGAACTTGTCCGTGACTAGATACAGGTGGTAGGGATGGGGCAGGTGTGGGGAGACAAAGCGTCAGCCTCCTCATTGCTCAAGTGTTGAGCCCAGCCAGAGCAAAGGGGGCATCTGGCGTGTCCCTCCGCAGCTAGGTCACCCCTGGCCCATGACAGGCTGGAGGAAGTGGTCACAGCAGGGCTCACTCAAGAGGACATTAATGAGACCGGGTGCGGTGGCTCACGCCTGTAATCCTAGCACTTTGGAGGCTGAGGTGGGCAGATCACCTGAGGTCAGGAATTCAAGACCAGCCAGGCCAACATGGTAAAACCCATCTCTACTAAAAATACAAAAATTAGCCGGGCATGATGGCGGGCGCCTGTAGTCCCAGCTATTCTGGAGGCTGAGGCAGGAGAAATCACTTGAATCTGGGAGGTGGAGGTTGCAGTGAGCTGATGTCATGCCATTGCACTCCAGCCTGGGAAACAAGAGCAAAACTCCATCTCAAAAAAAAAAAAAAAAAAAAAGAGGACATTAATGAGAGGACATAATGAGTGATGAGTTCATAACGAGTAAACTTCTTTTTTTTTTTTGAGACAGAGTCTTGCTCTGTCATCAGGCTGGAGTGCAGTGGTGCAATCTCGGCTCACCACAACCTCCGACTCCCTGGTTCAAGTGATTCTCCTGCCTCAGCCTCCTGAGTAGCTGGGATTACAGGCGTGCACCACCACGCCCAGCTAATTTTTGTATTTTTAGTGGAGACAGGGTTTCACCATGTTGGTCAGGATGGTCTCAATCTCCTGACCTCGTGATCCGCTCACCATGGCCTCCCAAAGTGCTGGGATTACAGGCTTGAGCCACCACGCCTGGCCAGCTTGATTGAACTTTTTTTTTAGAGACAGGGTCTCGCTCTGTTGCCCAGGCTGGAGTGCAGTGGTGTGATCACAGCTCACTGCACCCTCGAAACTCCCAGCCTCAAGCCATCAACACGACTCAGCCTCCTGAGGAGCTAGAACTACAGGTGCAAACCACCATGCCTGGCTAGTTTTTTCATTTATTTATTTATTTATTTATTTATTTATTATTATTATTTTGAGACGGAGTCTCACTCTGTCGCCCAGGCTGGAGTGCAGTGGGGCAATCTTGGCTCACTGCAAGCTCCACCTCCTGGGTTCACGTCATTCTCCTGCCTCAGCCTCCTGCGTAGCTGGGACTACAGGCACCCGCCACCACGCCCGGCTAACTTTTTGTATTTTTTAGTAGAGACGGGGTTTCACTGTGTTACCAGGATGGTCTCGATCTCCTGACCTCGTGATCCGCCTGCCTCGGGCTCCAAAGTGCTGGGATTACAGGCATGAGCCACCGCGCCCGGCTCATTTTTTAAAATAGAGACAAGGTCTTGCTATGTGGCCCAGGCTGGTCCTGAACTCTTGGTCTCAAGTGATCCTCCTGCCTCAGCCTCCCAAAGTGCTGGGATTATAGGCATGAGCCACTGTGCCTGGCCCCCAGTGAACTCTTCTCATCTTTCCCTCCCAAACCCACTGGTAGTGGACACTGCTGCCTACTGCACTTCCCGGCATTCTTTTTGCCCCCGTGACCACACGCGGGACTCTTCAGAGCATGCCCACAGGACCTGAAAGTGCCTGGAAGTTTACATCCCAGGAGGGCCTCAGCTGCCACTCACCAGTGAGAGATATGAAAACCTGTGTCCCTCGCTGGGCACTGGAACAACCCAGAGCCTAACATCCCCCTGGGCTCCTGTGCAGGCCCAGGCTGAGGCCTCCCTCTGCAGATTTTACCTGAGGTGCCCCTCGCTCAGCCTCCTCACCAGCCAGCCCTGCCCTGTTTCCCCTTCTCCCCTGCAGGTGTCTCCTGATGAATTTTTTTTTTCTTTTTTTTGAGACAGAGTCTTGCTCTGTTGTCCAGGCTGGAGTGCAGTAGTGTAATCTCGGCTCACTGCAACCTCCACCTCCCGGGTTCAGGTGATTCTCCTGCCTCAGTCTCCCGAGTAGCTGGGATTACAGGCACCCGCCACCACGCCTGGCTAATTTTTGTATTTTTAGTTGAGATGGGGTTTTACCATGTTGGCCAGGCTGGTCTCGAACTCCTGACCTCAAGTGATCTGCCCACTTCGGCCTCCCAAAGTGCTGGGATTACAGGAGTGAGCCACCGCGCCCGGCCCTGATAAATTAATTGCACACAAATCCTCATTACAGGGTCTGCTTCAACAACGGCATTCCCAGCCAGCCAGCAGGGCCCGCCTTTCCTGTCCCATTCTTGGGCAGATCCTGATGGTTCTAGTCTCACCTGTTCGATTATACCAGACTGCCCGCACCGGTCCAGGCACAGCGAGGCACGGCCATCTCCTGCCTGGATGCCAGATCCACCTTCTCCCTGGTCTCTCTGCTTCCCCTGCTGCCAACAGTTCAACCTCCATGCAGCAGATGAGGCAAACTCCAAATGAACAAATCATCTATTCCCACCCTTGCTTTAAACTCTTCCATAGCTCCCACCTGCCAGAGAATAAAATCTGCCTTTCTTGCCCTGCATGTTCTGGCTGCTCTTGACCTCCCTGCCTTCCTTGCCCTCCACCCCTGGCTCTTCCTTGGACCTCCCAGCACTGCCCAGAACTTTCTCACTGCCCGAGAGGACAAGGTAGGAGGATCACTTGAGGACAAGAATTTGAGACCAACGCCGGGTGCGGTGGCTCACGCCTGTAATCCCAGCACTTTGGCAGGAGGATGGATTCAGCCTAGGAGTTCAAGACCAGCCTGGGAGACATGGCGAAACCCCACCTCTATAAAAAATTGCAAAAATAAGCTGGTCATGGTGATCTATACCTGTAGTCCCAGCTACTCAGGAGGCTGAGGTGGGAGGACTGCTTGGGTCTGACAAGTGGAGGCTGCAGTGAGCCATGATCATACCACTGCACTCCAGTCTGGGCAAAAGAGTGAGACTCTATCCCAAAAAAAAAAAAAAAAAATTAAATGCCCATATGTGACCAGTTGCTCCTTTATTCATTACAGCAGAGCTCTAAACACTTTGTCACCTCAAGGCCTTTGCACTTGCTATTCCCACCTGGAGACACCATTCCGTCACTGGCTCTCCTTCATCCCTCAGGTCTGCTCAAATGTCACCTCCTGGGCAAGACCCTCCCTGACTACCAAGCTTAAAAGATGACCCCTCCACCTCACGGAGGACCTTGGCAGGCATTTTGTTCCTTTCTCTTAATACCAATTTCAACTGATTAGGTTACATGTTCACAGGAAAAGTTAAAAGCTTGGACTTGGGAGAGCAGAGCTTCTCTGAGCCTCAGCTTCCTCATCCACAAAAAAAGAATAACAGCACCCGCCTCAAAGTTTGCTACAGAGATGAATCCAATGCCATCACCAGGGTGACTGCTCAGGAGAGAGAACCCAGGCGTGTCTGGGAGTCAAAGGAGACTAACACAAGTCTCTCCATCTCACCACTGTGCCTTGAGTGGCAGAGCCCAGCCTGCCACCTCCAAACTGTGTGACCTCTTACCAGATAGGCCTCCTCGCTTTGAATGTGAGCATAACGGCCAGGGGCGGAGGCCCACGCCTGTAATTCCAGAACTTTGGGAGGCCGAAGCGGGAGGATCACCTGAGGTTGGGAGTTCGACACCAGCCTGACCAACATGGAGAAACCCCGTTTCTACTGAAAATACAAAATTAGCCAGGCATGGTGGTGCATGCCTGTAATCCCAGCTATTCGGGAGGCTGAGGCAGGAGAAACACTTGAACCCGGGAGGCGGAGGTTGCCGTGAGCCATGATCACGCCATTGCACTCCAGCCGTGGCAACAAGAGCAAAACTCCGTCTCAAATAAAAAAAAAGAAGAAGAAAGTGAGCATAACAGACAAGGCACGGTGGCTCATGCCTCATACTCATGCCCTCCGTTATCCATGGTTCCCGAATCTGTGGATTCAACCAACCATGGATGGAAAATAGGAAAAAAAAAATTCCACAAAGTTTCAAAAAGCAAAACTTCAATCTGCCCTACACGAAGCACTTCTTTGAATCCATGTGAATGAAGTGATGTGTAGGCCTGTATTATGTATTCTAGATGTGAGTAATCTAGGGTGATTTAAAGTATAGGGGATTAGCTGGGTGCAGTGGTTCACACCTGTAATCCCAGCACTTTGGGAGGCCAAGGTGGGTGGATCACTCGAGGTCAGGAGTTCGAGACCAGCCTGAGCAACAAGGTGAAACCCCGTCTCTACTAAAAATACAAAAAAATTAGCTGGGCATGGGGGTGTGTGCCTGTAATCCTAGCTACTCAGGGGGCTGAGGTTGCAGTGAGCTGAGATCCCCCCACGGCACTCCAGCCTGGGTGACAGAGCGAGACTCCGTCAAAAAAAAAAAATTAAAGAATTAGCCTGATGTGGTGGTGTGCACTTGTAGTCCCAGCTACTGGAGAAGCTGAGGCAAGAGGATCGCCCGAGCCAGAGAGATCGAGGCTACAGTGAGCCATAATCGCGCCACTGCAACCCAGCCTGGGCGACAGAGTGATACCTTGTCTCAAAAAAAAAAAAAGCAAACAAGACGCACAGCGATTACTACGCCCCGGGGATTCTTCCAATGCATTACAAATATCAGGTTGTTGAGTTTTTTTTTTTTAGACAGGGTCTCACTTGTCACCCAGGCTGGGGTGCAGTGGCACGATCGTAGCCCACTGCAGTGCAGCCTTGACCTCCCGGGCTCAAGCAATCCTCCCACCTCAGCCGCCCAAGTAGCTGGGACCACAGGCGTGCGCCACCACGCCCGGCTAATTTTTGTATTATTTTAGAGACGAGAGCTCACTATGTCACCTAGGCTGGTCTCGGGCTCAAGCGATCCTCCCGCCTAGGCCTCCCAAAGTGCTGGGATTACAAAGCCACCACTCCCAGCCTCAGCTACTGAATTCTTGAAACAATCCTGGGGGGACCGGTAATTAAAGCAGACACGGAGCCTTTCTACAGGATTCAAAACTAGTCAGCGGCAGAGCTGGGGTTGGACGGCAGTTCAATCACTGCTCCTCGCACGGTCCCTCCGCGCCCGGCCTTTGTCAGGCCGCCCCTCCACAAGTTCCCGGCCCCTTCTGTCCCGCCCGCAGGCCCGCACCACCTTTCTTCCCCTTGAGCTGCATCTCCGGCTCCTCCATAGCGACCGCGGCCCAGCGAACCGGGAAACGGCACCGGAAGCCCGGAGGCTGGGACGCCCGCCTAAGCCTTCCCTGCTGAAACCGGACGCCGCACGGCTCCAGTTCCGGTGTCAGAGGGCCCGCCCTCCCCGCTCCTCAGTCTTTGCGGACAAGAAAGGGGCTGTGTGAGACGGAGGGAAGGAGGCACACCCGGGGGTGGCGCAGTGAGGAGGGGGCGCGACGGCCCGGAGGCTGGTGGAGCGACACCCAGGCAGGAGAGGGGGAAGAACTCTCTCCCTTTCTGAACCCCCTTTTCCTTGAGAGACGAGTTGGGGGAGTCCTCCACGCATTACCCACTCGGGCCGCATAAACTCCCTTCTTTAGCCCTCTGCCCCCGCCCTTGCTTATAAGCCTTTGAGACCGCAGAAGGGACCTTGTTGTGGAACGGGACGGCCAAGGTACGCTGCCCCTTTAAGTTCCAGACGCCCCGCGTACTTCCCCTACTTCTTCTTCTTGAGATAGCCCCGCCCATCTACCCGAAGCCGGAGCCAATTGGCTCCCTCTGGAAAAATCTGTGGGCAGGGTAAAGGTGAGCGGGCGCAGGCGTAGTGAAATTCTCAGAGCCCTTTAGGCCCCGCCCATTCCCTCCGAGTCGGTGAGGAGGGGAAAAGAAGGCGCAGGCGCAACTGCCCTCCCAGGGCCCCAGCGGAACCCACGCCCTCCCCTAAGTCTTAAAGGGCCAGAGGCAGCACTTACTGCCCGGCCCTTCCTCACTTTTGGGGGGCGGGGGTGCGCACGCGCAGTGGGGGAGCTCTGGGGTGGGGGTAGCGGTCGAGTATCAAGTTGCTTTCTGTCCCGGCAGAGGAAGCCAGATCGCTGAGGGTCCAGTCTCCAGCTTGCCTCCTGCTATATCCATAGGAAGAGAAAAGTTTGTGATTTGGGCCCCCAAGTTTTGAGAGAACTGGGCTTTCGGCGCGGGGGGACAGAGGAGGCTCGTGGGGAGGTGAGTGGACCTCCTGGATCGATTTAGGAGGCTTGGGTGGGACTGGGACCAATCGCACCTTTGTTGAGCCGTCACTCATTATGGGGAGCCCCTCCCAACAACCATAGCGAATATTTATTGAGCTCCACCCTTAGCGATCCCCCAATAAGCTATGTACAGACATAATTCGTTGTAGGTCTCATTTCCACATTTTGTCGTGGAGGAAACTGAGGCTCAAAGGTTAAGTCACGTGCCCAAGTTCTCACGGCCTATAAATTGAGGGATTCGAACCCAGACAGCTGACCCCAGAGCCCCGGCTTTTTTTTCCTTTCTTTTTTTTTTTTTTTTTGAGACGGAGTCTTGCTCTGTCGCCCAAGCTACAGTGCAGTGGTGCGATCTCTGCTCACTGCAACCTCCACCTCCCGGGTTCAAGCAATTCTGCCTCAGCCTCCTGAGTAGCTGGGATCACAGGCGCCCGCCACCGCGCTTGGCTAATTTTTGTATTTTTAGTACAGATGGGGTTTCACCATGGTGGCCAGGCTGGTCTCGAACTCTTGACCTCATGATCCACCCTCCTCGGCCTCCCAAAGTGCTGGGATTACAGCCGTGAGCCACTGTGCCCGGCCAGAGCCCAGGCTCTTAAACATTGCACATTGTAGGTGCTTTGGTGGTGGGGAATGGTAGACCTCGAAAGCAGTTGGACTCTGGTTTTCATTTCCCTGGCTCTGGTAATTAACCTGGACCTCAGTTTACCCACCCTCACAGTGCAAGGCTAGGTATGCAGTCGGTGCCTACTTTATTATAACTGTTGATAATTATTGTCATCTCTCCCCTTCTGACACCTCCGCCAGCTTTCCCCATGGAGCTTACCCAGCCTGCAGAAGACCTCATCCTGACCCAGCAGACCCCTGCCTCAGAACTTGGGGACCCTGAAGACCCTGGAGAGGAGGCTGCAGATGGCTCAGACACTGTGGTCCTCAGTCTCTTTCCCTGCACCCCTGAGCCTGTGAATCCTGAACCGGATGCCAGTGTTTCCTCTCCACAGGGTAGGATACCTCCTCTGGGATTGGCCCTCTGGGATTCCATGATGATGGAATGTCAGGCCCCAGATGGAACCTTTGTCTTGCTTTCGTTTTTGTTTTGTTTTGTTTTGTTGTTTTTTGAGATGGAGTTTTGCTCTTGTTGCCCAGGCTGGAGTGCAATGGCGCGATCTCAGCTCACTGCAACCTCCGCCTCCTGGGTTCAACTGATTCTCCTGTCTCAGCCTCCTGAGTAGCTGGGATTACAGGCTTCCACCACTACGCCCAGCTAATTTTTTTGGTATTTTTAGTAGAGACGGGGTTTCACCATGTTGGCCAGGCTGGTCTTGAACTCCTGACCTCAGGTGATCCGCCCACCTCGGACTCCCAAAGTGCTGGGATTACAGGCGTGAGCCACTGTGCCCGGCCTGTTTTTGTTTTTTGATACAGGGTCTCGCTCTGTTACTAAGGCTGGAGTGCAGTGATGCAATCATAGTTCACTGCAGCCTCAACTTCCTGGGCTCAAGCCATCACTCAGCCTCCCTAGGAGCTGGGACTATAGGCATGCAACCACACCTGGATAATTTTTTTTTTTTTTTGAGAGGCTGGTCTCCACCTCCTGGGCTCAAGTGATCTGCAGGCCTCCACTTCCGAAAGTGCTGGGATTACAGGTGTGAGCCACAGTGCCTGGCCCTTCACACCTGTTTTTAACTCTTTGAGGGTAGATAGCTAGGAGTGAAATTACTGGGTCAGATGGTCATCCTGTTTTACTTACTGAGGAACTGAGGATTTATTTTTGATTGGAGTCCAAGAATATGCCTAATTTAGTTCCCTCCCACGACCTTTGTTGCTGCCACTCCTGTCTGGAATGCTCTTCCTACACTTCTTCCTATAGCTGACTCCCCTCCCTTCCCGCCTCCGTTTTTTTTTTATTTCTTTCTTTCTTTTTTTGAGATGGAGTCTCGCTCTGTCGCCCAGGCTGGAGTGCAGTGGCGCAATCTTGGCTCACTGCAGGCTCCACCTCCCGGGTTCACGCCATTCTCCTGCTTCAGCCTCCCGAGTAGCTGGGACTACAGTCCGTTTTTTTTTTTTTTTTTAAATGGAGGTTTGCTTTTGTTGCCCAGGCTCCCTCCCCTCCCCTCGCCTCCCCTCCCCTCCTTTCCCCTCTCCCCACTCTCGAGACGCCTCCCGGATCCCCTCTCTTCTTGAGACGGAATCTTGCTCTGTTGTCCAGGGTGGAGTGCAGTGGCACTATCTTGACTCACTGCAACTCCCTCTCCTGGGTTAAGGTGATTCTCCTGCCTCAGCCTCCCAAGTAGCTGGCATGCACCACCACATCCAGCTGATTTTTGTGTTTTTAGTAGAGATGGAGTTTTGCCATGTTGCCCAGGCTGGTCTTGAACTCCTGACCTCAGGTGATTGCCCGCCTCGGCCTCCCAAAGTGGTGGGATTACAGGCGTGAGCCACCGCGCCCAGTCCCTGTAGCGGATTTCTTTGACTTCCTAAGATCTCGGTGGTGTCACCTTGGGGAGACCCTCCTGTTACCACCTTGTCTAAGAAGGACTTATGCCTTGTGCTCCGTTCTTTTCATCCTCTTCTACCTGCTTTTAAATTTTTTTTTTTTTTTTTTGAGATGGAGTCTCGCTCTTGTTGCCCAGGCTGGAGTGCAGTGGCGTGATCTCTCTCACTGCAACCTCCACCTCCTGGATTCAAGCGATTCTCCTGCCTCAGCCTCCTGAGTAGCTGGGATTACAGGCATCTGCCACCATGCATGGCTAATTTTGTGTTTTTAGTAGAGGTGGAATTTCACCATGTTAGTCAGGCTGGTCTCAAACTCCTGACCTCAGGTGATCCACCCACCTCAGCCTCCCAAAGTGCTGGGATTACAGGCATGAGCCACTGTGCCCGGCCTTAAGTTCTTTTGAACACTTATTTCAACTTGAAGTTTTTTATTATTTCTCTATGTCTGATGCACCTACTTGACCCCCGACTCCCTAGAGGGCAAAAACTATGTCTTGTTTGCTCAGAACATTGCCAGGCAGGGAGGAGAAAGATGCACCCTGGGTATTCAAGAGAGTAGAGTGAGTGAATGGTGGAGTCCCAGGCACTGCCTTTGGTAGCTCCAAGACCCCAGGGAGATACCGAAGGCAGTAGCATGGTAGCTCATGCCTGTAATCCCAGCACTTTGGGAGGCCAAGGCAGGAGAATTGCTTGAGCCCAGGAGTTTGGGACCAGCCTGGGCGACAGAGCAAGACTCCATCTCTACCAAAATATATATATTTTTAATTTGCTGGGTATGGTGGCACCTGTAGTTTCAGCTGCTCAGGAGGCTGAGGTGGGAGGTTGGCTTGAGCCCAGGAGGTTGAGGCTGAAGTGAACTGTGATCACACCACCGCACTCCAGCCTGGACAACAGAGCAAGACTCTGTCTCAAAAAAAAAAAAAAAAAACCCCAATAGCTGGGTGTGGTGGCTCATGCCTATAATCCCAGCATTTTGGGAGGCCGAGGCAGGTGGATGATTTGAGGTCAGGAGTTTGAAATTAGCCTGGCCAACATAGCGAAACCCCGTCTCTACTTAAAATACAAAAATTAGCCAGGTGTGGTGGTGGGCGCCTATGATCCCAGCTACTCGGGAGGCTGAGGCACAAGAATCGCTTGAACCCAGGAGGCAGAGGTTGCAGTGAGCCGAGATCACGCCACTGTACTCCAGCCTGGGGGACAGACGGAGACTCCATCTCAAACAACAACAGCAACAAAAAAAAACAGATGGGCTTCTGTCCTGAAGCCTCAGAGACATCTACTGAGGGGAAACTGACGCCTGTTGTCTGTTTCCCAGCAGGCAGCTCCCTGAAGCACTCCACCACTCTCACCAACCGGCAGCGAGGGAACGAGGTGTCAGCTCTGCCGGCCACCCTAGACTGTGAGTGGGCCCACGGTCCCCAACAAGGAGAGGAGTAGGAGGGTGGGAGGGCCTGTGAGGAGCAATCGTGGACAGAGGGTAAACTGAGGCACAGAGAAGCAAGGGGATGAGTGAGGACTCTGCCTCTGTCCTGCCCCAGCCCTGTCCATCCACCAGCTCGCAGCACAGGGGGAGCTGGACCAGCTGAAGGAGCATTTGCGGAAAGGTGCGTGTCCACACACATGTGCTGGCATGTCTGCACCTGGCTGGTGTGTGCATATGGGTGTCCATACCCACTCATGACGTGACCTGTGAGTGTCCACGTGTGTGATTGTATCTAACTGTGTGTGTGACCGTGTCCATGTATGTCCATCAACATACGCTCCCCCTCATTCCCCTGTCTAACCCCAGCCCCCCACCTCGTCCCCATTTGGCAGCACTGGGGATAGGGGGCAGGGGTGCAGCCTGGTGGTATTGCCCGCCTCCTCCTGCCAGGTGACAACCTCGTCAACAAGCCAGACGAGCGCGGCTTCACCCCCCTCATCTGGGCCTCGGCCTTTGGAGAGATTGAGACCGTTCGCTTCCTGCTGGAGTGGGTGCGTCCCAGCCCAGCTGGGCAGCTGGGGGGTTCCCGGGGGCCTTAGGGTGGGCTGGGGTTTTGGCTGTGTCTGCTGGCGCCTTGTCTTTGAGATGCGGCTGCTGGCTGGGTGCAGTGGCTCATGCCTGTAATCCCAGCACTTTGGGAGGCCGAGGCGGGTGGATCACTTGAGGTCAGGAGTTCAAGACCAGCCCGGCCAACAAGGGTGAAACCCTGTCTCTACTAAAAAAATACAAAAATTAGCCAGGCGTCGTGGTGGGCGCCTGTAATCCCAGGTACTCTGGAGGCTGAGGTGGGACAACTGTGTGAACCTGGGAGGCGGAGGTAGCAGTGAGCCGAGATTGCGCCACTGCACTCCAGCCTGGGCAACAGAGCAAGACTCCATCTCCAAAAAAAAAAAAAAGATGCGGCTGCTGTGGGTACCCCAGGATTCCTGGTTATGCCCCAATCCATCCTACCACTGTCCCTTCTTCTCCCTGCAGGGTGCCGACCCCCACATCCTGGCAAAAGAGCGAGAGAGCGCCCTGTCGCTGGCCAGCACAGGCGGCTACACAGACATTGTGGGGCTGCTGCTGGAGCGTGACGTGGACATCAACATCTATGATTGGGTGAGGGACTGCCCATCCCCAGGACCTCTCAGCCTCCTGGCCTTCATTCCTGCCTCAAATGTTCACAGAGTACCTGAAAGGTGCAGGCCTGCTCTGGGTGCCGAGAACACGAGACAGCCCCATTCCCAGCCTCACAGAGCAGAGCTCCCCATGCAGGGAAGGCAGACATGGAAACAGGCAGCTGAGATGCAGTGAACTGCGCTGCGATGGCAGATGCACAGGTGGCTGCAAGAGCCCCATGTGGGCAAGGGAAATCAGAGAGGTCTTCCTGGAGGAAGGTGTCTAAGCTTGAGACCCCAGAAAGTGAGATGGGCCCAGTGATGAGCAGGAGGAACCACATTCAACTGGAGGCCAGAGAGTACAAGGCATTTTGAGAATGAGGAAGAGGTAAACCTTTGGTTTCTCCTGCCCCTACCCACGACAGAATGGAGGGACGCCACTGCTGTACGCTGTGCGCGGGAACCACGTGAAATGCGTTGAGGCCTTGCTGGGTGAGTGGGAGTCGGGAGTGGCCCTGGGGGCCCCAGCACTCCAGCGGGCCCTGCGGGAATCCTGAGGGCAGGGGGACGCCCAAGCGTTGCTTGAAGAGTTCTTGGAGCAGGTAGTCCCTGCCTGCTCTTCTCGGAGGGTGGATCAGAGGGGAGGAGGTGGTAGAACCACACGGGAGTCGGGGTCTGGGTTTAGGATCTGGCCAAGAGGCTAAGCACCTCCATCCTCCATGGTTCAGAGACCCTTCAGCCACGTTCTTCAGTGGAGACCGAGATAGCAGAGGTTGGACCCTTGTCAAAGGCCACATGGGCAACGGGCAGACCCACGGCTGCATTGTGGGGAATGAGGGGTGCCATGGGATCTCCCAGGTCCCCAGACCCCATTCTGGACTCCCAGGCCCCACCCTCCAGCGCCCTCCCCTCTCCTTTGCAGCCCGAGGCGCTGACCTCACCACCGAAGCCGACTCTGGCTACACCCCGATGGACCTTGCCGTGGCCCTGGGATACCGGAAAGGTCGGCCTGAGACACACAGAGCAGGGGTGGGGTCCCTTCCATAGGCAGGGTGACCATAAAGGGGTACATGGGACACCCCTTCAGTGGTCATACGCCGGCAGCGAGAGTGTGTTGACAGGTGTCGAGCACTGCTGTGTATCCCGCCTGGGAACATCCCAGTCCTGGCTCCTGGGGCTCCACATGTGCTGGGGTAGGGAGGACAATGGGTGTCAGTGGCTGTGGCCATGATGGGGGACACATAGGCATGAGAGGCCGAAAGAGGGGCCTCTCATCAAAGAGCCCCAAAGTGGCCAACAGAAGTCAGAGAGGCTTCCTGGAGGAAGGTGTCTTAAGGTTGAGACCCCGAGAAGTGAGATGGGCCCAGCCCTGGGATGGGGAGGTCAGGGAAGGATTCTGGGGGACCTGAAGGGAGGGAGAATGGCATCCAGGTGGGAGGAGTGGCCCCTGCGGAGGCCTGGCAGTGAGGACACCAAGGGGTAGGCGGCCAGGCCACAGTGCACAGAGCCACAGAGGCCATCCCTCTCCGTGGCGGGCAGTGGGTTTGAACAGGGGCCATAGGCAGACCCCAGTTTGACTCCATTTTCTCTGTCACAATGGGACCCCAACTTCCCCATCCATAAAATGGGGAGATCCCAATTGAACCGACCCCCTGGGGTCATGGTAGAGATGGGGTGCTTAGGAAATATCCCCCTCCTTCCTTCAGAGTTTTACTGTGTTTGGGACAGAAATCATTCCTCATCCCTCCTCATGTTTTCGGGGGGTTTGTTTTTTTGTTCCAGGCAGAAAGTCTTGCTCTATCACCCAGGCTGGAATGAAGTGGTGCAGGCACAGCTTACTGCAGCCTCGATCTCCCAGGCTCAAGTGATCCTCCCACCACAGCCTCCCGAGTAGCTGGGACCACAGGCATTCGTCACCATGCCTGGCTAATTTTTTGTTGTTGCTTTTTTTTTTTTTTTGGACATGGAGTCTCGCGCTGTCACCTAGGCTGGAGTGCAATGGCGCCATCTCGGCTCACTGCAACTTCCACCTCCCAGGTTCAAGCGATTCTCCTGCCTCAGCCTCGTGAGTAGCTGGGACCACAGGTGCACACCATGACGCCCGGCTAATTTTTATATTTTTAGTAGAGACAGGGTTTCACCATGTTGGTCAGGCTGGTCTTGAACTCCTGACCTTGTGATCCGCCTGTGTCGGCCTCCCAAAGTGCTGGGATTACAGGTGTGAGCCACCACGCCTGGCTGTGTTGTTGTTTTTTTAGAAGAGACAGGGTCTCGCTATGTTGCCCAGGCTGGTCTCAAACTCCTGGGCTCAAGTGATCCTTCTTCCCCAGCCTCCTGAGTAGCTGGGACTACAGGCATGTACCACTCTACCCAGCTAATTTTTAAAATCTTTTTTATTTATTTTTTGAGACAGAGTCTCGCTCTGTCACCCAGGCTGGAGTGCAGTGGCACAATCTCGGCTCACTGCAACCTCTGCCTCCCAGGCAAACAATTCTCCTGCCTCAGCCTCCTGAATAGCTGGGATTACAAGTGCCTGCCACCACACCTGGCTAATTTTTTTTTTTTGAGATGGAGTTTCGCTCTTGTTGCCCAGGCTGGAGTGCTATGGCGTGATCTTGGCTCACTGCAACTTCCGCCTCCCAGGTTCAAGCAATTCTCCTGCCTCAGCCTCCCAAGTAGCTGGGATTACAGGCATGCACCACCATGCCCAACTAATTTTTTGTATTTTTAGTAGAGTCAGGGTTTCTCCATGTTGGTCAGGTGGTCTCAAACTCCCGACCTCAGGTGATCCACCTGCCTCAGCTTCCCAAAGTGCTGGAATTACAGGCATGAGCCACCACACCCAGCTGCACCTGGCTAATTTTTGTAGTTTTAGTAGAGATGGGGTTTCATCATGTTGGCCAGGCTGGCCTTTCCTGACTTCAAGTGATCCACCTACTTTGGCCTCCCAAAGTGCTAGGATTACAGGTGTGAGCCACCAAGCCCAGCCTACTTTTTAAATTTTTTTGGTAGAGACAGCGTTTTGCTCTGTTGCCCAAGCTGGCCTCAAATTCCTGAGCTCAAGCAGTCCTCCCCACTGGACCTCCCAAAGTGCTGGGATTATAGGTGTGAGCCACCATGCCCAGGCTCATCTTTTCATGAAAGTCACAATTCACACATTTTGCTTGGTAGGAAATATTTTTATATTAATTCTGAAAAGCTACAAAAGTGCATTTTTACAAACTTAGGGGAAGTTGAGGTTCCTGGGATGAGGCCTCGGTTCTCCCAGCTTTGCTCTGTAATGCAGGTCTCTGCAAGGGTCCCTGTTTGTCCCCTAAGGGGAGAGCGCAGGTTGGCCTGTGCCTCCACCCCCCTCCCGATTCAAGCTCACAGCCCACCTTTTCCCTGCCCCATCTCAGTGCAACAGGTGATCGAGAACCACATCCTCAAGCTCTTCCAGAGCAACCTGGTGCCCGCTGACCCTGAGTGAAGGCCGCCCGCCGGGGACTCAGACACTCAGGGAACAAAATGGTCAGCCAGAGCTGGGGAAACCCAGAACTGGCTTCAAAGGCAGCTTCTGGACAGGTGGTGGGAGGGGACCCTTCCCAAGAGGAACCAATAAACCTTCTGTGCAGAATGAGGGACTTTGCTGTGCTTCCCGGAGGGCTTCCTGGAGGAGACAGCCCCTAGAGGTCTCACACCTTCTCCCCAAGCACCCGCAGGTGGTAGATGATCACACGGCCAAAAAAGTCAGTGGCATCCTCAAACGTCACCTTCAGCCGGTCCACTTCAGCAGCTGGTATGGGGAAAGTGTGAGCGTGGGCAGTCAAGGGAAACTGGTGATTTCTGGTTTCCCACCCGCAGGCCCCCACCCCTTCCAGACCCAGCTCACACTCCACCGATGTGGGCAACCTGGGGAAGCTGCAGGTCCCTCTAAGCCTCCCACACAGAACAGGTGGTCATCAGCACCATTTTACAGAAAAAGTGATGGAGTCCTAGAGGTCACGTGTTCAAGATCACACATCAGGGTTCCCATTCAGGTTTGGGTGAGTCCAAAGCTTCCAGAGGCACAGACCACCCACCCCAGAAGCAGGGGCAGGATATCTGAAGCGAGTTGTTGTCCTCAGGGTAGAAATCTACAATCTTGCGGAGAGCCTGAGTGCCCTGTGAACCTTCAGCAGAGAAAGGCAATGAGTGTCTGGGGTGACCCCTGGAACCCCTGCCACCCAGGGCCTTCTAGTACCTTCCAGGCAGCCCCGGCGACTGGAGAAGCCACCCTGAAACTGGATCTGCAGCTGGGAGACACGGATGAGCTGGGGAAACTCCAGCGTCACCCACTGGGAGGGGCCCTGGAAGCAGACAGGGAAACTGAGGCGCAAGCTCACTGCAGGCACAGAGCCCTGCTATGCCTGTCTCATTCACATAGTTCTTGGAGTGGAGGGGAAGAAGGAAATTCGGCACATGTTCCTTTCCTGGCCACCCATGAGGGCCCCCTGACGTTCTCAAGGCATGAGATCTGAATCACCCTAGAGATGGAGGGTCGAGGGAGGCGCCTCACCTGGTCTGAGTTCCAACACGTCTCCTCATCCTGGTCGAAAAGATGTTTTTTTCCAAACTGCCGAGTGTTGCGATTCAGCACTGAACTCACCCTGGAGGCACCAGGATCAAGGCGAAGAGAGGGGCTGAGACCAGCTCTCAGCTCCGCGGAGGGCCTGACCCCCAGATCTGTCCACTGAGGGCTCGACCCCAGGCTTAGGGCCTCGCCACTGCCTGTCCCCACAGACTCTTACCTGCTCACTGTCTCTGGACAAACCAAAGAGTGGGTCATGTCGGTTCCACAAGACCTCGCAGGGCTTAGGATTGGGCACAGCCTTGGTTCGAATCCCGGCGCCTCCTCAAGCTACAGGGCGGCGCGATCTTGGCTACGCCTTGGCCTGCACGTCCTCACCTGTAACTTGGGACGAGAACCGCCACTCCCTCGCCCACCCCAGTCCTAAATGTCGCCTCGATCAATCCCCTGCCGGAAAATTTGGGAGAGAGGATCAGGGAAACCGCCAATGCCTGGAGGCCAGGCCTCTCACAGGAAACAGATTTCCCGCGGGTTTCGGGGGCGGTGGCTTTTTGTGCGAGGCTGTTTCTCTGCGAATAGCTCTTGGAGCCAAATCTTGGGACCCGGAACCGCGTGGGCTTGGCGCATGCGTGTTGTATTCAGGCGCCGACCGCGGACGCTCCAGAGGTGGGGTTTGGTTCGACCCCGCCCCTTCATGCTCGCTTCTTAAAGGGCCCGGGTTCAATGATTGAATTTACCTTGGTTCCCTTGAAGCTGTAGGGAAAAGGCTGGCTGCGCGCACGGGGCGCTGTCCCTCGGCGCCCGAAGGTGTAGAGCACTGGTTTTGGAATCCAAAAGACTTCCTTTTTTTTTTTTTTTTTTTGAGGCGGAGTCTCACTGTCGCCCAGGCTGCAGTGCAGTGGCGCGATCTCCGCTCACTGCAAGCTCCGCCCCCTGGGTTCACGCCGTTCTCCTGCCTCAGCCTCCCAAGTAGCTGGGAATACAGGCGCCCGCCACCACGCCCGGCTAATTTTTCGTATATTTAGTAGAGACGGGGTTTCACCGTGTTAGCCAGAATGGTCTTGATCTCCTGACCTCGTGATCCACCCGCCGGGGCTTCCAAAGTGCTGGGATTACAGGCTTGAGCCACCGCGCCCGGCCTTTTTTTTTTTTTTTTTTTTTGAAGTGGGGTCTCACTGTCGCCCAGGCTGGAGTACAATGGTGGGATCGCGGCTCTCTGCGACCTCTGCCTCCCAGGCTCCAGCAATCCTCCTACCCAGCTTCCCGAATAGTTGGAACTAGTAGGCGCGCGCCACCACGGCAGGCTGTTTTGTTTGTTTGTTTGTTTTTTGGTAGAGATGAGGTTTCGCCATGTTGCCCAGATTGGTCTCGAACTCCTGGGCTCAAGTGATCCGCCCACCTCAGCCTCCCAAAGTGCTGGGATTACAGGCGTAAGCCACCGCGCCTGGCCAGAGAGACTTCCTATGACAATGTCTTTCTTCCTACTCTAAACTACTCTACCCTAACGGCTACCCTAACCTACTCTAACCTACTCTACCCTAACCACTAAATGCAGCCTGGGAATCCCTGAACTTCACTGCCTCCCGGAGGCCAAAGGCAGAGTTGTGGAAAAGGCCACGATGTTGGGAGTATCTGAAGTCCTCATCAACCCCTTTTGTTCTTGTTGGGACAGAGGAGCCCTGGCCTCCAAGTTTGTCTTTCCCAGAAAATGCTGCTGGGACATCAAGGAAGGCTTCTTGGAGGAGGGAGCTTGCGAGGTCGGGTGTTTTTTGTTGTTTCTGTTTTGTTTTGTTTCGAGACGGAGCCTCACTTTGTTGCCCAGGCTGGAGTGCAGTGGTGTGATCTCAGCTCACTGCAACCTCCGCCTCCCAGGTTCAAGTGATTCCCCTGCCTCAGCCTCCTGAGTAGCTGTGACTACAGGTGCGCACCACTATGCCTGGCTAATTTTTGTATTTTTAGTAGAGATGGGGTTTCGCTATCTTGGCCAGGCTGGTCTCGAACTCCTAACCTCGTGATCTGCCCGCCTTGGCCTCCCAAAGTGCTGGGATTACAGGTGTGAGCCACCGCACCCAGTCTGTGAGGTGGGTTTTGAAGCATGAACAGGAGTTTGCCAAACATAAAGCCTCAGATACCAAGCTGAAGATTTGGTTCACTGATTCACTAGACACCTCCTGCAAGCTCTACTGTCACACTGTCATGTCCAGCCTTCTGCTGGATGATGCTGGGGACAGCAAGAGGCCTCAGCTCCAGGCCTGTCCCAGAGGAGCCCCTGATCTGGGCAAGACAGAGGTAGACATAGACACTCCTAGCCCCAAGGGAGAGATGGGGCCGGAGAAGCAGGGGCTCTACCTGGAGGAAGGGCTTCCTGGGAAAGGGGATGTTAGAACTGCACCTTAATAGGGGGTCAGGCGCCAGGAATTCACAAGGGTGAGAAAATCTGGAGTGGGGAGGGTGTCCCAGGCAGGGAGCTTAGCATAAGCAAAGGCCTAGTTGGGTGAAAGACCATGAATTTGAATAAAATATGTGGAGCCACATCCTGCTGGGCCCGGAGCAGTCATGGAAGGTGTTGGAGAAAGGGCAGGACACCATCTGTTCTGCATGAATGGAGGGTTCCAAGACAGAGCAGCCACTGGCAAGAGGCTGTTGTTCCTGGCTTTAGCTGAATGGTCTGGCAGCCAGCCCCTTTCTTTAAGGGCTGGAGGAATGGTCCTCCCGGCATCCTACTAGTGTCTGCTCAAACCCACCCCAGGCAGCAGGGGGTGGGGGCTGGCGGGGAAACTGGGTCACCAGCAGAAGGCCTGCCTCTTCAGCCCCTGCCTGCCAGGGCTTTCCGCATTTAGACAGAGTCTGGTGCCATCCAAACCCAACTTCGCTGGTCTCAGGGCTGGGGCTGGAGGTGACAGGAAACTGTGCCCCCAACCTCACCCCCGGAAGGAAGTTAGAAAGAGCAAGGACACTGGAGAGCCCAGATCTGGTTCAAATCCTGGCTGGACCACTCATTGGCTGTGTGACCTTAGAAAAGCACCTTGACCTCTCTGAGCCTCAGTTTCTCATCTGTGAAATGGGGGGAATTCTATTAACGGCACTGTTGGAGGACTCTGTGGGTTCTTCAGGTTGACACATAGTAACAGTAGCTGACTTTCACTGAGAGTCCACCGTGTGTCTGACTTGAAGCCATGTTCCGTCGCCACCCATTGGCTCGTTAAACCTGCTGTGGCTGGTCCCTGTCATTCCCATTTTATAGCTGAGGACACATCAACTTAGCCAAGTCCCCCCAGTGAGGATATGCATGGCTCCAGGGATCACCACACCACTCCTGGCTTTGGCATGCGGCCTCCTTGCCCACGGGTATGAGGCCAGCTCCATACCCTCTTCCCGCCTCCTCACCCCACTGGCGCCTGGGCATGAAAGAGCCTCCTGTTTCTCCAGGGAATTAGCAGCTCTGGGCTCCCAGCAGGGCAGCCAAAAGTGGTCCATTCATTCGCTTGAGTGAGGAAAGACTAAGAGCTCCCACCCCCACCCCAGGGAATGGGGCAGGGAGGGCTCTAGAAGGTCCAAAAGCAGCTCCTCTGGTTCACTTGGGGAAACTGAGGCACAGAAAAGCAAAGTCATTTG
This sequence comes from Pan paniscus, assembly GCF_029289425.2. NCBI lineage: Eukaryota > Metazoa > Chordata > Mammalia > Primates > Hominidae > Pan > Pan paniscus. The sequence goes on from NC_073269.2 coordinate 24,068,464, forward strand.
GCCAAGATCACCAAGGGGAACTGGGATGCAAACCCCAGTCTCACTCTGGAGTTCCCCTAACTGGGCTTGGGTTAGCATTTTTCTGGGGAGAAATTGGAGGTTTAGAGAGAGTCAGGGACTTGCTGGCAGTCACACAGCAAGTTTGGGTCAGTGGGGACTCTCTGCCTTGGTGGTGCCTGGGGAGACAGCCCCACCCATGCAGAAAACAGATCCTTCTGTCCATGATTTTATTATCCTGGAACAAGGCAGGGAATGGCCCTCAGATAGCTTCAAGCCTCAGTTTCCCCACTGGGAGATGGATGTAATCTTTTCCCTAAGGTCTTAGCCTGGGGCATCTGCAAGGGAGGGTTTGATGGGATTCCCTGAGCCTGGAGACCCCCATCCGGTAGGTCTGAGTCTGATTTATCTACCGGAGCCCATCAGGACCCCTCTCCGAGGAGACAGATGTTCACACAGTAGCAGCTGGGGTTATGAGTCCTGGTGCAGTGCAAGCCTGGGTCCCACTGGAGGTGACAGTGGGAGTGGGAGGGGTGTCTGGGTGTGAAAGGATTCAGGTGGGCGTGTATGGGAGCACCAGGAGCTGCGTGTGTGTGGCTGTTGTAACAGTGGCTGGGAGGGCTACAGATCTCGGGGTTGGTGGCATTGGTGGTGTTGGTGTGAACATGGTTGTGTGCTCACTACCTGTGGGTGTGTCTGTGACTAGAAACCTGGTTGGGTGTGAGCAATGTGGGGCCAATGTGGGCTCTTTGCTGCTGGCAGGAAGGCGAAGGTGTTGTGGGTGTGAGCAGCAGTGGGTGTGTTTGCATGTGGAGGGACACTGGTGCAGCCCAGCTCATAGCTTCGCCTTTGGTTGTGGAGCAAGTGTGACTTGTGTGTGGCCCAGGCCAGGTATGGTTGTGTGTGGCCTGACCAGGTTGGTTGTGTATGTGATTGTGTGTGGCCCATTGTGGCTGTGCATGACTGGGTGTGGTTGTGTATGGCTGAGTGTGGTTGTGTATGGCTGGGTGTGGTTGTGCATGACCAAGTGTGATTGTGTGTGGCTGAGTGTGATTGTATATGGCCAGGTTTGCCTGTGCATGGTTGGTGAAACCTGTGTGTGGCCCGGTGTGGTTGTGTATGGCTGAGTGTGGTTTTATATGGCTGGGTGTGGTTGTGTATGGCTGGATGTGGTTGTCATTGGCTGGGTGTGGTTGTGCATGGCTGGGTGTAGTTGTGTATGGCAGGGTGTGGTGTGTATGGCTGGGTGTGGTTGTACATGACCAGGTATGATTGTGTATGGCTGGGTGTCATTGTGTATGGTCAGGTTTGGTCATGCGTGGTGGGTGAGACCTGTGCGTGGCCAGGTGAGGTTGCATGTGAGCCACCTGTGCTGTTAGTGTGGCTGGGGTGTGGCTGGGGTGTGACTGTGTGTGTCAGTGGTTGTTGGTGGCATTGTGTGTGACTTACCCATGTGTCACCTTGGGCATGTTCAGAGGCACTTTGGAGGCACTGTCCACCCCTGAGACCCAGCTCTCTTGGAGGGTCCAGCCTCCCTCCCCACCTCTGCTCTGGTCTGCCAGTCCCATCCCCCACCCCTCCCCCACTGGCAGCAGCCCCTGGCCCAGGGCCCCAGTGGGGTGGTGGGGACAGAGAAGGCACTCAGGGCTGGGGAGGGGTGCCCAATCCCAGCTCAGGCCTATAAATAGCTCTTTGAGCCCAGTAGATTCCCAGGCAAGGTTGCCTCATTCAAGCCCCCGGCAACAGCCCGCCCCTGGGCCCCAGGCCAGCCCCTCTAAGCTCAGCCCTGGCACCAGCGAGGGGCCGAGGGGTGGGGGCAAGGGGTGGGGAGGAGTGGAGAAGCGGGGGAAGCAGAAGGATGAGGATAGGTGGGGTTGGGGCTCAGCTCTGCGCCCACAGACCTTGGCTTCCACCTGGTCTCTACTCACTCTGTACATCCTCGGGCAGGTGATCCTAGCTCCTTAAGCCTCAGTTTCCCCAGCACCTGTAAAATAAACAGCAGTCCCTGCCTGTGTGTTTACTTCCCATTTCATTCTCCAAGCAACCGGTAACGTAGGGACATTAATTATCCCCCATTTTATTTATTTATTTATTTATTTATTTAATTTTTTCCCAAGATGGAATCTCACTCAGTCACCCAGGCTGGAATGCAGTGGTGCCATCTTGGCTCACTGCAACCTCCACCTCCTGGGTTCAAGCGATTGTCCTACCTCAGCCTCCTGAGTAGCTGGGATTACAGGTGTGCACCACCCCACCCAGCTAATTTTGAATTTTAGTAGAGACGGGATTTCACCATGTTGGCCAGGCTGGTCTCAAATTCTGACCTCATGATCCATCTGCCTTGGCCTCCCAAAGTGCTGAGATTACAGCCTTGAGCCACCGCGCCCACCCTCCCCCCATTTTATTTTATTCATTTTTGAAATAGGGTCTCACTGTGTCACCCAGACCAGAGTACAGTGATGCAATCTTGACTCACTGCAGCTTTAATCTCCTGGGCTCCAGCGATCCTTCCCCCTCAGCCTCCCGAGTAGCTGGGACCACAGATGTGTGCCACCATGTCCTGCTAACTTTTAAGTTATTTTTTGTAGAGATGGGGGTCTCATTGTGTTGCTCAGGCTGGTCTTGAACTCCTGGGCTCAAGTGATCCTCCTGCCTCTGACTCCCAAAGTGCTGGGATTACAGGCATGAGCCACCGGCACCTGGACTATCCCCATTTCAGATGGGGAAACTGAGACACAGAAAGATGAGATGGCTCACTCAGAGTCACATTGTTACGAATGGCAGGGAGGGGGTTTGAACCCCAGACTTGTGGAGGCTGAGCTACTCGGTTCTCACGCACGTCATGCAGCTGTTCTCAGCGTCTTTCTCAGTGTGAGCCACAGCCAACCCCCCAGCACGCTCCAGCCTCACCGACTAGTCATTGCATGCTGTTTGGGTGCTGCTGACACAGCTGTCACCTGCAGACACTCACATCAGCTGGGATCCTTGACCTCCATCTCTCCTCTGTGACACAGAGTCAGTCAGTGCAGCTTCCCGCTGTATCATCTGGGACCCCAGGGCTACCCCTTGCTCACCTGGGGTCCCCCCTTATCCCTCATTCATTCCTACCCTTTCTTTGATAATCTTTTTTTTTTTTTTTTGAGATGGAATCTTGCTCTGACACCCAGGCTGGAGTGCAGTGGCACAGTCCCGGTTCACTGCACGCTCCGCCTCCCAGGTTCAAGTGATTCTCCTGCCTCAGCCTCCTGAGTATCTGGGATTATAGGTGCACACCACCATGCCTGGCTAATTTTTGTATTTTTAGTACAGACAGGGTTTCACCATGTTGGCTGGGCTGGGCTGGTCTCAAACTCCTGACCTTAGGTGATCTGCCTGCTTCAGCCTCCCAAAGTGTTGGGATTACAGGCATGAGCCACGGTGCTTGGCCTCCTTTCTTCTTCTTTTTTCTTTTTTTGATGGAGTCTCACTCTGTTGCCCAGGCTGGAATGCAGTGGCCCAATTTCGGCTCACTGCAACTTGCACCTCCAGGGTTCAAGCGATTCTCCTGCCTCAGCCTCCCGAGTAGCTGGGATTACAGGCGTCTGCCACCACACCCTAATTTTGATTTATTAGAGATGGGGTTTCACCATGTTGGCTAGGCTGGTCTCAAACTCCTGACCTCAAATGATCTGTCCTCTTGGCCTCCCAAAGTGCTGGGATTATGGGCGTGAGCCACGGCACCTGGCCAAGGCCTCCTTTCTTTGATAACCTTGTGGAAGCTATCTTGTCCCTCATTTGCCTATCCTCCTACCAGATGGACACGCACCCTCAGAGATGCTAAACACACACTCACAGATATAGGACCCAGGGTGGAGCGCTGCGAGCCCATTCTCAGCACAGAAACACCACAACCATAGGAAGGAAGGCAGGGGCAAAGGCTGCCCTCTCTGGGCACATTTCCCTCCTCATGGCTTTTTTTTTTTTTTTTTTTTTTTTGAGACGGAGTCTCACTCTGTCACTCAGGCTGGAGTGCAATGGCATGGTCTCAGCTCACTGCAACCTCTGCCTCCTGGGTTCAAGCGATTCTCCTGCCTCAGCCTCCTGAGCAGCTGGGATTACAGGTGTCTGCCAACACGCCTGGCTAATTTTTGTATTTTTAATAGGGAAAGGGTTTCACCATGTTGGCCAGGCTGGTCTTAAACTCCTGACCTCAGGTGATCCACCCGCCTTGGCCTCCCAAAGTGCTGGGATTACAGGTGTGAGCCACCGAACCCAGCCCTCATTACCATATTTTTAATGGTGGTCAAATACAGATAACATAAAACTCACCATCTTAAAATGTGTAATTCAAGGCCATGCGCGGTGGCTCACACCTGTAATCCCAGCACTTTGGGAGGCCAAGGCGGACCAATCGTTTGAGGTCAGGAGTTCGAGACCAGCCTGGCCAACATGGTGAAACTCCATCTCCACTAAAAATACAAAAATTAGTCAGGCATGGTGGTGGGCGCCTGTAATCCCAGCTACTCGGGAGGCTGAGACAGGAGAATCGCTTGAACCATGGGGGCAGAGGTTTCAGTGAGCCTAGATTGCACCACTGCACTCCAGCCTGGGCAACAGAATGAGACTCTGTCTCAAAAGAATAAATAAATAAGTAAAATAAAATGTACAATTCAATGGCGTTAAGTACATTCACGTTATTGTGCAACCGTCACCTCTGTCTAGGTCCAGAATATTTTCGTCACCCTAAAAGAAGACCTGGTCCTCATCAGCAGTCACTCCCCATTTCCCCTCCCCCAGCCCCAACATCCACTAATCTGCCTCCTGTCTCTGTGGATTTGCCTGATCTGAGAATTTCTTTTCTTTTCTTTCCTTTTTTTTTTTTTTCTTTTTTGAGACAGAGTCTTGTCGCTCAGGCTGGAGTGCAGTAGTGCAAATATGCCTCACTGCAGCCTCGACCTCCTAGGCTCAAGAGATCTTCCTGCCTCAGCCTCCTGTGTAGCTGGGACTACAGGCACACACCACCATGCCCGGATATATATATATATATATATTTTTGTGTGTGTGTATGTGGAGACAAAGGGGTCTTAGTTTGTTGCCCAGGCTAGTCTCGAACTCCTGGCCTCAAGGGAGCCTCCCACCATAGCCTCCCAAAGTGCTGGGATCACAGGCGTGAGCCACCGCGCCCAGCCTTGGATCTAGGCTTTAAAGATTGGGGTCTCCAGGCTGGGTGTGGTGGCTCACGCCTGTAATCCCAGCATTTTGGGATGCTGAGGCGGGCGGATCATTTGAGGCCAGGAGATCAAGACCAGCCTAGCTGACATGGTGAAACCACATCTCTACTAAAAATACAAAAATTAGCTGGGTGTGGTGGCAGGTGCCTGTAATCCCAGCTATTCAGGAGGCTGAGGCAGGAGAATCGCTTGAACCTGGGAGGTGGAGGTTGCAGTGAGCCAACATCGTGCCACTGTACTCCAGCCTGGGTGACGGAGCAAGACTCCGTCTGAAAAAAAAAAAAAAGATTGGGGTCTCATGTCTCATGGCAGGGACATGCCTATGCCTCTGCATAAAGCAAAATTATTCATGTGTCAACAGCAGTACCCAGTCCATAGAGTGTGCTCCATAAATGCTGATCAGACAAAGGTGAATGAATGAATGATACAATCTGGCTGTAGTTGCTGGAAACAGCTCGGGGGTGTCACACACCTGGACTCCCACCCTGCGTGCCTCTTACCAGCTGTGTGAACAAGGAGTCTCCCCGTCTTGTCCGTGCCTCAGTTTCCTCTCTGTAAATGGGGTAAACCAGTAATTGTAGCCAAAACTGCTTTGAACATGAGTCCTGGAGAATCAGGCAGGGCGAGGTTCGAATCCCAGCTCTGTCTCTGTGCGTGACCTTGGGAAGCGACTTTGCCTCCTTGGGGCTCAGTTTCCCCACCTGTAAAATGGGACGGCCTCATCCTGGGGCATAATGGGGACGTTTAACGCGGTTCCTGGGGCAAAGAGAATGGGAGGAGAGTCGGTGCCGTCTTCTCCTGGGTGCGATGAGTGTCCAAAAAATGGGCGGGGTGGGGATTTTAGGCAGGGGAGCCCCCTCCCTCGCGCAGCCAGAGGCCTCGGGCTGGCGGGGGCGCATGCGCAGAGAGCCCTCGCGGCCCCTTTATAAGCACTGAGGCGGCGCTGGGGCGAGCGGAGCGCAGGGCGCAGGGGCTGGACCCGGCGCGGAGCTGGCTGAGCCGGAGCGCAGCGTCCTTTGTGCCCGGCGGCCGCCCCGGGATGCGTCCGAGCTAGGAGCCAGGTGGGGGATCCGTGAGGGGGCCGTGTTGCGGGAGAAGACTTCGGGATTAGAGACAGAGCTCGGGATTAGGGAGAGGACCTGAGACCAGGGAGAAGTCCCCAGAATGGGGAGGGGGCTGAAGCGGGGGAGGGGAGCCCTAGGTTGAGGAGGGAGCGCAAACTGGGAGGGGGCTTGGGAATGTCAGGTGAACAGACATTTGGGGAGGAAGGTTGTCCGCGGAATCCGGAGACTACCCCCCGGTGGGGAGGGGGCCGGGCTGGGGGTGGGTCTCAGGGTTGAGGAGGGAGCAATGGGAAACAGGGCTAGGGGAGGGGCCCCCCGAGTTTGGAGGGAAGAAGAGGACACCCAGATGCCGAATGGGGGACTCTGGAACAGGGCACCCCCGTATCTCAGCCGAGACACCCCAGGATTTTAAGTGGGGATTCCCAATTTGCGGTTGAATGGAGGATTCCGGGCCGGACTGCAGTGGGGAGGGGGCCCCCAGATCACCCTGTGCCCAATGGAAGGGTATCTGCGCTGAGAGCGAACGGCCATGGGGAAGGGGCTCCCTGCCATCTCCCTGTCCTTTTGGGTCAGGTCCGGTCACCACGTTCTGACTCAGGGAGGAGGTCCTGGGGGTCCCCATCCCAACGTGGTTCCCCGTTATTCCCTTAGACCTTGGGTTGAGGTGTTGTCCCTTATCCCAGGGAACACACTGGGTGTCCCAGGTGAATGTTGGGTGGGGGTCCCCTAGACCCCCCAGCTATGGATCCCCAGGACCTGTGAGGGATACCAGCTCAGAGGGGGGGCTGTCCCCCAGCACCTTCACAGCCTCCCACGTCCTTACAGCATGACACAGACCCCTACCCCCACCCCCTTTAGTTCCACCTGTCCATATGGACACATGTGGAAGCGCTGGCTTGGTTTGGGGGCACAGGGGCTGGGAAGTAAGGGGCTGGGAAGTAAGGGCCCTGTCTGGGCAGGAGCGACCCCCATCCCTACGCGTGGGGCTTTGTTCCTCTCAGGCAGCATCAATGAGAAACAGCCAGGCCAGGGAGAGGGTTGGCTCTGGGCCCCAGCGGGGGACGTGGGGGCAGGGCAGGCAGGAAGGGGTGGGTGCACTGTGGGACCCCAGAACCCAGCCGTCGCAATAGCTGATGGACATTCTGAAATCAAAGTTCCCCCTCAAGGATATGGGGGTTTTGTGTGTGTGTCCGCCCCAGACAGGCAGGGAGGGGGAGTATGCCCAGGGGTTCTAGGGTCCCCTGTGAGTCTGATGTGACGGTGGTTGTGTCTTTTGTCAGAAAACTTGTGCCGAGGGCCACATCACCATGTGGCAAAATGATGGGTGTCCATCGGTCACCAAGGCCACATTTATCCATCTCGGTTTGTGCCAGGGGCTGGCATCGCCGTGTGAGTGAGGAGCTATGTCTGATGCTGTTCCGTTCATCAAGGGGTTTATGTGGGGGGGGGGGTGGCCCGAGACTGTGGGTGTGTGTCTTTGTGCAGAAGACACGCCGCCTGTCTTGTAAGTGCCCATATTGTCTCTCTTTGTTAATGTCACTGTGAATCTGTGTGAGTGTGTGTTTCCCCGGGGTCTGTGTCTGGGGTGCGTGGCTGTGTGTGTCCCGCTTGTGTATCTGGAGGGGCGGTTGGCAGCGTGCACCCTCGGCACGGGGGTGTGGGACGTGGTCTGTGTTCAGAGTTGGGGTGCTAACAGGGAAAGCTTGAGCAGGGGTTGAAATCCCCAAGGGGAAGCCTGGGATGATGACTGAGCCCATCTCCCTTTCTCCTCCACGGAGTTCCACATTCACACCCATGCACACTAATACACCCTGACTCTCAGGTCAGAAACACACACATGTGCGCACAGCCCCCTGCTGAGGGTCACTCAGACTCACACACATCCACAGATCACACTAGGTCCCATGTGCTCCACCCGGTGCACGGAGCTGCTGCAGGCTCACACACACAACATGCACCCACCACATGGCACAACCGCCTTCACCCCCTTGCCAGGACACAACACCCCGGACACACACCCAGTCACAAACACTCACAAATGCCCATTGGCAAACTCACCTTCACTCAGTGCTAACGGAGACTTGAGGTGGGGGTGAAGTGAAGGAGGGGACACACACACACTTACACACACACTCACACACACTCTCTCTCTCACACACACACATTCACATGGATCCGAGCTGCCCCTCCTCCAGCACCCCGCAGGCCCCTGCTTGCATATGCATGAGGCTTGTACATTATTCATGAGGGCACGGGCCCCAGACAGCTGTGTAAATGCTCATCTCTGGCCGCCCTGGGGAGGAGGTATTTTAAGAGAAGGGTGTGGGTGTGTGAGGGTGCGAGTGGAAGGGAGTGGGAGGGTGTGTGTGGGGGGTGTGCACCTGAAACTGTGTCTGTCACCATGTTGGGCAACCTCAGTATATTTTTAGGATATACATGAGGCTTTGTGTCTAAAGAGCTGTTTTTAAATTTAACATTTCTAGGACTTTGCAAGTCTTAGGTCATTTCATCCTCACAGTAGCTGCAGGTGGTACTTGCTGGATAATCTCCATTTTACAGGTGGGGAAACTGAGGCACAGAGAGATTGAAGCAGCTTGTCCCGGATTAGAAGCAGGGCTATCTGGATGTAGTCTGACCTGTTAACGGTGTGTGTGTGTGTGTGTGTGTGTGTGTGTGTGTGTGTGTGAGAGAGAGAGAGAGAAAGAGAGAGAATTCTCTGGCCTTGTCCTCTCATAAGGCCCTGCTGGGGGCAGGTGCAACCCGGAGTCCTGTCTCTCTCTAATACCTGGCCAGGCCTGGAACAGCCATGAGGGGACCCCACACTTGCTCAGGGTTCCAAGGGGAAGAAATGAGAACAGCCTGGTGAAGGCAGAGGTTGCTGAGGTTTACAAGTTGGTAGTTGAGAGCACCGGTCCAGGGTCTGGCTTTGACCTCTACCCTGCTGTGCAGCCTGAGGCAAACCTCTAGCCCTCTCTGGTCCCTGAGGCATCATGTTAGCAGGCAGGAGGCAGGGGTGGACTAGGTGGGCTTTGCCGCTGCGTTGCCGCCTCAGAGTTCAGCACCACGGACAGGTCCCAGGCCGGCCTCCCAGCAGGGGACTCTGGGAGCTGGGAAGGAGAACTGGGGAAAGGGACAGCTGTCACATACAGCCTCCCCTTCTGGACTCCATTCACACCCCTTCCTCAGGGGTAATTTCTTATGGGGGCGGGGAGCAAGGATTGGGTTTGCAGATGATGTTCTAATTTTCCATCTGCGCCCACCTCCTAAGCCCTGGTGACCAGGGTTCGCAGGAGTGGGAGGTTTTGGGGAGGGACCACCTCCCCAGGATTCCTAGTCTCTGGAACAATGTGAAGTCAGGAAATGCACTGCTGTGTCCCAACGACTGGCATGGGCTTTGCTCACAGTAGGCGCTTAATAATTGTCCACTTTATCCCTATGGGTCCTAGCCCCTATAGGGAAATGGACCCACAACTGAAGTTTCTCTGTGGGCCTAAGAAGTATCTTTGTTGAGCTGTGTGAAGTCAGGAGGAGGATGGGTGGGCAGGGGTGAGCCCCTTCCTCCAGCTGGGAGTTGGCGGCTCCTCCAAAATCCCAGAAACCAAGAATAGAATCTTGGTGACAACCACATCCTGGAATTGAAGCTGCGAATCGTGTCAGCCAGCAAACCCAGATTAAAGGATGGCTTAGAGGCCAGCCTGCTGCCTGGACTGAGGATGCTGGGAGGACTGGGACAGACTGCTGCCCTCTAGGAGCCGCCAGTCTGATGGAGGAGGCTGACTTGAAAAATGGTATTTCAGTCTTGGCTGTGTTAAGGTCAGTAATAATAATAGCAGCAGCTAAAATGTACCCCTTACTGCATGAGACAGTTCTAAGCATTTTATATATATTGACTCATCCATTCCTTTCAACTACCTGATGTTATCCCCATCTGACCCACAAAGAAAGTAAGGCACAGAGAAGGTAAGCAACTTGCCCAAGATCACACAAAAGGAACAGTGAGCCAATTCCAGATTTGATTCACTACCAGCACCCAGGCTTCTGACCACAGACTTCATTGCTTGGATTGTTTTTTGTTGTTGTGTTGTGTTTTGTTTTGTTTTCAGTCTCGCGCTGTCACCCAGGCTGGAGTGTGGTGGTGGAATCATAGCTCACTGCAGCCTTAACTCCTGGGCTCAAGCAATCCTCCCACCTCAGCCTCCTGCGTAGCTGGGACCACAGGTGTGCGCCACCAAGCCCAGATAATTTTTTTTTTTTTTTTGAGACAGAGTCTCACCCTGTCGCCCAGGCTGGAGTGCAGTGGCGTGATCTCGGCTCACTGCAACCTCCACCTCCCGGGTTCAAGTAATTCTCCTGCCTCAGCCTCCTGAGTAGCTGGGATTACAGGCGCCTGCCACCACGCCCAGCTAATTTTTGTATTTTTAGTAGAGACGGGGTTTCACCATGTTGGTCAGGCTGGTCTCGAACCCCTGACCTCGTGATCCACCCTCCTCGGCCTCCCAAAGTGCTAGGATTACAGGCGTGAGCCACCACACCTGGCTGCTAATTTTTTAAATAGAGGTAAGATCTCACTATGTTGCCCAGGCTGGTCTCAAGCTTCTGGCCTCAAGCAGTCCTCCCACCTCAGCCTCCCAAAGTGCTGGAACTATAGGCGTGAGCCACCGCATCCAGCCACTGCTTGGATTCTGAGGTCAGGTGGCCCTGGGTTCGAATTCTGGCTCAGCCCTTTGCTGGCTCCTTCTGTGACCTAGAATAACACACTGGTCTCTCTGAGCCCTGGTTTCCTGATCTGTAGAGTGGGGGAGTTTGGTCCTGCAATGCTGAATATCTGGGAGGGTTGGGCTGTGGCTCACTCCTCCCTCCCTCTCCATTTTGTTCCAGATCCAGGATGGGGGCCCCGTTTGTCTGGGCCTTGGGCCTTTTGATGCTGCAGATGCTGCTCTTTGTGGCTGGGGAACAGGGTGAGTTGGTTTGTGGGGAGGGAGAGATTGGGGTCTGGGGGATGGACAAGATGGGGCAGCTTTTGAATTCCAGAGCCTTCTCCTGCTGGTCTCCTGGCATGGGCTAGAGAATAAAATGAGAATAGATTTTAAAAGGTCTTTGAACAGTCAAAAGCGAACAAGATACCTAAGAGGTTATTTTTAGTCATTGTCAGCAGAAGCTGGAGATTCCCGCCTCTCATCGTTTTGCTCAGATGAACTGGAGAGAAAGAAAGAAATGAGAATAGTGCAGAGATTGATTAGTGATGTCTGCCAAGGGTGGCGCGATGGAAATAAAGGTCTGTGTCCCTCTACTGGTGGTCAAGAGCCCAGGTTTTAGAAATCCCTCACAGATTTGGTCTGTGACCTTAGGCAAGTATAATTATCTCTCTGAACTTCAGTTTCCTCAACTCCCCCCAAAGAGAATGAGACATTGCTACGCTGCAGATGGTTATGAAAATCAAATGAGCTGATTGCTATAAAGTGCCTGTTATAAAGATGGTACTCTGCAAACACCATTTCCTTTTCATTAGCTGTCTCTTGCTTTACCTTTCGGAAAAACTGGGGCTCAGGGAAGGAAAATGCCTCTCCCGGGGCCATACAGTGAATCAGTGGCACTGGAGTGAAATCCCTGTCCTTATAAAAATAAAGTGAGGGGCTAGGCACAGTGGTTTATGCCTATAATTCTAGCACTTTGGGAGGCTGAGGCAGGCAGATCACTTGAGGTCAGGGGTTCCAGGCTAGCCTGCCTAACATGGTGAAACTCCGTCTCTACAGAAAATACAAAAATTAGCCAGGTGTGGTGGCACATGCCTGTAATCCCATCTTCTCGGGAGGCTGAGGCATGAGAATCGCTTGAACCTGGGAGGCGAAGGTTGCAGTGAGCCGAGATCATGCCACTCCACTCCAGCCTGGGTGACAGAGTCAGACTCAAAAAAATAATAATAAGGCTGGGTGTAGTGGCTCACCCCTATAATCCCAGAACTGTGGGAGGCCAAGGTAGGTGGATCAGCTGAGGTCAGGAATTGGAGACCAGCCTGGCCAACATGGTGAAACCCATCTCTACTAAAAATGCAAAAATTAGCCAGACGTGGTGGCACGCACCTGTAATCCCAGCTACTGGGGAGGCTGAGGCAGGAGAATTGCTTGAACTTAGGAGGCAGAGGTTGCAGTGAGCTGAGATCATGCCACTGCACTCCAGCCTGGGAGATGGAGCGAGACTCCATCTCAAAAGTATAAATAAATAAAAGAATAATAATAATAAGGGGCTGGGCACAGTGGCTCATACCTATAATCCCAGCACTTTCGGGAGGCTGAGGTGGGAGGATTGCTTGAGTCTAGGAGCTTGAGGCTGCAGTGAATCATGATCGTGTCACTGCATTCTACCCTGGGCGATAGAGTGAGACTCAATCTCTAAAAATAGTTTTTTGTTTTTTTTTTTGAGATGGAGTTTCGCTCTTGTTGCCCAGGCTGGAGTGCAATGGTGCGACCTTGGCTCACCGCAACCTCTGCCTCCCGGGTTCAAGCGATTCTCCTGCCTCAGCCTCCTGAGTAGCTGGGATTACAGGCATGTGCCACCACACCCAGCTAATTTTGTATTTTTAGTAAAGACAGGGTTTCTCCATGTTGGTCAGGCTGGTTTCAAATTCCTGACCTCAGGTGATTTGCCCGCCTCGGTCTCTCAAAGTGCTGGGGTTACAGGCATGAGCTATCGCGTCCAGCCACTGCTTGGATTCTGAGGTCAAGTGGCCCTAGGTTCAAATTCTGGCTCAGCCCTTTTAAAAAATTTTTTAAAAGAGGGAAATAGCAGTCCCTGCTTGGTTCTTGCCTCTGAATCAGGCCCTCTCTCCACCTTCTCCAACCCAGGCACACAGGATATCGCCGATGCCAGCGAAAGGGGGCTCCACATGCAGAAGCTGGGGTCTGGGTCAGTGCAGGCTGCGCTGGCGGAGCTGGTGGCCCTGCCCTGTCTCTTTACCCTGCAGCCACAGCCAAGTGCAGCCCGAGATGCCCCTCGGATAAAGTGGACCAAGGTGCGGACTGCGTCGGGCCAGCGACAGGACTTGCCCATCCTGGTGGCCAAGGACAATGTCGTGAAGGTGGCCAAAAGCTGGCAGGGACGAGTGTCACTGCCTTCCTACCCCCGGCGCCGAGCCAACGCCACGCTACTTCTGGGGCCGCTGAGGGCCAGCGACTCTGGGCTGTACCGCTGCCAGGTGGTGAGGGGCATCGAGGATGAGCAGGACCTGGTGCCCTTGGAGGTGACAGGTCAGTTGGGGGCAAAGGAGGGGCCGGGGGCCGGGGAGAGGGAGGGCTGAGCCTGGAGCCCACCCACTGAATGTCACCTTAGAAATCACTCCCTGAGACCTGGCCTGGTGTCTCATGCCTGTAATCCCAGCACTTTGGCAGGCCAAGGCGGGTGGATTGCTTGAGCACAGGAGTTCGAGACCAGCCTGGGTAACATGGTGAAACCTCGTCTCCACAGAAAATACAAAAATTAGCCAGGCATGGTGGCACATGCCTGTAGTCCAGCTACTTGGGAGGCATAGGTGGGAGGATCACTTGAGACTGGGAGGTTGAGGCTACTCCACTCCAGCCTGGATGACAGAGGGAGACCCTGTCACAAAAAAAAAAAAAAAAAAAAAAAAGGAAAGAATTCACTCTCTGAACCGGGATTCCCTTTGAATTCTTCTGATAAAGTCCTAAAGTCTTTATGGTGCCTATAATCCGAGCACTTTGGGAGGCCGAGGCGTGTGGATCAGTTGAGGTCAGGAGTTTGAGACCAGTGTGGCCAACATGGTGAAACCCCGTCTTTAAAAAAAAAAAAAAAATTAGCCAGGCATGGTGATGCATGCCTGTGATCCCAGCTACTTGGGAGGCTGAGGCAGGAGAACTGCTTGAACCCAGAAGGTGGAGGTTGCAGTGAGCTGAAATTGAGCCACTGCACTCCAGCCTGGGCCACACAGCGAGACTCTGCCTCAAAAGAAAAAAAAAGTCTGTATCGGTATGGGTACTATCTTGTCTTTAACACCTCTCTTTTTTAGCTATGAGAGAGGAGTCTCCAGCTCAGACTTCTGGGGGCCACAATATCTAGGCAGGATTTTTGTTTGTTTGTTTTGAGATGGAGTCTCACTCTTGTTGCCCAGGCTGGAGTGCAGTGGTGCTATCTAAGCTCACTGCATCCTCCGTCTAGGCAGGATTTTACTTGGAGTCAATTTTATGGTTATCTGATTTTATGTAAGACAAAGGATACTGGCTTTCTATTTAAAATAGAAATAAAAAATTCCTTGTAAAATAAACTTAAGTTTTTTTCTAAGTGAGGCAATTTTTTAAAAGTAAGTTAATTTAAGATGTGTATTAAATATTAAGCAAGAACAATTCTCAAATACCTGTTTAGCCAATTCTTTTTTTTTTTTTGAGATGGGAGTCTCGCTCTGTCTCCCAGGCTGGAGTGCAGTGGCATGATCTCAGCTCATCGCCAGCTCTGCCTCCCGGGTTCACGCCATTCTCCTGCCTCAGCCTCCTGAGTAGCTGGGACTACAGGCGCCCACCACAGCGCCTGGCTAATTTTTTGTATTTTTAGTAGAGACGGGGTTTCACCGTGTTAGCCAGGATGGTCTTGATCTCCTGACCTCGTGATCTGCCCACCTCGGCCTCCCAAAGTGCTGGGATTACCAGGTGTGAGCCACCGCACCCGGCAACCAATTCCTTTATTAAATTCTTCTTGTTGAGCTGCGTGTGGTAGTGCACACCTGTAGTTTCAGCACTTTGGGAGGCTGAAGAGGAAGGGTCACTTGAGCCAGGAATTCAAGACCAGCCTGGGCAACATAGCAAGACCCTGTCTCTATTAAAAAAACAAAAACAAACAAAAAAACAAAAAACAAAAAACGGGAATGGGGGCCCAGTGGCTCATGTCTGTAATCCCAGCACTTTGGGAGACCAAGGCAGGAGAATCACTGAAGCTCAGGAGTTTGAGACCAGCCTGGGCAACATAGTGAGACCTTGTCTATACAAAATTCCAAATTCCAAAACATTAGCCAGGCATGATGGTGTGTTCCTGTAGTCTTAGCTACTCAGGAGGCTGAGGTGGGAGGATTGCTTGAGTCCCAAGAGATCGAGGCTGCAGCGAGCCTTGATCATGCCACTGCACTCCAGCCTGGGCAACAGAGCAAGAACCTGTCTCAAAAATAATAATAATATGGCTGGGCGCAGTGGCTCACGCCTGTAATCCCAGCATTTTGGGAGGTCGAGGCGGGTGGATCATAAGGTCAGGAGTTCGAGACCAGCGAATCATGAGGTCAGGAGTTCGAGACCAGCCTGGCCAAGATGGTGAAACCCCTTCTCCACTAAAAATACAAAAATTAGCCGGGCATGGTGGCACATTCCTGTAACCCCAGCTACTCGGGAGGCTGAGGCAGGAGAATCGCTTGAACCCAGGAGGTGGAGGTTGAGGTGAGCCGAGATCGTGCTATTGCACTCCAGCCTGGGCAACAAGAGCGAAACTCCGTCTTAAAAATAATAATAATAATAATAATACAACTAAATAAGCCAGATGTGGCAGCTCACACCTCTAATCTCAGCATTTTGAAAGACTAAGGCAGGAGGATTGCTTGAGCCCAGGAGTTCAAGACCAGTCTGAGCAAGATGGTGAGACCCCGTCTCTACAAAATTTTTTAAAAAATATTAGCAGGGCATGCTAGTGTGCGCCTGTAGTCTCAGCTTGTCAGGAGGCTGAGGTGGGAGGATCGCTTAAGTCTGGAAGGTTGGAAGCTGCAGTGAGCTGAGATCGCACCACTGCACTTCAGCCTGGGTGACAGAGGGAGACCCTGACTCAAATAAATAAATAAATAAATAGTCAAAAACTAAAAATAAAGAACAGGGTTTGGCACACAGTAGATGCTCAATAAATGACTCAGTGAATGGATTATTGTACAGCAAACATCCTGTGGACTCCTGCTGGGAAACCTGTTTCCCTTAACTTACATTGACCTTGGGCAAGTCCCTGATTCCTGTCTTGGGGCTTAACCTGCATGCCCCCAAACTGGGAACTGGGGACACAGTGTCTTACCACATAGTTTATGGAGTCAACCAGTCATCCCCTTTCAGAGGCCTCATTTCTGAAAATTGATAAAAGCTAACAACAACAACAACAACAACAAACTGATTGGTGGTGAGGCAAGTGAATTCCACATCTAGGTAACTTCAATTTCATTCATTCAGCCAAACTCTTTTTGTTGTTGTTTGAGACAGAGTCTCACTCTGTCACCCAGGCTGGAGTTCAGTGGTGTGATCTTGGCTCACTGCACCTCTGCCTCGTGGGTTCAAGCGATTCTCCTGCTTCAGCCTCTGGAGTAGCTGGGATTACAGGTGCACACAACCACACCTGGCTAATTTTTGTATTTTTAGTAGAGACAAGGTTTCACCACATTGGCCAGGCTGGTTTCCAACTCAGCCTCAAGCGATCTGCCTGCCTCGGTCTTCCAAAGTGCTGGGATTACAGGCGTGAGCTGCTATGCCCGGACATTCAGCCAAACATTTATTGAGCACCTACACTGTACTGGTCCAATGCTGAGGACACAGGGCTCTCAGTTGGATAAGACAGAGCAAAGTGTTTCATTTCATTGACTTGTTCAGCCATTTCTTTCATCCCTAAATCAGAATTTGAATCACAGTGAGCCTGTTACCAGGGCTTCACATCCTGGCTTACATGTCACCTCCTCCAGGAAGCCTTCCAGGACCACATTTCCAGGCCAGGCAAGAACCACATTTGGGCCGGGCGCGGTGGCTCACGCCTGTAATCCCAGCACTTTGGGAGGCTGAGGTGGGCGGATCACGAGGTCAGGAGATCAAGACCATCCTGGCTAACATAGTGAAACCCCATCTCTACTAAAAATACAAAAAAATTAGCTGGGCATGATGGCAGGCGCCTGTAGTCCCAGCTACTTGGGAGGCTGAGGCAGGAGAATGGTGTGAACCCGGGAGGCGGAGCTTGCAGTGAGCTGAGATCGTGCCACTGCACTGCAGCCTGGCGACAGAGTGAGATTCTGTCTCAAAAAATAAACAAAATAAAATAAATAAAATAAAAATAAATAAATAAAAAAGAACCACATTTGGTCTCCCATTGCTGCCTGTGCTTCCCTATCAGCGCATGCACCTAATTCCTAAAAGGCAGAAACTCTCTGTCAGCCTTCTCCACACCTCCTGCCACCTCCAGGGCCTAACCCTGGGCATGAAGAGTGCTATCTTTGGAGTCAGATCTCTCTGAATTTGAATTCTGGTTCTGTTTCTTATTTGCTGCGTGGGCCTGGACCTGTCCCTCAACCTTTCTGACCCTAAGTTTCCTCCTCTGGAACAATCAGATTTGTTGTAAGAGTTCAATAAGATAATGCTTATAAATGCTTTTCTTTTTTTTAATGTTTTAGTTTTTTTGAGATGGAGTCTTGGTTCTGTCTCCCAGGCTGGAGTGCAGTGGCTCAATCCCGGCTCACCGCAACCTCTGCCTCCTGGGTTCAAGCGATTCTCCTGCCTCAGCCGCCCTAGTAGCTGGGATTACAGACGCATGCCACCATGCCCAGCTATTTTTTGTATTTTTAGTAGAGACAGGGTTTCACCATGTTAGCCAGGCTGGTCTCGAACTCCTGACCTAAAGTGATCCGCCCACCTTGGCCTCCCAAAGTGCTAGGATTACAGAAGTGAGCCAACATGCGTGACCGGCCGTAAACGCTTTTCACATTGTAAATATTTGCTAACTTGTAACCCTTTATGGCCATTGTTATCAGTTTCCTCATCTGTAAAATGGGGGCATATGGATCTTGCTCCCCACCCTCGACCCACACTGTGCCTGGCGCTAGGTCTATTATTATCAGACAGGGGTGGGGAGTCATTCTGCAAGAGGTAGGTCTGTTCTTGAAGATTCCAGCATAAGTCAACTGTCCCCCCATCCTGGATGTTCCCCCACAGGTGTTGTGTTCCACTACCGATCAGCCCGGGACCGCTATGCACTGACCTTCGCTGAGGCCCAGGAGGCCTGCCGTCTCAGCTCAGCCATCATTGCAGCCCCTCGGCATCTACAGGCTGCCTTTGAGGATGGCTTTGACAACTGTGATGCTGGCTGGCTCTCTGACCGCACTGTTCGGTGAGGGGGATACACAGGGCAGGGAGATGAAGACTAGCTCATGGGGAAGGAGGTTCCTTGGGCGCTCCAGGAGCACACATCTGAGAGGGACCCTTCCCTTGTGTTGTCAGGTATCCTATCACCCAGTCCCGTCCTGGTTGCTATGGCGACCGTAGCAGCCTTCCAGGGGTTCGGAGCTATGGGAGGCGCAACCCACAGGAACTCTACGATGTGTATTGCTTTGCCCGGGAGCTGGGGGGTAAGTCTGGGACTGGCAGGACCCGGCCCCTTTGCCTCTCTTTGAGTATCTATTATTCTCCCCAACTCCCATCCTCCGGGGTCCTTATGCAACTCCCCTGTCTTATACCTCCCTAAACCTGCAACCAAGACATGATTCCACTCATTTTCTGAGCTTTCCATGCCTCCCTGAGTCCCCCTCCCTCCCTTTGCCCCCTTCCTCTCTCTGATCCTCTTTCCCTCTCTAATCCCCTGTCCCCTGCCTGCCTCCCTGTCCCTATCCCCTTCCTCCTCTGTGAGCCCCCTTCACCGAGCCCCTCCCTCTCTCTGAAGCCCGACTTGCCCATGGGCCTGAGTTACTCCATTTGTAAAAAGAGGCTTAGCTCTGCATGAGAGGTAAGGACAAGGATGATCCCGGAGCTGGACGCACAGCTGCGGTTGTCACCGCCTCTTCTAACCAGCACCCTAACACGTCCAGGTCGGAACTATTTGGAGTTGGACCCACTTCCTGGGCTCCAGGGGAGGGTTCCCCAGCCCCCCTGACCTCCACCCGCCCCTCCCGCAGGCGAGGTCTTCTACGTGGGCCCGGCCCGCCGCCTGACACTGGCCGGCGCGCGTGCACAGTGCCGCCGCCAGGGTGCCGCGCTGGCCTCGGTGGGACAGCTGCACCTGGCCTGGCATGAGGGCCTGGACCAGTGCGACCCGGGCTGGCTGGCCGACGGCAGCGTGCGCTACCCGATCCAGACGCCGCGCCGGCGCTGCGGGGGCCCAGCCCCGGGCGTGCGCACCGTCTACCGCTTCGCTAACCGGACCGGCTTCCCCTCACCCGCCGAGCGCTTCGACGCCTACTGCTTCCGAGGTGCGTGCGTCCCCTGGTGGCCGCGCCCCCAGGGCTTTCACTTTGGCGAAGGCCACGTCCCTGAAAGCCTCGCCAGGCCAAGGGAGAGACACATGGAAGCTCGCTTTGTGATAAGCTACGTCCCTGGGTGAGGGCCACGTCCCTGGGTGAGGGCCACGCCCCCGGGTGAAGGCCACACCCGTTACGACAAGTCTTTCCCTAGGAGCCCCGTCCTGGGTAAAGAACAGGGCTCCAGAGGAGGCCACTCTGGTGGGGAGTCACCTTTGCTGGGTGGGCTGTATCTCCTGAGGTCCGGAGGCCCCATAACCTTGAAAGACAAGCCCCTAGGTGGGGCATACTCTACCTAGAGCCACGCCCATACGCAGAAACACCACCGTGGAAGAGATAATGCCTCAATTGGCCACCTCTGGGCACCACACCGGATGTGGGAGCAGGGATGACACTCGCCCTGGTTGGGGGGCAGTGGGGACAGCTTTGGAAGCTGCAAGCATCAACCCCAAGGAGTCATGTCCTCTAAGTAAGCTGCCCCAGTCCTGGCATGGGCATACCATGCCCACGGGGCACCACCTGTACCAGGGGAGGATCCGTCACCAAGGTTGAGTTGAACCCCTCAACAGGCAGACCCAAGTTCATGAGAGTTGGACACTACCTGAGCTTTGCCCATGAGCCAAATTGTCTTTTTTTTTTTTTTTCTTTTGAGACAGAGTCTCACTCTGTCACCCAGGCTGGAGTGCAGTGGTGTGATCTCAGCTCACTGCAACCTCCACCTCTCTTGTTCAAGCAAGTCTCCTGCCTCAGCCTTCGGAGTAGCTGGGACTACAGGAATGTGCCACCATGCCCAGCTAATTTTTGTATTTTTAGTAGAGACGGGGTTTCACCATGTTGGCCAGGCTGGTCTTGAACTCCTGACCTCAAGTGATCCACCCACCTTGGCCTCCCAAAGTGCTGGGATTACGGACGTGAGCCACCGCGCCTGGCCCAAATTCTCTTGAGTCCTCACTGCAGCCAGTTGACTCGGACCCTGACAGTGGCTCAGGTGGTCTCCAGCCTGAACAGTGGAGGTGAAAATTTTGCACTTCCCTCTCCCAGGCTGGGGGAATCTCAGAAACTACTTAGGAGAGACAGAGGTACACAGAAGGCTTGTGCTGCAGCATGCTGCAAAGTGGGTAGACTTCAAGCAGAACTTCCCAGGCAACCCCTGGGCCTAACACAACCTCTTCTGCTTTCTCCCACAGCTCATCACCCCACGTCACAACATGGAGACCTAGAGACCCCATCCTCTGGGGATGAGGGGGAGATTCTGTCAGCAGAGGGGCCCCCAGTTAGAGAACTGGAGCCCACCCTGGAGGAGGAAGAGGTGGTCACCCCTGACTTCCAGGAGCCTCTGGTGTCCAGTGGGGAAGAAGAACCCCTGATTTTGGAGGAGAAGCAGGAGTCTCAACAGACCCTCAGCCCTACCCCTGGGGACCCCATGCTGGCCTCATGGCCCACTGGGGAAGTGTGGCTAAGCACGGTGGCCCCCAGCCCTAGCGACATGGGGGCAGGTACTGCAGCAAGTTCACACACGGAGGTAGCCCCAACTGACCCTATGCCTAGGAGAAGGGGGCGCTTCAAAGGGTTGAATGGGCGCTACTTCCAGCAGCAGGAACCGGAGCCGGGGCTGCAAGGGGGGATGGAGGCCAGCGCCCAGCCCCCCACCTCAGAGGCTGCAGGGAACCAAATGGAGCCTCCGTTGGCCATGGCAGTCACAGAGATGTTGGGCAGTGGCCAGAGCCGGAGCCCCTGGGCTGATCTGACCAATGAGGTGGATATGCCTGGAGCTGGTGAGTTGCTCTGGGGGAGGCGGGACCTACCTGGGGATCTGGAGGTGAGGGTAGAGAGGTAGCCATGGCTACACTCAGGATGAGGGAGGAAGCTCCAAATCCCAGCTGGGTCCTCTGGCCCCAGAAGCCCCCTCTCCCTTGGGCCTGGAGTCCAACCAAAGGGGCTGCTGAGAGATCATTGTAATGATTGCCTTGATGTTGTTGCAGGTTCCGCTGGTGGCAAGAGCTCCCCAGAGCCCTGGCTGTGGCCCCCTACCATGGTCCCACCCAGCATCTCAGGCCACAGCAGGGCCCCTGTCCTGGAGCTAGAGAAAGCCGAGGGCCCCAGTGCCAGGCCAGCCACCCCAGACCTGTTTTGGTCCCCCTTGGAGGCCACTGTCTCAGCTCCCAGCCCTGCC
Organism: Pan paniscus; assembly: GCF_029289425.2. NCBI lineage: Eukaryota > Metazoa > Chordata > Mammalia > Primates > Hominidae > Pan > Pan paniscus. The sequence continues at coordinate 24,090,142 of NC_073269.2, forward strand.
CCCTGGGAGGCATTCCCTGTGGCCACCTCCCCAGATCTCCCTATGATGGCCATGCTGCGTGGTCCCAAAGAGTGGATGCTACCACACCCCACCCCCATCTCCACCGAGGCCAATAGAGTTGAGGCACATGGTGAGGCCACCACCACGGCTCCACCCTCCCCTGCTGCAGAGACCAAGGTGTATTCCCTGCCTCTCTCTTTGACCCCAACAGGACAGGGTGGAGAGGCCATGCCCACAACACCTGAGTCCCCCGGGGCAGACTTCAGAGAAACTGGGGAGACCAGCCCTGCTCAGGTCAACAAAGCTGAGCACTCCAGCTCCAGCCCATGGCCTTCTGTAAACAGGAATGTGGCTGTAGGTTTTGTCCCCACTGAGACTGCCACTGAGCCAACGGGCCTCAGGGGTATCTCGGGGTCTGAGTCTGGGGTCTTCGACACAGCAGAAAGCCCCACTTCTGGCTTGCAGGCCACTGTAGATGAGGTGCAGGACCCCTGGCCCTCAGTGTACAGCAAAGGGCTGGGTGCAAGTTCCCCATCTGCCCCCCTGGGGAGCCCTGGAGTCTTCTTGGTACCCAAAGTCACCCCAAGTTTGGAGCCTTGGGTTGCTACAGATGAAGGACCCACTGTGAATCCCATGGATTCCACAGTCACGCCGGCCCCCAGTGATGCTAGTGGAATTTGGGAACCTGGATCCCAAGTGTTTGAAGAAGCCGAAAGCACCACCTTGAGCCCTCAGGTGGCCCTGGATACAAGCATTGTGACGCCCCTCACGACCCTGGAGCAGGGGGACAAGGTTGGAGTTCCAGCCATGTCTACACTGGGCTCCTCAAGCTCCCAACCCCACCCAGAGCCAGAGGATCAGGTGGAGACCCAGGGAACATCAGGAGCTTCAGTGCCTCCGCATCAGAGCAGTCCCCTAGGGAAACCGGCTGTTCCTCCTGGGACACCGACTGCAGCCAGTGTGGGCGAGTCTGCCTCAGTTTCCTCAGGGGAGCCTACGGTACCGTGGGACCCCTCCAGCACCCTGCTGCCTGTCACCCTGGGCATAGAGGACTTCGAACTGGAGGTCCTGGCAGGGAGCCCGGGTGTAGAGAGCTTCTGGGAGGAGGTGGCAAGTGGAGAGGAGCCAGCCCTGCCAGGGACCCCTATGAAAGCAGGTGCGGAGGAGGGTGAGTACAAAGTCCCAGTGCTCTGTCCAGCTCTCCATGGTCAGGGCTTGGGGAGCAGGGGCTGGGGGATCCCAGAGCAGGGAGGAATGGTTGTCCCTGGGGATCTGGAAGCTTTCTAGTGGGGCATGACGCTGGAGGTAGGAGCTTATCGGGTGGAGTTGAATTTCAGAAAGGACATTCCTGGCAGAGGAACGAGCACTGGCAAAGGTCAGGAGATGAAGTAGCGCTTGATCAATTTTGGGCACAGAGCATACATCCCAATGAACAAAATGTGAGAGTAGTGAGTGGCCGGGCATGGTGCCTCATGCCTGTAATCCCAGCACTTTGGGAGGCCGAGGCTGGCAGATCACTTGAGGTCAGGAGTTCAAGACCAGCCTGGCCAACGTGGCAAAACTCCGTCTCTACTAGAAATATAAAAATTAGCCAGGTGTGGTGGCACACATCTGTAATCCCAGCTACTGGGGAAGCTGAGGCATAAGAATCGCTTGAACCCGGGAGGCGGAGGTTGCAGTGAGCTGAGATTGTACCACTGCACTTCCAGCCTGGGTGACAGAGTGAGACTCTGTCAAAAACAAAAACAAAAACAAAATGTGGGAGTGGCGAGGCATTGAGTAGAGTCTGATTTGGGGAATGAGTTCAGTTACAAGCCATGTCTACATCTGCTTTGAGCTGGACAGTGGTGTGATGCCCAGGGACTGGCTTTCCAGGATTCCCCGAGTCTGGGGAAGACAGAGCAGGACACAGACGCCTCCCAGGCGAGACCAGAGGGAGGAGGCGTGGCAGGGAGGGTTTCCTGGACAAATGTGAATGGGAGCTGGAATTCAGCGATTTGACTCGTGGGGGACCTCAAGCCACAGGGAAAGTGGGTGCTGGGGAGGCATGCAAGGGGCGAGAATCACCCCCATTCTACAGATAGCAAACCGAGGCTCAGGGAGGTAAAACGCCGCTTGGCTAATCAGTGGTCAAACCTCAATTGGAGCCCAAGTCAGCCTGAGTCTTAGCTACTCTGTGGCCAGCAGCGTCCATAGAAATCGGCTGCCCTGTTCTCCCTGGGGCCAGGTCAGCCTCAGCTCAGCCTGCAAATTCCAGCCCTTCTTAGGTTCTGCCAAATTAAGCTGAGTTTTTTGGCCAAATGAAATTTAGAAACAAACAAACAAAAAAGAGGCTGCGTGTGATGGCTCATGCCTGTCATCCTAGCCCTTTGGGAGGCTGAGGTGGGAGAATCTCTTGAGCTCAAGAGTTAAGACCAGGCTGGCCAACACAGCAAGACCCCATCTCTACTAAAAATAAAAAGAAATTAGCCAGGCTGCAGTGAGCTATGATAGTTCCACCGCGAGACCCTGCATGAAATCAAACTAACAAAACAAAACAAGCAGCTAATTAATAAGTCTTTTTTTCTGAGTTGCACACTTTTTTTGTTTGTTTGTTTTTTGAGACTGAGTCTCACTCTGTCATCCAGCCTGGAGTGCAGTGGTGCGATCTCGGCGCACTGCAACCTCCGCCTCCCAGGTTCAAGTGATTCTCCTGCCTCAACCTTCTGAGTAGCTGGGATTATAGGCTCCTGCCACCACGCCTGGCTAATTTTTGTATTTTTAGTAGAGACAGGGCTTCACCATGTTGGCCAGGCTGGTCTCGAACTCCTGACCTCAGGTGATCCACCTGCCTTGGCCTCCCAAATTGCTGGGATTACAACTGTGAGCCATAGCACCCAGTCGAGTTGCACACTTTTATTAACACCATTGATGTTTAACTACCGCACCCCCCCACCCCCAAATTTTTTTTTTTTTTTTTTTTTTTTTTTTTTTTTTTTTTTAGAAAGGGTCTCACTCTGTCACCTAGGCTTGAGTGCAGTGGCAAGATCGTGGCTCACTGCAGCCTTGACTTCCCCAGGCTCAGGTGATCCTTCTGCCTCAGGCTCCCAAGCAGCTGGGACCAGGTGTGCACCAACAGGCCTGGCTAATTTTTGTATTTTTTATAGCCAGGGTTTTGCCATGTTGCCCAAGCTGGTGCCCGTTTTTTTGAAGGCAGAGTGTCATGATGATGGAAATAGCTGATGCAGATTTCATCATCCAGCCTGTCACTTCTGGGCTGTGTTGGGGTGGGATCTTTTTTTTTTTTTTTTCCAGACAGGGTCTTGGTCAGTTGTTCAGGCTGGAGTGCAGTGGTGCAATCATAGCTCATTGCACCCAGGCTCAAGTGATCCTCCCACATCAGCCTCTCCAGTAGCTTGGACTACAGGCATGCAACCACCACACCCGGCTGTGTGTGTGTGTGTGTGTGTGTGTGTGTGTGTGCGTAGAGATGGGGTCTCCCTATGTTATCCAGGCTGGTCTCGAACTCCTGGGCTCAAGTTATCCTCTTGCCTTGGCCTCCCAAAGTGTTGGGATTACAGACGTGAGCCATAGCGCCGGGCAGATCTTTTTTTCTTAGATGTCCAGGAGGCAGGCCAACTGCCCCACCCCGTATCGATAAAGGCTGACATTTATGGGTTACTGCCAGTGTGCTTGGCTTATTCAAAGCACTTTACTGGAGTTATCTTGGTTAATCCTTTTAATGTCCTTATGGGAAAAGCTCCAGTGTGATCCTTACTTTGCAGATAGGGAGACAGACACAGAGAGGTGAAGTGCCTTGTGCAGCCATGCAACTAAGGGAGCGTCAAGGCTGGGGTTTGAATCCAGGTCATCTGAACACAGGGTTTCTTTTCTTTTCTTTTTTTTTTTTTTTTGAGAGAGAGTCTTTCTCCGTCGCCCAGGCTGGAGTACAGTGGTGATCTCAGGTCACTGCAACCTCCGCCTCCCAGGTTCAAGTGATTTTCGTGCCTCAGCCTCCTGAGTAGCTGGGATTGTAGGCGTGCACCACCATGTCTGGCTAATTTTTATACTTTTAGTAGAGATGGTGTTTCACCATGTTGACCAGGTTGGTCTCAAGCTCCTGACTCAAGTGATCTGCCTGCCTCAGCCTCCCGAAGTGCTGGGATTACAGGCGTGAGCCACCGCACCTGGCCGGAAAACAGAGCTTCTGTCTCAGCCACTAGGCTGCGAAATGCTTAGCTCATTGGCATAAAAAAGTACATGAGGCTGGGCATGATGGCTCACACCTGTAATTCCAGCACTTTGGGAGGCTGAGACGGAGGATCACTTGAGCCCAGGAATTGGAGACCAGCCTTGGCAACATAGTGAGACCCCGTCTCTACAAAACAAATTTTAAAATTAGCCGGGCATGGTGCGTACCTGTGGTCCCAGCTACTCAGGGGTGCTGAGGTGGGAGGACCGCTTGACCCTGGGAGGTTGCGGCTGCAGTGAGCTATGATCATGCAACTGCACTCCAGCCTAGGGGACAGAGCAAGACTCCATCTCAAAAAAAAAAAAAAATTAATCTTAGGGTGGTGGTGAGGAGAGAAGAGACGGGCTAGGTGGGGATCAACCCTGGAAAGATGATCAGAGGGGAAGAAGCTCAATGCCCAAAGAAATAGAGAAGGGGCAGTCAGAGAGGTGGGAGGGCGACCACATAGGAACACTAAGGAAACGGGGGTTGGAGCTGCACCTGGGCTGAGGCTGGGTCTGTCTTGGACTTTTCTGGATCCTGGGCTCCACAGTGAAGCCAACCACAGCAGGATGGAGATTGGCGGGCAGTGCTGGGGAGACCCAGGCAGCTACCCACCCGCCGCTTGCAGAAGAAATGCTAATGAAGCCAAAAATAAATGCAGTAGCAGCGAGTGACTGAGTCACCGCCAGTCCGTGGGCAGGTGTCAGCAGCGCGGGGCACCTGGCGGGGCTCATGTGTCCCGCCGCCTGGCAGCCTTGTGCGTGTGCACACACGTGCAGGGCCGTCGTCCAGCCACAGGCCCTGCCATCCACAAGCCCGTTTGCCATCCATGGGGCCACCCCAGGGACAGGCCTCAGCTACCGCAGGAGGGCCAGCTGCTACCTTCATTCCGTTAGCAAGCAATTACTGAGTGCCTGTTCTGTCCCAGACCATATGTTGAAACCAAATCCCCTCTCCTCTGAAAACTGACGTCCTAGAGCAACATGCTAGAACTTTCCCAGGGATGGAAATGTTCTCTATCCACGCTAATTTGAAAAATGGCTAGGACAACTGAGGGACGACGTTTTTACTTTTATTTCACTTTAATTGATTTAAGCGTGAATATCTATATGTGGCTGCCATATGGAACACCAGTGCTCTAGGGAAAGATACAGACAAGAAACGATTGTTCTAATAAAAAAAGTAAAGTAGTGCTCGCTTCAGCAGCACATATGCTATAATTAGAACAATATAGAGAAGCTTAGCACAGCCCCTGTGCAAAAAATGAAGCATTTCATTCTTTTTTTTTTTTTTTTTGAGATGGAGTCTCACTCTGTCACCCAGGCTGGAGTGCAGTGGCGCGATCTCAGCTCACTGCAACCTCCGCCTTCGGCATTCAAGGGATTCTCCTGCCTCAGCCTCCCGAGTAGCTGGGATTACAGGTTCCTGCCACCATACCCAGCTAATTTTTTGTATTTTTAGTAGAGATGGGGTTTCACCATGTTGGCCAGGCTGGTCTCGAACTCCTGACCTCAGGTGATCCACCTGCCTTGGCCTCCCAAAGTGCTAGGATTACAGGCATGAGCCATGGCACCTGGCCTCTTTTTTTTTTATTTAATTTTTCAAAAAATTTAATTCCACTGGGCAGTGGAATGGTCAGATGCTGCCCTGACAGGATCTCGGTTGGCTGGAGCAGGATGAGGATTTTTTTTTTCAGTCTGTCACCCAGGCTAGAACCTATGTCCACTCCTGTGCCCCAATTCATGAGAAGCACAGTGATGAGCAGGGTGTGCCCAAAGGAGGGGAAGGACATTGAAGTCAGGGAGGACACTGAAGCCCATGTTCTGGGAGAAGACATTCTACGAGGTCCTTCGGGAAGCCCTGGTCTCTGGGAGCCCCATTCCAGTTCAGTCTGAGGAAGGACTTTGCTACAGGCAGGAAAGTCCCCAGATGCTTTGGGGCAGTTTCTGGAAGCAGTAAACTCCTCGTAACAGGGGTCATATGGGAGGGAGTTGGTGACCGCTGGTTGGGGAAGTTATAAAGAGGGCTCCATAGAGAGGGTTTGATTAGAGTGGTTTGGGGGCCTGGGGTCTTGATTCCAGGAAGGCAAAAGATCTGTGGCCTGACTCTTCCCCACACTACCCATCCATCCTGCAGTGCACTCAGATCCCTGTGAGAACAACCCTTGTCTTCATGGAGGGACATGTAATGCCAATGGCACCATGTATGGCTGTAGCTGTGATCAGGGCTTCGCTGGGGAGAACTGTGAGATTGGTGAGTACCCCAGACTCAGGATCTGAATCTGAATTTGTTTGACTCCAGAGCCTTGGGTTGTACTCCAGCAGCCATGCCCTCAGAATTCAGAGATCACAAAAAGCTGGTTTCAGATGCTCCATTCCCAAACCCCACTCCTTGCATTCAGCTAAATCAGCCCAGTTAGTGGAACCAGAATCAAACAGCTGAGCTTTCATCTCTGGTGTGCTGTCTCCCATTACTACCAGTCAGAGGTGGGAAGGAAAAGACAAAGGAATTATATGTCTGAGACTCCTCCCTGCAAAGGCCCTTTGGAGATCCTGCCCTTTCCTGGGTCGGTGGGAGGTATAAGCACTGCCACCAGAACTGTTGGGTGCTAGCTTCAAAGCCCAACACAAGAAATACTACCAATTATGAAATTACAACAACAAATATAAATGACATAATTTTTTGAGCTCTATGTGTCATCTTGACTTCACAACCTTCACAACCACATGACTGATTACAGAATTATAACAATAAATATAAATGATATAATTTCTTGAGCTCTTCTATTGCTTCCCTACTCACAATCATCCTTGAGTAGGAGCCCATTATTATTACCATTTTCAAAAAAAGTAAGCTGAGTTTCAAGGAGGGGAAGTGACTTGCCCAGTGCCATACATGCCTCAAGCACTGTCTACACATGGACCAGTAGAAGAGGAGCTCAATGAATATCTAGCTTTACCCACAAACAGCTTTGTGACTCTGTGCAAGTCTTTGCAAATGCCTAAAAGAGACTCCAGCTTCAGCATTCTATGAGCCTGTTTTTGAGAGTATAACCTTCGCTTCTCTAGAGTCAGGTAGAACAGTCTGCACATCCTGGCTCTCAGCTGCCCCAGTGGCATCTGCTCTCATTAATGCTAATTTATGTTAATTGTATGAGGTTCCACCCCCTTGCCTGCAGAGTCATTGGGCCATCTGTGCAGACTGTGACTGCTGCACTTAGGTCCAGGATGGACGGTAGGACCATGACCCCATTTTCTGCTTAGTTTCCTGTGGGGGCTCAGAGCCAAGGGGAAGCTGACCTCTAACTCAGTCTCTTCCCCTCTCTACCAGACATTGATGACTGCCTCTGCAGCCCCTGTGAGAATGGAGGCACCTGTATTGATGAGGTCAATGGCTTTGTCTGCCTTTGCCTCCCCAGCTATGGGGGCAGCTTTTGTGAGAAAGGTGAGTTTCTATTGCAACACCAGAAACAGTACCAAGAGTGGGGTTGGGTGCCCAGCCACAGGCTTCCCCACATACTCCAGGTCCCTGCCTCCAGTTCCATGGCTGTGAGCCTGACACAAGATAAATTATTCTTTTAGACAAACTGTGCGTAACATAGAATTAACCATTTTACTTTATTTTATTATTTTTTTGAGATGGAATCTTGCTCTGTCACCCAGGCTGGAGTGCAGTGGTGCCGTCTCAGCTCACTGCAACCCCCACCTCCCAGTTTCAAGCAATTTTCCCTGCCTCAGCCTCCCAAGTAGCTGGGATTACAGGCGCCCGCCACCACGCCTGGCTAATTTTTGTATTTTTTAGTAGAGATGGGGTTTTGCTATGTTGGCCAGGCTGGTCTTGAACTCCTGACCTCAGGTGATCCACCCACCTCGGCATCCCAAAGTGCTGGAATTACAGGCATGTGCCACTGCGCCTGCCCTATTTTATTTTATTTTATTTTTTTGAGACAGAGTCTCGCTCTGTCACCAGGCTGGAATGTAGTGGCACAATCTCAGCTCACTGCAACCTCCAACTCCCTGGTCCAAGTGATTCTCCTACCTCAGCCTCCCAAGTAGCTGGGATTACAGGCACACGCCACCACGCCCAGCTAAATTTATTTTATTTTTTGAGACAGGGTCTCACCCTGGCACCCAGGCTGGAGTGCAGTGGTGCGATCTTGGCTCATTGCAGCTTTGACCTCCCAAGCTCAAGTGATCCTCCCTCCTTAGCCTCCCCAGTAGGCTGGGACTACAGGCACACACCACCATGCCTGGCTAATTTTTGTATTTTTTGTAGAGACAAGGTTTCACCATGTTGCCCAGACTGGTCTTGAACTCCTGAGCTCAGGCAATCTGTCCACATCAGCCTCCCAAACTACTGGGATTACAGCCACTGAGCCCAGCCAAATTAACCATTTTAAAGTGTACATTTCAGTGGCATTCTGTACAATCACAATGTTGTACAGCCATCACCTCTGTCTAGTTCCAGAACTTTTTCAACACCCCAGAAGGAAACTCTGTGCCCACTAGGTGGTCACTCCCTATTCCCATTCCCCAGTCCCTGGCAACCACTAATCTGCTTTCTGTCTCTGTGGATTTGCCTGTTCTAGACATTTCATATGAATGGAATCTCAAAATATGTGTCTTCTGTGTCTGGCTTCTTTCACTTGGCATGTTTTCAAGGTTCACCTGTATTGTAATATGAATCAGTGTTTCATTCCTTTTCATGGCTGAGTAGTATTCCATTGTATGGCTATATCACATTTTGTTTATCCATTCATGGTTTGATGGATATTTGGGTTGTTTCCTCCAGAGGCTAAGGTCAATAGTGCTGCTGTGAATATATTCTTGTATGTGCTTTTGTTTGAATAACTATTTGCCATTCTTTTTTTTCCCTCTACTCTTTTTGGTGTATACTCTCAGGAGTGGAATTGCTGGGTCATATGGTAACTCTAGGTTTAATTTACTTTTTTTTTGTAGAGATGGGGTTTTGCCATGTTGCCCAGGCTGCTCTCAAACTCCTGGGTTCATGTGATCCTCCTGCCTCAGCCTCCCAAAGTGCTGGAATTACAGACATGAGCCACTGTGCTTGGCCTTTTTTTTTTTTCTGAAACAGGTTCTCACTCTGTGCCCAGGCTGGAAAGTACAGTGGTACAATCATAGTTCACTGTCACCTTGAACTCCCAGGCTCAAGCGATTCTCTTGCTTCAGCCTACCCAGTAGCTGGAACTACAGGTTTGTGCCACCATGCCTGGCTAATTTTTATTTTTTTAATTTCTTTTTCTTTTTATTTTTTGAGACAGGGTCTCACTCTGTCACCTAGGCTGGAGTGCAGTGGTATGATCTTGGCTCACTACAACCTCCACCTCCCAGTTCAAGTGATTCTTGTGCCTCAATCTCCCCAGTATCTGGGACTATAGGCACCTACCACCACACGTGCCTCAATTTTTTTTTTTTTTGAAGTTTAGTAGAGATGGGGCCAGGCTGGTCTTGAACTCCTGGCCTCAAGTGATGCACCAGCCTCGACCTCCAAAAATACTGGGATTACAGGCATGAACCACCATCCTCAGCCTACTTTTCCTTTAAAAAAAAAAAAATTATATGTTATCCCAGCACTTTGGGAGGCCAAGGCAGGCTGATCATGTCAGGAGATCAAGACCATCCTGGCCAACATGGAGAAACCCCATCTCTACTAAAAATACAAAAATTAGCAGGCATGGCGACACATGCCTGTAATCCCAGGTACTTGGGAGGCTGAGGCAGGAGAATTGCTTGAACCTGGGAGGTGGTGTCTACAGTGAGCCAAGATCGCACCATTACACTCCAGCCTGGGCGACAGAGCCAGACTCCATCTCAAAAAAAAAAAAATTATATATATATATATATATATCTCTCTCCATCCTAGTGGGTGTGAAGTGATATCTCATGGTGGTTTTGACATTGACAATGAGCATCTTTTCATGTGCTTGTTGGCCATTTGTATGTCTTCTGTGGAGAAATGTCTGAGCTCCCATGTCCATACGAAGGGTGTGGCCCCGACATCAGAGAAGGAGCCTTCAGCATTGGAATGAGAGTGGGTGTCAGGGAATGATCTCCCAGTTAAATCTCTTCCAGAAACAAAGAAAAGACATTAAGATTTGGCCAGTGTGGTGGCTTATGTCTGTAATTCCAGCATTTTGGGAGGCTGAGGCGGGCAGATCACTTGAGGCCAGGAGTTTGAGACCAACCTGACCAACATGGTGAAACCCTATCTCTACTAAAAATACAAAATTAGCTGGGCGTGGTGGCGCACGCCTGTGATCCCAGCTACTCAGGAGGCTGAGGTGGGAGGATTGCTTGAGTATGGGAGGCGGAGGTAGCAGTGAGCCGAGATTGCGCCATTGCACGCCAGCCTGGGCGACGGAGTGAGACCCTGTCCAAAAATAAAAATAAAAAAAAGAAGTCAATATGGGAGGTGAAAGGGTTGGGAGAGCAGAGCCTCAGGAGGAGGGGCCAGGCATGGAGAAAGGGGTGATCTCGCCCCGCAGTGACCTTGGATTGGGCCCTCTCTCTGGTGGGCTGGCTGTGCTCATGGCTGGTAGGCCTTGGGCCAAGGCCAGCCCCCCCTCACGCTCCTATCCCATCTCCCAGACACCGAGGGCTGTGACCGTGGCTGGCACAAGTTCCAGGGCCACTGTTATCGCTATTTTGCCCACCGGAGGGCATGGGAAGATGCCGAGAGGGACTGCCGCCGCCGCTCCGGCCACCTGACCAGCGTCCACTCATCGGAGGAACACAGCTTCATTAATAGTAGGGGCTCTGGGGAGGGGGCCACCTGCCTGGAGGGTGGGCAGGGGTGGCACTTGTAGCCCTTTTGCCAGGGCATCGCATCCCTCCCCTGGTTTTCAAGACATCATCTTTCCAAAGCTGTGTTCATTAATGCAAGCCCTGACTGCTTCTTAATGCATGAAATCTGTCAATTCACTTGTTAATCATACATTCACTTCATTCATTCATTCATTCATTCACCAAATATTTACTGAGCACCTGCTATGTGCTGGGCACCATTCCAGGAATATTGACACAGCACAGCAGCAATCAAGGCTGACTTTGCTCTGTCCCCAGGGAGTGACCATTTCTTGGGGAGGATATAGACAAGCAAGTAAATATCTAAGTAAATAAGTCTATACTGTAATTCAACAGATCCTATGTGTGCTGATAACAAAACAGGGCCAGGAGATGGAGGGTGATGGGAGAAGCACCTGTAATGTGTTCAAAGACCTAGGAGAGAGACAAGTGTTCCATTCATGTAATCCGGGACTTATTGATTTATTCATTATCCCTCTGCCTTTTGCTCATCCATCCATTTATTCTGTTTATTCCATTTGCCACCATCCCATCCCTCGTGACTCCTTCCTTTCTTCCTTCCCTGATTTGCTTCTTTTTCCTTGATGTATCCCACTGGGCCTCTCCCTCCTGAGCGACTGGCTCACGTCTTCTCACCTATCTGCCCGTCTAGCGCCCACTGGCGTCTCCTGTCCCCTACTTCTCATTTCTGCAAAGATGCGACAGTGCCCGGGTTTACTCCTGCTTCTCCTGGCCACAAACCCTGTCATAGCCTGGGCCTACTTCTGGTTCTTCCCATGCCTCGCCCCCCTAAAAGAGGGTAGCCAGAGTCCCCACTTGTGGAGGGTGGGGTGAGGATGCACCTCCAGCCTACACTGAGGCTGGGAGAGGGGTTCATGCCTGCCCCCTACCCTTCTCCTCCTTCCTTTCCCTCCTACCTCCCCATCTTCCCTCCCCCTCCTCCCCCTCCTCCTTCTATACCTCTTCCTCCCTCTTCCCCATCCTCCCTCCCCCTCCTCTCTCTCCTCCTTCCATTCTTTCTCCTCCTCCCTCCTACTCCTCCCCTTCTCCCTCCTCTCCTCCCCTCCTCCTTCCACTCATCTTCCACCTCCTTTCTCCTCTCCATCCTCCCTCCCCTCCTCCCTCTCCTCCTCCCATTCCTCCTCCTCCCATTCCTCCTCCTCCTCTCTCCTCTCCTCCCCCTTCCCTCCCCCTCCTCCTTCCACTCATCTTCTTCCTCCTTTCTCCTCCTCATCCTGCCTCTCCCTCCTCCCATTCGTCTCCTCCTCCCTCCTGCTCCTCCCCAGGCCTCCTCCCTTCTACTCCTCCTCCTTCTCTTTCCTCCCCCCCTTGCTCTTCCTCCTCCCTTCCACTCCTCCTCTTTTCTCCTCCCCATTCTCCTCCCACTCCTCTCCCTCCTCCCTCCAACTCCTCCCCTCCTCCTTCCATTCATCTTTCTCCTCCTGTCTCCTTCCCTTCCTCCTCCCTCTTCTCTCCCTCCTCCCTCCCATTCCTCTGCCTCCTCCTTCCACTCATCTTCTTCCTCTTTTCTCTTCCCCATCCTCCCTCCCACTCCTCCCCCTCCTTCTTCCACTGATCTTTCTCCTCCTTTCTCCTCCCCCTCCTCCTCCCATTCCCCCCTCCTCCCTCCTGCTCCTCATCCTCCCTTCCATTCCTCCTCCCTCCTCCCCATCCTTCTTCCCACTCCTGCCCCTCCTCCCTTTCACTCCTCCTCCTTTTTCCTCCCCCTCATCTCTCTCCTTCTCCCTTCCTTCCCCTTTCCCTTCTCCAGCTCTTATAGAGGTTAGGGAGGGCATCTGTGTACTCCCTCACCTCTGTAAACTTCACTTCTATCTCCTTCCCTCTCCACCTCAACCTCCAGCCCACCTCCAGGCTGGGGAAGGGGCTGGGTCTTCCCCTCCCATACATACCTCACCCAGCCCCCAGCCCACAGAGAGGCTGAGGGAGGGGCTCTGGGTCCTCCTCCATCCCTGTACCCGCTTCTTCCCTCTTCATTTCCACCTTCTAGATCTTTCCCCCCACCCAGCCCACCTCCAGGCTGGGAAAGGTGAGGAATTCTTTCCTCCCACACCCTACCCCACCTCACCTGCAGCCTGCGCCCTGGGCCGGGAGAGGCATGGGTGAACACCCAGACCCACAACCCCCGACCCTGCAGGCTTTGGGCATGAAAACACGTGGATCGGCCTGAACGACAGGATCGTGGAGAGAGATTTCCAGTGGACGGACAACACCGGGCTGGTGAGTGGCAGGGGCTGCGGGCCTAGGCTGCTGAGCCACATCAGCCCTGCCATCTGGCCTCAGTTTACCCTTTTGTGCAAAGTTATCGCAATTGGGTGTCAGAGGTCTCTAGTGGCTCCAAGATGCTGGAGTTGGCAAAGGAGCTTCAAGTGAAGGCTAAACTTTCTCCCCTGACTTCCCCAGCCCAAGTAAACAGACCGCGCCCACCAAGCTGCAGAGGTTACAAACCTGAGACTAGGGTCTGATGCCTCCCCTACTCACTCTGCCTGGTCCCCCAGCCATGGTCTCTCAAATATTCTCATTTCTAGCCTGGGCATGATGGCTCATGCCTGTAATCCCAGCACTTTGGGAGGCCAAGGTGGGCACTTGAGACTAGCCTGGCCAACATGGTGAAAACCCGTCTCTACTAAAAATATAAAAATTAGCTGGGTGTGGTGGCCCATGCCTCTAATCCCAGCTACTCAGGAGGCTGAGGCGTGAGAATCGCTTGAACCTGTGAGGCGGAGGTTGCAGTGAGCCGAGATCACTCCACTGCACTTCAGCCTGGGTGATGATAGAACGAGATCCTGTCTCAAAAAAATTAAAAAATTATATATATGCCAGGCTGGTGGTCCATGCTTGTAATCCCAGCGCTTTGGGAGAATGAGTGAGGAGGATCGCTTGAGCCCAGGAGTTCAATGCTGCAGTGACCTGTGATCACGTCACTGCACTCCAGCCTGGGTGACAGAGCGAGACCCTGTCTCTAAAAACATATTAGCTCAGCATCCTCCCTGCTTCAAGCCCTCCCAGACTCTCCATTGTTCTCAAGATAAAAATTCCCCTTCTCCCGCTGTGTAAAAATCTGGCGGTTCCTCACACAGTTAAACATAGAAGCTGGGCACAGTGGTACGAGCCTGTAGTCTCAGCTATCGGGAAGCTGAGGCGGGAGGATCACTTAAGCCTAGGAATTGGAATCCAGCCTGGGCAACACAGTGAGACCCCCGTCTCTAAAAATATAAAAATAAAAATAAAAAGTTAAACATAGAGTTACCACATGACCCAGCGATTCTACTACTGGATACATACCCAGAAGAATTGAAAACAGAGATTCAAAGTGGTACAAAAATGTACATTATTCGGGTCATGGATACACTAAAAGCCAAGACTTTGCCACTAGACGATATATATTTTATTATATGCATATGCATATAATAAAATTGCACTTGTACCCTTTAAATTTATACACAGAGGCCGGGCACAGTGGCTCACGCCTGTGATCCCAGCCCTTTGGAAGGCCGAGGCAGGCAGATCACTTGAGGTCAGGAGTTCCAGAAGAGCCTGGCCAACGTGGTGAAACCCCATCTCTATTAAAAATACAAAAATTAGCTGGGTGTGGTGGCATGTACCTGTAATCCCAGCTACTTGAGAGGCTGAGGCAGGAGAATCACTTGAACCCGGGAGGCAGAGGTTGCAGTGAGCCAAGATCACACCATTGCACTCCAGCCTGGGCAACAGAGCAGGACTCCATCTCCAAAACAACACAAACAAACAAAAAATTGTACAAAGAAAGAAAAAGAGGCTGGGTGTGGTGGCTCACACCTGTAATCCCAGCACTTTGGGGAGGCCAAAGTAGGAGGATCGCTGGAGCCCAGGAGGTTGAGGCTCCAGTGAGCTATGATTGCACCACTGCACTCCAGCCTGGGTGACAGAGCAAGACCCTGTCTCAAACAAAACAAAACAGGCCAGGCATGGTGGGTGACTCACGCCTGTAATCCCAGCACTTTGGGAGGCTGAGGCGAGTGGATCACCTGAGGTCGGGAGTTCGAGACCAGCCTGGCCAACATGGTGAAACCCTGTCTCTACTAAAAATAAAAAAATAGCTGGGTGTGATGGCACATGCCTGTAGTCCCAGCTACTTGCAAGGCTGAGGCAGGAGAATCGCTTGAACCTGGGAGGCGTAGGTTGCAGTGAGCCGAGATCGCGTCACTGCACTCCAGCCTGGGTGACAGAGGGAGACTCTGTCTCAAAAAACAAACAAACAAACAAAAACTTTTGCATGAATGTTCACAGCCCCACTATTCACAATAGCCAAGGTGGGAACAACCAAAATACCCATCAACAGATGAAGGAAGAGACAAAATGTGGTCCATCCATGCAATGGAATATTGTTCGGCCATAAAGGAGAAGTTGGCCAGGTGCAGTGGTTCATGCCTGCAATCCCAGCACTTTTGGAGGCCAACGTGGGTGGATTGTTTGAGTTGTGGAGTTTGAGACCAGCCTGGGCAACATGGCGAAACCCCATCTCTACAAAAAATTCAAAAATTGAGACAGAGCGAGACTCTGGCTCAAAAATAAAATAAAATAAAATAATAAACAAAATGTGGAATGAGCCAGGCATAGAAGGCCAGCTGTTGTATGATTTTTTTTTTTTCATGAAGCATTCAGAGTAGGCAAATTTAGAGACAGGAAGTAGATTAGTGTTTGCCAGGGGCTGGGGTCGGGAGAAGGGGGAGTCACTAGTGCTCAATGAGTACAGAATTTTGGTGTGTTGTGATGAAAAAGTTCTGGAAATAGGCTGTGCAGGGTGGCTCAGGCCTGTAATCCCAACACTTTGGGAGGCCGAGGTGGATGGATCACAAGGTCAGGAGTTCAAGACCAGCCTGACCAATATGGTAAAACCCTGTGTCTACTAAAAATACAAAAATTAGCCAGGCGTGGTGGCGTGCACATGTAATCCCAGCTACTCAGGAGGTTGGGGCAGGAGAATCGCTTGAACCTGGGAGGCGGAGGTTGCAGTGAGCCAAGATCATGCCACTGCACTCCAGCCTGGGCGACAGAGAGAGACTCCATCTCAAAAAAAAAAGAAAAGAAAAAGTTCTGGAAATAACAATGATGGTTATGCAACATTGTGAATGTAATTAGTGCATTAAACTGCACACCGCCTCTTGAACCCGGGAGGTGGAGGTTGCAGCGTGCCAAGGTAGCACCACTGCAATCCAGCCTGGATAATAGAGACTCTGTCTCAACAAAATAAAAATAAAAATAAACTGCACATGTAAAAATGGTTAAAATTGGCCAGGTGCGGTGGCTCACGCCTGTAATCCCAGCACTTTGGGAGGCCAAGGTGGGTGGATCGCGAGGTCAGGAGTTCAAGACCAGCCTGGCCAACATGGTGAAACCCCATCTCTACTAAAAATACAAAAATTAGCTGGGCATGGTGGTGCATGCCTGTAATCCCAGCTACTCAGGAGGCTGGGGCAGGAGAATTGCTTGAACCGGGACCTGGGAGGCGGAGGTAGCAGTGAGCGAGATCGCACCACTACACTCCAGCCTGGGCTCTGTCTCAAACAAAACAAAACAAAACAAAAATGGTTAAAATTAGGAATTATGTGCTATATATATTTTGCGCTATATATATTTTGCCACAATTTTTAAAAATTCACTTCCTTTCCTCTGATGCAAGATCTGGTCCCTCTCTACTCTCTGAGCACACCCCAGCCCCATCACGCAGCTCCAGCCTCCCTGGGCTTTGTCTGTTCCTCAAGCAGAACAAGTTCAGTCCTGCCTCTGAGCCTTCACACTGGTGGTTCCCTTTGCTAGGAATGCTGTTCCCTGTCTGAACCCTTACTATCTTTTTTTTTTTTTTTTTTTTTTTTGAGATAGAATCTCACTCCATCACCCGGGCTGGAGTTCAGTGATGCAACCCAGCTCACTGCAACCTCTGCCTCCCAGGCTCAAGCGATTCTCCTGCTTCAGCATCCCGAGTATCTTGGGACTACAGGCGCACACCATCATGCCCGGCTAATTTTTGTATTTTTATGAGAGACAGGGTTTCACCTTGTTGTCCAAGGTGGTCCCAAACTCCTGACCTCAAGTGATCTGACCCCCTTGGCCTCTCAAAGTGCTGGGATTACAGGCGTGAGCCACTGAGCCCAGCCTTGAATCCTTACTATCTTTGATTCTTTAATTCTCACATTGCCTCCTCAGGGAAGTCCTCCTGGACTTCGGGCTGAGATCACCATTTGTCCCACCATGTATCTTTTTTCTTTTTCTTTTCCTTTTTTTTTTTTTTTTGAGGCAGAGTCTCGGTCTTGTCACCCAGGCTGCAGTACAATAGCACAATCTCGGCTCACTGCAACCTCTGCCTCCCGGGTTCAAGCAATTCTCCTGCTGGGATTACAGGTTCCCACTACCATGCCTGGCTAATTTTTTGTATTTTTAGTGGTGATGGGGTTTCACCATATTGACCAGGCTGGTCTCGAACTCCTGACCTCAGGTGATCCACCCACCTCGGCCTCCCAAAGTGCTGGTATTACAGGCATGAGCCACCAGGCCTGGCCTTGTCCCACCACTTATCTAACACTGATTCATGTTGAAAATGAACTGGGTGCGGCCGGGCACCCAGGGAGGCAGGAGGACCAGGGAGGGGAATGCTGCAGCCTCCAAACCAGAGGAATGGTGTATTGGATTACAGTGGTGGCCCCCGTCAGGATGGGCAGGACAGTGGCCATTGTAGAGATGGGAACACTGAATCCCTGTGAGTTTGAGGGGTCTGGCCAGGGGAGTCCCACAGCAGGAATTGCCAGAACCTGGGCTGGAACAGAGGTCCCCTGAACAACTCCCTGCCCCCTATTCCTGCAGCAATTTGAGAACTGGCGAGAGAACCAGCCGGACAATTTCTTCGCGGGTGGCGAGGACTGTGTGGTGATGGTGGCGCATGAAAGCGGGCGCTGGAACGATGTCCCCTGCAACTACAACCTACCCTATGTCTGCAAGAAGGGCACAGGTATGCTGTGCCCCCTGCTTCTTTTCCTCTCTGTCACTTTGGCTCACTGGTTCTCTGTTGCCCAGGCTGGAGTGCAGTGGCATAATCATGGCTCATCACAGCCTCCACCGCCTGGGTTCAAGCGATCCTCCTGCCTCAGCCTCCCGAGTAGGTGGGACTATAGGCATGCACCAACATGCCCAGCTAATTTTTGTATTTTTTGTAGAGATGGGGTCTTGCCATGTTGCCCAGGCTGGTCCCGAACTCCTGGGCTCAAGTGATCTGCCCGTCTCAGCCTCTCGAAGTGCTGGGATTATATGCATAAGCCATTGTGCCCAGCCTTGATTCATTTTTTTTTTCATGAAGCATTCAGAGTACACAAATTTAGAGACAAGAAGTAGATTAGTGTTTGCCAGGGGCTAGGGTTTGGGAGAAGGGGGAGTCACTAGTGCTTAATGGGTATACAATTTTGGTGTGTCGTGATGAAAAAGTTATGGAAATAGGCCGCTCGGGGTGGCTCACGCCTGTAATCCCAACACTTCGGGAGGCCAAGGTGGGTGGGATTATATTTTATTTTTTTAATTTATTCTTATTTTGTTTTTACTTATTTATGTTTTTGGAGACAGTTTCGCTCTTGTTGCCCAGGCTGGAGTGCAATGGCATGATCTTGGCTCACTTCAACCTCTGCCTCCCATGTTCAAGTGATTCTCCTGCCTCAGCCTCCCAAGTAGCTGGGATTACAGGCGTATGCCACCACGCCCAGCTGGTTTTTATATTATTAGTAGAGACGGGGTTTCACCATGTTGGCCAGGCTGGTCTCGAACTCCTGACCTCAGGTGATCCACCCACCTCGGCCTCCCAAAGGGCAGGGATTACAAGCATGAGCCACTGCACCTCGCCTTCATCTTTTTAAGTTGGTAAATGTCAGCGCAGCCAGTTCTCACTTTCCATCAGCGTATGAGAGTGCTTGTTTCCTCCCACCCTTGCCAACTCCGCACATTCTTGAACTTTTGTTCTTTGTTCATCTAAGTGGGGAAAAATAGTATCTCATTGTTATCTTAGTTTGCATGCCTTTAAGGATGAGAATAACCAGTTGTTTTTTGTTTGTTTGTTTGAGATGGAGTCTCACTCTGTCATCCGAGCTGGAGTGCAGTATTGCGGTCTCGGTTCACTGCAACCTCCGCCTCTGAGGTTCAAGCGATTCTCCTGCCTCAGCCTCCCGAGTAGCTGGGATTACAGGCACACACCACACCTGGCTAATTTTTTTTTTGTTTTTGTATTTTTAGTGGAGACGGGGTTTCACCATGTTGACCAGGCTGGTCTCAAACTTCTGACCTTAAGTAGTCTGCCTGCCTCAGCCTCCCAAAGTTCTGGGGTTACAGGTGTGAGCCACCGTGTCTGGCCTAACCAACTGTTTATATGTTGACAGCCTGTTGGCATATATTTCTTTCCCTGTGAACTGTCAATTCATCTCTTTTGCCCAGTTTTCTATTGACTTGTTGATCTTACTGATTTTTAAGAGATCTTTATATATGAAAGAAATCATTTGTATACATTTGTACATCCACCTTTATTTTATACTTTGGTTTATTTTTGTTTCCATTTCTTTGTCAATTTTCACATCCTCCCCCCCATTTATTCATGTATTTATTTATTTATTTTTGAAACAGGGTCTTGCGATGTTGCCCAGGCTGGAGTACAGTGGCATTATCACGGCTCACTGCAGATCACTTGAACTCCAGGGCTCAAGTGATCCTCCTACCTCAGTCTTACCAGTAGCTGGACTACGGGTGCACACCACCATGCCTGGCTTATTTATTTATTTATTTATTTATTTATTTATTTATTTTGAGACGGCGTCTTGCTCTGTCGCCCAGGCTGGAGTGCAGTGGCGTGATCTCGGCTCACTGCAAGCTCCGCCTCCCGGGTTCACGCCATTCTCCTGCCTTGGCCTCCTCAGCAGCTGGGACTACAGGCGCACGCTGCTACACCCAGCTAATTTTTTGTATTTTTAGTAGAGACGATGTTTCACCGTGTTAGCCAGGATGGTCTCGATCTCCTGACCTTGTGAGCCGCCTGCCTCGGCCTCCCAAAGTGCTGGGATTACAGGTGTGAGCCACCGCACCCGGCCCTTATTTTAAAATTTTTTTGTAGAGACAGGGTCTTGCTGTGTTGCCCAGGCTGGTCTCAAACTCCTGGACTGAAGCAATCCTTCCACCTCAGCCTCCCAAAGTGCTGGCATTACAGGCCTGAGCTGCCGCACCCAGCCTTTATTTGCTCAGATAATTATTATTGCCGTCTGTCTCCTTCATTCCCATTGTGCCCTATGTTTGGTGTAAGAATTAGAAAGTGAGGTGTGTCCGGGAGGTTGCTGTCCCTAAGGAGCTGCTGATTTGGGTAGAAGAGACAGACAGACACAGTCACTTCCAGCCCTGTGAGATCAGAACTGGGCAGAGGCAGGGACCTGTTGACAAGCTGAGGGGGGTGTCATTCCCAATAAAACTCAGCTTGAGCCCATGAGTTCAAAACTAGCCCGGGCAACATAGTGGGACCCCGTCTTTACAAAAAATCAAAAAATTAGCTAGGCTTGGTGTTGCGCACCTGTAGTCTCAGCTACTTGAGAGGCTGAGGTGGGAAGATCCCTTGAGCCTGGGAGGTTGAGGCTGCAGTGAGTTGTGATTGTGCCACTGCACTCCAGCCTGGGCGACAAAGGAAGACGCTCTTTTAAAAACAACAATAAGAGCCAGGCACGGTGGCTCATGCCTTTAATCCCAGCACTTTGGGAGGACAAGGTGGGCAGCTCATCTGAGGTCAGGAGTTCAAGACCAGCCTGGCCAATATGACGAAACCCGGTCTCTACTATAAATACAAAAATTAGCCAGCCATGGTGGTGCATGTCTGTAATCCCAGCTCCTCGGGAGGTTGAGGCAGGAGAATCACTTGAGTCTGGGAGGCAGGGGTTGCAGTGAGCCGAGATCACACCACTGCACTCCAGTCTGGGAGACAGAGTGAGACCCTGTCTCAAAAAAAGAACAAAAAAATACAAAAATTAGCCAGGTGTAGATTACAGGCAGGTGCCTGTAATCCCAGCTACTTGGGAGGCTGAGGCAGGAGAATCGCTTGAACCAGAGAGGCAGAGGTTGCAGTGAGGCAAGAGCGCGCCACTGCACTCCAGTCTGGGTGACAGAGCGAAACTCTGTCTCAAACAACAGCAACAACAACAACTAATTTAGCCCCAGATGTGAGCACCTCTCTCACTAGAGATTCCTCTGTCCCAGTGCTCTGTGGTCCCCCTCCGGCAGTGGAGAATGCCTCACTCATCGGTGCCCGCAAGGCCAAGTACAATGTCCATGCCACTGTAAGGTACCAGTGCAATGAAGGATTTGCCCAGCACCATGTGGCCACCATTCGATGCCGGAGCAATGGCAAGTGGGACAGGCCCCAAATTGTCTGCACCAAACGTAAGTAGCTTCTCCCAGAGATCTCAACATAGGTTTTTGGTATTTCTAGTTTCCAAGTAAGACATCCTATTTCTCCACACATTGATCTGGCTTAATGTCTGCCTGATAATACAGCCTTGCAGATAAGTGAGAACTTACCAGCCTGTCTGATGTTTCCTTCATTTGTGTGTGTGTGTGTGTGTGTATGTGTATGAGAGAGAGATGGAGTTGTGCTCTGTTGCCCGGGCTGGAGTGCAGTGGCACAATCTCGGCTCACTGCAACCTCCCGGGTTCAAGCGATCCTTGTGTCTCAGCCTCCTGAGTAGCTGGGATCACAGGTGTCCACTGCCATGCCCGGCTAATTTTTGTATTTTTAGTAGAGACAGGGTTTCACTATGTTGGCCAGGCTGATCTCGAACTCCTGAGTTCATGTGATCAGCTCACCTCAGCCTCCCAAAGTGCTGGGATTACAGGCGTGAGCCACCACATCCGGCCTGGTTTTGTTTTTTTTGAAACAGAGCCTCACTCTGTTGCCCAGGCTGGAGTGCGAGGCTCAATCACAGCTCACTATAGCCTCATCCTCCCAGTCTCAAGGGATCCTCCAAACTCAGCCTCCCAAATAGCTGGGACTACAAGCATGTGCTGCCACGCCTGGCTAATTTTTTTATTTTTGTAGAGATAGGTTCTCGCTATGTTGCCCAAGCTGCTCTCAAACTCCTGGCTTCGAGAGATCCTCCCACTTTGGCCTCCCAAAGTGCTGGGATGACAGGGATGAGCCCTCGTGTCTGGCCTCTTTCCTCTACTTTCTCTCCCAAGGACACCCGCTGCATCAGGCCACCTGCCTCTCACCACCTTTTGTCCCTTCCCTGTCCTCCCTCACTTCCCTGCAGCCAGACGTTCACATCGGATGCGGCGACACCACCACCACCACCAACACCACCACCAGCATCACCACCACAAATCCCGCAAGGAGCGCAGAAAACACAAGAAACACCCAACGGAGGACTGGGAGAAGGACGAAGGGAATTTCTGCTGAAGAACCAGAAAAAAGAAAGCACAACACCTTTCCCATGCCTCCTCTGGAGCCTTCGCCTGGGGAGACAGAACCCAGAGAGAAACAAGAGAGTCCAGAAGTCCCTGAACCCCAAACCACATCCCCCACACACATAATCCTTTGTACAAAGCTCCTCTTTTCCCTTTTTTTACATACACAAGATCCTCTTGGCAGGTGGAGCCAGGTGTCTGAAAAGTTCATTCTCGTCTGGCTGAACTCTGGGAGTGTGTCCCAGCTGAGGGAAGCACAAGTAGCAAAGCTCATCGGTCTGGTCTCTTGTTTGCCAGGCTGATTGAAGCAGGCCTTGATGAGGGTGCATGAGTGTATGTTTGCATTCACATGAAGGAATTGCTTTTCACACCAGAAATTCAGACTTAGTCAATGTTGGCTGAATTCCTAAATCCAGGAAGAAGCCTGGACGTAGGGTCATTAGCTTTGGGAATAGAAGGCTACACAGAAGCACACTGTTTTTGAACTTGACAACAGCTCTCCCTTTACCCTGGACTTCAGCCCAAGTTCCGTCTTTGGTCTTGGTGGATAAACACACAGTGTGGAGATCCCACGTACTGCATTTTAGGGATGTTTTTAGGACAACCTCCCTCCATGCCTTCAGAGTTAGGAGTGAGAATGATCAAAGCAATATGTAGGTGATGGAGGGAGAGTGTATTGCTAACCCTTCCAGGTCTAGTCCAGCGCTGAGATTTGGTGGTTCTGCATGTGTGATGAATCTCTTTCACACAAATAGATGAGAGGATATTTAGGGCTAGATGAGCCCAGATTTCTTCCCCCTCCATCTCTCAGGGAGACAAAGAACCTCCTTCCTGGACCAAGGAGGTGCTGCCAAGTTTTCTAGCCCAGTGCACATACCCAGTCCTTAAGCAGACATTGGTAGTGCCCCTGCCCTGGGTCCCACTCCTGCCCCACCCCACCCTTGTCCCTGGCCATTGCTTGGTGGTCTAGAAACACTTAAAACTTGAAGTAGTGACACCTACCTGCGGTCATATTGTAGAGAGATGCTCAGTGTTAAAACTGAAACACACAAACACACACACACACATTTTTCTCTTGTAGATTTTAATTTTTTAAGTGGGAAAGAACTCACCTTGCCTTCCTCCCCCAAATGTGCAACCTGTAAAAGGTCTCTCCACACCAGGGGCCAGGATCCAGTTCCCTCATCTCTGGCAGGAAAGATCCACAGCTTTTCCTCCATGTCTGTTACTCACTTTCAGCAGTCTGGGTAAAATCTGTGGATCAGGGTTAAAAAAACACCGTGGAGAATGGCCCTCTTCAGGAAAGAAAAATAAGCAAATGAATGGTCCACCTAGGGGTTCAGTAAAGAAAGAAATGTGTTAACTGAGCCTGAATCCCTTCTGGGAAGTAATAATGACCATTGACAACTAAGAAGTAGACACCATGCTAAAGACTTACATACAATCTCCTTGAATCTTCTCAATAGCCCATTGACTTAGAAACTGTTACTTTCCCATTTTACACACAGTGAAACTGAGGCTCAGATATAAAGGAAAGGTACTGGCTTGAAGTCACAACCACGACAGGAGTAAGGATTTGGAATAAGGATTTGGTCCTGTTTTCTGGACCAAATCCTTACTCTGGCTCTGCTTACACTTTCTCTCCATCACCAAATCCTTACTCCAAATCCAGAAGTCAGAGCCAACTCCCATCTTGGTTCTGACCCAAATCCTGTTCTGGACTCTGGAGAGGAGATTGAAACATAATTGCACCCTCATACACATTTAGGAAATGGTTAAGAAGTGTAAACTGAACCCTTATCCTTGTCTTCAATCTTCCTCCCTGTAGACATCTATCTTATTATGGTTATTATTCAGAAAACCCAGGGATACAGGTTTGTCTTCTTACTTTGATAACTCTTCTTAGTTTAAAATAATAATAATAACACATCTTTGGTCATCTATGTCACACAAAAATTTTCCTTTGTTTGCGGGGGGCTGGGGATGCAGTGTTTTTTGGGGGTCTTGGTTTATGCTCCCTGCCCTTGAGCCCCTCAGCCGTTTGCCCTGCCCTCACCTCGGCTCCACGGTGGGAGGGGGCTCCAGTCTTTTCTAAAGTGGGTGGTTTGTCTTTTGATCTTTCCCTTTTGGATGTGCGTGTGTGTCTGCGTGTGCCATGTGCGTGGCACGCATATGAGTGTGTGTGCGTGTGAACGGCTTTGGGTCCTGCTGGTTTTGCTGTGAGCTGCAGTGTTCTGTGGGTCTGTGGTATCTGACACTGTGGACATTAATGTACTTCTTGGACATTTTAATAAATTTTTTAACAGTTCAACCTGCTCGTCACCACCTGATACCTTCATTCATTCATTCATTCAGCAAGTATTTACCCGAGCAGCTATTGTGATCCATGTACTGTACTGGGTGCTGGGGAGATAGTGGTGAACAGAGAAGGTTTGGTCTTTAGTGGGTAGTCACAGAAGGCTTCCCAGAGGAGGGGAATGGAATCTAAAGAAGAAGTCGCATTAACTAGATGAGGAGAGAAAGAAAGGAAAGGCATTCCACTCAGAGGAAAGAGTGAAAGCAAAAGTCTTCTTGCAGAAAGGAGCGGGTGCAGTGGCTCATGCCTGTAATCCCAGCACCTTGGGAGGCCGAGCCAGGCGGATCACAGGGTCAAGAGATCGAGACCATCTTGGCTGACATGGTGAAACCCTGTCTCTATTAAAAATACAAAAATCAGCTGGGCATGGTGGCATGCGCCTGTAGCCCCAGCTACTCAGGAAGCTGAGGCAGGAGAATCACTTGAACCCAGGAGGCAGAAGTTGCAGTGAGCTGAGATGGTGCCACTGTACTCTAGCCTGGCAACAGAGAGAGACTCCGTCTCAGAAAAAAAAAAAAAAAAAAAAAAAAGAAGGGCTCACTCAAATCAATAGGAAAAAGACAAATCCATTAGCCAAGCAGGCAAAAGATATAAAGAAAAAGTTTACAAAAAAGGAAATAGCAGCTCTAAAACTACAACATAGACTCAATAAAATAATACACATTTTACAAGAACATCTAGATTCACAAGGAAGGACATAAAAATATAAGAGAATAAACAAATGTAACAAAAGATGGCCAGCATGGTGGTTCACGCCTGTAATCCCAGCAATTTGGGAGGCTAAGGTGAGCAGATCACATGAGGCCAGGAGTTCAAGACAAGCCTGGCTAACATGGTGAAACCCTGTCTCTACTAAACATACAAAAATTAGCCAGGTGCGGTGATGCGCACCTGTAATCCCAGCTACTCAGGAGGCTGAAACAGGAGAATCGCTTGAACCCAGGAGGTGGAGGTTGCAGTGAGCCAAGATCACACCATTGCACTCCAGCCTGGGTGATAGAGTGATCTCCATCTAAAAAAAAAAAAAAAAAAAGATCCTTGCATACATCAAAGATGATAATGTGCTTGAACTGTGAATGATTTACGATTTGCTCGACCGCCTGCACCTAAGGTCAAAGTTGGTGGTGGTGGTTGGAGATGTTCAACCTCACAAATAGAATCGCAAGCAACAACCACATTGAGATACCATTTTTCACCTATCAGATTGACAAAAATAAAAAGTGACAAGACATGAGGCTGATGAGGATGTGTGGAACAGGTGAGTACTTTTTTTTTTTTTTTTTTGAGAAGGAGTCTCGCTCTGTCGCCCAGGCTGGAGTGCAATGGTGCAGTCTCACCTCACTGTAACCTCCGCCTCCTCAGTTCAAGTGATTCTCCTGCCTCAACCTCCTGAGTAGTTGGGATTACAGGTGCCTGCCACCGTGCTGGGCTAATTTTTGTATTTTTGGTAGAGATGGGGTTTTGCCATGTTGGCCAGGCTAGTCTCGAACTCCTGACCTCAGGTGATCCACCCGCCTCGGCCTCCCAAACTGTTGGGATTACAGCCGTGAGCCACCATGCCCAGCCAGGTGAGTATATCTATTACCTGTGGAGTATAAATTGGCCCCATCTCTAAGAAAATGTGGAAATCACTATGAAAACGGCGAGTTTTAGTCTGGGCACAGTGGCTCATGCCTGTAATACTAGCACCGTAGGAGGCCAAGGCAGGTGGATCACCTGAGGTCAGGAGTTCGAGACCAACCTGGCCAACATGGTAAAACCCCATCTCTGCTAAAAACAGAAAAATTAGTTGGGCGTAGTGGCAGGCGCCTGTAATCCCAGCTACTTTAGAGGCTTAGGCAGAAGAATCGCTTGAACCCGGGAAGCAGAGGTTGAGGTGAGCCGAGACCGTGACATTGCACTCCAGCCTGGGCAATAAGAGCAAAACTCTGTCTCAAAAAAAAAAAAAAATGGTAAATGGGGAGTTTTGACCCTTTGAACAAACAGCTTCTTTTTTTTTTTTTTTTTTTTTTTTTTTTTTGAGACGGAGTCTCGCTCTGTCGCCCAGGCTGGAGTGCAGTGGCGCTATCTCAGCTCACTGCAAGCTCCGCATCCCAGGTTAGGCCATTCTCCTGCCTCAGCCTCCCGAGTAGCTGGGACTACAGGTGCCTGCCACCACGCCCAGCTAATTTTTTGTATTTTTAGTAGAGACAGGGTTTCACCATGTTAGCCAGGATGATCTCGATCTCCTGACCTCGTGATTCGCCCACCTCAGCCTTCCAAAGTGCTGGTATTACAGGTGTGTGCCACCGTGCCTGGCCTGAACAAACAACTTCTGATATCATCCTCCAGTTATACTTGAACTTGTGAGTGATGATGTGGATACTTACTTCTAGCAGAAAAATATTGAGAACAATATAAATGTCCACCATTAGGAACCTGACTACAAAATTATGATGCATTCAATCCAAACCATTGATCCTCTTCAGACTGTCAGAAGAATGAGGAAGAGGAGATTTACTTATTTTTATTTTTTGAGACAGGGTCTCACTCCGTCGCCCAAGCTGGAGTGCAGTGGTACAATCATGGCTCACTGCAGCCTCGACCTTCTGGCTCAAGCAATCCTCCCACCTTGGTCTCTTAAAGTGCTGGGATTATAGGCATGATCCACTGTGCACGGTCAGGACCTTACACTATTTTTTCTCTTCATGCTTTGTTGTATCCTAGAAACTTCCAGTGCTTCCTCAGCCCCCGCCCTCAGCCCACATATTCATGTCAGGGAAAGTTTGTAACGTCTCTCCCTTCCTGGTACAGGAACTCCCCATCCAGTTTCCCGAATTTCATGCCCTGGATCTTGTCAATGACCCAGTCAGGACAGAGTTGACAAGGAGCAGACCCATGGTGGGTGGCTAAAGGGAGACAGTGGGCACAGGATGGGGGAAGAAAGAGGAGCAAGAGATTGGGGAGGTGGGGGAGGAATAAAGGACCCCACTTCCAAAGAGAATAAAAATCAAGCCCGGCCAGGCGCAGTGGCTCACGCCTGTAACCCCAACACTTTGGGAGGCCGAGGTGGGTAGATCACCTGAGGTCAGGAGTTCAAGACCAGCCTGGCCAACATGGTGAAACCCTGTCTCTACTAAAAATACAAAAATTAGCCGGGTGTGGTGGCAGGCACCTGTAATCCCAGCTACTCGGGAGGCTGAGGCAGGAGAATCACTTGAACCCGGGAGGCAGAGGTTGCAGTGAGCCAAGATTGCACGACTGCACTCCAGCCTGGGCGACAGGGCAGGACTCCATCTCAAAAAAACAAAACAAAAAAAAACCCCAAGCCCCCCAAGCTTGTAACATCTTATCTACCAAAGTGCATTTATACAGGAATTACCCACTGGCTGCCTCATTTTCTCATTCATCAAAAGAAACAAGGATTTATTGAGCCCCTACTGTATGCTTGGCACTCACGGGGACCACAGAACAGCCCTGGTACAGTGGGAGAACACAGGTTCAGAAGGAGTTTGTCACTTGGTCACACAGTGAGCAAGAAGAGGCAGAATTCAAACCCAAACCGACCTGGTCCCAAAACTCAGAGATAGGTTTCCTAGAGATGACGTGACAGTAAAGAGGGCCCCAGGGGGACCCCAGTACTCCTGCAGGCAAGACTTCAGGACTGGGGTCTCCCACGGCCGGGATGGCCTTGTCCATGGATCATGTCCCCCCAGCTGCCTGTCAACGCCGAGAACTTCGGCTGGGTCCTGACCTCTTAGCACAGATCGCCGCTTAGAGCCTGGTGGGTGTTGAATTTTAAAGAACATTCCATCCCTCCTGGATCTCTAAGGAGGGAAATGTGGGTGGGGGTCAGGGAAGGAGAGAGGAACTGAGTGAGAATGGAGATGGGGTCTCAGAGGACAAAAGAGGAGCTCAGTGCTTGCATATCTCAACAGACCAGGGCACGCCATAGGCTCGGTTTCCTCATTTGTAGGACGACAACAAACATGCCCGGGTGTTGCAAGATTGTCTCGTGCACAGCTGCTATGCGGCATAGAGTTAACGTGCAAACGGAGGGTGGCTTAGCAGCTCCAGAAGTCCAGCCCTGTCTGGGGAAGGGGCAGCCATCAGGCCCCTGATGGGGTGCAGTAGGGTAGCCCTAGTAGGAGGCACCCAGGACTTCTGGCCCACAATGAGAAGTTCCTGAGAACTGGAAGTTTGGTTGTCATGAGGACAACGTTGACAGTCTCTATGGCAACAGCTTGGTGAACAGGGCCCCGTTGTCCACAAGGAAAAGCCTAGGGGGACAGGTGTTCTGTTACCTCGGACACCAGAGTTTGGTCACCATGGCAACAGTGGTGGGGTCCAAACCGCCTGGGGGCGGAGCATGGAGGGTGGTCTGGAACTGGAGTGGGCCTGGGGACAGGGACAGTTTGTTTCCATGGTGAGAGCCGGAGAACTGGATGTTGGGTCACCCTGGGGACAGCTTCGGGGAGGGTGATCTCCATGGCGGTGAGTCAGGGTAGGGACAGCCAGAAGTTGAGGTGGAGGTCTCTGGGGTGGGGGCCAATGAGATGAGAAATGTGTGGTATCCATGGTTACAGCTGGAGGAGGGAGGCACTGTCTTCATGGGTGTGCCTGATGAGGGAAGGGGTGTGTGACTCTAGGTGACAGGTAGCAGCAGGACTGGTTGCCTTGGTGACAGTGGGACCCAAGGCAACTGCTCTGCATAACTAGTGACATGGATCTTACCGGTCCCCAGGCCTGGGAAGATGGTCTGTTTGGTGACAGTTGGGAAAGGGACGTCAGAGGACAGGGTGGGTTTGCTCTCCCTTCAAAGAAATATCTGAGGGGTGGGACGTGGCCCCCAGTAAGTGAGCCAGCTGGCTGTGTGTCAGTCTGAGGTGGCAGATGGGGGTGCTCGCCCATGAAACTAGAGGGGTGTGCCCTGTTACCCAGAAACTGCAGGGGACTCTCAGGGAGAGGGGGAGAATGGGAGTCTCCAGGACTCAGGTCACCATAAGGGAAAATAAGCGCCTCGGCCCACAACCTCCATGTGACCGCGGGGAGTGACCCTGAAGTTCCTGTAGTCTCTCCAGTTGAGGAGGAGGGGGAGGAGGAGGCGCCCAGTGTCCCACGTGACCGCAAGGGACTAGTGTTCAGTCTCCAGTGAGATGCAGAAGGTGTACGGCCGGTCTCTAGTCAATCCCGGGGGTCCAGCCACCAGGCGACCACGGGGGCAGTTGGTCTGTTTCCAAGTGGTCTCAGGAGGCGTGGCCAGTCTTCAGGAGCCTGCGGGTTCTGCTGGCCTCCTGAGGTCCTCAGGGGGCGTGGCCCTCATGGAGAAAGTTGGGGAGTTGGGGGAATCCTCTGTCCAGAAGAGGTGAAGGCTGGCCAGGCTCCAGGGAACTCCAAAGTACTGTTCTGCCAGGACTAGCCAGTCTTCAGGGACCCCAGGGGCACAGTTAGTTTGTAAGGGACCACAGGGAATGTGGCCAGTGTCCAGGGCTTCAAGGGCGTGGCCAGCCTCCAGGGGACCACAGGGCTCTAGACCAGTGGTCAAGCGCCCTGGCTGTCCGCCTGCTCCCAGCCTAGACGTGCAGAGGGGTCCAGGCAGCAGGATCGCGCGCGCCCCCTGCCCAGCCGCCGCCGCCCGCCCAGCCCCAGCCCCAGCCGCCAGGTGCCGGGTCCGGTGCTCCTGGAGCGCGGTAGCAGTAGACGCCGAAGAGCCGTCGGGTGGCGTCCGGGAAGCCGAGGCTGCGCACACCAGGCCTGCGGCCTCCGCAGCGCGCGCGCGGGTTCACGATGGGGTAGCGCGCGCTGCCATCGGCCAGCCAACCCGCGGTGCAGCGGTCCAGCAGCTGCAGCTTCCACGCGGCGAACAGCTGCCCCACCTTGGCCACGGCCGCGCCACGCGCAGCACACGCGCGCGCAGCTCCGGAGAAGGGTACAGGTCGCAGCGGCTTCAGGAAGAACACGCGCCCTGCGGGGGTAGGGTGGGGGGTGGGTTATTAGTGCGGCTCCTGGGACCCTGCTTCGGTGGGATTCAGGACTGCCCCCCGCATGCAGCCTAGGACTCTGGCCTCGGCCCCGGGATCCAGGAACAGTTCCTCCTTTGCAGCCTGGGACCCCAGCCTAGGCCCAACCAGCGTTGGTACCAGGCGGTGTGTGCTGCGCCTAGGCACTCTTGGGAGAGGGGTCTCCTGTTTCTGATCGCTAAGAGCTGGGTGGGGAAGAAGGCCCCGGGGTTGGGGTAGTGTTGCAGCAGAGGCCAGTCTTGGGGTAAGGCCTACGCACCCGGCAGGTTGGACGTGAAGCAGAAGGCGTCGTAGCGTTCCTCGGCATTATGGCGATACCCGTAGTTGCGCAGGCCCCCGTTGGCATCACCGCCGCCCCCTGCGCTCCCGGTCCCCCCCAGGCCGCCGCAGGGCTCCCGGGGCCGGTTCACGGGGTATTGCACTGAGCCGTCGCGCAACCAGCCCGCGTTGCACCAGTCCAGGCCGTCGCGCCAGGCCGCGTGCAGCTGTTCTGCAGATGCCAGGATGCCGTCCTGCTCGGCGCACGCGCGCTGCGCCTCCGCGAAGGTCAGCTTGTATCGGCCTCCACGGGGGTGGTAGGGAAAGACCACGCCTGGCGGGGGGCGCACGGGATCAGCAGGTATACCCCAGCCCACCCTCATGCACCTGACGTCTGGGGTGCTATGTGACTCTTCAACCGGGACCTTTCAGTCCATTCCTCCTCACTCTGGCCTCAGACCTGACCACGATCCTCCCCAGCTCACACCCCATATAGCTGTCTCCCTTCACTTTAAGCTTGGGATTCACTTGACCCTCCCCCTTAACATACTATTTGTGTCCATCCCCTTCCACCTCTGGAGGACTTTGCTCATGCTCTTTCCACCTTATTCTACCTGTTGAACTCCTATTCATCCTTCAAAATCCAACTCCCAAACCCTCTTCCATTCAGTCCTGTGTGCCTCTGACATTCCGCCAGTACTGGGTCCCTCCCTCTGGTCCAGCCCTGAGCCCACGGAGCCTGCGTTCAGTGCTGACTCTCCTAGACTAGGACCCCCTGGAAGATTGGCCCTAGGTGAAGACCCCTTTGATTCCCCCAGCATTGTCCAAGGGAGTACCCACTGGGTTCCCTTCTACCTTCAGTTCTGATGACTTTGGAACTTGTCCCTCATTGGACTCACAGTCCGTTCAGCTCAAGTATTTTGTGTGTCTGTGTTTGAGGGACGCGAGTTGGGCGTGAGTGGGGTACCCAGGAAAGAGGCAGACAGGGTCCAGGGAGAAGGCCTGGAGCTGACAGACTGGGGATTGAATCCTGTCTCTGCCACCAACTAGCACTGTCCTGGGCAAGGCTGTAACCTCTCTGAGCCTGTTGTCCATCTGCTGGTAATAGCTGTCTCCCTTGGGGTTTTTAGGAAATTAAATTAGAGACTCCTGAGAACTCTTCAACTAAGCACCTGCCACAGAAAATGTCCAGTAAAGGAGAGCTGCTGCTATTATTGTTGTTATTTGTTGTTGTTAGGGAGGTCAGCAAGCAAGGGCCCTGAAATCTCACCTAGAATCTTCTAAAGAGAACTGGAAAAGGCCAATCAAATGGGAGGGAATTCTTCAAATAGAAACCCCACCTCCCAGCTCCAGGGTGAGCCAATCAGAGCATCCCATCTTCCAGCTACAGTGATTGGCTCACAGTTGGGCACATGACTCAAGCTGAGCCAGTGAGGGACAACTCTGGGACTCTAGCTGCTGCTCCTAGGAAATCAGTTGCTAAGCAGGGAAGTGAAAGCTTAGGCACTGTGGTCTTGGTTCCAGAAAGAGAAGCCTGTCGGAAGAAAGCCTACCTGGGAAGCAGAGCAGAAGGATGGTTCCTGACATGGTGTGAGTGCCTGGATCTCACTGTGCCTGAATCCTATCCCAGGACTTCTCAGTGTCCTCATTGTGGACATTTTGGACTGGATCACTTTTATTTTATTTTATTTTATTTATGTATTTATTTATTTATTTTTGAGATGGAGTCTCGCTCTGTCGCCCAGGCTGGAGTGCAGTGGCATGATCTCCACTCACCGCAACCTCCACCTCCCGGGTTCAAGAGATTTTCCTGCCTCAGCCTCCCAAGTAGCTGGAATTACAGGAATGCACCACCATGCCTGGCTAATTTTTGTATTTTTACTAGAGATGGGGTTTCGGCATGTTGGCCAGGCTGGTCTTGAACTCCTGACCTCAGGTGATCCGCCTGCCTCAACCTCCCAAAGTGCTGAGATTACAGTCGTGAGCCACCATGCCCAGCCTGGATCACTCCTTGTGGGGGACTATCCTGTGCCTGGTAGGATGTTTAGCTGCATCCTTGGCCTCTACCCACTAGGGGCTAGTAGCAACTGCCTTCTCCAGATGTGACAACGTAAAATATCTCCAGACATCGCCAATGTCCCTGGGGAGGAAAATCACCCAGAACCAGATATGGGGACTCTACCCCAACCAACCTTCTAAATGCCTGCAGGCCAACTTGATTTGGTTTATGTCCCTTGCCATCACCGCCCCCCTCCTTCCTCAGAAGCAAGGTTTATCCTCCCCACCGGCTGATCACCTTCCAGGTCCAGCTTGACCATGCCAGCGTCGTCTTCCAGCTCATTGGTGACTTCGCACTCATAGCGCCCGTAGTCTTGCAGCGTGACGTTGCGGAGGACCAGGGAGGCATCCCCAGGCCCGTCGCCCTGCAGCTCAGCCCGCCCACGGTAGCTGCCGAATGCCCGGTGCTGGGGGCCTAGTGCCACGAAGACGTCGGTGAAGGCCAGCGGGTCCACCACCTTTGTCCACTTGAGCCGGACGCCGTCGTGACCGTGGGCGGCTGCCTCATAGTGGTAGCGGCAGGGCAAGACGATGGTGCCACCACGGTGGCTTACCACCTGCCCAGGCGCTGTCTGTACCACTACCGAGCCCGACTCACCCTCTGAGGACAACCAAGCAGGGTTCAGAGGAGGGGCCTAGGGGCAGAAGGGGGCCTCTGGGGAAGGTGTCTCTGGGGAGGGGAACGTGGGAAGACTCGGGTGGGGGTCGGGGAATCAGAAGGGTCCAGGGGCTCAGGGAGAGGGCGAGGGGCTCAGATGGGGAGTGGTTGGGGGAACCGCGGACGTCAGGAACGCCCTACCCCCTACCCCTCTCCGCACTTGGCCACTTCTGCTTTTCGCGGAGAAGACCACTTTTAGCGGCCCGGACTCACCCAGCACGTGCACGACCTTCTTCCGGCCACGCTGCGCCCCCGCAGGGGCTGTGAGCAGCAGGACGCCCCAGGCCGCGGCCCAGAGCGCGCCGGGACCGAGGGCCGCCCGAGCGCACACCTGGGGGGCGGGCACAGGGCGCTCAGTCCAGCCTCCCAGCCTTGGCTTTTCGGAGGCCTGGCTCCCTCCCGGGCCTGCCTTCCCCACAGCGAGGACCTCTCTCACGCCCATGTCCCCACCCTTTCCGGGGTCCTGGAGAACTCCCCCTCCTCCTCTTGGGACCTCACATCCTAGCTTCTGCAAGAACCCACGCCCCTAGACTCCCCCCCGCCCTCAGTCCTGCCCCAGATCCCGCCTCATTCCCCCCCACCCCAAAACCCGAGGCTCGCTGCCCCGCCCCCTTCTGGCCCTGGCCCGGGCCGGGGATAGGGGGGTGGGGAAGAGCTGGAGGAGCGGCGGCAGCAAGGTTATCCGTGCGCCAGGAGACTGCAGCAAACCGGGCCGGGGCGGGCAGGGAGGGGGGAGAGCTGGAGAGACAGAGGGAGAGACGCGGGGAGAGAACAGGGACAGAGAGAAAGGCAGGGAGAGGCAGAGAAGAGAGTGCGCGACACAGAAAAAGGGGAAGGGAAGAGGGAGAGGCAGAGATGGAGAGGGAGAGACAGATGGAAAAGGAGAGACAGATGGAAAAGAAGAGACAGATGGAGAGGGAGAGACAGAGATGGAAAGGGAGAGACAGAGAGGCAGAGGGAGAGACAGAGGGGCAGAGGAAGATACAGAGATGGAGAGGGAAAGACAGAGATGGAAAGGGAGAGA
The DNA here is from genome assembly GCF_029289425.2 of Pan paniscus. Lineage (NCBI taxonomy): Eukaryota > Metazoa > Chordata > Mammalia > Primates > Hominidae > Pan > Pan paniscus. Next base: position 24,124,998 of record NC_073269.2, read on the forward strand.
CAGAGAGGAAGAGACAGAGAAGCAGAGGGAGAGAGAGAGAGGCAGAGGAAGATACAGAGATGGAGAGGGAGAGACACAGATGGAGAGGGAGAGACAGAGAGGCAGAGGGAGACAGAGAGGCAGAGGGAGAGACAGAGAGGCAGAGGGAGCGACAGAGAGGGAGAGGGAGAGACAGAAAGGGAGAGGGAGAGACAGGAGAGTGCCAGAGGCAGAGAGACTTAGAGAAGAGGAGGGAGAGATAGGGACAGGGAAAGACAGAAACGGAGAGGAGAGGAAAAAGGCGGAGAGGAGAGGAAAAAGGCAGAGAGGATGACAGAGATGGAGAGAGGCAGGGAGAAATGGAGAGGGAGAGAACCTAGAGTGCCAAAAAGAGAGATCAAAGAGGGTGAGAGACAGAGAAAAGGAAGAGACAGAAGAAACTCAGAGGGATATAGATTCAGAGGCAGAGAGATATAGAATCCAAGACTGGGGAGACGGGGCACGCACCACCCGAGCCCGCAGCCCCACTTACCATCTTGCCCGCGCGGCCCCCGCCGAGCGGCCCCTACGCACCCAGACTGCGCTCCCCGCACACCCGGTTAAGACTGGGCAGGTCCCTGCAGGCGGCGCAATCCCGGCGTCTGCCTGCAAGGGGAGGAGGAAGGCGGGCGAGGCGGGGTGTGTTAAAGGGGCCGCGGCGGCCCACGCTCCCCTGGAGCAGTGGCTGGAGCGCGGGTGGAGAAAGAAGCGCTCTGGACTTGGAGTGCAGAGCTAGTTCCCTCATCCTGCTAGCTGAACTTAGGCCAGGGAAGAACCTCTCTGAGCCTCAGTTTAACCATCTTTGAAATGGAGGAGGGGGCTGAGTCTTCTATCTTGGTTACTGTGCTTTGGCAGGGGACCTGGGGGATCTGGTGAAAGAGATCATTTGGCCTGCAGGCCACCTGTCCATTGGGTAGTCATAGTGGAGTCCTGGTCTCCAGCACCCCAAAGGTGCTCCCTGTGCAGGGTGGGGGCCTCACGATAGTCACACTCTGCTGTGGACTGGAGCCACAGGCCCCAATCCAAGTCTGCCCCTCACTGGCTGTGAGACCTTGGAGGAGACAGTTGGCCTCTCTGAGCCTGCTGCTGACTCTTTGGTGAAGATCCAGTAGCTAGACATACAGTAGATCTCCGGTAGGGGTTGGGAGGGGCAAGAAAAAGGGACATCTAGGCCGGGCGCGGTGGCTCACGTCTGTAATCCCAGCACTTTGTGAGGCCAAGACGGGAGGATCACCTGAGGTCAGGAGTTCGAGGCCAACCTGACCAACATGGAGAAACTCTGTCTCTACTAAAAATACAAAATTAGCCAGGTGTGGTGGCACATGCCTGTAATCCCAGCTACTCAGGGGGCTGAGGCAGGAGAATTGCTTGAACCCAGGAGGTGGAGGTTGTGGTGAGCCAAGATCGTGCCATTGCATATCAGCCGGGGCAACAAGAGTGAAAACGCCGTCTCAAAAAAAAAAAAAAAAAAAAAAAAGGAAAGAAAGAAAGAAAAGGAAAAGGGACATCTGGTCAAGGTCCCTGACTTACTCCAGGCCCAAGTCGGCCCTAAACCTGGCCTTTCACCCAATTTCAAAAAATCAAACAATAGCAAACAGTGAGTCTTTCTCCTAACACCTTGGCTTCCTTCCAGGACTCAGTTTCCCCTAAAATGAGCCCAACCCGACCAGATAGGAGAGGCAGGGTTGTGGTTTCTGTGGTCCAACAGGCTGGGGCTCCATCTCTTAGCTCAGCCATGCCTTGGGGGCTGAGGGGGGGAATGATCTCAGACCAGGACCTTCACCTCCTGCAGCTTTGGTTTCCCCATCTGGAATATGGAGTGAGATCCAGCATGTAGCAGTCAAGGTATACAGTAGGTGCTTAATAAATGTATCATGCTATTAGTTATGATTTATTGGTAGAGCAGGAACTTTTCTCTCTGGCCGTGACCTTGGGCAGGTCTCTTGTCCATACTGAGCCTCGGTTTTCCCATCTGGAAGATGAGCTGTGCATACCAACCAGAGGCCACCTTCTGCTATCCCAGCACCTCTCGCTCCTGGCAACCACGATGGCAGTGATAGGTGGGCCCTCATGGGGGCCAAGAAGAGGATCCCTTGCCCCTGCACCCTGAAACACTTAGGCAGTGATATTCTGGAAATCGAAAGGGTTTTTACTGAAAGGATCCATGGGGGGATGATGGGTAAGTTCTGGAAGGGGTAGAAGCGTTCGTGTGGGAGTTGGAGCATGGTGACAGCTGTGGGAGGCTCTCCTTGCAGGAACACTTGGTCGTTGGTCTCCGTCCCACCCACTGGACTGAAACTACCATAGCCAAGACTAAAGACACCCGGAGATGTCCCTCCTGTCTCTAAAACACCCAACCCCCGCTTCCCCAGGTAGGGCTGACTGGGCACGTAAACAGAGTCCTGGGTCCTGAGTCCACAGCTCTCTCAATGCTGCTTCTTGTGGAGGGCTAGGGGGTCGGAGGGTGGTGGCTGGTGGAAGAATGCGGGCCACTGAAGGCAACGGTAGGCCAGCAGGTGGGGGCCCAGCGCATACAGCAGATTGCACACGAAGAAGCAGCCCCAGGTGTCCTCAGGCACACGGTAGGTGAAGGGTGTGCGCAGGTGCATGGAAGCCCCCATGTGCGAGAACTGTGCCTGGTAGCCAGACAGGGAAGATGGATGTCAGGGGCCAGGAAGGAACTGAAATCCCAGCATCACCGACAGCCCCCCAGGTAGGTCAGGCAGAACCCAGGGGATGCCCATCCCCACCTCTCGGGCTTTGGTCATCTATCTGTTTCCCATCTCCAGTCCATCTATCTGTCTTTTTTTTTTTTTTTTTTTGAGACACAGTCTCACTCTGTTGCCCATGCTGGAGTGCAGTGGTGCAATCTCGGTTCACTGCAACCTCCGCTGCCTCCTGGGTTCAAGTGATTCTCGTGCTTCAGCCTCCTCTGAGTAGCTGGGACTACAGGCGTGCACCTCTATGCCCAGTTAATTTTTTGTATTTTTAGTAGAGATGGGGTATCATCATGTTGCCCAGGCTGGTCTCGAACTCCTGAGGTCAGGCAATCCATCCATCTTGGCCTCCCAAAGTGCTAGGATTACAGGCGTAAGCCACCATGCCTGGCCTATTTTTAAAATTTCTATCTATCTATCTATCTATCTATCTATCTATCTATCTATCTATCCATCCATCTATCTATCTATCTATTTAGAGATAGGGTCTTGCTCTGTTGGCCAGGCTGGAGTGCAGTGGCACAATCATGGCTCACTGCAGCCCCAACCTCCTGGGCTCAAGTGATCCTCCAATCTCAGCCTCCCGAGTAGCTAGCACAGCAGGCACGTGCTACCATGCCCAGCTAATTTTTGTACTTTTTGTAGAGACAGGTTTTTGCCATGTTGCCTAGGCTGGTCTCAGACTCCTGGACTCAAGCAGCCCTCCCACCTCGGCCTCCCAAAATGCTGGGCTTACAGGTGTGAGCCACCTCGCCTGGCCTTCTGTCTGTAAAGATTCCTGCCCTTACATGTCCTGTCTGTCCCTCCCTGTGCTTGTCCACTTGTCTGTGAGTCCCCCCCAACTTGCCTAACCCCATCTCCTGGGCCCTGCACCCCATCTCTCTCTGACCTGGCTCCAGATCCTCCTCCCAGTCTTCCCCACCCCAGAGGTCTTGGCACAAATCCTGTGGATTCTAAATGTTTTCCTGGTCCCTACTTCCCTGGCCGGGGCCCAGGCTTTAGCACTTTTCATCAGGAACCCAGAAAAGGCTCCTAGCTCTGACTGGGCCCCTCACTGCTCAAACTCCTCCTCAAACGCCCCATCACCCTCAGTACAAGCCCCCAGTCCCAGAGTTCAAAGTCTTCAGCATCCAGCTGCCAATTTCTCTTATCTGCCTTTACCTGGGTTATGGCCCTGCTAAGTCACTCTCTCCCTCTGTGCTTCTCCTTGTGCTGTTCCCATTCCTGGAATGCCCTTCCCTGCCTGGAGAACTCATCCTCGTACATCAAAGCCTAGCTCCTATGCCTTGCTTCTAGGAGACCTTTCCCCTCTGGAATCCTTCACAGCCCCTGTCCCTGTTTTCCTGGGGCTTGGAGTGTCTGTATCTGGCTTTGTCTCCCCTAGACTAGGGAATCCTGGGATACTGGGCCTGGGGCTGGGGCCTCTTGGGGGCTCATCATTACAGTGCCCAGGGAGGACACCAAAGGCATTGATGAGTAGACAGAAATTCCCTCCCACATGCCTGCTCACCCACCCACCCGCCACCTCACCTGGCCGATGGCTCCAGCAAACACCAAGGCCCAGTCTGGCAGCCAGGAGCAACCAGGGAAGGTGAGAGCATAGGCAGCCAGGCCGCAGAAAGGCAGGACATAAAACATGTACATCAGCATCTGCAGGGGCGGGAGGAGAGGGGCACCAGCCTGTGAGATGAGCAGCTACCCCAGGTGGGTCTCCTGAGACCCCTGAGGTGGAGGCCCTGAGGAAGGATCTGGATGGCCTCAGACCCCACCCAGGCTCTCTGCAAAGTGCTCCTCTATTTCCCTTGGGGATCCTTGCCCCCAACCCCCGAACACATACACCAAACCTACTAACCTTTCTCTGGAAGTGGCATGCGACCCTGGCCTAGCCAGTCGGAGCATTCCAGCCCCCTGTCCATGATGCTCAGTAAGGGATGGGCAAGTGATTCAGGCTGGGCCAATCTGAGCCTGCCTAAGACTTGTGCTTAAGCTCAGGGGTAATAAGGGCTCACATTGCTCTGGGGTGGCTGAGTGGGGTGCATGGAAGCCTGAAGCTGCCACAGGCTGTCTCTGCCACCCCATAAAGGGACTGCCTGAGAGTGAAGCCATGCAAAGAAAGCAGAGCTCAGAGACCGGGCATGGTGGCTCATGCCTGTAATCCCAGCACTTTGGGAGGCCGAGGTGGGTGGATCACTTGAGGTCAGGAGTTCGAGACCAGCCTGACCAACATGGCAAAACCCCGTATCTACTAAAAATACAAAATTAGCTGAGTATGGTGGCTCACGCCTGTAATCCCAGCTACTTGGGAGGCTGAGGCAGGAGAATCACTTGAGCCCAGGAGGTGGAGGTTGCAGTGAGCCGAGATCATGCCATTGCACTCCAGCCTGGGCCACAAGAGCAAAACTCTGTTTAAAAAAAAAAAAAAGAAAAAGAAAGAAAGAAAAGAAAGGAAAAGAAAAGAAAAGAAGAGCCCAGAGTCTGCACCTTGAGCACCTGGATCCAGCCACACCTGAAGACCACATCTGTCCTTTTTTGGTAGGACAGTAAATTCCATACGGGCTTCTGCCTGTTTGAGTTGTGCTTCTGGCACCTGCTTCAAAGAGGCCCAGTGGACCCCTACCCATGGCAGGGGCGTGGTCTTCTCCCCGCTCCCCTCTCACCTGCACCTTAGGGTAGGCCACAGGGTCCCGCAGGTATGGCTCATACTGGTAGATATAGACAAAGCAGGCATCTGTGGGGCAATCAAGCACCACCTGGAGCAGACAGACATACCAAGAACCCTCAGACATCCCTCCCACAGGAAGCCTCCCCCACCCTCCCAGGCCCACACCCCTTTCTCTGGCCTCTCCCAGCCCATCTCAAGTTGGGCTGGCTGGGAGAAATGGGGCTTTGTCATGGAACACTCAGGTTAGACTTGATGAAGATCTTCCTTGGATGATCAAACAGGAAGGGCAGTGTGGGAGAGGTGGGTCAGGGAAGGGAGACTGGTGGCAGGGGAGGGGGAGACCAACCAGCGCAGACTCACCAGGCCCCGGAACAGAGTGAAGAAGCCAGCAAGGATGAGATATATGACAAGGGCCAGGTCAGCCGGACGCTGCAGGAGTCCCTTTCTTTGTTCCTCTTGCACCTGGCCCAGGGGAGAGAAACAGACAGCATGAGAGGTAGTCAATGACAAGTATTCAGTAGGTACTCAATAAAGGTTCCTAAGGCTCCTCCCTTCTTTCTTTTTTTCTTTTTTCTTTTTCTTTTTCTTTTTTTTTTTGAGACAGGGTCTCATTCTGTTGCCCAGGCTTGAGTGAAGTAGCACAGTCTCAGCTCACTGCAGCCTCAATCTCCTGGGCTCAAGTGATCCTCCCACCTCAGCCTCCCGAATAGCTGGGACCACAGGCATGCACCACCACATCTGGCTAATTTTTTAACTTTTTGTAGAGTTAAAAAATCTGGCTGTGTTGCCCAGGCTGGTCTCCAATTCCTGGGCTCAAGCGATCCTCATGCCTTGGCCTCCCAAAATGTTGGGATTACAGGCATGAGCCACTGCACCCAGCCCTCCCTTCTTTCTTGTGACAAAGGAGAACCTTCCACAGAAACTAAGTCTTTGACCAAAAGCAACTGACACGGGGAAGGTTCAGGCACATTGGGACAAGGCCTAAGAGGGGTAAGGCACTCACCATGTTGGCGGTGCAGCGGGTTAGCGCCCGGGGCTGGCTGAAGACCTTCATGCCAGCCCAGCATGGCACCAGCAGGTAGGGGATGGTGAGGAAGAAGGCAGGCCTGATCTCGGAGCTGTATTTGCCTGCCATGGTGCAGGAGAGAGGGCATCAGCCATGCCAGAACCCTGCTGGACATCTGTTTGTTTGTTTGTTCTGAGACAGAGTCTTGCTCTGTCACCCAGGCTGGAGTGCAGTGATGCAATCTTGGCTCACTGCAACCTCTGCCTCCCAGGTTCAAGCAATTCTCTTGTCTCAACCTCCTGAGTAGCTGGGATTACAGGCGTGCGCCATTATACCTGGCTAATTTTTGTATTTTTAGTATAGGCAGGGTTTCACCATGCTGCCCAGGCTGATCTTGATCTCCACGGCTCAAGTGATTGATGAGGCAGGTGGATCGCTTGAGCCGAGAGTTGGAGACCAGCCTGAGCAACATAAGGATTACAGGCGTGAGCCACCACACGTGGCCTCTCTGGCTGGACATCTTGATTCAGAAATACCATCCTCATTCAAGCTCCACCACCTTCCATGGCTCCCTAGTGCCCACAGGATGATGTCCATGCTCCTTAGCCTAGCCTGCCTCAATTTACCTTCTGAATATGGATGCTACCTTCCAGTGGGTTCTTTGCTTCCTACAAATACACCTTGGGTGTTCCCTTTGCTGAGGTTTTGCCATGCCAACCTCCCAGACTGCCTTCACTGCTCTACCTCCCAACACCTACCCCTGAAGCTTTCACCCTGTCCCCAAGATTCACCCTAAAATTCCCTTCCTGTGTCAAGACCATTCTGGGTCAAACCCCTGGGGCTGGGAACCATTGCCTGGGGAGGAAGCAGAGTTTGGGTTCTCCCGCCTTCCAAGAGGAAACAGGGACCGGAAAGGGGTGGGCTGCTGACTGAGGCTGTGGACACGCAAAGAGGGAGGTGGGGCCTCTGCAGACATCAGGGAAGGGATGGAGGATCCAATGGGGGTGCTTCTAGGTGCAGGGCAGTGACCAAGCCCAAGAGAACCTGGATTTCCCAAAGCCTTGTCCTTACCAAGAATGTTTCCTGTAAGGAACACCAGGATGCTCATGGCGAAGGAACCCAGCCAGTAGAGTCCAAAATTCCGGTATCTCTTCCTGAGCAGGGGATGGAGGGGTGACCAGCAGGTAGTCACTCCGTAATCTCAGAGCCCCAGCCAGGGCCCGGAGACCACCGTGGGTTTCCCAGCTCCGGGTCCCTTTCAGTTTTGCCCAGGATGGAAGGGACAACAGGGAGTTGAACGGCGGAATAACAGTGAGACCCTCTGTCCAAGAACAGAAGTGGCTGCCCAGGCACAGGGTGGATGTAAGCAATGCTAGGCCACCACCTACACCTGAGACGTTCCCTGGAACCTTCTCCTGGCCACCCCTGGCTGGAGCCCTAGAGAGGCGTCCTGATTTCTCCTACAGACACTTCTGGCTCCACCCTGCCCTGGGACCCCATCTGAGGATGCAACTTCTCTCCCAGGGTCAGGGGCCACCCTCTCCCTGCCTCCTGCACCTTCTGCAGATGGCGCCAGCCATGGCCAGGTAGAGGAGGTAGTGAACAGTGCCATCCCAGTAGCAGATGAAGACTCCGTGCGCTGTGCGCAGGTATGGCTCTCCCTGTGGGAGCAGGTGGGAGACTCAGACGGGCAGTGCGGTAGGGGGCTCCCTGGTCGTCCCCCAAGTACCTCCTTGGTGTAGAACTCCATGAAGCCCACCACATAGCTGTCTTCCTGAAGAGCGATGATGAGGTCCACAACCGAGGTGAAGGCGAAGACAGCGAAGACTGCAGTGAGTGGGCGGGCCGGGTCAGGTGTGGGAGGGGACACGTGTGGGTGGGGCTAGGGCTCAGTGTGGGCGGGGCTTGAAGTTAAGGTCAGGGATGAGATTATTCCAGGCAAGGACTCCAGACCCAGTCCCTGCCCCAACCCCAAAGGTTGCATGACCACAGTCCTGCCTCATTCTGCATGTCTGATGGAGGAGACACAGCCTGGCTCTCAGAAGTCCCTGGTTTGATTCAGAGGCCCAGTGCCTGCCTTTGGGAGTCCCCAGTCTCATGGGAGAGGCACCGTCCCTGCCCTCAGGAGATCTCAAAGTGATGAGGCAGTATACTCTTTTTCAGGAGCTTCTAATCTGAGGCAGGAGATGCAGTCCCTGTTCTTAGGAGCCCCAGCTCTGAAGGGGGAGGCTCTTTGAGGTTCCCCAGTTTAATGGGAGTGTTCAAATCTCTTTGAGGTCTCCAGTCTGATGGGAGCTCTTAAAGGGCCCCCAGTCTGATGGAGGAGGCCCTTTAATGGCCCCCAAGTCTGAGGGTGGAGGCCCTTGCCTGGACAGTCTTCTTCCCCACAGCTTCCCACTGACTCACCAGCATAGAGTGGGTCATAGGAGACCTCGCCATGGGACAAGCTGTAGAACGCCACGAAGAGCAGACCCAGGATTAGGGCGCTCATCAATGCCACCCACAGGGGGCTGTGGAGAGGGAAGCCAAGTCAGGGAGGCCAGGCCCAGTGCTGAGGCATCGCCCCACTCTCCCTGGTGGGGGAAGGGGCAGACTCCTGGAAGCCCCAGGGGAAGAGACTAAAGTGTCTGTTCACCCATCAATGCTGTTCCCTGAAACTGCTCTCACCCTGTGCCAGGCCCTTGCTCAGGCTGTTTCTTCCTTCTGGAAACCGCTTCCAGAAGTCTTTTCCACTTGGCAAACTCCTACTCATCCTTCATGGCCCATCCACATTGTTCTTCCTCCATGAAGCCCTCCCTGACTCCCCAGAAAGGATCACTGTTTAACTCGGGCTAGCTACAGAGGGGATATTCATCAGCCTGTTTCTTTTTCTCTTTTCTTTTCTCTTTCTTTCTTTCTTTTTTTCTTTTTCTTTCTTCTTTCTCTCTCTCTCTCTCTTTCTTTTTGAGACAGAGCACTGACACCCAGGCTGGAGTGCAGTGGTGCAATCTTGGCTCACTGCAACCTCTGCCTTCTCAGTTCAAGCGATTATCCTGCCTCAGCCTCCCAAGTAGCTGGGATTACAGGTGCCCACCACCACATCCGGCTAATTTTTGTATTTTTAGTAGAGACGGGGTTTCACCATGTTGGCCAGGCTGGTCTCGAACTCCTGACCTCAGGTGATTTGCCCACCTCGGCCTCCCAAAGTGCTAGGATTACAGGCATGAGCCACCACGCCTGGCCTGCCCCTTCTGACTTTACCATTTATCCCATCATTTGTTATGTGTTTGACTCAGTCTGTTCAGTCATTCGACAATGTCAAGCCCCTCTGTGGCCAGGCCCAGCTCCCAAGCCACATGGTCTCGAGTGCTCAGTTCTGTAGACTTCATTGTCTGACGCTCCCAGCTCCTCCCAGCTAAAGTCCAAATGCCTCTATTAACTCCACCCTACCCCTGCCCTGATCTGCACCCACAACCTGATAAGACAGGTCAACCAGTTGCATAGATAACAGAAGCCAGGTCTCCGGGCAGCCCTCAACCCAGGTGGGCAAATCCAGGCCCAGAGAGGATGGGAGTACCGTCCAGTTGTCCAGGGTCACACTCAAGACTCTGTCCATCACTCTCCAGGCCCCTATTTTCTCATGATCCCCTCAGAACCCAAGATTTCCATCCTGACCCCATCTAACAATGACATTATAGTACTCAGATGAGACCAAGACAAATCTTTGTACACAGTTTATAATCCTTAACCGTAACTATGAGATGAGATCTAGGATCGTGCCCATTACACTGATGAGGGAACTGAGGCTCCCAGAGGAACTTGGCTCACCCAGGATCCCAGGAGATGGAGATGGGTATTCCCACCCAGGGAGCCAGGTTCATGGTTAAGACTCTCTCCACCCCATGGCTTGAGTTGAGCTGGGTTTAGAAGTGTGAGGGGCTTGCAGATGCCCACTATCCGGTGGCTGGACCCACAGGGCTAGGATCTAGGGTTAGGAGACAGGGACCAGGAAAGGGAACCAGTAGGGGGAACTGAGTCTAGGGACATGGTTAGCCAGCCCTGAACAAGAGGAAAGTCACAGGCCTGAGACAGGCAATGGAGTAGGGTGTGTGTGTGTGTGTGTGTGTGTGTGTGTGTGTGTGTGTGTGTGCAGGAGCCAGGTACCCGGGGCCTTATCTGGGACAATACTTTTACCCTTGGTGACTTTGGAACCTATGCAGGGCGCATCCCTGGGAAAACCCCAGAAACCCTCCAAAGCTCTGGCTTGTGGGGACTCATCATTCCTTCTTCCCAGGCCACAAACATCCCAGGAGCGGCCGCATCCCAGCCTCCAGCCCGGCGGGAAGGGGACTTCCGGTTAGAGAGGGGTGTTCTTCTGGCCCACCCCAATCCTGCCGGGTCGGAGCTGAGCTGGGGCGCAGGGCTCGCAGAAGCCAGGTCCGCGGACCGCGCATCCTCCCTCCAGCCCACCTCCAGTCCTCCCCGCCCCCGCCCGCCCCCACTGTCCCCAAGGCCGCCCTGGCCCCTCTCCGCACGCACTGCGAGAGCGCCGAGACGTGGTTGAGCGCGTAGGACACCGGGAGGGCGCTCAGCGACAGCGCCGCGATCTTGCCGGCCAGCGGCGGGATGTCCATAGCGGCGGCTGCTGGACCCCGGCTCAGCCCCGACGCGCTCTTCAGGGCGCTCGGCTCCTCGTTGGCGGCGCGTCCCGGCCGAGGCTGCCAGGGACCCGCCCCGCACAAAGGTCGCCCCCCGCTGCGCCCTGGGCAGGCCGCCGTGACCGCCCTGCGTGTTCCCAGGGAGCCTCCAAGGCCCCTCCCCGGCCCTCCCCCTGGCAGCTGCCCCGCCCCTTCGCCCCTCACCATCGACACCCTCGTCTCCAATGGCCGTCCCGCTACTCAGCCTCAGTTTCCCTCACTGTCAAAGGCTGGGACACAACACCTCGGGATGCTTCTGCTCTTAGGCCAAGGGGTGCGCCCTGGAGGTCCTGGCATGCCCCCTCTTTCCCCTGCCTCCACAACTTCGTTCTAAGGAAATTCGTTCTCCTGGACTCTGCGCTTCTAAACCTCTGCATTCCCCAGAGTTTCCCATCCCCACCCAAAGATCAAGTCGGCATTCCCTGTGCGCACTGATGGAGCAACCTCCAGCTCTTGGGTGCAAAATGCCTTTCAGTGGGCTTAGATTTGAGTTTTCATAAGGTGGCCACAAATGTAAACGTGTTTCCAGGCAAGTGTGAAGTTTGTTTGTTTTTTGAGAGGTCTCACTCTGTGGCCCAGACTGGAGTGCAGTGGCCCTCCTTGAACTCCCAGCCTCAAGAGATCCTCCTACCTCAGCCTCCCAAGTAGTTGGGACGACAGGTATGCACCACCACGCGCAGCTAGTTATTTTTTGTAAAGACAGAGGTCTCACTTTGTTGCCCAGACTGGTTTCAAACTCCTGGGCTCAACGGATCCTCCCACATCAGCCTCCCAAGGGGCTGGGATTACAGGCGTGAGCCACTGCGAGGGGTCTTTAAGTGTGAGGCTTTGACTCCGGGGCTGTCCCTTTGCAGGCTAGTCCCGGGTTGAGGGTTCTTCATTTCAGGGAGAGGGTAGAAGGGGTCCTAGGGGGTGGGGGCTGAAGTTAGAATATCGGGATGGAGCCAGTTTGGTGAAGAGTTTGGGAACGGTGCTCCTGGCAGGGAGGAAAATGGCTCAGGCTTGGAACTGAGCAGTGGAAAGGAGGTCGGTTCTGCTGGGGTGTGATGAGAAGCGAGACAGCTGTGAGAGGCTGTGGGAGGTTTTGAACAGCTGGGAGGGGGCCACAGTATTGGGGGGGAGAATAAGGAGACCATCTGTCTTTGTCACCCCCTCCAACCAGACTCTGGCCCATGTGGAGTACTTGTGGATGCTGCAGACAGCAAGGTGAACCATGCCCACCTGACGCCTGCCCTGCGGGACCCCAGTCTGCAGCTGGCACAAATTCTAACCACTACCCCTACCTCAGGCCCCATTCTGCACGCAGCCCCTTAGCTTGACGCCAACTGGGTCACAGGTCTTCCTGAACTGGGCCATAAGAGGGTCTTCTGGCCGCATGTCTGACTCAGCCTCCTTCCCCAGGTGTCCACTGCCCATGGGTGAAGTTCAGGTTCCCCTGGACTTTCCCCAACTCTAACAGGGTCAACACCCCCCAGGCCTGCTTTCTGTCTGCAAAATGAGCCTTCTTGTAAGCGGGCCCCAGCATCCCCTCCTCCAGGCAGCCCTGCCTGCCACCCCCACCCCACCTTCTCCACACAAGGCCAGGGTGTCTGTGCCCAGCTCAGCCTAGGGGCTTGGCCTTGTCCCGTGTACAGGATGCAACTGCACACGCACACAGCACTTGGAGGCCTCGTCCCCTCGCAAGGGGTAAAGTCCATGCCCTGAGCCTGGTGAGCCTCCAGGTTGCTGAGAACTGAGAAGTGACTTGGATGGCTGAATGCCTGGGACCCAGTGCCAGGATTCCCTGAACCACTGGCTGCAGAGAACTACCCCGCTGTGCTCAGGGTCCTGGCCCACTGCCTTCTGGGCAGCCCTCATGCATGGGCACCCAGGCCAAGCCCACCAATGTTACTCTTTGCTCCGCCTCAGCCACAGCGTCAGGAAGGAACAAAGGGTGGTATATCACCCCAGCCTTGGCTCTGCCACTGCATCTGGCACCTCCCTGGTCTCAGACCCCACTGAGACACTCTGCAGACCGCCCCACCACGGCTCCCTGGTTCCTCTCAGTAGCAGCCTCAGACCTCATCCCCAGCAGCCTGGCTGACTGGAGCAGATCTTGTCCACCTGGTCCCCACACTTGGCACCTAGTGTTTGCTGAATGGCTGTGTGAACACAAGCTGGCCCAGGAGCCCGACTCCATGCCAAGCATGTGAATAGGGAGACCCTGGTGCCTGCAGGGGCTGGGCAGCACCCACTGGGTGTGTGTGGGGGGTGGGGGCAGATGGAAATGCAGATTCCCAGGGCCCTGCCCAACCAGCTGACTCGGCAGCTGCAGCTTAACAAGATCCCCAGAGTGACTTAGGCACAAATGTGGGGCTCTGGCCCTGGGGCAGATGTGGGGGTCTTGGCACACACTGTGGCCTGGGCTACCCTCCTGCCTCAAAACCTCCGGCTCTGAGGCCCTTCCTTCTAGGAGCTGCCTGACATGTTGGCATGGCACATCCATGCATCCATGCGGCTGTCCCCTAATGACACAAGCCCCAGGGACTCGTGTGCCTACCACATTGGTGGGACCTGAAGGGCCACAGCCAACACCTGTGTGCTGGGCCGTGCCAGCACCACCTGCCAGGAGAGCACATGGGTGTGCCCAGAAGCCACCTGCCCCCACAGGTCTGAGGGAAGGTGGGGCCCTGCCTGGAGACCCCTCCCCAACCTCCCTCTGCAGCACAGTGCTAGGCTCGGAGGTTCCTGACATTCCTTTAGCCCAGATGTGGCCAAGTCTCCAGCTTTATTATTATTATTATTATTTGAGACAGAGTCTTGCTCTCTTGCCCAGGCTGGAGTGCAAAGGTGCAATCTTGGCTCACTGCAACCGCTTCCCAGGTTCAAGCAATTCTCCTGCCTCTGCCTCCCGAGTAGCTGAGATGACAGGTGTGCACCACCATGCCCAGCTAATTTTATATTTTTAGTAGAGACAGGATTTCACCATGTTGGCCAGGCTGGTCTTAAACTCCTGACCTCCAGTGATCCGCCCGCCCTGGCCTCTCAAAGTGCTGGGATGACAGGCGTGAGACACCGCACCTGGCCTTCCAGCTTTACTATGCTGAAAACAGCTTTCTTCCTCCCCTCCAGTGCAACCCAGGCTGAGCGGGGATGGAGACTCCACAGGCCAATAAGGAGAGCCCCGAGACAGCATCTTGCATCCCGCTGCTAACAGGAGGGGCTTCCTGCAACAGGACCAGGCATCTGTTGTGGATGAGCACTGGGACTTTATTACACGGCACGGCACTCGTGACAACGGAAGGGGTGGGCAGAAATGCAGGCCGGAACATTCCACAGTCCAGGGACGGTTGGTCATTCAGAAAGTATGTATTTCCAGAACACTCAGTAGTAAGGCCGTCTGGGATTGTTCTGTGGAAGGCAAAACAGATAACAGGAGGAGGGGATTAGCGCTAAAGACAGCAGTTCCTCCTGTCTGGAACCTTCCGGAGGCAGCTGAGCCCACACCCTTGAGGTGGCAGGGCAGGCTTGGGGGACGGGTGGGGGCTTGAATGCAGGTGGGTGGTAGGGGGCTCGCTGGTGAGACCCAGCCTGGCTGGACTGAGGGAGGAAGGGAGCCTTCTGTTCCTACCACCACCCTCTCCTGTCGACTGAGCAAAGGCGGCCCAGGCGGGCATGCGTACCAGGGGGTTGGGCCGGAAGCGGTAGGCCAGCATCATCCTTTTGCGGAACGCCTCATACTCGTCGTCCTCCTTGGAGAGCTCCGCCGGCCGGTCAATGCCGAAGCCAGCGCCGTCCACTGTGGTGGTGCCCCTACAGGGAGAAGAGGATGTGAGCAGGGACCTGGGGCCAGAACTCTGGCCGGGGGGCCGGGCACAGCTGGGCTCTCAACAGCACCTCCCGCGGGTGCAGGGCTGGGCTGGGACATATCTGCACAGAGAGAAGCTTGAACCTGAACGGTCAAGGAGGGGAGACCCCCGGGGCGGGGGGGGGGGCGGGGCCTAGGCCCCAGGGTCCCACACAGGAAGGAGGAGCCCACAGTGCAAGTTGTCCCAGCTCTTGGGATGGCAGGATGGTTACTCAAGGACAGCCTTGAAGGGGGCACTCGGGGCCAGGGTCACACCTGGGAGAGCTCCTGCCCATCTCTGGGAGTGGTTTCGCACTCATGGGGAATTCAAATAAGGCCCTTCACAAGGCAGACAAGGCCTGACCCATCTGTACCCTCACCCACCCCATCTGGCCTGGAGATACTCATGAGGGGACGGAAGGAGGCCCTGGGACTGGGGAGGACCCAGCCCGTATGGCCTCCTGCACTGCAGGCCTGTGCCTGACAAGGGGTGTGCAGTGGGGTGCTGTGATCATTTTGCCACAAGGGAAAAGCGATGACATAAAGGGGTGGGAATGGGGAGGCAGCAGGGGACCCACAGACCCCAAGTTAATGGCCATGCCCTCCCACAAGGCCACACTCACTTGTTCACTGGGTTCTTGATGCCCTGGCCCTCTGAGCCCAGCCCCTCGCCCTCCTTCCAGCCCATCTTCATCAGCATCTGGTAGCCGATGTTCTCCACAGTCAGCTTGAACTCCTTGTACTCTGAGTAGTCAGGCTCACGGCCCTCCTGCAAGGTGAGGAGGCAGCTGTCACCCACCAGGGCTGGGGCTGTCGTGGCCCCCAAATCCAACCTTCTGCCTTTGGTTTGAATCAGTGCTGGGACCAGTGGCCCATCTGCCTCCCTCTCACCAGATCAGACTCCTTGAGAACAAACAGACCAAGCTCCTCCTGCTTCTCAGGGTCCCCGGGGCCTTAGTGCCAAACTGTGCACCCCTGGTGGCCAAGTCAAAAGGGCAAGAGGATGAGTTACACAGGCCTTATCCACCTGAGATAAAGCAATGGTTCACTGGCAAAGAGAAGCCCTGTGTTCATGTCCTGAGAGCAATTTGTTGTACAAGGTTCTAATAAGAGATGGACAACGAGGTTACCACCTCACTAATGAGGTTATCAGGCCCTGAACAGTTTTATAAAAAAACCTCAAAAAGATAATGGGGGACATGCCATGTCAGCCCTCTCCCCTCAGGAGCCCAACAGCAGCAGACACAGAATGTTAAACTCTGGTTCTGGAGAGGCCAGTCCGTGGGGACTTCTGCCGGAGAAACACTTTGCCTGTAAACTGCACTTAATTGGCTCCACTGGAAGCAAAATTTCCCCCACAGCCCCAGGAAATGTTTCTGAGGCAGCAGCTAAGCTGCTGTTTCCTAATTCCCCACACAGACGGCGCCTGTCATTAACAGATGCCTCCTGCAGCGAAAGGGCCTGGCTCCTGCTGTGATCGAGAGGGTAGCCAGGCTACTTTGGGCACCTGCAGGGTGAGGCAGCTACAGGAGGGCTGACACGTGGCAGAGGCTGGAGCTGGGGCCCCTCCTGGCTCACCTTCAGGGCCTTGAAGGTCTCCATAAACTTTTCCAGCTCGTCTGGAGGCAGGAAGTCTCCGATGAAGTGCTTGCCCCGGCCCATCTTTGTCAGCTGCTCGGCCCATTCTGCTCAGAGAAGCAGAAAGGTGAGAAGAGGGAGAAGCAGGAAGGAGGGGAGCAGGCCTGGTGGCTCCCAGGGCACAGGTATGAGGCTCAGTGGGAGCCTGGGGCCCCCAGGGAAGGAGGCGGCTAGGCCATGACCCCAGCCCGAGCCTCTGCCTGGTGAGGCAGCCCAGCATTTAGTGAACCCTGTGCAGCTCTCCACCCTCACGATGTCAGGACTGCTCCTTTTCACCACGGAGAAAACTAGGCCCCAGAGAGACTGAGCCTCTCACTCCAGGCCTCACAGCCACAGGAAGCAGGCTGGGGGCTGAACCAGGATGGCAGCTCAAGACCACGTGTGGCGCATCCAGGTAACCTTCCAGGGCAGGTGAGGGGGGCCATGCCCAGCCCAGCCCGGCCCACCCCGCTGCCCCACATACCCCTGGTCTTGTCCATCTCCATGCGCCGCAGCTGGTGCTCCCAGGTGCCCAGCTCGCTGTCCACCTCCTCGTCACTGTCATAGCCGTGCTGGTGCTGCTGGACCGCCTTCTCCCACAGCAGCTGCATGTCCTGCATGGCCCGCTTGTGCTGCATGATCATGTCGTACATCTGCTGCATCTGCAGGGCACACTCGCCAGTGAGCCAGGGCACAGTGCCGTGGCCTGCCGGAGCCCCGCTCCTGCTCCCCGCCTCCAGCGCTGGGCATGCCCCCGCCGGAACGTGGCTCATCTGGACCCCTGGGCAGGACTGGAGCAAGGACTCTAGCAAGTACTGAGTACTGCCCTGGGTTCTCTAAATCCCAGTGTGGAGCACGGAGGACCTCTTGGCCACTGAATGAGGGTGACTCAGGGTCCTGACCCCTGGGAGGGTCAAGGGTGATGTGACGGGGCTGCGGGCCTGGAGGAGGGGTCACAGTGAGCTGACCCCAGAGACTGACAGGCAAGCGCCTGCAGCTCCTCAGGGAAGCCAACACCGACACTGCCCAACTACAACTGGGAGGCCTCAAGTCCCTCAGGGTGCCCTGTGCTGACCAGGATGGTCCTGCACTAGACACGACAGACGACTGCAGACAAAGAACATCAACGTAGACTCTCCCATGGGAACCAGCCCTGGAGCGTGGCGAGAAGCAGCCACAAAGCTCAGGCCAGGATCACAGACCACCGGGGCCGCCCCAAGGGCCAGTGGTCTCCCAGGCAGGCTGAGAGGCCACTCAGGTGCAGTGGGGGGTGGCATGCCACCTACTGGGGCAGGGGGACCTGCCTGCCTGGAAGCCTCCCCGCTGGCCATGGGTTCCACCTGAACACAGGAGCTTGGCGAAGCACATGAACCCCTGTGACCGCTGCACCCAGTGGTAGAGGACAACACTCTATGGGCGCCGACCATGTCCCCGTCCCCTTGTCCCCGCAGTCTTACCTCCTGCTGCTCCTTCAGCTGCTTCTTCTGGGCGTCCGAAAGCTCTGTGACGCCCACTAGACCCACAGGCTTCCCCTTCTCATAGCCGAGCCCCTTGAGGTCCTGAACTGGAAACCAAAGACACAGGGTAGTCAGAGCCTGACAGGTGCACCCCGATCTCGCTCCTGCGCTGGGGTGTGCTGTGAGTCTCACACCTTCATGACACTCCAGGCACACGGGGACCTCATATCATTACTGTCAGTGCCACGTGGTACGTGACGGCCTCGGGGTCCCGCTGTGTGCTGCCACGTGCACCCCCGCATCTTATGTCCTTGTGACCTCTCCAGCCAGGCTCTACGCACCACCACATTGCAGATGTGGACACCAAGAATCAGAGGTTCCGGGACTCACTCAGGGTCACACAGCTAATGAGTGACAGGGCAGGAATTTGCAGAGCCGGAGACAAGAGAGCTGAGACGGCATGTGGGCAGCATGCATGGGCGCACGCACAAACGGGCTCTCAGAAGGCAGCTCCGTTGCTAACAGACACCAGGTGTAAGCGCGCACAGATTCAGAGTCTGGCGTAAGACTCAGCTGTGCGACTCCCTTAGCTCCTTCAGGGGAGGCAGCCAACCATCCTCAGAGCAGCTGACATTTAATTTGGCATCAGCTGTGGAACTTGGCAGGCTCCAGTAACACTGACACATAGAAAGATGCTGCAACAGCCCCATCCGGGTGGCAGAAACCACCACCCCTTGGGCGGTGTGGTGCTTCCCGGGGGAGAAGGTGAGCAGAGGGGTGCAGCGGGCCCTCTGGGAAGGGAAAAGATTTGGGTCCTTCCAGCTCATCAACACTCGGGCTTTGCCGCTAAGAATGGCCCACATTTGCACTCTTAGTCCTTCCTTGGTTTACAGGGCACTGAGGGATGTGGGGGAGCCCTGTTGGGGAGACGCAGGAGCCGAAGTCTGAGCATCTGGTTGATTGCCTTAGAGCATGCCCACAGTCCCTTTCCCCCAAGCCCACTCCACCACATGAGCGGGCGGGTGAGGGCTGCCATGCTCCCTGAGGACATGGATCAGTGGGACTTGAACCTGGGCCTCAGACTTTGGAGCCTGTTCTGTCCAACTAAGCCACAGGGCGACTTCTTCACCTGCTGGGTGTCTCAGAGCTGGGGTGTGTGCGCATTGAAGCACCCGGATCTAAGCACTAGGGTTCGGCACTTGAGTGACAAACCAATCCTAGGTACCCTCCACCCTGGCTGCAGTTGCTGGCTACAGCCCTGGTAAGCATAAGAATCTTCATTCAGTAGCTTTTCTCCTTGACCTAGAATCTCTGAGGCCCTTGGGGCCAGGGAGGCACCGAGAAAGCAATCATCCCTGAATTGGACGAGCAGGTAGGTCCAAGAGGCTGGCCACCCGACCTGGGAAGGCTTGCCGCCTTCCCTTTTGGGGTCCTGTCCTCATCTTGCAAACACAGGTGATGGCGCCACACAACAGGGCACGTCGGACTCCTCCATGCACCTGTGTGTTGAGCGCCAGTGAAGGTGGAGTGAGGGGGTGATGTTTCTGCTCACAGTGCAGGCTGCATAGCTGCATAGTGGGGGACCATATGACATGAGATAGTGGGTGTCAGTCACTGATTATCATCTGCAGAATGCAATGACAAGAGACCACCCCCCAACCCTTGTAGGTTTGGTAAGAAAATGAGAGACCAGGCCATAGGCTGGCCCTCCCCGAAATTGCTGCTAAGAAGGGAGAGGTGAAAAGGTGATTGTGCAAAACTGTGGTAATTACTGTGCTTATCGTTGTCTGTCTCTTGAACTTTCTTTCATTTTTCCCGAGATGGAGTCTTGCTCTGTCGCTCAGGCTGGAGTGCAGTGGTGCGATCTTGGCTCACTGCAACCTCCGCCTCCCAGGATCAAGCAATTCTCCTGCCTCAGCCTCCCAAGTAGCTGGGACTACAGGCACGTGGCACCACATCCAGCTAATTTTTGTATTTTTAGTAGAGACGGAGTTTCACCATATTAGTCAGGCTGGTCTTGAACTCCTGACCTCAGGCGATCAGCCCGCCTTGGCCTCCCAAAGTGCTGGGATTACAGGCGTGAGCCACCACACCCGGCCTCCTGAACTTTCTATGACAAGAAAGAATCTAAGTACTGGCCGGGAGTGGTGGCTCATGCCTGTAATCCCAGCACTTTGGGAGACTGAGGTGGGAGGATAGCTTGAGCCCAGGAGTTTGAGACTAGCCTAGGCAACATAGTAAGACCCCATCTCTATTTATGTTAAAAAAAAAAAAAAAAGAGAGACTCAATTCAGACTCAAAGACACAAATACAGTCAGGAATCACTTCATGGAGCGGACCATTCTGGAAATGCATCATTAGGCGCTGTTACCAATGTGTGAGCATCACAGACTGTACCTCCACAAACCTAGATGCTACCGCCTACTGCACACCTACACTAGATATTACAGTTGACCTTGAACTACATGGGTTTGAACTATACAGGTCTACTTAATATGCTGATTTCTTTGAATGAATATATTGAAAAAATTTTTGGAGATTTGCAACAATTCGAAAAAAGTCAGATGAACCACGTAGCCTAGAAATACTGAAAAAAAAATCAAGAAAATGTTAGGTGTGGCCAGGCACGGCGGCTCACGCCTGTAATCCCAGAACTTTGGGAGGCCAAGGTGGGCGGATCACAAGGTCAGAAGATCGAGACCATCCTGGCTAACACGGTGAAACCCCGTCTCTACTAAAAATACAAAAAATTAGCCAGGCGTGGTGGTGGGCGCCTGTCGTCCCAGCTACTTGGGAGGCTGAAGTAGGAGAATGGTGTGAACCCGGGAGGTGGAGATTGCAGTGAGCCAAGATCATGCTACTACACTCCAGCCTGGGCGACAGAGTAAGACTCCATCTCAAAAAAAAAAAAAAAAGTTAGGAGTGTCAATGAATGTATAAGATATATGTAGATGCTAGTCTGTTTTATCACTTACTACCATAAAACATATACACATTGCAGAAAGTTAAACTTTATCAAAACTTATGCACACAGACTATACATAATGTGTTTTGCAGTCAAGAGAAATGTAAACAAATGTAAAGATGGTAGATTAAATCTTTTTTTTTGGATATGGAGTCTTGCTCTGTCACCCACGCTGGAGTGTAATGGCGCAATCTCGGCTCACTGCAACCTCCGCCTCCACCTCCCGGGTTCAAACAAATTCTCCTGCCTCAGCCTCCCGAGTAGTTGGGACTACAGGCACCTGCCACCATGCCCAGCTAGTTTTTTTTTTTTTCTTCTTTTTTTTCTGTTTTTGAGACAGAGTCTCACTCTGTCATCCAGGCTGGAATGCAGTGGTATGACTTTGGCTCACTGCAACCTCCGCCTCCTGGGTTCAAGAGATTCTCCTGCCTCAGCCTCCCGAGTAGCTGGGACTACAGGTGGCACGCCACCACACTCAGCTAATTTTTGTATTTTTAGTAGAGACAGGTTTCACCATACTGGCCAGGCTGGTCTCAAACTCCTGACTTCACTGATCCGCCCGCCTCGGCCTCCCAAAGTGTTGGGATTACAGGCGTGAGCCACCACGTCTGGCCAATTTTGTATTTTTAGTAGAGACAGGGTTTCACCATATTGGCCAGGCTGGTCTCGAACTCCAACCTTGTGATCTGCCCGCCCTGGCCTCCCAAAGTGCTGGGATTACAGGCGTGAGCCACTGCACCTAGCAGATTAAATCTTAACTGCATAACATTAGCTGTAGTGCACACGGTACTACTGTAATCATTTTGTAACCTCCTGTTGCTATTGTAATGAGCTCAAGTGTTGAGAATAGCTGCTTAAAACACCACGTGACACTGATCATCTCTGCACAAGCTGTTTGTCCCTTTAGCAAATTGCATATTGCGGTAAAGAGACATCTCTCAGTGTTCTCAAGTATTTTTCAGGTTTAGTGCAATATAGTAAACCTTGAATAACATCATGGGTCCCATAAAAATTGCCACTAGTCAAGTGACTGTAGTCCCAGCTACTCGGGAGGCTGAGGCAGGAGAATCACTTGAACCCCAGAAATGGAGGTTGCAGTGAGCCTAGAGTGTGCCACTGCACTCCAACCTGGGCAACAGAGCAAGACTCCATCTCAAAAAAAAGTGCCACTAGTGATGGCGGAAGTGCTCCCAAGAAGCAGAGAAAAGTCAAGACATTACAAGAAAAAGCTGAATTGTTTGATATGTGCCATAGATTGAGGTCTGCAACTGCAGTTGCCCACTATTTCAAGATAAATGAATCCAGCATAAGGACCACTGTTAAAAAAAAAAAAAGAAGAGAAATTCACGAAGCTGTTATTGCAGCTATGTCAACAGGCGTGAAAACCTTGCACTTTCTGTGAAGTAACTTTTTATCTCACTTTGAAAATGCAGTTTTTATGTGTATAGGACTGCTATCAGAATGACACACCTACAAGGTTTAATATGATTTAAGAAAAAAGCAAAGTCACTATATGACAATTTAGAACAAAAGCAAGGCGAAGGAGCGAAAGGTGGAGAATATAATGGCAGCAAAGGATGGTTTGACAGGTTTAGAAAGAGGTTTGGCTTTAAGAAGATGTCAAGATAACAGGAACAACAGCTTCTGCCCACCTAGAGGTGGCAGATGAGTTCCCAGATGCCATTAAGAAAATCATTGAGAAGGAAAGATATGCATGTGCTCAAACAGGTTTTTTTTTTTTTTTTTTTTTTTAGATGGAGTCTCGCTCTTTCGCCCAGGCCGGACTGCAGTGGTGTGATCTCGGCTCACTGCTGCCTCCCGGGTTCATGCCATTCTCCTGCCTCAGCCTCCCGAGTAGCTGGGACTACAGGCGCCCGCCACCGCGCCTGGCTAATTTTTTGTATTTTTAGTAGAGACGGGGTTTCACCGTGTTAGCCAGGATGGTCTCGATCTCCTGACCTCGTGATCCGCCCGCCTCGGCCTCCCAAAGTGCTGGGATTACAGGCGTGAGCTACTACGCCCAGCCTCAAACAGGTTTATTTTGAAATGGAGTCTTGCTCTGTCACTCAGGATGGAGTGCAGTGGAGCAATCGTGGCTCACTGCAACCTCCGCCTCCTGGGTTCAAGCGATTCTCCTGCCTCAGCCTCCCAAGTATCTGGGATTACAGGAGCCTGCCACTACACACAGTTAATTTTTTGTTTTTTTAGTAGAGATGGGGTTTCACCATGTTGGCCAGGCTGGTTTCAAACTCCTGACCTCAAGTGATCCACCCACACTGGCCTCCCAAAGTGCTAGGATCACAGGCATGAGCCACTGTACCCGGCCTCAAACAGGTTTTTTAATGCAGACATAAGTGCCCTATTGGGGTGGGGGAGCCAAAAAAGACATTAGTAAGGAAGAGGGGCTAACACCAGAATTCATTTATTTATTTCTGTTTGCTTGGACACAGGTTCTCACTTTTTTGTCCAGGCTGGAGTGCAATGGCGTGAACATGGCTCACTGCAGCCTCAATCTCCCAGGCTCAAGTGAACCTCTCGCCTCAGCCTTCCAAGTAGCTGGGACTACAAGTGAACACCACCACACCCGGCTAATTTTTGTGGTTTTTTGTAGAGACAGGGTTTTCTCATGTTGCCCAGGCTGGTCTCAATTCAGGCCTCAAGCGATCCGCCCACCTCCCAAAGCACTGGGATTACAGGCATGAGCCACCGTACCCGGCCAAGCACCAGAACTTAAGGCAGGATAACGCTACTGTTTTGTGCAAATGCAGTGGGTTTATGATCGGGGCTGCCCTTATCTATGAAGCTGCTAACCCCTGAGTCTTAAAGGGAAAAAGATAAACACCAGCTGCCCGTCTTCTGGTTATACAACAAGAAGGCCAGGGCAGGACAGCCATGGTGGCTCACGCCTGTAATCCTAACACTTTGAGAGGCCAAGGCAGGAGGTAAAAATGCCTGGACAACAAAAATTCTTTTTCTAGATTGGTTTGCCCCTGAAATCAGGAAGTACCTTGCTAGTGACTGCTTGTTAAAGTTCTTTTGATATTGGACAATGCCCCTGGCCACCCAGAACTTCATGAGTTTAACACTGAAGGCATCAAAGTGGTCTACTGCATCCAAACAAGGTCTCTACTTCAGCCTCTAGATTGGGGGGTCGTAAAAACCCTCAAGGCTCATAACACACGTACTCTATGGAGAGGATTATCAAAGCTATGGAAGAGAACCTCAGCAGAGCGAACATTATGAAAGTCTGGAAGGGTTACACTACAGGAAAGGCCATCAAGCCTGAAACAATAAATTCCTGCTAGAGAAAACTGTCTTCAGATGTGCATGACTTCATGGGATTTATAACAGAGTCCATGAAGGAAATCATGAAAGAGATTGTAGAGACAGCAAAAACGGGTAGAGGGTAAGGGATTTCAAAAGATAGATCTTGGAGAAATTTAAGAACTAAAAAGCTGGACATGGGTGGCTCATGTCTGTGGTCCCAACTGCTTGGGAGGCTGAGGCGGGGAGATCACTTGAGCCCAGGAGTTTGAGTCCAGCCCGGGCAACATAACAAATCTCGTCTCTATAAAAAAATAAAAATTAAATAAAAATTTAAAAAAATAGGTCTGGCCAGGCGCAGTGGGTCATGCCTACAATCCCAGCACTTCGGAAGCCCGAGGCAGGTGGATCACCTGAGGTCAAGAGTTCGAGAGCAGCCTGGCTAACATGGCGAAACCGCATGTCTACTAAAAATACAAAACTAGCTGGCCGTGATGGCACATGCCTGGGTGACAGTGCGAGACTCTGTCTCCAAAAAAAAAGCAAAAAAAAAAAAAAAAAAAAAAAAAACAACGACAACAACAAAAAAATAGGCCGGGCAAAGTGGCTCACGCCTGTAATCCCAGTACTTTGGAAGGCTGAGGCAGATGGATCATTTGAGGTCAGGAGTAAGAGACCAGCCTGAGCAACATGGTGAAACCCTGTCTCTACCAAATACAAAAATTAGCCAGGCATGATGGCACACACTTGTAATCCAAGCTGCTCGGAAGACTGAGACGGGAGGATCCCTTGACCCCGGAGCGCAGAGGCTGCAGTGAGCCGAGATCGTGCCAATTCACTCCAGCCTGGGTGACAGAGTGATACCGTGTCTCAAAACATAGGTGAGGCGAGGTGGCTCACACCTGTAATCCCAGCATATTGGGAAGCTGAGGTGGGCGGATCACTTGAAGTCAGGAGTTTGAGATCAGCCTGGGCAACATGGTGAAACCCTATCTCTACAAAAAATACAAAAAATTAGCCGGGCATGGTGGTGCATGCCTGTAATCCCAGCTACTCGGGAGGCTGAGGCATGAGAATCATTTGAACCAGAGGGGCACAGGCTGCAGTGAGCTGAGATTGTGCCGCTGGACTCTAGCCTGGGCAACACACAAACACTCCAAATCGAAAAATAATTAATTAATTAAAAATAGAAGAGCTAACAGATACCACACTGGAGAAATTAACAGAAGACAGCTGGATGGAAAGGAGTGCTTCCAAATGAGTGCCAGATGATGAGTAAGAAGCTGGAGAAGCGGCAGCAGCACCAGAAAAGAAAATGACAATCTGGTAGGAGGATTCTCATTATTCGAGACTGTTTCTGACTTCTTTTATGACATGGACCCGAGACATGGGCACTGAAACTAAGTGTAAATGGTAGAAGAAGGAATAATACTGTATATAAACATTTTTAGGGAAATGAAAAAGAAGTCAGGCAGAAATTGTGAGATATTCCCATAAAGTTACAGAGTGCCTGTCTCTCCTTCCACCTCTTCGGCAGCAAGACCAACCCCTACTCTTCTTCCTCCTTAGCTGTTCAACACGACACTGATGAAGATGACCTTTGTGATGATCCATGTCCGCTTCATAAATAGTCAATATATTTTCTCTTCCTCCCTTCTTTTTTTTTAAAAGAGGCAGGGTCTCGGGAGGCAGAGGTTACAGTGAGCCGAGATCATGCCATTGCACTACAGCCTGGGCAATAGAGTGAAACTGTCTCAAAAATAAATAAATAAAGAGGCAGGGTCTGTCTGGTTGCTCTGTTTGGACCCTCTGTCATCTAGGCTGGAGTGCAGTGCCACGATCATAGCTCACTGCAGCCTCAAATTCCTGGACTCGTGTTCCTCCTGCCTCTCAGCCTCCTGAGTAGCTAGAGCTATAGATGCACACCACACAGCCTGGCTAATTTTTCCTATGATTTTCTTAGTAATATTTTCTTTCTTCTAGCTTATTTTATTATAAGAATATAGTACATAATACATATAACATATAAAGTACATAATACATATAACATATAAAAAGCATGTTAATCAACTGTTTATGTTACCAATAAGGCTTCCGGTCAACAGTAGGCTATTAGTAGTTAAGTTTTTGGGGAGTCAAAAGTTACATGTAGAGGCTGAGGTGGGCAGACCACTTGAGCTCAGTTTTGAAACCAGCCTGGGCAATGTGGTGAAACCCTGTCTCTACAAAAAATTAAAGAATTAGCCAGGCATGCTGGTACAGGGCTATAGTCCCAGCTACTTGGGAGGCTAAGGTGGAAGGATAGCTTGAGCTCAAGAGGTTGAGGCTGCAGTGAGCTGTGATTATACCACTGTACTCCAGCCTGGGAAACAGAGTGAGACCCTGCCTCAAAAAAAAGTTTATATTCAGATTTTCTTTTTTTTTTTTTTCTTTTTTTGTGAGACGGACTCTTGCTCTGTTACCTGGGCTGGAGTGCAGTGGCGCAATCTCAGCTCACTGCAACCTCCACCTCCCGAGTTCAAGCGATTCTCCTGCCTCAGCCTCCTGAGTAGCTGGGATTACAGGCATGTGCCACCATGCCCGGCTAATTTTTGTATTTTTAGTAGAGACAGAGTTTCACCATGTTGGTCAGGCTGGTCTCGGACTCCTGACCTTGTGATCTATCCACCTCAGCCTTCCAAAGTGCTGGGATTACAGGTGTGAGCCACCATACCCGGCCTATATTCAGATTTTCAACTGCACAGGGCTTGGTGTCCCAACCCCCATGTTGTTCAAGGGACAGCTGTATACCCCGTTGCTCCCAGGCTACAAACCTGTAAAGTAACACAGTAAGTATTTATGTATCTAAACATAAAAAAGGTACAGTAAAAATACTGTACTATAATCTTATAACAATTTTAATAATGACCACTGTCATATATGCAGTCCATCACTGACCAAAATAGTGTCATACAGGGCCGGGCATGGTGGCTCACACCTGTAATCCCAGCACTTTGGGAGGCCGAGGCGGGGAGATTACTTGAGGTCAGGAGTTTGAGACCAGCCTAGCCAGCATGGTGAAATCCCATTTCTACTAAAAATACAAAAATTACCTGGGCGTGGGCTGGGCATGGTGGCTCACGCCTGTAATCCTAGCACTTTGGGAGGCTGAGGCAGGTGGATCATCTGAGGTCAAGAGTTCAAGATCAGTCTGGCCAACTTGGCGAAACCTCGTCTCTACTAAAACCAAAAAAATTAGCAGGGTGTGGTTGCAGGCGCCTGTAGTCCCAGCTACTCGGGAGACTGAGGCAGGAGGATCGCTTGAACCCGGGAGGTAGAGGTTGCAATGAGCCGAGATAGTGCCACAGCACTCCAGCCTGGGCGACAGAGGGAGACTCTGCCTCAAAAAAAAACAAAAAACAATAACAAAAACAAAAAAGAATGAATGAAGAAAGAGGTTCCGGACAGCAGAACTCATGGAGATTCCTGGAGGGTGGCGTGCCCAGGGAGGGCATGGAAGCTCCACGCCCCTTCCCCCATACGTCGCCCTATGTGACTCTTCATCTGAAAAAATCCCTCAAGTCAAGAATACAAGGAACTAAGAGGGAGTTAGGAAGAATATAAGGGCCATGTACTCGGCCCCCAACCCCTAATCTCGGTGGGTGTGGGTGATAGGAACTTTATGTCTGGAGATCTAAGAGCAACATGAACTTCTGCTCTGCTTCTCTTCTAGAATTTTAAGAAGGTGGTAGACTGGCAGATGTGACCCGCCATCACACAAGAAGAATGGAAGAGATGGTGGCACACTGAGACTAGTTGGAGACCCCTAGGAAATTACCCTTCAGTTTCCTGTGGCTCCCAAGTGATGGAGGAAGGCTGCAAGTTCTTGCGGGCAAGGAGAGAGGGAAGGAGCAGAAACTGGTTATGGTACATAAATCTATACAAGGAGAACTGAGTGTGCTTGTGTTATTATTTTTAATGTTTAGATAATCAACGTACAAACATTCTTGCTAAGTCAGGCACGGTGGCTCACACCTGTAATCCCAGCACTTTGGGAGGCAGAAGCAAGTGGATCATCTGAGGCCAGGAGTGCGAGACCAGCCTGGCCAACGTGGCAAAACCCCGTCTCTACTAAAAATATAAAAATTAGCCGGGCATGGTGGTGGGCACCTATAATCCCAGCTACTCGGGAGGCTGAGGCAGGAGAATCACTTGAACCTGGTAGGCAGAGGTTGCAGTAAGCCAAGATTGTGCCACTGCACTCCAGCCCGGACAAAAGAGCAAGACTCTGTCTCAAAGGGAAAAAACAAAAAACAAAAAAAACTCTTTGCTATATATACACAGTTTTGTTATTTTTATTTTTAAGGAAAACCGTATTTCTGAAAGTAGGGTTTGAAGAGAAGTTTATTATAGATTACTGACAAAGCCAATCTATCAGTTAATATATATAACAATCATTTATTTATTTATTTATTTTTAAAAGAAAGAGGCTGGGTGTGGTGGCTCATGCCAGTAATCCCAGCACTTTGGGAGGCTGAGGTGGGAGGATCACAAGGTCAGGAGCTCGAGACCAGCCTGGCCAACATGGTGAAACCCCGTCTCTACTAAAAATACAAAAATTAGCTGGGCATGGGGGCGCCCACCTGTAATCCCAGCTACTCGGGAGGCTGGGGCAGGAGAATTGCTTGAACCCGGGAGGTAGAGGTTGCAGTGAGACAAGATCATGCCACTGCACTCCAGCCTGGGTGACAGAGTGAGACTCCATCTCAAAAACAAACAAACAAAAAAATAAGAAAGAAAGAAGATCTAAAACCAATAACCTAAGCGTACACCTTAGTGAGCTAGAAAAAGAAGATCAAACTAAATCCAAAGCTAACAGAAAGAAGAAAATAGTAAAGTTTAGAGTGGAGATAAGAAAATGAGGACTATAAATACAATGGAGAAAAATCTATGAAACCACAAGTTGGTTCTTTGAAAAGATCAACAAAAGTGACAAACCTTTTAGTTAAACTAAGAAAAAAATGAGAGAAGACCCAATTACTAAAATCAGAAATGAAGGAGGGGCTGTAACTAACGACTGAAAATAAGACATAAGTTAAAAGGACCATAAGAAAATACAATAAACTGTGCCCCAACAAATTAGATAAAGTGAACAAATTCCTAGAAACACAAACCATCAAAACACAAGAAGAAATAGAAAATCTGAATAGACAAGTAAATCAGGATTCGAAAAAACCGTCCAACAAAAAAAGGCCAAGAGGCTGGGCACGGTGGCTCACACCTGTAATCCCAGCAATTTGGGAGGCCGAAGCGGGTGGATCACGAGGTCAGGAGTTCAAGACCATCCTGGCTAACACAGTGAAACCCCGTCTCTACTAAAAAAAAAAAAATACAAAAAATTAGCCAGGCTTGGTGGCGGCGCCTGTAGTCCTAGCTACTCAGGAGGCTGAGGCAGAAGAATGGCGTGAACCTGGGAGGCGGAGCTTGCAGTGAGCCGAGATCACGCCACTGCACTCCAGCCTGGGTGACAGAGTGAGACTCTGTCACACACACACACACACACACACACACACACACACACACACACACAAAAGGGCCAAGAATCAGATAGCTTCACTGGTAAAGCAAACATTTAAAAGAAGAAATAAGCCGCGTGCAGTGATTCATGCCTGTAATCCCAGTGCTTTGGGAGGCTGAGGTGGGCAGATCACTTGAGGTCAAGCATTCAAGACCAGCCTGGCCAACATGGCAAAACCCCATCTCTACTAACAATACAAAAATTAGCCGGGTATGGTGGCAGGTGCCTGTAATCCCAGCTACTCGGGAGGCTGAGGTAGGAGAATTGCTTGAACCTGGGAGGTGGAGGTTGCAGGGAGCCGAGATTGCACGACTGCACTCCAGCCAGGGTGACAGAGTGAGACTCCGTCTCAAAAAAAAAAAAAAAAAAAGAAATAATACCAATTCTCCTCAAACTCTTCCAAAAACACAAAAGAGAGAACATTTCTAAACTTACTCTATGGGGCTAGGATTAGCCTGATACCCAAGGCAGACAAAGATACTACAAAGAAAGAAAAATAGGCCGGGTGTGGTGGCTCACGCCTGTAATCCCAGAACTTTAGGAGGCCAACATGGGCAGATCACTTGAGGCCAGGAGTTCAAGACCAGCCTGGCCAACATGGTGAAACCCTGTCTCTACTAAAAATACAAAAATTAGCCGGGTGTGGTGGTGGAAGAATCGCTTGAACCCAGGAGGTGGAGGTTGCAGTGAGCTGAGATCGCGCTACTGCACTCCAGCCTGGGCAACAAAGAGCAAAACTCTATTTCAAAAAAAAAGAAAAAGAAAGAAAGAAAAATACAATTGAATAGTCCTATGAATACAGATGGAGAAATCCTCAATAAAATACTAGGAAACCAAATTCAGCAGCTTATGAAAGGATTATACACCATGACCAAGTGGGATTTATCCCCGCAATGCAAGGATGGCTCAACATTTGAAAATCAATCCATGTAATACACCAAATTAATAGAATGAAGGAAAGTAACCACACGATGATTTTATGTATTTATTTACTTTTTTTTTTTGAGACTCAGTCTCACTCTGTTGCCCAGGCTGGAGTGCAGTTGCTCAATCTCGGCTCACTGCAACCTCTGCCTCCCAGGTTCAAGAGATTCTCCTGCTTCAGCCTCCCAAGTAGCTGGGATTACAGGCGTGTGCCACCACACCCAGCTAATTTTTGAATTTTTTTTGGTAGAGATGGGGTTTCACCATGTTGGCCAGGCTGGTCTTGAACTCCCGGCCTCAAGTAATCTGCCCACCTCAGTCTCCCAAAGTGCTGGGATTACAGGCGTGAGTCACCGTGCCTGGCCTGTTTTAATTGATGCAGAAAAAGCATCTGACAAAAACTAAAACATTTTCATGATAAAAACGCTCAATAAACTAGGAACAGAAGTGAACTTCCAGCCAGGCCTGGTGGCTCACGCCTGTAATCCCAGCACTTTGGGAGGCCAAGGCAGGCAGATCACCCGAGGTCAGGAGTTCGAGACCAGCCTGGCCAACATGGTGAAACCCTGTCTCTACCAAAAACACAAAAATTGGCCAGTCGTGGTGGTGGGCACCTGTAGTCCCAGGTACTAGGGAGGCTGAGGCAGGAGAATTGCTTGAACCCGGGAGGCAGAGGTTGCAGTGAGCTGAGATCACACCACTCCAGCCTGCGCATCAGAGAAAGACTCTGTCTCAAAAAAAAAGAACAAAAAGAAGTGAAGTTCCTCAACACAATAAAGCCCATATATAAAAAACACATAGCTAACATCATACACCCACACATCATACATTTCACAGACTGGTAAAAGGCTGAAAGCTTTCCCCCTAAGATCAGCAACAAGACAAGGATGCACACTTCCACCATTTCCATTCAATACGGTACTAGAAGTCCTAGCCAGAGGAATTAGGCAGAAAAAGAAATAAGAAGTATCCAAGTTGGAAAAGAACCTGTAAAACTATTTCTGTTTGCAGATAACACAAACTTTAATGTGGAAAACCCTGAAGAATCCAAACAGACCGGGTGCAGTAGCTCATGCCTGTAATCCCAGCACTTTGGGAGGCCAAGGTGGCAAGATTGTTTGAGGCCAGGAGTTTGAGACCAGCCTGGGCAACATAGTGGGACCTCGTATCGACACAAAAAATGCAAAGATTAGCCAGGCATGGAAGAGCATGTCTGTAGTCCCAGCTACTTGGGAGACTGGGGCAGGAGAATCAATTGAGCCCGGGAGGTCAAGGCTGCAGTAAGCTGTCATCATGCCACGGCACTCCAGCCTGCGTGACAGAGTGAGACCCTGTCTCAAAAGAAAAAAAAAAAGAATAAAGTTGGAAAAATTAACTCAAAATGGACCAAAAACCCTGGGTGCAATGGCTCATGCCTATAATTCCAACACTTTGGGAGGCCAAGGCAGGAGGATTGCTTGAACTCACGAATTCAAGACCAGCCTGGGCAACATGGTGAAACTCCATCTCTACAAAAAGTACAAAAGTTAGCCAGGTGTGCTGGCATGCACTTGTAGTCCCACCTACTTGGGAGGCTGAGGTGGGAAGACCACTTGAGCTTGGGGAGGTCGAGGCTGCAGTGAGTAGCCACTGCACTCCAGCCTGGGTGACAGAGTGAGACTCAAAAAAAAAAAAAAAACCCAAAATAGGCTAAAGACCTAAATTTAAGAACTAACGGTACAAAACTCTCGGTAGGAAACACAGGGGCAAATTTTCATGCCCGGATTTGGCAATGGTTCCTTAAAAATGACACCAAAAGCATAAACCACAGAAGAAAAAATAGATACATTTGACTTCATTAAAATTCCATTTCTAGGGAGGGCTGGATTACAGCAGGCACTGGGAGACCGCACAACTACCTGCCCCCTCCCTGGCACTACCACCCCCTGGAGGGTCTGCCTTCAGTTCAAAAAAAAAAAAAAAAAAAAAACAATGATACTTTCTGGCCACATTAAAAAAAGAAAGAAAATTTAAAAGTTGTATGCATCAAAAGACGCTATTACTAAAGTGAAAAGACAACCCATAGAATGAGAAAAGTATTTGCAAATCACATAGCTGACGAGGGGGTTAATATCCAGAATCTATAAAAGAGAACTCGTACAACTCAACAACACAAACAAACCAACTTTAAAATGGGAAAAGGTGGCTGGGTGCAGTGGCCTGTAAACCCAGGACTCTGAGAGGCTGAGACAAGAAGATGGCTTGAGCCCAGGAGTTCGAGATCAGCCTGGGTAACATACTGAGACCTTGTTTATATAATAACTGGGCAAGGCTGGGCCTGGTGGCTCACTTGAGGTCAGGAGTTCAACACCAGCCTGGTCAACATGGTGAAATCCTGTCTCTACTACAAAAAAAAAAAAAAAAATTAGCTGAGCATGGTGGTGTGTGCCTGTAGTCCCAGATACTCAGGAGGCTAAGGCAGGAGAATTCGCTTGAACCTGGGAGGTGGGCCGGGAGCGGTGGTTCACGCCTATAATCCCAGCACTTTGGGAGGCTAAGGCAGGCGGATCATGAGGTCAGGAGATCGAGATCATCCTGGCTAACATGGTGAAACCCCCTCTCTACTAAAAATACAAAAAATTTGCCAGGCGTGGTGGCACACGCCTGTAGTCCCACCTACTTGGGAGGCTGAGGCAGGAGAATCACTTGAACCTCGGAGGCAGAGGTTGCAGTGAGCTGAGACTGTGCCACACTGTACTCCAGCCTGGGCAACACAGTGAGACTCCTCAAAAAAAAAAAAAAAAAAAAAAGAACCCGACGGCAGAGGTTGCAGTGAGCTGAGATCGTGCCACTTGCACTGCAGCCTGGGCAACAGAGCGAAACTCTGTCTCAAAACAAATAAAAACTGGGCATGGTGGGGCAAGTCTGTGGTCTCAGCTACTCAGGAGGCTGAGGTAGGAGGATTCCTTAAGCCAGGGTGGTAGAGGTTTCAGTGAGCTATGATTGTGCCAGTGTACTCGAACATGGGCGACAGAGACCTCATGTCAAAAACATAAAACGTGGGGAAAAAAGGACTAAAATAGACATTTCTCCAAAGAAGCTATACACATGGTCAATAAGCATATGAAAATAAGCTCAACAGCACTGGTCATTAGGGAAATGCCAACCCAGACGACGAGATATCACTTCATACCTCTTAGGATGGTTATAATAAAAAGATGAGAGTATGACTCTTGCCTATAATCCCGGCACTTTGGGAGGCCGAGGCAGGAGGATCACTTGAGGACAGAAGTTCAAGACCAGCCTCAGCAACATAGTGAGACCCCGTCTCCATAAAACTTTTTTTATTTTAAAAAAAGGTGAGGATACAGAAAAAGTGGAACCCTTGTGCACTGCTGGTGGGAATGTAAAATGGTGCAGCTGCAGGTTCCTCAAAGTTAAAAGCAGAATTACAGGCCAGGCGTGGTGGCTCATACCTGTAATCACAGCACTTTGGGAGGCTGAGGCGGGTGGATCATCTGAGGT
Source organism: Pan paniscus (assembly GCF_029289425.2). NCBI lineage: Eukaryota > Metazoa > Chordata > Mammalia > Primates > Hominidae > Pan > Pan paniscus. Next base: position 24,159,191 of record NC_073269.2, read on the forward strand.
CAGGAGTTCGAAACCAGCCTGGCCAACATGGTGAAACCCCATCTCTACGTCCCAGCACTTTGGGAGGCCGAAGCGGGAGATCACGAGGTCAGGAGATAGAGACCATCCTGGCTAACACAGTAAAACCCCATCTCTATTAAAAAATACAAAAAATTAGGCGGGCATGGTGGCGGGCACCTGTAGTCCCAGCTACTTGGGAGGCTGAGGCAGGAGAATGGTGTGAACCCAGGAGGCAGAGCTTATGGTGAGCTGAAATCGCACCACTGCACTCCAGCCTGGGTAACAGAGCGAGACTCTGTCTCAAAAAAAAAAAAAAAAGAAAGAAAAAAAAAAGAAAAAAAAGGCAGAATTGCAATAGTCCCAGCAATTCCACACCTAGGTATACTGACAAGAGAACTGAAAACAATTCAGATAGTCACAGCAGTATTATTCACAACAGCCAAGCAGTGTAAACAACCTCTGTGAATGTAAGAGTTCATTCACAGATGAGTGGGTAAGCCAAATGTGGTATGTACGCACAGTGGAAGATATGGCCACAGAAGGAATGAAATTCTGATACAAGCTACACTGTGGATGAACCTTGAAGACATTATGCTCAGTGAAAGAAGCCAGACCCTTCCAACACAGGGAGGGGGAGAGGGTCTGCCCACCTGACAGAGGCGAGGGAGAGGCATCCACATCCCTCTGCACCAGTTCAGCAGGTGGGAGCTCTACCTTATCCTCTTCAGGCCCCCACCGGCTCTTCCGCTTCCTCTTCACGGTGGCTGCGGAGGCTGGCTTCCCGGGGGCAGCTGGAGCAGGGATGATAGTGGGCGCAGGTGTGGACGAGGCGGGGCAGGTGGTGGCTGGGGGTAAGGACCCTGACAGGGCCTCAGGAGGGGACTTGCGCTTCAGGCCGGGATCAGGTGCTGTGAGGCTGCCTGTGGAGCTGGCCTTGGCTTTCCGGAACTCCTCCAGCTTCTGTCGGTAGTACTTGTACCCTTGGCTATTGGGCTCATACAGAAAGCTGCAAAGGAGAGTTGGGGGGTGCAGTGTCAGCTGGGCCCGAGGCCCTGTCCCTGATTCTGGGCAGGAGCAGTTCTGGCCTTGTGTGCCCACGTTGGCCAGGGTCACTTCATGGTCATGTCATAGTCACGGTCTCCACCACGACCTCCTGCCCTGCCAGGCCTCCTGGCAGTGACTGCTGGTTCTGGTGGCCCAATGCCCTTCCTTTGAACTGAGTCACTCCAATCCTCACCCTGTCTTTATCAGGCACCCATCACACTGTCATTGTTCACCCTGCTACAAAGGGAAAGGGCAGGGACCCTCAGACCCTTCCCCAGGGCCTGGGAAAAGTGAGACATTCACACCAAAAAATCTCAGATTGTGGGGAGACACCAGACACGAGACAGGGCAGAGGGACTTGTCTTGATCCCAAGGGCTTCTCAAATGCATCTTTGAGACACTGAACATCAGAATGGATCAAGGAGCTGATTTCTACCCCACGTGGGGGCAGGCAGCCTCAGGGAAGTGTGGCTTCCAGTGAGGCTGGGAGCACAGGTCTTCTCTGTCCCTACCCAGCCTGAGGAGCACAGCAGGTGGCGCTGGGTTCAAAGCCATGTTCCGCACCTACTGGCGCCTCTCGGACCGTACACATCCCCAGTCCACAGGACTGTCTTTGGGGTCTATGCCAAAAGGGAGAGTCTTGGCCCAGCTCCACATGGCAGAACACTGGGAGAGAACTGAATGCATGTACAGCCCTGAAAGCATGTTACAGTGCTGAACAAGATGGGGCTGGACCTGCACTTGTGAATCTGGAGGGATGGTCATAGCACCAAGGCGTGCAACTAATGTGAATTAAAGGGTCAAGGATGCTGTGAAGTCCCTTTGTGTTAGAGAGAGGCCGGGCGCGGTGGCTCACGCCTGTAATCCCAGCTCTTTGGGAGGCCGAGGCAGGCAGATCACCTGAGGTCAGGAGTTCGAGACCAGCCTGGCCGACATGGTGAAATCCCGTCTGTACTAAAAATAAAAAAATTAGCTGGGCGTGGTGGTACACGCCTGTAGTCCCAACTGCTCGGGAGGCTGAGGCAGGACAATCACGCGAACCTGGGAGGCGGAGGTTGCAGTGAGCCAAGACTGGGCCACTGCACTCCAGCCTGGACCACAGAGTGAGACTCCATCTCAAAAAAATAAGATAAATAGTGAGCGAGCAACAAGAGACCCCTTAGACAGTTTCTAGGTGAGCCTGTGTGTCTACGGCCCTGCTAACATCCGGTACCTCAAGAGGGTGGGACGGAAGGACAGGAGATGACAGCATCTTCTCTGTAATCCTGGGTCATGGTACACGTGTGACCCAGTGAGGAACATTTGCAAAGATTAAGAGGTAAAAGCAACAACTGTTCAGGAGAGAAGGGAACAGTTGGTCAGATTTGGAAAAGACACTTGACAGCCGGGTGAGTTCAGACATGGATTTGAGGCCAAGCTGGGGAGGCTCACTTGCTAGGGCAAGCAGGCATCGGGGTGTGGGGGCCCCTTCCTGGTCTCAGCTGGTGCTTCACCCTGAGTGTCCTCCAGGATGGTCCAAGGATGCATCACAGTCCCCTGGAGGGTCTGCCCATCTCAGGGAGGGGGTTACAATGGCACCCAATGGTAGACCCCCATGAGGGGGAGAAAGTGGAGCCCCCCCAACACCCCATCTAGAACACGGCTGGGTGCACCACCAAGGCTCCCCTCTGGTGGAACTAATCCCACCCTGAACCCAGGGATAACCACTGTTAAGGTGTTTCCTGCCAGTTTCAGCAAAGATTTATCTTAATAGAGCTGTGATCCTATACATATCCCAGTTTTAAAAACAATTTCTGCCTCAAGCTGATGACATAAGCCTTTCCTATTAGAACAGTGGAAGCATGTTCACTGACTGGCCTTGCTTCAGTTCCCTCACACTGGGCTGCCAGCTCACATGGGTGCCTTCTGAAGGCGGCATACTCCACTGGGGAGATGTGCTGATGATTTAACCCACAGAGGTTGGACGCTGACTGTGTCACTGACTTTTCTTTTTTTTCTTCCTTTTTTTTTCTGAGACGGAGTCTTGCTCTGTCACCCAGGCTGGAGTGCAGTGGCACAATCTCAGCTCACTGCAAGCTCCGCCTCCTGGGTTCAGGCAATTCTCCTGCTTCAGCCTCCTGACTAGCTGGGACTACAGACGCCCACCACCACACCAGGCTAATTTTTTTTTTTTTTTTTTTTGTATTTTTTAGTAGAGACGGGGTTTCACTGTGTTAGCCAGGATGGTCTCGATCTCCTGACCTCGTGATCCACCCCGCTCAGCCTCCCAAAGTGCTGGGATTATAGGCATGAGCCACCGCACCCGGCCTACTGACTTTTCATTACAGCTGATGCTCTATTGACATGATTTCCAGGATGTATCTCAGAAATGGGAGAACGACTAGTCCAAGGGATGGGCGTTTCCAGCTTTTCATTTTTTTTTTTGTTTTGTTTTTCAAGACGGAGTTTCACTCTTGTTGCCCAGGCTGGAGTGCAGTGGCGCAATCTTGGCTTACCGCAACCTCCGCCTGCCAGGTTCAAGCCATTCTCCTGCCTCAGCCTCCCAAGTAGCTGAGATTGCAGGCATGCACTAATTTTGTATTTTTAGTAGAGATGGGGTTTCTCCACGTTGGTCAGGCTGGTCTTGAACTCTCGACCTCAGGTGATCCACCTGCCTCGGCCTCCCAAAGTGCTGGGATTACAGGTGTGAGCCACCAAGCCCAGCCTCATTTTTTATTTTTTGAGATGGAGTCTTGCTCTGTCACCCAGGCTGAAGTGCAATGGCATGATCTCGGCTCACTGCAACCTTTGCCTCCTGGGTTCAAGTGATTTTCCTGCCTTAGCCTCCCAAGTAGCTGGGATTATAGGCACATGCCACCATGCCCAGTTAATTTCTATATTTTTAGTAGAGATGGGGTTTCGCCATGTTGGCCAGGCTGTTCTCGAACTCCTGACCTCAGGTGATCCACCTGCCTCGGCCTCCCAAAGTGCTGGGATTACAGGCGTGAGCCACCGCACCAGGCCTCCAGCTTCTTTATAGCCATGCAATTGGTTACAAATTGTTTCCCAAAGTGGCTGGGGTATGCCTGGCCCACAGGCGTGACAGGGAAGGGCCAGGAGTGGCCACATGAGGCGGCTGTTAGATTTGGGGGTGAGGGGAGGTCTGCCAACCATGTGGGTCTAACCAGCATTTCTGTGCTTTGGGGCTGCCTCACAGCTGACCCTGCATGGAGATTAAACGCAGGAGCAAACCTGCACACCCTGCAGGGGCTTGAATACCTGGTCGTCCCCCCGACCCACCCAGTTCTTTCCTGGTCTGGCTCTGGCTCTGCAGTGAGTGCGGAAATGAGCTCCCTTCAGCCTCGTCTCCTCTGGCTGCCCAGGGTACCCACCCCAGGCGACCTCAACCAGCCTGGCCTCCCCGACAGCCACACCTGACAAGCTGGGCGCCTGTCAGCAACACCCCAGAACAGAAAGGACACACAGGAGGGCCGGGGCCACCTGCACCAGTAGCATCTCTCAGTTCTGACATCAGGGGTGAGGCTGGGCTGCAGCGGCTGGGCCCTGGACCCCTCTGACCTAGCAGAGCCACTGGGCTCTGGGCCTTGGACAGAATTCCATATCCTTGCCTGCTTCTCCTTTGAAAGGGTTCCACAGTCAGTGTCTACCTACAATGACAGCAAACTAGGTTTCTTATTTATATAGCCTTAATCAGGCAAATGAAGGAAAGACATGATGACTTGGAGTGGACTAGTGATCCAACCCTGAGGTGTGGTCAACAACTCAATGATCCCCAGGGCAAGTCTGACATTCAGGACACCTGTCGGGGGGGCCTCCAGTCCCAGGCAGATCCATCTCCTGAACTCCAGGCCTAAACAATCCACGGCCCCAACACAGGCTCCTGGACACACAGGTACCAGACTGGGGCACACCTGAATCCCAAGCAGCCCCTCTCCCCGTCCCCATTCACTGGGTCAGCTGAGCCTTGACCCTCCCTGTTCCCAGCCCCCATGTTCCCTCAGTCCCACCTCCCAATGGTGGCCCACTGCCCTCGTCTGCCTGGACCTGGCCTGGCCATGTCTGCCCACCCTCCACGACCTTGGCCAGTGACCACAGAAGCACAGTTGCCCCATCTGTGATGAAGTCTAGGGCTGCTGAATCAACCAGCCCAGACAGCTGCTGCCCCAGGACTGTCATGCGCTGTCACACCTCCTCACTGACTGAGTCGGGGCTTGTGTAACCTGAGGCCAGGCGTGTGCTCACGGGCATGTCACCCTCACATCCCCCAGGCACCCACCCGCCTCCCCGGGCACAGAACAAGTGCCAAACCCACCCAATGAATGGATGAGCCAGTGAACACAGACCCAGCCACTGGGGCTAGGGTACGACCACATGGCCGGGGATGGCAGGGAGGCTAGGCTGCTTGTCACACACCCACCCTTCTGTGGAACTCGCACACAGGCTGGGTGTTCCCCCTCCACAGATCCTAAAGTTCCCCATTCCCTGCCATTTCCCTCATCATAAAGGGGAGACCCTAAGAACATACACAACATAAACTGAATAGTACTGTGAATTTCCACTTGAGAGCCTGACTTGCCCCCGGCCAAGGGCTGCTGTGTGTCCCAAAGGCAACTGGGCAAGTGCTAGAGACTTTCTCCATGAGGCACCTGAAAGACACAAAGGCCCCAAAGGCCCCGTGCACCTGCCTCAGAGACTACCCAGGGGTGCTGGTGTGTGCGTGGGACATGCCTGTGGGGAGGCAGAGCTGGGCTCTGGGGTCAGAGACTCTTGGACCTGCCAGCTTCTCACAGTGGGACACCAGCAGGTGGCTGGACTATGCTGATCCAGTGTTCTCCCCTGCAGGGGGGCTGTGGCCAGGGTGACGGTCACCTCCCTGGCAGGGCCCCCCTTACCTGAATGCCTGGTTCTCACGGTTGTTCTGGAGGGCAATGGTTTCCACCTCGGGACCCCCGTCCGCTATGAACCTGGCCAACTTTTCTGCAAGGTTCTTGACCTCTTCGTCCTCTGGGGGTGAAACTTTAAGCAGGCTGTCAGTACTGGGCTCAACTCACCACACCCAACAGCCTAATTTCTGCTAAGAACCCCAAGGGCAACAAGTGGGGTTTGTTTTAGGAATGATGCAAAGAGAAACAGGCAAATGGGAATCAGATTACTACACTGGGACCAGATGCCAGAATTCATAACACACCTCAAGCCCCCGCCCCCGACCCCCGCCCCGTCCCACAAGGGAGGTCAAGAAGGCCTGGGACACGAGCCAGGACAAAGGATCCAAATGTGACTGCGGGTCTGGCTAGGGCAGGAAGGGAGATGGGAGCACCCCAGGTTACATGGTTAGGGGGTGCTGTTGGGCCTCCTCTCCTGGGGAGAGGCTCAGGGCACAGGGCCACAGGGAACACAAGGAACAAACCTCTGCAGCCTGCGCTTGGCCTGAACATCAATTCCACCCCCCCAACCCACCAGCACTTGGCTGGGATTTTATGTCATTGCAGTCAGAGACCAGCCAGTATTTCCCCTTCCCCTGAAATTCATCCCATCAGAATTGCACCAGCTGACAGTGTCTGTCCCCCAGGCCCTCGGCCCTACACTACACTTGCCTTGCCCTGTCCTCAGTGCCCAGGAGGAAGCTGGGGCTCATCAACACTTGTTAATGTAACAAAGAACCAACAAGCAAAAGCCCCCTCTACCTAGGGTACTGCCCTGAACCGCTCTCCCAGAAGCGACCTCGACCTCCATGAGCTCCCGTCTACCCCACAATGTGGCTTGACGCTCAGGCTTCACCAGGTCCTTGGAGCACTGAGGGGGAAGGTGGTGTCAGACCCATTCCCAGAGTGACCCCAGATGCCTGGGAGAATACAGGCCTCAACCACCGGTGCCACACAGTGCCACTCCAGCACCTCCAGGAACCCCGATTCCGCATTGGGGCACGGTATGTCCACAGGCCTCCCCAGAATCTCCCACCCGCTCCGTCCACCTACCTTTCTGAGAGGCTGCCTGCGACTTCTGTGCTTCCTTTCTTATCTCAGCCACCTTCTTCCTGTAGTAGAGGAATTCCCTGCTATTCTTATCGTGCAAAAATCTGGAGAGGAGGAAGTTTGCAGAAGAGAGGGGAAAATGAGTATCTGTGACAGGCATATCCCTGCAGCTTCTATCGTGCAAAAAAAGGCAGGCTGGCGAGCAGGGACCCGAAAGCAAGTCTCCGTGCCACATGGGAGCCACTTGTCACTTCTGGTGAGAATCAGAAAACGCTTGGAACAGCATCCGGCCCACACTAGCAAGCACCCAGCCCCACACGTGCGACTGTGCAGCAAACGCATTCAACAGCACAGCCTTCCCTTCCCCGGAGATACTCACGCAAATGCTGGGTTATCCTTGTAGTCCTCCATAGCTACTTTTTCTAACTCGGGGCCTCCTTCTGCCACAAAGCGGGCCAATTTCTCTATCACTTTCCGAGTCTCGGCTCCCTCTGGGGGTGAAACTTTAAGGAGGCTGTCAGTACTGGGGTTCAACTCACACACCCCACAGTCAATAGGCACACTCTCTCTATGGACCACAACGACAGAGGGGGTGGGGGGAGAAGAGTGTGAGATGCAGGAGGCTGTCGGGCGTCCCGAGTCCAGGCACAAAACACCATGACGAGGGGGGAGTCGGTCTCACTGTCTTGGTGAGACACACTAGGTGGGAGAGAAGTGTGTGAGGCTGTGGTGAGCTCCAGGCTGGAAGCTAGCAGAAAATATATCCAGCTTCCCCTGGTTTTGGTGGGGGAAATGCTTAATTCTTTTCTTTCTTTACCAGTTTTCAGCATAATACATCGGTTCCCTTTCATCCTTCAAAGATGACACATTCTTTTTTAAAAAATACCATTATGAGCTCTGATTTAAACACACTGGGTGGGTTTCGATCCATGGCAACTAGTGTCATCATAGAAGCTCTGCGGCGGGTGGAACCTCTTCAAGCTGGCTCCTGAGGGCTCTGGACATGGCCCCAGGAGTCTCTGATGGCCTCCTTGCCATCTGCCAGGACAGGCGCTCCAAGATCATCTCATACACTTCCTGCCCAGACCCAGAGCCAGCCACTTCTCCAAGAAGTCGGTTTCCATGAGAAACTGCATCTCCAGACCAGCATCTGGGAGCTAGGGATGCTCAATGCCACGGGCTTAATCATTATTTCGGGGCCTTTTCAGTGAACAGAGCTATAAAGATATATTTTTATATACGGATTAGCCTCCCCACTGAGCCATGTGGAACTTGCTTTTGCATTTTTCCCTTGGCCTGTTTCTGAGGCTGTGAGTTTGTCAGCTACTACACAGACTGCAGTCCTTGTAGGAGATGCACAAGAGAAATTTCTCGCTGCCAGCAAGTGCCTGGCAACTGGGCAACATGCCAGACCTATGGCTAATCTTATTCCCCTTGTTGCTTGGGCTGCTGGGAATGGGGGAGAGGTGGGGAGTGTGTGGCCCAACGAGGGCCCCTGTGAGGTCCCGAGAGCATTCCGTGACTGTCTTTCACCCTAGGTCGCCCTCCTGCCATGGGCCCAGCAACAATCCTGACCTGGTTGCTGTTTACAGGAACAGGTGCGTTTCTGAGGCCATGCAGACAGTGGGTCATAATGGGCTTCAAGGGCCCCGAGATGGCCAATACCCCTTGTAATGCAGCAGTTCCCAACAGGGTACCCTTGGAGCTGCTGGGGCACCCCTCTAAGGAAAGGACACACGCCAGCTCCATTCTAATGGCCCGGGGGCCAAGCTGGCCTCTGATCCGCTCAGACACACAGCCAGAAGCAAGGGATCTCAAGGCTGTCATGGCACAACTCCACAGTCGCTTCAGTCTGTGCTGTCAGGGTGATGTGACCTCACCGGCCAGCCCTCCACACAGTTCAGGTGTCACAGGGACTCATCCTGAATGTGGACAGGGCTGGACTTGCTGGCAATGCTGTCACCACAGCCACCCCCCTTTGCCCTCCTACACTGGGTGGTCTGGACAAGCTCACCCGTGACCAGTGACCGTCCTTTCCCAGGGATAAAAGAGAGCACCCTCCAACCTGCAGCTCATACCTCTGGCCTAAACTCAGGGGACAGGTAACCCATGGTGAGGGGCAGTGCTTTGGGGCCTCAAGGGCTCAGCGGAAGAGCCTTAGAAGCTCCTCCTAGAAGGGATGTGAGGATGCCCTTTTGGAGCAAATGCGAGAAGGGCGTGCGCCCCTGCCTTGGCTGGGATGAGCCGCTGTGTGAGTGGAAGGTGGATCCCGCTGCTCCCAAGATGAAGCCCACGCGCTGATGCCCAGCAACACCCCAGCCCCGCCCCTCACCCTCCTTTGCTCTCCTCACCTCAGAGGGCCTGAGGCTCAGCTCGGAGGTCTGGTGGCTGCAACTCAGCCCAAAGCACCCACGCCCCTGGTAGCACTTGCCCTGCCCACCACAGATCCCACCTGCTAGAGCACGGGCACTGGTGGTGGGGGAGCAGCAGCTCCCACAACTTACCTTTGATCTCCAGCCACTGCTCATAGTCCTCCTCCTCGTCCTCGTCAGGGGACTGGAAGACACTCGGGCGGTGCGCCACGGGCAGCTGCTTGGCGTGGGAGTAGCTCTTCACAGGGCCCGGCAGGCTGGCCAGCCCCAGGCCTGTCCGCCTGCTGATGAGCAGGGACCTCTTCCCAGCGCTGGGGGTGGGTGTGCTGGGAGGGGCGCTGGGCGCACTGGTTGGGGCATCTGGTATAGAAGGAAGGATATGCGCACTCGGGATCTGCAGGGCACCTCTCCCGGCTTCCAACCTAACCTAGGTGCTGTGGGCCCCGGGGGAGCTGAGTCCTTGACTTCCAGAACTCAGGGGCTCAGAGGAGGCCACCCTGATTTTACAGATGGGGACAGTGAGGCAAAGAGCAAAAGGACTCGTTGTGGTCCCCCAGCCAGAAAAGCAGCAGCCTGGGGCTCTGAAGTGGGCTGCTGTGGCTGGAGGCATCTCGGTCGCGCTGCACCCACAGACTGGGGACAGTTCTGGGGACAGAACGTCAGTTCTGCCGGGTAAGACCCGAGTCCCCGAATCCCAGTTTACAACCATTCCCTTGGAGGTCTGTGGCCAGGCTGACTGGCCGGGGGCCAGCCTACTGGGTGTTCTCAGCCTGAGACCTGATGGGGAAGGGACTCAAACCAGCCTTCCTCATTCTAGGATGAATTTGGCCTTGGGTTAACTTTTCTTAGCTGTTCCCTGGCAAACCTGACAGAGGTCGAAGACCAGCTGTCTCACCAGCAACAATGGGCTCTGGTCGGTAAACCCCAAAATCAGAGACATGGGCAGAAGCTCCACGGGTGACGATTTACCCACCTGGCATATCACACTGCACACCTGTAGGCGACCAACCTACAGACAGGGGTCCCATTCCTTGCACAGGCATTGCTGCCCACTGGAGAAGGCTGGGAATCCCCTGGGGCACTGACAAGGGGGCCAGGTGAGGACCTGGAGACCAGCCATTCTAGCCCACACTTTGGTGTCCAGAGGACCTACAGTGCAGAAGCACCCACAGCAAGGCAGGGGATGGGGCAAGGCTGGTGTGTGACAGCTTCAGGAAGAGCCCTGAGTCTGGTGGGGAGCAGCATCATGAAATTGGCCAGCTCACCACCCTGAGAGCAGGACTAGGGCCCCCGGATCATGAAAGAGGCTGGCTCTGCACTTGGGGACCTCATCTTTTTTTTTTTTAGTGACAGGGTCTTGCTCTATCACCCAGGCTGAAGTGCAGTGGTGCAATCATGGTTCACTGCAGCCTCTACCTCCTAAACTCCTGGGCTCAAGCAATCCTCCCAGCTCAGCCTCCAGCGTAGCTGGGACTACAGGTGCACGCCACCATGTCTGGCTAATTTTATTTTTATTTTTTGCAGAGATGGGTTCTTGCTAGGCTGTCCAGGCTGGTCTCACACTCTTAGATTCAAGCGATCCTCCCAGCTCAGCCTCTCAAAGGGATTACAGACATGAGCCACCATGCCTGGCAGGGGCTTCATCTTTTTAAGCCTTAGCTTCCTAAATGGAAAGTGTGGAAATGGAGGTAACCAGCTGCTTACAGAACTCAATGAGATTTAGTTGGACCACCTAGACCTAAAAAAAATAACGTCAAGTAAGAGAAAAAAGCTTGGAACAAAACGCACACTATGTCGTCATCTGCGTAAAGGGTCAAACATCTGAAACTACGGCACACACTGCTTGACTGAGAGGACAACAGGGGTTGTCAGACACACAATTTCTCGACAGTTACTTCCTGTAAGAAAGGCGGATGGGAGGACTTCAACCTCTGGTATTTTTCTTTTTTTTTTTTTCTTTTTGAGACTTAGTCTCGCTCTGTTGCCCAGGCTGGAGTGCAGTGGCGTGAGCTCAGCTCACGTGAGCAGAGCTGGTTGCCTCCCAGGTTCGTGCAATCCTCCCACCTCAGCCTCCCAAGTAGCTGGGATTATAGGGGTGTGCCACCATGCCCAGCTAATTCTTGTATTTTTAGTAGAGACGGGGTTTTACCACATTGGCCAGGCTGGTCTCGAACTCCTGACTTGAGGAGGTCCACCCGCCTCGGCCTCCCAAAGTGCTGGAATTACAGGCATGAGCCACTGTGCCCAGTGAGTATTTTTCATAATTAACAAAGATCAGAAGTATCAAAGGCAAAATGTTACATCTATGAATTCTTTTTTGTTTTCTTTTTTTGAGATGGAGTCTTGCTCTGTCGCCTAGGCTAGAGTACAGTGACGTGATCTCCACTCACTGCTACCTCCGCCTCCCAGGCCCAAAAGTGATCCACCCATCTCAGCCTCCCCATTAGTTGGGGTTAAAGTTATGCATCACCATGCCTGGCTAATTATTTGTATTTTTTTTGTAGAGAGGAGACTTAGCCATGTTGCCCAGGCTGGTCTTGAATTCCCAAGCTCAAGCGATCCTGTCCCCTTCGGCCTCCCAAAGTGCTGGGATTACAGGCATAAGCCACCGCACCCAGCCGACATCTATGAATTCTGAGTGAAGAGAATACGACGTGTGTTATCAGACGTCTACCAAAGGGAAAGAGAGGTAGAGAGAGGTGTCCCTCCAGAGGATTCAGTGAGAGCACAGACGTGGTCTGCTTGCACGGAGCAAGGGACATGGCAGGCACTGAGTCCACATTCCCTGGCACACGGGGTGGTACCCGATGAACACTAGTGCCCTGGTGGTCATTGTTGGGTGCCCCCAGCTGCGTGCCCACCTGGCACCTCAGCCACAGCAGGCCCCAGAACCTGTTGTTCTCTGATGCAGCTCAGGTGTCTCGGGCCAGCCTGGTGTCTCTGAAAACCCTGTATGCAGAAGACCTGCTCACCCCTGCTGGTGGGTTCAAGCTGACCCAGCTTGGGGATGCCTCCCATCTCCCAAAGTGGTCTCACAAGTGTGGGGAGGGCTTCATCATGGCTCCACCTGCCCCAGACTGAAATCTGACTTATCTGTCTCTGCTCCTACAGGGTAAGCACATTGAGTGCAGGGTCTACATTTGCCCCCTTGGTAATTTTTTTTTTTTTTTTGAGACGAAGTCTCGCTCTTGTCCCCCAGGCTGGAGTGCAATGGCATGATCTTGGCTCACCTCAACCTCCACCTCTGGGGTTCAACCGATTCTCCTGCCTCAGCCTCCTGAGTAGCTGGGATTACAGGCGCCTGCCACCACGCCCAGCTAATTTTTGTATTTTTAGTAGAGACAGGGTTTCACCATGTTGGTCAGGCTGATCTCGAACTCCTGACCTCAGGTGATCCGCCTGTCTCGGCCTCCCAAAGTGCTGGGATTACAGGCGTGAGCCACTGTGCCCAGCCTGCCCCCTTGGTATTAATTTACATATTTATTACTTGGGCTGGGTACAGTGGCTCCTGCCTGTAATGTCAACACTTTGGAAGGCTGAGACAGGTGGATTGCTTGAGCTTAGGAGTCCAAGACCAGCGTGACCAACATGGCGAAATCACAACTCTACAAAAAATACAAAAATTAGCCAGGTGTGGTGGCATGCCCCTGTAGCCCCAGCTACAGGGAGGCTGAGGTGGAAGGTTTGCTTGAGCCCCGGAGGTTGAGGCTGCAGTGTGCTATGATTGCACTACTGCATTCTAGCCTGAGCAAGAGTGAGGCCCTCTCAAAAAAACAAAAATTACTGGCCGGGCGGAGTGGCTCACGCCTATTACCCCAGCACTTTGGATGGCCAAGGCGGGCAGATCACGAGATCAGGAGATCAAGATCATCCTGGTAACACAATGAAACCCAGTCCCTACTAAAAAGATACAAAAGGCCGGGCACAGTGGCTCACGCCTGTAATCCCAGCACTTTGGGAGGCTGAGGTGGGCGGATCACAAGGTCAGGAGATCGAGACCATCCTGGATAACATGATGAAACCCCATCTCTAGTAAAAATATTTAAAAAATTAGGCAGGTGTGGTGGCGGGCGTCTGTAGTCCCAGGTACTCAGGAGGCTGAGGCAGGAGAATGGGGTGAACCCGGGAGGTGGAGCTTGCAGTGAGCCGAGATCGCGCCACCGCACTCCAGCCTGGGCCACAGAGCGAGACTCTGTCTCAAAAAAAAAATTCTTTATGTATTATTTATTTATTTATGCCTTTGGTGCACGCATGGGTGGAACGAGGGCGATCTATGATTACCGGTGAGCAGGAGTCTGAGGTGGGACCCATCACTTCCCATGTGCCCAGCAACCCCAGGGGGAGATGCAAGGACAGCACAAGGAAAGGGGAGGCCTACACTCACCTGTGCTGGTCTGTGCCTTCTGCAACTTCAGAAACTGCTGCAAGAAGCTACCATCGTTGGCAAACTTGTTGGAAATGCAGGAAGAGTTGTGTGCATTTGTGATTCTAGAACCAAGACAGAGGACAGAGAGGGTGAGCTGGCTAGAGATGGAGTGAGGGCACCAGAGGACGAGGATGAGGATGAGGCCATCACCTCGTCCATCATGGCCCCTAACTCACCCCAGCACTCTCACCTACTGGGACCCCAAACTGGCCCCCAGAGATTTCAAGAGACTACTGCGAAGTGCGCACAGCAGGCTTCAGTACGGTAAGCTGGGAACAATCTTGTTCTGATAAAAGCAATACTCCATGTATTATCTCTGCCTGAATATTAACCCTCCAGGTCCAAATGGCCCTCCAACAAGATGGCTCCTGCTCTCTCTGCACAGCACCTGTCCTCCCTTGCTAGTTGATTATCTGGGTTGTTACTGACTCATGTCTGTCCTCCTGCTAGACCTTAGAGTTTTCCAAGGCAGGGCCTACATGTCTCTCTCTCTCTGTCTCTCTCTGTCTCTCTCTCTATCTATCTATCCGAAACGGAGTTTCACTCTGTCGCCCAGGCTGGAGTGCAGTGGGGCAATCTTGGCTCACTGCAACCTCCTCCACCCAGGCTCAAGAGATTGTCATGCCTCAGCCTCCTGAGCAGCTGGGATTACAAGCATGTGCCACCACACCTGGCTAATTTTTGTATTTTTGTAGAGATGGGGTTTCGCTATGTTGGCTGGGCTGTTCTCGAACTTCTAACCTCAAGCCATCCTCCCACCTCATCCTCCCAAGGTGTTGGGATTACAGGTGTGAGCCACCACGCCTGACCTATTTATTTAAGAGACAGGGTCTTGCTCTGCTGCCCTGGCTAAAGTGCAGAGCGCAATGGTGCGATAACAGGGACTACAGGCATGTGCCACTCTGCCTGGCTAATTTTTTAATTTTTTTTTTTTTTTTTTGGTAGAGGTAACATCTCACTATGTTGCCCAGGCTGGTCTTGAACTCCTGGCCTCAAGCAATGGTCCCACCTCAGCCTCCCAAGTCACTAGGACTAAAGGCATGTGACACTGTTCCTGGCCAATGCCATTTTTTTGACAGGCATGAAGGGCAGCTCTGACAACAGTATATCAGCTGTGCTCAACTTTGATTTAAATATATTTAGGCCCCTGGGTTTGCCTTTGTGTTAACTTGTTAAAAACATATTTTTTAAAAAGTAAAACATAATACTTTGCTAAAAAAAAAAAAAGAGGGAGAGAGTGAAGATAAAATATAAAATGCCCTGTGATTCTTCCAGCAAGATTGCTTTGGCTGTTTTCTTAGAAATGTTTGATGCCCAGGCTGGGCGCGGTGGCTCACGCCTGTAATCCCAGCACTTTGGGAGGCCGAGGTGGGCGGATCACGAGGTCAGGAGATAGAGACCACCCTGGCTAACACAGTGAAACCCCATCTCTACTAAAAATACAAAAAATTAGCCAGATGTGGTAGCAGGCGCCTGTAGTCCCAGCTACTCGGGAGGCTGAGGCAGAAGAATGGCGTGAACCAAGGAGGCAGAGCTTGCAGTGAGCCGAGATTGCGCCACTGCACTCCAGCCTGGGCGACAGAGCAAGACTCTGTCTCAAAAAAAAAAAAAAAAAAAAAAAAGAAATGTATGATGCCCACAGAAATGCTTGCAGACCCCAGCTCTGAGCTGCAGGCCCACATGGGTAAAGAAACACAGGCTTTGGCTAAGCATGGTGGCTCATCCCTGTAATCCCAGCTACTTGGGACACTGAGGTAGGAGAATCACTTGAGCCCAGGAGTTTGAGGCTGCAGTGACATATGATCATGCCACTGCACGTCTGCCTGGGCAACAGAGTGAGATCATGTTTCTTAAAACAAAAAAAAGTAACAGAGGCTCATTATGGAACAAATGGAAATGTAGAAAAACTGAAATAAGCCTAGGCAATATGAAGAAAACCCCATCTCTACGAACAAAACAAAAAATTAGCTGGGTGTGGTGGCATGTGCCTATAATCCCAGCATTCCAGAGGATCACCGGAGCCCAGGAGGTCAAGGCGGAAGTGGGCCGCAATCATGCCACTGCGCTCTAGCCTGGGTGACAGAGTAAGATCATTTAAAAAAAAATAAAAAGAAAAGAAAAACTGAAACAGAAAGGAATGGAAAAACCCAACAACGTCTCCCTACTTTGCAACAGCCACTATTAACACTGGTATATATCTTTATTTTGCTCTCTAAATTAGAAGTCAGAGGAAATAAGGCTGTGATCACAGCACACACTCTACTTCTTCCATTTCCTACTGTAGCACACCATCCTGCTCCAATCTCAAATTCCTCACATACGCTGCTTTTTAAACCCGCATGACGTTCCACCATATGGATGTACCCAATGGTGCAAAAAGCTCATGGAGTCCACAGGGCTAGCCTTTTCCTTTAAATAGGAGAAAGGAATAATTTTTAGTTCATCAGAACTAAAATAACCTAAATACATCAACAAGGGGCACTGGTTAAATAAATTACGGGCCATCCACAGGGAAGATGGGGCAGCCCTGAAAAGTTGAAATTTTAGACAAGCAATCAAATACAATGTTAAAGGAAAAACAAGGCCAGGCGCAGTGGCTCACGCCTGTAATCCCAGCACTTTGGGAGGCCAAGGCGGGTGGATCACGTGGTCAGGAGATCGAGACCATCCTGGCTAAAACAGTGAAACCCCGTCTCTACTAAAAATTAAAAAAAAATTAGCCGGGCATGGTGGGGGGCACCTGTAGTCCCAGCTACTCAGGAGGCTGAGGCAGGAGAATGGCGTGAACCCAGGAGGCAGAGCCTGCAGTGAGCCGAGATCGTGCCACTGCACTCCAGCCTGGGCAACAGCGCGAGACTCCATCTCAAAAAAAAAAATAAATAAATAAATAAATAAATAAATAAAGGAAAAACAAAAGGACAGGCTATAAAACAGTATCTACAGTGTGGTTCTACTTACATCAAAATACATTTGAATTAAAAATTGTTACAAAGGCCGGGTGCGGGACCTCACACCTGCAATCCCAGCACTTCGGTAGGCCAAAGCAGGCGGATCACCTGAGGTCAGTAGTTCAAGACCAGCCTGGCCAACATGATGAAACCCCGTTTCTACTAAAAATACAAAAAATTAGCCGGGCGTGGTAGCGGGCACCTGTAATCCCAGTCACTGGGGAGGCTGAGACAGGAGAATCACTTGAACCCAGGAAGCGAATGTTGCAGTGGGCCAAGATCGCGCCATTGGACTCCAGCCTGGACAACAGAGTTAGACTTCATCTCAAATATAAAAAAAAATTGTTAGACAAACACATCGGGCCAGGAGCAGTGGCTCACACCTGTAATGCTAATGCTTTGGGAGGCCAAGGTAGGAGGATCACTTGAACCCAGAAGTTCAAAACCAGCCTGGGCAACATAGTGAGATCCCATCTACACAAAATTTAAAAATTAGCTAGGCATGGCAGTGGACATCTGTAGTCCCAGCTACTCAAGAGGCTGAGGTGGGAAGATAGCTTGAGTCCAGGAATTCCAGACTGCAGTGAGCTATGATAGTGCCACTGTACTGCAGCCTGGGTGACAGAGTGAGATCCTGCCTCTGAAATAAAACAGGCCCGGCACGGTGGCTCAAGGCTGTAATCCCAGCACTTTGGGAGGCAGAGGCGGGTAGGTCACCTGTGGCCAGGAGTTCAAGACTAGCCTGGTCAACATAGTGAAACCCTGTCTCTACTAAAATACAAAAAAATGGCCAGGCTCAGAGACTTATGCCTGTAATCCTAGCACTTAGGGAGGCCGAGGTGGGAGGAACAACCTGAGGCCAGGAGTTCAAGACCAGCCTGGCCAACATGATGAAACCCCATCTCTACTAAAATACAAAAATTAGCCGGGCACGATGGTGGGTTCCTGTAATCCCAGCTACTCGGGAGGCTGAGCAGGAGAATCGCTTGAGCCCAAGAGGCAGAGGTCGCAGTGAGCCAAGATCACACCACTGCACTCCAGCCTGGGCGGCTGAGTGAGACTGTGTCTCAAAAAATAAAATAAATAAATAAATAAATAAATAAATAAATAAATAAATAAATAGCCGGGCATCGTGGCGCACACTGGTAATCCCAGCTACTCGAGAGGCTGAGCAGGAGAATCTCCTGAATCCAACAGGCGGAGGTTGTAGTGAGCCGAGATGGCACCACTACACTCCAGCCTGTGTGACAAAGCAAGACTCGTCTCAAAAATAAATAAATAAATTAATTAAATAAAATTTAAAAAAACAGAAAAACACCTCAACACTCAACCAGTGCTTGTCTCTGTGCTGCAGAGTTATGAGTGACTTTGGTTTTTTGTTTACCCCTCTTCTACTTCCTGGATTTCCTACCATGTACATGAATTACCTTTAAAGTTTAAAAAAAGAAGGAGTAGAAGTAATTTTATATGAAAAAGAAGGTTCAATGTTGACACTAAACAACCAGGACATTCTGGGCACCCCTCAGTTCCTGTGCCTGCCCCCATACTCACACCCTGAGCACTTCACTCAGGAGGGACCAGGAAGAGGTAGGGACAAGGAAAGACAAGAAATCACATTCAGGCTGCAGAGTACAGCGAACGGCTCCCACCTGAAAACCATTGGTAACAAATACTGGGAGATAAAAATGCTGGTTCTTGGCCGGGTGCAGTGGCTCACGCCTGTAATCCCAGCACTCTGGGAGACTGAGAGGGGCGGATCACCTGAGGTCAGGAGTTTGAGACCAGCCTGACCAACAAGGAGAAACCCCGTCTCTACTAAAAATACAAAATTGGCTGGGCGTGGCAGCGCATGCCTGTAATCCCAGCTACTTGGGAGGCTGAGGCAGGAGAATCGCTTGAAACTGGGAGGTAGAGGTTGTGGTGAGCTGAGATCGCGCCACTGCACTCTAGCCTAGGCAACAAAAAAAGGAAAAGAAAAAAGAAAAGGCAAGAGCTGCTGGGTGCAGTGGCTCACACCTGTAATCCCTTTGGGAGGCCAAGGTGGGAGGATCACTTGAGTCTAGGAGTTCGGGACCAACCTGGGCAACATAACAAGACCTCATCTCTACAAAAATAGAAAAAAATTAGCCAGGCATGGTGGCACGTGCCTGTGGTCCCAGCTACTTGGGAGGCTGAGGCAAGAGAACTGCTAAAGCCCAAGAGCTCAAGGCTTCGGTGAGCCATGATTCCACCACTGCACTCCGGCCTGGGTGACAGAGCAAAACCCTGTCTCAAAGAAAAAAAAAAGGAAAAGCTGGAGCTGGGACAAGGCCTTGGGGAAGGTTAACACACTCTACACTCCAGACCCCAGAGGAAGGGGCCTGCCTCTCAGATTATCAATCTCCAGCCTGAAAAGCTTGGATCTGGTCACCCTCATCACAACATCACCCCTTGATCAAAACCCTTGGTGCCCTCAGTGTTTCTCAGGACAGGCAAGTGGAAACCCTTGCTGAGCTATCATCCACCTGCCATCCACTAAGGGACAGCCCCTTTGGTACAGCAGCTCAGGCTGGCCCTCCACATATGGGCTCTCTCCCCTTCCTGCCCTCTGCTGGGCAGGCCTTTCTCTGCTTCCTCAGTGGGCCAGCTCCACCTGGGCTTTCAGGATGCAAAGCTCTGTGGCCTTACTGTGGCCACGGGGCCTGGGAACACACTGCCTTTGTTATCTTCCAGGAGCTCTGGGGCGGCACCTGCATCCCTTTGCTAGTAGTTTGTGACCCCATAAGGGCAGAGGTTTTTTTTTTTTTTTTTTTTTGAGACAGAGTCTCACTCTATGGCCCAGGGTAGTGTACAGTGGCACGATCTCAACTCACTGCAACCTTTGCCTCCCAGATCCCAGAGATTCTCGTGCCTCAGCCTCCTGAGCAGCTGGGACTACAGGCACGTGCCACAATGCCCAGCTAATTTTTTGTATTTTTTAGTAGAGATGGGGTTTCACTATGTTGGCAAAGCTGGTCTCAAACTCCTGGCCTCTAGTGATCCTCTGTCTCAGCCTCCCAAAGGGCTGAGATTACAGGTGTGAGGCAGCACACCTGAACTCAAGGCAGAGATTTTTACTCTGTTATACCCCTTCCCTCTGCACCACAGCTGGCTGGCAGTAAATAACTGCTGAGTGGATGAGTTGGCAGGCTGTCCTCTGGGCTTCCACATACCCCTCATTTCTCTCTTGCCATAGTGAGCCTCCCAAGGGCATCTGGGTCATTCCTTGGATCATCAGGCTATGGCTGGGTGCAAGCACATGCCGACTGCCCTCACAAGCCAAACCCTGTGCTGGTGACCCTCAAAGACTCACATCCAGGCCCCATCCAGGCCCCAGCAGGCACTTACTCGCCAGGATGTGGGGGCTGAGGGCTGGCCACCTGATTCTGCTTGGCTTTCTGTTCCATTTTGGCTTCAATTTCCCGTTTCTTCTGAGCGATGAGCTCTTCCTGGTGAAGGATGTTCATGTTCATTTTTCCAGATTTAGGGGGAGCAACCCCAAACCACCGGTTAGCCTTTCCTGGGGAGGGAAAAGGAGTACGTCGGAAATCACCTTTACTCCACAAACACCCCAAGAAGCTGTGACAGGCCAGAGAGCAACTGATGTTCAGATTAATTTATATGTCTATTAGTTCATTTATTCAGCAAACACTTACAGAGTGCCTGCTGCATACCATACCCTGTACTTACTACGTGCTATGCAAGAGAACACAGGTCTCTGCCCACGTGGGACTCGCTTTGGGCTGGGAAGACAATAGACCCATAATAAAAAAGTAACTTTCGGGCTGGTGCAGAGGCTCATGCCTGCAATCCCAGCACTTTGGGAGGCAGGGGCAGGCGGATCACTTGAGGTCAGGAGATCGAGACCAGCCTGGCCAACGTGGTGAAACTCTGTCTCTACTAAAAATACAAAAATTAGCTGGGTATGGTGGCATGTGCCTGTAATCCCAGCTACTAGGGAGGCAGAGGCAGGAAAATTGCTTGAACCAGGGAGGTGAAGGTTGCAGTGAGCCAAGATCGCACCATTGCACTCCAGCCTGGGGGAAAAGAGCAATACTTCATCTCAAAAAAAAAAAAAAAAAAGAAGGCTGGGTTCGGTGGCTCACGCCTGTAATTCCAGTGCTTTGAGAGGCGTAAATTGGAGGTTCCCTTGAGGACGGGAGTTCGAGACCAGCCTGGACAACATGGCGAAATCCTAACTGTACTAAAAATATAAAAATTAGCCAGGTGTGGTGGCTCACGCCTGTAATCCCAGCTACTCAGGAGGCTGAGGCAGGAGAATCGCTTGAACCTGGGAGGTGGAGGTTGCAGTGAGCCGAGGTGGTGCCACTGCATTCCATCTTGGCTGACAGAGTAACAGTCCGCCTCAAAAAAAAAAAAAAAAAAAAAGCCAGAGTTCCAGCGATTCTCCTGCCTCAGCCTCCCGAGTATCTGGGACTACAGGCATCTGCCACCATGCCTGGCTAATTTTTTCATATTTTTAGTAGAGATGGGGCTTCACCATGTTGGCCAGGCTGGTCTCGAATTCCTGACCTCAAGTGATCCACCCACCTCGGCCTCCCAAAGTGCTGAGATTACAGGCGTGAGCCACCACACCCAGCCGTTTTTTTTGTTTTGTTTTGTTTTTTTGAGACAGGGTCTCGCTGAGTTGCCCAGGCAGGAGTGCAGTTGCATGATCGTAGCTCACTGCATCCTCAAACTCCTGGGCTCTAGAGATTCTCCCACCTCAGCCACCCGAGTGGCTAGGACTACAGGCACACTCTACCAGGCCTAGCTATTTTCTTTTATTTTTTGTAGAGACAGGTTCTTGCTATGTTGCCCAGGCTAATCTTGAACTCCTGTCCTCAAGGGAGCCTCCCATTTAAGCCTCCCAAAATGCTGAGATTTTAGGCATGGATCACCACACCTAGCCAATATCCACAGGGTCGTTTTATTTTCATCCTGGCTACTAGGTAATCATTCTGGCCGGAGAATCCACAGGCAACAAGACCAGGGAGGCTCACTGGCTCCAAGCAACAGACAATGATGTCTTCAGACTAGGGTGATAGTATGGAGACAGGGAAGACACCTCAGAGGTTCCCCATGGGACTCAGAATAAAATCCAAATTTTAAAAGTCTGAGCCGGGCATGGTGACTCACACCTGTAATCCCAGCACCTGGGAGGCTGAAGCAGGAAGATCACTTGAGGTCAGGAGTTCGAGACCAGCCTGGCCAACATGGTGAAACCCCGTCTCTACTAAAAATACAAAAAAACACTGGCCAGGTGCGGTGGCCGGCGCCTGTAATCCCAGCTACTCAGGAGGCTGAGGCAGAAGAATGGCTTGAACCCGGGAGGTAGAGGTTGCAGTGAGCCGACATCGTGCCACTACACTCCAGCCTGGGCGACAGAGCGAAACTCCGCTTCAACAAAAAGAAAAAAAGAATTCTAAAAGGCCATTTTCAAGGCCCCGCCAGATGGTTCCCCTCCCTTCTGCTTCATCCTTGACATTCTTCAAAAGGACAAGCCCATCCTACCAGGGCCTCTGCATTTACTGGCCCCCCTCTGTGTGGAAGGCTCCACCCTCCAGGGATTCCCATAGCTGGCATTCATTGTCTTAACTCAAATGTCTTCTGCTTGAAAAGGCCTTTCCCTGGGCCAGGTGTGGTGGCTCACACCTTTACGTAACCCCAGCACTTTAAGAGGCTGAGATGGGAGGATCGCTTGAGCCTAGGAATTCCAGACCTGCATGGGAAACGTGGCAACACAAAAAATACACAAATTCGCTGTGTGGTGGCGCGCATCTGTGGTCTCAGCTACTAGGGAGGCTGAGGTGGGAGGATCACCTGAACCCAGGGAGCCACAGTGAGCCACTGCACTACAGCCTGGGCGACAAAGTGAGACCCTGTCTCAAAAAAAAAAAAAAAGAAAAGAAATAAAAGGTCTTTCCTGACTACCCAATATCAGAAGCCTCCACTCTGATCATATCATACGTAACCTCACATCATACGTAAGTTTTTGTAAATATTTTCTCATTAATGCACTGACACCCCAGTAGAAAGCAACCTCCAGGAAGGCAGGGCCCTGTTTCGGTCACCGCTGCATGCGTAGCGCCCAGCACACTGCTTGGCACACAGTGAGCACGCCCTAAGTATTTGCTGATGGGTAAATGCATTCTATTCTGGGGAAGTAGAAAGGCCAAGGCTTGCAGCAAAGTGAGGGTCAAAAGACGCGGGAAAGTGTGTCAAGGGAGCCTCAAAGCACTTCGGAAAAGCAGCTTTTCCAGAAAGCGGGACGCAGGCCAGAGGCCAGCTGCTACGAAAAGAGGGGTGCAGGGACAGCCCAAGGTTGTCGCCGTATTGGGGAACGGAGGTTGGAGAAGCCCTGAAGGCGGTTGTTTCGGAAACGGGACGCAGGGCCGAGCCGGGTGGCGGCCTCTACGGAGATCCGTGCGTCCTCAACAAACCAAGCGGGGGCGGCCAGCAACCTGGGTCTGGGGTCTCGAGAAACCAAGAGGTGCAGAAGCCGACGCTGTGGGCTGCCCCGGGCTGAAGCGAGGGATCCACGGGTCGCAGCAGGACGGACCCGAGGAGTAAGGGGAGACACCTAGCCCCAGGGACCCAGGCGGCCGCCTGAGAGGAGGCGGGGGCTGTTACCTGCAACATCCCGGTTGTCCATCTTGAGACTCATCCAATCCCACAATGCTCCGGCGCCACTTAAGGGGCCCTGTTATAGTGTGCATCGCCTGATGGGAGATGTAGTCCGCCTCGGTCAGACTAGCCCTACTACTGCGTGAACGACTGGGTTTTTTTTTTTCACCTCCAGAAACGGAAGCCTCAGCCTATCGGCGATGCCTAAGTCCCAGTCACGATAACCAAACGGCGTCGCCCTTTTACACCTTCCCGGAGCGGCGGTCATCTCAAATACAAACTACATGTTCCAGGATGCTTTGGGCGGCAGATCTCGCGGAAGCCGCGAGGAGAGCCCGGCCCCGTCTCGCGCGCCTGCTTCCGCCTCCCTGTGGCGGCGGCTTGTTGTTGTGGAGGCCAAAATGGCGGCTCAGGCGGCGGCAGCGGCCCAGGCGGCGGCGGCTCAGGCTGCGCAGGCCGAGGCGGCCGACTCGTGGTACCTGGCGCTTCTGGGCTTCGCTGAGCACTTCCGCACTTCCAGCCCGCCCAAAATCCGCCTGTGCGTGCACTGCCTGCAGGCCGTGTTCCCCTTCAAGCCGCCGCAGCGCATCGAGGCCCGTACACACCTGCAGCTGGGCTCCGTTCTCTATCACCACACCAAGAACAGCGAGCAGGCGCGCAGCCACCTGGAGAAGGCGGTGAGCGCGGGCCGGGCCGCGAGGGAGGAGTCGCGGGCTCCTTGCAAGATCTGGGCTGACGGGTCGCGACCGCGGCGGGTGGGGGCCGCTCCTCGGCGACCTGGGGGCGCGACCTCCGTCAAAGCCGCAGGACCCCCACCCGCCTCTGCCGGACCCCAAAGCCACCAGCCTCTCAGGGGACACGAAAGCCTCGCCCCCCACGCCTTATTTCCCGTTTCTGGTGACAGGGCTCCAGGAGCCCCGTCACCGTGCTCTGAAAGTTGCCTGTTATTGGGAGCAACAGGATCCGCAAATCGTCTGGTTTTCAGGAGGATCCCACCTGTTGGTGGCGATGGGGACATCACAGGGTCCTGAAGCTACTAGCTCCTCCTGGTTCAGCTTCCGGAGCATCAGCCCCAAACGCTTCCACCTAAAGTGACTTGGGGTAGGGGTTGGCGGAGGCGAGACCGCTGGCATTCTCCCGGGAATCTGAAGTCTGGTCTCTCAGGAACCTGGAAGGGCATGCTTCTCCTTGGACACGGAAGTTTGGTAATCGTGGTTTTTGGAGGGTCTTGTGCCCCCATCAATAATGCCTGGTGTCGTACGAGGGAAGCTGAGACCCAGAGTCTGGAGCTGGTCATTTGAGGCCTATGAGGAGGAGAAACAGGGGTTCTGGATTCCAGGCCCCGCTGTTCAGTTTCAGTATTAGGGGAACTAAAAGCAGCTCCTGCTTTTTCTCCATCCACTGGTGACTTCTACCATCCATCAGTCCATCCTCTTCCGTCCGAGTGAGTCCCTCCCCTGACCCAACTTGATTTGTGTCATCTTGGTGCCTCAAAGAATGCGGGAGAGTGGCTGTCATTCTGCCCTTTAGTAAACTTAATTTTTTTTTTTTTTTTTTTTTTTTGAGACGGAGTCTTGCTCTGTCACCCAGGCTGGAGTGCAGTGGTGCCATCTTGGCTCACTGCAAGTTCCGCCTCCCGGGTTCAGGCCATTCTCCTGCCTCAGCCTCCTGAGTAGCTGAGACTACAGGCGCCCGCCACCACGCCTGCCTAATTTTTTGTATTTTTTAGTAGAGATGGGGTTTCACCGTGTTAGCCAGGGTGGTCTCCATCTCCTGACGTCATGATCTGCCCACCTCGGCCTCCCACAGTGCTGGGATTACAGGCTTGAGCCACCGCGCCCGGCCCCTTTAATAAACTTTCTAGGGCCAGGCTCAGTGGCTTATGCCTGTAATCCCAGTATTTTGGGAGGCGGAGGCAGACAGATTACTAGACCCCAGGAGTTTGAGACCAGCCTGGGCAACACAGTGAGATCCCGTCTCTACAAAAAATACAAAAACTAGCTGGGCGTACTGACGCGGGCCTGTAGTCCCATCTACTCCAGAGGCTGAGGTGGGAGGATCAGCTAAGCCCAGGGAGGTCGTGGCTGCAGTGAGCAGTGATCACGCCACTTCACTCCAGCCTTGGTGACAGTGAAACCCTGTCTCAGAAAAAAAAGATAATAGGAAAAAATAATAAAATTTCAGACTGTGGAGTCGTTTTTTTCTCACAGCAGCGCTGTGATCCTGTCAGACCCCTGCCTCCCTTTTACCTTTTACCCAGCTCTGTCCTGCTTGAATAGAGAATTATTGAAAAGAATCAGCTCAGATTTTTAAAACTCATTAATCTGAGGTAAATCCAAGCCCACCCTCAGCTAGTAACAACTTGCCTTGAGGAATAGATCAAATCTTTGTTTCACAGACTGAAAAGTTGGAAGGAAACTTTATTTTATTTTATTTTATTTATTTGTTTATTTTGAGACGGAGTTTCGCTCTTGTTGCAGGGGCTGTAGTGCATTGGCAGGATCTCAGCCCACTGCAACCTCCGTCTCCCGGGTTCAAGTGATTCTCCTGCCTCAGCCTCCCGAGTAGCTGGGACTACAGGTGTGCGTCACCACACCCAACTAATTTTTGTATTTTTAGTAGAGACGGGTTCACAATATTGGCCAGGCTGGTCTTGAACTCCTGACCTTGTGATCCACTCCCCTCGGCCTCCCAAAGTGCTGAGATTACAGGCATGAGCCACTGCGCCCAGCCCCAGATAATTTTTTTTCTTTTTTTTTTTGAGACAGAGTCTCGCTTTGTCACCAGGCTGGAGTGCAGTGGCGCAGTCTTGGCTCACTGCAACTTCCGTCTCGTGGGTTCAAGCAATTCTCTTGCCTCAGCCTCCCGAGTAGCTGGGATTACAGGCTTGCACCACCTCATCTGGCTAATTTTTGTATTTTTAGTAGAGACAGGGTTTCACCATTTGGTCAGGCTGGTTTCGAACTCCTGACCTCAAGTGATCTGCCCATCTTGTCCTCCCAAAGTGCTAGGATTATAGGTGTGAGTCACCACATCTGGCCAGTTTTATTTATTTATTTATTTTGAGACAGGGTCTCGCTCCATCACCCAGGCTGGGGTGCACTGGCGTGATCTCAGCTCACTGCAGCCTTGACCTCCTGGGCTCAAGCAGTCCTCCCATCTCAGCCTCCTGAGTAGTTGGGACCACAGGTACGCACCACCACACCCAGCTAATTTTTGTGTTTTTTGTAAAGACAAGGGCTTGAACTCCTGAGCTCAAGCCATCCACCTGCCTCAGCCTCCCAAAGTGCTGGAACTACAGGCTTGAGCCATTGTGCCCAGCGTGGAAGGCAACTTTAGTCCTCACTGGATCAACTGCCTTGTTTCAAAAGGGAGGCATTATGGGCCCAGAGAGGTAAAGTGATTTGCCCAAGGCTGCACAACAAGTTATTGACAAAACTGGGCTCAAACTCCAGCTCAGTGATAACCAGGTTACATGCCAAGATGATACATCATTATTGTTTTGGTGAAGTTTTTTTTCCTTTGATTCATTCAACAGATACTTGTTCAGCTCATGCAGGATGCCAAGCCCTATTTTTGGTGCCGGGGGATCAGCAATGGCTAAAACAGTTTCTGCCCACGTAAGCCTAGGTTTTCATGAGGAAGACAAATGATAAGCATATAGTAAGAGGTTAGGCAGTGATGGAAGAACCTTGAGAACTGAACCAGGGAGAAGAGATGGAGTTGACTTGGAGCTATTTTTGGCAGAGGTAGTGAGAGAGTCTCTATTTGTGGGAGTGACATTTGAGCAGAGGCCTGAATGGGTGGGGCAGGGAGCCTGGAGAACCACTCAGGGGGTCAGGTTGATGGCAAGGAGTGCCTAAGCTGTCGGGGACTGGCAGATGGTATCAGGGTCTCTCCAGGGTCATGATGAGGCTGAGATCAAATGAGGCACCAGACTTTATTGACTGGGAGGGGTCTGGTGGCCCAGCATCTCCAGTGGATGTGCTGGTTCTAAAACTCTCCTTTCTCTCCATGAACAACTCCCACCACCTGCCTTCCCTTGTCTCCCAGGGCTGTTCAGCCTGTTTCTGGCAGTGGCTAATAGTCACTGTGTGTACTGTCGTATTTTGCCCACTCAGCCCTGTCTAGGAGAAGCAGTCATGCTGCAAATTGCTCGCTTTACCACTTGGCTTTTGGACCCATAATTTAAACCCTTCTCCTTGCGAAGTGCCTTTGCTCTGTCAAATGGAACTTTGAATCTTGAAGGGTCTTCCACTGAGCCACATGGTGCCCTCTGTAGCTCACGCCAACTTTATGCCTGGAAATCCCGTTCTTTTTGTCAGTCGCATCCCAACTGAAAATTTTTCCAGCTTTTAGTTAAAGTAATGTTTTCTATACTGTTTTCCTTCCACCAACGTTTGTGAATTTTTTTTGTGTTACAACATAAGCATGCTTTCTTTCATCTTCATTCTTTATTAATTGTGCATTTTTTCCCAATCAGGGAGCTATCAACTTTTATTCTTTCCTTCCCCAGAGCTACTTAATAAAGAATCATATGTTCTCCGCCTAGAGGTGGTTTGCTGGTTTCTACTTCTGAAAAGCAAATGGCTGAAGAGATTCCAGTATCTTCTTGGAGAGCCAACCCAGTGTAACAGTATTTTGCAATAGTTTGTGACTTTTCTCCTTGCTCATTCTCTCTGCTGTTCTTTTTATTTTTATTGTTACTTTTATTTTATTTATTTATTTTTTGAGATGTAGTCTTGCTCTGTCACCCAGGCTCTGGAGTGCAATGGCGCAATCTTGGCTCACTGCAACCCCTGCCTCCCGGGTTCAAGCGAGTCTCCTGCCTCAGCCTCCCAAGCAGCTGGGATTACAGGCGCCCACCACCACGCCCAGCTAATTTTTGTATTTTTAGTAAAGAAGGGGTTTCACCATGTTGGTCAGGCTGGCCTTGAACTCCTGATGTCAGGTGATCCACCCGCCTTGGCCTCCCAAAGTGCTGGGATTACAGGTGTGAGCCACCACACCCAGCCTATTTTATTTTTCATTTTTTTGAGAAGGAGTTTCACTCCTATTACCCAGGCTGGAGTGCAGTGGTGGGATTTCAGCTCACTGCATACTCCACCTCCCGGGTTCAAACGATTCTCCTACCACAACCTCCTGAGTAGCTAGGATTACAGGCATGTGCCACCATGCCCGGCTAATTTTGTATTTTTAGTAGAAACAAGGTTTCATCATGTTAGTCAAGCTGGTCTCGAACTCCTGACCTCAGGTGATCTGCCCGCCTCAGCCTCCCAAAGTGCCGGGATTACAGGCATGCCACCACACCCGGCATCTCTCTGCTCTTCTTCACTGAACTAATTTTCTCTAACATAAGTGCTTAGGTAAAACCTATTATTGGCCCCTGAACTCAGTGCTACGTCCAGCTTTCCTATTGTTTTCACTGTCTTTTGCTTTCTCTCTAAGAGACCCCAGCCTCCTTGGTCATCACATTTTTATTTAAGGTTATTTCTCTTTTATCTGCTTCTGTCAGTTTCTAATGGTCTCCTCAACTGCATTTTTTTTTTTTGAGACAGAGTCTCACTTTGTTGCCCAGGCTGGAGTGCAGTGGCGCAATCTCAAATCATTGTAACCTCCGCCCTTCGGGTTCAAGCAATCCTCCCACCTCAGCCTCCTGAGTAGCTGGGATTATAGATGTGTGTCACCATGCCTGGCCCTCAACTGCATTTTAAGTCGTCTAGAAAGATATATAACATACTTAGTCGTCTACTTCATCAAGTCAACTAACTTTGAAAGAATCATCCATTAAATGTCCCCATCAGGCCAGGTGTGGTGGCTCACACCTGCAATCCCAAGACTTTGTGAGGCCAAAGTGGGCAGATTGCTTAAGCCCAGGAGTTCAAGACCGGCCTTGGCAACATAGCAAAACCCTGTCTCTACCAGAAAAAAAAATATAGCCGGGCGCGGTGGCTCACGCCTGTAATCCCAGCACTTTGGGAGGCCGAGGTGGGCGGATCACGAGGTCAGGAGATCGAGACCATCCTGGCTAACAAGGTGAAACCCTGTCTCTACTAAAAAATACAAAAATTAGGCAGGCGTGGTGGCGGGCGCCTGTAGTCCCAGCTACTCGGGAGGCTGAGGCAGGAGAATGGCGTGAACCCGGGTGGCGGAGCTTGCAGTGAGCCGAGATCGCGCCACTGCACTCTAGACTGGGCGAAAGAGCGAGACCGTCTCAAAAAAAAAAAAAAATATATATATGTATATATACAAAAATTAACCAGGCATGGTGGCACATGACTCTGGTCCCAGCTACTCAGGAGGCTAAGGCAAGACAATTCTTGAGCCAGGAAGTTGAGGCTACAGTGAGCTGTGATCGTGCCACTGCACTCCACCCTGGACAACAGACCGAGACCCTGTCTCAAAACTTTAAAAAAAGAATCCCCATCAGAGTCAAAGAGGGTATGTCTTCCTTTCCTCAGCAACTTTTTAAAAATTTGATTGTATTTATTTTTATATTTTCTATAGAGCTAGGGTCTAACTGTGTTGCCCAGGCTGGTCTTAAACTCCGGGCCTCAAGCAATCACCTGCCTTGGCCTCTCAAAGTGCTGGGATTACAGGTGTGAGCCACCACACACAGCCTCCCCAGCAGCTTTTTTTTTTTTTTTTTTTTTTGGATGGACTCTCACTCTGTTGCCCAGGCTGGAGTGCAGTGGCGCAATCTCAGCTCATTAAAACCTCTGCCTCTCAGGTTCAGACTATTCTCCTGCCTCAGCCTCCCAAGCAGCTGGGATTACAGGTGCCTGCCACCATGCCAGGCTAATTTTTTCTACTTGTATTTATTTATTTATTTATTTATTTATTTATTTATTTATTTATTTATTTATTTATTTTGAGACAGAGTCTCGCTCTGTTGCCCAGGCTGGAGTGCAATGGCGCGATCTCGGCTCACTGCAAGCTCCGCCTCCTGGGTTCATGCCATTCTCCTGCCTCAGCCTCCTGAGTAGCTGGAACTACAGGCGCCTGCCACCACGCCCGGCTAATTTTTTATATTTTTAGTGGAGACAGGGTTTCACCGTGTTAGCCAGGATGGTCTTGATCTCCTGACCTCATGATCCACCCGCCTCGACCTGCCAAAGTGCTGGGATTACAGGCGTGAGCCACTGCGCCCGGCCTCTACTTTTATTAGAGATGGGGTTTCACTATGTTGGCCACGCTGGTCTCGAACTCCTCAGCAGCTTTTTTGGGGTCACAGTAGTTGGTGTCTCGGTGACTCTTGCCTCCGTAGGGCCTCAGAACACCTGCCGGCCGCCTTGTTCCCTGGGTCTGCTCAGCAGATCCTGGAGCTGTTACAGTGCATGACAGGACACTTTACCTGAAAGCCTTCCTTCTTTGAGTATGGTTTTGGCAGTGATGTGGGTGTGTTTTGGCTGCTCTGGGACTCCCCTAAGTAAATAGTTGATGACTATAAGCATTGTCACTTTACTTAGAAATTTCTTGGCTAGAGAATTCGCAGTGACCAACCTGGGCACTACCCTGTCTCTACAAAAAATTTGAAAATTAGTGGGCCCGTGGTGGCTCACATCTGTAGTCCTAGCTACTTGGGAAGCTGAGGCGTGAGGATCACTTGAGCCCAGGAGGTCGAGGCATCAGTGAGCCGTGTTCCTGCCACTGCAGTCCAATCTGGGTGACAGAGAGAGACCCTGTCTCAAAAAAAAAAAAAAAAAATTTTTGCAATGCCATTTCTGCAGATTCTGACAGGTTGTGTTCTTCTATATTTTGATTTCCTCTTGTTCTCTCTCTTCCTGCTGTACACCCATCCCTGTAAGTTTTCATTCTTCTCCTCTCTTCCAGGCCCTATGGCTTTTTTCTTATTTTCCCACCTGTCTTTTAAGCAGACAGATCCATCTTGGTCATTTGGACATCTGCTGTTGAATCAAGAGAATGTACCTGCATATCCGTTTCCCCCTTAACTTTTTTTTTTTTTTTTGAGACAGAGTCTCACTCTGTTGCCCAGGTTGGAGTGCAGTGGCGTGATCTCGGCTCACTGCAAGCTCCGTCTCCCGGGTTCATGCCATTCTCCTGCCTCCATGCCATTCTCCTGCCTCAGCCTCCCAAGTAGCTGGGACTGCAGACGCCCGCCACCATGCCCGGCTAATTTTTTGTAATTTTAGTAGAGACGGGGTTTCACCATGTTAGCCAGGATGGTTTCGATCTCCTGACCTCGTAATCCGCCCGCCTCAGCCTCCCAAAGTGCTGGGATTACAGGCGTGAGCCACCGCGCCCAGCCACCCCTTTAACTTTCTTACTTTTGATCACAGTCCCTTTTATCCCTTGGCCTGGGAAGTGCACCATCATTCTTAGGTTTTCCTGGTTTGAAAGCCACCCAGGACTAAATGCCACCTCTCTGGAAGAACTTACTATTTTCTATAATCCAGGCAGTCATTCTTTGAACAGTGGTGTTTTCTGACTGCGTATGCCATGCTTGCTTTCTCTGTGTCAATGCCATGCATGCTTTCTCTGTGGTTGGAACAGGGCTGCTTTTTAATGGTGGTTTTGCTCATCTGACTTAGAAAGCAGCTCCAGACTGTGCTGGTCAGATACTTAATTCTGCATCCAGGTTTAGCCTGAGCATCTATGGTTCACTTTCTCAGCAAGTGATTCAATGCTTCCTTTTCTCTTAAGACCCAACAGGGCTAGGTTCTGAGCCTCTCCTCATCAGGCCCAGCGTAAGCAGTTCTTTCATTCTTCAGGATCACAACTGTGTCCTGCTAAATTCCGTGTCCCATCTGCAGGGAGCAGAGACTTGTGCAGAGCTGGCCGTTATGCAGTTTCATGAAGTGATCTGTGCTTCCTCCTGTTTTTGTTTCTATTTCCTTCCCTCTCACTCTTGAGTCACCTCTGACTTCAGGATGTGAAATCTGTTTAGGAACCATCACCTCACGGTTCTACCAGCTGGTCCCTTCCTCTCCCACCCCAGTTCTTCTACTTCCTGATTGCCAGTTACTATAGCATCATTGGCACCTACTACATGCCAGGCCCTGCATTGGTGCTTCACAGAGCAAGGTCTCCCTGGATCCTCAACAAATTAACAGGGTAAGGCCCACCTCAGACTCACCTGTGATGACACCCAGCCACTGCAGGAGAATGTGCTTAGCCACAGTCACACAGCAGCAAGAGGCCAGGGAAGCTGCTAAATGCTGTGCTTCCATCCCAGAGGTGTTGCAAGCAATAGGGTAGTTTTAAAAAAAAAAGATTTTGAGCCAGGCATGGTGGCTCATGCCTGTTATCCTAGCACTTTGGGAGGCTAAGGCGGGAGGAGTTTGAGACCAGCCTGGGCAACATAGCCAGACCCTGTCTCTTAAAATAAATAAATAAATAAATAAAAAATTAGCCACACATGCCTATAGTCCCAGCTACTTGGGAGGCTGAAGTAGGAGGAGTGCTTGAGCCTGAGAATTCAAGGTTACAGTGAGCCATGATTGCACCACTGCATTCCAGCCTGGGTGACAAAAACCCTGTCTTATTTATTTATTTATTTATTTATTATTTTTTTGAGATAAAGTCTCACTCTGTCACCCAGGCTGGAGTGCAGTGGCACGATCTTAGCTCCCTGCCACTTCTGCCTCCTGGGCTCATGTGGTTTTTTTGCCTCAGCTTCCAGAGTAGCTGATGTGACAGGCACACACCACCATGCCCAGCTAATTTTTGTATATTTTGTAGAGATGGGGTTTTGCCATGTTGCCCAGGTTGGTCTCAAACTCCTGAGCTCAAGCAGTCCACCTGTCTTGGCCTCCCAAAGTGCCAGGATTACAGGCGTGAGCCATTGCTCCCAGCCAACCCTGTCTCTTATAAAAACAAAACAACAACAGGCCAGGCATGATGGCTCACGCCTGTAATCCCAGCACTTTGGGAGGCTGAGGTGGTAGTATCTCCTGAGCCCAGGAGTTTGAGACCAGCCTGGGCAAGATAGCGAGACCCCCATCTCTACAAAAAAGTAAAACAATTAGTTGGGCCTGCCAGGCGCCATGGCTCACGCCTGTAATCCCAGCACTTTGGGAGGCCAAGGCAGGTGCATCACCTGAGGTCAGGAGTTCGAGACCTGCCTGACCAACATAGAGAAACCCTGTCTCTACTGAAAATACAAAATTAGCCAGGTGTGATGGCGCATGCCTGTAATCCCAGCTACTCGGGAGGCTGAGGCAGGAGAATTGCTTGAACCCGGGAGCCGGAGGGTGCCATGAGCCAAGATCACACCATTGCACTCCAGCCTGGGCAGCAAGAGCGAAAATTCATCTCAAAAAACAAAATTAGTAGGACCTGGTGAGATGCACCTGTAGTCCCAGCTACTTGGGAGACCGAGCCAGGAGGATCTCTTGAGCCCAGGAGTTTAAGGTTACAGTGAGGACCACTGCACTCCCCCTGGGTGACAGAGGGATACCATGTCTAAAAACTACAATCAAAAAAAACCTTTTTTTTAAAAGTTACTTTGGTTTTAAGGAATAAGAAGCCTTGAAACACTCAGCCCTGGACTGAATCCTCCAGGCACCAGAGCTGTGCTGGTCTGGACCCTTCCACCCCACTTGAAACCTGTTGGCCCTGTTGCAACCCTCTCTTGCTTTCCCTGAGAACCCTAAGGTGACCCCAGGGGCTGCTGATGGAGACAGTCACCTCCTTGCCCTGCTCCCTGCAGCCTCTCACTTTGGCTGCTTTGCCATCACAAGGAAGGAAACATAAAAGCTACTTTTTAGCATTACAAAGTTAAAAAAAAAAAAACACCCGGGCACGGTGGCTCACACCTGTAATCCCAGCACTTTGGGAGGCCGAGGCAGGCGGATCACAAGGTCAGGAGACCGAGACCGTCCTGGCTAACATGGTGAAACCCGATTTCTACTGAAAATACAAAGAAAAATTAGCCAGGCGTGGTGGCGGGCGCCTGTGGTCCCAGCTACTCAGGAGGCTGAGGCAGGAGAATGGTGTGAACCTGGGAGGTGGAGCTTGCAGTGAGCTGAGATCGCGCCACTGCACTCCAGCCTGGGCGACAGAGCGCAACTCAGTCTCAAAAAAAAAAAAAATCACGTAGATGAGGTAGCAACCTTGGGTAAGGCATTCTACATCCTTTATTTGTGAGATGGATATATTTTTCTGATTTCCAAATATATGCTACAAGTCATACAGAGGGCTGGGTGAGGTGGCTCACAACTGCAATCCCAGTACTTTGGAAGGCTGAGATGGGACAATCACCTGAGCCCAGGAGTTCAAGACCAGCCTGTGCAGCATAGCAAGACCTTCCCTGTCTCTACAAAAAAAACAAAAAAACAAAACTCTAACAAAGATACAAAAGTGAAGTCATTTAGTAGGTGTCAGATTGATGGCCCTGGGGAATTGACTGGATCACCCTGACACCAGGCCCATACTGCCCTTCAGGAATGTGTGTCCTCATGCAGAGAGATCCAGGTGTCACTGATGTCCCAGTGAAGAAGCAGTGGCATTTAAAGACAGGGAGAAATCCCATGCCATTTAGGGCTTTGTGTCTGAAAGGCATACGCCTCCGTTCTGTGGCCATTTGCACTTACACAGAAGCCCTCACTTTCCTCTAATGAACTCTACTCATTATCCAAGTGGATAAAGCCATCGTTCGTTCAGCAGATGTTTCCCGAGCACCTACTGGATGTCAGCCTGCTGCAGGCATTGCAGCCACAACTTTAAAGTCAAACATCATGGGGCTTTTTTTCGTAAGAGTCAGGGTCTTGCCCTGTTGCCCAGGCTGGAGTACAACAGCACGATCATAGCTCACTGCAGCCCCAAACTCCTGGGCTCAAGTGATCCTCCCACCTCAGCCTCCCAAGTAACTGGCATTACAGCATGCACCGCCATGCCTGGCTGATTTTTTTTTTTTTTTTTTTTTTTTTTTAGAGAGAGAGACAGGGTCTCGCTATGTTGCCCAGGCCGATCACAAAAAGAGGGGCTTTATCTAATGTCCTCTGTTTGTATGTATTTAAAGTGGGCGATAAAGATACATGGGAAACGGATGTTAAAAAGCGCTAGGATGTAATTTCTCCAGTGCCTTAGAGCGTCGCTAACTCACAGTGGATCCACACCTTGAACCCAATCCTCTGGCTCCCAGTCAGCACTCCTGACACCCACTGACGCTAGTGGACAAGGCCTTCCACAAGAGAATGCTTGTATTTGGAGCCTTTGGGCACATTACTTCCCAGCTCACCAGTGCTCACTGAGAGCCTCCCCTTCCTCAGGGGATATGGGATCCTCTCTGTCTAGCCCACCCGTGGACAGACGGAGCTGGCAGAGAGGCGAGCCCGTTAGCAGCAGGCATAACTGGCTTGTAAAGAAGAGATGTCTTGGCCAGCCGCTGCGGCTCACGCCTGTAATCCCAGCACTTCGGGAGGCTAAGGCGAGCAGATCACCTGAGGTCAGGAGTTTGAGACCAGCCTGACCAACATAGAGAAACCCCGTCTCTACTGAAAATACAAAAATTAGCCAGGCATGGTGGCGCATGCCTGTAATCCCAGCTACTTGGGAGGCTGAGGCAGGAGAATCACTTGAACCTGGGAAGCGGAGGTTGCGGTGAGCTGAGATTATCCCATTGCACTCCAGCCTGGGCAACAAGAGCGAAACTCCATCTCAAAAAAAAAAAAGAAGAGACGTCCATGGGGTCAGGAGAAATGAGGTCCAGTCCAACTGTGTGCTGAATAGATTGATGTTAGCCACATCATGGCCCCAAACGGAGAAGGGACACAAAGCTGTTGCTGGCCAAGCACGATGTCCAACGCCTGTAATCCCAGCACCTTTGAAGGCCAAGACAGGAGAATCACTCAAGCCTAGGAACTCGAGACCAGTCTGGGCGGCGTAGCCAGACCCCATCTCTACAAAAAATAAAAAAAATTAGCCAGACGTGGTGGTGTGCACCAGTAG
This sequence comes from Pan paniscus, assembly GCF_029289425.2. Lineage (NCBI taxonomy): Eukaryota > Metazoa > Chordata > Mammalia > Primates > Hominidae > Pan > Pan paniscus. Next base: position 24,195,510 of record NC_073269.2, read on the forward strand.
TCCCGGCTACTCAGGAGGCTGAGGTGGGAGGATCACTTCAGCCCAGGAGGTCAAGGCTGCAGTGAGCTCTGACTGTACTGCTGCACTCCAGCCTGGACAACACAGTGAGACTGTGTCTCAAAAAAAAGGAAAAGCTGTTGCTATGAGGAGACATTGTTGGACCCACATGGGCCTGAGCTCGGTGGCATAGGCCAAAGCTTTGTAGAAGGGGGTGTAGTATTCTGAGGCATGAAGTGACTGGACATGTCCTTTTGAAGTCTACCCGCCACAGACATGCACGTGTGGGCTGTCGTCAGCTCTGGGGAGAGCATCCCATGGCCACAGACTGGAAAGGAAAGCTTCTCCGCCCAAAGGGAGGTGGGGGAATTCACGTGTTGACTGGTCGCCTTGCTTACCTCTGCTGGGATGCAGTGACAGAAATGGGGCCAGCTTTGTCACAGGTGCCAGGCTTAGCTGCAGGTGCCAGGTTTGCACCTTGCTCACCCAGGCTGGGGCTGCTGCTTGTGTGTGGCAGTGCTGTCTACCCTGGACTGTGTCTGAAGAGCTCCCCCTTGCCAGCCCCATGGTGCCCAAATCAGAACCACCAAATCTCAGGGTTCGGGGAGACCTCAGCCCAGCTCTAGTACGGCTCCTCTGTCACAGTCCCCTCTCTCCTGTGTGATTGGGCATCCCTTCCAGTTGGTGGCCTTCCAGAGCTTCTCGTGTTAGACCCGGCTTCTCAGTGGGATGCAGCAGCTTCTGTGGAAAAAAGCCCCCAACTTCTGCTCTTCTGTTACATCACACACGTTGCCACTGTCCCCACACACAGCCTCTGGCTGAGGAGCCTCACCTCTGGGGCCACACTTCTGACGGCAGGTGCTGGCCCCGCCACTCTGAGGACCCCGAGCCCCTCCTGTCCGTGCCACAAGAGGGGACCACAGGAGGCAGACGCTTGGGCTGGCAGAGGGCCTGTGGTCTGGGCTCCTGCGTGTGGGTGCATGTGTGTCAGGGGCTCGGGCTCTCTCCCACAGCTGTCCTCCTGGCCCCCTGTGTCTTGGCAGTAGCTGCTCTCGATGCAGCTCTGTGCTTTCCCAGTGCCTGTGACATTCCCAGCTGCTGCTCACCCTTGCCTTAGAGATCTCCAGCCCCAAGGCTGCCCCCAGCCGTGGATCTCCAGGCCTCACTGGCTCCTCCGCACTCCCTTCGTGAATACTCTCTGCTGCATCCAGGATGGTCTGAAAACTCCCATCTGGGCAGGTGCTTTCATTTTCCACCCCTGACTGAGTCAGCTTCCAGGGGTGACACCAGGGCATTCTGACCCTCAGCTAGGAGTGGCCGCTGTTGCCGCATGAGTGGCAGAGACCATCGGGCTTCAGCCTCACCTCCCTGGCCCTCTGTGCCTTTTTTATGGGCTCTTCAGTGCCTGGAGCACCTCCTGCTCCCCCTTTTCCTGGAGAACTGGCCCCTCACTTCCCATACTTGCCACACATGCTGCCCTGCCCCATGCAGTCCTCCCACAGAGTGCGATGAGTTAGGGTCTCCTGCTATGCTCCGGATCCACCTTCCAGCAACCACGAAGGCTCTTGTCAGGTGCAGGTTGCTCTGAATGTGTGTGGCACATGCGAGTCACTGGGGACAGCGTTAGGCTTGTGTGCTTGGGACCCTGGGTGGTCTGATGGGCTGTGGTCAGTGGCCTGGACTAGCCTGGGAACTGTTGGAACATGAAACTTTAGGGCACAGTGGTCCCTGAGTTGGAGCCTGTTGTCTGAACTGCCTTCCTGGTGTGCATCTTCAGTGCCATCCCGCAGTTCTGCCTGTGTCGGCCCTTCCTGGAGCCCCCTCCCTCCCCTCTGAGAGACTGACTTTGCTTATAGCCAAGCATCTTTCTAATGCCTCTTGCTCAGAAGGACTAACCTTGCCCCCCAAGACCCATTCTCCAGTTGAAACTGATTTCTCGTGTTATGCTTTGCTGAACGTCCTTCCTCTCTGCCTGACCTCTGACTGCCAGCCCTACTTCCGTGTGACACGTGGGGGCCTTGCTGGGGCCAGGTCACCTCTGAGCTCTGTTCCTTTCTGAAGCAGCTCCCACCCATGGGCCTGTGGGCTCTGACTCCAAGTGCGAGCCCCTCCTCTGATGTCAGAAGGGCATGTCCCCTCCTGCCCAGGCACCCACTGGGGCTCTCTCTATAGCTTCCATTCCCCTGGCTGGATTGGAGGGGAGTAAGCCTACCCTCTCAGGCCAAGCAGTCCGCCTTCTTGTTACCTGGATACCTGGCAGCCTCTGTTCTCAGGACAACCTGTGGAAGCCCCAAAGCGAGCCAGTAACCAGGTGCCAGGTGTTTGCCTGAGAATTAATCTTTGTTTTCTTTCTTTTTCAGTGGTTGATATCACAGCAAGTATCCTTTCTGTGTTGGTATGGTTCCCTTTAAGGAATTCTCCTCTTAAATAAAAAGAATGTATCAAAGCTTGAATCCCACCTCCCGACATGCCCTGTGAGTTGAGGCTCGGCCCACAGAGCACCTGGAGTGTCCCCCACCTGGCCCTCTGCTGCCCTTGGGCGCTGTGCTCCTCTTTGTGCTTCTCTTCGTACCTTGCATCCAGCTCCAAGCCCTGCCCTGCAGCAAGCTCAAGGTTCACTGGGGGAACAGGAAAACTTGGAATTTCAGGGTAGGCAGGGACGTGTGTGCCCTGCAGACCGTGGCAGGGTAGGAGCCCCAAGCTGTGGCCCTTTCAAACCGACCTTTTTCGCAGTGTCTGTACTTCCTTAACTGGACGTCACTAGATCCCGCAGTTCGAAGATGTTAAATTTGAAGCAGCAAGTCTGTTGTCTGAATTGTACTGTCAAGAGGTAAGAACATATTAAGGTTTCTGAAAGCAAAGTGTTTCTCCGTGTCGCTAAGACATGACAGCACATTGGTAAATTGGGGTTCCGGGAGTTGGAATCCCTCCGGCTTTTTTTGTTTTTTTGGTCGGGGTGGGAGGACAGGGTCTCACTCTGTCGCCCAGGCTGGAGTGCATGGCACAATCATGGCTCACCGCAGCCTTAAACTCCTGAGCTCACTTGATCCTCCCACCTCAGCCTCCCGAGTAGCTGGGACTATAGGCATGCACCACCATGCCTGGCTAATTTTTTTTATTTGTTCTAGAGATGGTCTCGCCCAGGCTGGCCTCAAGCAATCCTGCCTCGACTTCCCAAAGTGCCAAAATTATACACAGGAACCACTGTGCCCAGCCCGGTGGCTTTTAACACTCAGATTACTTTCCTGCCTCTTATGCCCCAGCCCCAGGGCTTTGGTGGGTAGCCACCTGCTAAGGAGGGCCAGCAGCTTCCTTTTCTACATAAGACTGTTGGAAAGATCAGCCTGTTCCTCACCTGACAAGTCTGTACCGTTTCTCTTCTTAATCTGGTTCCTAATTTCAATTGTAGCTGAAATTTGCCTTCCTCCCACCTCAGAATGATGACGGGTAAGGTGGCATTGGCAGCAGGGAATGTGTGTGCTTCACACCCTGATGCCTCTCTCTGGTCTGAGAACATAAAAGAAGGGAACTGGCGTCTGATTTGAGTGTTTAGAATTTTGAACTGAAACTACTTTCAGTCCAGTTGAATGAGAAGTTATTTTAAGAGTGATGCAGAAACTTCCCAGCCAGTGAGTCCAATAAAATATCTTTTTTTGCTTTTAATAAAGTAAATTGGCAACCCCAAAAAATCCTTTGGTAAGCATGAACAGGAACTGCCTTCTGGCACCACAGCTGCTGCTAAGGAATCCAGCTTGATTGCCGCCTTGTTTTTTTTTTTTTCTTACATTCCCAAACGTGACTATTTCCTTTCAGAATTCCGTTGATGCAGCAAAGCCGCTGCTGCGGAAGGCGATCCAGATCTCACAGCAGACCCCATATTGGCACTGCCGCCTGCTCTTCCAGCTCGCTGTGAGTACCGCGGCCCGGGAACGAGGGTGCCCGGCAGGGACCATGACCCTGGGGCACACCTGCCCCATTTGCAAAGAACAGCAGAGTCCACGATGCGCAGACCCCCTCGGGCTGGCACATGGAGTGGGTGGGGACATGGGAACATTTCCTTAACCTGCACACAAGCCACTTCCAGCCTCCGTCCTTGAGAGCATCTCTGGCTTGAGCCTGGCTCTTGGCAACACCCAGGGGTGAGTGGTGGGAGTGCGGGGCTTCCCCGGGGCCAACACTGACAGCGGGCCTGCTGCTTGTTGGGTGTCTTTGGGTTCCCCTCCCTCCCAGCCATTCTCATCTCATCTTTGGCCTGCACTCATTGAAATCCCAGGAACATTTCCTGCCAGAGACCCACTGTGGGTTTTTTTTAGGAGCTACACTGAGACTCCAAGGGGCTGCCTATCAGGCCACAAATGTCCACGTCAAGCGTTGTTTCCCACATGGGGCCCCTCACGTTGGAGGCTGCTGGGGCACACCCTCATCCTGGGATCCACACAGTTCCTCCTCATGCTCCCTTTGGCCCCCCCAGATATAGGTGAAGCCCTGGTCTCTGAGCTCCACAGTGCTCGGTTGTTGGGGGACTCTGAACTCGGCCTTCCCGGCTGCAGTGGAGGGGCCGGCAGGCTCCACCACGTGGGGCACCTCTCCTGTCCTGGGCTCCACCCATACTTCTGCACTGGGGACCCTCAGGCGGGTGGCCGGCCCCCAGCCTCTCTCTTCCATGACCCAGCCTGCCTTCCGGGCCACCACTTAGCCACCTCCCATGACACCTATGCAGTATGTGGACCCTGGGTTGGGAGTTCCTCCAGCTGAGTCCCTCACCCCAGGAGGGTCTGGCTGAGAAAAGTACCCACAGGGAAGAGCTCCCCCAGCAGCCAGGAGTTCCCGAGGCCCTCCTCCCCCAGGCCTGATGAGAAGCCGCATACACATGCTGTGTCCTTCCATCTCCCCACGCACTCTTGTGCCCATTAGCAGACAAAGGAGCAGGCCAGGCCGTGAGTCACCTCCCCTGGGCCACAGAGTTGGCAGGCACCATGTGCACGCACACCCAAGGGCCGAGCTCTTCACCACAGCCCCATAGGTGTTGCCTTGCAGGGTCAAGCCAGGCATGTGCCTCCCTTTCAGCCTGTTCAGACTTTGACACTTGCCTCTGAGGGAGTCCCTCCTTGTCGGCCCTGGAACACACTAGGGACACCCCACTGAAGACAGACCCCACAAAGCACTCAGAACAGCCTTAGGTGCTCACACAGCCTTGGGGGTCTGTGCCGTGAGCCTTGGCTGCTGGTTCTATGCTCCATTAAGTTTAGATAGTGTCCACTGCAGGCACCATTCAGTTTAGATGACATATATACTACAGGCCAACTGGAGCTGTGTACCCAAAGCAATTAGCGTTGATAAGATAATTTGGTTAATTTAGCTCAGAACTGACACAGGCAGTTTCACTGATGTGGGGAGGTTTGGTTGAGTTTGCTAACAGAGCACGAAGGCAGGTACCGTAAAACTGATGGGTTTGGCAGCAAAGGTCACTGCTCTCTTTCCTTTTTAGCAACTGCACACGCTTGAGAAGGACCTGGTGTCGGCCTGTGACCTCCTGGGTGTAGGGGCCGAGTACGCCCGGGTGGTGGGATCTGAATACACACGGTAGGCACCCACTCCCCTCCTTCCCTCCTGCTCTGTTAACAGAAGGGGCTGGGCCATCTTGGTCCAGGACAAATCACAGAAATGGCATTTCAGGCCAAGTACAGTAGCTCACAGTATATTCCCAGCACTTTGGAAGGCCAAGGTAGGAGGATCACTTGAGCCCAGGAGTTCAAGACCAGCCTGGGGAACATAGTGAAACCCCATCTCCACAAAAAATACAAAAATTGGGTCCGGGCACAGTGGCTTACGCCTGTAATCCCAGCACTTTGAGAGGCTAACGTGGGAGGATCATGAGGTCAAGAGATTGAGCCCATCCTGGCCAACATGGTGAAACCTGTTTCTACTAAAAATACAAAAATTAGCTGGGCGTGGTGGTGGGTGCCTGTAATCCCAGGTCCTCGGGAGGCTGAGGCAGGAGACTAGCTTGAACCCGGGAGGCAGAGGTTGCAGTGAGCCAAGATCATGCCACTGTACTCCAGCCTAGCGACAGAGCGAGACTCCGTCTCAAAAAAAAAAAAATTAGTCACCATGAGGCGCAGGTTTGAGCCTGAGTTCAGGCACCCAAGCCTGCCCACTGGCCCCAACGCTGTGTGTCCACTGCCGCGTTTTTTTTTGGTTTTTTTTTTTTGTAGAGATAGGGTCTCACCATGTTGCCTAGGCTGGTCTCAAACTTCTGACCTCAAGTGATCTGCCCACCTTGGTCTCCCAAAGTGCTGGGATTATAGGCATGAGCCATTGCACCCAACCACCTTCTGGGCTTTTCACGTGAGTGCGTCTAAGCCATGTAAGAAAAATAAATACAGGCCAGGCACAGTGGCTGATGCCTGAAATCCCAGCACTTTGGGAGGCCGAGGCAGGTGGATCACATGAGGTCAGGAGTTTGAGACCAGCCTGGCCAACATGGTGAAACCCCGTCTGTACCAAAAATATAAAAATTAGCCAGGCATGGCCGGGCGCAGTGGCTCACACCTGTAATCCCAGCACTTTGGGAGGCCAAGGTGGGCAGATCACGAGGTCAGGAGATCAAGACCATCCTGTGAATGGTGAAACCCCGTCTCTACTAAAAATACAAAAAATTAGCTGGGCATGGTGGCGGGTGCCTGTAGTCCCAGCTACTCAGGAGGCTGAGGCGGGAGAATGGCATGAACCCAGGAAGCGGAGGTTGCAGTGAGCTGAGATCGTGCCACTGCACTCCAGCCTGGGCGACAGAGCGAGACTCCGTCTCAAAAAAAAAAAAAAAAATTAACCAGGCATGGTGCCAGGTGCCTGTAGTCCCAGGTGCTCAGGAGGCTGAGGCAGGAGAATCGCTTGAACCCGGGAAGCATAGGTTGCAGTGAATCGAGATCACACCATTGCACTCCAGCCTGGGCAACAGAGTGAGACTCTAAGAAAAAAATAATAATAAAAATAAAAACAGGCCAGGCGCGGTGGCTCACACCTGTAATCCCAGCACTTTGGGAGGCCGAGGCGGGTGAATCACGAGGTCAGGAGATCGAGACCATCCTGGCTAACACGGTGAAATTCTGTCTCTACTAAAAATACAAAAAATTAGCCGGGCGTGGTGGCGGGCGCCTGTAGTCCCAGCTACTCAGGAGGCTGAGGCAGGAGAATGGCGTGAACCTGGGAGGCTGAGCTTGCAGTGAGCTGAGACCGCACCACTGCACTCCAGCCTGGGCGACAGAGCGAGACTCCGTCTCAAAAAAATAAATAAATAAATAAAAATAAAAATAAACACAGACACAATAGGATAAAACAGAGCAGTCTTGTAAGGGGACTGTTCTCTGTTGTCCACTGAACTATCCCCTGAGGTGGCATATTAGGTCCTGTGAGCCTTGGGGTAGTCACAGTCATCCCAGGAGGCTCCTGGGCCTGCTAGGACCTGACCCCTGCCTCTCGTTTTGCAGGGCGCTGTTCCTCCTCAGCAAGGGGATGGTAAGTTGAGGCTGGGCATGGCTGGATGCAGCTGGTGTTGTGGAGGTGAGGCAGGGCCCCCACAGAGTCTGCTCAGACCCCACCCACTCTCCATGGCATGGCCCCTTAGGCGCCCAGACCCTTAGGCACAGTGAGCAGCCTGGAATGTGAGGCCCAGGCCCTGCTGGGTTCAGGAGGGAAACTCAGGCTGCACCCTATGGGATTCATGCTGAGGCAAGAGCCTGGTTAGGAGCTGCCTGGGCTGGGGTTTCAGGCTGGCCTTGCCCTCTGGGTTGGTGGCAGCAGTCCCAGGGCAGGTGGGCAGGTGACCCTGTGCTCCCGGTCCTGGGAGGGCCCCTGTAAGCCCTGTACCCTACACCTGCGCCTCTCCCTCCCCAGCTGCTGCTGATGGAGCGAAAGCTGCAGGAGGTGCACCCGCTGCTGACCCTCTGCGGGCAGATCGTGGAGAACTGGCAGGGGAACCCCATCCAGAAGGAGTCGCTGCGTGTCTTCTTCCTGGTGCTCCAGGTCACCCACTATCTGGATGCCGGGCAGGTGTGTGGCGCCTCTCAGGCGAGCTGCTGGTTGTGACCGGTGGGTATGGGTGGTACCCAGGCCAATGGGTCTTGGGCTGTGAGGTCAGCTGTGTCATCGCCTTACCTTGCCACACAACAGGGCTGTCATACCAGTCCCGGACACACACACTCCTGTCCTGCTCTGCCACGAGTGCTGGTATCTGGGAACAGGGTCTGTCCTGGCCACCCCACCTCCCTTTGGGAGTACTATGTGTGACATTGCATACACTCGCTCAGTGTATGGACACTCAGAGATTCCAATGGCAGTTCAGGGAATCATGAGAATAAACCACAGAGGTGCTGGGATGGCACCTGCACACAGCAGATGCCCAGGTGGTGTCTGTCAGGCCCCCCGGCTGTGGGGTTGAGTAGGGACTGATGTGCTCAGCCATGTCCGAGACTGGACTCATGACCCTGCCGTGGGTGGGGAGCGGCTGTGTTTGAGCTCCTTGTCTCTGTGCTTGTGTGACAGTCTCAGCCCTTCGGGGGCTGGGGGCTGCCCTGTGCCACTCAGACCCACCCCTGTCGCAGTGGGCCACAGGCGAGTCTCCACAGGGCTTGGTAAGGGGGTTGCCCAGTTCGTCCATCCATACCCATCGTTGCCCATTGGGTGAAGCACTGCACTCGGCGCATAGGGACACAGAGCAGACTGCAGCCACGCTTCCCTCAGGGTGCAAGGGCTGCAGAGACATCCCTCGGGGCCTCAGGGCGAGATGGACCACAGCGCCTGCCTGATTCCTGGGCCAGGAAGCCACCTCCCACCCCCTCAGAGCACAGCCTCCCCCTGCCGTCTCAGGTCTGGCTGCATGAAGACCAAGTGCAGCTCCAGCAGGGTCTGGATAGGCCTCTCCTGGGCCTTGGTGTTGGACCCAACACTGGGCAGTGGACAAGCCTCAGTCCCACAGCTGCCCGCCTGGCTGTGCCCCATGCCCCAAAAGCCTGGCTGATTCATGGGAGTGCGGCAGGGGCGGCTTCATCTTGCAGGAGGTGGCCCTGACAGAAGGGGAAGGCAGATGCTCCCTAGAGGAAGGAGCAGGGGTGGCTGGGCTGGGCCTGGCTTCCTGAGAGGCCAGGCTCAGGTGGATGCTCGGGTGTGGGTGCTGCACAGGTGAAGAGCGTGAAGCCGTGTCTGAAGCAGCTGCAGCAGTGCATCCAGACCATCTCCACGCTGCACGATGATGAGATCCTGCCCAGCAACCCCGCTGACCTCTTCCACTGGCTGCCCAAGGAGCACATGTGTGTGCTTGTCTACCTGGTGCGTCCCCACCAGGGCCCGGGCCAGGGCTGGGGGCGGGGGCAGGGAGAGGGAGAGGGCCCTGGTAACCCCTGCTGTCTGGTCTTGTCGCCAGGTGACTGTGATGCACTCCATGCAGGCCGGCTACCTGGAGAAGGCGCAGAAGTACACGGACAAGGCCCTCATGCAGCTGGAGAAGCTCAAGAGTAAGTCAGGTGCTCGGCTGGCCACATGGCCACAGCGACCCCTGGCGGACGGCCTGGCCAGACGCTGGCTGTACCAGGGCCCAGTGACCCTGTGTGACCGCAGCGCCCAGCCACCCTGCCTGGTGGGTCTCGTCACCCCTAGTTGGTAAATGCTGGTGTCCAACGTCAGAGCAGAGCAGACAGGCCTGGGGTCGGGGGTACCTCCCTGACTGGTCAGGTCCCTTGTGCCCAGTCGTGCTCAGTTGAAACAGGTGGTAGCTGCTTTTCCCAATTATTATCAGTGTTGTGACAGGGACACTCGGGATGAGGCCAGGATCAGAACTCAGCCCTCACTGACCACCAGCATGTCCTTTGGAGGCTGTGAGTTCTTTCCAGATGCTCAAGTGTCTAATCCATCCAGGGACCTTTGACTAGCACAAACCCAGAGCAGATGTCCCTGGCTGGTATAGTGTGCCCATTAGTCGGTCTGTTTGCTCCCTCGTGAGTGCTGCTGGGGGAGAAGGCATCAGAGCCAAGGCAGCCCAAAGCCGGATAGGCCCTGTGCTTCTCTTATTCCCATGTGAGGATGGTTGCTTGGGGCTGTTGGGAGGTGGGGCCCAGCCCAGGTCCCCCTACCCGACTGCCTGAGGCTCTGCTGCATGGTCTCATGATCCAGGGTGGTTTCCACATTTCTACATTTCTAGAACCTGCCATGTCCACAAGCTCTTGAGCACGTAGGGTGAGGGTGAGGGTGAGAGCCGACCCTTCTTGGAGCACTGTGGGAACCAACCTCTGGCTCCAGCTCCGTCTCCCCACCTGGACAGCAAGACACACTCCTTCGCTCAGAGGGTGCAGTGGGGACTAGGGGAGATGACGGGGTGGGTGCCTAGCCAGTGTGGCAGGAGACAGGAACGAGGTGGGGGCACGGTGGGCTTGGGGTGGCGCCTCCTCTGGCCTCCCCTGCATGCTTACCCCTGACTCTCACCCATAGTGCTGGACTGCAGCCCCATCCTGTCATCCTTCCAAGTGATCCTGCTGGAGCACATCATCATGTGCCGCCTCGTCACGGGTCACAAGGCCACGGCGCTGCAGGAGGTAAGGCTGGAAGCAGGAGGGGCGGGAAGGCCCAGGAGTTTGTTGGGTCTCAGCAGTGTCAGACAAGAGACTGAATTCGCCAAGTGCATACTGGCAGGCCAGCCCATCCTGCTGTCGCGCTGTCGGCCAGCGTTTTACAGCCCTGCATGGGCACCACTGATCAGAGAATCTCATACAAAAACCAGTGGAGGCCGGGCACAGTGGCTCACGCCTGTCATCCCAGCAGTTTGGGAGGCCGAGGCGGGTGGATCACTTGAGGCCAGGAGTTTGAGACCAGCCTGGCCAACATGGCGAAACCCCGCCTCTACTAAAAATATAAAAATTAGCCAGGTGTGGTGGCAGACACCTGTAATCCCAGTTACTTGAGAGGCTGAGGCAGGAGAATAGCTTGAACCCTGGAGGCAGAGGTTGCAGTGAGCCGAGATCGCACTACTGCACTCCAACCTGGGCAACAGAGTGAGACTCCATCTCAAAAAAAAAAAAACCCAAAAAACTAATGGGCCATGGCCCAAAAGCTTGCACACCAAGGGGATAGCGCACATGGTCTCTGGGGATTTGGGGGGGTCCTTTGACAGTGATTGTTATACCCCACCCTGCCATTAGGAACACTCTACCCCCAGTACCCACCCTCCTGAGAGGGCATGGGGGCCCTCAGTAGGCTGGAGGTCCTTTACAACCCAGACACCTGTTGGACAGGGTGGAAGAGACGAGTAACAGACAAGGGTCCCTGTCCACGATGGGATCTGGGCTGCCCTTTGCCCTCATGGTGGACATGTCTGCTGGGGCTTTGTACCCCAGTTTGGTCAGACAGGACATGGGCTCACCCACCAGCTATGGGGTCTCTCCATTGCTGCTCAGACGCCAGGTCCCAGGTTGCAGTCCTGTGATGGCAGTACACTCTCTCCCGGCAGATCTCCCAGGTCTGCCAGCTGTGCCAGCAGTCCCCCCGGCTCTTCTCCAACCATGCAGCACAGCTGCACACATTGCTGGTGAGTAACCCTGTGACAGCACCCCAGGAGAATCCAGAATGTTGTCAGTAAGTAAGTACCTAACCAGATCCAGAACATTCCCAGTGAAGGACCCCCTGACAGCACCCTAATCAGAATCCGGAATGTTCCCATAGGTAATCATATAACCTTCCCAGGCAAGATCCGGAATGCTCCCAGTGAGCATCTTGTCCCACCCCACATTGGCTTGGGTCTGAAAGGTGGGGACAGTGAAGCATATTACCTGCCTTGCAGCTGGCTCGGTAGAGCCATTGTCATACTCCTCCAGGGCAGCCGTGCAGGCCCCGGGCACACCACGTGTCTCTGATCTGAGCCCCCTCCCCAGGGGCCAGCCCTGATGACAACACCACCTTCTTCCAGGGCCTGTACTGTGTCTCTGTCAACTGCATGGACAACGCGGAAGCCCAGTTCACCACAGCCCTGCGGGTAAGGTGCCGGCCCTCCTTGCTGCTCGGGGCGGGCCACACTTCTGAGTAAGGAGTCGGGCGTGGTCTGTGATGAGGACAGCAGTCGCGCTAGGTCAGCTATGCAAAGCCGCAGCCCCAGAGGCGATGCACAGTAGTCAGCCCATGCCAGCCTTGGCAGTGACGCACTGTTTATCTGGATAAGGGACAGCTATGGGGCCAGGGGCTTCCTGAGCTGACCCAAGGGCAGACGTGAGGGAGAGGTGCGACGCGTCCGGGGACACCACTTTCATGCCTGAGTGGGAGCTTTTGCGGCACCCACCCCCAAGGCTGGATTGGCTCAAGTGTCAGCTGACGACTCAGAGCCATCCTGGGTTCAGTGCTCCCATGGGGAGTGGTGGAGCTGGGCCATCTCCCAGGTGCTCTTTGGACAGAGGAGGACTCTTGGTCCTGCTGGGCCAGAGAGGGTGAAGCAGCACCCCAGGCTCCTGGCCTTAGACGGGGGCCCCGCCAGGCCCTGGAAGAAGGCTGGTGCCACATCCTCACGGAGCGCCCCAGCCCAGGGCTGGACCATTGTGTCCCCACCTCAGCCTCAACCTCCTCACAGGAAATGGAGGCTGTGGACACCTTTTTCCTGGTGGTGCCAGGAAGGGCCCTGAGGAGAGGTGTCAGGGAGCAGAGGCTGCTCTGTCTGCCACTCGGGCAAGGTCACCAGGGAGTCCTGTGTGCGCCCTGACTGTTGGACAGGGCTCCCCTCCACGGCACCCCGCAGGCCTGTGGGTGCTGCCACCCCCGCCACTGGCCTCAGAGATGCACAGGAGCCCTGACATGCAGACAGCATGCTTGGGAGGGAAGGGCTGACTCAGCACCCACTCCTCCGCCTCCTCACCTCGCTCCCAGGACCCTGGCTCACTCTGACTGCAGCAGGGCCAGGACCCTCCTCGTGGCCCTGCCATCCTTCCATCTCCGTCTCCGTCTCACTCCCCACAAGTGGTTGCTATTGCTGGTTTGGTTCCGCGTCAAAGTTCCCAAGGCCATGTACCCTAAGGAGTCCTCACCCCGAGGCCAAAAGAGAGCCTCTTTTTCATGGCCCACCCAGGAGTGATGGAGCCAGGATGCAACCCCAACACCCCTAACCCCAAACACACACGCCTCCTGTGGCCCTGAAACAAACATCCCCCACCTTGCTACGTCTCAGAGCATCTGTGCTTGATTCGGAAGATCCTCTGGGCCTCCTGGGTGTGTGCCAGGGGGGATCTGTGCAGGTGGGGTCTGTGCTTCCTGGGCTCACTCCACCTCTTGCCCAGCCCCACTGGGAAGCAGGGTCTGAGCAGGGCTTGAGCTACATAGATTGGTCCCTCTCTTGACGAACGATCTCATTTGCCAAGAAGAGCCAGGGACTATGGCCCATCCACCACCTGTCAGCAGCAGCATTTCTGGTCTCTGACACAGCATCACCTACCTCGAGCGGGGCCTGTGCTGGCCCCTGTGGGAAAACAGCTCCCCTCTTCCCCACTTCCCCCTATGAAGAGTGACCCCCGCCTAGGACCAGCATATGCCTTGATGGCAGTGGACACCTGGGTCCCACAGGTTGCTGGCTGTGGCCTGGAGGAAGGGTCCACCAGGTCTCAGTCCTGAGAGACAGTGGAAAATGGACCAAAACCCGACATGTTCTGAGGGTAGGATTGGGGTGGCTGGTTTTCCTCTTCTGTGTTCTCTAACTGCCCCGTAACGCAGATGATGGTCTTATAATGAGAAGAAGTAATAGCTGTGTTATCCTTGAGCTTAGGAGGCAAGACAAGTGTGTTTGAAATGAAAAGAACAAGTCTTTTCCAAAGTAGTCTCCGTGGAGATTGTGGGTGCTCTGACACTGCCACATGGGTCACAGCACCCGACCCAGCCCCCTAATGTCCCCGCCTCCCATTCCAGCTCACCAACCACCAGGAGCTGTGGGCCTTCATCGTCACCAACCTGGCGAGTGTGTATATACGGGAAGGAAATAGACACCAAGAGGTAGTAGGTGACATGCTTCATGTTCGGTATCCTTTCTCTCTGTTCTCTTCTTTTTGGGGAATCAGGGGGTTGTCCTGGGCACCAGCACATCTCAGCAGACCCCAGGGTGTTCACCTTTTGAGGGATGGGCGGCACCCGACACAGACACACAAGGCGACCCAGAGGTGAATCAGGGGCTATGGCCGGGGGAGGCCAGATCTGGGACAAAAACATTCCCATAGCCACAGAACACTTCTCTATCACAAACAAAGCAAGCTGTATGAATCACACAGACAAGGTCTTATAGCCCAAGCTGTCTGCTCTAGGATGTCGGCCAGGCATTGAGGCTCAGTCCTAAGGGGCAGCAGCCAGAGCACCTTGTCCCCAGGTTGTGCTGATGCCCCTGCAGGATCAGGGGCACTCACTGGCTGCAGTGTTGGGTGGGGATGCCCAGGGTTGCCCTCACGTGGCGCTTCTGAACCAATGCTTGCATAAGAGTTAGGTTCCCTCTTCTGTCCCTCTTAGCCCTGGGATCCCCACTCAGCCCTGGGATCCCCCTCAGCCCCGGGATCCCCTCCTCAGCCCCGGGATCCCCTCCTCAGCCCTGGGATCCCCCTCAGCTCTGGGATTCCCTCCTCAGCCCTGGGATGCCCACTCAGCCCTGGGATCCCCCTCAGCCCTAGGATGTCCCTCAGTTCTAGTATCTCCTTCACCTCTGGGGGTCTACCTCCAAAGTGTATCAGGCCAGGTGCTTGGCTCACACCTGTAATCCCAGCACTTTGGGAAGCAAGGCAGGAGGATCACTTGAGGTCAGGAGTTCAAGACCAGCCTGGGCAACATAGGGAGACCCCCATTTCTACAAAAAATTTTTTTTAAAACCTGGTGTGGGGGTGCAGGCCTGTGGTCCCAACTACTCCGGAGACTGAGGCAGGAGGATTGCTTGAGCTAGGGAGATTGAGGGCTGCAGTGAGCCATGATCCAGCCACTGCACTCCAGCCTGGGTGACAGAGCAAGAACCTGTCTCAAAGGAAAAAGAAAGCCCAGCCCCGGCTTAGTCATCCGATGCCATACGTGGGCTCGCAGTGTTGAGGAGGAGTTTGGCTCCCCTGTGCCTCTGCAGCTAGAGGGCATCTAAATTATCAGTCAGATCACGCCCCCATCAGAGCCTCCCGGGGTCCCTGCACCTCCAGAGAAATCCCACCCACTCACCCCCACAGCCCACAGGGCTCACGGGCCCCAGCCTGCCAACCTACCCACTGCCAGGCCAGCCCCTCAGCACCACTCTGACCATACAAAGGCCTTCTGGACGCCCAGGCCCCTGTCACCTACTGCAGGACAGGGTGGCACAGGCAGGGCTGGCTGAGGGCGTGGAAATCTTGCCCCCGGCCCTTCTCACCAGAGGCTGTTCTTGCTGGTCAGTCACCAGGCTCAGCCTGGAGGCCACAGTCCCGACGGGGGTGTAGAGAAATTCCCATGCACTGCAGTGTGTCTTGGGGACCTTTCTCCTGTGAAGATGCAGAATGGTGCTGACTGGCTCTTTCCCCCCCAGCTCTACAGTCTGCTGGAGAGGATCAACCCGGACCACAGCTTCCCTGTCAGGTGAGCCGCTCCAGGCACCACTCCACGCATGGCCTAGGCTCCCCGTGCTCTTCGGTTGGGGCCCCCGACTGCCCCTTGCACCCTGATACCCCATACCCCTCCTCACAGACAGTCTGCAGCGGGGGCTCTCAGAAATAGCCCCCAGCTGCCCACTGCCGTTTTGTAAACCTGCTTCTCAAAATCGCCACCCCATGTGACACTGCACTCTCTCTGCAGCTCGCACTGCCTCCGAGCAGCCGCCTTCTATGTGCGTGGGCTCTTCTCCTTCTTCCAGGGACGCTACAACGAGGCCAAGTAAGTGTGGGGCAGAGGGTGGCGTGAGGGCCATGCTCAGGGTAGCCCAGGCCCCGTCCTGCAGTTATCAGCGTCCATGTTCTCCTTGTCAGGCGATTTCTGCGGGAAACTCTGAAGATGTCCAATGCTGAGGACCTGAACCGGCTCACAGCCTGCTCCCTCGTGCTCCTGGGCCACATCTTCTATGTGCTGGGAAACCACAGGGTGAGTGCCCTGGCCTGGGCCCCTCGCTTGGGTGCCTGTGGGGCTTGGCTGAGGGACAGGAGCCGGCCAGCACCCTAAGGGTGGCATGGCACTGTTCATCCTATGCCCCTCGAAGAGCACGTCTAGGTGGATGCCCTGACTCCCACAACCTGGGCAGGCAGGGCCAGAGGAGCTGGGCACCCACAGAGGGTGTGGGGGCAGGCAGGAGGCCTGATGGGTGTGGCCTCAGACATTGGGCAGGCAGAGCCCCAGGGCTCAGGGGAGCTGAAGCCAGAACCAAAGGAGCTGCCCTGAGCTACTGGGGATGACGCAGCCACCCCATGCTATGTGTTGACACCTGAGGGGCAGAGAGGTGCCTCCTCTCAGCCGGACTTCCAAACATATCATCCTTGGCCAACAGTGTCCTCTCGGGGTACAAGTGGCCCCTGGGATTGGTCCCCACCCAAGGTCAGCTGGTCTCTGGTGGGACTGGCCACCTCAGTCCTTCCTGTCAATTCCTTGCCTACTCTCACCCACTGATCTCACGAGGTCTTGAATTTTTTTTTTTTTTTTTTTTTAAGAAGATATTTTGGGCAGGCACAATGGCTCACGCCTGTAATCCCAGCACTTTGGGAGGCCAAGGCGGGCGGATCACCTGAGGTCAGGAGTTCAAGACCAGCCTAGCCAACATAGTGAAACCCCGTCTCTTACTAAAAATACAAAAATTAGTGGGGCGTGGTGGTGGACGCCTGTAATCCAAGCTACTCGGGAGGCTGACGCATGAGAATCACTTGAACCCAGGAGGCAGAGGTTGCATTGAACGGAGATCATGCCACTGCACTCCAGCCTGGGCAACAGAGTGAGACTCTGTCTCAGAAAAAAAAAAAAAGATATTTTTGGGACAGGCACGGTGGCTCATGCCTGTAATCCCAGCACTTTGGGAGGCTGAGGTGGGCAGATCACTTGAGGTCAAGAGTTCAAGACCAGCCTGGTCAACATGGTGAAACCTCATCTCTACTGAAAATACAAAAATTAGCCAGGTGTGGTGGCACACATCTGTACTCCCAGCTATTCTGGAGGCTGAGACAGGAGAATTGCTTGAACCCAGGAGGCAGAGAGGTTGCAGTAAGCCGAGGTCGTGTCATTGTACTCCATCCAGCCTAGGTGAGAGCAAGACTCCATCTCAAAAAAAAAAAAAGGCCGGGCACGGTGGCTCACGCCTGTAATCCCAGCACTTTGGGAGGCCGAGGCGGGCAGATCACGAGGTCAGGAGATCGAGACCATCCTGGCTAACACGGTGAAACCCCGTCTCTACTAAAAATACAAAAAATTAGCCGGGCATGGTGGCAGGCGCCTGTAGTCCCAGCTATTTGGGAGGCTGAGGCAGGAGAATGGCATGAACCAGGAAGGCGGAGCTTGCAGTGAGCCGAGATCCCACCACTGCACTCCAGCCTGGGCAACAGAGCAAGACTCCATCTCAAAAAAAAAAAAAGATATTTTTGGCCAGGCACAGTGGCTCATTGCTTGTATCACTGGGAGGTGGATGGGGGAGAACCCCTTGATCCCAGGAGTTCAAGACCACCAGCCTGGGCAACCTAGTGAGACCCTCTTTTTTTTTAATTTAATTTTATTTTTTGAGGCCGAGTCTCACTCCGTCACCCAAGTTGGAGTGCAGTGGCACGATCTCAGCTCAGCTCGTGATAACCTTCACCCCCTGTAGGCTCAAGTGATCCTCCCACCTCAGCCTCCCAAGTAGCTGGGGCCACAGGTGTGTGCCACCATGCTCAGCTGATTTTTTTATTTTTGGTAGAGACTGGGTCTCCATGTTACCCAGACTGGTCTTGAACTCCTGAACTCAAGCGATCCACCCACTTCAGCCTCCCAAAGTGCTAGATTACAGCATGACCCACTGTGCCTGGCCCTAGAGATGCTATCTCTTAAAAAAAAAAAAAAAGATATTTTCCAGCCAGGCACAGTGGCTCAGGCCTGTAATCCCAACACTTTGGGAGGCAGAGGTGGAAGGATCATTTGAGCGCAGGAATTCAATATCAGCCTGACCAACATAGTGAGATTTGAGATCCCATCTCTACAAAAACCAAACAAAAAAATTAGCTGGGTGTGTGGACTCATGCTTGTGGTCCCAGCTAATTGGGAGGCTGAGGTGGGAGGATCACTTGAGCCCAGGAGGTTGAGGCTGCAGTGAGCTGTGATCATGTTACTGCACTCCAGCCTGGACAACACAGTGAGATCCGTCTCAAAAAATAAAGTTATTTTTCTAGATTATAAAATATGACATGTTCATAATTAAAAGGCTGAGAAGCAAAACAGAAAAAAATTGCATGTCTCTGTCATCCATCCCTTCCCACTGCCCACGTCTCCCACGTGGAGGTTTTGCTTGTCAGCCTGTTTGGTAATTTTTTTTTGTTTTTTGTTTTTTTTTTTTTTTGAGACGAAGTCTTGCTCTCTTGCCCAGGCTGGAGTGTAGTGGTGTGATCTCGGCTCACTGCAACCTCTACCTCCCAGGTTCCACGGATTCTCCTGCCTCAGCCTCCCGAGTAGCTGGGATTACAGTTGCGCACCATCACACCTGGCTTATTTTTGTATTTTTAGTAGAAATGGGGTTTCGCCATGTTGGCCAGGTTTGTCTCAAACTCCTGACCTCAGGTGATCTGCCTACTTCAGCCTCCCAAAGTGCTGGGATTACAGACGTGAGCCACTGGGTAATTTTATATTTGCCTTTCTCCACACCTCTGTATTGGAAGCTTTTTTTTTTTTCTTAATGGCAATGAGTGTTTTGAAGCCGCATCTACTCTGTAGTTTAACCATTCTCACTGTAGCCATTTCCACAGGACAGATAAAGCAAGATGTGTGTCTTGGCCTGTAAAGTTTCACGTGATCTGAGGGCTCCCTCAGCGTGGATGCTGTTAACAAACGTGGTGCCCGCCCACCGCAACACACAGACACATAACTGTGTGGTAAGCCTTTGCAGAGGCCAGCGAATGGGCCCTGCAGCTCAGGCCCTGGTGGGCCTTGGCCTCAGCACTGGGGATGCCACTACCCCGTCAAAACCTGTAGCTGGCTCCTTCTAGAATGTGCTATCAACCTGCCCTCAGCCTCTGAGCACAGTGAGGGCTGTATGTCCCCACTGGACAGTGCAGGTGGCCTGGGGGTGTGTCAGATGGGGAGGTTAAAGTCACACAGCCCCAGACCGCAGAATCAGGACTGGAACCCAGACCTCACTGGCTCTGATTTGTGTAGAAACCCCTGGAAGCCGCCTGGAGCAGGGCAAGGAGGGTTGAGCAGCTGGTTCACTGCTGCTCCTGGCCCATGTTTTAGGTGTTGTGGGGGCATCTTACAGAGCTCTTTTGGGAATCCCCCTCTGCTCCCTGTGTCCCTGGGCCCTTGTCGGGTGACAAGCGGCTCCCAAGAACTCTCAGACCAAGGTCCTGGCCTTAAGTGACTCCAGATCTCGGGGAGACACAGCCAGACACAGCCAAGCCAGTCCTGTGAGGTCAGGCTGGGGACATCCAGGAAGGTGGCAGCCTTGGGGGCCGGGATAGTGTTGGTGCAGGCAGGGCAAGGTTGGCCAGGCAGGGGCTGCCACAGAGATGGGCACCACAGCAGTCAGAGCACAAGTGCCGGAGCAGACGGCTGAATGGCCACAATGGGCTCAGGTGAGGGTCCAGGGGCCCAGAAGAGCTTGGGATGCCCTGTCCTGAGCCTGTTAGGCTAGAGTGTCCACAAGAGCGGGACACCCCCCAGGATCACTCAAGTCTTCAAAACCAGATTCTGTGGGGTACCCCAAGCTGGCATTGGGGGAACCTACCCAGGAGCGCTGAAGGAGGACTCTCCTTCCCCAGGCTGCTTTCAGACAGAGGTCCTTGGCTTTCTACAGGGAGCCCAGCCAGGCTCACAATAAGCCAGGCCTAGCGGAGGAGAGCAGTTTTTCTTGCTCTGAGGTTTCAAAAGGGCTTGGTGAATTTTAAAAAGCTCCAAGACCCACCTGGAGCTCACTTTCAAGGTGCAGCTACAGGGCAGCGTAGAGTTGTTGGGCTTTGTGTCTCAGGAGGAGCATCTCTGCACTCTGGAGAAGTATCTGGTGGCGTCAAAGCCAGGTCTCAGGAGTTGGTTTTGGGGATGTGTCCATCTTGGCTTCCCAAGTGCTCCCTGGGCTGCCAGGAGCCACCATCTAGGGAATTTTCCAGGTCTTACCTGAACCCCACATCCAGGCTTACAGGGCTTTGAGTCCTCGGCCCAGACAGGGTCAGTCCAGCACTGCTGGTCGCCTGTGTAGCACAGGCTCCTGTCCGCCGTCTCCAGGCCCTTGCCATAGCAACAGGGATGGGCATTTATGGGCCCTGATGGCTCTTACTGAGCTCTTCCTGCCACATCCTGAGGATGCTAGGGCTGCAACTGGGGTGGCCCTGTGCAGTCACAAAGCAGGGAGTCCGGATTGGAGGATTCTTACATGCTGGTGCCCCCAGAGCCCCTGCGTGTCTGCAGGGGCCTCCCATGAGAGCCAACTCAATTGTGGAAGACAAACCGGAGGGGCTGCTGCCCTTCTCAGAACCTGAAACCTGGAACCCTATATGAATCTGCATTTCTGATCAGCCCCCATTGTGGGTCTAGGGCTAACGGCCATCAGTGCTTTTTCTCTGCTTGAAAAGGTAGAAGCCCCCAAAGTTGTCCATTGGTCATGCCCCTGTGAGGGCATGAGCCAGAAGTGAGGGCAGTTTGTTTTTCAGTGATACTTCAGAGAGGGCCATTTGAGATGGGCTCTGAGGTAAGCATAGGAGTTCACCAGACGCAGAAGGAGGTCACAACCTGGGCTGGGTTCGGCAAGTGGGGTCCAGGCTCCTCACTCCCCCTTGCTGCTCTTGGTTGACAGGAGAGTAACAACATGGTGGTGCCTGCCATGCAGCTCGCCAGCAAGATCCCGGACATGTCGGTACAGCTGTGGTCGTCAGCACTGCTGAGAGGTGAGTGCAATGGCCACCCCTCTTCCCCAGCCCCAGCCTGGCCCTCCCCAGAGATCAAGGCTGCTGGGCATGTCCTGCTCAGCCTTAGCTCGGACTAGGCCTCCGTGGGCCGCAGCCCCAGTTCTAGCATGGGTAGGGGGTGCTCCTCAGGAGACCCTGGTTGAGGGCAGTGGGTGCATTTGTGGCATCCGCTTGACTCGGGGTCTGGTTCAGTCTCTATAGGACCCAGAGGCTGAGACTTGGTATCTGGTAGACTTGGGCTGTTAGCCGTGGCGCTCTCAGCCTTGCTTCTTCCCGGAAAGGCAGACAGCAGCCATACCTATTGGGTAGGGCTGGCCAGCTTGCTCTGGGAGCAGGGCGGGCACTCAGCGGGTATCATTGCTGTTACCAGCTCCCCCATTTCCAGATTATGAAACTAAGGTCCGGAGACTCGCCTGGGGCCCTGGGGAGGTGACAGGAGACAGGGTGCTCCATGTGCAGTGGGCTGCCTGGGGCTGCTGCCTCAGGATGGGCATTGGGCGTCCTGCCCCAGTGAGCGCCTGTTTGCCTGAGGGCTGGCCATGGGCTCCCTGGAGGGCTGGCGAGAAGCCTGGCATTGGGCTTTCACTGCCCAGCCAGCCCTGTTCTGCCCTATGAGGGCGGCTGGCGCATGGGCTTTGTGATCCCAAGACAGGGCTCAGGTCCAGTGACGTGCCAGGCACCCAGAGATCCACCAGTGCAGCTGGGACTTGACCTTAGGGCTCCATCTGCACCGAGTGGGAGGGCCTGGGCAGTGACAGGGCAAGGCGGGCCCCCATGCTCATGTCCCACTCTCAGACCTGAATAAAGCCTGTGGGAACGCCATGGATGCCCATGAAGCCGCCCAGATGCACCAGAACTTCTCGCAGCAGCTGCTCCAGGACCACATTGAGGCCTGCAGCCTCCCCGAACACAACCTCATCACGGTACGGGTGTGGGTGTTAGGGGACGGGATCAGGACTAGCGGGCTCCCCACCTGCAAGAGGAAGGGGCACCTTGGCTATATTTCTCTTTTGTCCAACAAACCCTAACTCAGCTTCGGGTGATCCCTTGATGGGGGAGATGGCCATGGGCACCCCCACCCAAGCAAGGGACACAGGTGCCTCCTCGGGGCCCATTGGACTGGGTCATGGAGAACAGAGTCCCGGCTGTGTGAGCAGCCCAAGGAAGGCAGCATTCCAACCTCTTCTTCCCTGGGAACGGTCCACGGTGCCTCACTCGCATGTCCTCTCCTCCCCACAGTGGACAGACGGTCCACCCCCCGTGCAGTTCCAAGCTCAGAATGGACCCAACACCAGCCTGGCCAGCCTCCTGTGAGGCCTTGATGGGGCCATCCAGCTCCGCAGAGCCTGCGCGTCTCCGGCTTCCACCCAGACGGCACTCAAGCCTGCCCCCGAGGCGTGCTTCCTTCCTGATTGTCTCTAGAGCTTCCAAGTCCTGGGAATGTGCGGGGCCAGTCCCTGCCCTCCCAGGAGGGGTGGTAGCCGTTCCCACCTCGCACCAGGACCCCCAGTGCAGAGGCTCACAGGTGGCACACAGGCGCTGTCTCTCCAGAGCCATCCTTCAGAGTGGACCTCAGTGCCAGTCCTGCCTCAGCATCTGGGTCACGTCGGCCAGGAGTAGGGTGCAGGCCTCCAGCAGGTCCTAATCCTGTGTGCCAGGGCAGGCAGTGCCCCAGGGGCACCACGCCTGACTCTCCATCACCCAGGCCTTGATGCCGAGCGGGAGTAGAGTGTTTCCTCTGCTCAAGGCAATTTCCAGAGCCCGGATGCCAGTTTCTGGCCTGAATTTGGAGGGAAGAAGTAATGGCCCTAGTGTGGGACGAAGCACAGATCCCAGCACTTTTCCCAGCTTTCTCTCCAGCATCGGTCCCTGCAGCAGCTGGGGCCTCTGGTCAGGAACCCTCAGGGACCCAGGAACTCAGCTTCCAAACATCTGCACCTTGACCGGACTCGCCATCCCACCGTGGGGGTGCAGGTGATTGTAAACACGGGTCTGCATGTGGATGCACACGGGTGTGCGGTGAAGATCTGTGGAGATGGAGCTGGGAGCTGAGGCTCCTGTTGCACCAGCCACCTTCCCCCATCTTGTGGCTGCTGAGGGGCAGGAAGCGGGGGAGTGGGCTTGTCTCCTAAATTTAAGATCACCTCCTCAGCTAGCTTAGAGTGCATGGCACGGGCCCCCCGCCCCCGAGATCTGGAGCCCAGGGACTTTCTTCCTGGCAGATCTGTGGCCTTCCCTGCTCAGCCTCTTGGTCCCCCCACTCCCTCCACCGCCTCACCTTCCCTGCTGGGTCTCTGGGGCACAGTGTGAAACCCGCACCCTAGCCAGGCCCCAGGGAGCCTCCGCTGGGCCCAGACAGCAGCGTTTGGTTTTATCCACTTTTCTTGGATAATCAGGAGGTGCCCCAGTGGTCACAGTGTGGCATTCTGAGTTGGCGCGGGTGGTCGGGTCAAGATAGCAGCAGCAGGTGTCAGGGCTCAAGACACCACCCCCTCCAGCTTCTGGGGCCCAGGAGCCTCTCCCTGCTACAGGGGGTGGGGCTCCTGCTCAGCAGGGTAGGTGGTGGTTTTAGGTCTTGTCACCCTCGCTCAGTGGAACTGCCTCTGGGAACTTTGGCGTCTGTGACTAAAGGGACGCTGGATTGCTCAGGTCAGCTGCTCAGGGCTCCTAGGCTGGGTGTGCCTTAGCCACAGGCAGGGCTGTCAATAACCCCCTTCCTCACTGGCCACCACCTGACATCAGCACCAGTGACAGGCTGGTCAGAGGGCAGGGCTGGTGAGGGTTTGTCCTAAGAGGACCACCGCCATCTCTGGGTCTCCAGGGGGAGAGCCTGGCCCTGTCCTTTGCTACCCAGGGCTGCCCCCAGGCCCATGAAGCCAGTAGGAGAGCGTGTGGCACTGGCCCACAAAGTGTCCCTGTCCTGTCTTCCTCCCGAGCCATGGCCTCTGCTAGCTCCACCTTGAAGGAGCCCCCCACATCCTCCCCTACATCCCAGAGATGCCACCACTTGTGTCTCCACAATGTGCTCCTGCCCATCCGGGTTCCGCACTGTCCGACCCCTGCACACCACTCATGTCACCATGGCGTGCATCATGTTCATCCCCATCTATTTATTTAAGCCTTTCTTTGCTTGTAGGGCATTTTGTATGTAGAGCAGTTGAAAACAGAACCTCAGAACTTAACATCTGTCCGGATGTTAAAGTGCTTTTCATGACCACCCTGTTATCTATGTATATGTAAAGTTAAGGATGAGATCTTAAGTTTACAATTAAAAACTCAGTACTCAATATTTAATATTCTACTCGAGCTTTATGGAAGCCAAATCATGTGCATGTGTGTGTGTGCGTGTGTGCAAGCTTTGAACCTCCTTCCACAGCCGCATCTTCTCATGACACAAAGCTTTTGATAAGTACTTTCCTGTGGGTCGCTCAGCGCCTCATAGCATCTCATTCAATTGCAAGAATAGAGGCCAGACACGGTGGCGCATGCCTGTAGTCCCAGCTAACTGGGAGGCTGAGGCAGGAGGATCACTTGAGCCCAGGAGATTGAGGCTGCAGTGAGCATGATCGCGACACTGCACTCCAGCCTGGATGACAGTGAGACTTTGTCTCAAAAAAAAAAAAAAAACAACAACAATGGAAGGCAGACAGCAAGTCCCTGAGGACACATCACACAGTGTCCTGTAGCTAAGTGTCTAGGAAAAAACAAAAACTCCAAACCCTTCAGTGGATGAGGACAAGGTCGCAGAAAGGCATTCTGTTGACAGATGAACAGCTGAAAGCTGGCCAGACCCTCCTGTATGCCTCTGCCCTTGTCCTGTGGGTTGAGGGGGTCTGACCAGGAGGCCACCTACAGCAGGAAGTGAGGCTGCCATGTTTCCTTCAGACACAGCTGCCTCTCCCCAGCTCTGTCCCTGTAGTCACCTGCCGGTGGGCGAGGATCCTCTCCCTGGGATAAGCACTCCCAGCCCCGTTTATCAGAAACACAGGCAAGGAAATTGGAACTGCCACCCAGCCCAGCATGGTGGCTCAATTGGTTGGTTGGTTGTCAGTTGTCTCTTCGTTTTGTTAAGGTTTTTAATAAGTACGTTTGGCATAATGTCTTTTAATGGGTTTGTAATATTTGTAACGGTTTTAGCAGCCTATAACTTTTCAGCTGGTGCTTTTACTTAGGGAAAAAAACAATTTGTAAATACAGAACATTGTTTAAAAGACATAACCATAGAACATAGCTTCCTGTTTGTGGATTTTGTTTCCTATATATTCAAAGTAAAATGACTTACAGGAGCCACGTGCTGTGTCTTTGTTGTTTCCTCTGTCCGCTTTGTGAGCCATCCCAAAGACGGCTGCCACCCTCGCTGCCATGCCCACAGGGGCCCCCTCTGTGGCGGGGTCTTCAGCATGAGGATGCAGTCCCCAAATCCTGAGCCAGATGACGTGAATGGAAGCCTGAGTCCACATCTCCTCCACTGATCATTTTCCTCTGGTCTGGCCTCGCCTAGAGAGGAAGGAACCCCATGCTCCATCAGCATATGAGGCCTTCAGCAGCCTGCTCCTGGAATCCTCCCTTCCCAGCCCTCTCAGGGGCAGACTCCCTCATGCACCCAGGTGTCCTGGTCCCTGTGTTTTTTGTTGTTGTTGTTGTTGTTTGAGATGCAGTCTTGCACTGTCGCCCAGGCTGGAGTGCAGAGGCGCGATCTCTGCTCACTGCAACCTCCACCTCCCAGGTTCAAGCGATACTCCTGCCTCAGCCTCCCAAGTAGCTGGGATTACAGGTGCCCGCCACCAAGCCCAGCTAATTTTTTATATTTTTAGTAGGAACAGCATTTCACTGTGTTGGCCAGGCTGGTCTTGAACTCCTGACCTCGTGATCTACCTGCCTTGGCATCCCAAAGTGCTGGGATTACAGGCCTGAGCCACCGCGCCCAGCCGGTCCCTGCATTGTTAGAGGGGACCAGCCTCCATACACCTGGGAGTGAGGGGAGTTATTTGCCCAGATTTTTTTGTTTGGAGGTGAAATTACCATAACAAATTTAACTTTTTTTGCAGGTTGTGCTGGCTTACGCCTGTAATCCCAGTACTTTGGGAGGCCGAGGCAGGAGGATCCCTTGAGCCCAGGAGTTCAAGAACAGCCTGGGCTACATAGTGAGACCCAGTCTCTACAAAAAATGTATAAAAATTAGCCAGGCAACCAGGTGCCGTGGCTCAAGCCAGTAATCCCAGCACTTTGGGAAGCCGAGGTGGGCGGATCACTTAAGGCCAAGAGTTGAGACCAGCCTGGCCACCATAGTGAAACCCTGTCTCTACTAAAAATACAAAAATTAGCCGGGTGTGGTGGCGTGCACTTGTAGTCCCAGCTACTCAGGAGGCTGAGGCAGGAGATTCACTTGCACCAGGGAGTGGAGGGTTTCAGTGACCCAAGATCCTGATACTGTGCTCCAGCCTGGGTGACAGAGTAAGACTCTCTCTCTCAAAAAATAAATAAATACAAATACAAAATATAAAAATTAGCCGGTATGGTGGCGCACAACTGTAATCCCAGCTACTCGGGAGGCTGAAGCAGGAGAATCGCTTGAACCCGGAGGCAGAGTTTGCAATGAACCAAGATCACACCACTGCCTGGGTGAGAGAGGGAGACTCTACCTCGAAAAAAAAAAAAATAGCCAGGCATGGTGGTGTGTTCCTGTAGTCCCAGTTACTTAGGAGGCTGAGGCGGGAGGATTACTTGAACCCAGGAGGATATTAGCAGAGACAGAGTCTTGCTCTATTTTATATGTATATAAAATAGTATTATCTGTAAAGTGGACTGCTCAGTGGTATTCAGTACGTTCACAGTGTTGCACAGTTATCATCTCTATCTAGTTCTGGGACATTTTCATTCCCCCAAAAGGAGATTCATTGCCATCAGCAGTCACTCCTCATTCCTCCTCCCTCCCCAAGCCCCTGGCAACTACTAATCTGCTTCCTGTCTGTGAATTTGCCTGTTCTGGATATTTTATATCAATGGAATCTCATACCCTGTGACCTCTTGTAGCCTGGGGTCTCTCAGCACCATGTTTTCAAGGTTCATCTGCACTGTAGCATGGATCATTGCTTTGTTCCTTTTATGAGTGAATAATATCCCATTATATGGATGGACCAAACTGTTTATCTTTTTTTTTTTTTTTTTTTTTTTTTGAGACAGAGTCTTGCTCTGTCACCCAGGCTGGAGTGCAGTGGGTTGATCTCGGCTCACTGCAACCTTCGCTTCCTAGGGTCAAGCAATTCTCCTGCCTCAGTCTCCTGAGTAGCTGGGACTACAGGCGCATACCACCAAGCCCAGATAATTTTTGGATTTTTAGTAGAGATGAGGTTTCACCATATTGGCCAGGCTGGTCTCAGACCCCTGACCTTGTGATCCACCTGCCTCGGCCTCTCAAAGTGCTGGGATTACAGGCATAAGCCACTGCACCCGGCTTTTTTTTTTTTTTTCTTGAGACAGGATCTTGCTCTATAGCCCAGTGCAGTGGTATGATCTCAGCTCACTGCAACCTCCACCTCCCAGGCTCAAGGGATCCTCCCACCTCAGCCCCCCAAATAGCTGGAATGACAGGCACCACCATGCCAGGCTAATTTTTCTATATTTTCTAGACATGGGGTTTCACCTTGTTGCCCAGGCTGGTCTTGAACTCCTGGACTCAAGCGATCTGCCCGCCTTGGCCTCCCAAAGTGCTGGGATTACCACCGTGAACCACGGTGCCCGGCCTTATCCATCCTTCTATGGACATTCGGGTTGCTTCCCCCTTGTGGCGACTGTGAATAGTGCTGCTCTGTGAGTTTTGGCTGGACCACGTGTTTTCAATTCTCCTGGGCTTTCCCTGTGTCTTTATTGTGGACAGACAGGGCCGCTCAGCACACACATATGGTGTGAAGGCCCTCATGTCACTCTCAGGTTAGTTCCCCATGAGAGATACACAAGCCATCTTAGCCTCGAGCCCCAAGGGGCTCTGCTGGATGTGCAACGTTTTTGTATTTTGTTTTGCTATGTGTCGTTTAGAGACAGAGTCTCACTCTGTTGCCCGGGCAGGAGTGCAGTGGTGCAATCACTTGAGCCTCACTGCAGCCTCAAACGCCCTGGCCCAAGCGACCCTCCTGCCTCATCCTCCCGGGTAGCTGGGACTATAGATACGTGCCACCACACCCGGTTATTTTTTTTTTTTTTTTGAGATGGAGTCTTGCACTGTTGCCCGGGCTGGAGTGCAGTGGTGTGATCTCGGCTCACTGCAACCTCTGCCTCCCAGATTCAAGAGATTCTCCTGCCTCAGCCTCCCGAGTAGCTGGGATTACAGGCACCTGCCTCCATGCCCAGCTAATTTTTTTGTATTTTTTAGTAGACACAGGGTTTCACCATGTTGGCCAAGCTGGTCTCCAACTCCTGAGCTCAAGCAATCCTCCCACCTTGGACTCCCAAAGTGCTGGGATTACAGTCATGAGACACCACACCGGCCCTGTGCGAGTGTTTGAGTCTCAACATGGTGATCACAGCACCCCAACCATCGATGCCTGGGCTCCCTCTGCCCCATCCCCACCAGTTCAGCACCAGGCAGCCTTTTCACTCAAGGCAGACTCTGCTTATCCTTCATCATCAGCTTGGACATCATCTTCTCCAGACAGACAGGCAGGGGCCCATCTGGCCCATCTCATACCTCTCCAGCCCCTGCATGGATTCACATCTTGAACCTGAGCTGGACCAGAGCACAGCATGACGAGCCTGCCATGGGACCAGCCGCCTTTCCAGCAGGTGTGCAGCCCCCAGCTGGGAGGTGTGAACCTGCATGTGGACAGCAGGTCTATCCTGGGTTGACCAATGTTTCACACAAAGCCTACACCCAGGCAGTCACCTTGGCCTGGGCGCCCGGCAGACTAGGGTCACACAGCTCCTCCTGTTGAGTCATTTCCGAGTAGACTATGCCCTGTGCAGCATCCATGGGACCCTGACTCAGGAAGTGAGTGACCTTCCTTTTCCCACAAGCCATGTCCTCATCCATGTCATCCCTCATCCACTTAGAGGATGAGGCGGGAGGGAGGTTGAGGCAGGAGGATTGCTTGAACCCAGGAGGTTGAGGCTGCAGCAAGCTATGATCGCCCCACTGCACTCCAGCCTGGGTGACAGAGTGAGACCCGCTCTCTAAACAAAACATAGCGAAACAAAAAACAAATGATAGGAGCCAGATGTGGTGGAGCATACCTGTAGTCCCAGCTCCTTAGGAGGCTGAGATGGGATGATGGTTCAGGTCCAAAAGTTTGAGACTAGCCTGGGCAACATAGCAAGACCCCGTCTCTATAAAAAATAAAACATCTGCCTGTAATCCCAGTACTTTGGGAGGCCGAGGCAGGCGTATCACTTGAGGCCAGGAGTTCGAGACCAACCTGGGCAACGTAGCAAGACTTTGTCTCTATAAAAAATTTAAAATCAGCTGGACGTGGTGGCTCATGTCTGTAATCCCACCATCTTGGGAGGCCGAGGCAGGTGGATCACCTGAGGTCGCGAGTTCAAGACCAATGTGGCCAACATGGCGAAACACAGTCTCTACTAAAAATACAAAAATCAGCTGGGTGTGGTGCTACACGCCTCTAATCCCAGCTACTTGGAGGCTGAGGCAGAAGACAGTGACCCCAGGAGGCAGAGGTGGCAGTGAGCCAAGATGGCACCATTGTACTCCAGCCTGGGTGATGGAGTGAGACTCCATCTCAAAAAAAGAAAAAAAAATTAAAATCAGCCAGGCATGGTGCCTCACACCTGTAATCCCAGCACTTTGGGAGGCCAAGGCGGGGAGATCATTTGAGGTCAGCAGTTTTTTTTGTTTTGTTTTGTTTTGTTTTTGTTTTGTTTTGTTTTGTTTTTGAGATGGAGTCTCGCTCTGTCGCCCAGGCTGGAGTGCAGTGGCGCGATCTCAGCTCACTGCAAGCTCTGCCTCCTGGGTTCACGCCATTCTCCTGCCTCAGCCTCCTGAGTAGCTGGGACTACAGGTGCCCGCCACCGCGCCCAGCTAATTTTTTGTATTTTTAGTAGAGACGGGGTTTCACCGTGGTCTCCATCTCCTGACCTCGTGATCCGCCCGCCTCGGCCTCCCAAAGTGCTGGGATTACAGGCATGAGCCACTGCGCCCGGCCGAGGTCAGGAGTTTGAGACCAGCCTGACCAACATAGTGAAACCCTGTCTCTACTAAAATATAAAAATTAGCAAGCCATGGTAGCGGGTGCCTGTAATCTCAGCTACTCGGGAGGCTGGGGCAGGAGAATCGCTTGAACCCAGGAGGCAGAAGTTGCAGTGAGCCAAGATCACGCCACTGCAGTCCAGCCTGGGCAACAGGGCAAGACTCCCTCTCAAAAATAAATAAACCTGGCAGGGCGAGGTGGCTCACACCTGTAATCCCAGCACTTTGGGAGGCCAAGGCAGATGGATCACCTAAGCTCAGGAGTTTGAGACCAGCCTGGCCAACATGGTGAAATCCCATCTCTACTAAAAATACAAAAAAATTAGCCGGGCATGGTGGTGGGCACCTGTAAATCCTAGCTACTCAGGAGACTGAGGCATGAGAATCACTTGAATCCGGGAGGTTGGAGGTTGTGGTGAGCTGAGATCAGGCCACTGCCCTCCAGCCTGGACCACAGAGTGAGATTCCATCTAAAAAAAAGTAATAATAAAATAAATAAAAATAAAAATAAAATAATGCAAAAATTAGCCAGCCACGGTGGTGCACACCTGTAATCCCAGCTACGCGGGAGGCTGAGGCAGGAGAATCGCTTGAATCCAGGAGGTGGAGGTTGCAGTAAGCCAAGATCACGCCACTGCAGTCCAGCCTGGTTGACAGAGCTAGACTCCCTCTCGAAAAAACAAAAAAAACACTTTTTAAAAAAAATTTTAAATTGCCAGGCGGCCGGGCATGGTGGCTCATGCCTATAATCCCAGCACTTTGGGAGGCTGAGGCAGGTGGATCACCTGAGGTCAGGAGTTCAAGACCAGCCTGGCCAACATGGTGAAACCCCGTCTCTACTAAAAATACAAAAATTAGCAGGGCTTGGTGGTGGGTGCCTGTAATCCCAGCTACTCAGGAGGCTTGGGCAGGATAATCACTTGAATCTGGGTGGCAGAGCTGAGATCGCGCCGCTGCACTCCAGCCTGGGTGACAGAGCGAGACTCCGTCTCAAAAAAAAAAAAAAAATTGCTAGGCATAGTGGTGTGTGCCTATAGTCCCAGCTACTCAGGAGTCTGAGGTGGAAGGATTGCTTCAGCCTGGGAGGTCGAGGCTGCAGTGAGCCACGATTGCAGCTCTGCAATCCAGTCTGAGCAACAGAGTGAGAACCGGTCTCTAAAAATAATAATAAAAATAAAAAAGAAAATGGACAACTTTCTTTTGAACACAGCTTCTAGAACCCAGCACCTGAGGAAATATATGCAGGCAGAAATCCTCCCAGTGGCCACCTCACATCCTGTCTCCTCCTATTCCGGCTGCTTTGACAACTTACCTTAGACCGAGGGGCTTACAAACAACAAATACTTATTTCTTACTGATCTAGAGGCTGCGAAATTCAAAATCAAGGTGCCAGCAGATTCGGAGTCTGGCGAGGGCCTGCTTCCTGGTTTGCTTCCCGCTCTCTAGCTCCACCCTCATGACATAATCATCTCCCAGAGGCCCCACCTCCAAAATACAATCACAGGCTGGGTGCAGTGGCTCACGACTGTAATCCCAAAACTTTGGGAGGCCAAGACAGGAGAATCACTTGAGCTCAGGAGTTCAAGAGCAGCCTGGGCAACATGGTGACACCCTGTCTGTACAAAAAATACAAAAAAATTAGCTGGGCATGGTGGTGCGCACCCATAGTCCCATCTACTG
This sequence comes from Pan paniscus, assembly GCF_029289425.2. Classification (NCBI taxonomy): domain Eukaryota; kingdom Metazoa; phylum Chordata; class Mammalia; order Primates; family Hominidae; genus Pan; species Pan paniscus. The sequence continues at coordinate 24,227,445 of NC_073269.2, forward strand.
GGGAAGCTGAGGCAGAGGATCACTTGAGCCCAGGAGTTCAAGGCTGGAGTGAGCCATGATCCCACCACGGCATTCCAGCCTGAGCGACAGATCAAGACCCTGTCTGAAAAATAAATAAAAAACAGAGGACCGAGCGCAATGGCTCACGCCTGTAATCCCAGCACTTTGGGAGGCCAAGGTGGGCAGATCATGACGTCAGGAGATGGAGACCATCCTGGCTAACACGGTGAAACCCCGTCTCTACTAAAAATACAAAAAATTAGCCGGCCCTGGTGGCGGCAGAACTTGCAGTGAGCCGAGATCATGCCACTGCACTCCAGCCTGGGTGACAGAGTGAGACTCAGTTAAAAAAAAAAAAAAAAAGAAAAAACAGGCCAGGCGCGGTGGCTCACACCTGAGCTGAGATCGTGCTGTTGCACTCCAGCCCGGGTGACAACAGCGAGACTCCGTCTCAAAAAAAAAAAAAAAAAAAAATACAATCACATTTCAACATAAGAATATTGAAAGAGGAGGGACACGGTGGCTCATGCCTGAATCCCAGCACTTTGAGAAGCCAAGGCAGGCAGACTACTTGAGGTCAGGAGTTCAAGACCAGCCTGGCCAACATGGTAAAACTCCATCTCTACTAAAAATACAAAAATTAGCCAGGTGTGGTGACAGGAGCCTGTAATCCCAGCACTTTGGGATGCCTAGGCGGGCGAATCACCTGAGGTCAGGAGTTCTAGATCAGCCTGGTGAACATGGTGAAACCTCATCTCTACTAAAAATACAAAAATTAGCTGGGTGTAGTGGCAGGTGCTTGTATTCCCAGCTACTCGGGAGGCTGAGGCAGGAGAATTGCTTGAACCTGGGAGGCGGAGGTTGCAGTGAGCCAAGATCTCACCATTGCACTCCAACCTGGGTGACAAGAGGGAAACTCCACCTCAAAATAAATAAATAAATAAATAAGATGAAGTTTCTTATTTCGTCCCAAATTTATGCTCACATGGTGAGATTACAATGAAATTGGCTGGGAAAGGAAAGGAAAAGATTAATTTCCACATGAATTTTATTTTCTTAGTACTCTGATTTTTTTTTTTTTTTTTTTTTTTTTTTTTGAGATGGAGTTTCGCTGGTTGCCCAGGCTGGAATGCAATGGTGCAATCTCAGCTTACAGCAACCTCTGCTTCCCAGGTTCAAGCGATTCTCCTGCCTCAGCTTCCTGAGTAGCTGGGATTACAGGCGCACACCACCACGCCCAGCTAATTATTTTGTACTTTTAGTGGAGATGTGGTTTCACCATGTTGGCCAGGCTGGTCTGGAACTCCTGACCTCAGGTGATCCACCCGCCGCCTCGGCTTCCCAAAGTGCTGGGATTACAGGTGTGAGTCACTGTGCCCGGCCAGGGATAGTCCACTTTGTCAGTGTGTGTTTGTTGTGAATGTCGTCTCTAACCACAGTTCCTTACACTCAGTGTTTCTGCAGCGCAGGGTTCAGGCTCCATCTGCAGTTAGGCACACTCTGTCCAGAGTGAGTCTCTGTGTGGCCTTGGCGCTGTCCTGCTATTCCAGGGTTCTGAGCACAAATCCTCCCCTAAAGGGTTAAGCACAAACTGTTCAGAAGTCCTGTCGTGAACCGGAAGTGTATCTCCCACTCTGTCTTCATCTGCAAGTGTCCTCAGTTGCTACTGCGGCCCCTGGCCTGCTCTGGCCTTGGCCACCAGGGGGCATGGCGGCCCAGGAGCAGCAAGGGCTGCCCAGGCAATGTCCCCACCAGGTAGGACAGGTGGGAACCTACAATCCAGCTAGAAAGACTGGGCTGGATGTTGCCAGACCCCAGTCTGGCCAGGCTTTGCTCATCTGCAGGGATGTGGGGTGACCTTCACACCACTCCTGTAACTGTTGGAGAAGACAATGGCCAGGGTTCTCCGGGTGTCAGGGTGACACCATTCCCTCCTTTACTTGCCAAACATGTATTAAGCACCTACTGTGCGCTGGATGCTGGGAACACAGCAGAGACCACATCAGACAATGTCTGATGCCCTCAGAGGGTGGACATAGTTCCCCTGATGACGGGTTTCAGAAGGGAGGGAGTGTTGACCATCTGTGAGAAGGGAGTGTCACACAGTAGGTGGGGGACAACCACAGGGGAGGAGGTGGGGGACGCTGTGACAAGACCAAAAGGAGGGCTGGGAGCGATGGTTCATGCCTATAATTCCAGCACTTTGGGAGGCCGAGGTGGGCAGATCACCTGATGTCAGGAGTTTGAGACCAGCCTGCCCAACATGGTGAAACCCTGTCTCTACTTAAAATACAACAAATTAGCCAGGGATGGTGGTGGGCGCCTGTAATCCCAGCTACTCAGGAGGCTGAGGCAGGAGAATTGCTTGAACCTGGGAGGTGGAAGTTGCAGTGAGCCAAGGTCACGCCATTGCACACAGCCTGGGCAACAAGAGCAAAACTCCGTCTCAAAAAAAAAAAAAAGGAGGCAAGCAGGCCCCCCCTTGGGCCAGCTGATCACAGCTGGACAACATTCCAGCTTTGGCGATGGGGCCACCAAGACCCAGGCATCTGGGGAATTGTATCCCCTACTGGCACAGTTGAGTGACTCGGGTGGGGACTGCAGGCTCTGGCCCTGGTCCCCTCCTGTCTGGCCACCCCTCAGGGGACACTGGGAGGGTATCGCGGCTACCAGGCTGCCTGTCGCATTTATGGAGGGCCAGTCCACCACCACCTTGTACTCAGCTGACATCTGGAAGCACATCCAGGAGGACACTGAGGGCTCAGAAAGTGCCTGGGCCCCTGTGTTCAGGTGTGAAATCAAATCTCTGAGGCCCCAGACCAGAGCCATCGTCCTTCTGCCCCCACTGGACTGAGACTCACATGCCCAGAACTGCACTTGTGGATGACGGTGGTACATCCAGGGCAGAATACACGGCAGACAGGTCAGCTGATGACAGTGTCTGCTGGCCAGGGTCAGTCCCTGACTCTCTTGTATAATGTGTAACCCAACAGTGCGTGCCCAGGGGGCTGGGGCACTCCAGACACCGGCCCAGGCCCTGGCTTGACTCAGGCCTGACCCTAAAGGAACCCGAGTAAGTGTCTCAGAGCCGGGTCCTGGATCCAAATGCCCCTAATACTTCACACACTGGCCACTATGCTGCTTCCTGAGCCACCTGCTCCCCAGGAAAAGTGACCTAATTGCTCCAGGCTGTTCTTCTCCGGAGCATCCTCTGGTACCCACCGAAGGAAGTGACCCCTGAGTCCTACTCAGCTCCTCCACTCACGGGATTTTTTTTCTTGGCAACTAGTTCTCCCTATACCCAAAACCTATATGACAAGAGGATCCTTTTTATTAAAAAAATTTTTTTGCCAAGTGCAGCAAAAAATCCCAGCACAGGCCGGGCGTGGTGGCTCACACCTATAATCCCAGCACTTTAGGAGGCCGAGGCGGGTGGATCACGAGCTCAGGAGGTCGAGACCATCCTGGCTAACACGGTGACACCCCATCTCTACTAAAAATACAAAAAATTAGCCGGGTGTGGTGGTGGGCACCTGTAGTCCCAGCTACTCAGGAGGCTGAGGCAGGAGAATGGTGTGAACCCGGGAGGTGGAACTTGCAGTGAGGCAAGGTCACGCCACTGCACTCCAGCCTGGGCGACAGAGCGAGACTCTGTCTCAGAAAAAAAAAAAAAAAAATCCCAGCACTTCGGGAGTCTGTAATCCCAGCACTTTGGGAGGCCAAGGGTTTGAGACCAGCATAGCCAACATGGTGAAACCCCGTCTCTACTAAAAATACAAAAATTGGGCACGGTGGCTCACACCTATAATCCTAGCAATTTTCGAGGCCGAGGCGGGTGGATCACCTGAGGTCAGGAGTTCCAGACCAGCCTGGACAACATGGTGAAACCCCATCTCTACAAAAAATACAAAAATTAGCCGGGCATTGGTGGTTTGTGCCTGTAGTCCCAGCTACTTGGGAGACTAAGGCTGGAGAATCACTTAAACCTGGGAGGTGGAAGTTGCAGCAAGCCAAGATTGCACCACTGCACTACAGCCTGGGCGAAGAGTGAGAATCTGTCTCAAAAAAAAAATTTTTTTTTCTTTGGTCATGTGCGGTAGCTCACGCCTGTAATCCCAGCACTTTGGGAGGCCAAGGCAGGTGGATCACTTGAGGTCAGGAGTTCCAGACCAGCCTGGCCAACATGGTGAAACTCCCGTCTCTACTAAAAATACAAAAATCAGCTGGATGTGGTGGTGGGCACCTGTAATCCCAGCTACTTGGGAGACTGAGGCATGAAAATAGTTTGAACCTGGGAGGCAGAGATTGCAGTGAGCTAGGATCATGCCACTGCACTCCAGCCTGGGAGACAGAAAGAAATTCTGTCTTAAAAAAAAAAAAAAGGGGGTGGTGGCAGGCACGGTGGCTCACGCCTGTAATCCCAGTACTTTGGGAGGCCGAGACAGGCGGATCACATGAGGTCAGGAGTTCGAGACCAGCCTGGCCAACATGGTGAAAACCCTGTCTCTACTAAAAACACAAAAAATTAGCCAGGCGTAGTGATGGGTGCCTATAATTCCAGCTACTCAGGAGGTTGATGCAGGAGAATTGCTTGAACCCGGGAGGTGGAGGTTGCGGTGAGCCGAGATCGCACCATTGCACTCCAGCCTGGGCAACAAGAGTGAAACTCTGTCTCAAAAAAAAAAAAATTTTTTTTTTTTTTGGCCAGCGTCAATGGCTCATACCTGTAATCCCATCACTTTGGGAGGCTGAGGCAGGAGGATCACTTGAGCCCAGAAGTTTCAGACCAGCCTGGCAACATGATGGGACCCTATCTCTACATAAAATTTAAAAATTCACCAGGTGCAATTAGGCCTGGTCCCCCTCCTCTCTGGCCACTCCAATCTAAAGTCAAATTGAAAAAAAAGGTTGGGGCTGGGTACGGTGGCTCACGTCTATAATCCCAGCACTGTAGGAGGCCGAGGCGGGTGGATCACTTGAGGTTAGGAGTTTGAGACCAGCCTGGCCAACATGGCGAAATCCCATCTCTACTAAAAATGCAAAAATTAGCCAGGTGTGGTGGCGGGTGCCTGTAGTACCAGGTGCTCAGGAGGCTGAGGCACGAGAATCTCTTGAACCTGGGAGGTGGAGATTGCAGTGAGCCAAGATTGCGTCACTGCACTCCAGCCTGGGCAACAGGGCGAGACTCTGTCTCAAAATAAATAAATAAATAGATAGATAAATAAATAAATAAAAATAAAAAATTTTTTTTGTGTGGAGACAGGGTCTTACTCTATTTCTCAGGATGAAGTGCAGTGGCATGATGTAGCCAGGAACTGGAGCTTCAAACTCCCAGGCCCAAGCAATCCTCCCTCCTCAACCTCCCAAGTAGCTTGGACCATAGGCAGGTGCCATCACTCCCAGCTAATTTTTAAATTAATTTATTTATTTTTGTTGTTGTTGTTTGTTTGTTTGTTTTGAGACGGAGTCTCACTGTCACCCAGGCTGGAGTGCAGCAGCGCAATCTCAGCTCACTGCAACCTCCACCTCCCAGGTTCAAGTGATTCTCCTGCCTCAGCCTCCTGAGTAGCTGGGACTATAGGCCCTCACCGCCGCGCCCGGCTAATTTTTTTTGTATTTTTAGTAGAGACGGGGTTTCACCATGTGGGCCAGGATGGTCTAGATAGAACTCTTGACCTCGTGATCTACCCGCCTCAGCCTCCCAAAGTGCTGGGATTACAGGTGTGAGCCACCACGCCCAGCCTTATTTTAATTTTTTATAGAGACAGGGTCTCACTATGTTACCCACGCTGGTCCTGAACTCCTGGCTTCAAGCAATCCTGCCTCAGCCTCCAAAAGTGCTGGGATTCCAGCCCTGAGCCACTGTTCCTCGCTGAAGGGGATTCTTTTTCAGGGCATTCTTTGTGACACACTCCTTCCCTGGGTGTGTCCTGGAATGTCCGCTGGCCACACCCAGGCCTGGTCTGGCTGTGGGGACACCCACATGCATTGTCAGCTGGGTACGAGACCGGGGTGGGCTTTGCACACAGATCCCACGACTGTATACACTCAGCCCCGTGACAGGAACTGTAGCCCATGGCCACAGCATCTCTTGCTAGAAACTTTTTCAAGAAACTTACCTCAGTACTCAAAGCCACTGCGGTCAGCAAGTGCTGAACATGCCCCAATCCCTAACCTCAGAGAAGGACACTTTCTCTTAACTCCTGTGTAAAGGGTCAGGACTGGTGTCTGGCTGCCGAAGAAACTAAACATTCAGCTTCACTTTCCCAGGTGACATTTGCTGTATCATCTGTGATGCAGGAGATGGCAATGGCATTATTATTATTATTATTATTATTATTATTTTTGGAAATGGAGTCTCGCGCTGTTATGCTGTTGCCCAGGCTGGAGTACACAGGTGCGATCTCGGCTCACTGCAACCTCCGCCTCCCAGGCTCATGTGATTCTCCTGCCTCAGCCTCCCAAGTAGCTGGGACTACAGGCACCCAGCACCACACCCGGCTAATTTTTGTATTTTTGGTAGAGACAGGGTTTCACCATGTTGGCCAGGCTGGCCTCAAACTCCTGACTTCAAGTGATCCTCCTGCCCTGGCCTCCCAAAATGCTGGGATTATAGGCGTGAGCCACTATGCCTGTCCGGCAATGGCATTTTGACCAATACAACATGGGCATCTAACTAGAATTGGGGGCACCCACACGGGTCATAATTTGGGGCCAAAGTAGAGTTTTTTTTGTTTTTTGTTTTTTTTTTTTGGTAAAGATGAGGTCTCACTATGTTGCCCAGGCAGGTCTCAAACTCCTGGGCTCAAGCAATCCTCCCACCTCAGCCTCTCAAAAGGCTGGGATTACAGGCATAAGCCACCGTGCCCAGCAACATTTTTAACTTTTTTTTAGAGAAAGGGTTTTGCTCTGTCACCCAGGCTGGAGTGCAGTGGCACAATTGTAGCCTACTGCAGCCTCGGCTTCCTGGGCTCAAGGGATCCTCCAGTCTCAGCCTCCAGAGTAGTTAGGACTGCAAATGCACACCGCCACACTTAGACAGTTTTTAATTAATTAATTAATTAATTTTGAGACAGAGTCTCACTCTGTCACCCAGGCTGGAGTGTAGTGGTGTGATCTCTGCTCATTGCAACTCCCCATCCCAGATTCAAGTGATTCTCCTGCCTCAGCCTCCAGAGTATCTGGGACTGCAGACACATGCCACCACGCCTGGCTATTTTTGTATTAATATTTTTAGTAGAAATGGAGTTTTGCCATGTTGGTCAGGTTGGTCTTGAACTCCTGTCCTCAAATGATCCATCTACCTTAGCCTCCCAAAGTGCTGGGATTACAGGGGTAAGCCACCATATCCAGCCAATTTTTAAATTATTTTTTGTACAGATGGAGTCTTGCTTTGTTGCCCAGGCTGGTCTCAAACTCCTGGCCTCAAGCGATCCTCCTGCCTCAGCCTCCCAAATTGTTAGGGGGTTACAGGCATGAGCTACTGTGCCTGACCTGGAAGTGGATTTTGAAGTGGATTTTGCAGCCTGTTTGTGTCTCCCAAGCCACAAAAGACTCTGACCTTCGTGTTTGACCAGTTCCTTGGAAGGCACCAGTCTGTGTATTAAGTGGATTATCCAAACCCAGACTGACTCCTGGCACATGGAAGATGCTTTGGGATACACTTATACTAAAAGGGTATTCATTCGTGACTGATCTGAAATCCAAATCTAATGGGGCATCCTATATTTTCAGTTGCTAAATGTGGCCACCCTAGATGCTCAATGACATCCTTGAATAAAGGAAGCTGATGAAGTTCAAACAAATAATTTTACCAGCGGGGTAAAAAAAGCTCAAAGCTCAGTGCACTTTGCGAAACAGTCATTTCCTCTTCCGGTCCGAATAAACTCCTGACTCCTCCCAGGCCCAAGTGATCAGCCACTCCCTCCTACCAGCTGGCTGGGCTGCTGTGCTCAGTCCCAACTCAGGAAGGACAAGAGTAGCTCCTGTGACCATAATGCCTGTCCACAAGCTGAGGCCCGACCCCACTCCGCCTCCTTTTTTTTTTCTTTGAAATGGAGTCTTGGTCTTTTTGCCCAGGCTAGAGTGCAGTGGCGTGATCTCGGCTCACTGCAACTTCCACCTCCCAGGCTCAAGCGATTCTCCTGCCTCAGCCTCCCAAATAGCTGGGATTACAGGCATGCACCACCACCCCCAGCTAATTTTTGTATTTTTAGTAGAGACAGGGTTTTCACCATGTTGGTGAGGCTGGTCTCAAACTCCTGACCTCATGATCCACCTGCCTCGGCCTCCCAAAGTGCTGGGATTACAGGCGTGAGCCACCGTGCCTGGCCACCCCCTTGCTTTTTAGACACAAGGTCTTGCTCTGTCACCCAGGCTGGAGTGCAGTGGCATAATCATGGCTCACTGCAGCCTTAAAACTCCTGGGCTCAAGTGATCTTCTGTCTCAGCCTCCCAAGTAGTTAGGACTATGGGTGCGTGCCACCAACGCGCCTGGCGCTGAGACCTGGATTTTTTTTTTTTTGGTGAGATAGAGTCTTGCTCCGTCGCCCAGGCTGGAGTGCAGTGGGGTGATCTTGGCTCACTGCAACCTCCGCCTTCCAGGTTCAAGCGATTCTCCTGCTTCAGCCTCCCAAGTAGCTGGGACTACAGGCGCCCGCCACCATGCCCAGCTAATTTGTGTATTTTTAGTACAGACAGGGTTTCGCTATGTTGGCCAGGCTGGTCTTGAACTCCTGACCTCGTAATCCGCCTGCCTCGGCCTCCCAAAGTGCTGGGATTACAGGCGTGAGCCACCACTCCCGGCCTGAGACCTGGATCTTAAAAAGGGCTCAGCTGGGTGTAGTCACACACCTGTAGTTCCAGTGACTTGGGAGGCTGATATAGTAGGCTAGCTTCAAGCCCAGGAGTTCAAAGTGAGACTAGCAACATAATGAGATCTCATCTCTTTTTTTTTTTTTTTTTTTTTTTTTTTGAGACGGAGTCTTACTGTCGCCCAGGCTGGAGTGCAGTAGTGCGATCTTGGCTCACTGCAAGCTCCGCCTCCTGGGTTCATGCCTTTCTCCTGCCTCAGCCTCCCAAGTAGCTGGGACTACAGGCGCCCTCCACCACGCCCGGCTAATTTTTTGTATTTTTAGTAGAGACGGGGTTTCACCATGTTAGCCAGGATGGTCTCAATCTCCTGATCTCGTGATCTGCCCACCTCGACCTCCCAAAGTGCTGGGATTACAGGCGTGAGCCACCGTGCCTGGCCGAGACCTCATCTCTTTAAAAAATAATAATAATAAAGTTGGCTGAGTGTGGTGGCTCACGCTTGTAATCCCAACATTTTGGGAAGCCGAGGTGAGAGGATTGCTTGGGCCCAGGAGTTCAAGAGCAGCCTGGCGAACATAATAAGACTCCCATCTCTGCAAAAAAACTTAAAAATTAGCTAGGCGTGGTGGCCTGCACCTGCAGTCCCAGGTATTCGGGAGGCTGAGGTGGGAGGATCGCTTGAGCTGGGGAGGTTGAGGCTGCCGTGAGCTGTGATCACGCCACTGCACTCCAGCCTCGGCAACAGAGCAAGACCTTGTCTCTAAAATCAGAAAGAAAGGAAGAAAAGGCAAAAAGAGGGGAAAAGAAGCCAAGAGAAAGGCTTGAAATGCATGTGGATGAAAGCCCTGACCTGTATTTTAGGCTCAGTTACACTCAGATGTAACTGTGTGTCTGGGATGCAAAAGAGCTCAGATCCTACAGAATCTCAAGGTGAATTCTTTTCCCTGAGTAGCATAAGGCATCTTTTTCCCATCTAACACTGGGTTGGGCTCCTCCCTTCTGTATGCAAAGTGGCCACAAGTGCCCAGAATGAACTCCCTCCAGTTCAGAAATGCATTCCTTCCTGGTTAGGGAAGTCATTGTTTTGACTTAGAAGTCTTCTATACTTCAGGCGTCTAGTGTCTACCTAATACCTTTTGCCTCAGAAAAGGGTCTAATCCCATTTAATTACAGGAAGATTTGCTGTTAGGTTTTTGACCTAGAGATCTAAAAAGGCCTGGCTGAAAGAGTTCCTGAGCTCCATCTGGACTTAATTCCAGATTTTCTAGCCAACCAACACTAATAAAGCTATACTCTGCTCCCCACCTCTGTATAATTCAGGTGCTACCTGACTTTCTCTGGTGAAGCAGCAGGAGTATTTAGGCCAACCTGTTGGTTTGGCTGTGTCTGTTTCTCTCTGGAAATAGACAATGACTTTTTCTTTTTTTTTCTTTTTTTTGAGACAGATTCTCACTCTATCGCCCAGGCTGGAGTGTAATGGCACACTCTTGGCTCACTGCAACCTCTGCCTCCCAGGTTCAAGTGATTCTCCTGCCTCAGCCTCCTGAGTAGCTGGGATTACAGGCGCCTGCCACCGCTCCTGGCTAATTTTTGTTTTATTTATTTATTTATTTATTTATTTATTTACTGAGACGGAGTCTCGCTGTCTCCCAGGCTGGATGCAGTGGCTCAATCTTGGCTCACTGCAAGCTCCACCTTGCCAGGTTCACGCCATTCTCCTGCCTCAGCCTTCCAAGTAGCTGGGACTACAGTCGCCCGTAATTTTTGTATTTTTAGTAGAGACAGGGTTTCGCCATGTTGGCCAGGCTGGTCTCGAAATCCTGACCTCAGGTGATCCGCCTGCTTCGGCCTCCCAAAGTGGAGGGATTACAGGCGTGAGCTACCACATCTGCCCAACACTGACTTTTTTTTTCTTTTTTAGTATTAAAAAATATTACATCTTTACCTTTCTGAGTGTTAAATGAAAGTAATATTAGTTAAAGCAAAGGCACCTAATAAATGTTTGTTGATTATCAAAGTGAATGACTTTGCCAAATAAAATAACAAATGTGGCCGGGCGTGGTGGCCCACACCTGTAATCCCAGCACTTTGGGAGGCCGAGGTGGGTGGATCACCTGAGGTCAGGAGTTCGAGACAAGCCTGGCTAATATAGTGAAATCTGTCTCTACTAAAAATACAACAATTAACTGGGCGTGGTGGCGGGCACCTGTAATCCCAGCTACTCGGGAGGCTGAGACAGGAGAATCACTTGAACCTGGGAGGCAGAGGTTGCAGTGAGCCAAGATCGTGCCACTGCACTCCAGCCCGGGCAACAAAGAGAGAAACTGCATCTCAAAAAATAAATAAATAAAATAAAATGAGAAATGTATTTGCATATAATAAGTGTAAATGATTTCACAGATCCTTTTAATGAATAGTATTTTATTATTATTATCTTTTTTTTTTTTTGAGATGGAGTTTCGCTCTTGTTGCCCATGCTAGAGTGCAATTGTGCGATCTCAGCTGACCGCAACCTCTACCTCCCAGGCTCAAGCGATTCTCCTGCCTCAGCCTCCCAAGTAGCTTGGATTACAGGCATGTGCCACCATGCCTGGCTAATTTTGTATTTTTAGTACAGATGTGGTTTCTCCATATTGGTCAGGAGGATCTCAAATTCCCAACCTCAGGTGATTCGCCCACCTCGGCCTCCCAAAGTGCTGGGATTACAGGGGTGAGCCACTGCTCCCAGAGAGTATTTCATTCTTAACAGTTCTTTAACTGCTATCAAAATATTGGTCTCAAAGTACTTTAAGGCACCGAAATGAGGCACACATAACATATCATCAACACGCTGAAATGTCATGAAAAAAATTATACTGAGAGACGTATATAAAATAAGATTTTTTTTCTTTTCTTTTTTTTTTTTTTGAGACAGAGTCTTGCTCTGTCGCCCAGGGTGGAGTGCAGTGGCGCAATCTCAGCTCACTGCAAGCTCCGCCTCTCCGGTTCGCGCCATTCTCCTGCCTCAGCCTCCGGAGTAGCTGGGACTACAGGCCCCCGCCACCACGCCCTGCTAATTCTTTTTTTGTATTTTTAGTAGAGATGGGGTTTCACCGTGTTAGTCAGGATGGTCTCGATCTCCTGACCTCATGATCCGCCCGCCTCAGCCTCCCACAGTGCTGGGATTACAGGCGTGAGCCACCGCTCCCGACCCAAGATTATTTTTTTAAACTGAAAAAATGTATAGTAATTAGCCAATAAACCAGAATCTGTAACATTAGATATATATATATATATATATATATATTTTTTTTTTTTTTTCTGAGGCAGAGTTTTGCTCTGTTGCCAGGCTGCAGCGCAGTGGTGCGATCTCGGCTCACTGCAACCTCCGCCTCCTGGTTTCAAGTGATTCTCCTGCCTCAGCCTCCCAAGTAGCTGGGATTACAGGCGCGCGCCAAGCCCAGCTACTTTTTTTTTTTTTTTGAGACGAAGTTTTGCGTTTTGCTCTTGTTGCCCAGGCTAGGAGTGCAATGGCGTGATCTCGGCTCATTGCAACCTCTGCCTCCCGGGTTCAAGCGATTCTCCTGCCTCAGCCTCCCGTGTAGCTGGGATTATAGGCATGTGCCACCATGCCCGGCTAATTTTATATATATATTTTTAATAGAGACAGGGTTTCTCCATGTTGGTCAGGCTGATCTTGAACTCCCGACCTCAGGTGATAGGCCCACCTCAGCCTCCCAAAGTGCTGGGATTACAAGCGTGAGCCACCGCGCCCGGCCAATTTTTGTATTTTTAGTAGAGACAGTTTTCACTATGTTGGCCAGGATGGTCTCAATCTCTTGACCTAATGATCTGCCGGCCTCAGCCTCTCAAAGTGCTGGGGTTACAGGCGTAAGCCACCGCATCCTGCCTAGACACTGACTTTTTCAACACATTTTCCCTGGAAGAACCAAGACCAATTCTGATGGGCTTCCCAAAGGATGCAGGTTGTAATGGATTAACAGTTAACATATGTGAACCTGAAAGTGCTTGGCAAATCCAAATAAATAATTATGTTTTCTTTTTTGGGGTATGGGGGGACAAGGTCTCACTCTGGCCAGGCTGGAGTGTAGTGGCACTATCATAGCTCACTGCAGCCTCAAATTCCTGGACTCACGTGATCTCCCTGCCTCAGCCTCCTGAATAGCTGAGACTACAGACATGCACCACCACGCCCAGCTAAATTTTTTATTTTTTGTGGAGACAAAGTCTCACCATGTTGCCCAGGCTGGTCTCGAACTCCCAGGCTCAAGCAATTTTAAAGTGCTAGGATTACAGGTGTGAGTAGCTGCACCCAGCCCCAAATGAATTATGCAGTCCGATAATCTTAGGGGGTAATGATGGAGGGCACCTTGCTTTGTGCACCTGAACCGCCACTGTCATTGACACCAGAGTGCTTTAGCTCTTCTGCTTATTACCCTTCCCACTGGTATTAATTAGCTATCATTCCTCATTGCCAGTGGGCACTGCTTCCTTTGTCCAAGGGTACAGCATCAACAGGAGGTCTCACAGGCTAGCACCAGGGAACCCTCACTTTTCTAGCTACCACTGAGGCTCCGCCTCCCTTGTCGCTTGTGGAGTGGCCTGGCTCCGTTCCCATTTCCCTATTTGGATGTGAATGTCACTTAGCCAGTTTGCCCACATGATTTCCCAGAGCCAGGAAGGGAAACGCCTTGGTGCAGAGATGCAATCACGGCTACCACCAAGGAAAAGAAGGCACATCCTTGGCGATTCTGTCACGTGGTATCTCTTTCTTCTTTCTTTCTTTTTTTTTTTTGTTGTTGTTCTTGTAGGTTGTTTGGTCTGTTTGGTTTGTTTTTGAGAAGGAGTTTTGCTCTTGTCGCCCAGGCTGGAGTGCAATGGCGCGATCTCGGCTCACTGCAACCTCCTTCTCCCGGGTTCTAGTGATTCTCCTGCCTCAATCTCCTGAGTAGCTGGGATTACAGGTGCCTGCCACCACGCCCAGCTAATTTTTTGTTTGTTTGTTTTGAGACGGAGTCTCGGTCTGTCGCCCAAGCTGGAGTGCAGTGGCGCCATCTGGGCTCACTGCAAGCTCCGCCTCCTGGGTTCACCCCATTCTCCTGCCTCAGCCTCCTGAGTAGCTGGGACTACAGGCGCCCGACACCACGCCCGGCTAATTTTTTGTAGTTTTAGTAGAGACGGGGTTTCACCGTGTTAGCCAGGATGGTCTCGATCTCCTGACCTTGTGATCCGCCCGCCTCGGCCTCCCAAAGTGCTAGGATTATAGGCATGAGCCACTGCGCCCGGCAGATGCCTGGCTAATTTTTGTATTTTTAGTGGAGACGGGGTTTCATCATGTTGGCCAGGCTGGTCTTGAGCTCCTGACCTCAGGTGATCTATCTGCCTCGGCCTCTCAAAGTGCTGGGATTACAGGCATGAGCCCCTGCACCCGGCCACTTACAGCTGAATCCTAAACTTGTATTGTCTGAATCTAAAATTGGGCCCATGTGCAGGAATGGTGACATGAAGGGAGGAGAGGTCTATGCCCTGTTGAGTCCTTGTGCAAAGCGGAACCATATTAAGAACCTAAAACTTAATATGTTAATATGAGTGCAGTGGCTCACGCCTGTAATTCCAGCACTTTGGAAGGCCAAGGCAGGCGGATCACGAGGTTACGAGTTCAAGACTAGCTTGGCCAACATTGTGAAACCCCGTCTCTACTAAAAATACAAAAATTAGGTTCATGCCTGTAATCCCAGCTACTAAGGAGGCTGAGGCACGAGAATTGTTTTAACCTGGGAAGCAGAGGCTGCAGTGAGCCGAGATCACGTGATTGCACTCCAGCCTGGGTGATAGTGAGAGACTGCGACTCAAAAAAACAAAAAGGTCGGGCGTGGTGGCTCACACCTGTAATCCCAGCACTTTGGGAGGCTGAGGCAGGCAGATCATGAGGTCAGGAGTTCAAGACCAGCCTGGCCAACATGATGAAACCTCATCTCTACTAAAAGTACAAAAAATTATCTGGGTGTGGTGGCGGGTGTCTGTAATCACAGCTACTCGGGAGGCTGAGGCAGAAGAATCGCTTGAACCCGGGAGGCAGAGGTTGCAGTGAGCTGAGATTGCGACATTGTACTCCAGCCTGGGCAACAAGAGCGAAACTCCGTCTCAAAATAATAATAATAATAATAATAATTAGCCGGGCGTGGTGGCATGTGCCTGTAGTCCCAGCTGCTTGAGAGGCTGAGGCACGAGAATCGCCTGAACCTGGGAGACAGAGAATGCAGTGAGCTGAGACATGACACTGCACTCCAGCCTGGGCAACAGAATGAGATTCTGTTTCCAAAAAAAAAAAAAAAAAACAAATCAGAACATCAGTCTCTAAGGATTGCACTGAGAATTGTGAGCTCAAAGTGTCCACAGTGCCTGGTACACAGTAGAACACAGAAAATTTCAGTTTCATTCCAGTCTCTGGGATTCTTTCTGAGAGCAGGAATTTAGCCTTATTCATTTAAGTAATCCCTCAGTGCTCTGCACATGACTTCTTTATAGTTGTTGAATTGAACCAGGATCAAAGAGCAGCTCATTGTCCAGCCTCTTCACTTCATACATGAGAAACTGAGCAGCACAGAGGGCAACTGTAACTCATCCACATCCCACTTGTTTTGTTTGTTTGTTTGTTTGTTTGTTTTTGAGACGGAGTCTCTCTCTGTTGCCCAGGCTGGAGTGCAGGGCCGCGATCTTGGCTCACTGCAACCTCTGCCTCCCAGGTTCAAGCGATTCTCCTGCCTCAGCCTCCCGAGTAGCTGAGACTACAGGCACGTGCCAGGACGCCTGGCTAATTTTTTGTATTTTTAGTAGAGATGGGGTTTCACCGTGTTAACCAGGACGGTCTCAATCTCCTAACCTCATGATCCGCCCGCCTCGGGCTCCCAAAGTGCTGGGATTACAGGCATGAGCCACCGCATCCGGCCATCCCACTTGTATTTTATGGCTGGATCTTTTTTTTTTCCTGAGATGGAGTTTCACTCTTGTTGCCCACGCTGGAGTGCAATGGCGCGATCTCGGCTCACTAAAACCTCCAGGGTAGCTGGGATTCCCAGCTTCCCGAGTAGGTGGGATTACAGGCACATGCCACCACGTTTGGCTAATTTTGTATTTTTAGCAGAGACGGGGTTTCTCCATGTTAGTCAACCTGGTCTTGAATTCTCAACCTCAGGTGATCCGCCCGCCTCAGCTTCCCAAAGTGTTGGAATTACAGGCATGAGCCACCATGCCCAGCCTTTCTTTTTTTTCCTGAGACATAGTCTTGCTCTGTCGCCCAGAGCTGAAGTGCAATGATATGATATTGGCTCACTGCAACCTCCGCCTCCCGGGTTCAAGCAATTCTCCTGCCTCAGCCTCCTGAGTAGCTGGGATTATAGGTACCTGTCACCGTCCCCGTCTAATTTTTGTATTTTTAGTAGAGACGGGGTTTCACCTTGTTGGTCAGGCTGGTCTCAAACTCCTGACCTCAGGTGATCTACCCACCTCGGCCTCCCAAAGTGTCAGGATTACCGGTGTGAGCCACCGTGCCTGGCCACTAATTTTATTTTATTTTTTTGTAGAGAGGGGGTCCCAGTATGTTGCCCAGGTGAGTCTCAAATTCCTGGGCTCAATTCTCCCACCCTGGCCTCCCAAAGTGGTACAATTGCAGGTATGAGCCCTGATTTCTTATATGGTAAAGACAGTAACTGGCCTCTCTAGGGACTGGCAGGTGTGGGTTCGACTCCAGCTCTGCCAACCACCAAAGTCCACGTGTTTATTGTCCACCTGGACTGCCTCAGACACTTGCAGGATGTGGTAAGTACTATGACACAGGTGCACAGAAGGTGCTCTGGGAACAGCTTGTCTTCATGTTTACAATGGCTTCTTTCCCTAGCCAAGGACTCTATCAGCCTTGCCACTTGGGGACAGGTTGAGCTCGCTCAGGGAGTCAGGCCCCACAGGGCTCCCTGCCAACCTCCCATCATTGTGACTGAATTTATTCTTTATTTTTCTTCCAGGAACATCAGCGCACTTGTAACAATAATAATCATCTTTTCTACTGGGTATACTGTTTCATGGTTTACAAAGCACTTTCACATCCATTATCTCATTTAATCACTTCCTCCTCTACATTCCTACAACAGTTTCTTGGTACCTCTTCAGTATAATATTTTGCCTGGTATAACAAGCCTATTTCCCTTTACTGCATTTATTTTTACTCACAAGTTCCAGCATATAATTCAGGCATCTTTGCACCTTGGACACTTCTGTGTACAAAGTAAGGGCAATAAAAGTTTGACATGCCAGTCACAGCAGCCTTCGACCACAGTACCAGCTACTTGGGAGGTTGAGGCAGGAGGATTGCTTGAGCTCAGGAGTTTGAGTCCAACCTGGGCAACATAGCAAGACCCTGTCTCTTCGAAAAACTTTGCCGGCTGGGCACGCTGGCTCACACCTGCAATCCGAGCACTTTGGGAGGTCGAGGTGGGCGGATCACTTGAGGTCAGAAGTTCAAGACCAGCCTGGCCAATATGGTGAAACCCCATCTCTACTAAAAATACAAAAAAATTAGCCGGGCATTGTGGTGTGTGCCTGTAATCCCAGCTACTCAGGAGGCGGAGGCAGGAGAATTGCTTGAACCTGGGAGGCGGAGGTTGCAGTGAGCCGAGATCGTGCCACTGCACTCTAGCCTGGGCAACAGAGAAAGACTCCATCTCAAATAAAAAAAAAAGGAAGTTT